>NC_030682.2:26206892-27536059 GCF_000004195.4 Xenopus tropicalis
TTTTCTATCTGTATCTTATTTTCAATACATTTTTCTTTTAATGCATATTTGCACAAGATACTATGTAGGCAACTACATTCCTGTCTCCAAATAGCAGTGGCATCACTTGCACCACTAGCCCTGCCGCCTCTACACCTTCAGCCCATTTCAAGTGCAGGTTGCTCTTTTAAACAATATAAAACTGGGCCACATAAGATGACAAAGGTTCATGTGTGGCCCTAAATTGTTTCATGGCATTTGCCAAGCAAAGGGGGACAAGAAATGGTCTGTACAAACTAAATGATGTATGGCTGTCCACAGCAATCTTACACAAGTGGTCAGGGTTCCCACATTGAGTTTTGTCAGTAGGTGCACCAGACTTGTGCCCAGTGAATCTGATGCAAATGCCATTTGGAACGTGCACTCTGGAAGTGATGCAGCCACTAACCTGAAAATGCTAGATACAACTTGCACCTCATTCGCATCAAGCGCAGTTACTTTCATTTTTATGCACTGCAGTGGATACAACATCATGGATAAAAAATATGACTTGTGTCTACAAATATTTGATATCTTTAGTTCTAGAAATCTAGCAGAAATAGTCATAGGTTTATTGAAAAATGAAAAAAATACTGGAAGAATAGTACAAGTTTGGGATCCATTATCTGGAAACTGGTTATCCAGAAAGCTCTGAATTAAAGCAAAGCCATCTCCCATAGACTCCATTTTAATCAAACAAATCAATTTTTAAAAAGTGCTTTACTCTTTCTTCGTAGTAATAAAACTGTACCTTCTGCTTGATCCCAACTAACATATAATTAATCCTTATTGGGGGCAGAACAGCCCTATTGGGTTTATTTAATGGTTAAATGATTCCCTTTTCTCTGTAATAATAAAACAGTACCTGTACTTGATCCCAACTAAGATATAATTACCCCTTATTGGGGGCAGAACAGCCCTATTGGGTTTATTTAATGGTTAAATGATTCCCTTTTCTCTGTAATAATAAAACAGTACCTGTACTTGACCCCAACTTAAGGTATAATTACCCCTTATTGGGGCAGAACAGCCCTATTGGGTTTATTTAATGGTTAAATGATTCCCCTTTCTCTGTAATAATAAAACAGTACCTGTACTTGACCCCAACTAAGATATAATTACCCCTTATTGGGGGCAGAACAGCCCTATTGGGTTTATTTAATGGTTAAATGATTCCCTTTTCTCTGTAATAATAAAACAGTACCTGTACTTGACCCCAACTAAGGTATAATTACCCCTTATTGGGGGCAGAACAGCCCTATTGGGTTTATTTAATGGTTAAATGATTCCCTTTTCTCTGTAATAATAAAACAGTACCTGTACTTGATCCCAACTAAGATATAATTACCCCTTATTGGGGGCAGAACAGCCCTATTGGGTTTATTTAATGGTTAAATGATTCCCTTTTCTCTGTAATAATAAAACAGTACCTGTACTTGATCCCAACTAAGATATAATTACCCCTTATTGGGGGCAGAACAGCCCTATTGGGTTTATTTAATGGTTAAATGATTCCCTTTTCTCTGTAATAATAAAACAGTACCTGTACTTGATCCCAACTAACATATAATTAATCCTTATTGTAAGCAAAATAATCCTATTGGGTTTATTTAATGTTTAAAAGATGTTTTAGTAGACTTAAGGTATGGAGATCCAGATTATAGAAAGACCCCTTATCAGGACCCAGGTACTGAAGAGTAGGGAAAAAGTTCCCATACCTTTATAACTTTAAGAAAAAGGTTTAGTGTTGACCTCTGTATGGATTGGTACTTTTATATCTGTTTACAAAAAGACCCCAAAAATTGTTTAGTGCCGCACTTGTTGCAACTTGTAGAAAATCTCATTAATAAAGAAAAGGGGCGATTTTAGACAGATTGCAGCTCCAAGCTTCAGAAACTAATAAAAACACGAGCAGCGTACATATTTCACATCAATATTCATCTGCAAATAAATTTACTTGAACAATATTTTGGGGAAGGAAAACAAGTGATTGAATTTTAATGATATTAACATTGCATCTATAAGAAGTAATTTAGCCCACAGTATAAAATGTTCCAAACTTAATATTTTATTCATTAATCTGATCTAGCATTTTTGTTTTATTTTTACACCCATTTTCTACTCTCAAAAACTTTTTAAATCTTGGAATATTATAAGTTATTGCTTTGGAAATAAGACATATTTACATGTTTGTTCTTTAACCAAGTCCCTGACAGTGATGAATTAGACATTTCTGCTTTAATGAAGTCTAACGATCCTCCCTCTCTTTGCCATTAACATTACTAATAAATTGGAACTCTAAGCACCTATTTTTCAGCAGAATACTTTGAACATAAAAGGAATATAACACCTTCCTTTTTACATTCCCATTTCTATGGAATCATATTTCCCTGGACATCCTCCATATCAGCACTAACCGGGATATCCCCGCCCCCATACCCCATACGACGGACTCTCCCCTAAACTTTTAAAGCCACCCCCACCCCCTTTACGGCATCTCTTTATCTTTCATCTTTCCTTGCTCCATTGGAAGCAATATTTTTAGTTAGGCACCCAACAGTCTTTAAACATTGGGTTTCTTTACATTATAGTATGTTACATACCTTGGCAGCTTCAGCTTAATATAATTAGATATTCAGCTAGGGGTTTGGATAGCACCAGCCCTATATTATGGTTACTTGCGGACAGACTGGGTAACACATTGGACCTTTCAGTTGCTTTGCACTGTGTATAGAACTAGGGTAGAGTTGTGTAGCAACCTTTAGGAACTGCCTAATGTGATGCATCGCTGAGTAGCCTCAGGTGAACGTGATCCACTACATTCTAACTTAGTTTTCCAGAGAATTGCAGCAGTTCTGTGTTATGGTTACTTGCTGCTACACTGGGTAATACACTCAGTCCTTCACTTGCTATGGGAGGTTTTTATAGCAATCAGGTCAGAGTTTTAAGTAACCAGCATTAGCCTTAGCAGTATATAATTAAGTATATGGCATTAGTACTGTGTCATGGCTATTGCAACCAGATTGTATTTACTAGGTTACCTTTGGCAACCTTTTAGAGATCATTATAGGATAGAGTGCTATGTTTCACTGCTCATAGGTTAACATAAGCACACATAGGGCTCATGAATGTCTGACAGGCCTCGTAAGGTACCTAATTACAGGAAGGGAGGTTAAGGTGTTGCTCCCTACTTGCAAAATCAGCCTTCAGTCTTGAATCAGATCTGGGATGAGATCAGATACCTCCTTATGTCACCATGCCTCTTCCCCCAACCCCAGTAATAACCCAGTCCTTACCTCTCCTCTGGTGTTCAAGAAGCACCATATTGTTTCAGGTCAACACAGATACCCTTTCTATGGTCTGGGCTGAGATTCAAAATAGGCCCTGGCATTTCAAGTTCACAGAGGACCAAACACCCTCCTACAGGTCCAATTAATAGAAGCCATCTATGGCATCTTATAGCAGCCCCTCTGGTGTTTTCTAAAATATTGATAATGCCAGTCTGGTCCTGTTACTTTGCTTTCATCATATTTTCCTTTATAATACAATTTAATTAGTGTTAAAAATGAATAGCCATCTCTGCTAACATGTTAACAAACAATCTTTCTCAAATTGACATAGTTGTCAGGTTGACCAACTGGATAGACATATGCCTGATCTCATGGACCATCAATCCATTCTCCGTGTCTCTTCTCCTGTCCAAGAGTCATGTATAGTAGACCATCACTATCATATGATGATTTGTGTTGACTGCTTTGTTTTTTAAATGTGCTGTTTCTGGAAAGATTGTCAAGTTTTTAAAGGTCTGAAAGACAAAACAATATATGCCTCAGCACTGAGACAACACTCCTAAAGGTGTATGATCTATGGACACTTGTTTCTGGAGATACTCTGTATTGTATCCATGTAGGCTCTGATTATTTGTTAGATTAGTACACCCATCTTCTCTTCTTTATTCGCATACATCTATCTGTGTGCGTTACGTCTCTCATCTCTTCTCTTTCACAGTTTTTCCCATATATATCACACAGCCTTAACAAATTTCATTCCTAGAGGAATTTCCCTTTAGAGCCTGAAGCATGCAGAATGATATACACAGTTATCAGTCTGAAGGAACAGACCACACAAACCTGTACTAAAAATGAAATATGTGTCCCTCATTGCATTCTTCTCTGTATAATGATTGTCTCCTTATTTTTCATTTATTTATATATATATATATATATATATATATATATATATATATATATATATATAGTCTTGTAAAGAATCGGCACTCACCAATATCGGGGCAAAGGCTGGGTGCTGACAAAAATAATGCATCAAACTCAACAGTAGAAAGCACTCACAGCTATAGCGTCAATCAAGTCAGTAATTTATTTCAGCATACCATCTACGCGTTTCGATCACCACAAGATCGTCATCAGGATGTATATATATATAATATACAACTCTCCCCATATGATTCCGTCTATATCATGCTAGTCATTTTCTGAATATTAAAAAAGTGACATTTTAGAAATCATGCCCCCCACATCCAAAAGTCACAAAAGCATGAAATTCACAGCAAAGGCCTGTAGTGGGAGAGGATAATCACCAGGGTGGTACAATAGCAATAGCTGTAGTTGTTGCCTGGAACTAAGGTGAATACCCCACATGTTAAATTTATCATGTCATGTTAAATTGGCCATACACAGGGTAAATGTTTGGTTATTCATTTGAACAGCCTTAGGGTTGAATACAGTAGATAGATTTTTTGCAGTCTGACCATCCAGGGGGATGGCAAATGGCACTGATTCACTCATTTAAACCTAATTTAAGAGGAGCTGCAGGTCCCCCGGCTTCCTCATCTGTTATGCACCACCAACTGCCCAAACTGCGCAACCAAATCTAGGCATGCATGGCCATATTTACATAATAATAATAATAATAGAAAAGATCTGGTAAATTGCTTCTTGTGCCTCATAACCCCAATGATGAAGGAAGCTCAGCAGTAAAGAACAAGAACAAAGGTGGTAGAAAAAGGGGCAGAACATTTGGACAGCAGCAAATACATCAACACACATATAGAATTATGCCCTTTCAGCAGGCCTTCACTTGAAATCATAGGGTGCCACAAGTAGTTCTTCTCACATTTCTTAAGGTACCCATACACGTTAAGATCCGCTCGCTTGACGATGTCACCAAGCAAGCGGATCTTCTCCCGATATCCCCACCTACGGGTGGGCAATATTGGGAAAATGTAGGCTAATTCAATCGTTTGGCCCTGGGGCCAAACAATCGAATTCTAGTGGCGGCAATGGCACAGTCGGTTCTGGGAACGCATCAACAAGCTGATGCGGTCCCCAATCCGACTAAATCTTTTAACCTGCCCAATTTCAGGCCAGATATCTATCGGGTATGGCTGTCGTTTCGACAAGCTGCCAAATCGGTCCAAGGGACCAATATCGGCAGCTACAATCGGCCCATGTATGGCCACCTTTATAGATAGAGCCGCTAAAACCATGTCATTGTGGTGATAATGATCCAGATTTTGATTTTTTAAACCATTATTACCTTAATCTTATGGGAATATGACTCTAAAGCCACACTCTCTAAAAGTGGTGTAACCTTAATCATGGACAGTAACACCAACATATATATTGCGGTTTAATTCCCTTTTATATAGGGTGAGAAGCAATCTAACATGGGATCTCTTGTTGGACTGGACATTGTAGAGGATGAACCCTTTTTGGAAAGGACACAGGTGGACTGTGCTTTACAGACAATATAGAGAGGAGGGGGAAAGGGAATGGGGATAAGGTAGTGCTATATGGTTTAAATATTGAAAGTTGCCATAGTGGTTGGGATTTGGGATCAACAAGCAAAGGCCATCATTTTGCTACTGCAACGGTAAATTATTTGCATTATTCTGTAAACATTTGTTTTCCAGAGGAAATGGTTTCCTTAAATTGCAAATATTTTTTTTTTATGGCAGAAGAGAACCCGCTAGAAGCACAAACAATGTTTATTCAGCACATCACACATTTTAGAGCACGTTTCCCCCCAAGATATTCATATTTTAAATTATAACAAGCAATTAAATTTCATGCATTCAAGCTCTGTAATTGAATTAATGCCATGCCGGCCAGGGAATCTAAATGTGCCTCTTTCAGCATAGGGTTAATAGAGCAGAGTGCTTTTAGGAGCTTAGCATTTATTTATGGCAATAAAAGGCCAGCTGTTCAAAAATGTATCTCCAGAAATGGTACCCTGCAGCACACTGTGGAGCCATGGTATAAATATGTCAATTTAATCTTTACCAAGTTATGTCTACAATACAGGCCATTCACGAGACACAAAATGGGAGCTTTGCTGGAAAGGGAAACTTGCTCTGAAACACAAGATGAGCCACCGGGTAACAATGAAAAGAATAAGCCAATAAGTGGCCAGCTCACTTGCATACATACATGTGTTTGGAAAGTTATAATGAAATTTTTCTTAAAATCAAAATAAAATAGTGTAAAACTCACCACAGTCAGGAACTGAGCCTTTGGATAGGGAAGTGGAAACAACCGCAAAAGCTTGCACTCAGTAAGGAGTCAAGTAGAAATTTATGAAAGTACAAAACCATTTCTCAACCCCCTTTAGGCTGGCAGAGTTATACCAACACTCCCTCGCATTACTGCCTTGTAAAGTGACGCATTCTGGGACATGAAATCCCTCTGTTTTACAGAGAATCTGTGCACCATCTACTATAGATAGCAGAGGAACTTCAAGACCCAGAATCCATCACTTCACAATGGAACAAGGCAAGAAAGGGGCTGGACTCTGTGAGCCTATAAGGTTGGGAGAATTGTGCCTGCAAGCAGACTATGAAAGTTTTACTTTAATATATGGAACCTGCTATGTCTTTGGAAAAAAAAGATTAGATAGATAAATAAATAGACAGGATAGACAGACAGACGGACGGACAGATAGATAGATAGATAGATAGATAGATAGATAGATAGATGATAGATAGATAGATAAATGATAGATAGATAGATGATATATAGATAGATAGATAGATAGATAGATAGATAGATAGATGATAGATAGATAGACAGATAGATGATAGATAGATAGATAGATAGATAGATAGATGATAGATAGATAGATAGATAGATAGATAGATGATAGATAGATAGACAGATAGATGATAGATAGATAGATAGATAGATAGATAGATAGATAGATAGATATAGATAGATAGATAGATAGATAGATAGATAGATAGATAGATAAATGATAGATAGATAGATAGATAGATAGATAGATAGATGATAGATAGATAGATAGATAGATAGATAGATAGATAGATAGATAAATGATAGATAGATAGATAGATAGATAGATAGATAGATGATAGATAGATAGATAGATAGATAGATAGATAGATAAATGATAGATAGATAGATGATAGATAGATAGATAGATAGATGATAGATAGATAGATAGATGATAGATAGACAGATAGATGATAGATAGACAGGGGGTTACGTCAGTAGCTGAAGACTTATGAAACAAATGTTTTTCGTGCATGTTCCAAAAGTGACACAATCCACACTCAGCAATTGGCCAATAGCCACATCAATCAAGGGAAGTCCTGTTTGGAATACTGGGCTGTACAGGTCAAAATCTTATTTTTATATGGATAGAGGAGAACAGACTAACCAACACTTTCTTCTGCAACAACAAACTGGCACTTTTGCTTTATTCATCTTAATGGTGTGAAATTGTTCTTTTCATTTACAGGAAGCAAAACAAATACCATGCATGTACCGACGTGCTCTCCGGGGTAGCGCTGTGGGGTGATTAAACGCGCAAGTTCATTGGAATTCTAATGGGAATCCAGGTGCATTGGTACATTCTATAAAGTACAGGTGTGAGATCTATTAATTGGAATTCTTGGGATCTGGGGTTTTATGGGTAAGGGGTTTTTCTGTAATTTAGATCACTATACCTTAAAGGGAATAACAGAAATGTGTCTCTATGCCTATATAAACCCTAGTGTTGTTTATTTCTTCTAATGGAGGTGCCCACTCGCTTTGCCCCAGCTTACTAACCTGCTTCTATCTCTAACACTGCTTTATGGAGAGCACCTTCCTCAGTTATGCTTGGGGGTGGGGTAGTGTTCTGGACCAATGTGCCCCAGCCTACCAGAACATTGCCAGAACATGTAAGTAATGAATGGTGTCAATTTTACACAGTATATTTTAAAACTTACTGTTAGAAAAGGCAAGAAATTAAACAGAAATGCATACTGTACAGGATTTGGGATTGTAGATCAACAACACTTTATTACATAATTTTTCAGCCAATTTTTTGATCAACAGATCATTATAAAGACTGCGGCCCTGAAATGAATTCCCTCTGTATCCCACCCTAAAACCAACCCTGCACCCTTTGAGCTGTATTGGAAACTGTAATACATTATATATTTTGTATTTATATTTTTTTCTAAAATTTAATATATTTGAAATGTTTCCCATGAAGATGCAGAACTGGTTAAAATCCTCCCTATTAACCATAAAATTTAAAGGGCACCATTTAGCAACCTACTGGCAAACTTTTTGGATCTGCTTCTCTTACATACATACTTACAGTATATAGTATAGATAATATATTTATAAATATTGCAGTGTCACCCACTTTGATCTACAGCACTTATATTTGCCTATTTGTGTCTGTAAGTTACCCTCCCATATAGATTGTAAGCTCTACGGGGCAGGGACCTCCATCCTCTTGTGTCTTTGGGCTCTGGCACACGAGGGAGATTAGATGCCTGCGACAAATCTCCTTTGTTGCGGACGACTAATCTCCCGATATGACATCCCACTGACGAAAATGTAAATCACCAGTGGGATGGCATACGCGGCGGCGTGATTTGCGAAAATCGCCGAAGTTACCTCGAGAGGCAACTTTGTCGATCGTACCGCCACGTATGCCTTCCCACCAGCGATTTACATTTTCGCCGGTGGGGTGTCATATCGGGGAGATTAGCTGCCCGCAACAAGGGAGATTTGTCGCAGGCAACTAATCTCCCTTGTGTGCCAGAGCCCTTTGACTCTTAACTTATTGCAACTGTATCTTGTATTTATTTGTATTTATTTGTACTTATTGTTACATTTTGTATTTATCTACTTTTATCTTAATAATCCCCTATCAATGTGTCTCACTTGTTATACCCCTGCCTGCTGTGTTGGCACAATAGATTAAAGACAATAAGAATCTTGCATCTCTTCAGATTCTGTAGGATAACACCTATTATTGGAGAACTTCTCTACCAGGGAGAGAGAGTAACCTTTTATGTTTGGACCCTAGAGATCAGTAAAGGACTGGTGGGTGTCACACTGTGTAGGTTTCTGCAGCTTGCAGCCCTGTCTGACTCTTCTTGGCTTATTTGTGATTAATGTTATCATTTAGAACTAAAAATTCAGTTATGCTTTTCTGACTACAGAAACCCATACACTGAATGCCAGCTGAATGCCAATCACAACAGCAGCATTCTCCTGAATCTCTCTCCTGTTTCTCCATGCAGTACATAGCAAATGGAGTTTGACATATTGGAGTGCAGATGTCTGTGATAGAAATGTCATTTAAACTTTCATCTCCTTGGGAAAAAAGGCCGGCTGTTTACAAAAGAGCCAAGATACTGTGTGTTTCTTTCCTATTTATTGCCACAGATTTCCTCCAAGCCCAGCAGCTGCTTCCTCTGCCTTTCCTCTTTCATCTCTATGGTTTATTTATATATGTGTTTATCTTCTGTTGCTGTGATAGAGATCAGTAACCTGTCCTCTGGTCTATAAAATAGCCTTCATTTAAATAACATATTCCATTGCCCTAAATCTTTAATGGTACGTTGCAGATTTTCATGCAAAAGTTTGGGATCAGACCAGAGCCACAATGAAGGGGGAAGAGGCAGGACTTTTTGTTAGGGGCCTAGTTGACATAGTTAATAAAGTTGGTCCAGAACTGGGGTATAAGTCCTGGAAGCAGGGGGTGTGGGCATTCTGGCAGGGTTAGAGTGAGGGACAGAAGCCTATGTGAGGGAGAGAATGGGCTGAATGTTCTGTGCCGCTAGATTCTGCAGCAACTTGGTTGATGTTATTAAAAGGTTACAAGAAATGAAAGCTGAAACATGGTTAAGTAACCGTATCTTCCACAACCGTGTGATGTAGGGGATGCATCAACCCATCACACACAAGTCCAGGTAGCATGGAGCACAACGATTCGTAGCCATTCAATAAAGTGCAGGTCAGGGTGAAAAAATGCAAAAATCATGTCAATATATGCCAGTTTGGTTTTTTTTTGCACGTTGTACTTGGTAAATGCAGCCTCTAGTTTTTGCACCTGCCAGGCCAATTGTACATAGAAATTGCAATGCACTAGAGCAGTGATCCCCAACCAGTGGGTCAGAAGTAACATGTTGCTCCCCAACCCCTTGGATGTTGCTCCCAGTGGCCTCAAAGCAGGTGCTCATTTTTGAATTCCTGATTTGGGAGCAAGTTTTGGTTTCATAAAAACCAGGTGTAATGCTAAACAGAGCCTCCTGTTGGCTGCCAGTGCAAATATGAGCTAACATACTTTTAAAATACTATAGCCCAAGCTGAAATTGACCATGACAGCTGCAAACATTTCATTGCTTCAATAAAGATATTTGCATTTCATTATCTAGTGTGAAAAGTTCTTGCTTGGAGGCACAATCTCCTGTCCATGGGTAGGCAGCAGTGTGAAAACCTGCCAGACTCATAGGGATTCTTTGGGGAATCGTAAGCCATTTTATTTCAGTTAAACTACTGTGCTACATGAAGAGGGCATGTCTTAGCATTAAAGGGAAAGTAAAACCTCAAAAAAATGCTCAATTTGCATAATATTAGAAACATTCACAATGCTAAAATAAGGAAAAGATAAGTACCATCTGCTGGTCCCTTTTGTTGACAGTTGGGGGCATCCAGAAGAAAAGAGAAGAGTCTCCTGATGATGCTTTGCTTTGTTGTCTGAGCAAAACATTAGAAGACTTTTCTCTTCTTATATTTTCTCCTGGTCAGCTGAACTGACCACCGAGTGGCGCCATTGTTTCAATTTAATGATATTAGCAGTGTAAAATTGCTAAACCTTGAAAACTGACTAGCTGAATATGTAAACAGCATCTCTAGTTAGATGCCACTCTGCATATTGCTCTCTGTGACCCCTTTGGACTGTACTGACAGCAGGAGGAAAGCAATGTAAGGCCCCCACTGACTATCAGGTACGTCCATGATCTTTTTCACTGCGTTAAATGAATGAGAACACAACCAGATAATTTGATATCGGGATCCAAACACCAGGTTTTGTAGCAGGGCACAAGGTACAGAGAAAATGAAGAATAAATATTACCTGGCTCTGTGGTGTAGTCATGGCATTGGCAATGATACTAAACACTTATCTTTTTTTCACTTTATCAGCAAAGACGCAGAAAATGTATTTGCCTTTTAAACTCATCTTTGGAAATTGGCATATGGCTCATTGACTCTCTTGCACATTATTTGTGCTTTTATTGGAGGCAGAGCCTACCCTGGCCAGCATTCCCATCTGAAGTTGAATGGAAACCAAATTGGTTGCACAGACTCGGGCAGAGGAACTGCTTGAGTTTATTATTTTCTCGCATATGAGAGAGGCCCACCTGTAAGGAAGCACGGAACAAGCAGTTTTCTACTGTAGCCAAATTAATGAGCAATACATCATACAGCGTCGGCAATCACTTCGGAGAAACCCATTAGAAGTTTCTAGCAAATTAAAAACTGAATTCATAATACAACAAATAAAAAACCCATGTGTTCCTATTGCAAAACATCAATAGCAGAAAGATATGGAGAGTTATTTAACATTGCAGAAACTGTCTTCCCAGAGACCCATTAGCCCTGATCAAAATGATAAACATTTAACCCTCCGAAGCCTCTAAAGACAACTCCGTGAGTGTTTACTTTGGGGATTGCTAATAAATGTATCATCCCTTTGGTGAGTAACACTAGTCATGTTGATTCTTTTTGCCCAAACAGACAAGGGAAGTCATTAGTTAAACTCACTCCTATTGTTAAAAAATACCTCCTAATGCTATGTCCAAAATGTCATTGAAGCTTGCTACTTGATCTATTTGCTCAATTATCTTCCTAACCCAAACCAGCTTCCCATCTTCAATGCATACTTGCATTGTCTGAGTAGCTTAAGTCTATCACATATCCTAACATTGCTTTCCAATATCTTCTCCTGCTTTGTCCCAAACAAATATTACTAAAGCCATGGTAGATTCTGCCCTAGGCAGATAATGCCTCCATTCTACCCTGCATATATTAGACAGCCTCTTATACACAGCATTGTCACCAATAATAAAATGAAATGGTTTAACAATAGCCCCCTGAAGTGGGGCTATTGATACACTTGAAAGCCCAGCTTGAGGGCCATTTAGGGTTGTATTTGGGGTGAATATGTATTTGATGTCCTAGATATTTTTAAAACTATGACAAAATGACTAAAACACTGATAATTTTTTATGAGCTTAGAGGAGGGGGGCTCTAAATAAAGATTGCACCTTTAAAAAGGGCTGTGGCCAAAGCATGCTCCTTGAAGTGGAGCTTTGAGGGTCCCTGGGAATGTATATTTTAAGTTTTGATATACAGGTATGGGATCCCTTATCTGGAAACCCGTTATCCAGAAAGCTCCGAATTACGGAAAGCCCGTCTCCCATAGACTCCATTTTAATCAAATAATTCAGAATTTTAAAACTGATTTCCTTTTTCTCTGTAATAATAAAACAGTACTTTGTACTTGATCCCAACTAAGATATAATTAATCCTTATTGGGGGCAGAACAGCCCTATTGGGTTTATTTAATGGTTAAATGATTTCCTTTTCTCTGTAATAATAAAACAGTACCTGTACTTGATCCCAACTAAGATATAATTACCCCTTATTGGGGGCAGAACAGCCCTATTGGGTTTATTTAATGGTTAAATGATTCCCTTTTCTCTGTAATAATAAAACAGTACCTGTACTTGATCCCAACTAAGATATAATTACCCCTTATTGGGGGCAGAACAGCCCTATTGGGTTTATTTAATGGTTAAATGATTCCCTTTTCTCTGTAATAATAAAACAGTACCTGTACTTGATCCCAACTAAGATATAATTCATCCTTATTGGATGCTAAACAATCCTATTGGGTTGAATTAATGTTTTATTGATTTTTTGGTAGACTTAATGTATGGAGATCCAAATTACGGAAAGACCCCTTATCTGGAATGCCCATGGTCCCGTGCATTCTGGATAATGGGTCCTATACCTGTATTATGAACCTATTACAGGGTTTGACTGTAACCCTGTACACTAAATGAATCATGGGTTGGGGGTATATAAAGGAAATTACATGAACATACCACACCTCCTTTGATGAAGAATGGGTGCCATGAGGCACTGGGATGCACCTATCCACTGTTTGGCATAGTATGTTTCCTTTTTTTGAATTGTTTGTTTAACTTTGAGCCAATAAATGGTTGTAAAATATTTCACTGAATACTTTGTTGATTGATTGAAGTGGAGCTTGAACTGAAAAGTCAACAATCACTGTTAGAAAACTTGCCTTCATTATCTGCCATGGTTTTTGGGAAAGAATCAGACCAAAATCGAGAGGAAGGTGCCAACTGCTCAGCAAGTAACAATTTCAAAGTGATACTGGGTAGCCATGTTACACCAGTGCCGTGTAGTAATGTCAGCTGGAGACGAGGGGATTCTTTCCAACCGTATGTGCAAGTGCAGCATGCTAAAATGGACACAAAGTTGTGCGCATATCAACATCATCCATAAAAGGTACTTCTTACACTTGCGAGTTCTTGTGGCGAGTGCCAACAAACCTGCCCAGCCTAAACTGATAAATAGTGTGCAGGTATACACATTGACTCTAGGAACCCATGGAACATGAGTATTAAGTGTCAGTCGGTGCAGTCAAGTTGGGCAAAACCAAAGATTTCCATAGTAAGTGGACAAATTAGATACATGGAATTCCATAAAGTTGGATCAAAACACTGAGATAAAAGCTTTGTGGTGAAGAAACCTAAGTTTGTTGGTTTTAGTGCAATATTAAAATGAATATCATTCTGAGCATTTTAATATTTAAAGGCCACTTTTCTAATGATCTGCTGTAATGTTCTCAGTCTTAAAATATAAAAGCTATCCAGCTGTTAACAGAAATTATAAATCCCGTTTCATCACATACTAAGCTATTTTGGTACTCTCTGTTGGCCTCGTGCCATTAAACTTCATTATCTTCTGTCAGTAAAATGACAGTGTTTAACATGACTGTCTGGAATCCTGCTGACTTAAAAAGTAACACTACGAGCTGAAGCGCCCCACTAGCTCCCCCTATGGGAAGTTAAATAAATAACAACTCTATAACCCCATGCCATGGATCCCATCATGTACTTTTATTTCATCCTCATTAAAAGGCTATTCTGCATAACTAGGTTGCAGGAGAAACTAATAACAATAACTACTAGTATAAATGATAGCAGGGGAATAACTGTAATCACTTTGATTAAATTTAAATGACAGGAGAGGGATTTCTCAACTGAAGGGAAGCAGCGTACTCCGCACATGTTACTGCCTGATGCATATTTTATAAAAATGAATGTCCTGGTGGGCCAGGAAGAGGATCACATATTGGAAAGTTGGCATTAGCAGGACCTGTCTAATCATTTATTTTACTGACTAATTGTTGCTTATTTTTCCAGTTCCGTGATTGGGTACATTCATTAAGCACCCCAGTGCCCCCCTATGGATTAAAGATGAGCTTTCAATGCTGTTATTGGTTTACCATTTATCTTCCAGCAGTGGGGCACTGCCCCTGACCATTAAAGTCACCTACAATCTTCAGGTGTGGAACATCAGCTTGGGGGGAATCAGTGATTTGGGCCCCCTTTGTGCTCAGTTAATTAGAAAACACAATAATGGCACATAAGGTTAGGCTTAGATGGCTTTCTCAAGCTTCTGGTGTTGTAGTGTCTACTCTAGTCTATTCCTTGATTTTGCTGTCTATATTAATGGTACACTTGAGTGCCAATAAAAAAATTGAGTTCCATGTTATTATTTTTCTCTTCTCTGCCATGATGATCTTCTTTGTCTTTAGCTACAGAGCTTCTGCCAAAGTCCATTAATATCCCACCACTTTCAACTTGAACACCCCTATGTAGAAGGGGAAAAAGACTAGTGACAAGTGTATAACACAAGGCAAATACAAGTATTTGCCATCTGCCAGCTGAGTAAATCAATGGAAGTTGACTTTTTACAGATGGCAGTCACTCTCTGAGTTTCCAACACCAAGTGCAGTTTACAATTCACCATGTTTTTTTCCCACAATGCAGTTTTTATTCCATAATTCCAGCAAAATTGTGGCCACTCCAGCTCCCTTGGCTTTGTGCACCCTGAGGCTGTCCCTGCCCCCCCCCCCCACATGCTTTCACACTTGCCCCCCTCTTCCCTACCACCCGCTCACGCAGGCATTCCTCTCCCAAAATGCACCCCCAATCTCCTGCATATATATATATATATATATATACACAGACAAAACTGCCTGCACTAGTCTGTTGAATGCTGATTAACTGCGGAGGGGGAACAATCTTGCCTGAACCTTGCTGATTTGCCTTGCAGGTAATTTCCCACTGTTACTGTTCTTGATTTTGCATGTTTGTTGCTGTGATAGTTTCCTTTTATTATTTTCCTTGCTACTGTACATTCACATTATACAGCATATATATGGATTGTGCATGGTAATATGCCCATTAGTGCAGCGCATTGGCCATCTGTTGTGGGACAGCATTATTTACTAGGCAAAAATGATTCTGCCTAAGACAAAGAAAAGAGACCTTAATTAATCAGAACCAATTAATGAAGGGAAATGTGCAAACAACAGCAATACCCAAGGACTAAATCTCTAATAGTGAAGCACATAAAGGCTTTTATTGTCATTAAGCTTCCATGGGCCAATCAACTGCATTCAGCCTTAGCAATGTATGTCTCTGCGATGCACGCCAGAAAGATGCACATAGCCTGCTGCAATAGGCACAGTGTTTATTTCTTTAATTCTGAGCGTCTAGTGGCTTCTCATTAATTACTTCTTGTACATTGCCTTGACACTCTGTCTCAGTGGGACATACTATGGTGGATAATAAAAAGGATGGAAAGGGCAGCAGTAAATGGCTACAAACACTAGAAGCAGACAAAACTATGATTTCTCCCTCCAAAATCCTCCGTCTTCCTCCTTCTATCTCACTCTTTTCTGCTGCCACAACTGCCTACTGGCTGTTCTCCCTTCCTTCATGGAAAACGACCATGACCCAAAGGAATTTAAGAAAATGTTATTCTAAACAACTTTCCAATATTTAGAAATGTCACCTTTTAATTGCTTTTAAAATGCCTTTCCTCTGTTTTGACAATATCTACCCTTGTTACAGAAAAAGGAGCAATCTGATTGATTTGGAGGTGGAAGTAGGGACATAAATGGGCACCTTGAAATGTCCCTGGGTAGAAGAAGTGCCTAAAGCTTACTGGAAGCCCCAGCAAACATATAGGAAAGAAGTAGGACCATGGAAAGTCTGGTTTTGACACCTAAATTGCAGAGTTGGCTACCAAAGGCTATAAAGGATCTCTTGCAGCTTCCATCCAGAAAGACAAGGATTGTCCAGGAAAGCAAAGAGGTATCTGCCAGGAGGTGAGGTCTGGAGCTGCAACTACACAAAGAACCCCCACCATGTTCCTTGCCAAGCTGCTAGATGTCCAAGAAGTGACCATTGCCGGTGTGGAGAGTTTCAGAGTCGCAGAGCTACCTGTGAACTCCAGTGTGACTGCCCCTGTGAACACTCCAGTGAGTGAACCACCAAGGGCTGGATATTAGCAAAGGTACAAGTGTGTGGCCCCTGTGTGAGGACAGTCCTTGTTCTTGTGCTTGCTATGTAGGAGCAGCTACTGTTTCCAAGGAGAGGTCCTGTAAGATCCCAGTATACCAGTCTCTCTTAAATTTTTGTAGAGGGTTCCAGGTTTGCCAGATTGCCAACAGGTAAAAACCCCAGATCTATTGGAGCGTGATCCTATTTTAAGGGAGTGTGCCCAAAAATAATTATATATAATACTACAGGACCTGTGTTTTGGCATTTTGGCCTCCTGGGAATCCTTCTATGACTCTCTTAGTTTCTCATACAGATATCAGAGGGCATATGGCAAACATCACCACCAGGGTCACGTGGCCCCCACACCATCCAGGGGCCCCCACTAACTGCCTCCCCCGGGCACCCATACTTTATTCTTACCTTGGGCACTTTGGGATAGGGGGATCTGCAGGCTGGGGGAGCACCAGCGGGGATCAGGTCAGGGCCGGTGGGGCCCACCAGGTTTTTTTCCAGTGCCCAGTCCAATCCTGACCACCACTCAAATTGCCTGTATAAAGCCACTTTGCATTCTTTGCCTGGGAAGTGTGCCAGTGGCTTACATGTATGCAAAAAAGGAGTATTCCTCTGTAATTCTAATAATAATGCTAGACAATTTATATGTATAGTAGCCCTTATGGAAAACCATCTCTGTAATACCTTATGTAAGAGGCCGTTGCTATATAAACAATAATACCTATAAAAACGTCTAGAGAATCTTTAAATCAGTTACTGCTATCAAGTAAAATATCATCTGATTTATTTAAATCTAATAATAAATATATGAAAACATCTAGATCGTGTTTGGATCAGTTATTGCTATTAATTGAACTGGCCGTATGATTTGTTTAGTGGATGGAACAAGTCAAGTATTTTAGGGAAAAAAATCTGTTTCTATTTGGTTAAGAAGTCTCGCTTCGATAACAATGTATTCAAACAGGCAGCATTTAATAAAAAGAAACCATGCGAATGTCAATGTTCTGCTTGACTTGACATGAAATAACGATTACGCTTGCCGTGGGAAATATTGTGAGTACTGCTGCATACTTTGACAAAATGAATAAGTAAATAAAATAAAAACCAGATTCCCTTTTAAGTGCTGTACTCCCACTTGCCCTGAGCAATCATATAACACTTCCCATAACAATATCACCGCAGAGCGACAAGTGCACTGCCACTGCCTTAACATTGCCGAGATGTGCACCCAAACTGCTGTGTATTAGGCACTTGTTAATGTTTAAAGGTATGAGTTGTGGTGCACTCCACCGAAATGATGAAAACATTCAAATAAATATAAAAATAAAACAATAAATAAAATAAAACAGCATGGCCAAAAGTACAGGGTCAGACTGGGGTATGCAGGCCCACCAGAACTGCCCCTTGGGTTGGTGGGGGGCTGCAGGGTCCATGAGGGCCAACCAGGGTTTTGTTCCCGTTGCTCCACCAGTGTACAAGTCTTCCTGGCAGCTCCAGTTTGAATCAGAACCTCCTGGGTGTCAGACAGGAAAAAACCTTACCTTAATATAGAACATATTTGCTATAATTATTATTTTAACACCTCTTTCATCTGAGGCACAAAACTATGATAAGAAGTGTCAAAACCCCAAGGTACAAAAGACAAAGGTGAAAATGAATATGTGGACATATTCTTCTTTTAATGACTGAATAACAAAAAAGTTCAACAACTTTTGGCTGAAACATACTGTATGAAAAGAAATGTAGATACTTTGCTTTCTACATTATTTAATAACCAAATGTAGACACTCGATAATATTGGAACTTAATAACCTCTGCAATCCTTTCCTGTAACAACCCTTCCCTCTATGTTAATGTATCACTTCACTTGTTTCAATGACACGGTTACAATCCTAGTGGACATGTGACATACATAGCACGTTCCAATCAAAAGCCAGCAGTATAAACATGATTTATTACCCTGGAAATTGAACAGATAATCAATATGCAACAAAAGATCAGTGATTTTCCAGCTGGCACAGTCAGGCCCTTTCCTGTCTCCCACACTATATCATGGAAATAATTTATAGATTTAAAGAGTTAGTTAACCCCACTGTCCAACATGGGTGAATAGGACTTGTGACAGACATACCTTTTGCCTATAATAATCATTTACATTTTTTGTTATTTTATGAGCTAAACAGGGCAAACAGGGAACCTGAAGCTACGCCATGTTTGGTCCTTGCGAGGTAGAGAATTAGATTTCAGTACACAGATAAATCCATAATGCAGGGTGATTATCTGTGGACTGGTAACCTAATTATCTTTCTCATTAAGGCCAAACATGGAGTAGCATCAGTTCCCCTGTTTTCCCTGTTTAGCTCGAGAAATAACAAAAACCATAGATTTTTCATGATTAAAACAATTGGTGTTACATAGTTACATAGTTACATAGGGTTGAAAAAAGACCAGTGTCCATCAAGTTCAACCCATCCAAGTAAACCCAGCACACCTAACCCACACCTACCAATCTATACAGTCACATACATAAACTATAAATACAACCACTAGTACTAACTGTAGATATTAGTATCACAATAGCCTTGGAAAAGTATGTTCAGCACAAAGCCTCTTCATTAACATGGGGTTATAGCGCCCCCTTAAAAATGTAAGTAATTGGGCATCAATTGTATTAAAACCCAGTATCTGATCCAATATCACATTTTGGGCCCTTTATGGGTTTCTTAATTGTATGAATTCAATCAGTCATGAACATGAAGGATATGAAACCTGGTCAGATGGTCTCTGAGGCACAGTTAGGTGCACCCACAAACTCTTTCCAGGTATATTAGGGGTTTCTGTGTTGTGTGGTCACCAAATTGGGTTGATCCAAACATTTTGGAAGTGCACTTTGAACACTGCGGTAAGTAAATTTCTTATTATTACAAATTTAAAACAAATACACTGTTTGGGTAATAGATCTCATACTGCAGATACCAATGACTGGTAGAAAGGTACAAAGCCTACTTTCTTGTTCATTGTGTATTTTTGCTGACTATTGTTGTGCTTATAGTGTAAGTATACAATGCTTTAAACTTTGGATGCCTACGCACCTATTGGATGAAAGCCTTTCTAATATAAAATGTGATTGTTTCTGCCTAGAAAAACATGCATTACCGTTAGCTGGAGAAACACACATAAGGGTTCGTTTACACCCACAAGTGCAGTTGCAGTTCCAGCAATTTCCCTGCAGTCATTTGTGCATAAAACCACTGTCATTAAAGGTAATTTTGCAAAAACGCACTCCTTGCACTTGGCGCCACTCAGTCCTTCCTGCATTCTGTTCTGCATTGAGAGCTGCTGTGCCTATTGACGCAGGGCAACCCTGGAGCTACCGCCACCTCCTGACCAAGTGCTCAATGCCAATAGGAGCAGCAAACTTGTGTCTAAAGCATTGGGTCTTTGCTTGCACACCAAGCAATGGAAATTACACCAAATTGACTTCCGCACATCTTTTCACAAAATGCATGTGCAGTTACGGTAATCTTGCTGAATCAGTCTCAGTTGCATCAGGAGCACCCCCCTACCTTCATGACCACAATGATGTCAGAATTATGGGAAAAAAATTGCTGCATCATGGGGCCCTAATTAGATTTCTATCCTTGCTTTCTATTTATGGTCCAGATGTTGGAGGTTATGAACAGTGATGCTATGAATCCTCTAATATTAGAATACAATGCAACTGCCTGATCCTGTAGCTCCCGTCACATACACACAAGCTCTAATCACTTAGCCAAACATAGATACACAGCCCTCACAGCTGGAACAATGGCAAACAGCACTGATACATTTCCCTAATGGGACTCCTATAGCCATACTGACACCGTTTTATCATTATGAAAATACCTTATTGAAACCCAGCTGACTCTTTCCAATCACAATGGAATATCCCACTGACTCTGCACTGAACTGAATAATGCCATTACAAATAGCCATACCGAGGCAGTCAGCCAATTACGGGATGTGGCTGGTTGAATACACCCTGGTGATTTATAATTAAGATAAATTATACAAGAATATTTATATAAAAATAGAAGCATTTAACAAACCACATTAGGCATTCCATGTAGATATGGATTGTGCTGTGTGCTCCCATTTAATTATTATTTGTAGTAATTATTTTAACTGCCAGATTAACTTTAGCATAATGCTGTATTGGGGCAGAATAGGTTCCACGTTTCCACTACAATTAATTTAAGAACGAAATCCTTTAAAGAAGTTCTGTCTAAGTGAAGAGCAAATTGGGGATTTCTCTCTAGTGAACTGTGGTGGACTTTATTAGACCCCTCGTTCTTCATACAAAGCACAAGATATATAAATGTGGTGTTTATCTCCAATTTGCATTGTTTAATAGGAAAATGAAAATGTTGTAGCAATTTATTTTCCCATGTTTGCCTGCCCCTTGCTCTGGGAAGGGGTCGCTGATTCCTGGATGGCTTCTGGATCTTTTCATATTTAATGTCACTGAAGAGCAGTAAATAGATTATCATGCTATAGATCAGTGATCCCCAACCAGTGGCTCAGGGGCAACATGTTGCTCCCCAACCCCTTGGATGTTGCTCTCAGTGCCCCCAAAAATTGGAATTATTTTTGGATTCCTGGATTGGAGGCAAGTTTGGTTGCATAAGAACCAGTTGTACTGCCAAACAGAGGCTCATTTAGGCTGTCAGTCCACATAGGAGCTACCAGATAGCAAATCACCCTCGTGAACATTTTTCATGCTTGTGTTGCTCCCCTACTCTTTTTACATTTGAGTGTGGCTTGTGGGTAAAAAATGTTGGGGATCCCTGCTATAGATGGTTGCGGGTACTAGTGTCAATGTTCCACAAGGCACCCCCTCCTTTAACTCCACCCCTAGATTTTATGCAAATTGCTGATGATGGGTGCGGTTATAATTTGGGGGACTTAAAAAAAAAATGTTGCCACCCAAGGCACCAGCCCACATATGTCTAAATGGCAAATATGTCTCAGGCTGGCTGAGCTCCTTACTTACTAGGAACCATAAATCTTTAGTGATATTAGTGTAGGAATGTGGTTGTCAGATCACACTTGAAGGTTCAGCCTTCCAGGTCCAGGGCCTCCTTTGGTCAGGGCTCCTTAGTCCTTGAAGGAGTAAAGACATAAGTATATATGGGTAATAATTCAGTCACCCAATAATATCTAGGACAGCAAACACATATTCACCCCAAATCTCACTCTACCAGACCTTCTAGCTGGGCTTCCAGTTGGAGCAGGAGATAAAATGGCCTCTACCACCCTAATCACCCTAACTGCCTGTCAGACTGACTCCCCCCTTCCACTGCTCCAATGCCCCCCCCCCCCCTAGAGCAGTCACGTAGTTTTGAGATGCAGGGGTATTATATGTTAAATCTGCTCCTACTGTGAGTAATGCTTTAGTAAAGCCCTGCCCTGTGGGAAGGAAGGCGACCCCTACTGGCCCAGCCCAGGGGACTTATGGGAATACCATAGTCTATATAAGGGATTGGATATTAAGGCTCAGCATCTTTAGCCTCCATTTTGTGAATGAGGATGGAGGACACTAGGGAGCCAGAGGCTAAGCACTGAGGTAAGGAGAACCATCTCCGGTGAAGTTAGGCACACAAACTTACTGGATGAGGGGCTACTGGATCAGTTTGAAGTTAGTACCTGTTATAGCACGCTCTACGCTACTTTTTAAAACACATTCCTTCTATATTTAGATGAGTACAATTGGCACATTATTGTTTTTCACACAATATATCCCTTTAAGCTATTTCTGTGTGCTAAGTGAATATTAATAATGCATGCCCTTGTTTGAGATAGGATGGTGCGAGAGCTCCCCTTACTGATTGGAGTGGAGCTGCCCAACATTAGGCAGAACAATATTTATGGTGATTTTGTAACATCTGGACATCATCTGTAAAATTATTCTTCCCTGAATGGTTCATTCTGAATTTTGGAAAAAAAAAGGGTATCCTAGGTTTCATTTAGGGCATTGTTATTAATTATATTACAGGTAGGATCTTTATTTTATTAATAAAATTCTAATAAACACAAACCAGTGTCCAATTTGCTTAACAAAAAGCCTGACAAACCTAATGCTCTAAATATGCAAACAATGATTTCTCCCCAAATGTTTCTTTCCCTTTCCCCAGGGACTCTCTACATAAGGTTAAACCATATTTAAGTGGTCCCCCTTTAGGTTTCTTTTGGAAATATGTGGCCTTTGGGGATTTAAAGGGGTAGTTCACCTTTAAATCAACGTTTAGTATATTATAGAATGCCCAATTCTTGGCAATTTTTCCATTGTTTTTCATTTTTTATTTTGAATAATTTTTTAAATTATTATTCTTTTAGCTTTTTCCAGCTTTCAAATGGCAGCCAAAAACTATTGCTCTGTGAGGCTACAATTTTATAGTAATTGTTACTTTTTATGATTTATCTCTTTATTCAGGCCTCTACAATTCATATTCCAGTCTCTCATTTAAACCATTACCAGGTTGCTAGGGTAATATAGAGCTTCTCCTTCCCCAAATCTCTTCACCAGAACTCCCTTTATTCTCAGAAATCACATTCCTCTTCCAGGAACAGAAGCCCCTCGCCCTCTGAAACTCTTTCTCCCCCATTTCAGGGACCCTTCCTTTCCTTTTCTTCCCCTTGTTTCTCTATGATGGGCTCCTTCCCCACATGCTGCTCCAGCAAAGAAACAGGGGGTTCACCAAAATGAAACTGGAACTTCCTTATCTTTTTCCTTTTCTGATCCTTCTGGACCTCCTCCTGGCTGTCTCCTTCCTTCTTATTGCCCCATCTTTTATTTTTCTTCTCCCTCGCTATTCCCCTCAACTCCTCCTCCTCTGCTAGGTCCCCCCTGGTCTTAATAGTACAACAGGCAGGATCTGAAATGATGTTACACAAGTCTTACATATCCCTGACCAGCTGATGCAATTACTTAGCAACACCAAGCTGGAGACATCTCTTTACCCATATGCCAACTACTACAGCTAAGAGAGGCTGAGCAACATGTAGGAGGCGTAGGGCAGTATTTTCGGCAAACGCTTTTCTGCTTGTAACAGATGTGCTCTGTATAAAGCCTGCCATTTGCTGAACAGAGCTCCCTAGCACCTTGCATACCTCAGCACTGAATAAAACTGTAGTTAGGGGGCATTGCTCCTGTGCTCCCCACCACAGCGATGAATTTGCAGCAAACCGCAACTTTTTGCACTCTAGGCAGTAATAATATAGCAAGAGCCTTGTATGGTATCAAATCTACATAATAACGGCTCTAAAAGATGTGTGCTGCATCCAACTTCCAACTGTCCAGTCCAAGAACTGAAGCTGCCAATAAGCAGAAATCAATTCATTACACCCCCCACCCTGCAGCAGCTGTGTATCAGGCAACAAATGACTTCCCAGCTCATGAAATGTATTTTAAATTAGTGTAGACTAGAAACTTGTGATCCTCCCAGAATCTTCTGCCAAGCGCTGATGGCACGCAGTGCCCATTCTATGCAGGTGTATTTCAGATAAACATGCCAAAAACTGCCAGTTCCACCTCCTGTTTAAATAAATATGTTACAGGTCTGTTATATTTTGTTCTTAGCTTGCAAATTCTCAGGAGTTTCATGTGGTTCTTATTCAAGTCAATGGAAGAAGACATTAGCATGTTGGAGTGGTTCTTCCCATGTGCCCTAAGCATATACTTAGTCCATTACTAATTTAAAATGTAGCATACAAGAGATGGTCAGAACAGCACCACCACCATTGTCTACAGAAATAATGTGCTCCTCTTCTCAGGTACAATGTGATGTCTACCGGTAGCAGGACCCTCAATAGCTGGCTGGGAAATCTTGCAGCTCCTCTATGCATCTAAGGAAAGAAGTTCACATGCATCTGTAGGGGGCTGGTAATATTGCTACCCTTCTCTCAGGTGGTCCCCTAGATCTTAGACAGCTAAGTGGGCCTTTAGTTATAGAAGGGACCTAAGCTGTTCCTAGGTTAAAGTATGCCCCTGACAGTTCATAAACTGGCCTGAGCACGTGACTGTGTATAAGCTGAAGGACACGTGTCCTCTGGGTCCTTTCTGTGAGATTTCACCCAAGCACTCAAGGGAAACAAGATTGGAGCCTAGGTTAAGTAGGGCCTAGTAGGTGTTATGATATACTCTGTATAAATCTTGGATAGATAAAAACTTATTTTACGGTCTATACCTGAGGGATGTAG
Source organism: Xenopus tropicalis (assembly GCF_000004195.4). Classification (NCBI taxonomy): domain Eukaryota; kingdom Metazoa; phylum Chordata; class Amphibia; order Anura; family Pipidae; genus Xenopus; species Xenopus tropicalis. The sequence continues at coordinate 26,232,097 of NC_030682.2, forward strand.
TTTAGCAACACTATGCCTCCAACACAGAGGGACCTCACCTGTAGATTCATAATCGCATGAAAGATTTATAGGTAAAGCTTATAGTCCCTGGAGTAATGAGTAGTACTACTATCTAACTATAGCCTTACACATCCGTTCAGCACCATCTTGCCTAGTGGGATTCAATATGTACAGTACACACACAAAGCATGTGTGATGGCATGTTACTGCAACTGATATACTAGGGCAGATAAGCAAGTAGATCCATTCATTGCAGGGTAATTTCAAGTAGGCAAGCACGGAATCCATAATGTCTAGAATTGTCCACAAAATATTGAGCCATAATAAAATTACAAAATTAATCATTTGTGAGCAAATAATTTTCACAGTAACATGGCTTTAGGCATCATAACGTCAGAACCAGGAGGGAGCAAAGTGGCTGTGCCTTCCCTATAACTGTCTGCCCTGGTTCCAAATGTTAATGCTGGTGGGTAGCCGGGCAGCTGGGAGGCAAGAGCAGTTGCAGCAAATTGTATCCCGGCACCTGGTAAGGGTTTGGATTCAGTTTGGCTGAACACCTACAGTTTGGGTAAAGCCAAATGCTGCAGAAAGTAATGGGATTCAGCAAAATCCTGGATTTGGCGCATCCTTTATTTCCAGACTAGAACTGAATAAATCGTTTCGCTGCTCAGTTTTCCTTTCCATACCAAGCTCCCATGCTATACTGCTCCCTGTCTGGATTCTGTACGGTCAGTATATACAGCCATTTTGCTCCCGGTATTTTCACATACTGAATGAAATATTGTGTCCAACAGGATGTTCATAATATGAGTAATGAAATGTAGTTCACTGAGAACATTAGTGCCACAAAATATTATAAAGTGCTGCATTCTAAATCTTCTGAGCTCTCTGCACTGGGTTAACGTTTCATATTGTTGATTTATTCCGTCGCTTTCCTTTTATATAATATGCAAATATTGCATTTTTGAAATATCACTGTTCTAAGAATGTTCAAAACAACTCATTTTTTAAGGCCTCTTCAAAAAGCTATAAATTACGGAGCTACTAAACTGCTGTGAGAATATTAACCGAGTGGCGGCTGAAAATAAAAAATAAATGAAAAACAGGCTGTAAGTTCATAAATTGCAAGGGATATTTCACATAAAGGCCCCAGATTTATCAGTGTGCAAATGAGAAATGCACCAGAGTATTGTAATACAAGCATAAAGTTTGCTTCAGGTCTAGTAACCCATAGCAACCACATACTTGTTTGCAAACCAGTGAGCTTTACATTTATCATACATGTGCAAGGATGCTATGGGGTGCGCTGCCCTTCATTTTTAAACCATGAACTCAAATATCATGCACTGCTGGAAGAATGGAAATTGCCTTTCATGTAGCGTGTAGCTTAGCCTAGGCCAAGAATATGTTTGATGGCCATGCCTATTCTATTGCAGAACACTGGCACTTTTGAATCCACACATGCTTTATAACTCCCAGAAACACCAGAATGAAAAAAGGTTGGTGACTCAATACATCTTCCAGTATAGGAAAGCACTATGACCCCGAGCATAGGACAACACTATGACCCTCAGCATAGGACTATAGTATAACTCCCAGTATAGGAAAGCACTATGACCCTCAGCATAGGACTATAGTATAACTCCCAGTATAGGAAAGCACTATGACCCTCAGCATAGGACTATAGTATAACTCCCAGCATAGGAAAGCACTATGACCCTCAGCATAGGACTATAGTATAACTCCCAGTATAGGAAAGCACTATGACCCTCAGCATAGGACTATAGTATAACTCCCAGTATAGGAAAGCACTATGACCCTCAGCATAGGACTATAGTATAACTCCCAGTATAGGAAAGCACTATGACCCTCAGCATAGGACTATAGTATAACTCCCAGTATAGGACAGCACTATGACCCTCAGCATAGGACTATAGTATAACTCCCAGTATAGGAAAGCACTATGACCCTCAGCATAGGACTATAGTATAACTCCCAGTATAGGAAAGCACTATGACCCTCAGCATAGGACTATAGTATAACTCCCAGTATAGGACAGCACTATGACCCTCAGCATAGGACTATAGTATAGCTCAGAGTATAGGAAAGCACTATGAGCCACAGTATAGGATAGCACTATGACCCCAGTATAGGAAAGCACTATGACCCGAGCATAGGACAACACTATGACCCTCAGCATAGGACTATAGTATAACTCCCAGTATAGGAAAGCACTATGAGCCACAGTATAGGATAGCACTATGACCCCAGTATAGGATAGCACTATGACCCCAGTATAGAATAGTACTATGAGCCCCAGCATAAGATAGTACTATGAGCCACAGTATAGGAAAGCACTATGAGCCCAGAATAGGATAGCACTATGATCCCAGTATAGAATAGTACTATGAGCCCCAGCATAGGATAGCATTATGACCCCTAGCACAGGGTAGAACTATGGCCCCAGTATAGGATGGCACTAGGAGCCACAGAATAAGCTAGCACTATGACCCCTAGCACAGGGTAGAACTATGACCCCAGCATAGACTAGCACTATGACCCCCAGCATAAGATAGCACTATATGGACCAAACAAATATGATATGGCAGGCCCAGCATTTCATGACACAATTGCCCAGAATTTCTGACACATTTGGATTGCATTTTTTATGGTTGCCATAGACAGCGGTCAGGTGTGGGTTCCATGATTTTAGCATCTGTTTGGGATAGCATTTAGGGTTGCCACCTGGCTGGTATTTCACCCACCTAGCAGGTAAAATACCAGCCAAGGCCAGGGCTGGTATTACAAATTTCCCAGCCTGTCTCCAATCTACCACCAGTCCCTCTTTCTAGCTTCCAAAATCACCAAATCATTTTCGTATTCCACACTTGATGATGCAACTTGCCCCTGTTGTATCAAGGTGTCTTTGCCCCTGTGATATCATAACCTCACCCAATTATGTCACAATCTGCCCCTTTTGCCCCACCCCCCTGCCTGCCCAGTACATATTGTAGAAAAAGGTGGCAACCCTAATGATATTAGCTTACATATATTGTGATTTAATCTTGTGATTGATATTGTGATTTGATCTTTAGTCACCCAAGCTGTTATCTTCCAGTAGAATATTCTGGTCCTTTATTTATGTAGCGCCTACACATTGTAAGCAGCTCATTTCATTATTATTCATCATTCACATCATACAGTCCTTGTCCCAGTAGAGCCAGTAATCTAAGGTCCCCATCACATTTACACACAACAAGGTCAACTTCATCAGGAGTTAATTAACCTGCCTGTATGTTGTGGGATTAAAGCTGAGTACCTGGAGGAAACCCACACAGACATAGAGAATACATCCAAACACACAGCTTGGGAGCTAACCTCCTCCCTACTCCAACCTAGGTGCCCAGGCTACAAGGCAGTGGTGGCGGAGTTCAATTTATAAATAAACTTTAATACCAATATTTAGAATATTTCGCACGTATGGCACATTCTGTTCCTTTCTCTCTTCCGTACACACAGACAGAGTGCGTTGAGCGCGGCTAGCAGATAAGGCCACATTCAGGCATAATGATGTTTTCAGAAAGGATCAGTCAAACGTACTGAAAGCATGCAAGGATTAGTTCATCTAATTATTTCCACTAGTGAGATTGAGAATTTTTCACCGACTGATTTATTTGTTTCACAGCATGAACTCAATTAATTCATTTTTCCATCAGCAGATGGGCATGGAGTTCACATCTTTAGCATTAAAGCTGCTGTTCGAAAAATATTACCAACTAAGCAAGTGCTTTAAACTCTAAGTGACTGCTAACCATGAATTTAATTAACAGGCGTAAGTATGATTGAAGGGAGCAAAAGCCAAGACTTAAAAGTTCCACTCCTCCCTCGTTCGGCTTTTTATTTGCCTCTTTCAGAGCTGTATTACCCGGTAACAAAGAATGGATTTATTAGCTTACATTTAATAACTGTGCAACTAGCACACAGATCATTATTTGCCCTATAAATAAAATAAATATTGGATTTCAAACAAACTTATACAGCATATTATTAATATATCACTATTATTATTTGTACTCAGGCAGACCCCACCTCCACAATGTAATATCAGTGGCGTAACTTGGTTGCACCGGGTTCCCCTGCAGAAAAATCTTTTGAGAGGGTCCGACGCAACCAGTCCCTCCTCCCCCGTCCCCCACCCTCCAGCCCTGACCACACTGAACCTCCCGGCCCCCACCACGCCGGTATATTTAAGGTAGGAGAGGGTCTGGGGAAGGGGGACTAAGGTACAGGTATATATAGTTACACTACTGTATAATATATACAATGCAATAATATTACATCTAGGCCAGTATAGCAATATGTTCCTCAAACAGTTGCTCACCCATAGTAAGATGTACAGTATGTCTCTGCAGCAAGCTTCCTACCTTCTCTCTCTAGCAGTAGGTTTGTCAGATAGTATGTCCCCCCAGCAATAGGTCTTATATTTGTCCAGAAGCATTGCTCTGCAACAATATGCCTGTCCGAGAGTATATCCTTTTAGCAGTATGTCACTCTGACATTAGGGCTCGTACATCCGCCCACAAGTGCACTTGCCGCCCCCACACTTTCCTAGCAGTCAGTTGCATTAAAAATCATTTTTATTAAAGGCACTTGCATCTAAATGTGTTCCTTGCACTTCCCTATAGTTACATACCTCCCAACTGTCCCGATTTTCGCAGGACAGCCCCTCTTCTGACAGCTCAACCCTCAAGGATTCTTACTGAAAAGTCCCCCATTTCCCTTTGATCTCCTGCACTGAAGCTAAAAAAGATACAAATTTAATCAAAAAGTAGCTTTTGGCAGAGAGCCCAGAAAGTTAACAAGCTTCACCTGCACTTAGATATAAGTGTAACTAATAAGCTAAACAGGTCTCTTGGGGGAACTCAGACTCGCAGCTTAAAGGAGAAGGAAAGCCTAAGTCACTTGGGGGTGCCAAAATGTTAGGCACCCCCAAGTGACTTAAATCGCCTACCTTGTACCCTGGGCTGGTGCCCCTGTTAGGAGAAAACAGCACCAGCCCGGGGTAGCTGTAGCGCTTCCTCCTTCCTTGTTGGCGCGCTGCGCATTAGAGTGAAAAGCCGAACTTTAACAAGAAAGTCGGCTTTTCACTCTAATGCCCATGCGCCGGCCGCTGGAATTCGCCGCAGAAGAAACGCGGAAGAAGGAAGCGCTCGCTGCAGGTACCCCAGGCTGGTGAGGTCTTCACCAGCCCGGGGTACAAGGTAAGCGATTTAAGTCACTTGGGGGTGCCTAACATTTTGGCACCCCAAGTGACTTAGCCTTTCCTTCTCCTTTAAAGGGCAATTTCGCCTGCATTAACGAAACTGTAATAACACATAAAACAAGACCCCCAAACCCCCAGAAATGTGTTCAAACTTGCCAAATTTAGTCTAATGGGAATGGTATTTAGGGGATGTGGTTCTAACAGGCTTTTGGGGTTATTTTCTGTTTATACATATATATATAGCTGAAAAGGATATGCCGCACTCACAGGACTTATAATCAAAAAATAGGAATTTTATTGAAGAAGTGACTAGTAGTCCTGTGAGTGCGGCATATCCTTTTCAGCTACAGATGATTTTTTGTATACTGCACCCTGGCATTCCCAACATTACTTATAGAAGTGAGTGCCTGCTATCATTGGTTTCTGTATGTATATATATATAATAGAGAGAGTTCCGCACACACAGAGGCTTGATACAAAATAAAAAGTGTTTTTATTGAAAACAAATTTGGAATTTTTTTCTAAAAACACTTTTTCTTTTGTATGAAGAACTTGCTACTGTATACAATATAGGAATGTCCCTATAAAGAGCAACCAATGACAAAAAGAGAACCTTTAATATCACCTTTCTATTAGCATTCACATTATTGATACCATGACCTTGGGAAAATTGTTTTTGTCAAATCAATGCTATCTCGTGAGCAATCTCATCAGCGCGTGAATGTGGACAGAAGAATAAGTAGTTATTAAACTCCTTACAATGAAGCAATCTGCTCGCTAACCTTTATTTATACACAGCAGCAGTCTGTAGGTATTACCGGTGGGGCATTGCACTCAAAATCTGTCACATTACCAGAGTTCCATGAATGTAATTAAAAGAGTAGAAACTACACACGCCATTCCGTCAAATGAAACTTCATGTACAAAAGCAAATCTTAACTTGTTAGGGGAAATGAGGTGCATTCCATGCTGGAAACATCATTCCCAGTTCATTAGCAGTGTAAAGATTGTAGGGCAATGAATGAGCCTCATTACCCACAAAAAAAACAGAGTTTAGGGACAGTCCCCCAGAAACATTGGTTTTGCACTTATGGTCACATCTGTGAAAGGAATAAACGGGCTACAAGCCCTGCAACTGATACTCATGTTCGTGAGATTCCTACCCTTCTCTGTGCACCTCATTACCCTCATTAGAGAGAATAAGGGATTGTATTCATAGCTCATTCTATGCTTCTCAACCAAGAGGAAAATATTCAATAAAACGCAATAAAAGGAGAATGTGTCTGCCTTCCTGTAGTACTAGTTTGCAGAGACCACAACTAACTAGATAGTAGTTTGCAGAGACCTTAGTTAACTAGCAAATTGTATTTATAGCTCATTTTATGATTCTCAACCAAGTGTTCTGAAGAAGTTAGGAAAATGCTTAATAAAATTCAAGTGATGAAGAAGTTATGTACCTTCCTGTACTACTAGTTTGCAGAGACCACAACTAACTAGATAGTAGTTTGCAGAGACCTCAACTAACTAGATAGTAGTTTGCAGAGACCTCAACTTACTAGATAGTAGTTTGCAGAGACCTCAACTTACTAGATAGTAGTTTGCAGAGACCTCAACTTACTAGATAGTAGTTTGCAGAGACCTCAACTTACTAGATAGTAGTTTGCAGAGACCTCAACTTACTAGATAGTAGTTTGCAGAGACCTTAGTTAACTAGCAAATTGTATTTATAGCTCATTTTATGATTCTCAACCAAGTGTTTTAAAGAAATAAGGAAAATGCTCAATAAAATTCAAGTGATGAAGAAGTTATGTACCTTCTGTAGTACTGTAGTACTAGTTTGCAGAGACCACAGAGGCCTCCCTAACTCCCATCTTTCCCCCCTACAGTCTATATTAAACACTGCTGCCAGAATTCTCCTCCTCTCATCCAGGAGAGTTCAGGCCCTTCCCCTGCTAAAGGCCTTATCATGGCTTACTATTAAACAAAGAATATCCTACAAACTTCTTCTCTTAACCTTCAAAGCCCTCCATTCCTCTGCTCCTCACTACATCTCTTCCCTTGTGTCTCTGTATGTTCCTCGCTGACTCCTTCGTTCCTCGTAGAGAAATCGTTTGGTTGCGCCCCCCACTACTACTGCTGTCTCCCGCCTTAAACCTTTCTGCCTTGCTGCCCCTTACATTGGGAATGCCCTCCCTGATTTCCTCCGGAGAGAATCCTCCCTCAGTCTTTTTAAAACTAAACTTAAAGACTCCCTCTTGGAGCACTCACCCAGCACCTGATCTGGGAACTGACACTTATACTGTAATGTCACCCACTGTGACCTACAGCACTTATATTTGCCTATTTGTGTCTGTAAGTTACCCTCCCATATAGATTGTAAGCTCTACGGGGCAGGGACCTCCTTCCTCTTGTGTCCTCGACTCTTAACTTATTGCTGCTGTATTTATCTGTATTTATTATTATACTTTGTATTTATCTATTATCTTATTAACCCCCTGTTTGTATTAATGTATTCTACTGTACAGCGCTGCGTACATAAGTAGCACTTTATATATAAAGATATACAGTGGAGGAAATAATTATTTGACCCCTCACTGATTTTGTAAGTTTGTCCAATGACAAAGAAATGAAAAGTCTCAGAACAGTATCATTTCAATGGTAGGTTTATTTTAACAGTGGCAGATAGCACATCAAAAGGAAAATCAAAAAAATAACTTTAAATAAAAGATAGCAACTGATTTGCATTTCATTGAGTGAAATAAGTTTTTGAACCCTCTAACAAAAAAAGACTTAATACTTAGTGGAAAAACCCTTGTTTGCAAGCACAGAGGTTAAACGTTTCTTGTAATTGATGACCAAGTTTGCGCACATTTTAGGAGGAATGTTGGTCCCACTCCTCTTTGCAGATCATCTCTAAATCCCTAAGGTTTCGAGGCTGTCTCTGTGCAACTCTGAGCTTGAGCTCCCTCCATAGGTTTTCTATTGGATTAAGGTCCGGAGACTGACTAGGCCACTCCATGACCTTAATGTGCTTCTTCTTGAGCCACTCCTTTGTTGCCTTTGCTGTATGTTTTGGGTCATTGTCGTGCTGGAACACCCATCCACGACCCATTTTCAGGTTCCTGGCAGAGGGAAGGAGGTTGTCGTTCAGGATTTCACGATACATGGCTCCGTCCATTTTCCCGTTAATGCGAATAAGTTGTCCTGTGCCCTTAGCAGAAAAACACCCCCAAAGCAAAATGTTTCCACCCCCATGCTTGACGGTGGGGACGGTGTTTTGGGGGTCATAGGCAGCATTTTTCTTCCTCCAAACACAGCGAGTTGAGTTAATGCCAAAGAGCTCTATTTTGGTCTCATCAGACCACAGCACCTTCTCCCAGTCACTCACAGAATCATTCAGGTGTTCATTGGCAAACTTCAGACGGGCCTGCACATGTGCCTTCTTGAGCAGGGGGACCTTGCGAGCCCTGCAGGATTTTAATCCATTGCGGTGTAATGTGTTTCCAATGGTTTTCTTGGTGACTGTGGTCCCTGCTAATTTGAGGTCATTAACAAACTCCTCCTGTGTAGTTCTAGGATGCTTTTTCACCTTTCTCAGAATCATTGACACCCCACGAGGTGAGATCTTGCGTGGAGCCCCAGAGCGAGGTCGATTGATGGTCATTTTGTGCTCCTTCCATTTTCGAACAATCGCACCAACAGTTGTCACTTTCTCTCCCAGCTTCTTGCTAATGGTTTTGTAGCCCATTCCAGCCTTGTGCAGGTCTACAATTTTGTCTCTGACATCCTTGGACAGCTCTTTGGTCTTTCCCATGTTGGAGAGTTTGGAGTCTGCTTGATTGATTGATTCTGTGGACAGGTGTCTTTTATACAGGTGACTAGTTAAGACAGGTGTCCTTAATGAGGTTGACTAATTGAGTAGAAGTGTCTAACCACTCTGTGGGAGCCAGAACTCTTAATGGTTGGTAGGGGTTCAAAAACTTATTTCACTCAATGAAATGCAAATCAGTTGCTATCTTTTATTTAAAGTTATTTTTTCGATTTTCCTTTTGATGTGCTATCTGCCACTGTTAAAATAAACCTACCATTGAAATGATACTGTTCTGAGACTTTTCATTTCTTTGTCATTGGACAAACTTACAAAATCAGTGAGGGGTCAAATAATTATTTCCTCCACTGTACATACATACATACATACTTACTAGATAGTAGTTTGCAGAGACCTCAGTTAACTAGCAAATTGTATTTATAGCTCATTTTATGATTCTCAACCAAGTGTTCTGAAGAAGTTAGGAAAATGCGCAATAAAATTCAAGTGATGAAGAAGTTATGTACCTTCCTGTACTACTAGTTTGCAGAGACCACAACTAACTAAACCTATTCAGATGTGTTAGGCCTACGGATGCACCGAATTAACTTTTTTTAGATTTGTCAGAATCTCAAATCCTTCGTGAGAGATTTGGCCGAATACCAAACTGAATCAGAACCCTACTGAAGAGTTATATTTTCAACTTCCGTGTTTACATCGCAAAAAGTCATGTGATTTTAAAGAAGAAGGAAAGGTAAAAACTAAGTAAGCTTTATCAGAAAGGTCTATGTAAATACAGCCATAAGCACTCACAGAAACGCTGCACTGAGTCCTCTAGCAAAAGAAACAGGGTTTCTTGTCTCTTTGTTTTCCTGTGCCAGAGACACACAGCTCTCTGCTCTCTCCCCTCTCCTGCTCCCCCTCCCTCAAGAATGCTAAGAACTCCTTCCCCCCCTTAGGAATGTGGATCTGAGCCAATCAGCAGGAAGCTGATTACAAACTGAGCATGTACACCGGTCTTGGTCTCGGTGCAGGAGTGAGGCATTATGGGAACTTTCTTTACACAGCTCAGCGTTTTTTTTTCCTAAGAGGCTTCTGATCATCTGAACGGGAGAAATATGGGGAGTAGTGATGAGCGAATCTGTTCCGTTTCGCTTCGCTGAAAAATTCGCGAATCTTTCAAAAGATCCGCAATACGGCGAAAAATTCGCGAAACGGCGAAAATGTTGTGCAACAAAAAAAATTGTTGCGCGGCTATTGTTTCGTCGCCCGCGGCTATTGTTTTGTCGCACGGCTATTGTTTCGTCGCACACGGCTATTGTTTCGTCGCCCGCGCAGCTATTGTTTCGTCGCACGGCTATTGTTTCGTCGCCCACGACTATTGTTTTGTCACACGGTTATTGTTTCGTCGCACGCGGCTATTGTTTTGTCGCGCGGCTATTGTTTTGTCGCACGGCTATTGTTTCGTCGCCCACGACTATTGTTTTGTCGCACGGCTATTGTTTCGTCGCACGCGGCTATTATTTTGTCGCCCGCGGCTATTATTTTGTTGCGCGGCTATTATTTTTTCGCCAGCGACTATTCTTTTTTGACACCGGCGACAATTTTTGGATGTGCGGCGAATTTTTCCACGGCGAAATTTTTCATCTGTTTCGCGAAACAATCCGCCAATGGCGAAACGCGGAAATTCGCAGCGAATCCATGCCTGGCGAAACTTTTCGCCCATCACTGGTAGCGACCCCTGGGGACAAATATCCTACTAGTTTGGGAATTCCCATACTGGCTCTGGAAATCCTCTAATGCAGGGGTCCCCAACCTTTTTTTCACCACGGACCGGTTTCAAGGTGAAAATTTTTTCCACGGACCAGCATGTTCATGCGCGCCTTTTATCTGTGCCTCCATGCGCGTCTTTATATGCACACCGCGTAACTTTGAACGCACGGCGCATCATATCATGCCTTTATATGTGCGCTGCCTCCATTTTTACTGCGGGCAGGAACAGAGGCGGCCCACTTGAAAGCCGCCCACGGCCCGGTACTGGTCCGAGGCCTGGCGGTTGGGAACCCCTGCTCTAATGGCTAAGGAAGTGCCTATACATGTAACCTATGCTTTGGTTGGGATAGATTTCTCTATTGGCTAAAGGAGGTAGTGGCCATTGGGGAGACTTAGGGGCACTATTGAGAGAACTGAAGGTATGCCTGCAGCTTGGGATTAACTCTTTATTAGCCTTTCCTTCTCCTTTAAGGATTTGGTTCTCCCAGGAGCATTGATTTGGCTGAATCCAAATACTGCCTAATCTGAATGCTGGATTCGGTGCATCGCTAGTCAGACCATACCCCATTATGGCTCTATTACACCCAATATACCCCCTAGGCGTGCCCTCACTCATGCACCAGCCATCACAGGTACATTTATAGGGTCTTCATTGGCACTGATAATGAATTTAGGCACAAAGTACAGGAAGTGGTAGACTGGTCATGTGACCAGGAAGAGAGCAGAAACTGCAGGTCTGACAAAAAATTCTGTCACCTGTCGTGACCAGAAGTCAAATACTGTCTGCCATCCATTCCATCCATTCTTCCAACATTTCAAGGGGTGGTTCGCCTTTAAGTTAACCTTTTTTTTTAGGTTATAGAATGGTCACTTCATGGCAACAATTGTTCTTCATTTTTTATTTGTTATCGGTTTTGAATTTTTTGCTTTCCTCTTCTGACTCTTTCCAGTTTTCAAAAAAGGGGAGGGGGTCACTGACCCGGCAGCTAAAAACCTATTACTCTTTGAGGCTACAATATCACTAGTTATTTTTTATTATTTATCTTTTTGTTCAGACCCACTCCTATTCATATTCCAGTTTCTCACTCAAAACACTGCCTGGTTGCTAGGACACTTTGGACCCTAACAACCACGTAACTGGAGAGCTGCTGAATAAAAATCATAATAACCACACATAATAAAACATAAAGACCAATTACAAATTGTTTCAGAATAGCACTCTCTACAACATACTAAAAGGTAATTTAAAGGTGAACAACCTCTTTAATGATTTAACCAGTGCTTGCTCATATCCAGTATTTCCCCTGTATTACCAGTTTACATGCATTTACAGACATGTATATATTCTAACATGTATTTGATGATGTTTTCTACTAAAGGGGAACTTCCAAAAAAATTGTTAAAGAACCCCACACAACACAGACACCCCTAATATACCTATCACTTAAATCCAGCTGCAAAACAGTGAAATCCTGGCAGGGGAGGAGGGACTAAAACATTAATGTTACAAATTATAAAAACATATCCACATCTTACAAACAGCATGTAGGAACTACATAACCCACAATGCATTGCTCTGTAATGTTCCTTTCCTTATTGACATCCAATGTGAAGGGAATTGTGGGATTAGGAGGATGCAGGCTGAAGGCAGGCCGAGGACAGTCGACTACTGTTACATTTTTTGGAGCTCAAAGTAGTCAGCCAGATCAGCAGGGGAACAGGGGGCGGGGCTTAGGGAACTGTTCCAAACCATATTATTACATTTATGAAACGGCTGCATATTTTTTAAATGATGTATATTGCAGTGTTTCCTGAAATTATGTTTACTTACAAAAAGCTTAAGTTGTGTTTGGATGTGTTCTCCTTTAATGAATGAAACCAATATAAATAATGAATAAATGGGAACAGTTGCAAAGTGTCTCAGACCTCCTACAGAACATTAAAGGTACATTTTATGGAGAAAGACCCATTTAGGACAGGCTTGTCAGCAAAGGGTTACTGTGCAGCCATTCTATAATGCTAGGGCTTATAGTGGATCAGTGGCGGGGGGGGCACTTCCTACACTGCCATCATTTTATATGTCACAGGTTTCCTTTCTAACTATCCTGACATCCAGTGTCCAATTCTATTCTTGCATCTCCTGATGTTAATCTCATCCACTTTTCCGTACTCGGTATCAGATTTTTATTTTCTGCTAAACCATCTGTCTCCAATTTCCTAACAGACACTTTTGTTTTGCTCACAACGCCAAGCATGCTTGTTTTATCCAGATAAGGATACTAGCCGCAGATCTGTCAGAATTTCATCGCTATATTAAGCCCTTTTTATGCGTTTGTCTAAACCTTCTGTCTAAACATATCTGCAATTGCAAGAATCCTACTATCATAAGGATACAACTAGAAAGATTATTCATTATCAATGAAATATATTAATGTTACCTATGTTGGATAGTTTCTCCATATCTGCAACCAGGTTATACCAGAATAAACAATTACCAAGAGCGAACAGGGGTTCCTAGTTGAGAGGATATACCATTAAACTGACATAAAAGATAGTAATTAAAGGGGAACTCCCGCTTCCAAACAACAATTTGAGCCCCGTGCAACACTGAAACCCCTATCACGGCGCCACAATTTGCCTTGAGAGGAAACTTCGGCGACTTCAGCAAATCGCGGCGCCGCGTATGCCATCCCACCAGCGATTTACATTCTAGCCGGTGGGATGGCATTGCGGGGAGATCAGTCGCCCGGCGACAATAGAGATTTGTCACGGCAGCCCTTAGGGCCGTGACAGACGGAGAGATTAGTCGCCAATCTCCCTTGTCGCTGGCGACTAATCTCCCTGAAATGCCATCCCATCGGCTAGAATGTAAATCGCTGGTGGGAAGGCATACGTGGTGCCGCAATTTGCCAAAATTGCTGAAGTTGCCTTGAGAGGAAACTTCGACGATTACGGCGTATGCCTTCCCACATTCCTACATTCTAGCTGGTGGGATGGCATATCGGGGAGATTAGTTGCCCGCGCCAAGAGAGATTTGTCGCGGGCAACTAATCTCCCCGTCTGTCACGGCCCTTAGGGCTCTGGCACACGGGGAGATTAGTCGCCCGCGTCAAAACTCCCTGTTCGCGGGCGACTAATCTCCCCGAGTTGCCATCACATGCCGGTGGAATGGCACACGCGGCGGCACGATTTCGGCAAATCTGCGAAAAAGCCTCGCGAGGAAACTTTGGCGATTTGCTGAAATCGCGCCGCCGCGTGTGCCATCCCACCGGCGACTTACATTGTCGCCGGTGGGATGGCAGGTGATGGCAACTCGGGGAGATTAGTCACCCGCGAACAGGGAGTTTTGTCGCGGGCGACTAATCTCCCCGTGTGCCAGAGCCCTTAGGGTGAAGATACACAGAGCTACTAGTAGCAGCTACGTGTCGTGGCTACTAAAATAGACAATGCTGATCATTTATTGATAACAATCTCAATGTGTTTTAGCAGAGGCAATTCTCAGTCTATGGCAGGGTATTTTTTTGGCATTTAGTAGCCATGAAAAAGTAGCTGCTACTAGTAGCTCCGTGTGTCTTCACCCTAAAAGAAGTCCTCCAGCAGGAGAACAGGGGGCAGGGCTTAGGGAACTGTTCCAAACCATATTATTACATTACAATCATGAAAAGGCTCATATTTTTTAACTGATGTATATTGCAAAGTTGCTTGAAATTATGTTTACTTTTCAAATATCTTAAAGAAAATCTATAACCCCAAGAATGGATACTTGAAAACCAACAGATGGGGCCTATCATGTATGTGTGCCTTGGCTTGTTTGTGTGAACTGTGAATCCTATGATCCCAGGGGGGCGGCCCTTAAGTCTTAAAATGGCAGTTTTCAGGAGTGTAGTTTTTCTTTAAGTTGTGTTTGGGTGGAGTTCCGCTTTAAGTAAGTTGGAGAGGAGATTAAGTGCTATAAGTGCTAATTATACTATACCTGATTAATAAGGCACCATAGTTTACAGAATAGTCCCCTGTTATATTTACACATAAGCATCTTCTCCAATGTAAACAAACGTGACCAGCCTGGTATTTTATAACTGAGATCCCCCATTACCTATATTAGCTTACCCTCCCTGGATTCTCTCTATTCTCAATAATGTCCCTTTTGAGTAGTGGAGCCAAAAATGTACTGCAGAGTCCATACAGGGCCCCAACAATGCATTATAAAGGATGGAGAATTATACTTTTCTCAGGTAAATCCACACCCCTTAAATAGAGGACAATATCTCGCCAACCCTTGCTGCTTCCTTTTCAGCAATGCCAGTATTTACCCCTACACCCCTCTCCCCTTCCCATCTTAGTCCCACAAAGGGTATTTATAGCCTGCATATAAAAGCATTTTCATTTATCAAGATTAAACCTCATCGGACACTTAGCCACCCAGGTCACCAGTTTGTTTAAATCCCCATTACACAATTACACATTTGGATTGATTCAATTGTTCCCCATAGTTTGTGTCATTAGAAAATACAGAAACTTTCCTTATTGTGTCCTCCTGCAAGTCATTAATTAACAGAGCCATTGGCTACACCACATACGGCTCCAGAAGAATCTGAGAAGGTAGAGATCTCATGATCTTTGCACCAGTTCTCTGTACAAAATGCACCACAAAGGCTAAAGGTGGCCACACACGTGGCGATTTGCGATCTTTCGTGCGACCATCGGTTGCACGAAAGATCGTCAAATCCGCCACTAACCTTCAGGGCTGAAACAGCAGATAAGGAGGTAGAAACAATAGGATTTCTACCTCCTTCTGCCAATTCAGCCCTGACGACAGATTTTTCTCAGGTGCCTTCTATGGCGCCCGATCAAAATCTTTTAACCCGCCTGATTGGCGAGTCGACCGATATCAGCAGCTTCCTGCGATATCGGTCACCTCGCCGACTTGCCATACACGCACCGAATATCATACGAAACGAGGTTTCATACAATATTATTGGTGCGTGTATGGCCAGCTTAAGAGAACTTTGTTTAGAAAACATACATTTATCTGGCATGGCAATCTAGGCAGAACACACCTACTGCAACACCACCTTCTAACTCCCTACTTCCTACACCATAAATATTTGATATTTTTTCTTGATATGACCCACCCTACATAAAGCAGTTATGATTATTACTTACCATGTTACTTTCCAGGGCATAATCGTAAACTCTTCACAAACCTGTACATTACTTCCCCGCTAAAGATGTAGTAGACGTTGGGGGGGGGGGCTATGGCACAGGGAGGGCTCCTCTGATTTACTTAGGAAAGAAAAGCATCCCTTTGGCATTCACTAGACAGGAACATGATATCCTGGGTGCAAAATAGCAACCGTAATCAGGCTGGATATAAATTATCCTTGAAATGTACTCCAAATTAGAGACTCTACATGGAAGCACAGACTGTTAATCACACCATAGACTATCTTTTATCTCTGTCAGATGGACTCCCAATTAGCGTCACTCACAATGGTAATTAAATTGATGTCCAGAGCTGACCACTTAGAAACGTACCACATTGTGAGCCTCTAAACATATGTTGGCAATTTCTAAATATGACCTAATGGCCTCTATACCATAGATATTATTCATTAGTACCAGCCTTTGGTTGGCAAGGAGGGTGATGTTGCAAGCATTAAGCTACAGTACTGAGATTGTTATGTACAAACCGGATTCGAAAAAAGTTGGGACACTAAACAAATTGTGAATAAAAACTGAACACAATAAGGTGGAGGTGCCAACTTCTAATATTTTATTCAGAATAGAACATAATTCACGGAACAAAAGTTTAAACTGAGAAAATGTACCATTTTAAGGGAAAAATATGTTGATTCAGAATTTCATGGTGTCAACAAATCCCAAAAAAGTTGGGACAAGTAGCAATAAGAGGCTGGAAAAAGTAAATTTGAGCATAAAAAAGAGCTGGAAGACCAAATAACACTAATTAGGTCAATTGGCAACATGATTGGGTATAAAAAGAGCTTCTCAGAGTTGCAGTGTCTCTCAGAAGCCAAGATGGGGAGAGGATCACCAATTCCCACAATGTTGCGCAGAAAGATAGTGGAGCAATATCAGAAAGGTGTTACCCAGCGAAAAATTGCAAAGATTTTGCATCTATCATCATCAACTGTGCATAATATCATCCGAAGATTCAGAGAATCTGGAACAATCTCTGTGCGTAAGGGTCAAGGCCGTAAAACCATACTGGATGCCCGTGATCTCCGGGCCCTTAAACGACACTGCACCACAAACAGGAATGCTACTGTAAAGGAAATCACAGAATGGGCTCAGGAATACTTCCAGAAACCATTGTCAGTGAACACAATCCACCGTGCCATCCGCCGTTGCCAGCTGAAACTCTACAGTGCAAAGAAGAAGCCATTTCTAAGCAAGATCCACAAGCTCAGGTGTTTTCACTGGGCCAGGGATCATTTAAAATGGCGTGTGGCAAAATGGAAGACTGTTCTGTGGTCAGATGAGTCACGATTCGAAGTTCTTTTTGGAAATCTGGGACACCATGTCATCCGGACCAAAGAGGACAAGGACAACCCAAGTTGTTATCAACGCTCAGTTCAGAAGCCTGCATCTCTGATGGTATGGGGTTGCATGAGTGCGTGTGGCATGGGCAGCTTGCATGTCTGGAAAGGCAGCATCAATGCAGAAAAATATATTCAAGTTCTAGAACAACATATGCTCCCATCCAGACGTCATCTCTTTCAGGGAAGACCCTGCATTTTTCAACAAGATAATGCCAGACCACACAGTGGCGTAGCGTGGGCTTTCGTCGCCTGGGGCCGACCGGAAATTTGCCGCCCCTCTATTTAGTTATTCTTAAAAAAAATAGACAAAATAAAAAAAGCAGCATTAAATTTTTTTTTTTTTTTTATTGAATTTGAAATGCGGTGCGCATGTCATAATTGTCAAAAGTGGATTCAGCTGTGCGTCCGTGGCTGCCCATGGTGGCAGGGCCGCCATCAGAAATCATGGGGCCCCTCCCATCAGTACAGGACACACAGACATAAAATGTATTAGGGTCACCCTACCACAGTGCCCCCTAACACTATGCTGGCCAGGCCCCCCTAATGCTATTCTGGCCACGGTCCCCCCATACAACTGCCCCATAGACAGTACCCCCATACACAGTGCCCCCCACACACATTGCCTCCAATTGCCCATAGAAAGTGCCCCAATTTCCCCATAGACAGTACCTCCAATTGCCCCATACACAGTGTCCCCATAGACAGCCCCCTCCACACAGTGCCCCCAATTGCCCTTAGACAGTGCCCCCAATAGGAAGTGCCCCCATACACAGTGCCCCAATTTCCCCATACACAGTTCCCCCATAGACAGTACCCCCCAAAGACCTTGCCCCCCCCACAGAAAGTGCCCCCATACACAGTGCCCCAATTGCCCCATACACAGTTCCCCCAATAGAAAGTGCCCCCATACACAGTGCCCCCATAAACAGTGCCCCCAATTTCCCCATACAAAGTGCCCCCAATAGGAAGTGCCCCCATACACAGTGCCCCAATTGCCCCATACACAGTGTCCCCATAGACAATACCCCCCAAAGACCTTGCCCCCCAATAGAAAGTGCCCTCATACACAGAGCCCCAATTGCCCCATACACAGTGCCCCCATACACAATACCCCACAAAGACCTGGCCCCCCCATGGAAAGTGCCCCAATTTCCCCATAGACAGTAGCCCCCACACAGTGCCCCCAATTTCCCCCATAGTACATACCCCCAACAGACCATCGGCGGCGGCTCCTTCTCTCTTACAGGCAACAGGCGCTTCTATAAGGTTGCGCCTCGTCGCTGACGTGTGACGTCATACGCACGGGCGCAACCTTATAGAAGCGCCTGTTGCCTGTAAGAGAGAAGGAGCCACCGCCGCCCCTTCTTATACGCCGCCCGGGGCCATGGCCCCCTCGGCACCCCCCTCGCTACGCCACTGAGACCACATTCTGCATCAATCACAACATCATGGCTGCGTAGGAGAAGGATCCGGGTACTGAAATGGCCAGTCTGCAGTCCAGATCTTTCCCCTATAGAGAACATTTGGCACATCATAAAGAGGAAGGTGCGACAAAGAAGGCCCAAGACGATTGAACAGTTAGAGGCCTGTATTAGACAAGAATGGGAGAGCATTCCTATTCCTAAACTTGAGAAACTGGTCTCCTCGGTCCCCAGACGTCTGTTGAGTGTTGTAAGAAGAAGGGGAGATGCCACACAGTGGTGAAAATGGCCTTGTCCCAACTTTTTTGGGATTTGTTGACACCATGAAATTCTGAATCAACATATTTTTCCCTTAAAATGGTACATTTTCTCAGTTTAAACTTTTGTTCCGTGATTTATGTTCTATTCTGAATAAAATATTAGAAGTTGGCACCTCCACATCATTGCATTCAGTTTTTATTCACAATTTGTTTAGTGTCCCAATTTTTTTGGAATCCGGTTTGTACTTGTACTTGGAAGGATGATGGGATGGCAGAGTTCTCCTTTCTGCCGACAGGGATTCTGTAAGTTTAAGTAACAGAATATTGAGGTTATGTAATAAAAAGCACTAAGTTTGCCCACATGTGTTACCCTGTAGCAACCAATCAGCAGGTATCATTTACTGGTGACTTTTTCAAAGGCAAACATCTTATTGGTTGCTTTTGGTTACTGCTCCTGGGCAAACTTTGTGCCTTATGTTATTACATATCGGGGTATATGTGCTCCACGTACACCTTTATATATACAAACAGAATGAGAGGTACAAATAATTCTCAATATAACAATAATCCACTGGTTTTTGTTGAGAGGAGAACTAATGCAAATTGATATCTACACCAATAAATCTCCAATCAAAGTGATTCTGTTTTTTAAAACATGTTATTAAGATATTTTATTTTTGCTATGAGGCAACATGTTCAACTTTACGGGAAATAAGGTGGTTGAACACTGGACTTCTGTACTTGCCCTTTTTCTTCACCTTTCAACTCTCATCTTATGTAACCTTAGTTACAAAAGATTAGTGATGAGCGAATCTGTCCCGTTTCCCCAAAAATGGCATGCAGCAATTTTTTAGTTTTATAGTTTATGGCTACTTCCACCCTTATGGCTACTTCTACCCTTACTATTGTGGAACCTGTTCTTAGTTGCTAGACATATTCTTAATTTCCCAGGTGCACTCAGCCATGTGACTTGTGCTTACATAAACTTTAGCCTCTCTTTACTGCTGCACTGCAAGTTGGTGTGATATCACCCATCCCTTCCCCCCCCCCCAGCAGCCGATTGACAGAATAATGGGGATGTAGCAAGACAGTAGCTCCCTGACAACTGCATTGCTAAAAATGTGCCCCACCTAGTGGTAGATATGAGAACAGCACTTAATAGTAAAACACCCAAGTCTGACCACGACTCCTCCAGTTAGTAGAAACAATAGCTTATCTAAACAGTTTTAGATGAGTGCAGTGCTGGCTCATTGCATGGTAAACTTTTAATACTGGCCCCCGGCCCTGGCTGGTATTTTACCAGTTAAAGAGCATAGTACTTAAAAACCCACTCATGTTCTATTCATTTCTATGACATTTTTGGAAGAGTATTTATCAAATGTTGTGTTTTAACTTTCACCCATTGATAAATACACTTCTAAAAACCCTATAGGAATAATAAGAATGTGTGTGAGTTTTTATGTATTAAGCTCTAAATTCACATTTTGATACATTCTGGGGGTTTCACTTTAGATGCCTTCTATGGCCCATGGTTCTCATGTCACAATGACAATGTAGGAGGCCTATAAGAGATGAAGTGTGTGGCCAGCCAGGATACTATTTCTGCTTAGGCAAGAATAAATTGCAAACTGAGCCAACAAACATCGTTTAGGGACATAATGCCCATGAGCTTCACATGCTACTTTGTATTAAATCACCATTCTAATATACTCAGAGTGAAACATATGGCACGTGTTGGGTAATGAGTTCATTATATAGAAAACACAGTTGTGCATTGGGCATGACAGGTTATTAACAGCACGAAAGCATGTTTATTGTCTCTCATAATAGCGCCCATTTAATGCAGAACGAATGGGAAAAGCTGAGATTTTAGGTATGTGCTTCATTTCCCACATTAACACCTGCGTAATTAAAAATAACTTTACAGTGGGGCAAGAGAAGGGAAAACCAGCAAACAGATTTATTGAATGTTGTTATAATGCAGACGCATCTCTGTAACAAGATTGATTCATACCCATCAAAATGCAATTTGGAACAACCACACTTTCAAAGATGAATAGACGTCGGGCAAGAAAATGAGACAAATAAATAAGACGGGGCCATTACTAGAAATGAAGTGCAGCGCTGTCAGGCTGTAAATGAACACAAACGCAAGTGAAATTCATGGCATTGTTCCATTCCTAGTTAGGTTTATGCTATTGTAATGCCCGGCCGGATGGAAACATCTAATTCTCTCCGATTATTCTCAAATGGGATTCTCACATTGCTGATGAAATGCTGCAATTGTCTTTGATCAGGGAAATCAGTTCCAATCTGTGGCTTCAAAGTGAAGCTAAAGATATAGAACAAACATTCAGCGAAACATCTCTAAACCAGCAGAACATTACGCACACACGAAAAGAGCTTACACAGTGTGTTATTTATCAGGTCTCTGAGAGGCGACGTTACGGGTTTGAGCAACTGAAATGCCGCAGATCAAAGGCACCAAATATGAAATCTGCTAATGATAACACGTATTTCCCTAACAGGCCGGGAACAACAGAAGGATTGTTAGAGCGGAACTAAACTCCCCTCTCCAAAAAATAATAAAGAAATGCTCAGGATGCTCTTCTGTGCACTTTTGCAAATTAAAATTATTTATCTTAGTTGGGATCAAGTACAGGTACTGTTTTATGATTACAGAGAAAAGGGAATCATTTAACCATTAAATAAACCCAATAGGGCTGTTCTGCCCCAATAAGGGGTAATTATATCTTAGTTGGGATCAAGTACAGGTACTGTTTTATTATTACAGAGAAAAGGGAATCATTTAACCATTAAATAAACCCAATAGGGCTGTTCTGCCCCCAATAAGGGGTAATTATATCTTAGTTGGGATCAAGTACAGGTACTGTTTTATTATTACAGAGAAAAGGGAATCATTTAACCATTAAATAAACCCAATAGGGCTGTTCTGCCCCAATAAGGGGTAATTATATCTTAGTTGGGATCAAGTACAGGTACTGTTTTATTATTACAGAGAAAAGGGAATCATTTAACCATGAAATAAACCCAATAGGGCTGTTCTGCCCCAATAAGGGGTAATTATATCTTAGTTGGGATCAAGTACAGGTACTGTTTTATTATTACAGAGAAAAGGGAATCATTTAACCATTAAATAAACCCAATAGGATTGTTCTGCCCCCAATAAGGGGTAATTATATCTTAGTTGGGATCAAGTACAGGTACTGTTTTATTATTACAGAGAAAAGGGAATCATTTAAGCATGAAATAAACCCAATAGGATTGTTTTGCCCCAATAAGGGGTAATTATATCTTAGTTGGGATCAAGTACAGGTACTGTTTTATTATTACAGAGAAAAGGGAATCATTTAAGCATTAAATAAACCCAATAGGGCTGTTCTGCCCCCAATAAGGGGTAATTATATCTTAGTTGGGATCAAGTACAGGTACTGTTTTATTATTACAGAGAAAAGGGAATCATTTAACCATGAAATAAACCCAATAGGGCTGTTCTGCCCCAATAAGGGGTAATTATATCTTAGTTGGGATCAAGTACAGGTACTGTTTTATTATTACAGAGAAAAGGGAATCATTTAACCATTAAATAAACCCAATAGGGCTGTTCTGCCCCCAATAAGGGGTAATTATATCTTAGTTGGGATCAAGTACAGGTACTGTTTTATTATTACAGAGAAAAGGGAATCATTTAACCATTAAATAAACCCAATAGGGCTGTTCTGCCCCCAATAAGGGGTAATTATATCTTAGTTGGGATCAAGTACAGGTACTGTTTTATTATTACAGAGAAAAGGGAATCATTTAACCATTAAATAAACCCAATAGGGCTGTTCTGCCCCCACTAAGGGGTAATTATATCTTAGTTGGGATAAAGTTTTTTAAAAATGTGAATTATTTGATTAAAATGGAGTCTATGGGAGATGGCCTTTCCGTAAATCAGAACTTTCTGGATATTGGGTTTCTGGATAAGGGGTCTGATACCTGTAGCACTTTTACGATAGTAATTTCACCCTTTCTCCCCGGCAGTGCTGAGCTGCTATTCTGTCTGGCCAGGGTTACGTCACTGCTACAGACGCTACTCTGCACTGTTTCCTTACTCTCTAGTTTGACCTTCAAATAAGGGACTCACTACAGCAATCACATCATTTCATACCTTTTTAATTACTTTTATAATGTTTATATAGTAAATAATGCACCCTATGTGCATTATTTGTGTTTGACATGCAAGTGATGTCTCTGCCCAGTTCTTGAGGTGCAAGTGTGCTGCGCCTATTGATGGGAACTCTGGAGCTATTTTTATTATTATTAACCTGGCCAGGAAAATTACATGGGTTGCATGAGTCCTATAATTTACAGGATATTCCTCCTGCCTCTTGTATATTATATAAATATTATTATAAAACAGGAGGGGGGAAAAGGGATGATATTAATGCAGAAACTTTCAAGAAGCCTTTTTGTTTTCATTTATACTGTTCAGCATCCCTGACTAGGCAAGATGCTAATTACTTTTCAAGTTGGAATAGAAAATAAAGGTGCCAGAATGATATATCGGCCAGTGTATCTCTCTTTGGCCTGGCAAGACTCCATGGTTCAATCAACTGGTAGACCTATAGGAGAAGCACCATTTTTTAATGGTGATAAACCTATTCAAAGCGCCCCATTAACTGTTATTTGGTATTTTTGGAAGTGTTCAGTTTTTGGAGAACTGCTTTTCCTGCAACGCTTGAAGTCACTCGTTCTATTAGCCTGGGCGTTTGGATTGAAAATCCTACATTTGTTCTGTTTGCCTTGGAATGATCTGCTTTGTTCCGCTTCCATTCTCCTCTGCTTCTGACAAAATCTTCAATGAAACAGAACAATGTTGCTTTTAAAACTGGGGATTCTAGCACATTTATTAAATTGGCCCATTTTGAGAATGGCAGTTTCTGGACTATTTGCTCAAAATATTTTACCAGAGCGGATGTTTTCTATTGTATGCGAAATAGATGTTTTTTTTTTTACTAAATTATCTGTATTCTCTCTCTCTCTCTCCCATTCTATTTTCCTTGTGACAGCATATTAAACTGAACAGAATTATGACCATTAAAATGTTGCGATGACAAATCGTGCAAGCCCACATATCGTAACAAATGGCTGCTTGTTATTGTACTACTGAAGGCTCATATATTTGCAGCATCCTAAAAGCGTCTGATTAACCGTGGTTTTTTGCCAATGCATAAAAACCAAGGGACAAGCAAATGAGCTGGGCATTAATTAATGACTCTAATAGTCTGAGCATCTAGAAGCTTAATATGGCAAATACTGATGTACTCCCTATCACTAACCAGAATAAACATAAATACCAGAGGATCGAAAATATTGCTTCAACTGATTTGGGCTTTTTAGCTCCCAGATGTTTTATACAAATGGAACATTGCCACCCTGACGTGTATAAGTAAAGGTTTCAATACAGTACATAATAAATAAATGGAAAATATATCTTGCCCTGATCCATCCTTAGTGTAGCCCAGGACAGAGAACTAACCTATGAAATATAAATGTTCATGAGTCTGGCAGTTGAACTTGAACAAGTGCTAAAGGACAATAGGTATGGCAACAATCCAGGGACTGGGCCAGTGGGACACTGCCCTGCTGACCCAGACCCAATCCCTAGCTGTAAGTACTGTGGCTCCCCTGCTGCCTTTATTCTTCCCCCCACCCCCATATTGCCAGAAAGTAAGTCAAAGATACATGCAGGGTGCGAGAAGGAACTAGCGGGCTGTGACCGGGCATGGGGAGGGGCCCACTGAGCGAGTGTGGGGGCCCCGGGGCAGCAGCCCTGGTGAGCCTCAGACACCCAGTCCAACAGCAATCATATAAAGTTTTTTTTTCTATATCAGTGATGTGCGGGGTCAGAAAAACCCAACCCTTACCTACAAAACCTTAACCTAACCCGCAAAATGTTGCAATTACAGAACCCCCACCCAACCTGTACCTTAGGCATTAAGTCATTCAGAAGCTGATTATCTAGCCAGTCAAATGTTTATCATACCTGAAGGGATCTATAGAGTGCTATCTATAGTGTAAGGTTACCAGATCACTTAAAAATCAGGTAACATGGACACATCTAATAAATGCATGTTGCAGGGTTTGCACAGATTGCATTTAAATGTAGTTCCAATCAGTGCATCTCCTCTTGTTGAATTTTCTACATGTCCCTAAATTTTCAGGTGATCTGGTACTATAGTGTGCAGCATACACAGTGCAAACTGACAACAGCAACTGCACTGCTGGAAGTAGCCCATAGAGGGCGCATGGACTGCAGAATAATTGTATTCTGTGCTCACTGTTACATACTGTATATATTTGCCCAGGTACAGTACCCAGAAATCCTGGAATTATGTATATGTAGTTAGCTTAGGGCTCTCTGGGGCCAAAAACCCTTTGCTACAGATGGAGCTACAGATATGGACATGTGGCTCAGGTGGCTTACCATGTCTCAATTTATATAAATCATTAGCACCTATATTTCCATGGGAATGAATGCTGTGACAAGTGGTGCATTATGCTCCATCTGCAATATACTTTACAAAACTTTTTGAGAAAATATAAGTCCATGCAAGCCCAAAGCCATATCTACCATAGAGGCTCCTGTGGGGCTGTACCTAGGGAGGCAGCTTAAGATACCTATTTGGTAAAAAGAATAAAAATCCTTTAGCCAGCCACTGCAAGTCAGTGTTGGGGGGGGTACCTGCTTTTCCAGTGCTTGGAGTATACACAGGAGAGACACTCCATTTGTGCATATGCCAATTGCCAGGAGAAAGGGACATGCTGAGGTCCGGTGCCTAGGGCAGCACTGAAACACAGCCCTACCTATAAATATAGCATATTGTCACTGAGAGAAAACATACGAACCTATGAGTGTTACAAGTTTCAATCTACAAACATCTTGTGGGTGTGTTGCCTCCCACAGCGCCAGGGAAGATAAAGAGAACCCTTTGTTGCGGGATTTGTTCTGCTCTGCATTTCATCGTGAATGACAAAGCGCGGTGCCCAGGAAGTGCCGTATATCAGCGAGCCACTTACTTCTCCAGGGTAATGTTTTAATCTATTGATTTATTGTCTCCAGTGTACCGCTAGGCAGCATCATATAAATAATAACAGCAATTTATTTGTGAATAGCAAAAATACAGCTGGCAAAACATCTCCTGTAGTTCTTCGAACAATATCTGTTTTTTAGAGAAAGAAAGCGAATGCCATCAAGTAATGCACAGCTTTTCAAAAGCCTCATTTATCATTTATGTTAAAAGCTGAAATTGTCCGGTCTCAAAAATAATGTCTGTACACAGTGTAAAGAATAAGGATTCTAAGAAACTCTACTAAATGCAAGAGAATTCTGTAAGATGTGTATATATATAAAAAAAATATATAAATTGAACAGCACTCAGAACAGCACTCTCTACATCATAAGGTGAACAACCCCTTTAACCACATCTTGTTGCACACAGACATCTCATTCCTTGTGCTAAGACCACAACATATATAATGGTTCTGTCAGCCACACATGACTCTGGAACATGGTTACAAGGGGTTAACACTCAGTCACCTGGGTTACCTGTCCACAGCCCCCTGCTGGAATATCTAATTGAGGCAGAGACCAAATGTTGATAGTGTTAACCCTTTACTATGCAGTGCTTTGCTGTGCTGGTATGACAGATTCATTGGGGTATATGAGGGAGGGCAAAAGGCATGACATAATCAGGATCTATTCCTGGGGTTTTCCGGATAAGGGGTCTTTTTGTATTTTGCGTCACTATTCTTTATGTCTACTAAAAATGTATTTTTAAAAATCCAGTCATTTTGTTCTGCCACCAAAATGGATTAAGTCAGCTAATTCCCACCATGTACATTTTACTATTGCATAAAAAAGGAAATTAGTAAACAGAACAAGATTTATTTTTTTCTTAAATAGGCATTCCTATATTTCAGAGTGTGCTGGATAATGGGTTTACAGATAACAGATCCCGTGACTGTACAGTGATTTGCAATCCTTCCACATACTCACTGGGTGCTGTCCATGGTGCTGGGCCACAGACATTCGCTTTCTAGTACCCCCTGCCCTAAATTATATTTAACTAAAGGGGATCTCCACCCAAAACCTACATTTTTATATAATAAAAGAAAATTCTAAGCAACTTTACAATATACTGTGGTTAAAAATGTCAGTGGTAAATGCATACATTTCCCACAGAATTCCAGCACCACTCCTGGGTGTATGCTATGCTTACTCTGAGTATTCATTATTTTGCATAAAAAGGTAAAAGTTATAAAAGGTGCTTCAGTATTAATGCTACAGTACTAAAGCTTTCTCCATGGTGTTTTACAAACAGGGGTGTCTTAATAAATGGGCAAAAGGGGCATTTGCCCAGGGCCCACCAAGATAGGGAGCCCACTAGCACACCTTTCATATGTGTTAACCTTTGGCAGAAGCATCCTGCAGAGATGGCAGACCCATTATTTAAACAAATGGGTTTAATTAAAATTAAGAATGGTTCTTTTAATATATTTGGTTTTTTTTCTTGTGGCAACACTATTGTAATTTTTCTGTTCCCAGGGCTGTTGGTCTAGGGTGGCACAAATTTAGTAAGGGCAGAAATGTCTTCACTGCCTGCCTTACTATATTGAACCTCTGCCCTTAGGCTATTCAGTCACAAATGTCTTGGGGCCCATCAACAATACAGGCAGAGTTTTGTGCTTGGGAAGCTTGATCTTGAATTAAATGATATGGGGAATTGTGTGATCCCCCTAGATGTGAAGGATGTTATGGGTTACTAAGGAGTTCCCTGACCATATAAAGGCACATGGCTAAGTGCTTTTGTGTATGAAATAGAGTTGTGATGATATTCCTGTTAAAACGGGAAGGTGAGCTGTAAGTTCAGGGAGACAAACTTTAATTCACTAAGCATCCATTCACTTTCCCTGGCACAAGGCCTGTACAGGTATGGGACCTATTATCCAGAATGCTCGGGAACTGAGGTTTTCCGGATAAGGGATCTTTCCATAATTTGGATCTCCATTCCTTAAGTCTGCTAAAAAATCATTTCAATAATGAATAAACCCAATAGGATTGTTTTGCCTCCAATAAGGATTGATTCTATCTTAGTTGGGATCAAGTACAAGGTACTGTTTTATTATTACAGAGAAAAAAGAAACCATTTTCAAAAATTATTTGCTTATAATGGAGTCTATAGGAGACAGCCATTCCATGATTCGGAACTTTCTGGATAACAGGTTTCCGGATAACAGATTCCATACCTGTACTTAGAACTTTTGTATGCATGGCAAAGCTTGGAGTTAGTTGGTACTTTATATCTTATAATAAATCAGTGTTAGCTATGGGTAAGAGTAAAAGCTTGTTTCTTAGTAATTTGCATCTTTTGGAAACTGGTTGCCCTGTAGCAACTGACTTCTTGCAGGTAATTGGGCAGTTTCATTATAAGATGGATGTTTAACCTAGACTTTTCTAATGAGAGCCAGGCTGTAATTCCCAGAACCCTCTGAGCAACCCTACTAATGACAGACACTATTATAATAGCTGCAAGAATAGAGAACAGATTTAGCCAACTTAATATTTAATGCCAAAGGGAGACCAATTGCAGTTTCTGTACTAGTCGAGCTGAATTTCCAGGTCTTTAATTGGAAATACGGCTCTTAAATTTACCAAGACCGACTTTTTGCCTCTTCTGGTCACTTGTGTGTGTATTATGGCATTACTGTCACCCTCCTCTCACTGCCCCACTCATCCAACCTCTCACTGCATTACATTTATAGTTCACTTTTATATATAAGGTTCTTTTTGGTTAAATCAGGCAAGTACTATGTGAGTTCCTGAAGCCGGGCACAGTTCCAAAGTAATTTCCCCTCTTAGTATCTGATCCTGACCCTTCATTCCAAAAGTAACTTGAACACTTGATTTAACTGGCGGAAATACATTATGTCTCCAAATAATTCACAGTCACTGACATGTTTCAAGGATCATTAGGTTTTGCTGTGATTGCTTTAAAGAAGTAAAAAAAAAAAAATAGCAATATGCAATGACTAAAATTAAACTGTTCATGCCATAAAATCTAGAAATAGAACAGGCATAATACACTAGATATTGTGCTTAAATATGAATTGTCAACTGAAGGTATAGGTTCCATGTATTCCCATGCTGCTACATGCTCATAAAGGCTCAATTAACTTGTGCCCATTGCCAGAATTTGTGGCAAGGCATGCCGCCCAGCCAATAAAATGTGCTTACATATGGAGCATTGGGGATGGGACGTGCAGAAAACGTTGACGCTTGCAAGGATGCGACCTGCAAGGATGTGCATGCATGTGATCCTTAGGGGGAGGGGCAGTGAATGGGCATGGCCTCTGGCCCAAAAATGAAATCCGGCCTTGCCTATTGCCCAATACACCTGTTGCCCAAGAGTCACCAAATCAGCCAGAGAGATAACGGGAGATCAGGCAATCCCTAAGCACAAGTGGCAAGGGAAGCATTGGGAGTGGATTATAGATTAGGAGTAGGGTGTGTTGGGGTACCGAGTAGAAAAACATGCCCAAAGGAGATATTATGTTTTTAGTTTTTAGATAAATGTATATTAGTTTTACAGCGTTGTGCTTCAGCTTCATGGTAATATTGTCCATACTTGGTAGATATAGGGAGGAAGGGGCACAATAGAAAAGTAAGATTAGTGCTTATTAAAGTCATAGTAACACCTTTCTGCTAAATGTAGAGTGTCCCAAGTGATACAGTTAGTGAAGTGCTGTCAATCAACTCCATGTCATGAGGGAGACTATATTTC
Source organism: Xenopus tropicalis (assembly GCF_000004195.4). Taxonomy (NCBI): domain Eukaryota; kingdom Metazoa; phylum Chordata; class Amphibia; order Anura; family Pipidae; genus Xenopus; species Xenopus tropicalis. The sequence goes on from NC_030682.2 coordinate 26,262,032, forward strand.
ATGTTATCATTTGGTGTGAAGAGGAATTCAGGCCCTAAAGAACAAAGACTGGATCTTTATTTTCCTCATGACATGGGTTTGGTTGATGGCTCTGTTAGTGCGCACACTATCTTTTAGTGACTGTGCCAACCTGGCTGATACAATGAAAAGACAAAGCTCACTAGTTTGTATGCTGAGGTTTAGTGGCCTTTAAAACAGCTCTTAAAGAACAGCTAAAGAACAGCCCTTCCCAACTGGACTGTCTCGTGCAGAATTAGTACATTGGAAGTTTTATTATAACTGCCAATTTGCTAAAAATATATGAGACGTCTGACAGAAACTGCACCCCTCTACTAAATGGTCCTGTTGATGACTTTGTACGGTAACTACAATTTATATAAATATAGAAAGACATAACGGCAGAGAAGGGATGTTCTATGCACACAGCGCCTGTAGCTACGGCCTAGTATTTGAGTGTTTGTTTGAGAGCAAATAAAGTAGAAGGTAAATCCTGCCTGGAATGAAGGTTTAACAAGGCAGCACAAAACACTTCTGCAGATTAATTGTAGACATTAAAGATAGATAATGGTAAAGCTTTCTTTGATATAAACTTTAAGGTGCCACTATATTATAAACAGAATAAGCCTATTTCAGTGATCCGTGAAGTTCATTTGCCTAAACACTGATATAAACACAAAACTGAAGTCTCTCCCCCAAAAGACACCAATGTGATGGAATGAAGGAACAAACAAGAAGGTTTAGTGCATATTTTAGTAAATGTTAAGTAAGGTTCTCATAATTGATGGCCTTTAAAAAGCTCATTGTGCCTTTGTCTATCTGTAGGCAACACAAAGTGACGGGTTATTAATGGACTAATTGCAGGAGGCTTCCCTGACTTGTGCATTTCGAAACAAAGCTTGATAAATCTTTATAATTACCCCTCAAATGGAGGTACATTAAAAGAACGCTAATGGGCTTTTTCTATAAAAGTTATAACTTTAAAATCACTTTGATTTCTGTAAAACCTTTTTGTGCTGACTTTGTATGCATTATTTGCCTTTTCTTATTACAATATTATAAACCCCTCTAAAGAAAATTGTAACGCTATTTTGGCTATGTGGTGACCAAAACCAGGCTAGTAGTTGAGCAAGGGTTACATTGGACTCTCATGCATCAGGATGGGCCTCCGCTATATGGGAGAAACTACTTGAGGATGTTGTTGAACTATACCTCCCACTGCCACTGTGTAGTGTATTAGATGATATAATTGATAGATGATGGACAGCAGGAGCTCTTGCAAACAAAGGTAACCGTTTATTTGTCCAAGACAAAGGTATCAATGCAGGGTTAATCAATACTCGGATGAGGTAAACAGGCATGTAGCAGTGCAACTGATGTTGAAGCAGATTAAGCAATAGAAGTATGGTGCCTTCCGGTTTATTCCTCCCAAGAGGTTGGGCAGGGTAAGACAACCAACAGAGTGGCAGGAGGCAAGCTCACCAGTTTATCCCTTCTCATAAAGAGGTTGGGCAGGGTTAATTGCTGGCCTATGTCCCTGGCACTTCTGTGTCCCTCATCTAAGGCAAGTAAGCCTGTTAGGAGACTACTCCTTTACTCTCTCTCCTGGATGGAGCAAATGAGCTGCTCTTTCTATATAAGTTCTGACTGTCTCACTCTCCTGGAGAGTTCTATGATATTATTTAACCTGTTTTTACTTTACCTAATTCATGGGGCCCTGTCCCCGACTTTATTTAGATGGTATGGCTTTACTGGGGCCTGTGTCTGCACCCAGGCTCAATGGAGCTGTTCTTAGGTAGCAGACCAGCAGCCAAAGAGGAATTCATACCCTCCTGCTAGGCACTATATCTTACTAAACCAATAAGGGATAGTATTAGTGCAAACTAGATACATGGGACTCTGCCCAGTAACAGAGTAATAGAAAGAACTAGTAGGGGATTCAAGCCATAGGAGTGCTAAACCCTATGGGTCCCTACAAAATTATAAAATATTCCGGGAAATATGTTGCCTATAAACCACCAGGGCCAGAATTAGGGGTAGGCAAAAGAGACATGCGCCTAGAGTACAACAGGTGGGGGTGCTACACACTTGCCTCTGCTGCCTTCTCTTTAGCCCTATTAACACTGTGCACCCAGTGCATTTTGTATCAGTGCAGGTAAGCATAGCAGGGTTGGGGAGGCAAGAGGTGGGGTATGGAGGGGGTGTTGTTGACGAGGGGTCATTGGGGGTTTGCAGAAGTGTTGTGGGAAAGTGTGCCAGCACGGACAAGCAGGTAGTGCAGTGCATGCAACGAGGACAGGCTCCTTTAAGGACTAAGGATTAAAGGGCAACTCCGGCTTTCAAATGAAAAAGCCTCAAACAACACAGAAACCCTTAATATACCTATCATTGTAATCGGTCCCTTTAAAAAGTATGAATAAATAGCATTTATATTCTGAAATCCAACTGCAAAGCAGTTCTACACTTTCTGCATCATTTGAAATCCTGGCAGGGGAGGAGGGACTAAAACACTGATGTTACAAATTGTAACAACTTCTCCACAACTTACAGACAGCATGCAGGAACTACATAATCCACAATGCATTGCATTGCCTTATTGACATCATATTTGCAGGGAATTGTGGGATTGGGAGGATGCAAGCTGATGGCAGCCTGAGGACAGAAGACTACTGTTATATTTTATTTGAGACTCAAAGTAGCCAGCCAGATCAGCAGGGGAACAGGGGGCCAGGCTTAGGGTACTGAGGTAACTGTTATTATCAGGGTCAGACTGGGCTGGTGGGGCACCAGGAAAAAATCCGGTGGGCCCTGCCGGCCCAGACTCGATCCCCACCGGAGCTCCCTGGGCTGCTGCAGGTGTGTGGCGGTGGCCCCTTCGGGGGGTGGTGTGGGGGCCCCAGGGCCTTGGGGCGGTAGCCCTGGTGGGACCTGCACCCCCTAGTCTGACCCTGCATATTATTACAAATGCAAAACTTTATTTTAGATAGGTCACGCTCCTGCTATCATATTGTAGTGGGATTATAAAGCAATAGGAGACTTAAGGAAGGTGATAAGGAAGCTTGTGTTTATACCCCCAAGACATAATGGCACTTGCATAGACAGTTTGAGCTAACTGGTGAGTATGCCTTTCACTTCTGAATACTCGTGGCCTACAGGCAGAGATGGCCTACTCCATGGACCCTACGAAATTGCTATATGTGTGAGTGCAGATCCTCTTTCCTGTACAATGTATGGGTCCATATAAGCCTCAAAGTCCAGCTATAGATTAGGGTCCCTAGACATCTGCCATAACTGGAGTGCCCCAGGATAGCTGCTACAGCTGGAGTTCATAAAAGTCTGGAAATAAATGTGCATGTCCCTGTATCATACAGTGGTGCTAGGTGCAGGTAATGGACTGGCCAGGCCCAGCAGCAAACCCACAGGCCCAATAACTATTCCCAATAACTCTGGAATTAGCCAGTCTGGTCCAAATGTTAGATTATGACCCCTAAAGATCTACAACAACTAGGGATAGCCAGGATAGCTGTTACAGCTAGTGTTAACAAAAGTATGGAAATGAATATTTATATCATGTTAAGGATATGCAGTTAATTTAATTCCCTGACAGAGCTTTGTTTATTAGCCAAATGTTTAATAGCAGGATTAAATAGCAAATGATCTTATTCTTAGTACACTCTTACCCTTTCCCCTTCTATATTTATTACATAATTATGTTCTCACTTTCTATCTGTTCAGGGCTCTGTCGGAATGATGAATAGCATTATTTTGCATAACTCAGACAGTGTATAGCCCAAACCAACCCAGTATCTAGTGTAGGTAATAAGTACTGAGCTTCTGGTGTGGTGAAAAATGACCAGAAATGAACACTAATTACTTTCCTTGAAAAGTGTCAAAAGATTATAGACTGCCCATAACTCTTTGCTTTAGTGATAACTGTGCTTTAAAGGAAAAATAAAGTCAAAGTCACTTGGGGGTGCCAAAATGTTAGGCACCCCCAAGTGACTTTGACCGCCTACCTTTTACCCCGGGCTGGTGCCCCTGTGAGGAAGGAACAGCACCAGCCCGGGGTAGCTGCCGGCGCTTCCTTTTCCTGATTCGCTGCGCGCGCATGCGCAGTAGAGTGAAAAGCCGAACTTAAATGTTAAAGTCGGCTTTTCACTCTACTGCGCATGCGCCCACCGCTGGCACTCAGGAAAAGGAAGCCAGGAAGACGGAAGCGCTGCGCTCCAGGTGCCCCGGGCTGGTGCTGTTTTCTCCTAACAGGGGCACCAGCCCGGGGTACAAGGTAAGCGGTTAAAGTCACTTGGGGGTGCCTAACATTTTGGCACCCCCAAGTGACTTTGACTTTCGTTTCCCTTTAAGAAGAGAAACAGTGAAAGTCATTGACACAATGTATAGTCATGGGGTAGTTCCCCCTGCCTGATGTTTGTCATGTCTGAATAAGTATATAGAATATTGTATATACAGGAAAGGGATCCCTGATATCTTATATCTTATATCTGCCAAACCCTAATAGGCCCAGTGAGTAGTTCTGTCTTCCATTAGCCCAGGGAATACTAAAAAAACTATTGGCTCGGCTCCATAGGATGTGGAAGAGAGAAGTGTTCTCTACACGGAGAGTCTGTTAGACTGAAGAATGTACTGAGATGTCCATGTACATTAGGATCATAAAAGCATTTTTTCAGAAACACTAAATATTTGGCATTAATACAAGTACATGCACAGGAAGGCAGCTTTGAATGTATTTCAGTAAACAAATATAATGGGATAAGTGAAAGGAGTGCTGTATTCGCACTCTGCTTTTGCTCAGTAGCCTACCTACAGAGGAAGCAGGGCAGAATATGCCTCTTTTTTGTACCTTGTACCCTGCCATGTAAATTGTAAATGAGGCCTATAATGTATGTAACTTTCTTTGCCCAAGGTACCATTAATCCCACATTCACCTACTCTTCTTTCCTCTCCTCAACTAATCCTCTGTGGTTCCTTGCCCTTGTTATAGAAAACACAAACATCCAGTGTTGGACTGGCCCACTGGCATACCAATGGGCCCTGGTGCTTGTGTCCATCAGGCAGCAGGTGTATACGCAGGTACAGGAATTTTTGGTGGCAGGGGGGAGCAGATGGAATAAATTGTATGGAAGGTGGCAGCTGGTGGAGGGGTGGTTGGCAGTCATGGAGTCCTGTAGATCAGGTCCTCCATTGGGCTCAAGGGTCTCCAGTCCAACACTGCAAACACTAGAACTGAGACCTGCAATACATATATTTAAAGCTACATATTGGTACAGGTATGAGATCTGTTTTCTGCAAACTCATTATCCCATAAATTCCATTTTAATAATAATCATTTTTAAAAGTATTTCTTTTTTTCTCTGTAATAATAAAATAGTACCTGTACTTGATCCCAACTAAGATATAATTACCCCTTATTGGGGGCAGAACAGCCCTATTGGGTTTATTTAATGGTTAAATGATTCCCTTTTCTCTGTAATAATAAAAGTACCTGTACTTGATCCCAACTAAGATATAATTACCCCTTATTGGGGGCAGAACAGTCCTATTGGGTTTATTTAATGGTTAAATGATTCCCTTTTCTCTGTAATAATAAAACAGTACCTGTACTTGATCCCAACTAAGATATAATTAATCCTTATTGGAGGCAAAACAATACTATTGGGTTTATTTAATGTTTAAATGATTTTTGTAGTAGACTTAGGGGTATATTCTGCTGTGTAAAAAGTGGAGTAAAACATCACCAGTGATGTTGTTTATAGCAGCCAATCAGATGCTTTGATATTATTTTCTAACTGTTGAAATCTAATTGCTGATTGGTTGCTCTGGGCAACATCACTGGTAATGCTTCACTCCACTTTTTACACAGCATGATAAATATACCCCTTAAGGTATTGAGGTCTAAATTACTGAAAGACCCCTTATTTAGAAAACCCCAGGTCCTGACCATTCTGGATAACAGTAGCATTTGTGAAAAAATTCACAAATGTGCGAATAATGTTTTTGCATCATAACATCCTCTGCCAGTTTTTACACACAATTTTAAGTGTGCACAATAAATTTTCCAAGGTATTTTTTTTCAATCACTGTTTGCTAATCAGGGTCTAAGGTTTTACACAATGTATATTCTAATTCTTTGCACTGTGTGTATTTTTCCCTTAGAAACTTATATTACATTCCCCCACGCTTATGGGCTTATTTATTAATTTTCGAGTGAATTCGAGTGAATTTGTGAATTTGAGTTTGTTTTTCTAAATCAAATAAACTCCCATATCAAATTGTCGCTTATTTCTTAATAAGGAAAACTCGTCCAAAAAAATTTGAATTTTTTGAGTTTATGAGCTCGAAAAACATAAGTTTCAGAATATGGCTTGACTTTGCCTATGACAATTTCTATTGATTTCTATAGTAACTATGGTGAATTTTTACATTTGAGTTTTTTTGCACTTTGCATAAATACCAGACATTCAAGGTTTTGAACCATAACTCAAATTCAAGTTTTTTAAGCGCAAAAAACTTGAATCGAGATAAAAAATCAAACTCAACCACTGATAGTTTGAACTTCATTTAAACACCCATATTTACACATATTTATGGATCCGGGCGTGACAATTCACCCCTTGTTTCTATTAACATTTTTTTGCCTGAGATAATATTCTTGAATGGGAAAAGTGCATACAAAGTGTATATACAGAGTTGCTTTATGTATTAGGGGACAAAAAGGAGACGTTAGGAAAATCAATAAGCAAGAAAAGTGCTGAGATCTCATGTAAAATCCCCTTATCTTTACTGGGATAGCTACAGAGAGCCTGAATTGATCTCCATGTTACATTTCCAGTGGACAGTTAATGCAGTTTCTATTTTAAAGAAAAGACTATAAAGTGTAACATTTCTAGAAATAACCATTCATGAGTGCAAATTAGGCCATTTTCAATTTCACAGCTCAGAATGATGATTTGATCTTCAAGAAGACAATTATGTATGCTTACAGATTCAGTTCATGTTGGATGTTTAGATAAGGAGCGACAGAGGAAATGGCAGGCAAAACAAATACAGCTATGAGCGTAGGATAAACAGGGCTACCTCTGGCACCCTAAAAACTGGGAAATAAATTACACCCACAAAAGTTGTCTTGACTATGCTGTATGCAACCCCTACACTAAGGGGCACATTCATCAAAGTACGAATTCCGAGTACTTCGGTGCATGATTTTGGAAGTCTCCCATAGGACTCAATGGCACTCTGCAGCTCCAACCCGGCCCATGGAAAGTCTCCCATAGGGCTCAATGGCACTCTGCAGCTCCAACCTGGCCCAAGGAAAGTCTCCCATAGGACTCAATGGCACTCTGCAGCTCCAACCCGGCCCAAGGAAAGTCTCCCATAGGGCTCAATGGCACTCTGCAGCTCCAACCCGGCCCAAGGAAAGTCTCCCATAGGGCTCAATGGCACTCTGCAGCTCCAACCTGGCCCAAGGAAAGTCTCCCATAGGGCTCAATGGCACTCTGCAGCTCCAACCCGGCCCAAGGAAAGTCTCCCATAGGGCTCAATGGCACTCTGCAGCTCCAACCCGGCCCAAGGAAAGTCTCCCATAGGGCTCAATGGCACTCTGCAGCTCCAACCCGGCCCAAGGAAAGTCTCCCATAGGGCTCAATGGCACTCTGCAGCTCCAACCCGGCCCAAGGAAAGTCTCCCATAGGGCTCAATGGCACTCTGCAGCTCCAACTTGGTACAAGGAAAGTCTCCCTTAGGGCTCAATGGCGCTCTGCAGCTCCAACCCGGCCCAAGGAAAGTCTCCCATAGGGCTCAATGGCACTCTGCAGCTCCAACCTGGCCCAAGGAAAGTCTCCCATAGGGCTCAATGGCACTCTGCAGCTCCAACTTGGCCCAAGGAAAGTCTCCCATAGGGCTCAATGGCACTCTGCAGCTCCAACCTGGCCCAAGGAAAGTCTCCCATAGGGCTCAATGGCACTCTGCAGCTCCAACCCGGCCCAAGGAAAGTCTCCCATAGGGCTCAATGGCACTCTGCAGCTCCAACCTGTCCCAAGGAAAGTCTCCCATAGGGCTCAATGGCACTCTGCAGCTCCAACCCGGCCCAAGGAAAGTCTCCCAAAGGGCTCAATGGCACTCTGCAGCTCCAACCCGGCCCAAGGAAAGTCTCCCAAAGGGCTCAATGGCACTCTGCAGCTCCAACCCGGCCCAAGGAAAGTCTCCCATAGGGCTCAATGGCACTCTGCAGCTCCAACCCGGCCCAAGGAAAGTCTCCCATAGGGCTCAATGGCACTCTGCAGCTCCAACCCGGCCCAAGGAAAGCCTCCCATAGGGCTCAATGGCACTCTGCAGCTCCAACCCGGCCCAAGGAAAGTCTCCCATAGGGCTCAATGGCACTCTGCAGCTCTAACCTTGCCCAAGGAAAGTCACGATACCGAAGCTTGAATGAATCCGAAACTTTTGTACTCGTTGGGACAAATAAAATTTTGTTGCACGAATTGTCGCAAAGTAAAAAAAGCAGTGCAAATTAACAAAAATATTGCAGAAAATACACAAAAGTTGTAAACTTTAGAAAAAATACAATTTTTTTGTAATCAGACCTGTCGTACTTTGATAAATGTGCCCCTAAATGCAGTTTAGCAGACCCATCTGTATGCCTTTAAATACATAATGATTTTGTACTTCAGCTTTTAACTTTCCATATTCATTAATTTCCCATCTGGTATCTAGAGATTCATTTTCACTTTTTAGGCTCATCATCTCTACTGTGCCTTTGCTATATGCTCAAATGGTCCAAGATGTCCTAGAATGGAACAAGATGCTCTTTCTTTAACAAGCTGGGTGTCCAATTAGGGGAACAGTACGGCATAATCTGTTATTTTAAAGTTCATAACTACGTCCTGCTTTCCATCATCGGATTTTAATGCCGACAGTGTTTCTATTATCAGGGTGCAAGCAGTCACCTCTGAGATGGTGGGATTAGGAGGACGTAACTGCACATTAGAGATTGAGCGGGGTGGGTAGGATTTTGATGCCGATATTCAGGCAAGAAATCATGACATTCCATTTAATACAGCATTTAACCTATTTCCATTGCAACATGGGCTGTGTTATGGAGAGCTGCGGTGTACCATGGTTCATCATTTGCACTGGGTAAGCCACAACAAATCAGCTCCATCTATATTATAACCATTAGTATGATTTGCTTATTTTACTATCTTGGCCTTCCTGATTTATAATTACACCTTATGAATCCAGTGAGGATAAAAGTAGGCCATGTTTTTTGGTTTTGTACCAAAACATGGATATATGCATTTACCTCTAAATGTTACAGAGACTCGTTGCTTTCTTCCACGCCTTCAATTAATGTTTAAGCCCAAATGAGAACTCTGTTTCTTTAAACAACAATCAAAAGGAATAAGAAGAAGAACAAAGCACATGCATCGTTCCCTCGTCTGAGAAAGGTGACCCTGTCTCACTGGCATGCTTACTCAGGCACTTTTTATCTCACTCTTGCCTTGATTGTATGCCAGAAATTCCAATACCTTTAATGCCTTCATCTTGTTTCCAGCATATCCGCTACATCTGCAGGTTACTTGTGAGATACAATTAGATCAAATAAGGATCCAACACTTGGCAGAAGCGTCCAAAAGCTCCACGGGACAGAATGAGAAGCCCTTCATGCTCACATACCCAGCAATTATCTCCTTGTGCTGTCTGGAATGGGTATTAGGGCTGCAGTCTGGGCGTGCCAGGAACATATAGCATAACACAATTACAGTATTAATTGCCCAGAGAAGAAAAATCATCCCTAAAATAAATGAATCCAGAGCCATATGTTAGAGTAAATATTTAATGAGAGAGGCCCTTATTCTCTTGTCATATGCCAAAGTCTATTTCATTTTTTTACATGCAAAAGAAAATCACAAAGATTTCCTAGGTATTGGTAAGGTTGTTTATGAAGTTACCCAGGATTTTAACAAAATAGCAGGTGGGGGGTCCAGACTGTAGAGGTCCAAGTTTGAGTTCTGGCTGCTGCTCCATTTCACTATTACACACGCCATAGGGCTTGTCTACTTGTTCCCTTCAGATTAGCAAATAAGCCCTTTAGTGTTGAGCAAATCTTTTCGCTTCGGCAAAAAAATTGAAGTCAATGGGCACTTTTGTCACAGCTAATTTTTCCTTACTGTGCAACTTTTTTTGTAGCCATTGGAATTTTTTTTTTCGAAGAACAATTTCATTCATCACTAGTGTGATTGTAGCAACTTGTAGAGTAAAATGGAAACGTATCCCTCATTTGTAGGTTATATATTTTTCCAGGTTCTACCAACAATGTATTATCCTTGGGCACAGCCAGAGATAATGCAGAAATATCTATAGCTGTCGCTTTGCCCTTAAGATAAATAGAGTCATTTAAATGAAACTGCTTACTACAAACAAGACCATAACTTACATGGATCATTACATGGATCAATCATGTGTTCTCTGCATCTGTCAGAATGGAATGCACAGTTATAATTGGATGTAAATCTGAAGATAATTTATCACATGACCTAGAAGTGGGGTCGCTGTCCTGTTGGGCATTGGGCAAACAGCCTTTTCGCCTATTTCTTTAAGCAGTCCTGCCAGTAACCTCAGCAAGCGAGTGATTCCCGCTATTCCTGAATACCAAATGGCAGTGACTACATTTAGAGCTGGGGTGATGGCATGTTCTTGGATGGAGATCAAGTAACGAGCCAAACACTGAGGGTTTTTTTTTAGTAAATGTTCAGTTCTAAAATGATTCAGCTCACTGTCTATTCTGAGTGCAGATACTGGCAAGGAATATAGGAAAACCCATAGAGATGCATCTGTCTATTTACCAAGCAGTAGAAAAAAACGTTATGTTCTTGGATGATTTTGGCACATTTTGCAATTTGCAATTTTTACTTATTTAGCGGGGAAAATGGTTGTGGTTAGGATGGAAGCAGTTGGCTTCAGGAAAGTCAGGGGGATAAAAAAAAGAGACTGAAAATATAGAGGACCTGGAAATAATAAGAATAATAGCCAAAAATGATTTGCTATAAAATCCAATCATTTCTCAGAACATATTCCTTAGAATGTGCCTTAGAACACATTCAATGTGCATTTTAATGATTCTATATTTATACAGTGCTGACACATAACTCAGTGCCTTATAGATATTGTCATCATTCAAATCAGCCCCTGCCCCAGTGAGCTTGCAATCTAAGGTCCCTAACTCATTCACACGACACACACATGCACTAAGAGCTTATCATTTAACTGTATGTTTTTAGACTGCAGGAGGAAACTGGAGCACACAGAGGAAACCCAGCCCAGATATAGGGAGAAACAAAACCATATTGGCAGTGCCCTGGGCACAATCAATCTTAGAACCTCAGTGCTACAGTGTAGGAATGCCAACCTATATGCCACACTGTTACCCTCTGTGTAAATGTTAATTCAGCTTTCTGCATATATACAGTATAACCCAAAGAATGTATCTTAAATGGGAATTAAAGTATAATGAAAAGTTTCATTTTCAGTCCCTAGCTCTCTATAATGGGCATCCCAATGCATGCACTGAAAATTCTCCACTAAGAATCACCCCTACTAGTGCAAGGTCATTCACCTTACTGATATCTTATACAGGGAGATTACAATCCCCTTATGGCAAGCCAATTTTATACGATAATCAAATGTCAATAGAGTAGGTGTATGGTCCATAGAATGCATATCTACAGTAATAACTGCATAAAAAGAGGCGCTTGCGAGGGGACATGATTACTCTGTACAAGTACATTAGAGGGGATTATAGGCAGTTGGGGGATGTTCTTTTTTCCCATAAAAACAATCAACGCACCAGAGGTCACCCCTTTAGATTAGAGGAACGGAGCTTCCATTTGATGCAGGGTAGGTGGTTTTTCACGGTGAGGGCAGTGAGGTTGGGGAATGCCCTTCCTAGTGATGTTGTAATGGCAGATTCTGTTAATGCCTTTAAGAGGGGCCTGGATGAGTTCTTGAACAAGCAGAATATCCAAGGCTATTGTGATACTAATATCTACAGTTAGTATTAGTGGTTGTATATATATAGTTTATGTAAGTGATAGTATAGATTGGTAAGTATAGATTGTGTGTGCTGGGTTTACTTGGAAGGGTTGAACTTGATGGACTCTTTTTTCAACCCTATGTAACTATGTAACTGTGTAACAAAAAACAGTGAGACTATAGCTTTCAGCATGTTACAGCAATGGGAGGCCTATGTCCCCTTTGAGACATATAGGGCATGAACCTATTTAAAAGCCAAAGAAAGCATATTTCATACAAGGATAAAATGACTCATAATGGGCCCTTTGAAAGCCCAGTAAATAGTATTGAAGCAGAATTATGTGGATGTGCATGCACTGGTGCCATGAGTTTCTCCTTTTGGAGCACAGATAAAGAAAAGTAACCACACTACTGCCCTCTATACGGGAGAAGGAGATCTATGCTGCAAGGTGCCAGCGGAACTATCTGAAACTGGAGCACCAGAGCCAGCCCTGGTGTTGAGGAATGGCCACTTTGCACTTTCAGTGCAGCCCAGGTTATACATTCACCCTTGTACCTGAAATATCAAATCCAACCGCACTTCTCTGCTTCCTATAAACGGTTAAATAAAAAGACATTTCAGTGGAATTTACATCTCACCGTGCGGCGCGCAGAACAGCGCTCAACTCATCTGGAAGTTTCTTTTATCTGATGACATTTACTGTATCTGAACAATCGGATTTTACTTTGTACGATTGATTCATCCACTGGAAAGAATAAAATGCCATAATAACTATGTATTCATCCATAGTATAAGAAGTGCTGCTTTGTTATGCAATCAGCTGGCCCTTTCTGTGCCCTTTCTTTTACTTACAGATAATTGGCTGCTGGGAGCGATGGCCTCGCTATTGAAAGAGCCCAGAGACTCGAGTTTAAAATATTCTGCACCACTCTGTTTTGATTGGCTTTAAAAAGTCACAATTTCTTTGCCATTAAAAAGCATTGTGTTGAGTGGCAGGACAAGGTGTAAGGATGCTTGCAAATATCTTAAATGTTATAAATATTTAGATTTCTTGTAATTCCTTAGAGTGAGCCTGGTGCAACTTAGAAGAGTAGTTTACCTCTAATTTCACTTTTAGTACGTTACAGAAGAAGCAACTTTTAAATTGGTCTTCATTTTTTATAGTTTTCAAATGATCTACATTTTTCTTCTATTTCCATCTTTCAGATGGGGGTCACTGCCCCTGGAAGTCACAAACTATTGCTCTGTGAGGCTACAATTTTATTGTTACTGTTATTTTTTATCACTTATCTTTCTTTTCAGGCTTCTCCTATTTATATTCTAATCGCTCACTCACACCACTGCCTGGTTGCTAGGTTCATTTGGACCCTAGCAACCAGATAGCGGCTCTAAATACTAAAAGTTAATTTAAAGGTAAACAACCCCATTAATATTTTGAACTCTGCTGTAGCTCTTGGAAAGCTGCTGCTGTGGTTTGCTTTTGTATTTTATCTTTTGTTATCTTTTTTTTTTTTTTTTTTAAATTCAGGTTATACCTTAAACCTCACCTACAGGGACCCTCTTCTCCTGGTCTCTTTTAGGCCACTGCCAGAATATGTGCTCAGGAATGGTACTTCTGGGAAATATTACCCCTGATCCATCTACAAACACCTTTGTGCATTGGCTGACATCCAATAGAAAATGAGCATCCACCCAACCTTGCCCTAACTGCCACCCAGCCACTGCGTTGGTAGCTTTACCATACAATAACCTACCTCTATCAACAGTGGATTTCACTTACCTCTACATATCTTAACTACCATCTGGTGAGTGTGCAACTACACCACTCTGCCATTTGTATATTTTATGTGCACTTTGCTATTATTTGGAGTTATAGGCATAACTCTTTCATTTCAGTTTCATTAATTTTTGAAACATATTACACTATTTTGTATTTTTATTTTTTATTTCTCATGCGCTTCCAACACACTGGGTCTGCACATGTTTTAATACCATACAATAGCATGACAGTTACTTTCAATCGTACCCTATTGCTCTCATGCTGGGGGCCAAGAGGGAAGAACATTATGCAGTTTGTATGAGCTTGACTGTCTGCAAACTGAATGCTCCAGCGGGGTCTTCTAAACCGAAAAATTGGCTGTTGATGATTTGCCTTTTTACCTGGAGGGAGGGAGGGAAAAGCACTTTCTAGGGGAAGGGGTATTCAGGTCACACACACAAAAGTATCACAGAATTTTGACAGTTCTGCTGTGGGCTCATTGGGGGGAGCAGAACCACAGCTTGGGAATCTTTGCTATAAATAAACAGTGAAACAAAACTCCCCAACATGCCCTGTGTGCTATTAGTCTAAACAAGAGCTTTTCATGTTTACGTCGGTGAACATATGGCTAAGTTAGGCTCTGCAAATGTTCCGGGCATATGTCTGATTGAAATGCAAGAATTACAATTGAAAGCACTTTAAAAGTTTAGAGTTATGGATGTGGGAAGCTGAAAGTTTTAGCTTGGATTTTAACACCTGCATGGCCATGCTGCAAATAGATACGGCACTGTTAGATTTCTCCAAGGTGGTATGGATAAATAAGATCAATGGAAGCTGAAGGCGACTTTGCATGGCATGATCAGATCTAGTACATAAATCAACCATAAGATAAACTCAACCCTGTTAGCATCCGAGTAGATTAGTATGTAGGGAAGTACAGATATACTCTTTTCTTTACCTATAGGAGTTATGGGGTATGTCTCCTTCCAAACACCTTTTTTAATTCAATTGAGGTGTTACGCATTTAATGGTTAGATAAGCCTTGAGGGAAACTGGGAATCTTCTATTGGCCATGGATGTCAGGTGGGTTAAAAAGACTATAAAAAGCTTTGCCCTCTTTGGATTAAACTGGATAGTGGAGGATAGTGCCAATATCCTGAGGTAGGCTAGGCCTCAGTAAAGAAGAATATCCTTAAGGTAAGGAGATGCTTCAGTGAATGATCTCTTGAATGAGGACTAGGTTAAGGTCTAGACCGAGGGTTAGCTCCTCTAATAGCTCCATCAATGAGCAAAAGCCAGGCTTAGGGAGCTAGTAAAGCAACCAGAGAATTCAAACAAGTAGAGGAGAAAAGTTATTCCCCTCCATAGGGACTCAATTACCTTTAGGTTATTTGAACCAAATAGAATATTTTGCCATATAATACAGATTCATGCATCTGAGGATCAAGTACTAGGAGCTGTTTTATTATTACAGAGACAAAGGAAATCATTTTTAAAAATGTGAATTATATAATTAAAATGGAGTCTATGGGAGTTGGCATTCCCATAATTCAGAGCTTTCTGGAAAACGAGTTTTTGGATAGCAGATCCCATACCATATATATACACAGGTATGGGATCCATTATCCAGAATGCCCGGGAATTGGGGTTTTCCGGATAAGGGGTCTTTCCGTAATTTGGATCTTCTACCTAAAGTCTGCTAAAAACATTATTTAAATAGTAATTAAACCCAATAGGATTGGTTTGCCTCCAATAAAGATTCATTATACCAGGATCAAGTACAAGGTACTGTTTTATTATTACAGAGAAAAGGGAATCATTTAACCATTAAATAAACCCAATAGGGCTGTTCTGCCCCCAATAAGGGGTAATTATATCTTAGTTGGGATCAAGTACAGGTACTGTTTTATTATTACAGAGAAAAGGGAATAATTTAACCATTAAATAAACCCAATAGGGCTGTTCTGCCCCAATAAGGGGTAATTATATCTTAGTTGGGATCAAGTACAGGTACTGTTTTATTATTACAGAGAAAAGGGAATCATTTAACCATTAAATAAACCCAATAGGGCTGTTCTGCCCCCAATAAGGGGTAATTATATCTTAGTTGGGATCAAGTACAAGGTACTGTTTTATTATTACAGAGAAAAAGGGAATTATTTTTAAATGTGAATTATTTGATTAAAATGGAGTCTATTGGAGATGGCCTTTCTGTAATTCAGAACTTTCTGGATAATGAGTTTCCGGATAAGGGGTACGATACTTGTACACACATACATATTTATTCAATTAGAAGTGTGGGAAAATGAATCAAAGGTGTTGGTCACCTTTAAATTGACTTTTAGTATGATGTAGAGAGTGATATTCTGAGTTTTTAATTATTAGCTTATAACAATAAAATTGCCTCACAGACCAATAGGTTATGGCTGCCGGGGTCAGTGACCCCTATTAGAAAGCTGGAAAGAGTCAGAAGTGGAAGGCAAATAATTAAAACTATAAGAAATAAAAAATGAAGAACAAATAAAAAACTTGCTAAGAATTGCTCAATCTATAACATTATAAAAATGTACCTGAAGGTGACTAGCCCCCTTAAAATGATACTAGAAGGAAGGGGGGGGGGGAATTTAGGTTGAAAGTGTTCTTTTAAGGCACGCTGCCATATAAAAAGTTATATTTACTATACACATTTCTTCCAAGAAAAGCCTTACTCTTGAACAGTAATTTTCATGGGTAGATTCGGTTGCCGAACAAGCAATGACACAAGTCACATCTCATGTAGAAAACACTGGTGGAAAGCACAGAAGTGAAAGTTGAAGGAATGCCTTTCATGGCCACTGAGATGAACATAATGAGAAATGAACTCTTTGTGCTAGAAATTTCTCATGCTTTTTGGATTTTATAAGTAGAATGTAGCAGTGTGTTATGGTTCAGAACTCCCTGGCTTCTTTTTTTAATCAGTTTCTGGCTAGAACAAATCAAAGTGGGTTTAAACTACACAGAAACTAAATGGGAAAGTAACAGCAAAACTGGCAGGTAAATCTGGGGCTGAAAAACATTAAAAACAGGGTGCGGGAAACAAGCAATTTATTATGAATTACTACATCTGAGCACTTTTAGCATCTATGTAAATAAGCCGCCACAAGACTCCATAAACTCCATATTGATCAAATAATCCACATTTTAAAAAATGATTAGCCTTTTCTCTGTAATAATAAGCCAGTATGATGTACTTTATCCCAACTAAGATATAATTACCCCTTATTGGGGGCAGAACAGCCCTATTGGGTTTATTTAATGGTTAAATGATTCCCTTTTCTCTGTAATAATAAAACAGTACCTGTACTTGATCCCAACTAAGATATAATTACCCCTTATTGGGGGCAGAACAGCCCTATTGGGTTTATTTAATGGTTAAATGATTCCCTTTTCTCTGTAATAATAAAACAGTACAATGTACTTTATCCCAACTAAGATATAATTAATCCTTATTGGTGGTAAAACAATTCTATTGGGCTGATTGGAAATTATTTTTTAATAGACTTAAGGTACAGAGATCTAAATTACAGAAAGCCCATTATCACCAGGTCCTGAGCATTCCTACAGGTCCTATACCTGTACTGTAATATATAGGAATGTGTCTATGATATAAAACATTGTGTGAGCTAGAGTGATAAACCTCATACCTGCCTATTGCGGTAAATACACAAGAAAAGCCTTGTTATACAATATTTATTATTTTGCTGGACTTTTTAAAAATGATGAAAATGATCATATCTGATGAGATAGTATAGATTGGTAAGTATAGGTTGTGTGTGCTGGGCTTACTTGGAAGGGTTGAACTTGATGGACTCTGGTCTTGTATCAACCCTATGTAACTATGTAACTATGCTACTATATCTAGCCATGCCCATAAGGATTGGGTCGTTGCGATAGAAGAAAATAGAGGCTGATTTACTTATGATGGTTATGGAAAGAATTATTCTTACTGATATATAACTGGGATACTGTACATTTCCACAACAATCAGTTCATTCGGCCGCAATAGATCTCCACTATCGCGGGCAACTAACTTCTCTGAAATGGCTTTCCACCAGTAACAGATGTATCATGGGTGACTGAACCACTTAGTGGGTCCTTAGCCTAACAGAGCAGTAGTTTTTTGGCTGCCATGGTCAGTGATTCCCCCCCCCCTTTGTAAGCTGAAAACAGTCAGAAGCGGAAGCCAAAAAATTCAAGAATGATACAAATAAATAATGAAAACCAATAACAACGTTTCTAGGAATAGGTAGTCCTATAAAATACAAGCAGTGTCGGACTGGGACCCCAGGGGCCCACCAGAAAACCTTAGACCCTAGGCCCACTTTCCAAACTATTTTTCCTCCTTTCCTCACCCAACCTCTTTATTCTCCTAGTCTCTTTTATTTACATGCCAGCATCTATTCTTCTATCTATTTCTACTCTTCCTTCCCATTCAGAAATAGGGAATGACCATGAAACAGGCCAAATGGTCAGGAGCAGGAGGGTCCACTTACACCTGGGCCCCCCGGGAGTTTTCCTGGTATCCTGGTGGGCCAGTCCGACACTGAATACAAGTTAAATTAAAGGTGCACCACACTTTTAACTAGTAAGTGTCCCCTGCTGTATGTCTAGCTACTATCTCTACTGACACATGCCCATTTGGCTGCAGCCATAGGGGGAGGAGCCTAGGTTCCTGAACGATATCTGGGATTTTCATCTGTGCAAATATATCTGCATTGCAGAGTAAACAGGATAAAGGCCAGAACAAAAATTCCAATTTGAGCCCTCATTGCCTACTATATTGGTTGGTTGGTTTGTATGTCAGTTTTGCACAGTGCGGTGAAACATGTTGGTGTTTTATTAAATGTAATAACTATGTTGTTTTTAACCCTCAAAACCTTCTTACAAGCAGTCTCCACCAAGCAACATGGCATCTTGGAATTCGGAAGCGCAGGGGTGTACGGCTTTCTTTTCTAAATCACTGTACTCATTCTTTCCTTCAATACACATGAAAGAACTATTAATATCCTATGGCTTTGAGCTGTTTTGAGACTAATGAACCTGCAGTTCCAACATTCACTTTCCCATACGTGGATGAATAGGTGCCACAGCTCTTTGTACCTTCTCCTGTATCATAATGAACAGACAGCTTGTGCAATGTGTAACCTGCTGTGTCCACAGGCAGCTTTTAGCTTGGTAAAGAGCAACATGACCAGGGAATGGCAGCAAAGGCCAACAAAATGTGGTTTAAATGGAAAGCAATACCCCAAACAATGCAGGTCTCTATAAAAATATATTGCATAAAATAGCACAAAATAGTATGTGTCATTGGGTAATCCTAAATGGAAAACAGCCATTTTAGGTACTAAGGGCCACCCCCTGGGATCATATGATTCACGGTGCACACAAACAAACCAAGGCACACATACATGTTAGGCTGCATCAGCCAAATAATAAACAAAGATTTATCTTTTACTCCACACTTCTTCCTGTGTACGCTGCATTATTTCCTGTCAGGTGATCTCTGAGGGAGCACACAGCCCATCACAAAATGGTGGCTCAAGAAAAACGATATAAAAGGACAATATTTACTGATATATATTCTAGTTGGGTAAGAATATTTAATAGGAAATGTAATATGATATAAACTATCTGTTGGTTTCATTTTAAGGGTATAGTTTTCCTTTACTTGGGAGCACATTTAATTAAAAAAAACCAGGCTTGGGAGACAGCTGAGACACCCAGGGCATCTATTGGAGGTTTGTAGCAGCCTAAAATTGGTTTCAGACCTACAGAGCCATTCAGAAACACTTGGAAATACAGTATTCCTATTATACGGACTAAAAGGCTTACATACTCACATGGTGCAGGCTTATAGCAGACACTTTTTATTGATTGCATTAGTGCTTTGCAAACACAAAAAGCTATTTATGATTGACTTGAATAGGCTATTGCACTGGGGCTAATTTGCACCAAGTTTCCATGCAGCCCCAGTAGCTGCTGACTGTTCAGAACCAATGAACAATTTGAGCATAAGTGTTAAAAAGCGATCATCTTTCCAGGTTATAAGAATATGGGTTATGGACTTTGGGTTAATTGTCCACATTAGGGACATTATTTCAATGGCACATATCTATTAGTAGAGTCATAGTTTTCTGAATACGCGTCCATAGGCCTGGACTGGCTTTTGCCAAAATTCACAGACTGACAGTCCAGGCCTGCCCTTCTATATACAATAGCTCTCTGGCCATCTATACACTCTTCTTTAAATGAGGCACCTTTACTCTTTAGAATGATGTTTGATATTTCACATTAGACATCAGTCTATAAAGCAGTTGAATATGCAGTTTCCACGCTGAGAGAGACTGCACCGCGTGTGCCAGTATCCCTATTTCTCCACTTCAACACATTCTCCCCCTGCATCCAATCTATGTGTATTTCAGCCAGAGATCACTAAGCCAGTCACTCTATATCGCTAAAACTCCAATACATATTAAAAGAAAAAAGGTCCACCACTGAATACACATGGAGCAAATAAACCTGTCTGTAGCATTGCTACAAATCAAAGGCAAGGCAGATGAAGGTCTCATATATCTTCTAATAGTGGCAATACATAATGTCTGTGTGTTTTACAAACTGGCAGCAAAGAAAACAAATAGCCCATTCCATGAATATGGTTTTGGTTTTGTATTCAAAAGCCTTTAAAAGCCTGCAATTGTGAAATCCCAATATCTTCTGAGCAAATCAATTCTCAAGCTCAATTCCTCCTACACCACAGAATGAGGCAAAGCAATGCTCCCAGCTGTATTGTCAGGGCCGCCATCAGAAATCGCGGGGCCCCTCACAACAAAATTTTCTGGGCCCCACCCTCCCACGCCCCCAATGGCCCCTCCCATCAATACAAGGGACACACAGGCATTGGTAGCGAGGGCCCCCTAAAACATTGGTAGCCAGGGCCCCCCTAAAACATTTGTGGCCAAGGGTTACGTTTTGCATTGGTGCCAGGGCAGGGACCCACTAAAACATTGCTAGCCAGCCCAGGGCCCCCTAAAACATTGGTGGTCCTCCCCCAGTGTCCCCATACAATGGCCCGCTCTCCGCTGCTTCCTTACTGCTTCTTCCCGCTCACCCCACCCAGCATCCTCCTGCTTCTTCCAGGGCACCCCAAGCATTCTTCAGCTCCCCCCAGCATCCTGCTGCTTCCTTCAGGGCCCCCCCCAAGCATCCTCCTCCTTCCCCCAGGCCCCCCCAAGCATTCTTCAGCTCCCCCCAGCATCCTGCTGCTTCTTCCAGGGCACCCCAAGCATTCTTCAGCTCCCCCCAGCATCCTGCTGCTTCCTTCAGGGCCCCCCCAAGCATCCTCCTCCTTCCCCCAGGCCCCCCCCCCAAGCATTCTTCAGCTCCCCCCAGCATCCTGCTGCTTCTTCCAGGGCACCACAAGCATTCTTCAGCTCCCCCCAGCATCCTGCTGCTTCTTCCAGGGCACCACAAGCATTCTTCAGCTCCCCCCAGCATCCTGCTGCTTCTTCCAGGGCACCACAAGCATTCTTTAGCTCCCCCCAGCATCCTGCTGCTTCTTCCAGGGCACCACAAGCATTCTTTAGCTCCCCCCAGCATCCTGCTGCTTTCTTCAGGGTCCCCCCCCAAGCATCCTCCTCCTTCCCCCAGGGCCCCCCCAAGCATCCTCCACCTTCCCCCAGGGCCCCCTCCAAGCATCCTCCACCTTCCCCCAGGGCCCCCCAAGCATCCTCCACCTTGCCCCAGGCCCCCCCCAAGCATCCCCCACCTTCCCCCCAAGCATCCTCCACCTTCCCCCAGGCCCCCCCCAAGCATCCTCCACCTTGCCCCAGGCCCCCCCAAGCATCCTCCACCTTGCCCCAGGCCCCCCCAAGCATCCTCCACCTTGCCCCAGGCCCCCCCAAGCATCCTCCACCTTGCCCCAGGCCCCCCCCAAGCATCCCCCACCTTCCCCCAGGGCCCCTCAAGCATCCTCCAGTCCCCTCCCCTTGCAGCCGCCGCCAGAATTTTTCTGCATCCTGTAACTCTGTCAGTTGTACCGGGCCCAGGCGTTTAAAGGGGGCCCGGCCGGGCTGTATCACTGTTATCGCAGGTGCCCGCTGTTATGTCCCGAACTCCCCGCTGCATGTGCGCTTTTATAGGGTTGCGCCCCGTGCGTGTGACATCAGTACGCACAGGGCGCAACCTTATAAAAGCGCACATGCAGCGGGGAGTTCGGGACATAACAGCGGACACCTGCGATAACAGTAACAGCGCCCGGCCGGGCCCCCTATAAACGCCCGGGCCCGGGACAACTGTACCCCCTGTGCCCCCCTGATGGCGGCCCTGTGTATTGTACATTGTGCTTAAAGGGGAACTCTAGTCAAAAACAAAAAAATCAGCTTAAAAATGTAATTCTAAACACTGTTGCAGTATACATTATTTCCAAACGTTCAGTAACTTACTTTTAGTGAATGTGTGTTGTAAAGTAGCTAAATATTACGCCATGCATAGCATTTTCTGTCTGCAGATATTCAGAAGACTTCTGCCTTTTATATTTATAGTATTTTATCTTTGTACCCTGAGGATTTAAGATGCTCTATGCTGAAAGTTTTGATTTGATTTTTAGAAATGTATGAAATATCACAAACGTTAGCAAAGATTTTCTCTTGAGTAGTTTGATCATTGTGGCGGCTGTGTTCTTCCTGCTAGAAGCGCAGTAGGAGGGGATAGCCAATCACAGCCCTACAGTCACACAAGCAAAGGCAGGTCTCAGTTCCTAGCTGCTAATTAGTGATGAGCAAATTTTGGATGGCATGGATTAGCAGCGGATTTCCACATTTCGCATTGTTTTGCAAAACTTCCATAAAAAATTGCTGCCGAAAACATTTTTTGTCGCACGTCAAATTGGCCGCGGTCGTGTCAAAAATGGGTGCGGTCCCATCAAAATTGGGCGGGTTCGTATCAAAATTGGGCACAGTTGCGTCAAAAAAGGGTGCAGTTGCATCAAAATTGGGCATGGGCATCCAAAAAAAAAAAAAAAGACGTGGGCGACCAAAAAAACACTTTGCAAATGCGTTTCACGAATTTTTCACCGTTTCACGGATTTTCTTGCCATTTCGCGAACTTTATGGCAAAGCGAAACAAAACAGATTGGCTCATCACTACTGCTGATTGGTTCCTATCCTACAGTGCAGTCGGTGGCTCCCCTGCACAGCCTGAGAAAAGACAACCGGAAGTGGAACAGATGGGGGGACTAAGAGGGTTTTTCAATAAATATGTCCCTTTAAATTAACCTAAAGGGCTTGAAGCAATCATTATTAATAAGAATTATGTTTTGGCTGAACTAAGGCATCTATAAGGGGAAGACACACAGAGCTACTAGCAGCAGCTACTTGTTGTGGCTACTAAAATAGACAATGCTGATCATTTACTGATAATTGTCTCTACATGTGTTTTAGCAGAGGCAATTCTCAGTATTGTCTATGGCAGGATATTTTCTGGGGTTTAGTAGCCATTAAAAAGTAGCTGCTACTAGTAGCTCTGTGTGTCTTCACCCTAAAATATGCTCAGTGCTTTCATATTTACCATGTTATTTTCAAGTATTTTGTATTTGTATTCATTAGGTAAAGGCAGATACCTCTGAGAGCAGGGAGAAGCTTTGCATTACTGATACTGCATGCATATCTTTTAATTACCTTATGTAAACGATGCCTTAATTAGGATGCCATTTGTAGCTGGAATAAATCACCTTTCTATGCACCTGCTTAACTTGACAGCTTAGTTTGTGAATACTGACAATTTCCATTGGAGGCAATCAGAATGCCTTATATAATGGGATCTAAGGGAATGCCAGAAGAGAAGGCTGTTTAATTACTTTGTTAAACATTTTACTAAGTCCATGTTTTTGCTATAAAATAAACAATATCACTGTGAACCCAAAACAGTGCATGTGAGCAGAATGAAATATTATTAATACTATCCCTGCAAGTTAGTTTTAATGAGTAAGGAATTAAAATATTGAGGATGGACCCCATTTCACCTTCAAACAACCAACCCTCAGATTCCTCTTCTGGAGGGGCATTTGGGTAATGGGCGTAAAGAATAGGGTATTTGTGTGTTCCTGGGATAGAATGGAATCAGCTGCATGGAATGTTTTGCCACAAATACCAGTGGGCTGTACAAAGTTATATCCTTGGTCTGTTTAAAGAAGAAGGAAATGCATTTTGACATTTTTGGCCATTTTATTGCCAACAGCCACAATTGTGCAGGCTAGAACACTATATTTATTCTGTAGAAAGAAGCTCCCTCTGTTTAAGATAGTAGCTGCCATTTTTGCTTGGTCCCAATAACTTAGCTGGTTAGCAGGGAACACAGATGGGTATAAAAATCTTTTAGATAAACTGGAAGGCTAAAACCACACTGCCTTCTGTGGCTCATTCTGGAAGAGCAGTGGCCAGTATACCTCAGTGAACAAGTGAGTCCCTGACAAAATGTCATAAAAACCTTGCCAAAAATGTTCTGCCCAATTATAACTTGCCCCCATACTCTTGATTCTCCACATGGAGAATAGGGTGCCCAGACAATCCATTTGTACAATTGACATGCCTTCAAGATTTTTCCTCTATATTGTAATTGGTTCTATTTCTTTTAGGATGATATCTAGCCACATTAGTAGGCTACTACATAAAGCTGAAGAATTTGGTGATAAAAGTAAGATTGACCTTGTACCCTATTGTCATCATTCAGAGTGAAATCAAACAAAGGCTAGCAGCTCTAATGAGCTTTTGCTGGATTCTGTACTTTAGCTTTTACCAGGGTGAAGTAGTGTCTCTGCCATTTCATTTATGTGAGGAGCATTTCAGCACAATAGAAACTAGAAATATGGGACTTAGTGACCATTTTCTATGGTCACTTACAGACATCTACAACAGAATGATGTATATATGTATATGAAAGAATTGTTACCAAAACAAGATATATTACAGTTTAACACTCGAGTACCTTATTGAACTGGAGAGGATACAGGAAGAACTGGAGACATGCTCCCTATGTAAAATAAGAGGAGCTTACAATTATCACTCTGGGTACTTATTCACCTATTGCGCTTTCCAGAAACATGAGACTTTGATGGAGGCAGGTGTTATTTTAAATGGGCCCTTCACCCAAAACAGATTTTTTTCCAGTGGAAAATAGATACATTACAGTAAATAGAAATGTTCAGTAGCTTTAAAGTATGTATGTATGTATATCTTTATTTATAAAGCGCTACTTATGTATGCAGCCCTGTACAGTAGTAATGTTTAAATGTAATTGCTACAGACAAGGTGGAGAACTGATTTCTGTTACATTGTTACAAGAGTAAAGGTGGCCACACGTGGTGATTTCTGATCTTTCATGCGACCATCGGTCGATCGAAAGATCGTTTAATCGGCCACTAACATTCAGGGCTGAAACGGCAGATAAGGAGGAAGAAACAATAGGATTTCTACCTCCTTCTGCCGATTCAGCGCTGAAGGCAGATTTTGATCAGGCGCCTTCTATGGCGCCCGATCAAAATCTTTTAACCTGCCCGATATCAGCAGCCTGCAGCCTCCCGCCTCCCACTTGCCATACATGCACCGAATATCATACGAAACGAGGTTTCGTACGATATTATCGGTGCGTGTATGGTCAGCTTAAGACCCAGAGAACAAAAAGGAATAAACATCCACTTTAATGAGACTTAAATCCATAAAAGGTGCTTTACTAATCTGGGACATATTCTCAGACTTTCCTGGTTTATAGCCCCATGTACTAAAGAATATATAGGTTTATCATGGTGCCAAGGCCAAAAGGGGCCCTATTGTAAAGAAATTACAAAAGAAAAAAAGAAATGACGGAAGAAAGAACAAAATAACAAAATAACAAAAGAAAGAAAGGACAAAAAGCTATTATTACATTAATAAATAAAACCACAAAATATCTTTAATTAATGTGTATTGGAAAGTTGTTTAGCATTACATTGTCTGGTCCTTGAAAATTTGTATATAAATTTGTATATATTTTCCTAAATTAAGGCAAATTTGTACAAAATAGGGCTTTTTTATTACAGAATGGGAAAAGTGCTAAAAACAGGCACACAGTAGCCTATATTTGCACTCAAGCTTATTGTAAATGAGCCCTAATATATTTTGGCACACGTGTTTCCCCACTATTTACTAGCATTTTTTGTTTTTCCTTCATGGGTTTTTCACGTAATAGTGCTCACAGGTTCTTAAATGCCATGAAAACAATCACAGCTATTTTTCATCATTCTACAGCAATTTTGGTTAGAAAAGTTGCTGACAATTTTTTTAGCACCATAATATTTATTTATAATTGCTAACTCTGGGAAATATTTTTATATTTTTTTTAAAGCAGAAAACAGCAAATTTTGGTAAATTTTCGTAAAAACATTTTCCCTGGGGAACTTGCTTGCCAGAGTTAGTCTGAAAAGTGCTTTCCTCCTGTAGAATGAGTTGTTTGCTGTGCCGGCGCTTCTATCCATCCATCTGCAGCACTAATACTTGGCAAGTGCAAAGCATAAAATAGCAACCACCATTCAATATATTTCTACTGGAGAGTAAAGTAGGATATTAGCGGGCTAGAAAAATCTCTGTGGTAGGTTTTATTGACATTTAATGGGAGCTACTTTATTGCTCTGGGGAACAAATTGTACTGAATCTTCTTGGGTCGCGTCCAGAGCAAAAGAGTAAATTCATTATAACCCAGAACCCAGACTGGAGAGTTTAGCTTAAGTAAATATAAAATAAGTTTCAAACTTCTCAACTTGAAAATGAAATTAGAGTGAAGGATGTAAAAGCTGGACTACATGTCTCTACACCATGAATGATAATATTGCTCACAGACAGGGTGCTTTTGCAATGACTGAAAAGGCAATATCGGGAAACAGTGTTTAGTTTCCTTCTGGGGAGCATCTGCTCATAGAGCTGTGAATCTCAACCCCCTTGTGCCTCATACAATTATTTATTATAAACTATAGCAGTAATGTTCTATACTAAGCCTGGGCCCATTACTATTAGTGTCACTGCTTGCCCTGTTTCCTATTGTGATTGACCCACCCATTTGTTGGTTCAGCCTAGATGCACATAGTAGCCACAGTGCTTACACATTGTTATCTTCTTTATTTACCTGCCCAATCTGTCTGCAACTATTTCTCATTAGGCATTTCATCTGCTTGATGTCAGGTGTTAATACATTGTTGCTACCTGGTCACATAGCCTTTTGTCCTATAACTCTAGTATCACTGGGTGGCCAGCTTGTGGGGGCAAGGCTTTCAGTCTGACAAAGGATGAGACTTTAAAGGAAAACTATACCCCCGGAATGAATACTCAACCTACATATAGTTTATATTATATGAAATGACCTATTAAAGAATCTCGCCAAACTGGAATATATTTATCAGTAAATATTGCTCTTTAACATCATTTCCCTTGAGCCGACATTTAGTGATGGGCTGTGGAGAATTTGATATATGTTTTACCACTCTCCCTTTCTTCATACTTTTTTAGTCAATAGCATCCATGGCTCTGCTCTGTGAAGGTTTTCTGTCTAACTCTCCAAGTGACTTTTCAGAGTTATTTTTACCTTATCACCTATTAAACTGATGGAGAACCCCAAGGGCCAGTAATTCCAGAATATGAAGCTTATTGGCCCAAGTATGGGGCACTTTCAACTAGCTCCCTATTATTATCTGATCATTGGGCCTCACCAGGGCCGTAACTGGGGTAGGCAGAAGAGGCACCTGCAATGATTGGGGGGCACCAGGCAGAAACCTCTCCTGCCTCCCCCTAGCTGTGCTCCCTTCTCTTGCCCCCATCGGTTGTCATTAAACAGTGGGGGCAATGACTTACTCTTCCCGCTTATCGGAACTGCGCAAGTGCGCACACGCGGGGGGGGCGAGGTGGCCGAGCTGGTTGCCTAGGGCACCCGGTCGGCTTGGCATGTTCCTGGGCCTCAGGCCAATGTTCAGATTATCCTGATTTGCCACATGCAACACAGTCCATTTTACAGCACAATATCAAAACTCTGGGGAGTTGTGAACATGTACAAGTTGTATTAGCATGCTATACAATGATCTCACTGCAGTCATTAGTAGTGACACCATTACAGAATCTAAGTAGTCACATAAACAATATTTTCAAGCTCAGTACAAAAAAATAGCAAGTGCTAAATGAGGTTCCTGGCCCTGTAATGACTGCATTTTACACAAGCTCTTCAGTGAGAGCAAAGGGAAATTTCAAAGGTGTAAAAAATAAAAGTCTACAGCCATTTTCCAAAGCTCCGTAGGAGTCATGAGGTTTCAAGTAGCAAAGAAATTCAGAAAGGGAACTTTTTTTATTTATCTTTTTTTCCTTTCCTAGTACATTTGGAACAGTTTGGCCTCTAGAGAAATGACTCATCAATAGGCTGCGATTGGGTCACAAACCTTCAATGTGCAGGCAGAGATACAAGCAGAATGAGTAAGATTGTCATTTGTTACATATAACAAGGCACACAGAGGTGGCAGAACTTAGAAAACAAGTCAGGGAGCCTCCTGGAACAGATCTTTTAAAAGTCTTTAGGGGTGGTTTACCTTCAGGTTAACTTTTAGTAGGTTACAAAATTCTGAGCAAAATTTTAGTTGGTCTTCAATTTTTATTTTTTATAGTTTTTGAATTATTTGCCTTTCTCTTCTGACTCCTTCCAACTTTTAAATGGGGGGCACTGACCCCAGCAGCCAAAACACTATTGCTCTGTGACGCTACAATTTTATTGCTATTATTACTTTGTATTACTTTTTGGCCTTTTTCAGCCCCTCTCTTTTCATAGATCCTGACAGATGGCTTTTTAGCAAGTGAGGGAATACAGGGTTATGGGAAATAGCTCTCAGTACAAGTGAGGGAATACAGGGGTAGGGGGGATAGCTCTTAGTACTAGTGAGGGAATACAGGGATATGGGAGATAGCTCTCAGTACAAGTGAGGGAATACAGGGTTATGGGAGATAGCTCCTAGTACAAGTGAGGGAATACAGGGGTAGGGGAGATAGCTCTCAGTACAAGTGAGGGAATACAGGGGTAGGGGGGATAGCTCTCAGTACAAGTGAGGGAATACAGGGGTAGGGGAGATAGCTCTCAGTACAAGTGAGGGAATACAGGGGTATGGGAGATAGCTCTCAGTACAAGTGAGGGAATACAGGGGTAGGGGAGATAGCTCTCAGTACAAGTGAGGGAATACAGGGTTATGGGGGATAGCTCTCAGTACAAGTGAGGGAATACAGGGGTAGGGGAGATAGCTCTCAGTACAAGTGAGGGAATACAGGGTTATGGGAGATAGCTCTCAGTACAAGTGAGGGAATACAGGGGTAGGGGAGATAGCTCTCAGTACAAGTGAGGGAATACAGGGGTAGGGGAGATAGCTCTCAGTACAAGTGAGGGAATACAGGGGTAGGGGAGATAGCTCTCAGTACAAGTGAGGGAATACAGGGTTATGGGGGATAGCTCTCAGTACAAGTGAGGGAATACAGGGGTAGGGGAGATAGCTCTCAGTACAAGTGAGGGAATACAGGGATATGGGAGATAGCTCTCAGTACAAGTGAGGGAATACAGGGTTATGGGAGATAGCTCTCAGTACAAGTGAGGGAATACAGGGTTATGGGAGATAGCTCTCAGTACAAGTGAGGGAATACAGGGGTATGGGAGATAGCTCTCAGTACAAGTGAGGGAATACAGGGGTATGGGAGATAGCTCTCAGTACAAGTGAGGGAATACAGGGGTAGGGGAGATAGCTCTCAGTACAAGTGAGGGAATACAGGGGTATGGGAGATAGCTCTCAGTACAAGTGAGGGAATACAGTGGTAGGGGAGATAGCTCTCAGTACAAGTGAGGGAATACAGGGTTATGGGAGATAGCTCTCAGTACAAGTGAGGGAATACAGTGGTAGGGGAGATAGCTCTCAGTACAAGTGAGGGAATACAGGGGTAGGGGGGATAGCTCTCAGTACAAGTCAGGGAATACAGGGTTATGGGGGATAGCTCTCAGTACAAGTCAGGGAATACAGGGTTATGGGGGATAGCTCTCAGTACAAGTCAGGGAATACAGGGTTATGGGGGATAGCTCTCAGTACAAGTGAGGGAATACAGGGGTAGGGGGGATAGCTCTCAGTACAAGTGAGGGAATACAGGGGTAGGGGAGATAGCTCTCAGTACAAGTGAGGGAATACAGGGGTATGGGGGATAGCTCTCAGTACAAGTGAGGGAATACAGGGGTAGGGGAGATAGCTCTCAGTACAAGTGAGGGAATACAGGGGTAGGGGAGATAGCTCTCAGTACAAGTGAGGGAATACAGGGGTTGGGGGGATAGCTCTCAGTACAAGTGAGGGAATACAGGGGTAGGGGAGATAGCTCTCAGTACAAGTGAGGGAATACAGGGGTAGGGGAGATAGCTCTCAGTACAAGTCAGGGAATACAGGGTTATGGGAGATAGCTCTCAGTACAAGTGAGGGAATACAGGGGTATGGGAGATAGCTCTCAGTACAAGTGAGGGAATACAGGGGTATGGGAGATAGCTCTCAGTACAAGTGAGGGAATACAGGGGTAGGGGAGATAGCTCTCAGTACAAGTGAGGGAATACAGGGGTAGGGGAGATAGCTCTCAGTACAAGTGAGGGAATACAGGGGTATGGGAGATAGCTCTCAGTACAAGTGAGGGAATACAGGGGTAGGGAGATAGCTCTCAGTACAAGTGAGGGAATACAGGGGTAGGGGGGATAGCTCTCAGTACAAGTGAGGGAATACAGGGGTAGGGGAGATAGCTCTCAGTACAAGTGAGGGAATACAGGGGTAGGGGAGATAGCTCTCAGTACAAGTGAGGGAATACAGGGGTAGGGGAGATAGCTCTCAGTACAAGTGAGGGAATACAGGGGTAGGGGAGATAGCTCTCAGTACAAGTGAGGGAATACAGGGGTAGGGGGGATAGCTCTCAGTACAAGTGAGGGAATACAGGGTTATGGGAGATAGCTCTTAGTACAAGTTGATCCAGGGACTGGTCCGATTGGCATCTTGGAGTCAGGAAGGAATTTTTTCCCCATTTGCCGCAAATTAGAGAGGCTTCAGATGGGGTTTTGCCTTCCTCTGGATCAACTAGCAGTTAGGCAGGCATATAAGTTTGAACTTGATGGACATGTCTTTTTTAACCTAACTTACTATGTTACTATGTAATAATGCTGATTTCTGTTTCCTTCACTTTTGTGAGTTTCAGTCGTTGTTACTTTTCCCCACTGGGGTAAGAAAGATTAATGGAGTTTAATATAATGAAATGAATTAGTTCATGCTGTTAGGTGTCCTAAAACCTGCATCTCAAACATCCACCAAAGCACAATAAAAATACCCATGGGTAGGAGCCTTTAGGGTGTGGATTCCATGTGTCCAGTTTTTTAATGGCTTAGGTGGCAGCCTTTACCTGCTATTACTGCCTAACGTGCTTGAGCCAGTTATAATAAAGGCTAAATATAATAAATGCCAGTGTTTGTGCAGCAAAGAACCAGATTGCAAACCTGAATAGGCTGTACCCATGACATGCATGTCAATAAATTTACAAGAAATAACTGGAACAAGCCATGTGGCGCTTAAAGCATAAAAACATCTATAAATCAAAGCCGTGCCTGATAACGGAATGATTACTAAGTGATAACAGATGAATAATGAGCCAGAGGGAGAGAGAGGCTTGTGCTGCTGGATGGCCTGGTGGGAGGATGCACTGTCTATATGCTGAAATGTAACATGCAATCAGCAAAGGATGTCACTTTTTTAGCCACTAAAAGCCATCAAGTGCTGACTTTACTGCTTATTTAAGAATCAAGATAGCCAAACTGCAGCCATAGATATTTTGCTAAACTACACCTCCCAGAATTTCTTCCCTTTAGTTGTCAAAAGGGTTGCTGGGGCACCTCAGAAAAACCCCAACCTGCTTTAAGCTTTAAAATGGCAGAGTTGATTTTCTATGTTTAATTATGAAAGGTTGGGATGGGACCCTCCTTGCCCTCCCTTAGGGGTGAAGACATGCGGAGCTACTAGAAGCAGCTACTTGTCACAGCTACAAAAATAGATAATTTACTGATAATTGTCTCTACTTGTGTTTTAGCAGAAGCAATTCTCAGTATTGTCTATGGCAGGGTATTTTCTGGAGTTTTGTAGCTGTGACAAGTAGCTGCTACTAAGCAGCTCCATGTCTCTTCCCCCTTAGGGTTGCCAGTTCAACACTTTTATACCAGCCACATATTGAACCCACATACTGCATGGGTAATTAGCAATTAATGTAGATGCCTGCTGCAGACAGCACTGATTTATGTACAGCCATGCAGCATGCATCTAAATTAATTGCTAAGGCTAATGCCAGACAAGGCGTAGGGCGCATATTTTTAGCAAGCGGAAAAACTATCACCGAAACTACAGCCCTACAAGTAGGAGGCGTAGGGCGGTATTTTCGGCAAGCTTTTTTCCGCTTGCCAAAAATATACGCCCTACACCTCGTCTGACATCAGCCTAACTAGCCATGCAGGATTTGTATTCAATATTTGGCTGGCATTAAAGGGGTGAGGTGGCAACGCTAGCACGGCCCTGAGGGAAGGCAAAGAGGGTGCTACAACAACCCTACATGTTTGTAGGCCCTATTTGTTTACCATGTGGTGAATTTTAGCATGTTCTACTGCATGGCAACAACTGAAGTTAATTGTATCTGTATCCTCTCTGGGTTCCCTGGGTTTAGCACACATAAATGTTGTTACACAGTTACATCTGCATTCAACCTTAATGGCCGTTTCCATGGGTGTAGACCCAAAGGGCAGGCTGAAATCACTACATGTGAACTGCCTGTGGGAACTCACATTAGATGGATTTTAATTTATATGGAAACCAATTTAGTATGCTGCATGCATCTTAATTAGGTGGGGACATGTTACACTAACAGCCTCAATATAGAATTATTAGCTAATTTAGATGTATGCATAAAGGTCATACAACAGCATAGGCTATCACACTAATCAACCCAGGGGCCAAACAGACGACTGGTACACTGTATGGCCACATTCCTATTGTCCCTATAGTTCAGGCACCATACGCTGG
Organism: Xenopus tropicalis; assembly: GCF_000004195.4. NCBI lineage: Eukaryota > Metazoa > Chordata > Amphibia > Anura > Pipidae > Xenopus > Xenopus tropicalis. The sequence continues at coordinate 26,294,990 of NC_030682.2, forward strand.
CAGGCATGTTGCCCCTCCAGAAATTATGCAACTTGCATCATCCTTTAACTAACCAATTTCCATAGTGCATCAATATTGGTCGGGATCTGCAGACCACCATCCACACACACCACCTTGTTTAGTTAGGTTAATCCTTAATTAATGATCACCCCAAAACAGATGGGAATTAGTGGAAAGTGGGTGGCATTTGGGACATAAATGGGCAGAGTTCCAACATTGGGAGGTTTGTGCATGCTGCAGACAGTCAAGCAGTGTGTAGCTAAAATAACTGATAATTAACCAGGCAGGCCACTAATGTTGTACTTGCTTCTAAATCAGGGATTATTTAAGGGTATTTAATTGTGCAATGTGTACTTCATGGTTGACAGTGTAGGACAGCAATTCATTCTCAAACCATTTAGATCTTATAGCAGACATTGCTCATGCTGTCTCCCTGTTATATACACACAGAGATGTAAATAGAAATAGAATCATACTTCTGACAGGGAGGTGAGTGATGGAACACAGATGCAATGGCTGCAGTGAGGATGAATGGAAGCCAAAATGTGACTTTCCTGTCCTGTTCCTGCAGAGTTTCCATTCCTCCTGCCCCATAAATATGGCACTGTCTCACAGAAAGATACAAATGCCATACAGGCTAAGGTGCCATTCATGTAAACTGCCCAAATTATGGTGGGCAGAGACTCAGAACAGAATCCAGAATATGCATCAAACAAATGGGGTTACATTTTTGTCAAGGCACTTTTATTTTATTGTGGGAAATGGTACAAAATATTGAAATACTGATGCGCATTCACTAAGTAACTGTTCCTATGGGCAGGGCCACAAACCCCAATCAGAACCTACTAAGGTATCTGGGTCTCACTGTGATGTTCAAGTTACACTGTATAGATATCCCAAAGTGACCAAACACCCTTGGAGGAAATGGAATGTTATTATGTTCATTTATAAACATGCAATGGTTTTTTAATTGCACACTCTGTAATATTGGACCCCATGCACCATTAAACCTAAGGGCACTTCTCTCTCCACTCAGTTGCATTTTGGGAGGTTTGTGAGCAGTGACATTGACTGTCAGAGACACCTCAGCACACTCTAGATGGGAAACAACTTATTATCATCTTCTCCAACTGGAATGAGACAAAATGTTGTTAAAGTTTAATCCAGGTATGAGATCCATTATCCAGAAACCTGTTATCCAGAAAGCTCTGGATTACGGGAAGGCTAACTACCATAGCTCCATTTATTCAAATAGTTCACTTTTTTTCTTTTTTTTTTTTTTTAAATCATTTCGTTTTTTTCTGTAATAATAAAACAGTACCTTGTACTTTATCCCAACTAAGATTAACCCTTTTACTGCCAGCCATTTTGGTCAAAGCGGAACTTGTATTGCCAGACAGTTTTTGAACATTTTGCACTGTTTCACTTTAGGGGCCTTTCCTCGGGGGGACTTTTAGTTTACCAAGGAAAACAATATATCGTTTTTTTCAGAACAACCTAAGCTTTCAAAATATGGTAGAATTTTTGTGTAATTCCAATTCTGTAACAAGATATAGGCTTCTAAATGTCTAAAAATGCAAAAAAAATCAAATTTTCCATAATATAATCACACATACTAGAAACAAAAATTATTTTATGCACGAATATACAACTGATTTGGAAAGTCCCATGTCTCCTGAACGTGCCAATACCAAATATATATAGTTTTATGGAGATTTCTCACTTGTATAGGTCAAAAACTCCCAGCAGTACACTACCAAATTCCCAAAGCACTGCTCCAAAAAAACTGCATACTTTGGATTTCAAGGCCAAAATTCCACTAACAGAAGGTTTATCCCAGAAAATTGTACATTTTTGGAAAGAACTGATTCTGGGGAATACAGAATAGGCACAACTGTCTGTCTACTCCAAACTATCAAGTCGCAATGCTTTCCTAAAGTTATTGGTTTTTATCAAAATTTGTGATTTTTTTTAAAAATCGCTTCAAAGCTTCTAGTCTATAGTATCTTATCTCCTACAGGTCATAAAGTAACCAAATAAAACACCCTAAATATGAATGCCTGGGGTCCACTGAACAGTTTGATGCCCAATATGTATAGGTTTACCTAAGTATGTGGCATGTAGGGGCCCCAATGTGAACATACCCCATATGAACTGTCATTTCTGTCATTTCAGCTTCTGCAAAATCAACACATTTACATCATTATATGTGGGATGAAGCTAGTAAAAAGTACGCTCACCCCAGAAAGTCATATATTTTTGGAAAGTACACATTCCCCCGAATCTAAAATGGGTACCCATGTCTTTCTACTCCAAAGTACCAAGCCGCACAGCTTTTCTAAAGTTAGCAATTTTGATGACATTTCCAAAAATCCCCTCAAAGCTTCCACTTTGAAGCATCTTATCTCCCACATAGCATTAGGTACCAAGATAAAACACCCTGAATTTGAACGCCAGGGGTCCACTGAACAGTTTGATGCCCAATATGTATAGGTTTACCTAAGTATGTGGCATGTAGGGGCCCCAATGTGAACATACCCCCATATGAACTGTCATTTCTGTCATTTCAGCTCCTGCAAAATCAACACATTTACATTATTATATGTGGGATAAAGCTACAAAAAAGTACGCTCACCCCAGAAAGTCATATATTTTTGGAAAGTACACATTCCCCCGAATCTAAAATGGGTACCCATGTCTTTCTACTCCAAAGTACCAAGCCGCACAGCTTTTCTAAAGTTAGCAATTTTGATGACATTTCCAAAAATCCCCTCAAAGCTTCCATTTTGAAGCATCTTATCTCCCACATAGCATTAGGTACCAAGATAAAACACCCTGAATTTGAACACCAGGGGTCCACTGAACAGTTTGATGCCCAATATGTATAGGTTTACCCAAGTATGTGGCATGTAGGGGCCCGAATGTGAACATACCCCCATATATACTGTCATTTCTGTCATTTCAGCTTCTGCAAAATCAACACATTTACATAATTATATGTGGGATAAAGCTAGTAAAAAGGATGCTCACCCCAGAAAGTCATATATTTTTGGAAAGTACACATTCCCCCGAATCTAAAATGGGTACCTATGTCTTTCTACTCCAAAGTACCAAGCCGCACAGCTTTTCTAAAGTTAGCAATTTTGATGACATTTCCAAAAATCCCCTCAAAGCTTCCACTTTGAAGCATCTTATCTCCCACATAGCATTAGGTACCAAGATAAAACACCCTGAATTTGAACGCCAGGGGTCCACTGAACAGTTTGATGCCCAATATGTATAGGTTTACCTAAGTATGTGGCATGTAGGGGCCCCAATGTGAACATACCCCCATATGAACTGTCATTTCTGTCATTTCAGCTCCTGCAAAATCAACACATTTACATAATTATATGTGGGATAAAGCTACAAAAAAGTACGCTCACCCCAGAAAGTCATATATTTTTGGAAAGTACACATTCCCCCGAATCTAAAATGGGTACCCATGTCTTTCTACTCCAAAGTACCAAGCCGCACAGCTTTTCTAAAGTTAGCAATTTTGATGACATTTCCAAAAATCCCCTCAAAGCTTCCACTTTGAAGCATCTTATCTCCCACATAGCATTAGGTACCAAGATAAAACACCCTGAATTTGAACACCAGGGGTCCACTGAACAGTTTGATGCCCAATATGTATAGGTTTACCCAAGTATGTGGCATGTAGGGGCCCGAATGTGAACATACCCCCATATATACTGTCATTTCTGTCATTTCAGCTCCTGCAAAATCAACACATTTACATCATTATATGTGAGATAAAGCTACAAAAAAGTACGCTCACCCCAGAAAGCCATATATTTTTGGAAAGTACACATTCCCCCGAATCTAAAATGGGTACCCATGTCTTTCTACTCCAAAGTACCAAGCCGCACAGCTTTTCTAAAGTTAGCAATTTTGATGACATTTCCAAAAATCCCCTCAAAGCTTCCATTTTGAAGCATCTTATCTCCCACATAGCATTAGGTACCAAGATAAAACACCCTGAATTTGAACACCAGGGGTCCACTGAACAGTTTGATGCCCAATATGTATAGGTTTACCCAAGTATGTGGCATGTAGGGGCCCGAATGTGAACATACCCCCATATATACTGTCATTTCTGTCATTTCAGCTCCTGCAAAATCAACACATTTACATCATTATATGTGAGATAAAGCTACAAAAAAGTACGCTCACCCCAGAAAGCCATATATTTTTGGAAAGTACACATTCCCCCGAATCTAAAATGGGTACCCATGTCTTTCTACTCCAAAGTACCAAGCCGCACAGCTTTTCTAAAGTTAGCAATTTTGATGACATTTCCAAAAATCCCCTCAAAGCTTCCATTTTGAAGCATCTTATCTCCCACATAGCATTAGGTACCAAGATAAAACACCCTGAATTTGAACGCCAGGGGTCCACTGAACAGTTTGATGCCCAATATGTATAGGTTTACCTAAGTATGTGGCATGTAGGGGCCCCAATGTGAACATACCCCCATATATACTGTCATTTCTGTCATTTCAGCTCATGCAAAATCAACACATTTACATCATTATATGTGGGATAAAGCTACAAAAAAGTACGCTCACCCCAGAAAGTCATATATTTTTGGAAAGTACACATTCCCCCGAATCTAAAATGGGTACCCATGTCTTTCTACTCCAAAGTACCAAGCCGCACAGCTTTTCTAAAGTTAGCAATTTTGATGACATTTCCAAAAATCCCCTCAAAGCTTCCACTTTGCAGCATCTTATCTCCCACATAGTGTTAGGTACCAAGATAAAACACCCTAAATATGAACGCCAGGGGTCCACTGAACAGTTTGATGCCCAATATGTATAGGTTTACCTAAGTATGTGGCATGTAGGGGCCCCAATGGGAACATACCCCCATATGATCTATCATTTCAGCTCCTGCAAAATCAACACATTTACATCCTTTATGTGGGATAATGCTACAAAAAAAGTACATTCACCCCAGAAAGCCATATATTTTTGGAAAATACACATCCCCCCGAATCTATAATGGGTAAATATTTCTTATTGCTACAAAGTACCAAGCTGTAAAGCTTTCCTAAGTTTGCAGATTTATATGACATTTTCGAAAATCGCATAAAAATGTTGCAATTTGCCGCATTTATCTCTCACAATTTCTTGATAAAGATCAGATAAAGACAAATCACCCCAAAAAGGAACACCAGAGGTCTACTGAACAGTTTGATGCCCAATATGCATAGATATACCAAAGTCTGCGGTATGTACTGAACCCTAAATGAAAATAGCGCATAAGGATTTCTCGCCTGCCAGCTCAGCTTTTGCACACAGAGCCCCCTGTCAGTGTATTATGTGCCAAAACTTCCCCTAACTATACAGAGACCCCCACAAAACCATATATTTTTGGAAAGTACACATTCTGACAAATCCAACAAAGGTAAAGAGTCCTTTCTACACCAAAGTACCAAGCCGCAAAGCTTTCCTAAAGTTATCGGTTTTTATGACATTTCAGAAAATCGCCTAAAAATGTTGCAATTTGCCGCATTTATCTCACACAATTTCTTGCGTACAAAGGCAAGTCACCCCAAATAGGAACACCAGAGGCCTACTGAACAGTTTGATGCCCAATATGCATAGATATACCAAAGTCTGCGGTATGTACTGAACCCTAAATGAAAATAGCGCATAAGGATTTCTCGCCTGCCAGCTCAGCTTTTGCACACAGAGCCCCCTGTCAGTGTATTATGTGCCAAAACTTCCCCTAACTATACAGAGACCCCCACAAAACCATATATTTTTGGAAAGTACACATTCTGACAAATCCAACAAAGGTAAAGAGTCCTTTCTACACCAAAGTACCAAGCCGCAAAGCTTTCCTAAAGTTATCGGTTTTTATGACATTTCAGAAAATCGCCTAAAAATGTTGCAATTTGCCGCATTTATCTCACACAATTTCTTGCGTACAAAGGCAAGTCACCCCAAATAGGAACACCAGAGGCCTACTGAACAGTTTGATGCCCAATATGCATAGATATACCAAAGTCTGCGGTATGTACTGAACCCTAAATGAAAATAGCGCATAAGGATTTCTCGCCTGCCAGCTCAGCTTTTGCACACAGAGCCCCCTGTCAGTGTATTATGTGCCAAAACTTCCCCTAACTATACAGATCCCCCACAAAACCATATATTTTTGGAAAGTACACATTCTGACAAATCCAACAAGGGTAAAGAGTCCTTTCTACACCAAAGTACCAATCTGCAGAGCTTTCCTAAAGTTATTGGTTTTTATGACATTTCAGAAAATTGCCTAAAAATGTTGCAATTTGTCACATTTATCTCACACAATTTCTTGCGTACAAAGGCAAATCACCCCCAATAGGAACACCAGAGGCCTACCGAACAGTTTGATGCCCAATATGCATAGATATACCAAAGTCTGCGGTATGTACTGAACCCTAAATGAAAATAGCGCATAAGGATTTCTTGCCTGCCAGCTCAGCTTTTGCACACAGAGCCCCCTGTCCGTGTATTATGTGCCAAAACTTCCCCTAACTATACAGATCCCCCACAAAACCATATATTTTTGGAAAGTACACATTCTGACAAATCCAACAAGGGTAAAGAGTCCTTTCTACACCAAAGTACCAATCTGCAGAGCTTTCCTAAAGTTATTGGTTTTTATGACATTTCAGAAAATTGCCTAAAAATGTTGCAATTTGTCGCATTTATCTCACACAATTTCTTGCGTACAAAGGCAAGTCACCCCAAATAGGAACACCAGAGGCCTACTGAACAGTTTGATGCCCAATATGCATAGATATACCAAAGTCTGCAGTATGTACTGAACCCTAAATGAAAATAGCGCATAAGGATTTCTCGCCTGCCAGCTCAGCTTTTGCACACAGAGCCCCCTGTCAGTGTATTATGTGCCAAAACTTCCCCTAACTATACAGAGACCCCCACAAAACCATATATTTTTGGAAAGTACACATTCTGACAAATCCAACAAGGGTAAAGAGTCCTTTCTACACCAAAGTACCAAGCCGCAAAGCTTTCCTAAAGTTATCGGTTTTTATGAGATTTCAGAAAATCGCCTAAAAATGTTGCAATTTGCCGCATTTATCTCACACAATTTCTTGCGTACAAAGGCAAGTCACCCCAAATAGGAACACCAGAGGTCTACTGAACAGATTGATGCCCAATATGCATAGATATACCAAAGTCTGCGGTATGTACTGAACCCAAAATGAAAATAGCGCATAAGGATTTCTCGCCTGCCAGCTCAGCTTTTGCACACAGAGCCCCCTGTCAGTGTATTATGTGCAGTAACCCCCCCTAACTATACAGTGACCCCCAGAAAACCATATATTTTTGGAAAGTACACATTCTGATGAATTCAAAATAGGTAAAGTTATTTTTGTACACCAAAGTTACACCTGGCAAAGCTACGCTAAAAACAGATCAGGAACACTTATATAGGGATAAAATGTGATAAAACCACAAAAATTGTGCAAATCAGTGAAACAACAAAATAAGTTACATGACAGTGTAATTAGTGGCCAGAATATCTGATCCAATAGTTACGCTGTCAAAATAAACAGTTTTTAGGTAAAAGAAAATAAAAACAAAGTGGTAAAATGAAAAAAAAAAAAAAAAAAAGCAAAACAAAAAAAACCCAAAGTGTTTGTGTATACATGTGTGTACATGTGTAAAAGTTGTGTGATAGTGTGTAAGTGTGTATATGAGTGTAAATAAGTGTATAAAAGTGTGAAAAATGAAAAAAAAAAAAAAAATAAATAAAAAATAAAAAAATGCTAAAATGTGTGCTGTAAGTGTGTGTAAATGTATGTAAGTGTGTATAAATGTATGTAAATGTGTGTATAAGTGTGTAAAAGTGTGTAAATGCAATAAAAAAAAAAAGTCCTTACCTGTTCCTGAAGACCGATCGCCTCCTTCCTCATTTGGGCCGGCGCTGGGGGAGAGGGAGGAAGCAGGAAGCAGCAGATGCGATGCGATCGCATCTGCTGCTTCCTGGAGGGTCCTGCGAGCGATCGGCTCGCAGGACCCTGATGACAGCCCCCCTGGCACATTGCCCAGGGGGGCTGTCATTGTTAGAAGCCCTCTGCAGCGGCGGCACATGCCGCCGCTGCAGAGGGCAGCGCTTAAACGCCAACGACGTATGAGACACGTCGTTGGCGTTTAAGCCCTTTTACTGCCATCACGTATGCCATACGTGCTTGGCAGTAAAAGAGTTAAGTAATATTTTTGGAGGCAAAACAATTATATTGGGTTTATTTAATGTTTAAATATATTTTTAGCAGACTTAAGGCATGGAGATCCAAATAACAGAAAGATCCCTTATCTGGAAAACCATAGGTCCAGAGCATTCTGGATAACAGGTTCATACCTGTAGTTAAGATCTCCTCCATGCAGGATCAGGATAAGTAAAGAGTAATCGATTACAGGTAAATATATTTACATGGCAGATATGTAAGAGGAGGTTTATACAGAACATTTTAAGAGGCATTTCCCTATATAATCCATACCTTAACACAATCATTTACCCAACAAGGATAACCCCTTGCATTACATGGGTCCCACGTTACTGACAAAGGTACCAACCTGCACCAGTTTCACAGGAGAAAGATAAAAGACACAAATATCCAACACAGAAAACTGGTTTAAATCCCAGCGAAGGTGTAGAGTAAGTTGGCACGGCACCCACACAGCACATGCAGAAAATCTTACTCACACAATCAGCCTGTTGCCCTGATGCCAAGCACGACTTTTATGTCAGTATATTCAATATTTGGTAACATTTCTGCATTAAGGCAAAACTGGAAAACTCTACACCGTTCACTTCGCAGTAATTGAATACTCCAGAGAGGATAACAGAGAAGATAATGTTTGCAAATGTATTTAATAAAAGATCCTTTTAACAATAAAACATAGTTTTAACCGGCTTATGGGAAGGAAAGATGCCCGTTCAGTAATTAACTCCTTAATAACTGGCAATGTTACATGACACCTGAGCATACCTGCCAACACAGTAATTGGAGTAAGGATATGTGCTGTACATAAGCCCAGGTTTGACCTCTACTGAATATCATTGGGAAGGTCTGAGGTTCCATATTCCCTGTTGGTAAACTCTGTGCCAGGCTGAGTATTATAGGAGTAAATGGCTGGCAGTGGCATTATTACTGGGCAAGGAATGTATCTTCTCCTTGCAATGGAAAGGTCATATACATAGAAGAATAACCATAATCAGACTGGGAAAAGTAAGGGGAATATCTGACAGTGAGGTTAGAGGCATTTATACACACACAGCTATATATAAGGGATAACGGTACCTTTGACACTCCAGCTGGTTCTGACTTGCCCACAGCATGCCAGGACTGGCAGGGAAGGCTGGGCACTGTAGTACAGTCACTGCCGGGATGCAACAGGTGCTGGGTCCCTGCCCATAAAAAACTTTTTAAAGCCCTCGCACTTACTTGCCAATGTCAAGCTGCCCCTTCTCTGGATGCCAGGGGACAGGCTGAAGAACTGGACCCGGTGAGTGGCCATAGCAGGGCTGAGAGTTGCCCCCCGGTGCCTCTGCCCCCAGCAGACTTGCAGCTGCCGAGAGGATCAGTTCAGCTGGGTATTGGGGCAGGTAGTGGGTGCCCTTTCTCCTTGCCAGCCAGGAACACGCCTTGCTGGGGCTGCCAGGGCTGCGCTCTCCTCCTCCTGCTGCTGCTGCTGCTGCTGTGCGGGCTCTTTCTGTTTGATGTGCGATTTTCTGTGCATGACAAGAGACTGCAGCAGCAGCCAGTTCCTCTCCTTCTAGATCGCAACGACTTTGCCGTTCACCTGGCTGAGCGCTGCTGCCAGTCTGAGCGTTGGATGGGGCAGTTCCAAGGGAAGCTGGGGGGCAGGGCTGGCAGTGTGTGCCAGGGAGAAATCAAGCGGTGATTGGCAGCAGACTTCCCACTGCCCTGCTACAGAATATGCTCTTACCCCCAGCTGCCGCAATAATGACATCACCTCTCTGCTCACCTACTGCCCAAGGGGCTGGCAGGGTCCTGGGGGGATAGTCACATGTCTGGGGGTGGTGAGAGTTGTAGTTGAGCAACTGCTACTTATTTACTCAGTTTAAGTACAAAGCCCCTGGTATATCTGGCTTTAATGTATATGCTATGATATATATAGAGTCTGTGCTCCCCTCCATTCACAGACTAATTCAGCCTTTCAATGGTAACTCAGACTGCTAAACTTTCTGCTCATACCCATACATTTCCTACTGGGCTCCATAAATACTGACAGCCCATTAGCCAACCTTACATGCTTATGGTACAGCTACATACCATGGGAACCTCAATCAATACAGAATAGGCAAATTGTGTAGTTATCAGCTGCTGCAATTTGCAATTGGTCTTCCTATTTTATTATTTTTGTTTTATAATTATTTCACTTTTTATTCAGCAACTCTTCAGTTTAGGATTTCAGCAGTTATCTGGTTTCTAAGGTTCAAATTACCTTAGCAACCAGGAAGTGGTTTGAATGAGAGACTGATATATTTATTGGTGAGGACCTGCATAAAAAAATAAGTCATAAAAAATTACAATAAAATTGTAGCCTCGCAGAGAAATAGTTTTTTGACTTGTGAAAGCTGGAAAGAGTCAGAATCAGAAGGCGACACACAATTCAAAAACCATGTAAAATAAATAATGAAGACCAATTGCAAAGTTGCTTAGAATTGGCCGTTCTATTGCATGCTAAAAGTTCACTTAAAGGTAAACCGCCCCTTTAAAACATAACCAATGACCATGCTTTGCTTTCTGAATGCTCACTTAGTACTGGCAGCTTTACTTTGAGTTTTGTACATTTATAAATATCAGTATTCACCTTGCCTCATGGAGCAAGCACCTCTAGCAAGGCTGGAATAATGTCATTTTTGTCATTGCATTCCCCCGAAAATGAATCATACTATGTAAGTTATTAGGAGCATTAGGGCAGGTAATATATCTGTATATAATCCTATTATGGCTTTAACCTTTAGGCCATTTTAGGATGTTGGAGCAGTTGCAGATTGCTGAAGCTAAGGGCTTGTACTTTACTTAATTTGGATTAGAGTTAAATGTTTCCTTGGTAATTTGGGGTATTACACAATATAAATTATATAAATTATAATTCACACATTATTTAAGGACATGAAGGCATCTTTTGCATTAAGGGATTGTTTGTCTATATACTGCTAACCAGCTATTTCAAAGTCCCGCCAGTCCTACACTAACTGCATTCAATATGTCAATGCAGACATTGAGGGAAATGCATTTGACCATATTAATGGGTATATAGTGTATGCCATTTCAGCTGCAGTGATTGTGGGCACCCATGCAACCAGGCATTCCCTTTATCTTAAAGGGCAATGAAAGGTTAATATAAATTAAAAGTAAGTCTAAAGGCATACTTACTGCATATCTAAATTCCCAGTTCCGTGCTTGCTTCTCTGAGATATGGAGCTGGCAGCCTATGGCAGTGTGAAGCCTACAGTGACATCACTGAAATCTCTCTCCCCTTCCTGTAGGTGCCAGCGGCAGCCTTCCTATTCTCTGAGCATGTGTGTAACTTGATCCTGTCTCCTGTTCTGAGCTACACATGCCCACCAGCCAATCAGAAGCGGAGCTGGCAGAGGGGAGGGGGGGAGGGAATGAAACACATGTGCAGTATGAAGCAAGGAGGGAAAGGAAGGGAGAATACCTTTTTAGAGATGGCTGCCTGTTCTAGAAAATGTGAAGTAAGTGTGACTGAGTAAATATGTGATTAGGTGAGCCAAAAGTGTGGGGTTTTTACTAAACAATAGGAGGACTATTGGGCAGTATGCTTTTTACATTTTGACTTGCATTCTCCTTTAAGGGTCAATCTACATTACACTATCCCAGGACAACCCCTGCTCCATATGAACCCATGCCTTACAAACACCAACATATTTAGCAGATTCATATTTTTATAGAAACCTACTCTTTTTAAGTGTATAGTTTTCCATTAAGCTTGGGCACCACGTGGAGTTGAGATCTTGGAAAAACAGTGCCCAAGTTATAGATTGCCTTGAAGGAGTGGACAAAGGAGACACGGGGGGTGATTCTACTAATTCTATGCCTAGTTGCTGTAAATATTGATTGTTCTGCAGCTCTCTAGTTTGGAATTTAAACTTTGATCTGGTTGCCAGAGCTCCCCCTTCTCTAGCAACCAGGCATTGGTTTGAATGGCAGACTGGAAGATGAGAGGGATTGAATAGAAAGATACCTAATATAAGATTAGCACAAAACTCTAGAGTCAGAATAATGCACCACCAACAGCATTCAGTACTTCACTTCTTCAACAAGACGTGAAGAGCTACAGGTTGGCCAGTACCATTCTGCTGGCATCTTGACCACCTATTTCTGCCTATTCCTGCTTTCCCTTCCTAGTAAAATCTACAGTTTTTAATATGTGTGACTTTGTGCAGGGCCCTTGTAAGTCATTCCCATTTGGAGTTCCCATAGACAGGCTGGGTTTGTGGGCAGGCCACAAAGGCCTGGGTCTAGAGCGGCAAAAATATGGGGGCAGCATTGCAAGATGCAAAAGTAGGGGCAAGCGTGCAGGGGTGGGAGCCTGCGGAGGTGGGGCACACTATGGCAAAATCTGGCTCTGGCGGCTCACTGTAGAATGTCACAGAAAATGTATATGTGTCTCTAACTTCTATTGGCAAAAAAGGGCTGCCATAGAAGGAGCTTAGCACTTTACATGGCACTAAGCTGCATTTCCTTGCTTAGCCTCAAGCGTTACTAATCAGGGGTGTATCAATGAATCTTGATATCTAACAGAATTTTGTGCTGACATTGCTGGGATGGTCTAAACTCCCAGTATATTTCATGTATTTGGATGTAAGAAGATATGAAATAGCAGAAGGGCTAAAATATATTGAGCATAGTGGAATTTAATCTGAAAGAACTATTGTAGCTCCAGTGGAATTGACTCGAGGAGAAAACATAATAAATGGATCTTTCCACCGCAGCAGAAAAAAAATCAAGTTGCAGTTTATTGAATGAAAGAAGGAAAGAACATATGGTTCATACTCTATATGTTAAAAGTGATATTATTTTATAGTAGACAGAAAAGCATAGTGTTTTTAAAAATGAAACCCAATTTCAGTAGCCCATTTAATTTTTTAAACAAGCTTTAATTATACTTTTTTTTTTATCTTCTGTTACATTAGATCAGTGATCCCCAACCAGTGGCTCAGGGGCAACATGTTGCTCCCCAATCCCTTGGATGTTGCTCTCAGTGCCCCCAAACCAGGGAGTTACTTTTGAATTCCTGACTTGGTGGCAAATTTTGGTTAAATAAAAACAAGATTTCCTACCAAATAAAGCCCCTGTAAGCTGATAGGGTGCATTTTCCTGGTATCCCTGTGGGCCAGTCCAACACTATTGGGGACCCCTGCACTAGAGCATTCGTTACTGTTGTAGACTATGATCAGACATCTGTACCCCCCAGACTAATGGATTAGTCCTTGTGCCTTAAAGAATATGTATTGTTAAGCATTTCAAACCTTTAGTTCATTTTCAGCAATGTCGTTAAAGGAGGGGGTGGTCACCTTTAAGTCAACTCTTACTATGTTGTAGACGAGCCAAATCTTAGCAACCTTTCAACTGATCTTTATTTTTTATAGTTTTTTTAATTATGTGCCTTATTTTTCTAACTCTTCAACTTTTCAATGGGGGTCGCTGACCCCAGCATCTGAATACCTTTTTTTCTACTCAGGTTTCTACTCAGGTCTTCTCTTATAAATATATCAGTCTTTCATTCAAACTGCTCCCTGGTTGCTAAGGTAATTTTAACTCAATGTTGCAGACATGCTCTAGCATATATCTATAATCCATGGTACCAGAAAAGAATGATACCTTGCTTAACTTTGCTCTGCATGGTTTTGATGTGTATGGTAATTCATTCTCCTTTCTGCCATAAAGAAAGAAGGTGCTGTTGTAAAGGAAATAAAAAGTCACAAGTGAAGCAGGGAATGCTTTTTCCTATGCAAGCACACATTTGCTAAAACTTTTTCAGTAGCAAAGCGGATTTTTCCCAACCTTTCACTGCTTTACATAATATTAACATTTTCTTTTTCTTCTGCCATTGCTTTCTATACTCCCTCCCTTTTCCTGCATATTTTTGCTATATGCAATATATATAACCAACTTTGTTACCTTTGAGACAATGAATATTAAACAGTATATTCTCATTTTATGTCAAGTATAAATCTGCACCTCATTGGAAGTCCCTGTGCTGCAGTAGGATGTTTCTTCTATTTTGACAAATGCAAAGTCCTAGGTGCATTTAGAAAACACTGTAAGTGTAGGCACAAACATAGATGAAACCGGTGCCAAGAGGAGGGTTGGATTTCCTGGGTAAATTACGGCGTAAGGAAACTTTTCATTTAGTACACAGACACTTCCTTGACCTTTCAGATATAAAAAGAAGAGTAATTATGGTTTGTGCATTTGCTATATCACTCATTAAAATGTGAGTACCTAAAATTACAGAGTTCTGACAAGCAAATCAGGAGTGCAAATTCAATTTTTTCCCCAGAAGAGAAACAGCATATAATTCATATAGGCTATTAAATGTACAAGCATGCTTTCCTGCAGTGCTGTTGTTGATTTATTACAATCAGTGACTGACATCTCCATTTTAACCTACAGACAGTGAGAGGTTTCATTTAACTCTGCTTGTAGTTACATTGCTGTTTATAGAATATTAAAGTTACCTTTTTCAAACCAATGAAAATCTGATTTGAACTCAATGTGACATGGGCTGTAGGTTTAAAAGCCTGCATCCTTTTCTTGATTGGTCTATCAGCCTTATCTGTATAACCAGTTCTAGCCCTGTCCACCAAGCTTGGAGTAACATAGTAACATGGTACTGAAGTAGAATAAGGACCATAACCATTTTCACATTTACATTACTTGATAAACTGTGAGATCATAGTGTTACCCAGCAATTCAGTGTGTCCATACTGGTACCACCAATATCACGCTGTGCCAAGCTGTCACTATCATGACATGTGGCTTTTGCTGCGACACTTAATAAAAATCCCTTCTGATGCCTAGGGATGTAGCGAACCTAAAAAAAAAAGGTTTGCAAACATGTTCGCGAACTTACGCCAAAACCCGCGAATATTCGCGAACTTTGCGAACCCCATAGAAAAGCCATCTCTGGCCAGAAAACTGATTTTAAAGTTGTTTAAAGGGTGCCACGACCTGGACAGTGGCATGCAGGAGGGGGATCAAGGGCAAAAACTTCTCTGAAAAATACTTTGTTGGCACAGCGTTGCGCAAAAAACGCAAGCTATTCTAGCGAAAATACGCGGCTTTTTTGCTATGTCGCGCTAAACACCATGAAAACGGGTTTTGCGGAAAAACGCCATGTGTGACTTGTGCAGCGTATTGTACAATACTTTTGCGACGATAAAAAACGCGGCGGAAAACACGGCGCGAACCCAAACTGCGAACATACGCTGAAAGTTTGCGAACATACGCGTTCGCGAACACCCGATGTTCGCGCAAATTTGTTCGCCGGCGAACAGTTCGCTACATCTCTACTGATGCCCAATAGTAGGCCCAACTTTGTTCTTATTATCTCCATCCTGGCTTTTTCTTGACTATTCCTAATAGCTGCCTGCTGAGACCTTTGTCTGATCAGGTATAGGACCTGTTATCCAGAATGCTCGGGACCAAGGATATTCCGGATAAGGGGTCTTTCCGTAATTTGGATCTCCATACCTTAAGTCTACTAAAAAATCAATAAAACATTAATTAAACACAATAGGATTGTTTTGCATCCAATAAGGATTATTTATATCTTTGTTGGGATCAAGTACAGGTACTGTTTTATTATTACAGCGAAAAAAGGAAATCAGTTTTAAAATTCTGAATTATTTGATTAAAATGGAGTCTATGGGAGACGGGCTTTCCGTAATTCGGAGCTTTCTGGATAACGGGTTTGCGGATAAGGGATCCCATACCGGTACTATTTATTACAAACCTTCTCATAAGGATTTTTTGCCTGTTCCTTCATCCCAAGTGCCATACCTGCTAAGTCTTTCCATCCTATTCCTGGCACGCTTGGCATACATATACAGCCAATTTTTTGTTAGTAATTCTAGCCACTTTGAGATTCTTCAAAAGTAGATACCTCCACTTCACACCTGGTTACCTAGTATCATAGTGCACCGCCCAGTAAAGGTGGCCATACACGTAACATTTACGATACCATTGGGCGCAGGAAAGATCATTCGTACCCTCCACTGTCTTTCAAGGCTAGATCGTCAGATATGGAGGTAGAAACACTAGGAATTTTACCCCTATCTGACGATTCAGCCCTAAATGCAGCTTTTGCTCATCTTTTATATACTGAACTTACTGCACCAGCCTAAAATTTCAGTGTCCCAATAGCAACAATGATTCAGGTCTTTACAGTTATGACAGGAGCTCCCCATTTTGGATTCTGTTAGGAGTGTCTGTGACACTGCACATGCTCAGTGGGCTCTGGGCAACTGTTGAGAAGCTTAGCTTAGGGGTCATCACAAATTATCCAGCAGAAAATGAGGTTTGTCTGTTTGTCTGTCATATAAATAGATGTTACAGGGCTGATGATTAAATTCTCCTTTAAGAAAGCATTACTAAAAGGTAAATGGCTAGTCTGAGTATTGGTATCACAATGGGAATATAATTACAAAGAAAAAAATAAAACCTGGGAGGCATCTGCCAGTGAAAAATTACAGCTTTTTCTCATAAATTGAAAGTATAATAATAAAAAAGAGAGCAATAAGGGACAATTTGATTCCTCCCTGCCCTTACTGATGTGCTGATATTCCTGGCTTTGGGTATTAGCAACTTCATTCATTTAAAGAACTAGGTCATTTTCTACTTCTCTTCCTCAAAATCCGATCTTGGTGCACTGAATTCGGCACAGTGTCCCAAAGCTTTTTGTGCAAATGTGTTTTTCTTATAATCACTGTCAGTTATATATAAGTAGATTCATTGGAAAGCCTTAAAGGAACAGTAACTCCAAAAAATGAAAGAGCTTTAAAGTAATAAAAATATAATGCACTGTTGCCCTGCACTGGTAAAACTGGTGTGTTTGCTACAGTAACACTACTATAATTTATATAATAAGCTGCTGTGTAGCCACGGGGGGGAACCATTCAAGCTGGAAAAAAGGAGAAAAGGCACAGGTTACATAGCAGATAACAGATAAGCTCTGTAGAATACAATAGTGTTTTATTTGTTATCTGCTATGTGCCTGTGCCTTTTCTCCTTTGAATGGCTGCCCCCATGGCTACACAGAACTACACACAACTTTTACCAGTGCAGGGCAGCAGCACATTATATTTTAGTTACTTTTATACACTTTCATTTTTGGTGTTACTGTTCCTTTAACCAGGGCATGATAGTGGCTGTTAATCCATATTTCCACATATTATCATTTATTTCTATTTACATACAGCAATATGACTTTATGTATAAAATTAATGGTCATTTTCAGATTTTTTTATTTTTGTAGCCCCATTTATGCAAAATGAAATTCAACTACAATATGCTAATTATCTTCCATCATTATCTTTTTTACTCCGTCTGATTGGGGTTATTACTGTAACCCTGAGCAGCATAAATCTGGTAACATTTGTTTTAATTTCCTGGACACCTAATTACTGAAGTTTGTACCGTCTGAATAAAATACAGTTGAATAAAGGTGAGGTAATTGTTCTATTGTATTAAAGGGAAAAGCTTACAATGCTCACTTTCTTCTTGGATTCCATCTGTGCTTGCTCTGTGAGTAAGAGATAGGTTTGGGGTATTTAGTCTAGTCTAGAAGGACTAGAGTTCTGGATGTACCACCCCCAGGATAAGTGTCAAGGTGTCAAGTGTACAGACTTATGGGTAGATGTATTCTCACCTAAGATTCACTTTGATGGCCTCAAGCTCGGGGTATGACATTTTCAAGTTGACCATCACGAACTGGTTACTGGCCCCTGATGGACAAACATTTCTAAACATTCTATTAGGGAGTATATGCTGAGCAACTGTACTTTATCATCTATGCATGTTTCCCAAGACATTGGTTGCATTCCTGCCAATAAGGAAGTTATTGTTTGTTTTAAGAACAAGTGGTGCCCGTTTTATTGATTTCACCTGAGCATTATAGTTCTGCAACAACCTTCCTCCAACACCACACAACGGGCCACTCCCAAAGTGAGTTCAGAGCCTAATACTTAAAAGAGTTCACCAAATGATAAGTATGCCTCTTAAAATCCTATATGAATAAATAGAATCTGGTTTATTTTTGTGATATACCGATGAAAAAACATCCCATAACAAAAGTATTAGGCATTTTGTGCTTTAGGAGACACTTAATCAGAGGCCAAGTTAGTGCAGTATTTACATTTAAAACAACCATTTAGGGCTCTTGCACTCGGGGAGATTAGTTGCCCGCGACAAAACTCCCTGTTCGCGGGTGACTAATCTCCCCGAGTTGCCTACCCCTGCCATCCCACCGGCGAAAATGTAAGTCACCGGTGGGATGGCACACGCAGCGGCGCGATTTCGGCAAATCACCGAAGTTGCCTCGCGAGGCTTTTTCTGCGATTTCCCGAAACTGCGCCGCCGTGTGTGCCATCCCACCGGCGACTTACATTTTCGCCGGTGGGATGGCAGGTCATGGCAACTCAGGGAGATTAGTCGCCCGCGAACAGGGAGTTTTGTCGCGGGCGACTAATCTCCCCGTGTGCCAGAGCCCTTACACATCATTTACAAATGGCCAGAGACAAGTTTGCAGGAATATACAAAGCTCTAAGAAAGGAAATTGAGAAATTTTAAAGCACCAAATTTTTTCTCTTAGATACAGTTTAATACATACAGTATGTAGTATATTAACATTGTGCATATCAACTCAAACAATGCAAGAAAGATTATACAGGTATGGGACCTCTTATCCAGAATGCTCGGGACCTGGGGTTTTCTGGATAAGGGATCTTTCCTTAATTTGGATCTCTGTAACTTAAGTCTGCTAAAAATCATTAAAATATTGAATAAACCCTATAGAGTTGTCTACTAACTAAGTAAAAGATCAATTTAACCTCTTTTTTCAGTAGAGTAACCCATTCAATTCTGATTGTTGAAAAACAGTCTAAAGATATATCTGTACATTGAGAAAATGTATTTTTTTTATATAATGTACTGTATACGTTCTCCTATTTTCTCTTTTAGTTTTCAGCTTGTCTGACCTACATATTGTTTTTGGCATTACTTCCAGGTAATTGGATATATAACATTTGTCGCGTTATGTGTTGTTTTATTTTTTATACCTTTCCGGAAGTAGCAGAATGAAAGGTCTATTTTTGTTTCGTACATAATTGCATGTGATGTATTCTTGTGAACCACATTTATACATTGTAGTCTTGGTTAACCAAGAAGTGTGTAATGTGTTAATGTTTGGACACAAAATTGCATTGTGATCCTGTGATCCTAAAATACTGTTTAACACTGGGAGCTGGGGTAATATTGCTAAAATATTCTTAATGATGTGTTTTATTTTATTAAACTCAGAGCTATAAGTCAAAACCTTAAGCTGTTGGTCAGGAGCATTTGTGCCTGGACCCCACCCATCCTTTTCTACTTGAATTATTCTTTATATCGTAAAACCAACATGTTGAGCTGGCTTGGGATGATCTGAGCATCTGGCCCTTAGGCCAATGACTGGATCATATTAGGGGACTAGGAAAATGACCATATCAACACTCAGATGTGCCCCTTGCCTATCAGCCTGCCCATAATCATGATCACTATATATCCACCTTAATCTGCCTCATAGATATCTAGCTGATATTGGCCAGATATTATTAGTATCTGTTATTTATATAGTGCCAACCAATAACGCAGTGCTTTGTAGAGATTATTCACTGCCTCGGTGGAGTTTACAAACTAAGGTCCATTCACAGGAAACCAGTAACGGGATTATAAGACGTGAAAACATGAGGGTATACACAAACTCCTTGCAGATAGTGCCCAATCCAGAATCAATCTCAGGACCTCAGCAAGACAGAAGTGCTAACCACTAAGCTGTCAACTGAGCAGGCCCTCAAGGTGGCCCAATACATAGAAAAGTAAGCTGCTGTCTTGGGCTGGAGAGGCTGTATTGTATGGAGTTGTATGTTTCTCGTTACCCAAAAACTGGACAGAGCATTAAGCTCCTTGCAAAGCTTCTCATGGGATTGGAAAGAAACAGGCCAGGAAGGAATTTTGGCCACTACAGGACTACAGGGCTAAATATATAAGGATTTATGCACTAAGTGCATGACACACTGTATGACAAACTCAGGGGAATAGCTGTTTAAGATGGAAGCATGAGTTGTGATTTGTTCTGCTTTTAAAAACCCACTGGCCCTTCAAGTTTAAATTTAACAAGGCATAAGTCACATTGGTATAGCATTATGAGGAGCTTACACTGCAATTAATGTGCACGTCAAAGCATGCCAGGATTAAATTTTATCAGACTTAGCACATGGATTTGAGAGGGAAAGAGAGAGTGATGCTAATAAAGTACACGGCCTCATCTGTTCAGAAGCATCCGCTTAAATTGTTTGCTTGCGTGGCGTAACATTTGCCGGGGCATATTAATGCGAGATGGCTGCTAACATGTAGATCTTATGTATCATTCACATCAAATACTTTTCATCAGAAAATGCTGCTTTTTATGGTTTGCTGACATTTCCTGCATCAGTTTTACCCTTCAAGGGACTGGTTCATATCTAGCAGGTTTAGTTTTACCTGCAAACCAAAGTGATGAATTCAACTATACCATGATTTTTAAAGACTACTTGTACAATTTTTCCCTTTTGGGAGCTCTCTCTCCACCTTTCTTTATGCTGCAATAGCAGTTTGTCAGTTCCACAGTTGTCTCAGTTCTGTAGCGCTGACACATTGCGCCAAGTGCATTATCGCATTTGCAAACCCACAATTTATAAGTGCAGGGAAAAAAGCGGAACTTGAAAAGTTAATTTGCAGACATAAAAAGTTTTTTGGAAAACGTTTCCCCACTCATCTGAGTGGCTTCTTCAGCTGAACTGAGTGGTGTAACACAAGTCCAGTTGTTTTAGGCTTTATTCTACTAGATATCATGACCTTGATGAATGAGAATCTTCATAGACATACTTCCTTTTTAGGTTTATGTAGAAAAAGTGTATAAACAGCTTCTGCACTATTTTTTACACAGACATACCTTCCACAGATAAAAGCAAAATCATGATAGTCTGTCTGTGCTCACAGGGACCATTTTACTAACCTTCAAAAAGGCATGCAACCCTTCCCACCATCTGCTTCTCCCTCAATGTGCGTGAGGGGTTTCATGACACTCTGAGCCTAAGGGAAAGGAGGGGGGTTAGTAAATGGTTTATACCAGACAGGGATAAACTATTATGATTTATGGTTAACTTTATATGCAATCAAGTATGCATGTGTATTAAAAACATATAAATCTCTTTTCTCTCACTCCATATGTTTAACCTTTTTGTCCAAGTCGACCTGTCAGTTGATCCAGAGGAAGGCAAAAAAACTCCAACTGAATCCTAGAGGGATTAAAAATCCCTTGCCAAGATGGCAATCGGACCAGTACCTGGATCAACTTTGTGTAAAGAGTTAATTTTAGTAACGCTGTTTTTTCTCACTTTGCAAAAAATCAAGTAACCCTGCCTTTTTATTGAAGGTCTTCACCTCTTGTATCGGTTATTGATTGCTTTATATGTTACTCTGTATGTCCAATGTATGTAACCCACTTATTGTACAGCGCTGCGGAATATGTTGGCGCTTTATAAATACATGTTAATAATAATAATAAAAGGTACATGCCCCCCAATAAATGTTCTCCAGTTACCAATAGAAATTGTCGTACATTTTGGTGTGATTGTAGTTAAGTAACCCAGCTCTGGGATTTTTCTGTAAATTATTTGTAATCTGACGTGTGTGTTTTGGCATGGAAAGATAAAATTTTATATATTATATATGTGATGTGGTGCTAAATCAAAGTTATAATGCCTGTCAAAAAAAAAAAAGAGTGTTCCTATGTCAGATAAAAAACTGCACCAGAAAAAGAGTAAATGATCACAAAATGTTAAAACAGTTTCTTGGCAACTTGGGCGCCTATTTGTGGCAATAAAAGGGTAAAGAGTTAATGAAGAATTAATGACCTCATACATTTCATGATCAGGCTTTAATCTGATTTTTCCCATTAATGCTGATAAATTCTTATCTTTTAGACAAGCGGACACAATAGAGCACTGGTGTAACGCACTCTGTCATTCTATAGATATTTTGTTCTGTCTTCAGCCAGTCCCAATAGCCAAGAAGATCTGATAAACCTTTATTAATATTTAACACAACATTCTATCCACATCAACTTTCTGATTCATATATAAACTGTTATTGCATAGATATAATTTTATTATATCTATGTTTGAAAATCATCCGAAATAATCTCAGCCAAGGCAATCAGTCTCTGCAGGCATCTTTGTCATATAAAAATAGTCAACTTCAAGGACAATTTTTGCTTAAAAAGATGAAAAAAAGCCAATGCAATATGCTGTGGGCCTAGAGGGGAGTCTAAAAGTAAACAAGCAAACAAACAAGAGCACCGTGAGAATCACATGCGTTGTGGCTTTCACAGGGAAAGTATAGAAATGGCACAATGGAACTCAATTAGTAGAAACTATCTATATAGGGTGCCTTTCTAGGTATTTCTTGGCTTTATTTAGAAAAATGGAACTAAAAGTAAGTCAAGAAATAAGAATTCTATAGCCAGTTTGTTTGACGAAAGAGAAACACAACAACATGATTTACAATATCTTTATCAGTTTGCACCAAAAAATATATTTAGGACATCTATCAGGGTGGCAGTGTTCTGTCTCCTGAACTTAAGTTGCTTCCAAGTACGTTCTGCAGTGTATCGGAGAGGCCTCTGTGCTCCCAGAGTGGGAGACAAAATTGTCATTAGACAGTTCTTCTTAAAGGGATTCTGTCATGATTTTTATGGTATACTTTTTATTTTTAAATTACACTGTTTACATAGCTAATAATTCACTCACCATTTCAAATGTTATTCCAACAAAAAACCAACAAATGCATTTTTTTATCTGTAATATTGGTGTGGAGGCGCCATATCAGTGCATTATGCCTGAGTCTGAGCTTTCAGAAGGAGCCAGCGCTACACATTAGAACTGCTTTCAGGTAACCTATTGTTTCTCCTACTCCCCTGTAACTGGAGGAGTCCCAAGCCGGACTTGGATTTCTTACTATTAAATGCTTCACCCAAACACAACTTTATCACGGTGCAATGCATTGTGAGTTATATAGTTCCTGCATGCTGTCTGTAAGCTGTGGAGAAGTTATTACAGTTTGTAACATCAGGATTTTAAATGATGCAGAAAGAAAGGGAACTGTTTTTCAGCTGGATTTCAGCACATAAAACTGGTGTTTAATCAAACTTTTTGAAGGAACAGATTACAGTGATAGGTATATTAGGGGTTTCTGTGTTGTGTGGGGCTTTTTAACAAATTTTGTTGTGTTTTTCAGCTTCAGGAATAGATTTGCCCTTAATCATTCTTTTCCGGCAAGCGGTACACAAACACTCAGACCTGGCACACAAGCATCCATACCACCCAAAAACCTCATGGCTTCCTCACAAGTACATAAATTTTACACCTAAGTATGTTATTTTTTCTGTTTTGAACAGTTAATAGACATTGTAGACTACTAATCAAACCATCAATGACAGTAGATGCTATGTGGTGCTAGCACTCTTTGTAAAGATCCTATATGTAAATTCATTTAGTGCAATTTTCTTGGTTTCTGTTGTACAATAGTGAATAATGTACCATCTGTTGTAAAATATAGGGAAATTCTAGTCACTGAGATGTTCAATGACCATATAAAGGCCATATGAAGGCCAAGTGCTTTTATACAGGCCATGAAACTCCAATAATATTCTTATGTATTACAGCAGTGGGTATATATATACATATATATAATCCATAGGTTTTCAGCACACCAACAGACCGAATGACGTGGGTGCTACCAGATTATGCAAGGTTATCCAGAAAATCAGAAAAAAACAGGTGCACTCCAGGAACCTTTAAAAATAAAAATCAAGGTTCTTTATTTAAGTCATTTTAAAAATGTATCAGGCCAACGTTTCGGTCTCCTTCTAAGACCATTGTCAAGACCATATGTACACTTAAAATCAACATATAAATAGGTAAAACCTGTAGCACTCACCCAATCCCACGCTCTCACACAGTCATAAGACTGGAGGAGAAGCACGGGTCCCTGTGTAAATAGATACTCTGGGTATTGTGTATCCTGAGTACAGGGCTTCACCTCCAGTGTTATGACTGTGTGAGAACGTGGGATTGGGTGAGTGCTACAGGTTTTACCTATAGAACCAATAAAAATAAAGAATCTTGATTTTTATTTTTAAAGGTTCCTGGAGTGCACCTGTTTTTTCCTGATTTACACCAGACCAATAAATTCTTTATATTTTGTAAGACCTGTGAGTGCAGGATATTTGTTGCGCTATCTCTACCTTTGGCATTCTGCACCCAGGCATCTGAGTTCCCTAAATGAGACGTGAGTGCCTGATCCTTCTTGATTATATATATATATATATATATATATATATATATATAATATGTACATCCAGGCTGATACAGCAGCTTATGACTATTATGAAGTACCAGATTTATATTCTTGGACTAGCTATTTTAATTATTAATTTTTTATTAATGTTCTGCTGCAGTAACAGTAGTCTTTTTTTTCTCTCGGTTTTACTCGGCATTGCCATGCCCTCATTCCCCCTACTGTATAGTTATTTGGTTGATTCATATGCTGCTTAACAGGTATATTACTGTGCAGTGATCTAGAGATTCACCTGTACTGTATGCTCTGCTCATTCTGTTAGGCTGGGTGATTGGTTCTGAAAGATAATTCCCATAACATCAATCATCCCGCACAGACATTTAAGAGGTCAAATACATTCTCAACCTTAGAAATGTGAGATAAGCCTTTAGCTGGCACGATGAGGGTTTGCACTGTCTGGGCTCTGTAAATTATGAAAATAGCTGTGACATATTTGTATTATAATTGGCTTCATGAGGCGCAGGCTGTTAATCACTTAAACTGAAAACAAGAGTCACTACCGTTATTAAAAGAAGGCTAAATCATAAATAGATTTTCATTACAATGACTCAAATGTTTCAAATATGTTACATTGATATAATGATGTACTAGCACTGCTCTTTTAATCATTTCTACTGTTTTAACTAATTGGTCCAACAATAAATCTGATTATGGGTAGGAGAGCAGTGTCTGCAGGTAGCCATACAGGTCCGGATCTGTTCAGGGAATTTGGCCCATTTCTAATACAGGGGCTGCTATCTGGGCACCTATGGTACCTAAGGCTGGTGTTAGATATGACAGACCATCCTTTGATACTTATGGATCCACTTCAGTGTGCCTATTTTCAGAAGGGGATCGGGGCATTCATCGGGCACTTCAAAAATGGGACAGAGAATAAAACAGGGTCTTCCCCATATACAGTGAACTTTAAGTACTCCTATTTTGAGTTTTCCCGTGTATTGCATTGTTTTTTGAGGACCTACCAGTTTTAATGCATTTCAATTGGTGCTATTCCCTAAAGCCTAATGTTTTCCTGGATTTTACATAAACATTTTGCCCTAAATTTCCCAAAAATCTCTGTTTGTCCTCTATGAATGCTATTATTAGTGATAGAAAAAGGTTTAAAATACTAACAAGATGGGTACTTTGTCTATAAATAGTCACCTCCAATTAGTCTGCAACTCATACAGTCATGCACAAATCACTTGTTGCTTTAGGGCAGGGATCCCCAACCTTTCTTACTTGTGAGCCACAGTCAAATGTAAAAGGACTTGGAGAGCAACACAAGCACCATAAAAGTTCATGGAGGTGCCAAATAAGGGCTAAGATTGGCTATTAGGCAGCCTCTATGCACCCTATCAGCTTACAGGGGCTTTATTTGGTAGGAAATCTTGTTTTTATTCAACCAAAACTTGCCCCCAAGTCAGGAATTCAAAAATAACTACCTGGTTTGGGGGCACTGAGAGCAACATCCAAGGGGTTGGTGAGCAACATGTTACCCCCGAGCCACTGGTTGGAGATAACTGCTTTAGGGTAAGAACCCCCCACGGAGAGAATTAGTCGCTTGCAATAGATTTCTGCTATCACAGACGAGTGACCCCCTCCGAAAAGGCTTTCCATCAGCAACAGTTGAAGTCCCAGTGGAAAGCCTTTCACATCGCTTCATTTTCTGAAGTTGCGCATCTTTCTGCAGTTGCCAAAACAGATGGTTATTTGCCTCCCTTCCTTTGACTCACGGCATTTGGCCTGAAATATACAAAATGTATTTATTGTTTCAGATATATCAGATTGCCATTAACATCGAAGCATTTCGATCCACCTGGGACCATCGTCAGATGTCATATATATATATATATATATATTTATTTATTTTGCTGTGTCACTAAAGATGATCTTCACACCATGAACACAAAGTACATTCTCTCTTGCCTTTAATCATTCAGAGTCCCGACTTGCTCAAATAGAAAAAGGAAAGGCAGCTTTGGCAGAGCAGATGGCTGGAGATTATCATCATCTGCGGACATCACTCTTGTGTGAGATCTGCTGAGAATAGTTGAGTTCTGGAGCTGTGAAAGATTAACAAGTATGTGACAAACACACAGAATTTATCACTGTGCCAAGAAATTTTGCAAAATATTCAAATATTTCAGTATTTTTAAGATGCTAGCAAGGGAAAATATAATGTTGCACATTATGTTGAGGTGTCCAACCTGCAGCCCTCCAGCTGTTGTCGACTTCCTCCTGACAATGTTCAATATGATTGATTATTATATTACAAATATCTAACTATTGTTAAACAATATCATCAACAATATCTTCCTGTGTACCTGTATCAACATTCCCCACCCCCATCAGGGGACTAATAGGAGGCCTATGGCATTATGTCAGGAATCCCACCAGGGCTCTGGGAGGCCAACGTTGCTGCAGAGGGAGGCTCCTTGTATAGGAAGGAGGTTGGAGGGGGGCCCTAGTGCAATGGTGGCGGGACTTTAGATTTGCTACTGAATATTTAATGATTTATTAGTGAACCTTTTTACTCTTTGCTGCCATCATTTCCCTCATTCACGGACTAGTCCCAGACTAACAGCAGGAACATGGGTTTACCTGAAGAAACTGGTTTAGTAGAGACTGCCTATTTCAGCAAGATTCAGTGATGACTGAGACACAATTACCATGTTGTTTGCGTTAAAATAAAATAACTAAACTAACCCAGTCCAAAGTTTGGACTAACCAACCATTTCATGTATGAAAAACTATAGCAAAATTGGTAGTGCAGAAATACGTGAGCCCTGGGAC
Organism: Xenopus tropicalis; assembly: GCF_000004195.4. NCBI lineage: Eukaryota > Metazoa > Chordata > Amphibia > Anura > Pipidae > Xenopus > Xenopus tropicalis. The sequence goes on from NC_030682.2 coordinate 26,322,546, forward strand.
CCATTATAAGAGGTGAAACACAGAAAAGCATACAAAATATATCATAGATTAAAAATTGTTAAACACCTTTTTGTATACATCATGGCCTTAGGTTGGACATCTGTTAGATTTGTATTTTTTCCCCTTTTTTGGTCCATTTTTTTCTGTGTTAGGGGACCTCTCTTTCCTTTTAACCAAGGTACTGGTCAATAGAAAGCTCAGAACCCATTTGTGACAGTAATGGTATGGGACCTATTATACAGAATGCTCGGGACTTGAGGTTTTCTGGATAAGGGATCTTTCCATAATTTGGATCTCCATAACTAACATCTGCTAAAAATCATTTAAATAATGAATAAACCCAATAGGTTTGTTTTGCCTCCAATAAGGATTCATTATATCTTAGTTGGGATCAAGTACAGGTACTGTTTTATTATTACAGAGAAAAGGGAATCATTTAACCATTAAATAAACCCAATAGAATTGTTTTGCCTCCAATAAGGATTAATTATATCTTAGTTGGGATCAAGTACAGGTACTGTTTTATTATTACAGAGAAAAGGGAATCATTTAACCATTAAATAAACCCAATAGGGCTGTTCTGCCCCCAATAAGGGGTAATTATATCTTAGTTGGGATCAAATACAGGTACTGTTTTATTATTACAGAGAAAAGGGAATCATTTAACCATTAAATAAACCCAATAGGGCTGTTCTGCCCCCAATAAGGATTAATTATATCTTAGTTGGGATCAAGTACAAGGTACTGCTTTATTATTACAGAGAAAAGGGAATCATTTTTAAAAATTAGAATTATTTGCTTATAATGAAGTCTATGGGAGATGGCCTTTCCGTAATTCGGAACTTTCTGGATAACAGTACAAGAGCAGTACAAGATCTGTTAGTGAGTTTGGGAACCTTTACATTCATAGGACAGTTCAGGACACTTTTGCTCTACATTTAACTTTCTAGACAAATTACTTGCACCATTGTTAAAGGTTATGTGTTAAGGGACTCCACTGCTACAAAAGCTATGAGCATTATAGCATCATATAAATAGAAAATTGAACAATTAATAAACAAGATAATTACAATGTGTGTGAACACAACAACACCTTCATTCTGTAATGTTAATTTTCTACTGGATCTGTGGTTTGAAGGCTGTTGGGGTAGACATTGGGGGGGGGGGGGGGGTTTATTTAATAATTCACTTAGTGGGCAATGTTCTAAAAAGTCCTAAAGTTTGCACCTAGTCTGGTAATCCATACTCAACACTTGGTTTTATTTAGCTATCTCTTAAAGGTATAATCATATTTACTGTATCAGTTGTTGCTTAACAAACCTACACTTGTTCCCATCTCTTCAGTGCATCTCACAGACATCGTGTCCCTTCCTGGTTTCTTATCAAACTGACAAGAGAGCTTTTGGAGGAGATATCAATGGTAATAAGAACAAGTTTAAAAAAAATGGAATCACGCTGAAATGCCTTTACAGAAAACAGAAAAGGTATGGGACTGGATTATGAACAACTCAATCAGTTTTCCTAGAGATAAAATGTGGATTAAGAAGAGAACACAGCCCTAAACTCATAGCTGAGAGAAAGATGAACCTCATAATGGAGAGAAAGATGAACCTCATAATGGAGAGAAAGATGCTGTACAAGGCAGCTGTAACAAGTACTTTGGAGGCAAGATAAGGGAAGGATACTGGTGGTAGTTAGAGGCAGTGAAGGAAGGGTAGGAGCAAGGCAGGGAGTATTCAAAATTTTGTAAAGGAGATGACAAAGGGTCAAGGAAGCAGGTTGTGTGGTCATATCAAGCCAGATGGGTGCTTATATTCTCTATTGCAGGAGGGGAAATGCATCTGTGCTGACAAGTAAATTGAATTTGTTATTGAGTAACGGCATACTGAGTCTAATGTTGTCCAGTTTGTCATTAAAAAAAATGAGCAAGTAAAATGGGAGATGAATTTCAGAATTTCAATGATATAATTATCTGTCACAAAAAGATGTTGCTCACCCACACTTTTACATATGTTATCATTCAAGGAATGAATTGCAATCTGTTATAAAATGAGAGAATATGTGACTTCGCTGCCGTAATACTCTCTATGGGGAAAACAACTTTTCCTTGCTTTAATTGTATAGAATAAACTTTCTGTACTGCACAGATACTATTTTAGAGTCTTGACAGTGAATATACATATATACCTAAATAAGCAAGGAATTGAATTTTTTTATGTTTCTCTTTATTTAACTCTGTGATTGCTGGGATTTCTTGGGCTATTATAGTTATTGCTGAAGCTATTTCTAAATTGGCATTCCTAGATGTAATGAGTCTGAGAAAGGGGAAATAAGAAAGACAGTATAGTATATTAAAGGTGAAACTATCGGAAAAATAAAAATGTAATATAAGCTTCATCATAATGAAATAAGAATTTCTAAATATAATCAATTTCAAATTCTGTACTGTATATGAAATAATCAAGTTACTCTTCACTGTCTCCTTCTCAGCAACCAGTCTTTCTCCATGTAGGAGTCAGAGTCAGATTATGATTGAGAGTTAGGTGTTATACATCCTACACAAGGGTTGCACTCTTTGCCTAGATGTAGTATTAGAGCTCACTCTTTCAAAATCACCGGCTCTGATGCAGCTGGACAGCTGTGCACAAGGCTGGTGGTAGGAAATTAGAAAAGAAAAATAACCACGCTGCAGTAAGAGAAAACCAGAGGGAATGGTCAAACATTACAGCAATGCATTTCAAAGAGGTTGAGCCTTCAATGGTGGGTCTTGGTTAGGTATTTCCCTATTTATTTTCAATAGTGAACTGCCTTGCTGACCTCATAAAACAGGTATGCCCACTGTTAAACTGCCTCTCTGCTTACCTGAACTGCTTTACTTAAAATGTTTCACTAACATGGCAGGCCCATATTAATCCTCGCATAAGACAATTACCTCCAGTTCAACTGCCTGCTTTCCTTATATAACAGCTACTGCAATTGTTGGGCTGTAATATCTTCCTCCTATGGGTATGTTATTCTTCTGCATTGCTGAACTTCATTGTTGAAGGAATACTGTCATGGGTTTTTCAAAACACATCAGTTAATAGAGCTTCTCCAGCAGAATCCTGCATTGTAATCTGTTTTTCAAAAACACAGGGGCTAGCCATATTCTTCATTTCCCAGGGTGCCACAGCCATGTGACCTGTGCTCTGATAAACTTCAGTCACACTTTACTGCTGAGTTGCAAGTTGGAGTGATATCACCGCCCCCTCCCAGCAGCCAAACATCAGAACAATGGGAAGGGAACAAGATAGCAGCGCCCAGTAGGTATCAGAATAGCACTCAATAGTAAGAAATCCAAATCCATCTTGGGACTCCTCCAGTTACATGGGAGTAGGAGAAACAATTGGTTACCTGAAAGCAGTTCTAATGTGTAGCGCTGGCTCCTTCTGAAAGCTCAGACTCAGGCACAATGCACTGAGATGGCGCCTACACACCAATATTACAACTAAAAAAAATACATTTGTTGGTTCAAGAATAACATTTTAAATGGTAGAGTGAATTATTTGCTATGTAAACAGTGTAATTTAGAAATGAAAAGTATAAAATAAAAAATGACAGTAAATAAATGACATAAAAATCATGACAGTATCCCTAAAAGCCCTGTTACTCTAATTGGGATTCATTTTAAAAGGTGAGTCAATAGAGTTGTGAAAAAGCAGAGTAGTTCAGTGGGGTTGACAGGCTCCATCTTGCACTACTTGATTTTTAATCAAATGTTTAGGGTTGGCGAAGTGGTGCCCCCTAACCCCATTGCTTTTTCACGACAGCTAAAGAGCAAGGTGATGCCACTATCCATAATTGCCTAGGGTTGTACAAGCTATAAATGAACCTATATTGCAGACTTACATCGATAGGAGAAGACAGGTATCCACTTTCTACAGATACCAAAACCCATTTTGTCAAGTCTCTAATAATTATAGTTACTTTGCTACCACTGGCTAAAGCTACTGGCTGTCTAATCATGCGCTGTAGCCATCCAGTAAAGTATATAACCAATAGTGGTGCAATCCTATCCTCCTGTATAACAACTGGACATGCATTGCATATGACTTATGGAAAACTTGCAGGGTAGGGCAAAGTTTGCTGCCACATAAGCATTTTGCTGTAGGCATGACAGATCAAGTGGAAGATGATATACCAGCAGTTCTTCATATAAAATATAAATGGTATTATATGTCACAGACCAGAGTGTAATGGGATTCACAATAAGATTAGGCAGTTCAGCTTCCTTTGACATGTATTTGACATGACAACAGCTCAATATATTTGACCACATACCATTTCTCATGTGTACTTGTCTGAACTATATATAATTAATTGGAAGTAATATGGATAGATTCATTGCTATCTAGATTTTAGGGGATGATGTCTGATTCAGTACAGTGCACACAGCTAAATAAGCAATATATGTACGTGACAGATACATGATCACAATCCGGCACAACAAGCAGGGGACAATATCAGGAGGCACAGAGGGTAAGGAAAGGGCCCTGTTGCAGCTTGCACCTCCTGCCACTCCCTAATATAAACTGATGGACATCTCAGGATTTCTTAACTGGTGCTGAATCCCAATGGACAGATTAGACAGTTTAACCAATAACTTGCCACTAATTGGGGTTGTTTTTATCTTGTTCTTTGACTGATACACACAAAGGCACAAAGCAGCATTTAAATACAAGTAACTAATTAACAAGAAAAAAGTGTACATTTCAGTATATTTAACTAGTTTGCAAGTACACTGCTACTAAATGATAGTTCCCACACAGTGCTTTATACAGTCAGACCTTGCCCTGCAGAGTTTTCACTTTTTATTTATTCCTTTTTGATGTTACTGTATGTAAAAATGCACAGCATACGTCAGTACATGCAAATATACCACAGCAAAGGCAGTAAGCTGGGTGACAGTTAGAAAATCGAGTGTGGGGAAAAGAAAAAGGGAGGCTGCTCCAGGGTTTGCGCATCCCAACAGATTTGCCAGATTGTGTGAAGAAGATGGGAGTGTGAACTCTGGACTGGCGGTTCTAGATGAGGCTGATCTCTCTAACAGCCGGGAGACCAGTTTCTCTAGTAGTGGTGGGGAGGAGAGCAGAGCTAGGCCTAAACTGATGGTGGTTATAGGGGATTCAATCATTAGGAAAGTGGACAGGGTAATCTGTCGAGCGGATCGCTTCAACCGGACAGTTTGCTGTCTTCCTGGTGCCAGGGTTCGGCATGTGGTTGATCGGGTCGACACATTATTGGGAGGGGCTGGGCATGACCCGGCTGTCTTGGTACATATCGGTACTAACGACAAAATGAACGGTAGGTGGGGGACCTTAAAGAGTGAGTTCAGGGATCTAGGCTCTAAAATTAAGCAAAGGTCCTCCAATGTAATTTTTTCGGAAATTTTGCCGGTGCCGCGTGCTAGTTTAGGGAGACAGCGGGAGCTTAGGGAGCTAAATGCGTGGCTAAAGTCTTGGTGTAGGAAGGAAGGGTTTGGGTTCCTAGAGCACTGGGCTGACTTTTCTTTGGGGTACAATCTATACAGCCCTGACGGATTGCACCTCAATGGAAGGGGGTCTACTGTGCTAGGGGAGAGAATGGTTAAGAGGCTGGAGGAGTGTTTAAACTAGACAAGGGGGGGGTTGGTAAGCTAGATTCTTATGGGAGAGCTAGTGTAGATGGGGCAGTGGGACCAGTAAAGGGTTGTGGGGGAGGAGTGAGGGGGGCATATAGTTTATCAGATAAGGAGCTTCCATTGTTACAAGGGAAACAGACTAATTTTCACCTTAGCTCTAACTGTCCTTTAGCTAATGTAAGCTGTAGAGGAAGAAGTAGTAATCTCCGCTGCATGCTGGCTAATGCGCGTAGCTTGTCGGGAAAAATAGGGGAGCTGCAGGCTATTGCATGTATTGAAAATTATGACTTAATTGGTATCACTGAGACCTGGTGGGATGAAAAATGCGACTGGGCAGTGAATTTAAATGGGTATACGCTTTTTAGGAGGGACAGAGGGATTAAAAAGGGTGGAGGGGTTTGTCTTTATGTAAAGTCAGATTTAAAGCCATGTAATAAAGACATTACCAATGAAAACGTTGAATCTCTTTGGGTAGAAATTTCAGTAGGGCTGAAGGTCACAAAGAAAATGATCATTGGTGTATGCTATAAACCACCCCGTATAGATGAGGGGGATGAGGCCCAGCTACTTTTGCAAATGGAGGAGGCTTCAAAATTGGGTCAAGTTGTTATTATGGGGGACTTTAATTATCCGGACATTGACTGGAGTAATGGGGTGGCTAAGTCAGAAAAAGCTAGTAGGTTTGTAAATATGCTAAATGACAACTTTTTATTTCAGGTGGTTCAAGAACCTACTCGGAATGAGTCTATTTTGGACCTGGTAATATCTAATAATACTGAACTTATCTCTAACATTTGTGTGGGTGAGCATTTGGGGAACAGTGATCACAACATGGTCTCCTTTGAGATAATGCTACAGAGACAGCTCTATAAGGGAGTAACTAAAACACTCAATTTTAGACGTGCAGACTTTGCCAGTTTAAGGGCATCTCTGCAATGTGTCAACTGGGAAAGGCTTTTCATGGGGTTAGACACAGAAGGAAAATGGAACATCTTTAAAACATTGCTTTGCAGGTATACACAACAGTATATTCCCCTTGTAAGCAAGGAGAGGCATCGCAAAGCAAAACCCTTATGGCTGAATAAAAGAGTTAAGGTCGAGGTTGGTAATAAAAAACGTGCTTTTAAAGCATTCAAGTTAGCTGGGACAGCGGAAACTTTCATCAGGTACAAGGAAGCAAATAAAGCATGCAAAAAAGCTATCAGGCAAGCTAAAATAGAGATGGAAAGGGATATTGCAGCTAGGAGTAAAAAGAATCCAAAATTATTTTTTAATTATGTGAATAGTAAAAAAATGAAGCAAGAAGGGGTGGGAACTTTATTATCACGGGGAGGTACGTTGGTTGATGAGAACGGGGAAAAAGCTGAAATTTTGAACTCTTATTTTTCATCTGTCTATACATCTGAGGAGCCAGATAATGAAGGCTTCCCTTTTAATATACCCAGTGCTAGTAATTTAGCTACTGGCGCATGGGTCACTCAGGAGGAAATTCAAAAGAGACTTGAACATGTAAAGGTAAACAAAGGTCCAGGACCGGATGGGATTCATCCCAGGGTATTAAATGAGCTGAGCGCTGTGATTGCCAAGCCTCTTCACATAATTTTTCAGGATTCGTTGAGGTTTGGCATGGTGCCGAGAGACTGGCGGATTGCTAATGTGGTGCCGTTATTTAAAAAGGGATCTCGTTCTCAGCCTGAAAACTATAGGCCTGTTAGTCTGACATCAGTAGTAGGAAAGCTTCTGGAAGGGGTAATAAGGGATAGGATAGTTGAATACATTGCAGTTCACAATACTATTAGTTTGTGCCAGCGTGGTTTTATGCGTAACAGATCTTGCCAGACTAATTTAGTTGCCTTTTATGAGGAGGTGAGCAGGAACCTTGATGCTGGAATGGCAGTTGATGTCATCTACTTAGATTTTGCTAAAGCGTTTGATACAGTACCTCACAGAAGGTTAATGATCAAATTGAGGAATATTGGCCTAGAACATAATATTTGTAATTGGATAGAAAACTGGCTGAAGGATAGAGTACAAAGAGTGGTGGTAAATGGAACATTTTCTAATTGGGCCAGTGTGGTTAGTGGAGTACCGCAGGGGTCAGTCCTTGGTCCTTTGCTTTTTAACTTGTTTATTAATGACCTGGAGGTGGGCATAGAGAGTACTGTTTCTATTTTTGCTGATGACACTAAATTGTGCAAAACTATAAGTTCCATGCAGGATGCTGCCGCTTTGCAGAGCGATTTGACAAAATTGGAAAACTGGGCAGCAAACTGGAAAATGAGGTTCAATGTTGACAAGTGCAAAGTTATGCACTTTGGTAGGAATAATATAAACGCAAACTATCTACTGAATGGTAGTGTGTTGGGGGTATCCTTAATGGAGAAGGATCTAGGGGTTTTTGTAGATCACAAGTTGTCTAATTCCAGGCAGTGTCATTCTGTGGCTACTACAGCAAATAAAGTGCTGTCTTGTATAAAAAAGGGCATTGACTCAAGGGATGAGAACATATTTTTGCCGCTTTATAGGTCCCTGGTAAGGCCTCACCTTGAGTATGCAGTGCAGTTTTGGGCTCCAGTCCTTAAGAAGGATATTAATGAGCTGGAGAGAGTGCAGAGACGTGCAACTAAACTGGTAAAGGGGATGGAAGATTTAAGCTATGAGGTTAGACTGTCGAGGTTGGGGTTGTTTTCTCTGGAAAAGAGGCGCTTGCGAGGGGACATGATTACTCTGTACAAGTACATTAGAGGGGATTATAGGCAGTTGGGGGATGTTCTTTTTTCCCATAAAAACAATCAGCGCACCAGAGGTCACCCCTATAGATTAGAGGAACAGAGCTTCCATTTGAAGCAGCGTAGGTGGTTTTTCACGGTGAGGGCAGTGAGGCTGTGGAATGCCCTTCCTAGTGATGTGGTAATGGCAGACTCTGTTAATGCCTTTAAGAGGGGCCTGGATGAGTTTTTGAACAAGCAGAATATCCAAGGCTATTGTGATACTAATATCTACAGTTAGTATTACTGGTTGTATATATATAGTTTATGTATGTGAGTGTATAGATTGGTTAGTATAGGTTGTGTGCTGGGTTTACTCGGATGGGTTGAACTTGATGGACAATGGTCTTTTTTCAACCCTATGTAACTATGTAACTATGTAACTATGTAATACCAGGCAGAATTTATACACCAACGTGTGAATCTTGTTAGCAAACACAAATGTTCAGACATGAAGAGGGTAAGCGCTGTAGAATCCCACTAATCTAAAAGGATACATTCATTAAGCTGTTTGTCTGTGTGTGTGTTTTATCTTCTTATTGCTTCTCCCTGGTTTGTTACTCCATCTACTGCCAGAACACATTTTTTTGCTGCTTCCAAGAAGAAAACATTAGGAGAATGCAATAAGTATAAAGGATAGGAGCATTAGCTGTTATCCCTCTGCCATAACCAGAAAATATAGTCACATTGGCCTACACAGCATAGTATACAAGCTATACCCACAATAATGACCTTGGCACTTAGTTCCATGGCTGTAATTAATAGTGCTGTGGCCTGGGCACAAAGAGACTTTGCAGGAGCCATTATTTCCATAAAGAATAACCTTGATGAGGTTATAATCAGGCAGCTTTTATACATAAGACTTTACTGTACCCACATATAGTGAAGTGCAGGATTTTTGCCACTCTATATACAGTTCACATATTTCTATAGGAATGGCAATTGCTCATAACACTTGTGGCTGTCTGAAAATCCACAACCACCCTCCCCCCTTCCAGCTGTAATACACATTAAATATGGTGAAGGGTGCTTGTCCATAACTGTTTTTGCTTCCTCCAAAATGCCTTTGTGCTAATTGCCATTGTTAGTTGTCATGATATACTGTTCAGCTCTGGCACAAATGCCACAGTTTATTTTTCTCCCATTGCTAGAATGGTCATTGGCTGACAAACAACACATTGCATAGGAAGTTCAGGCTGCCGCGAGACAGAACTGTGAGCCAATCCCTCACACATGCTAATCCTTTGTTTTATATGGCAGAGCGCTAATCTCTATTAAACCAATGTAGCTCTTCATTGCCAGCTTTGCAAAAACCTAAAAAAATATATGTTTGGAATTTCTCCTACTGGAACAAAACTGTGATTCAGGTTTATGGCTAGAACATAGTAGCATTTTCACATCCAGCCTTTGTTTATCAGATGGCCTTGTTGACCAACCCTTAGGGGCTGATTTACTAACCCACGAATCCGACCCGAATTGGAAAAGTTCCGACTTGAAAACGAATATTTTGCGACTTTTTCGTATGTTTTGCGATTTTTTCGGATTCTGTACGAATTTTTCGGATCCAATACGATTTTTGCGTAAAAACGCGAGTTTTTCGTATCCATTAGGAAAGTTGCGTAAAAAGTTGCGCATTTTGCGTAGCGTTAAAACTTACGCGAAAAGTTGCGCAACTTTTCGCGTAAGTTTTAACGCTACGCAAAATGCGCAACTTTTTACGCAACTTTCGTAATGGATAGGAAAACTCGCGTTTTTACGCAAAAATCGTATTGGATCCGAAAAATTCGTAAAGAATCCGAAAAAATCGCAAAACATACGAAAAAATCGCAAAGTACCGATCATTACGAAAAAAACGCAATCGGACTCCATTCGACCCGTTCGTGGGTAAGTAAATCAGCCCCTTAGAAATGCTCTGCCATTGTATTTTTTTTTTCTAGGCTTTTTATTTACAGTCACTGATATAACAGTTTGAAGGCGGGTGACTAAAAACTGTTTCCATTAAAGGTCAACTAATCTGTGCACCTTATTTGAGAAAGTTCAGTCTGGGAATGTTACCTGTGTGCATAGCTGTCTCTGGCATCAGACGCTCTCATATCCTTAAATATCATTTATCGCTGTCATTTATAGGATGGAGACAGCAGCTCTTTGGAGATTTTGGTGGCCCGGGAAGACAGATATAGATCGTTTAGCAGAACATGCATAAAGCTACCTGTAAACCAAGTAACTCAGTAGATCCAATATGGATATTTTTTATAAAGCAACATTTTATTTACATCTTTTGTGAGATACAGCAAAGCGTGCTTTGCATCCTACAGTTAACATAACCCTGCTGTGTGTGCTTCCAATTACTACAGGACACCCTAGGGGTTTTTCTCTACCACATTAATAAGTGTGGCTCACATTAATAAATAATCTTTAATAAATGATTTCTATGATTTTCTATTTTGCAAATTGTGAGGCCTTAAATAAGGTTTAACTGCTAGCATTAAACATTCTGCTTTGCAATACTCATTTGAAAAGGCAATTTTAAAATATCAGTAACAGGTAATATCATAATTGTCCTGTATTTATATAACACCGGTATTCTGCAACGCTTTCTAGAGATAATACATCATTCATATCAGTCCCTGCCCCAGTGGTGCTTACAATATAAGCTCCCCTATCACATTCACACACACACTAGGGTCAATTGAATCAGTTAACCAACCTGTATGTTTTTGAGTGTGAAAGGAAACCCACACAGACAGGGGTGGAACATTTAACATCTTGCAGATCGTGCCCTGGCTGGAATTGAACATAGTGCTGCAAGGCTGCAATGGTACCCAGTGTGCCACCATACTAGCCAAAAAGTATTCAATTGTGATGTCAGCCATACATCTCTCTGACTAGGTTATACTTATCCCGATCATCATATCAGGGCCCAATGTTTCTGACCTTTTGTTACACTTGCAACTATTTTTTGCTGGCATTTAATATCTGGGCAGAGTGGCCCTTTGATACCTACTCAGTTTCAAAAGTTTATTTATTGCACTTTTGACAACTGATTGACCTGTTACATTCTCCCAAAATCTCCTATTTTGCAGCCACTGATATTACCAGGTCACACTATTATGCCATCCCATGCCCTGCAATAAACTGAAGGGATATCTTAAAGGGATACTGTTGGTCATAATATTTATGGTATATCTTCTATTTCTAAATTACACTGTTTACATAGCAAATAATTCACTCTACCATTTAAAATTTTATTCTTGAACCAACAAATGTATTTTTTAGCTGTAATATTGGTGTGTAGGTGCCATCTCAGTGCATTGTGCCTGAGTCTGAGCTTTCAGAAGGAGCCAGCGCTACACATTAGAACTGCTTTCAGGTAACCAATTGTTTCTCCTACTCCCATGTAACTGGAGGAGTCCCAAGCCGGACTTGGGTTTCTTACTATTGAGTGCTTTTCTTATATCTACTGGGAGCTGCTATCTTGCTCCCTTCCCATTGTTCTGCTGATCAGCTGCTGGGAGGGGGATACTACTCCAACTTGCAGCTCAGCACTAAAGTGTGACTAAAGTTAATAAGATCTGTCCATCCACAAAATAGGACAACTGGCTTTTATGCTTTCAAATCTTACATGAAAAAAATAGTTTTCAGAAACAGCACGCTGTTGTAGGTTTTTTTTTTTAAACCACCCAATGGATATTTAAAGTTGGGAATTATGACTACACATTATTAATAAAGAATTTGCTACAGGGCTGCAAGGCAGGCGTACGCAAGCCAATGCTGAAAACTCAACTAATTCTTATCAGGTAGATCATGTAAGCCAGTGATCCCCAACCAATGGCTCGTGAGCAACATGTTGCTCCCCAACCCTTTGGATGTTGCTCCCAGTGGCCTCAAAGCAGGGGCTTATTTTTGAATTTCTGGTTAGGAGGCAAGCTTTGATTGCATAAAAACCCTGGGTATTTGCCAAATAGAGCCTTCTATAGGCTTCCAGTCAACATAGGGGTTACCAAATAGTCAATTATAGCTCTCATTGGAACCTCCAGAAATATTTTTCATGCTTGTGTTGCTCTCTAAAACTTTTTCCATTTAAAAGTAGCTCACGGGTATAAAAGGTTGGGTATCCCTGATGTAAGGTTGCCATCAATCCCTGTCTCAGTGGGACTGATCCTGTTTTGAGTTCCCTGCTCTTGTGGAAAATTGACCCCAGCAAGTGTCCCTGCATCAGAAAGCTGTCCCCAACTGTCCCCTTGGCAACAGAGCCACACCCCAGGCAATCGCTGCTATTCCAGGAAAGAAGGGAAAAAGGCGTGATCTTCTGTCTCTTGACCACCTTTCCACCTCCCACATCCTTAGAACTTCTTGCACTAGCTGTGATGTTGAGCTGGAGGAGTGGCCCAAAATGGGTTTGTCATAAAAATTCCTGTCCCTGGAAATCAGGCAACCTTAAGATAATGATCCACTCTTGACATTTTAAATACCTTTCAAGCTACCATTTGGTGCGAAGTGGAATATGGGCTCACATATGCCAGGAATAGGTCACCATTAGCCTGATGACATGGCATTTGTTAGCATTTTCAGGAAACTGTATTACCATTATCTCATTACTAAAAATAACAGAAACCCTGCAGTCTACTTAGATTAAAGCATCCATTCATACAGTTTTTACCATACTTAAAATGCTCTGCACTGGGTTTAAGTTAGGGCATCAAGGGCATTTTAATTAAGCCGTCATCAGAAGGGGCCCCATGGCCATAAATCCATACAGTGTAATCATTTTTTCTATATGTTATAGTAATATTAGTTCCATGCAGGATGCTGCCGCTTTGCAGAGCGATTTGACAAAATTGGAAAACTGGGCAGCAAACTGGAAAATAAGGTTCAATGTTGATATGTGCAAAATTATACAGTTTGGTAGCAGTAATATAAATGTGAGTCTTGAACAAGCTATTATGATACTAAAATCTACAGTTAGTATATATATTGGTATATACAGTAAGTGTCTAGATAGGTTTGTATGAGTATGTGTTTATATATATATATATATATATAGTACACAGAGAAGAGCACAACCAAGTCCAAATGTAACGAGATGATTATTGTGCATTCATAGCTTGCTTTTTCCATTAAACAAATAAAATGAGAATATTAAAGCAAGATATCATTTCTCTATAAACAACTATATGTAAACCTTAACACAACAATATTGTCTATGGCTCTTTTCAGAGTGATTTCAATTTTGAGGTGATATGATACAAGAAGCACAGGAGTTGCATAGTTTATATTGGCACAGTATTTAGATGTAACCAGAAGAGTCCTACAGCAGATTTATACGTGGGTTTGTGTTGGCAGAAAGCTTCTGCTGTTCGGAGGTGTCCCGTGCCAAGACAATCACAGCAGGCTGTTTGTGATTGCTAATCTACAAGAAATCCTCTTGGGCAGTTGCTCTGAATGTGACCAAAGGGCTACAAGGCTTGGCTCAGTACTGCGCCAGATATATTATCTTTTTCCAGATGAATTCGTTTGCAAGCTTCATAGATGGAAAGCAGATTATTTAGGAGCAGCAGCAGTAAAACAAAACACTCTAGGGGAGGGAGAGAGATAAATAGAATATAAAAGTTTAATCTGTGCAACCATGCAAGATTTGGAAACCTTCGGAAGGTGATTGATTTAAACTCTCAACAGAGGGAAAAATGAAATTTTGCAGTAGAAAATGCTTATTGATTAACTGCTAGAGGTACACAGTAAACTATTGATAAAAGAGAGACATTTTAAGTAAATATTGTAGAGCGTTTTGTCATTGTGAGTTTGAAAAATAGAGGCGAAAATCCAAGTCTACTGATATTTATATATAACAGGAGCAGAGGGACATATTATAGTATAATGTTACCAAGGTCACAATAAGGTAAGGCAAATATCAGATTATGTTTTCATGTTTCAGAGTTCTGTATTCCCTAATGAAACTGCACTTTCTGTGACATACTGCTGTCAGGGACATGTGGCAGGAGCAATATTAGTGGTCTTACTCCAGAGCAGCCCTGCACCCTGAAGCCCACCTGCTGCCCCTGCTTTCCCTGTAACCCAACAATGATAATGATACTCTGAGAAGATTTGCAATTGGACTTCATCTTTTAATTTTTTTGTTCTTTTTATTTATTTATCTATTCATACAGCAGCTTTCCAGTTTGGTATTTCAGCAGCTATGGGTTGCAAGGGTCTTATTTTCCCTAGCAACCAGGCAAAGGTTTAAATGAGAGACTGGAATACATATAGGAGGAGCACTGAATAGGAATATAAGAAATAAAAATTTGGCTGCCAGGGTCAGTGACCATTCGCTGGAAAGAGGTTAAAAAAAAGAAGACAATTAATATATATATTTATATATATATATTTATATTTTTTCAATAAAAACACTTTTTCTGTTGTATCAAGCCCCTGTGTGTGTGGCACTCTTTCTATTATATTTTTGTTTTTGACCTGCACCAAGGGCATTTGAACTTGGGTGTGCTGCTCTCTGTGTAATATATATATATATACAAAATCTTGGAGAGAGGTACCGCTCACACAGGACTTAGGGTTCCATTTTAAATGGTTTATTCAAAGTACCTCTCTCCAAGATTTTGTATACTACTATTTCTTTGGGACTGCACCCAGGCAATATACTTTGAATTACACATGAGTGCCGGCTTCCGCTGTATTTTATATATATATATATATTGCTCATACAGAGCAATGGGAAGCGCAGAAACTTTAGCGGGTCCTCTCCCCATTGCTCCTTATGCAACCGAAACGATGTGCATGCACGGGGGAGGGGGGGTCCAGTATGAGGTGGGCGGGTGGTGAAAGGGGGCAGCCCCGGGGCGCCCCATTCTCAAATCCGCCCCTGTATATACCAATATAAATACTGACTGTAGATTTTAGTATCATAATACCTTGTTCAAGACTCTCATTTATATTATTGCTACCATAGTGCATAATGTTGCACATATCAATATTGAACCTTATTTTCCAGTTTGTCAAATTGCTCTACAAAGAGGCAGCATCCTGCATGGAACTTATATTTGTGCACAATGTAGTATCATCACCAAAAACAAAATGGTAATAGAAATTACCATTCTAATATTTACTATTTTCTTACATCCCTCTAGCAGTCTAGCTAACTTGGAAACTTTGCTACAATCAGGTACCAATACAGTGAACTTATCAAGTCTGGGAGTTCGGGTAGAATGAGGTAAAATAACAATGTTATGGCCAAGCTTTATATTCTGCCTCTCAAGAATATGTCTGTAAAGTCTTTTTAGAGATTTACATTCTCTTATTTCCCAGTGTAAATGATTTAAACTAAGCCAGTGTGGAATCTATATTCATTTCCTAAACAAGGTTTTATGTTACAAGTGTGGGCTCAAAGGAATGCAAGTAAAGAAGCCTGAAATGTATTAAAAAGAACCACTTGTAACATTCTTATATATGTGTGTAAATATTTAAGATACTTGGAACAAATAAAACTGAGTTATGGCTTTCATTTCCCCACTGCAGTAGGGTTCATTTATAAAAGGTGCAGTAGTAGATTTGAATAATGAAAACATATCTCTTATGGGTTGGGATGTGTTACTGCACTGGGGAAATGTGTGCCTTTGGTACTAAATAACAATCAATAGTAGATATTGATTTAAAGGGGATATAAAACCAAAATTAAATTCTAAATAACTTTCTAATATCAATTAATTTTTTGTAAAGTTATTGTAAATTGAACTGCAGTTTAAAACATTCTGCACTTCTTGTTCTGACTCTTGTAACAATGTAGAAGAAGTCATCTCCACTCCATCCATGAAAGGTTTGTCGATCAGCTAGCATTGCAGTCACATTTATTTTTATATGACGGTATATTGTAAAGTTGCTTAGAATTATATTTCCTATCATTAGATTTGGTTGGCACGCCATTTAATATGAATAAAATACCATTTTTGTGGTGTGTAGTGGGTTGGCGTGTGATGTAGCCCATTGAGGAGAGAATGGTGAACATTACAGGAGACAGTATGCCGGCTCCAGCCAATAAAACACTGCACCCTTGTTTACTAAACGGAACAAGGGAATCTGAGAGGCACAACTGTGCTTTTGTGTAGTGACAACAGAGAGCTGGAGTATAAAAGATCCCCACAGATATGTTTCCTGGCAGGAATTTCCAGCTCCCAGCTAATCACTTGGCTGCACATTGATTATTTTCTTGTTCTAACCTCACAGACCTAGCAACTGCTTAATTGCACAATATTTCAGAGCCTGTCTCCCCTCATTAGCCCTGGCAGAGGTTTAGAGACAAAATAAGAGCAGTTTGTCAACTATGGATCAAACTGTCCGCCGAGTGCCAAAGAAACAAACTGAATGAGAACTGAATCCATTCTCATCATGTCGGAAATGTACTGGCATTTTGCAAGGTTTTGGTATGTATGGCTGGAGGACCTTGAAAATATAGGAAAACTGTGGACCCCAACCTACAAGAAAAGAAAAAATGTAATTTACGTTCATCTACCTTATAACGCTTTAAGCTGTTGTGACAGTAAGGACTTCAAAACCAGAGTGATAGTTGGTCAGGCCCAGATTGGTAATCTGCCAGAAGGGCTGCTGTAAGAGGCCATACACAAGTGATCCCCAACCAGTGGCTAGTAAGCAACACGTTGCTCACCAATCCCTTTGATGTTGCTTCCAGTGTCCCCAAAGTTGATGCCTATTTTTGAATTTCTGACTGGGAGTCAAGTTTTGGGGGCATAAATACCATGTGTACTGCCAAAAATAGCCTCTAGTAGTCTGCCAGTCTACACTGGGCTACTAATTAACCATTCTGAGCCCTTATTGGTCACATACTTGGAAATTGTTTGTGCTTGTGTTGCTCCAGGGGGGGCTGTTTGGGCCTCTGTACTCTTGAAATGCTAAGGCCTATTTTAAATCTCAGTCCAGGCCTGCAGATGGGGGCATGCAGGGACCTGTAGAGTAACAAACACTAGAAGGTTGTAGATTGGATGTGAATATTTAACAATAAATTCTCCATATATAAGAAATTATTATTATTGATCTGCTCCACTGCATTGGGGGCTCAACAGGCGGGAGATACAAATCTCCAGTCCAGTTCCCAATGCAAATGCGGCTAGCGGACGGCATGCTGCCCCCAGATCTTTGCCACCCTAGGCCTGGGCCCTTGTGGCCTGCACACAAATCCGGGTCTATTTGCCCATTTCAACCCTGATTGTAAAATTAGGGATGCATCGAATCCCGGATTCATTTCAGGATTCGGCTGAATCCCGGCTTTTTTTTAGGATTTGGTTTTGTCCGAATTCGCGGTCCCGGCCGAACCAAATACGAATCCTAAGGGTTAAATTGTCAGGTGAAATTTTTTTTAACCCCTTCGGGATTCGGCCGAACCCAAAAAAGTGGGTTTGGGGCATTCCTATGTAAAATATAAGGATAGTCAACGTTACTGAGGAGTCCCATGACCAAATAAAGGCAAAATCATTGTGCTTTTATAAAGGTCATTAAATTTATAGGTAACTTATAATATCCCTATATTTTAAATAGGGGGGTACATTATTTATTATTTACTCTTATATGGTGAGTAAATATCCTTTGCCGTTTTTAAGGGTCATTTGCAAATGCAACAGTGAACAAATTGTAATTTTTTGTAAGTGATTCATATTATGTTAGCATTTCAAGTGTCTGTATATGATATGGGGCTAAATGGTGACTGGAAGGGCTTTATGTCTAAAATTCACAGCATGTTGATAATATTATCTAATCTACCATCTTTCCTGAAAGCAAATCTGGGACATATGGGTCATACCCCAAAACCACAGCCATATCCAGGGCTGGATTTCTGATTGGCCGCCCACCCGCCCACTTCAAACACGCATGCACGCAACACCCCCCCCCCCCCCCGATCCCGTGTGCTTAACTTTATACGCCGCGTTGGGGAGAGGACACGGTAAAGTTTCTGCGTGTCCTCTCCCCATTGCTCGGTATGCGGGCAAACCATCATTTTTGTGGTGTAGATAATTAGGAAATGGAATTATTTTGACTTTTACAAGTTTTATATCTGAAACTAAATTTTGTAGGGACATTTACTAAGGATATTTAAAGTGGTTGTTTAAGTAACTTTATGGGGCACATTCATTAAAGTATGACAGGTTTGATTACAAAAACCAATTTTTTCTAAAGTTTACAACTTTTGCGTATTTTCAGCAATATTTTCGTTAATTTGAGCGACTTTGTCGTACTTTTCCGACAATTTGTGCGACAAAATCGGATTTGTCACAACGAGTACGAAAGTTTCAGATTCATTCAAGCTTTAGGCCAGGTTTTCGCACCGTTTACGGTTGTTCGAATGCAGAAATTTTGTAACTTTCGGATTGTACCACGATATGTTCGTCCAAGCGCAACGCAACTTTTCATAAAATTAATGCACATCAGAAATTTTCGTATTTAATGCAAATTTTTGCAAATCGTACCCGTAATTTGTACTTTAATGAATGTGGCCCTAAGTATATAATAGAAAGTCCTATTCCTGGAAAATTTGCAATTGGTCTTCATTGTTTATTTTTCATAGTTTTTGCATTATTTGCCTTCCTTGTCTACATCTGCCAAGCTTTCAAATGGGAGCAAAAAATATTGCTTTGTGAGCTTACAGTTTTATTATTTTGTTACTTTTTAATCCAGCAGATAGCTGCTGAACAAAAAGCTAAATAACTAAAAAAAATAATAAAAAAAGGAAAACCAAATGCAAACTGTCATATTAAAAGTTAATTGAAAGTGAACTACCCTTTAAGTACATATTTTAAACCAATTATATTTTTACAGTGAATACCAACACAACACTTTATTTCTGCTTCATTTATGTTGTACAGCAAATTTTTCATTATCTGAATTTCGAGTGGTGACTTTGCATCCTGATGCAGGAATGCATTGCCATATATACATATATCAATCCAAATAGTGTCAGCACTCCAAGGCTCAATATTTTGCAGGGTGCACAACCAAAATGTGAGTATGCAGAAAGTAATAATCATCCATGGCCGGCACACCCTTCAATACTTTATCAAAAATTTATTGAAAACATATTGTTAATAAAAACCTATTTATAAAAACCTTTTATCCTTGAGAGAGGTCCTAATGAGGACCGAAACGTTGGTTTTAAACAATATGTTTTCAATAAATTTTTGATAAAGTATTGAAGGGTGTGCTGGCCACGGATGATTATTACTTTCTATATATATATATATATATATATATACTGTATATACAAAAGTTTCTTTGAAGCAGTACAGCACCCTGCCAAAAGTTAATGTGTGGTGCATGCCCCAATAGGTTCTCACTCCCGTTACAAGATATATATTTAAAATCGGACACCTTTGAAGTGCAAAAAGTATATTGTATAAAATATTACATCATATGCTTACTGTACACATATAAGCAATATTTCGAGCCCGGCCAGGCTCTACCGCAAGACATGCGAGCAGTAACTCCATGGAGTTACTGCATTTCGAAGGTTTGTGCTGTCCGTTTTTGAAATATATATATATATATGGTATCTAGGTGTCTGAATAAATTGGTATCTAGTGAAAAGATATACTGTACAACAAATTAGCCTGTAAACTTCTATTTCACTTGTACAACTAGGGATGCAACAAATCCAGGATTTTGTTCAGGATTCAGCTAAATCCAAGCACTTTTTGTATGATTCATATTAAGCTGAATTCTAAGTAGTCAGAATCCAAACACTCTGCATAGATGATGAGATATCCTTTCTTAAGGTGGCCATACACTCGCTTGGTGAGGTTGCCAAGCGAGCAGATCTTCTACCGATATTCCCAAGCGATCGAATTAGAAGGGCGGATATAGGCACAGTCGGTTCGGGGACTGCATCAACATACCATTGCAGTCCCTGATCGGCCCATCGGTGGTGCCCATACACAGGCAGATAAGCTGCCGAATCAGTCTAAAGGTGGCTAAAGGTTCCCACTCTCCATGGATGTTCAGGGCTGAATCGTCAGATATGGAGGTAGAAACAATAGGATTTCTACCCCCTTCTGCCAATTCAGCCCTGAAGGTAGATTTTGCTCAGGTGCCTTCAATGGCGTTCAATCAAAATCTTTTAACCGGCCCGCAGCCTTTTGCGATATCGGTTGCCGAGTCGGCATACACGCACCGAATATCGTACGATATCATCGGTGTGTGTTTGGCCAGCTTAAAGGACCAATACCGGCAGCTAGAATCAGCCTGTGTATGGCCACCTTTACCCTTTTTTAAGTGGATGATCCTGTAGCTTCACTCGCTGTAGTCAATTCAGGACCATTGTTTCTGAATAAAAAAGAACATCCTGGCAGGCCTTTTATGCAGGAAACCTAGGGATCCCTATAATTAAAATTACATAATTCTGATTTGTTTAAACAGTAGCTCTCTGGCTTTTGTTCAATATCTGGAGGACTGCAGGTTGGACAATGATTACATAGCAAATTTTCAAAAACTTTTACATAATAAATTATGTACAATTATATATGGCCAAAACATCTGGATTCATTTGTAGCTAAAGGTGGAACACACACTCTTGAGTTTCAAACTGTCTCCTTAAGCAAAGTCAGCACAACAACTACTCGAAGAGAGGCAAACAATCCTAACACCAACACGTGCAATGCCAAGCACTGTCATTTCAATTACACTTCCGGACAGAATGCATGATGCCAACAGTAAAGCTTGGTGCAGGAGGAATAAAGGTCTGGGGGTGTTTTCTATGGTTTGGGATGGGTCCTCTGGTTCCCTTGAAAGTAAACTTAAGCCTACAGCATACAAAGACATTCTTCTATGGGGCAAAGGAGGTTTGAGGTTTAATATAGATAAAACTATGTTAGCCACTGTTATGTGTCTGTAAGGCCTAATAAAAGGCCTAAAATGTAATTTCTCTGTCTTTACAGAAAACGGAAAAGTTTGGATAAATCCAGGTACACAGAAGGCCTCTTTCCTTGAAATGAACACTTGTCTCTAGGGTAGGAGAGGCACCAAAAGGGCTTCACACCCTTCTGTGCTTTCTGCTTCCTACTAGAGAGAAAGACAGCAGTCTGACAGGGCAGGAAATTCTGCAGAGAGAACATTCCTACAGGCATGGTAAATTCTGTGTACATAAATAACTGAAAAATATGAATGGAATAATCCCCAACAATGACAACTTACTAAAACCCTTGTAGCCCTTCATTAACTTAATTGAACCTGTAGCCACCAGGATATACTAAATATTTAATTAGCTGTCTCCCATGCATTCTTGTAAAAATACTCATAATTCCCAGTGCTCAAAATTGCCTGACAAAAGTTTTGGGAGATGGTTTACCTGCTTGATATTTGTAATAAAAACCACATTATATCCAGACAGTGACCTTCAGCCTGAAAATGCAGTCATTTCTATAGCTTCAGGAAGGTTTGACTGTGTAAGTGAAGACTTGTAGGTACATCCATGAACACACAATGTTGGACTTACTACAGGTACAGGATCCCTTATATGGAAACCCATTATCCAGAAAGCTTGGAATTACGGGAAGACCTTTTAATAGCAAATAATCTTTTTTAAATATCTCCATTTTCTCAGTAATAATAAATCAGTCACTGGTAACTAAGCTGCATGGATCCATATTGGTGGCAAAACAATTCTATTGGGCTTATTTACTGTTTCACTTATTTTTAGCCCACTTAATGGATTGTGATCCAAATTACTGATCTCTTATCTGGAAACTCCAGACCCCTTCTGTTCTTGATAATACAGCAGATGCTATAACTGTTCTATCAGTGTATCTAAATAAGAAGTCTGTTCTACCACTGCCTGCTTTTGGCATTTGTATGTGGCATCAACAGACCAGGATACAACATGGGTGACGCCACTCTGCAACTTCCATTTTTGGTCACATGTTCGAGCCATCAGTCAAGCAAGTGATGCTGTGCCAATACAAAAGCACTTGCAGCAAGTTTTGCACCTCCAGCCTATCTCTTTGTGATACTTTTCAAGTTATGGATTTTGTATGTGTGTATGTGATAGTTAATAAAGGAAACTTACCCATTACCTATTGTTCAAAGCATTTATTAGCCCATGTTATGATAATTCAGATGATCCAGCTGTGATTGCTGCACACATTATGTGAGAAGGCTCATAGAAAAAGACATCAGTTCTTGCTCAAATCACATCATATTTAACAACCAAAAACAAGCAAAAAAAAATAAAATATAAAAGTGCTTATCCAACTAAAATTTAAGGCTTTAATATTTTTAAAGTACTTACATGGATGATATCCAGTACTAGTCACATTAACAACCAGGGGCACCTCTTGGTGGATTACACTGCTTTAACAACACGTGTTTCATTATCAAAAAAGCATTATGAAGACTGCCAAAAGAAAAATCTTGTGAGTGTTTTATAAAAATGAAGCAGTAGGTGGCACTAGCGTCTCCTTTTATAACTAAAATGTACATAGCTAAAATGATACTGAAAGTGCACTCAGAACCTTACCCCCAAACTGAAGAACTGCCAGAAAAAAAAAATGGAAAATGAGAAAACATATAAACTATTTTATAGCAAAATGACCACTACATGTTTGGGGATAACCAGCTGCATATGCAGAATGTTATGTTAAATATTTATTTTGATATAACATTAATATAATATAATATAGATAAAAAATATTTAATCTATAAGGATAAAACCTGCTCTGCAAACTCTGCACAACAATACAAATTATACTAAATGCACAGTAGTTTCTGTTCCTCGGATCTTACAATCTAGAGGTGGTTATAGTGTCTGGCTCTGCAAGCCCTGGGGTCTAAGTTAATAGTCCTGTAATATGTTAAAACCCTTTATGTGAGTTAATAAAACTAGAGCAAATTTTATACCTTACAATATGTGTTACATGTACAGACACACACACATTAATTTGGTAAATGTGGGTCTGGAATACATAAGGATACTTAACAAAGACTGTCTAAAACTGAATCTGATCCACAAAAAAGAAAGCAGCCTTGAGTTTTATATGTGTTGGGAGATTCCTCCTAAGTTAGATATACTGTCAGTACTAGACCTAGGTGCCAAAAATGTTTTTAGAGAGTCACTGAAAATCTGTGTCAGTTGGTTGCTGCCTTACAATGTTAGGGTTCTATGGGTCATTCAGCCAAGGCAATGAATTGGTATGTTGAGTTCATCTATCACTTTTGGTAGCAACAAAGCACATCTAATGGGTTGTTTATTTTGCATATATGGCAGAATAATTTCATTATATAAAAATTATTTTATATATAAATATATAAAATATTATATGGTGGTCATACCCCATGGCATAAGGCAACAGCCTCTTGGTTGTTTGACAATATTCCCAGCAGCCACCCTGTAAGGGGATTTCAGAAAAATAAAATAAAAAAAGTATAGTGTTAATTTAGGAATTGAAAAAATGCAGGCATCAGTTTGATGCTGAAATGGTTATTATAGATGGGAGAAGGACCCTAAGCAACAATATAGTCTGTAAAACAGCTTTGGGCAAGCTGTATTGTATAAAGAGCAGAGTGGCATGGAACCAATCCTGTTCTGAAATCATGTCACCCCATATTGCAGCTAATCCACCCTCCGTGTACTTTCCTAAGCATAACTTATTGTGGGGTGTCACTCAGAAAGCAACTAAGCAGATAAGGCAAGGCAAAGAACCAGACACCAAGCAGTTCCATTCTTCTCTCTCAAGCTTCACAGACAGCAGAAGGTAGCATAGTTGCCAAAGCCGCCTACTATACTTTACATTTGTTGGTCAGATTTCTACAACTCCAAGGTGAGGAAACCCAGCCTATAAATGGTCCATGACCCTTTGCTAGGGTTTGAGTTCCAGTTAGCAGAGCTGCTAGCAAAATGAAAAGCTTTCAGTCAAGACTTCAAACAGCCCTCGCCAGAGGAATATTTTCATATAAACACTAAGACAATTAAAACCTGTTAATCTCTTGGACACTAGAGAATACCTAATTAACTGCGGGGCGTGAGAACCATTAATTATTGAATTTCAAAAGAAACATTGACTAGTCTTTGCTCACTGACATACAGTATTTCATAGTTCACAGTGACTGATTAGCAGTGATATCTCAGTCCATGGAAGCAAAGGGAAAATCATGACAACACTGCAAAAATAAATATAGTGCTAGAGCGGGCAAAAAACTCCTGTGTCTCACTTTTTAAACAATGTTACAAATTTGTAATGGTTTTTAAGTTATTTGTGTATATAATTGCAATTAAAAGCAGTCTTTTTTTTATTTTCCTTTCTGGTGCCCTGACTTTTGAAACAAGGAGATGGGCTTTTGCAACATTGTTTAAAAAGTCATAGCCAGGAGTTTAGCAAATGCTGTTTTAATAGCAATTACATTTAGAAAGGCAAAAATTAGGCAAAAAATAATTTTTAGGGTTGACATGTTCTTTTAAAAAACCATTAAAAAAGGGAACTAATTTGTGGTGCACTATTGAAAATATTAAAGATTTATGAAGATGATGGTCCCTTTTCATACAGTTGAGAAAAAAACTCACAAAAAGATGCCTTTATATATTGTTATTATTAACTAGTTTGTGGGACTTTATTACTTTATTTCCAGCAGCCCACATAAAGGAAAATTTTCTTGGCTAATCCGTGGGTATTAGAGCAACACATAGGGGCTGATTTACTTACCCACGAACGGGTCGAATGGAGTCTGATTGTGTTTTTTTCGTAATGATCGGTACTTTGCGATTTTTTCGTATGTTTTGCGATTTTTTCGGATTCTTTACGAATTTTTCGTTACCAATACGATTTTTGCGTAAAAACGCGAGTTTTCCTATCCATTACGAAAGTTGCGTAAAAAGTTGCGCATTTTTCGTAGCGTTAAAACTTACGCGAAAAGTTGCGCATTTTTCGTAGCGTTAAAACTTAACGCTACTAAAAATGCGAAACTTTTCGCGTAAGTTTTAACGCTACGCAAAATGCGCACTTTTTTACGCAACTTTCGTAATGGATAGGAAAACTCGCGTTTTTACGCAAAAATCGTATTGGTAACGAAAAATTCGTACAGAATCCGAAAAAATCGCAAAACATACGAAAAAGTCGCAAAATGTTCGTTTTCAAGTCGGAACTTTTCCAATTCGGGTCGGATTCGTGGGTTAGTAAATCAGCCCCATAGGGATGACTGCATTTTGCTACTTTGACAATCTTCTAACCAATCAGGTAACTCTGGAAGTGCCATTGTAACGTGCTGTAACTTATTGGCTGCAGTGGTGGGGCTTTTCTGTCAAACTCATTTTTACCTTTAGGTGTTTAGTAGAATGAGACTTTTCAAAATCCTTGTTCAGGGACCCCATTTATGGATAAATGACCAAAATTTATAACCTGGTCTTTATATTTTTGTGGTCAAGTTTAGCAACAATAAATCTGTTACAATAAATACATGTTGCAAGCATTTTTATTTATTTTTTTTAAAATACAGCATCCCATTGCTGAAGCTTATCATACAGTATCTCTGTTACTCTTTTCTGTAAAGTGAAGTGATGCACCAATAGGTTCGGAATGCAGCTTCCTCTATTATACTACCTTGGGGGCCCAAGTCATGCATAAATAGGCTGAGTATTGTACCAGTAGCACGGAGTATAATACATGTTTAGTATATGAATAGTAACATGCCGAGCCTGACCGATATCCATGTACAATGAATACCACTTGGTTCGGGAATCAGGCAGGTTATAAAATTTAATTTGCAACATGTCTGCCAATTTATGGTGCATCAGCAGATGGGGAAGTGAAGAGGATTCACAGTTTTAAACTCTGCATTAATGATCAGAATAAACCTGGAAAATGGCCATATGTTATTTGTCCATTATATGCTCTCCATCCCTTTGGTTGTGGGCTGAATGATTGGACCAGGTACGTGGTTGGCCTATGTATGGGCCCAAAAGCTACTGGTAACTAAAAACCTGGGTTCAGGGAGGTTAATTTAAACATAAAGGCTGCAATTCAATTATCTTTAATATGGAACATGTTAGCACCATTTTATAAGCAATATCTTCTACATTTTATTCTATAAACGTTCTTTCTTACTGGGGATAGTGCCCTCCCATAAAAGCAGGGTAGGGTGCCCTTCCTATACAAGGAAAATTAATGAATTAATAGAAAAGGCCACTGGGTGCAGCCACAACTACAGCACATGCTTATTATTCATTGCATGTAGTTAAATGTCAAATAGCCAGTTCTGGGAACAGATAAACCTTTCCCTTCAAATTTGAAATTAAAAAAAAAAAAAAGCTGTGATGTATTGCCAGAATGGAAAGAATCTGCAATCATTGCTGGTACAAAAATTCTACAGAGTTAGGGATTCAAATAATAGAGTGTTTACTAACAGTTCAGCTTGGATACGAGAATAGATGATTGATGCCAAGAAATGTGGGGGGAAACCAGCAAGAAGAATGGAAAGCCATAGAACTGTTATCTGATTTCCCTACAGCTCAGGATTCAATTAGCCCTTCGTTATCATCTCTACGTGCTGCACAATTCTAAAATATTGCACTAGCTCAAGACTTATGTGCATTGCTGCCCACAATATCACATAGCCTAGCATATCCCATAGAGATGATTTAAGGTTCAAGTGGAAAAGACTTTCCTGGGCTCAAAGCTGTGGGTTGGGCTGAGAAAATAATCGGTAATTTTACTCTCACCCCCCCCCCAGGTTTGATTCCATCCATGGCACAGGAATCTGTAAGGGGTATCTACAGTATGTTTTCTGTGGTTTTCCTGTGGTTAAAATGGTCTACATTCACACTCCAAAAACACACAGATTAATTGGGTCCTGATAAAAAATAACCATAGTGTCAATGTAATAGGGACCTCAGAGTGTAAGTTCCTCTGGGTCAGGGACTGATGTATATTTCTGTAATGCCCTGCTGAATATGTATATATAAAGAATAATAGTACATTAGTCCGTAGCTGACATGTATGTATATTTTCAGTTATATAGAACTGTACATTCTGAAGAGCCTCTTCTGCTTATTATTATTCTTTTATTTATATTGCATCAACATATTCCTCTACACTTTACAGGCTTTATACATCATTCATATCAGTCTACAATTTAACATTTCCAGGCTTTAGACTAATTTAGAATTGCACCAGAGAACCCTGAATTGAAATTCAATACAGAGGAAAATAATCACCACTAGAAATGACTTGATATGGTAAATGAGTAGATCAATGAGCATAAAGCAAGTATTAAATATAGTGTATTAAATGAGTCTCGCTGCATAACAAAGGCTAGTTTTTAGGAACACTGCGCATGGTGTATTCAAAGCACTGGCTGATGCTTCAGCATTCAGCAGTTCCATAAGATGCGTATTCATTAATTCCAGACTTGCTTGGAAACAACAATTAATCTGATAATCCCCTAAAGAAGCTTCAGTCTCCTGTAAACATCTGTTAAAACGTGTGTCAGTTTTAAACCAGCACCTGCTATGTGATACGGTAAACAGACTGGCCGATTCCTTAGCCAGACCAGGTTCAGCTAATTGGAAAAGTAAGAAGCTTAAGAGCTGAAATGTAATAGCACCAACTCCCACAATGCTCCTAGACTCCTGAAGCAGAAAAAGCTTTCAAATCTGAGTATTTCTAAGGATCCTTGGCATTTTACAGTGGCCAAGCCAAGATGAAGGAGCAACTGCATAATGTTATTCCAATACAAAACCTAATTTTATAGTGCCAGCATAGATATAGCAACCTGCCAACTGGAAAGGGCTGTGTTTAGTAAATGGGGTGATGAACCTGGATCAGTAAAATTAGACTGACTAAACCAAAAACACACTGATGTGTTCAAGAACTAACATGGGCCGCAGCTACTGGGCAGCAGGGACGATTTCAGGTGCCAGTGTTCCCCCTGTGACAATCACAATACATTTATGATAGTACTATCCTCTAACAGCTAAACTAGAATATACAGTAATAGGAGCAAGCAGGGTCCTGGTAAACAGCCCTGGGCGCAGAACCTCAATCAAAGCTGAGTCAAGCTGTCTGGGAGACCCAGGCAACTGGTTTGGCCACCTCACCCCTCTCCTCCACACATGGGGCGATGTGAGAGATGAGTAAAAGTGGCAGTGGGGTAACAAGAGGCCAGACCAGGAGTAGGCAAAGGAAAAGGTATGTGCCTAGCACCCCCCATTGTTGCGCCCTAGGCATGTGAAAAGATAATAAAATAAAATTCTACTTTACTTGGTCATAGCAAATGGCCTAACATGGTTTGTGCCCGATGGGGCACTTACTCCTCATACTTACTCATACTTACTCATGTTTACCAATCAAAAGTGACAATGCATTTAAATCCATACTGAAGATACAAATTGACCCCCTATTATATTGTTTACAAGAACATAAACAAAACATATACACATTTTTTTAATTGAGCAAGAGAATTATTGGATCAAATGAACACCAAATCTATAATCTATTAGATCATAAGTATTGTTTAGTATTGTTTAGTTTGTGAACATCTGCCTGATATATTTGGATATCTCGCTTCGGAGAGGAGAGAGAAGTGGGGACGTATAGGTTTAAAGGTCACATTGGTTCAACTATATATAATACATTTTTTCTAATTTAACAAATTTAAGACATATATATCTTTCATGATTGGCTTTTTTAGAAGCTCACACAAGTTTATTTTTTCTAATGCTATTTTCCTTATGACTGGGGCTTTATGTGTGCATCTCCCTCTATATATTATATATATATTAGGTTTATTGATCAACTAAAAACAGGGGTTCTGCCATTTCAGGGGGAAAAGTTATTAAAATGGCTCTGCTGGAAAGTAGGTTATGGCAACTAGTCAGTGATTTGCTTTGTCCATTAATCTGCAAGTAAAACAGTTAAAGAAAATGTTTGATTAGTTGCCATGGGTTACTGCCCAGAAACAAATTCACCCAGTTAATTATAAATGAGCCCAATTAAGTCTACCTATCTTTAAGAGGACTTTCACTTTAAAATGAACTTTTATTATGATCTGTTTTACTTAGTTAATTTTGTGTGTTGTTTAAAAAAGACAGATCTTACAGATACAGAATTAAATTAGCCCATGTAGGAGGCTGTCTGGTTAGGAATGTGTTTAAGGAATTGACACATTTATCAAACCATTTATTGCTTTGATCAATCTGTAAATTCTTCATAATGTATTCGACTGCGTTAAACAGCCTATAGCAACTATTAAGCCATAGTAAATGAACATGCATTGCATTAAAAATAACACAAAGCAAGTTAATAATGACTTAGCAATATTTATAATTCCATGCATTACTACGAATTCATACAACACAGAAAATGATTAATAAAGGCGCCCTGCTTGTTACTAAGTATTTAGTATGTAAGTATGGTGTAACTATTGTATTTGCCTGCAAACATCTTCCTCACTGACATTGCAATAGTTCTGCTCATGTGTCTGCACCCAGTCCAACACGAGGCCAGACACAGGAGTGAGTGGAGGCCAGCAAATTGGCTGAATCTCTGCCTGCGTCAGCCCTGTGTGGCACTAGCCTATAGCCATATAATCCACTGTATTTGGTAACCCATTAATCTGCCTGTTAATGCTCAAAGGTGTCATGATATGACATCAAAATAAATATGTATGTGTTAAGGCTTACCATCTTAAAAAGGTCAGTCTCTAGATTGGTTATAGGTTTGACTTGACATGTCTTTTGCTTATCACTATAACAGATTTTATATTGCACTGCAGCACTGAAATTGGGACATAAAATCCTTTGATCACAGTCTAAAAGTGGCCATACTCGAGCCGATTTCAGCTGCCGATATCGGTCCTTTAGATCAATTCATATGAGCCCACCCGACAGGCCTTCCTAACCAGGGCCTAACAAATCTGGCCTAAAATTGGGCAGATATCGATTGGGCAGGTTTGGTTTTTCCGTTGTATCAGAGAGTGGCTCGTTGATGCAGTCCCTGAACCGACAGTGCCTACGATAGCTTAGCCTTAGGCCAAATGATGGAATTAGCGGAAGATCCGCTTCCTTGTCGACGTCAGCAAACAAGCGGAACTTACAGTGTATGGCCACCTTTAGTTAGTTGGTGTCTGTGGAATTCATTGTATTGTATCAGGTTGGAGATCATGTAATGATGATTATAAAACAGGTCTGGACTGGGATTCAAGTACACAGAGGCCCAAACAGCCCTCCACCAGCCCAATAAATATTGACTGTCTATGGCATCTCATAGCAGCCAGAACCCACAGATAGCCAGGCCTGTTCTAAAATCTCAAAGTAATTGTATCCTCAGAGAAGGAGCATTTAGTACCATGATAAAGAGCTGGTACTGACCAATTTTGGCTATATAAACACTTGAAAATATTACCAGAGGAGGATATGCAGCTGAAGAAAAAATAAGATTAACTAAAGCTGTAAAAGGATGTAGACAAAGAGCACATTGTGCAGTTTGAGATAACTGCTTGGTATAGCAGCTACTCAAACAAAGCATTTTTCTGAGAATGAACATGTTTGCCCCACTTCCCACAAGCTCCTTTCTAGATATTAAAACCTCTGATTAAATTAAAATAGCTCTTCATTGGATCTAAAACCAGAAAATATGCGAGTAATTGGGCAAAGTGCCCTTTCAGAATGTAATTTCTTTTTGCAATGGTATTTATTTATTGAAAGCTTGTCCAGTATATAAGCCCTACTTCCAATCAGGTTTTTACACGCTGCCTGAGATACCTTTCCTTGTCCTTCTGTGAGCAAACACATTCATACATACATGCATTAACTAGCAGAGTTGGCAGCTTATTGGCCTGTACCTGGAGCCAAAATGTAGGCCTGTCTCACTGATATATGATCAGGAATCAGCCACATATTTTGTGGACAGTTTAGAAAATCATGTCAGATAGTCTGCATAGGCCCATGTCATGATCCAATCATTGGCCTGGGGGCCAAAAAATCGTACTACCCCAATCTGCTCTCCTGCCTGGGTGCCCAAATCACCACTACTGAGATCTGCAATGAACTAAAAAAAAAAAAAAAAAAAAAAAGGAATGAAGACCTCATTAAATCCCACAGAAACAGATAGAGAGCAGGGGAATTTAAAGAAAAACTATCTAAATAAACCATTATGATAAAAATTAATTTTTTTTAGAAGTATGTGCCATTGGGTAATCTTCTAGGGCAGGGCTGTCCAACTGGCGGCCCGCGGGCTGCATGCGGCCCTCAAATCCCCTCTGTGTGGCCCCCAACCTGTCTGGCTGCTTTGATGGCTTACCTTTGTGTAAGATTTAAATGGTATCAGTACTGAGATTAACTGGCCCCCTGCATGGTTCTCACCTCATATTCAGCCTGTAATCCCCCTGTATTGTTTAAACATGTAATCCCCTGTGTTTTTCACACCTTTTAGTTTCTGCATTGTTCACCCCCTGCAGTGTTCGTACCTCAGACTCAGGCTGTAATCACTCCCATTGTTCACTTCATTGTTCACACCTCAGACATTGTATGCACTGCCTGGCCTATGCTGCCTGTGTATAGGCAGCATAGGGTAGGCAGAGTATAGCACATAGGTAGCATAGGGCAGGGAGGGTATGGCACCCACAGGCAGCATAGGACAGGCAGAGTATGGCACACACAGACAGGGTAGGGCAGGCAGAGTATGGTACACACAGGCAGCATAGGACAGGCAGAGTGCTGCCTGTGTGTGCCATTCTCTGCCTACCCTATGCTGCATGTGGGAGGTGAACCTGGCAGGGGTTTGTTCTGGGAGTTTGTTAGCAGTTGGAAATAGCCATTAAATGGTCCCTAAGGTGTGCAATTATATGCTGGGGGTTGCTGTGCTATCCACAGGGGAGGAGGAGGCATATGGATTTAAGGGTGTGTCTTAATATGACATAATATAATTCTTTAACATATTAATGATGGTTGATATCCCTGCAGAGACCATTAAATGGGTGTGGTTTGAAGTGGGTGTGGTTTAAAATGGGGGAGTGGCCAAAACTGGCTTCCATTAGCAGCCCTACACCATGTATGCGAGAGAAATTCCAGGCCCTCGGCACCGCAGAAGTTGGACAGCACTGTTCTAGGGGTATAGTTTTCCTACAAGGGGCAGATTTATGATTGCGTGAGCCGAAAGGAAACCCAGTGTGAGTTGGGGAACTCAAGTCGGGTTTTGGGGAAAAAAAACTTGTTAGGTAAGGTATTTTTCCTTGAGTGGGAACTTTTTTAAGAAAGACCGCTTGGAGGCCCGGATTTGTGCAAGGCCTAGGTGGCATAAATTTAGGGGCAGCATGCTGCCGAGCCGCACATAAGATTTGCTCATGTTCGGAGCACTGGGTATGGGACACGCAGAAAACATTCAAGCACATCCCGTCCCCAGTGCTCAGTATGTGCACTACAAGGATCCGCATGCGTGCAATCCTGAGGGGGAAGAGGGCGGAGAATTGGCATCCTAAAGAGAACTCTGGCATACCCCAACTAACAAGGTTCTTTCCCCATCTCATGTGGGGTCCCCTTTATGATTGCTCTAACCGAAAAGCTTAAGCAACCATAAATCTACTCCAAACGTGAGCAGTAAAGCAACATTTTTGGATTTTGCTCTGCTCCACAAGTGCAAGTCTAGAGCTGGCCATATACTATAAGATCCGCTTCTTTGTGGCCTCACCAAAGGATGAATCTTTTCCCAATATACCCACCTAAATTATCAGATCACAATGCAGGGGCGATGCTGTCCTTGATCAGACAGGAAAAATCTAACCTGCCTTATCTGACAGATATCAGTCGGGTAGGCTTGTCGGAGGGCCCCATTCAAATGCAGATAAGCGGAGAATTAGTTTTTTATTGCTAGTACATTACTTGTAGTGTCATTTTAATCCCCTGCTACTTGCTTTTGGCTGACATTCTAACATAAAGTGAGTTTCTTCCAGGTACTCACAGCATGTATAGCAACTAATACCTCAACCAATCTTAATGGTAAAATGTTACATTTGAAAGTAACACATTCCAAAGATAAAAAGATAAAGTATGGTCCCTCTGACATTCTCTGTAAAAACAATGTATGAAAATATGTTTACAATTATGAACAATTGTGCAAGGCCAGTAGGGGCTGGAACACTGTGCTAAGGCCTTAAAGGATAAGGCAATGCAAAATATATTTTGCCTAATAAAAGAAACCAAAATTCTAAGCAGCAATATACATTTATTACAAGTTTGTAATGGTTTTTGAGTTATTTGTATATATAACTGCTTTTAGAAGCAGTGTTTGCCTGTCCTTTTCTATTCTCTGCCCTGGTGGCTCAGACTGTTGAAACAGTGTAACACAAGGCAGCAGCCTGACAGACCTGACTCGCTGGAGGAGCAAGACCTTTGCAACATTGTTTAAAATGTAACAACCAGGAGTTCAGCCGATGCTGCTTTCAATAGCTGATATCGGTCGACTTGCCGATCAGGCGGGTTAGAATCTATGTTCAGGGCTGAATCGGCAGAAGGAGATAGAAATCCTATAGTTTCTACCTCCATATCTGACGATTCAGCCCTGAACATCAGTGGAGGGTTGGAACGATCTTAAGTGCTAAAATCGACACCTGTGTGGCAGCTTAAGCTCTCCCTGTCTATGCACTGAGTAACACATCATTTATTGCCAATAATACACCTGTAACTAGATCCTTAAGGTGGCCATACACGGACCGATTTTTTACTTACAAACGACCGATTCCCGAACGATCCGATGCTATCGTTAAGTTATCGTATAGTTGGTGGTGTACGAACGATCGTCGGCCCACTAAACGAGCCGACATTATCGTCCCCAAAATCGATCGGCCAGGTTTAAAAATTTTGGTCGTTTAACGATAAAATCTGCCAGTTGGTGTGAGTGTCAGACATTTGTCTTTCAACGATTGTTCTCTGCGCATGTCACGATTGCCAGCAACGACATCGATCGTACGTAGATGTACGATCGTAGGTATTTTACGATAATGATGCGACAAAATCTTTCCCGAATTATCTTTGCCCGTGGATGGCATATCGTATGGGAACTCGATCGCCATACGATCGTTTGTCGATATAATCGTTCATCGCACAACGAGCGAAATCGCCTCGTGTATGGCCACCTTTAGGCAGATGGGGGCCCTGTTTGCTTTTAGAAAACCTATTGTTCCACCTACTCAGAGTACTCAATTCAACTCAACTCAAGTTACATAATAGCAAACAGGGTTTTTCCTGCCTGGGTGCTATTCTCACCTCTATCACTATGTGCAAAATGATTTCTAAATTTGTTTCAGCTCTACAATCTCTAGCCTTCAGGAAACCTGTTTTTGGAATGGTAAGGCCTGGGATGTCAGAAAACATTACCTCTCATTGTATTTAGGGCTAAGGTTCACACTGCTTCTCACTGCATTTAATGTATTTTGGGTACCACTACTTCTGCCCCTAACTGTAAAATATATTTAGAATCTGAAGTTATTGCTCACTGAAGTCAATGTATCATTATTTACAAGTTCATACTGTGTGTATATATATTTATATATCCTTTACTGTACAAGCTAATTCAGGCTAACTGCACAGTTTTTCCCTAGTGTATTTAGTTAGCAGACACATTCCTAAAGTCACCCTAAATTATTGGGAGGAAGTATAGGCAGTTTTGCCTGTTTACCCACTGGCTAAAGTTCAGGACAGTACCAGCAGTGCTATTGGCCCATGGAGGCACAATCAATTCAGGCTGCTGAATTCTTCAGCAGAGGTGTAAAGAAACTTATATCTTCTTACTTGCCCATTGTTCTGCTGATAGGATTCTGAGGGGGGGGGGGGGGGGGGGAGAAGACACCACTCCGACCTGCATGGCTGAAGGAGCCTGGAAAACTAAAAATATGGCTAGTCCCATTTCAAATTTCAAAATTAAATATAAAAAATTTTAGTGCAGAACTCTGCTGAAGCAGCACTATTAATGGATAAGTTGTGAAAAAAAAAGTTTTTAGTTTTCTATTGGGCTAAACAGGAAGACTGAAAGTACTCCAGGTTTTTACCAGGCACAGCTAAAACCCCTGCATAATGGACTTCTACTTATCTGAAACCACAACAAAGGAGTGTAGGAGGGGGTGTATATATACAGAGGTAGCAAGCTTGAAAGCAAAACAATAGTATATCGATGAATTATAAAAATTAACCAATTACAAATCTGTAGTTTTTATTAAAATAAGAGGCAATGTTCTAAAAGTATCAATTCATGTAAAAAAAAGTGTATATTATGTTAAATGAGAATAAGCAGAAATTAACATTTGTTTATAACCAGAATAAATTTACTCTGCTTCCCTCCAAGTGGCTGCATAAAAAAAAATAATGCATATTGCCTGTGTGTCTTGCCTTAAATCCACTGAATCCATATTCAATGGAATTAACCCACTGCTGTTACCAAGACGGGTTATGGTTACTGTGGAACATGAAAATTCAGGGGTGCCTTTAATAAATGCATGTTGAAGGGCTGTACTGATTGCATTTAAATTAAACTTCCAATTATACAGTCCTTCTAGCTGAATTTTCTATATGTCAAGTAATTAGATAAATTTGGTTAGACTACACTTAAAGCAGCTGCACTAATTTACTCATACAGCACTTCACAATCAGATTACCCACTTACCCTAACATTTCATGTAAGAGCAAAATATAATTAAAGGGAAACTGCTGTGGTAGTCTTCTGTGCTGGGAACCATTAAGCATGTAGGCTGCAGGAAATCCACAGTACCTGTGAAGTACCTGGAGTTGTGTTTCTATTCTATGGGAAAGTGCAGTAACAATAGTGCCTTAAGCTGTAGCCCCAAAGGAGATCTGCTTTACATATGATCTTGTCTCGGAATTACTACTCAGAATGTCTTAATGTTTGATTATACCTGGAAGGATGATGGCAATAGTAATACAACAATATTCCCACCTTTAAATTATATTTCAGTATGATGTTTGACACAACTTGCAGTTGATTATTTGAGCTGTTTGTATTATTTAGCTTTTTGATCAGCAGCTCACCAGTTTGGAATTTCAGCAGCTATCTGGTTGCTAGGGTCCGATTTAACCTAGCAACTAGGCAGTAGTTTGAAAGAGAGACAAGAATATGAACAGAAAAGGGCCTAAATAGAAGGAAGAAAAATAAAAAGCAAGTGACAATAAAAGTGTAGCCTCCACATTTGAAAATTTGAAGCTGGTATTTTACGCCATAAACAAATGTTTTTTTTTCAGTAACTTTGTCATTTGTGGTCGCCATTGAGGAGGAACAGCATTGCCATTCTCAGGACCAAATTGTCTTGAGATGGTTCTTTTTGTTTCCCCATTCTAAATCTCAATCTCTCTCTCTCTCATATATATATATATATATATATATATATATATATATATATATATATATATATACACATATATACATATATTTAATATATGGACAGAGAGCCGCACACACAAGGACTTAGTAATGTAGTGAAAAAATTTAATTAAAAAAATATCCAACGTTTCGAGTACTGACTGTACTCTTCCTCAGGGACAGGGTTGTCCCTGAGGAAGAGTACAGTCAGTACTCGAAACGTTGGATATTTTTTTAATTAAATTTTTTCACTACATTACTAAGTCCTTGTGTGTGTGGCTCTCTGTCCATATATTGCCTCATTTTAGCCAGCACCCAGGGCGTTTGAACTTCTATAGGGTGTGCTCCACTCTTCCTTGTATATTTAATTTATATATATATATATATATATATATTATATATATATTTAAATAAATCTACAGTAGTTAAATTCCTGCACACTTGGAATTTTGTACAATGTTTGAAGATTAAAGTGCTGTTATATATATATATTTAATTCAAGAAAATGCTGAAGCACACTAGGAATTTATACCAAAACATACTTAATTTACTGGATCAGATCCAATAAATAAGTAAGTATAAAAAAAAAAAAAAAATACAAATGGTGTGCATCAGCGTTTCCTCAAATTTTGTATTAGATTTCTGATTTGCACCCAGGTTAAGGTCCTAATGGGTGTGTGCCTAAGCCTTCAACATTTATATATGTAGCATGTAGAACACGACTGACATCTTTGCACACAATTTAAGTCCCATGAGTGCTCTGTGTTCTACATGCTGATATTTTTGCGGCAGCACCTGGGCCTTTCTTGGTGAGCACGCTGCCTTTCAAAGTCAGTCTCTCTCTCTCTATATATACACACATTTACAAGTTTTTTAACTTTCAGATGGACCTTGCAAGAAGCAGCACATGCAATTAGAAAAGTGTAGTCTCCGATTCACTACTGTAGAATGTAGAACAGAATATTTCAACATGTTCATGGCAGGAGTAACTTGCAGGGATTACACCCATCTCGCTGCAATTACACAATTAAATATGACAGGCACACAGGGATTATGCCTACCCCCAGTTAAACCTGTTATTAAACAAAAGGTCCATGAAAACAAGAATGGTCAAAATGAAAAAGTTAAAAATTGTTTTTTTTTTTTTTTTATTAACTCAGTACTAACTGGGAATGTAACTAATCAGCAGAGGATAGAAATCGCCATTCTTACAAAATCATTAAGTATAAACAACAGTAATAAATACTGAACCGCAATGGGGAGAAAAAAACAAATGTAAACAAACATTGTCATGTGGCCCATAAGTTTCCTACACACTTGGATCTCACCAGCCAAAAAGCTAAAGTCCAGTCATTTCCACTATAACAAAAACAAATGAACACAAAATGTTAACCCTTCATATAGAAACAGGTTTGTAAATAACAACTGAAAATGTCTTAGATATAAATACCACATGTCCATTTATTATTAACTGGCAAGCGGAAGTCTTTGTCCATTAAAATGATGTTACAAAAAAATAGTTAAGGCAGAGGCATCCAACCTGGGGCCCTGCAACTTTAGCTAAACTACAACTCCCAGAAGCCTTGACAGATGCTGGAAATCGTTATTGGGGGGGGGGTGAAGGTAGGACATCCCTGAGTTAAGGCATCAAGTGGTAAATGAGAAGGTTTAAAGTGCAGCAAACTTCCACTGGTGAGAGTCCAGGTATATACACAACACAGTGGGCCTGGCAACTGGCAGTCAGCTGGAACAAGGCTTGGCACACCCTGTGTTGCATGGACTGCAGAACGTATTAGGAAACACTGACTGGTACCCAAAGAGTCAGAGAGGCCATTGGTAGTGCCTGTGATATTTCCTGCTCCAGACACTGGCAATTTGAGGCCTTTGGTGTAAGGGTGCCAAGTGTGTCCCTTTAGAACTGTGAGCCTAACGCAAAGCCCCAGCTGCTTGTAACGGGCCCGGAGTGCAAGGCCCCAGCACCGCTGTCTCCTGTGTTTATCCATCATGGCTGCGCTTTCCACATGTGCCAGTTTTGCAGGGAAGCCTACCTGGGTGCCCCCAGGGTGCCATGCTTTGCCAGCTTTGCTGATGCCTCACGAACAAGGGTTTTGCTCGATGTACATTTTGGAGAGGGAAACGGCCATAGACTTGGCCAATTCCTCGTCCCGCTGCCTTTGCGCTTGGTTCTGCCGGTACCACCGCTCATACTCTGGGTTGGGCAGGGGCTGCTCGAATACTGCGTCGTAGTGGCCGTTGCTGAGCCAGCTTAGCCAGATACTAGGCCGGCTGGGATCCTCGCCTCCGATCCGATGAACCATGGTGGAGACGGTGGGGCACTCGGGCCTGCCCCCGGTGGTCAGGCGGATATTCACTTCCAGCATGTGACTCATGGCCAGGAGCTCCGGGTATCCCGCCCAGGCCCCATCTTGGGCGGCGTTGATGAGGAATTCTCCAATGTCGCCCTCGATGATGAGGTTGAAAATGTCTAGATGATCGGCCACGTAGTGCACGGTGCGCTCCCGCAGCTCGGCGTGTAGGCTTTGCTCCCCGTATAGCGCCTTGCACACGGCCCGGTACAGGCAGTTTCC
This sequence comes from Xenopus tropicalis, assembly GCF_000004195.4. Classification (NCBI taxonomy): domain Eukaryota; kingdom Metazoa; phylum Chordata; class Amphibia; order Anura; family Pipidae; genus Xenopus; species Xenopus tropicalis. The sequence goes on from NC_030682.2 coordinate 26,361,916, forward strand.
GTCCGGGATGATATGGAAGCGATAGCGCTGCTCCTCCCGCAGGTACTTGTCCTGCTTTTCCAGCTCGGCCAGGTGTAAGGCCAACCGCTCCCTGTTACCGGCCTGCGATTGTGCGGCCGTCGTCTCCGGGCTTTCCGGGTGCCAAAAGCCGCCGCTGCTGCTGCTGTTACTTTCGTAGCATTGATCTTCTATGGGAGCCGCGATGGTGTCGGGCCTGGGGATCGTCTCCTGCACCATGTCGCTGAGCCATGCATGGATATCCTGGGGCTGCTGGGCGGGGGCTAGGGCTTGCTCCTGGGGCGCAGACAGGTGCATTGTGGCTTCGGAGATGTAGCGCTGCTGCCCGTTAGGGCTTCGCTGCAGGAGGCGGACGGGCACTATCCTCTCCGGGGTGCACATGGACTCTAAGTGGGTGTGAGCGCCGAGCGCAGCGCTGGGGAGGCAGGAGAAGGCGGGCATGTTAGAGGAGGAGGAGGTGTGTGTGAGTTTATGAGAGAAGGCAATGCTGCTACTGTACCACTCTCCCACACCAGCTTGTTTATATAGTACTGTGTGTGACTGTATGTACCCCCCCCGGGTAAAAATAACTTATGTCATCACTGGCAGCTAATATCTCAATGACAGTGCGGCCTCACACAGCCAGTGACTCAGTACTATTGCCCCTAGCTCTCAGCTCTAACCGCCCCTTCCCATCTTACCTACCGAATCATATTCACTATGCCCCATCATTCTTATGCTTTATATAGCAAATATGTCTCTGTCTCATCTGGTGCCCCAGCCAAACAGCATTAAACTCATTATTATTTGAATATCTTGATTTGTATCAAACTTGTTACATTATCTGGATACTTTTGGCATGGTACATCGTATTACATTTTGTTGCAATTTAAACAAGAGAATAAAATTCGACAGTCCCCTCCTCCCCCAAGTAGGGATAATACTACAGAATGACTTGCTATTGTTTTTTTTAAAGCTAGTTGGTGTTCTGTAGGTCTACACACCATTAATACATCTATACATTTCCAATCAACTTTTCCTACACCATAAGATGACAGTGTTTTCAGCACCAAGCATGAATCGATTATTTTTGGCACCTCAAATGTGGTATCTGTGAAGGAATCAGACCCTGTAGCACTAAGGATCTGATTTTACATGTGTGCAGGAGAAACAACACATAAACAATAATTTTCCATTAACAAAAAAACCCCTCTGCTTTATTTTAGTGTTACCAGATCACTTAAACAATGACACATCTAGAAAATCCAGCTGGAGGGGCTGTGCTGATGGAAATGTAATTTAAAAGCAATCAGTGCAGCCCTGTAACATGCATTTATTAGGTGTCTCCCTACATTTCCAAGTGATCTGGTAACCCCTATTTATTTGTATAAAGCTAGCATATGCAGTGCAGTACAAGGGATGCCTGTTATTAATAGCAAAACAAAAAGTATGGAAAAAGTCATATTTATGCCCAAGAAGGCAGTTTAGAGAATGTATAATTATTCAGATCAGTTCCTTTCTCAGTAGAGTTTACTGTCTAATTTACCTATAAAGGAAATACACACATGACCTAGGGTATTTATCTCATATTTGTAAGATGTACTTGGAGTATGCCGGTGAATGGGCTGAACTATAATATCCCATATCCCATATAATATCCCCATGCCAAGGATAGCTTACATTCATTATTAAGACATCCAAGAATTCAGAATGATCATGCAAGTAGTTTGCCAGTGCCAGGTCCAGACTGGCAATCTGTGGATTCTGGCAAATGCCCGAGGGGCTGCTGTAAGATGCCATAGACAGTCACTATATATTGGGCTGGTGGGGGGCTGATTGGGCCTTTGTGTACATGAAATGCCAGGGCCTATTTTGAATCCCAGCCTAGACTTGCTGGTTGTCGCACAGTATTCCTATACATCTGGCAGATAATTTAGTGTAGCAGAGGGAGCTATCCATGACACACTGTTATAATGGGATATTGTACTTAAATATTTTTGGGATATTTATAGGAAACACTGTCAGTAGAGCAGTGGGTGTTTCCCAGTATAGCAGGTAAATGGGGAGCCAGGAGTTCAGTTAAGAGGTTGTTATTAGTGATGTGCAGGTCAGTCAGATTCAGGTTGAAATTTGGGCAACTATTTCAGGTTTAGGTTGGATTTGGGTCAGACTAAGGAAGCACACTTCTCTTCTGGTTCTGTAGGTCCCTTTTTGGAACCAAAATCTCATGTAAAAGCAGTGTACCGTATAGGAAGGTGTGGGTACAGGTTGAGCATGGGTCCTACATTGGATACACAGAGGGTTCAGGGGTCAGATGCAGTTTGAGTTGTTCCTGACCAGCACTTTGCTAGTTGTTATTGTGCATGGGAGCACTGTTAATAGAAAGGGTGGTTACAAGGTAATCCTGCATGTGGCAGGTAAAGTGCAAACTGTCATTCACTTCCCAATCTTTAATGTAATTGCTTTTGTTGCCATTATTCCAATAGTTGTCATCTGTGTCTCTGGTGGGTCCTGATTGGTATGTCTGTGAAAGCTAGCATGCTATAGCAGCAATAGAGAGTACTCATGTGGGATGCAGGAGAAATCTAGTACATATTGATATCTCCTACTTCTCACTTCAAGCATAAATATTTGCAGTGTAGCATCGGGCTACAACGGGGCTGTAAGTGAGACGTGAGTAGGACCTTCTTTTTGAGCTAATGTCTATACACCTAAGTGCACTGTGGACATGGCGGCCTGCTAGCCAGCCACATACAAGAGACGTCCGAACAGCCAAAGGCAAACTTTGCGCGCCAAAATGGAATTCCCCGCAACAGCAGACAAACTAACAAGGACTCGGATTGCGGAAGTACCCTTTATGGCGCAGCAGCCTTTACAACGTTCTCGCACGTTCCACAACACTCTGGGTTTGTTTACATGTAAAGCGGCCCTACGTCATTGGAATCCATACGCCAGCCAATGTTTCTTGTCGTACGCCCCCCTTTTTTTTCTTTGTTTGAGTGACATACAGCGGGCGAGCTCCGCCCACAATAAGGTCCCGTCTCTAAAAGCGCCTATTAAGAGGCGGCTGTATCACGTGATCCGTTGCGGGCCAATCGCTTTACATCATTCGCCAGCTGCTTGTAGTCTATCAACTGCTAACTAGCTACCTGCGTCAGTAGTATTAAGTTTGTTATTGAGAGAACTGTTCGGTCGGAGTCACGGTGTGAGGCAAACTTTATTTGTGGAACAGTAGATGAGCAGCTGTCACACTGGCTTAAATAAGACATTTATTTAATAGTCACATTTGTTTTTGCAGAGTGTAGGTCGGACTATAAGGCAGCTCTTCCCCCAGTTGTATAACTAGAAGTTACAGTGCCCTACTGCAAAATCAGTTTAGGGTCTATCCTATAAAATCTGTGAATAAAGTTTTTAGTAATAAGTGTAGTCTCACCTGAAAGTGCTTTTCTATAGTTACACCCGTGTGTTCAAGCCTATTGGCTGTACCTGCAGTGGATGCCAGGCCCGGATTGGGATTTAAAACTGACCCTGGCATTCCAAGCGCAGCCTCTAGCAGCCCCAGACAGTCACTTGAGGGGGGGCTGTTTGGACTTCTGTATAAAATTGAAATGCCAGGGCCTAATCTGATTCCTACTCTGGACCTGTTTAATTTCCTAGCTGATAAAATACCAGCCAAGGCAGGGGCCGATGTGACAAATTAACCAGCAATGTACTTGCTGGTAAATTTGCAATATCCCCTGGCATGTCCAAATCCCCTCTCTGAACACCTCCGCCATCCCACAGATCACTATTCTGCTAATAAAAATTTTCTCAACTCATTGATCTCTTACATCATGGACCCATCCCAGGCTGGTATTCTAATAACAAAAGGATTGCAACCCTATTTGGGGGTTGTGAGTGTTTAGGACTTTTGCAGTTAAGGTTGTCACCTTTTCCAGCCCTTTTATATATTTTTTTTCTTGTTAATAACATTCACCTCAAGGATTTTTACCAGCCTGGTGGCAGCCCTACCTGCATTAAAGGAGAAGGAAAGGCTAGTAAAGAGTTAATCTCAAGCTGCAGGCATACCTTCAGTTCTCTCAATAGTTCCCTTAAAGGAACAGTAACACAAAAAAAGTGTATAAAAGTAACTAAAATATAATGTGCTGCTGCCCTGCACTGGTAAAAGTTGTGTGTTTACTTCAGAAAGTCTACTATAGTTTATATAAATAAGCTGCTATGTAGCCATGGAGGCAGCCATTCAAAGGAGAAAAGGCACAGGCACATAGCAGATAACAGATACACTATTGTATTCTACAGAACTTATCTGTTATCTGCTATGTAACCTGTGCCTTTTCTCCTTTTTTCCAGCTTGAATGGCTGCCCACATGGCTACACAGCAGCTTTTTATATAAATTATAGTAGTGTTACTGTAGCAAACACACCAGTTTTACCAGTGCAGGGCAACAGTGCATTATATTTTTATTACTTAAAAGCTCTTTCATTTTTTGGTGTTACTGTTCATTTAAGTCTCCCCATATTTCACCTGTTCAGAAGATCTGAAGCCAAACAGGAAGAAAAAACGCTGTGCTGTGTAAAGAAAGTTCCCATAATGCCTCACTCCTGCACCGAGACCAAGAGTACATGCTCAGTTAGTTAGACTATGGGGCTGATTTACTAATCCACGAATGGTCCGAAGGCGTCCGAATGCGTATTGGTATTTTGCGATTTTTTCGGAAATTGTCGCGACTTTTTCATAGCCATTACGACTGTTTCGCAAAATGTCGCAACTTTTTCACAGCTTTCGCACCGAGTACGAAAGTTTTGGATTCATTCAAGCTTCAGTATGGTGACTTTTCTTGGGCCAGGTTGGAGCTGCAGAATGCCATTGAGTCCTATGGGAGGCTTCCAAAATGATGCTAAGTCTGAAAGTTTCGCCCGCCGCTTACGAGCGCTCAATATGAAAAAGTCGCAACAAGATACGAGCAAATTGTAATGGCTACGAAAAAGTCGCGACTTTTCGCGTAAGTCGTAATGGTTACGAAAAAGTCGCGACAATTTACGAAAAGTCGGAACGGCGACGAAAAAGTCGCAAAATGTTCGTTTTCCAATCGGAATTTTTCGGATTCGGATTCGTGGGTTAGTAAATCAGCCCCTATGAGTCGAATTCCTGCTGATTGGCTCAGATCCACATTCCTAAGGGGGGGGAGTGAGTTCTTAGCATTCTTGAGGGAGGGGGGAGCAGGAGAGAGCAGAAAGCTGCGTGTCTGTGGCACAGGAATTACAGACCCAAGAAATCTTTTTTCAGAGAAGTCAGTGCAGCGTTTCTGTGAGTGCTTATGGCTGTATTTACATAGACCTTTTTGATAAAGCTTACTTAGTTTTTACCTGGGGTAGCAGGAGTGCTAGACAGAGCTGGAGGTATGGTCATGGATATAACGGGGCATAACCAAAATGCAACCAAAAAATATACCAGCAGGTTGACAGGTTAGTGTGCTAATGGCAGCACTTAATTTACCAATGTATTACGCACCTTTAAAATAGCTATTACTTCTAATAGAAACATTTTGGTCAGATACAAATGTCCCCAAAAACCTTGTGGCACCACCCAGCTGTTTTACTTCCACTGGCCAAATCCCAGGCTGTTCAGGAGCGCTTGTGACATCAGTGTGCTGGGAGTTGTACGTTAACATCAACTGAAGAGCCATGAGTTGAACAGCCTTTCCTGCTATTATTATTAAGCCATGTAAAGCCTGATGTACCCCAGCTAAAGAAGACCCAGTCTATGAATACCTTTTAGGGCCCTGCAAGTGATTAATGCTGCCACCAATATATTCCCCCCATAATCCCCTGGTTGCTGCCCTGCTCAGATTAGACAGACAGATAGAGAGACAAACAGATATGATAGATACAATAAATATGATAGATAAGGTAGATACAATAAGATAGACAGAGAGATAGATACTATAGATAAGATTGACAGATGATAGATAGATAGAAAGAGGGGCAGACCAAGCCAACTGGGCACCCTGCGAAATGACAAGTGACAAGGTGACTGATGCACTCTGGACAGGTGCCTCTTCTGCCTACCCCTAGTTCTGGCCTTGGATACGATAGATAGATAGATAGATAGATAGATAGATAGATAAGATAGTATGTCAGACATAAACATATGACAAATAGACAGAAAGATAAAATACAGAAATACAACAGATAGAAAGATATGATAGACAGAAAGGTATGGCAGATAGATATTGATAGATAGATAGATAGATAGATAGATAGATAGATAGATAGATAGATAGGTACAGAGAGACAGATAGATACTGTAGTTAGATATGGATAAATACTGTTCATATACTGTATACCATTTAGTGGAAATGTACTCTATTGCAATAATTGATGTTATCTTCTATTTACATCTGTGTTCACAATCCTTAAACTATGTCATGAACACAGAGCAGCCCACAGAAGTCCATTACGTGCTCTACAGACTATGTGAAACACTGAGAGGGCTGTAACGTAGCCACTAGGGTGACAGCTGCTGTGGGTGACTAGTCACAGAATACTCTCGAGCTGACATAATCCCACTTCAGACGTTGCAATGTGTCCTTTTGCTCAATGTGAAATGTCATGGCTAGGAAGGTTTCTATTTATGAATCAGAATTTGGAGTTTTCATCATAAAAAGGTCTTTTGTAATCCATAAAATGCACAGATATTTGCTGGATTCCCTGGAATTAGTAGATCAGGCCTGAATGCTGAACTGTAATTACTATTTAGCACTTCCTTCAGCCTATCCATGGGAGAAATAAACAGTGACTATTAACCATGCTGGGAAACAAACTGCAGCATTAGAAGCAACAGACTCCCAAGGCAGTATAGTTTTCCTGGGACAACATATATTTCTATGGAAAAAGGTGTGATTTGGATCTATTAAAATGATGGAAAATGATGACTGTATAAAGTTTGCTCCATTACAGAGGGGCCCTAGTGGGGTTCCCAAACAATGTGTTTAATTCATATAACTAGTGATGAGTGAATCTGTCCTGTTTTGCTTTGCCGAAAAATTTGCAAAACTGTGAAAAAATTTGCAAAACTAAGAAAAAATTTTTTTTTTTATACTTTTTTTTGTCACGCAACAATTTTTTTCTGCAGTGAATTTTTGTGCCCATTTAACAGAAAAAATCAACCAATGGTGAAAGGTGGAAATTTGCTGCGAATCCATGCCTGGTGAAAAATTTTGCTTATCACTACATATAAGCTAAGTCAGGGGTCCCCAACCTTTTTTACCCGTGAGCCACATTGAAATGTAAAACGAGTTGTAGAGCAACACAAGCATGAAACAAGTTCCTGGGGTGCCAAATAAGGACTGTTATTGCCTATTTGGCAGCCCCTATATGAACTGGAAGCCTACAGGATGTTCTGTTTGGCAGTATATCTGGTTTTTATACAACCTACAAATCAAGAATGAAAAAATAAGCACCTGCTTTGAGGCCACTGGGAGCAACATCCAAGGGGTTGGAGAGCAACATGTTGCTCACGAGCCACTGGTTGGGGATCACTGAGCTAAGTTATATGTTGTGTCTCCCATGGTAGACACTTTACAGAGGGAGTTCATCATTCACATCAGTCCCTGGGTAGTGGAGCTTACCATCTAAGGACCAGGGATGACTTTGATGTAGTTGGCCAGCTTGAATATATTGCAATACATGGACAAACAATCCCTGTTTTGCTTAAAGGGGAGGGCATTGCTTGGTAGATTAATGCACAGTATATCTTAATGACCTATATTTATTGATAATGGGTGCAGAGGGGCTCTTGTGTTGGGTTAAAAAAAAACCACAGACTGTTCTTCGACTTCAGCTTATTCTTCCGCTTTTTCTTCTTCTTCTTCCGCTATCAGTTTATGAGTAACACATTTGCTACCCTATTACATTATTTTATACAACCTGAACCTCGACTGAAATACAGTACCTGAGTGAAATATGTGTATTACACAGAATTACATCCCATTTTTTTTAATTATATGAAACAGCTATGTATTAATAAGTCTCACAGCATAGGGAAAGAGGCTTTTCCACAATCTCAGGGATGATATATGCCTATAATGTCCTCTGATATTTTCCCAACTCTTTGTTTATTTCTTATGGTTTCTTACTGCCAGCAGCATTGGCATTCACAGTAAGGGACAAGGGAGGCACTTGCCCCCCAGAATTTCCCCCTCAAACAGGGCAAGTACAAGTGCCCCAGGTCGCCATAATGGTGTTTAAGATCTCAGCTTGTGCTGATTCTGGGTCTCTCTCATGATAATACTGGCCATCTTTCTGGCAGTTGCTGCAGCCTAAAACGTGTTCCCTTGTATCTTCTCTGAGCCCCAGCCTGGTCACATGATGCTCTGTGTGTGAGAGTGAGGCTGGCTCAGAAAATGGCTCTGCTTTAGTGTGTGTGTGAAATCACTTTTCCCCATTGATATTGGCTGGCCAGCCATCAACTATCTAAACTCTCTCTCCAATAACCCACATTGTGGTCATTTTTAAAATGAACTTTAAATATATATAGGGGGAGTGTTACAGTGCTTACAAATTACTCTCTTAAATAACAGTGTTAAAAGCAGAAATAAAATCAATAAACAACATCCTTACATAAGTATTTTGTTTTGTCCAAATGAGACAAAGAAAGATGGAGAGAAGCAATAATGGCCTCCACCATAGATGAATTGGATCAATAGGTAAAGTGCAATGGATCTAATGACTTAAAGGAAAAAGAAAGGTAAAGTCACTTGGGGGTGCCAAAATGTTAGGCACCCCCAAGTGACTTTAACCGCCTACCTTTTACCCCGGGCTGGTGCCGCTGTCAGGAGAAAACAGCACCAGCCCGGGGTAGCTGCCGGCGCTTCCTCCTTCCGGCTTCGCTGCGCGCGCATGCGCAGTAGAGTGAAAAGCCGAACTTAAACATTTAAGTCGGCTTTTTCGCTCTACTGTGCATGCCCGGCCACCGGCAGTTTAGGAAGTGGAAGGCGGAAGGAGGAAGTGCTGCGCTCCAGGTACCCCGGGCTGGTGCTATTTTCTCCGAACAGGGGCACCAGCCCGGGGTACAAGGTAAGCGGTTAAAGTCACTTGGGGGTGCTTAACATTTTGGCACCCCCAAGTGACTTTGCCTTTCCTTCCCCTTTAAGGCTTTAATATGTGACATAACTACCCTTAAACTGCACATAAAAAACTTGGGAGCGGCCAACTCCCGGGAACTGTAACTGGCAACTTATGTCTTTGTGCTGTGGGGGCGCAACCCACTGCCCGCACGGGGAGGACATAGAGACTCCATACGCTCCATACGTGCAGTGCTATGCACTGAGCCACCGTACGGCCCAAGGGATCTGGCCCTCAGTTTTTATACGTCTTTCAATCTGTGTCTGTCTGTATATGTCTATCTATGTTTGTCTGTGTCTGTTTATGTCTATTTATGTCTGTCTGTCTATCAGTCTCCCACTCTGTCTGTCTGTCTTTATCTCTCTATCAGTTTATGAGTAACACTTTTCCTACACTATTTCATTATTTTATAGAACCTAAACCTCAACTAAAATTCAGTACTTGAGTGGAATATGTGTATTACACAGAATTACATCCCATTTTATTTTCCCAACTCTTTGTTTATTATGTTGGGTTGAAACCCCACAGACTGTTCTTCCACTTTGGCTTATTCTTCCGCTTCTTCTTATTATTCTTAGCGCCCCCCATTATCTAAACGCTACTCCTCCTACAGTTTTAGGGGTACAACACCCAAACTCTCCACACTTCTTCGCCCTATAGTGGAGCAGGTTGCTTGTGCTTTTCTAAGCGATCCCGCCCCCCCGTCTTTCTGTGGCGCCTCCTCCGAACCCCCCAATTTTCCCATTGACTTTGACAGGGAAGATTTTCAAACTGCTGCAACTCTTACAGCTTTGAAGCTACACCCCCAAAACTTGAATAACATAATCATGGGGTCACCCCAAATAAAACAGCGACATTTGTTGGATGACCCCAAAGTGGGAGGGGCCAACAACAGCCAATCAAATTTCACCTATTGACTTTAATGGGGAAATTGAAACTGCTGCCAATCTTACAGCTTTGAGGCTGCACTCCCCAAACTTGAATCACACAGTCATGGGGTCAGCCTGAATGAAAATATGATGATTGTTGGATTCCCAAAAGTGGGCGGAGCTGTGAACAGCCAATCAGATTTTACCTATTGACTTGGCAGAAATCCAACCTGCTGCCAGTCTCACATTAAAAACACCGGGGTCCCCAAACTTTGCAGAGTCAGGCACCAGGTAACTGCGGTTCAAGGTTAGAAAAAGTGGGCGGAGCCACCAACAGCCAATTAGATTTATCTATTGACTTTCAATGGGGAAATTCAACTTGCTTCCATTCTCACAGTATTAACACCAGGGTCCCCAAACTTTGCACAGTCAGTCACTGGGTGACTTCGTACTCAAGGTTAAAAAAGTGGGCGTGGTCGCCAAAAGCCAATCACATTTCTTTCATTGTTTTCAGTGGGGAAATTTTAACTGCTGCCATTCTCACATGTTTAATGTCAGGGTCCCCAAACTTTGCACAGTGACTGTGTTCCAAGTTTAGAAAAGTGGGTGGGAATGGAAATGGAAATGCAACCTGCTGCTATTATGAACACCAGTATTAACACCAGGGTCACTAGGGGACTGCATTTTTAGGTTTTAAAAAGTGGGTGGAGCCACCAACAGCCAATCCGACTTCACCTATTGAATTTTTTTTGGTTTAAATTTAACATGCTGTCTTTCTCACACTATTTATGTCAGGGTTCCAAAACTTTGCCCAGTCAGTCACTGGCTGACTACGTATTCAGGGTTAGAACAAATGGGCGGAGCCACCAACAGCCAATCCATTTCCATTAAATTTCATTGGTTTATATTTAAACAGATGCCATTATTTAAGTATTAATTCCAGGGTTGTTACACTTTGCAAAGTTAGTCACTGGGTATTTGCAGCCAATAACATTTCACCTATTTACTTTCAATGGTAAAGTCTAAAATGCTGTCAGTCTCACAATGTTTATGCCTGAGTCCTCAAACTTTGCAAAGTTGGTTACTGGGGGACTGCAGTTCAAAAATAGGAAAAGTGGGTTGGGCCACTAACAGCCAATCAGATTTCATCCATTGAATTTTATTGGTTTAAATTTAGAATGCTGTCATTCTCACACTATTTATGCCAGGGTGCCCAATGTCACTGGGTGACTTCGACTCAAGGTTAGAAAAAGTGGGCACACTCACCAACCACCAATCACAATTTACCTATTGACTTTTATTGGTTTAAATTTAAACTGCTGCCGTTCTTTCACTATTAATCCTTGGGTCCCTAAACTTTGCAGAGTTAGTCACTGGGTAACTGCAGTGGGGAAATTTAAATTGCTGCCATTCAGACACTATTAAAACCAGGGTCCCCAAACTTTTCACAGTGGTTTTTACTATATAACTGTGGGTCCAAGGTTAGAAAAAGTGGGCGGAGTCAACAACAGATCAGATTTCATTTCATGACTTCACGTTTTTCAACCCAACATGAAGTTTGTTCTCAAACTTCCCTTTCTAGTTGTTGTTTCTGTCTATATGAATTTTGTGGTCACAGCCTCATTGCTCCACTGCCTAATAGTTTAAATTTAGTGGTGAGCACAACTTTTTTTGCTATAGTTTATACAGACGCAGTGGCCAGCTCCATGTTGTAGCTCCCACCCTTCCAATGTATAATGAAGCAGTAGAATTGTTAATGAATCAGATGAAAGTGAGTGTAGGACTGGCCAGACCGGGAATGACTTTGATGTAGTTTGCTAGCTTGAAGTATATTGCAGTATATGGACAAACAATCCCTGTTTTGCTTAAAGGGGAGGGCATTGCTTGGTAGCTTAATGCACAGAATATATTGGAATGGGTGAGTGCAGACGACCTCTTGTTGCTGTCTGTACAATCTAAGGATTCTGTCATAAAAAAAAACACAGTAGGGTCAGTTTTATCAGGATCCAGGTAAAGGGGTGGTTTACTTTTAGTATACTATAGAATGTCCTGTTTCAAGCAACTTTGCAATAGGTCTTCATTATTTATTTTTATAACATTTGTATTATTTGCCTTCCCTTTCTACATGTTGTCAGCTTTCAAATGGAGGTCACTCACACCTGTAGCCAAACAACTATTGCTCTGTAATCTTACAATTTTATAATTATTGTTACTTTTTATTACTTATCTTTCTATTCAGCCCCTAGTCATACTACAGTCTCTTTTTTAAACGACTGCCTGGTTGCTAAGGTAACAAGACCTTTAAAGGTGAACAACCCCTCAGAATATACAATGAGAAGCTCAGTGGCATTTTACAATATGCTAAGCACACCCAACCATGTCTTAATCCGATGCCAAACATTTCCAGGTATTACCTAGGTCTTATGAAGCAGTCTAGCAATGTAAGGATGTTCAGGATGGCTGAACATGCCAAGCTCCTAGCAAATGTTTTGGCAACACTGGTTTTAATATTATCTTATGCTTTTGTTTTTTGATACTTGCATGGAGCAGTGTATGTCAGACTAGAACCACGTGCAATAATTATATCCATGGGTGATGCCACTGTGTGTATATATTGTTATATCAATAAATAAAGGTGTTTATTATGTTTTAGCATTCCTCTATACCCTGAGGTTTAATGTGTTAGCCATTGTGTGGTGTTGTGCAAAGCTAACAAAGCAACAAGTACAGTACCTAGTGTGTGTATAGTACTGCATATCCAGAATTCTTGGGACCTGAGGTTTTCCTGGATAAGAGATTTTTCTGTAATTTGGATCACCATACTTTGTTTACTTAAAATCATTTAACCCTTAAGTGCCACAGAACGTGGATTCTACATCCTGCAGTACTTCCGGGCTTGGGAGCGGAGGAGCGGCTTTTAAAGCCGAACTATTTTCATCTGGGTGTCTCTGTACCCCACATAGTTTGGTAAATCTATGCATGCTGGGCATCAAACTGTTCAGTAGACCCCTGTCTGTTAGATTTAGAATGTTTTATGTTGATATGTTACAAAATGTGTGGGTACATAAGGGGGTAAAATGCAAGCTTTGTGACGATTTGCAGAAATTTTATAAAAACCGTTATGTTTAGCATAGCTTTGTTGTTTGGTAGTTTGCAGTAGAAAGATGTATTAACCTATTTTTGTTTTGTCAGAATGTGTACTTTCCGAAAATATATGGTTTTCTAGGTTCTCCGTACTGTTAGGGGGTTTTATGGCACATAATACACGTGCTGGGAGTTTATATTGCAGCGTATGCACTTTGTATGCACTCACTTCTTTTGGGGTCTCTAAATGCCAGATACATCGGTGATCCTATGCACAATGGGCATCAGACTGTTCAGTGGACCTTTGGCTTTCATATTTAGGATGTGTTTTCTTGGTACCTAATTTTATGTGGGAGATAAGATGCTTGAAAGTGGAAGGTTTGAAAAGATTTTCAGGTTTTTCATCACAACTGCATTGCGACTGGAGTAGAAAGACATGGGTGCCCATTTTAAATTCACCCGAATGTGTACTTTCCAAAAATATATGGTTTTGGGGGGGTCAATGTATGTTTTTGTGTTTTTACCCCACATTTGCAGTAAATGTGTTGAATTTCCAGTAGCTAAAGAGATCTCAGGGGCAACTTGTATGTACTAAGTTCCTTTTGGGGTCTCTAAATTCCAGATACTTTAGTAATCCTATGCACAATGGGCACCAAACTGTTCCATGGACCCTTGGCTTTCATGTTTATGTTATGTGGGAGATATGATGCTTGAAAGTGGAAACTTTGAGGTGATTTTTTTAGAATTTTCATAATTTTTTATAGAAACTGCTAAATTAAGGAAAGCATTGCTGTTTGGTACTTAGAAGTTGCAAGACATGGTTATCGATTTCGGATTCGGCAGAATGTGTACTTTTAAAACACATATGGTTTCCTGGAGCAAACCTAATGTTCCAGGATTTTTGGCTTTGGAAACTAAAGTATTCTGCTGTAATGCTTTGAACATTTTTGTAATTTACTGCTTGTATTTTTTGATCTATAGAAGTCAGAAATCTTCATAAAACTATACATATCAGGTACTGGCACGTTCGGTAGACATGAGGCTTTCCAAATCAGTTGAAGTTTTGTCCATGAAATAAAAAATATTTCTGGTATAAATCCTTAAATCATGAAAAATATCAATTTTTATTACAGAGAAAAAGAAAATAGTGTATGGGAGATGGCCTTCCTGTAATCAGAGCTTTCTGGATAATGGGTTTCCAGAAAAGGCATCCCATACCTGTATATATAAGAGTCAGAACCCAGACCATAAGTTGACAATTTGCAAGGAAGAATTATTTTAGCCTATCAATTGCACCCTATATATCATGCAGATATCATTTCTGGACAAGGAGAGGAGCACCAAAGTGTTTAACCCCTTGTATACAAGTGCAAGGATAAAAAATTTTATTGATATGTGCAAAATTATGTCACACACTGCAACACAGCACAGGGCAATACACATATAATAAATCTGTACCGAGAAGCCTGACACTGAGAAACACCCTAAGCTTCATTTTGCCAAACAGAATACTTGCAAACATAATTATATCTCCCATGCTTTTGCTGTGCTCTTATTTTTTCCTATACCCTGTAATTAAACAGGGCACTGTATTGACAGCCAGTCAGCCCATACCTGTTACATAACCTGATTATAATCAGTTGCCCAGCAATATTGCTACACACAGTGAAACAATGCCACATCGCTTACACATAACCAGTGTCTCACACACAAAACCTGTTTTTCCTGTAACAGCATACATATAAATATGGGGAAATATGTGTTGTCTGGATACTGTATACTGTATTCCAGAACAATTATAAATATCAGTCTAACTAGGTCCATGTGTCTGCAATAACACAGATGATTAGATATTCACATGCAAGTTTGAATGGCCGTATAGTTTAATTGATCCCTTTACCTTCCATTATATATGTCTAATAGGAATAGGGCCGAATACTTTTGCAAGCCACTGTAGATATAAACAGAGCAGGATGTATAGGAATAAGGATTGCTTAACAGAGTTTGGTAGGAACAGAACAATTCACTGGGCTGCAGAAAAATAGTGGGGATGACCAGAAAGGTTACCCCACAAACAGGGTTGCCATAAGTTCAATTATTAGCCCACTAATTACATGTACCCCTGGGTGGTGGCCCTGCTAACAAGTCACACACTCAGTCATACCCCCTGATCTACCACAACCAAACCACATTTATGCCAAAACTCAGCCAATGATCTACCCACTAACTTGCAAGCCCCTTCCTGTAAGTACCCCTGGTAGTTAGCTTCCAATAGCCACCCTACTGTGTTGTAACCTGCTGATATGGCATAACCTAGGGGCATGGTAAATTCGGCCCAATGTTAAGGTAAGATTCCCAATATAAAGAATGAACGTCGGGCGATTTTTGTTATACTTTCCTGACTGCCCCTAGGTGGCGCTTTGCCTTAAACACACCATAGTAAAGTATGCTATAGATTAACGCACAGCGCCACCTAGCGATTATCAGGAGTCACTGTACTTTTTGCAGGCGCTGAAACATGGTCCTGAAAGACAATGGTTATACGAGAAACGGAAGTTAGAACTTGCCACCTTTCCGCCTGCTTGTTGTTATGGCGACGCTGACGCTGAATACCCAGTGGCAGAGAATTGCCAGGGAGCATGGAACCCAGAGGGAATTCGGCGGGAGAGGATTCGGAGGAATGCTTTACCATAGAGATGCTTCTGAGGTACAGAGCAAACTTGGGAGTCTGATCCCTATAGTGCCTGTAGGGCTGTAGCAGTTACTGAACTACAACTATCATATTGCTTCCTTGAGAATTGCAAGTTCAAGTTGTAATAGATTGTATTCTTCAGATTCCTGCCTACTGGGGTGGGGGTCAAACTGCCCCATTTGCTGTACCTGCCTTTCAAATCCAAAGTAGGGCTGGGGGCTTTTTTGGGCTTTTTTGGGCAACGACAACTCATCCCGCCTCAGGTACTTCCAAATGTCACCGACACTGGGCATGTGCAAAGCCAGCTCCAAATCAGATATGGCATTGTGAATGCACCAACTGGGAAATGCAGTCCCATAAGCCGGCAACCTTCTGGATACTGGATCTTGGTTTTGCTGGAGATTTTAGGGCCCAGCTGGTAAAATATCAGCCAAGGCTGGGGCTGGTTTTACAAATTAACCAGCAATGTACCGGAATATTTGTAATTGCTAATCCTTTCACCCTGGGTCCTCCTCCGATTTGCCCCAGCCTGCCCCATTCTCCCCTCCTAGCTCAGATGGACTTTCTAAATCTTTTCTGGTTTAATCCTTGGGGGCCACACATTTATGCCACAGGCTGCCCCTCACAGGAGCGCCCCCTGCCCGGCTGGTATAGGCAGCCCGAAAACATGGCAACCCTATGTACCAATAGGCACCCCAGCACTGCAAGCAGCTTTTCTAACCACTGAGCCTGAATGCTGCCCAAGCTTCTCTTTTATAATGCAACAGTCCCAGTGCCAGTCACTCAGTCACTGTACCAGAGCAGGAAGCATTCCCAATGATACCAGCATTTGCTATAAATGCACTGACAGTGTATGTTCTTATATTAGTGTTCCTTTAAACAAATACTGTGTAAACTCAGTGGTGGAAGTTCAATTTGTCTATTTTGCCACTTCCTCCTCTTATAGTACATAGCCACGCTAGTTGGACAGGCTGAGATGTAGCAGCAAAAGGCAAACAAATGACAATCCCATGTATCTCCAGGCCTTCGATTTCAGACCAGCTGCGAGTGGGCTTCTTTGGAACGGACCATGCAACCCAAACAGATGTAAGCGAAGTTCTGGAACTAAAGGAAGTGACCGGTGTAATGCAATCTCTTGTGAAGGTGAGATTTGCTGTGTAATTATCATGATAATTCCCAGGGTGGACTGGGCTGGCGGGGCACTGTGAAGAAACCTGGTGGGCCCCACAGCTCCCACCAAACCAGTCTGATTCCTGTGCCAAGTGTGGGCGCAGGCACATCTTCCCCCCATCGCGGCAACAAGGAGGAAGGAGGGGGTTTGACCTCTTGACTGGTGCGTCAAGCCCCGGTGGACCCCGGACACCCCTGTCCAACCATGGTATGCCTGCCTTTGCTCTCGGGCATAACACATAAGGCAAGGTCCATTCTACCTTGTGTGTAAGGTGCATAACCAAGCCCAGATAATTCCCTGCTCCTCTCACCATCTGAACCCAGACAATGTATTACAAAATGCCTATGAAAGTAAGGAGGGATAATAATAAAAATAATAATAATCTTTTTCCATGTAAGTCTGTGGATGACCTGAAGAAAGATATTGTTTACCAAAAAAATCTCCTGCAAGCAGAATACAAGCAGAAGATTGAGGAGCAAGCCGTGAAGCTGTATGAGCAGATGACCTGTACCGTACAGGATCTGGAGGAGGTTTACAAAAAGGTACGTGCTTTCCTGCATGATTTTTTTTTTCTTTCAGCCGTTACTGACAAATGTGGCTTTGAAACCATAAGGAATTGTGTTTGTGATCATAGGGGTTTCCTTTAAACCCTAAAAATAAATATGGCTAGAAATGCCATATTTTATATACCAGCCTAAATGTTCAGCATCTCATAAGCAGCAATGATCTTCATACCTGTTACAGGAGCTTCCCATCTTGGGAAGTGACACTCACGTGCTTAGTGTACTCTGAGCAGCTGCTGAGAAGCAAATTATCAGGCAGAAAATGAGGTTTGTCTGTCATAGGGGGTGATGCTACAGGGCTGATTATTAATTTCTCTCGCTAATTGCACTGGTTTAGAGCTACCATGTACTACTAATCTGTATTATTTACTAATTAGCCTTATATTGTGACGTTTATATTCTATATATACAGTATATTATGAGTGGGTACCTATGCTCAGGTAAGTGACAGCAGCACAGAGCGTGTGCAGGGAATCAGCAAGAAAGAAGATGGGGGGGGCTACTGGGGCATCTTTGGGGGCACAGATCTTCCCTGCTAAAGGGCTGTGGGGGCCTTGGGCTGGTACAGAAGCCCAGAACATAATGTACAACACTTCACTTTTAAGTAAACTTTTAGAATGTATGTCTTATTCCTAGCAACTTTGCAATTGGTCTTCGCTTTTTATAGTTTTTGTGTTATCTGCCTTCTTCTACATCTTTCCAGCTGTCAGTTGGGGGTCACTGCTGGGAGGCAAAAAACCATTGCCCTATGAGCTTACCATTTTATTATTATTACTTTTTATTCCATAACTTTCTATTCAGGCCCTCTCCTTTTCATATACCAGGCTCTTATTCAAACCAATACCTAGTTGCTAAGATTAACAAGTCTCTAGCAACCAGATAACTGATTGAGAGACTAACCAGAGAGCTGCTGAACAGAAACTGAAAACCATAAAAAATGAAAACCAATTGCAAATTGTCTTAAAATATCAATGTCTACATTGCACTAAAAGTTAATTTACAAGTACAAAACCCTTTTAAGACACACTGGGGCTCAGTTATAAACAGTGGACACATTTACACCTGGGCAGCTACCTATAGCAACCAGTCAGTGCTTGGGATTTTTGCAGCCAATAGAACAATGAAAGCAAGAATTTGAAGACTACAAGTTGGACATCAGTGCTAGAAGTTAACAATAACAATCTTTGTGTATGGAGATTGTTTCTTTTGATATTTATTTGCCCTTTAACCACTATACAAATTGCTTTGCAGAAGGTCTCCACGCTGAGGAAGAGCTACCAGCAGCAACTGATCAATAGCCTTGCTGTAATAAAGGCAAATTATGAGGTGAGTTTTTTCATCCAATTTTCCAACCACTTGACTGAATGAGATTGGCTGGATCTTTTCCGGTACATTTTGGGGAGTATTTATTAACATTGCAGAAAAATGTCACTGGTGATTTTGCTCATAGCAAACAATCAGCAATTATATTTTGAACGGTCACCTACATGTTAGAGAACAAAAGCAAAGATCTAATTGGTTGCTACAGGCAATGTCACCAGTGATGTTTGTCTTAAATGTTAATAAATAAGGCCCTATTCTTAAATGTTAATAAATAAGGCCCTATTCTTAAATGTTAATAAATAAGCCCCTTTTTGTAACTCTTGGGAAGTAAGCCATGTGGTCACATCCAAGGACTAACGTTTCATGAATCTTTTATAAGCAGCCTATAGGAGTCACTGCAGTGACAATCCAGTGTTCTTGAAAAGCACCTTGGTTCTTTCCTGTATGATTTCACAGCAAACTGAAACTTGGGCTTAAAACAGTTTGAAATCAAATATATATTTTTAATAAACATTTATGGAAACCATTTCTATACTTTCCACCCCCCGGCAGTAGGGCCTGCTTCCTCTATAGTTACACCCACAGCTGGCATTATAAATACATACAAGTCAATGGAAAGCAATGGGTAGAAGAATAGCCATCTGTTAGCTGTGATTAAAAGTGTTGCATTGTGGTTTAAGTAGGAAGAAGTGAATCTATGGTCTTATTTACAGTGAAATACTATCCGTGTTGCTGCTTAAAGCTCTGCGTGTATGACATTACTCGGTGTAGGTCTCACTCATTCAAAATGCATGTTCCTTGGTCCTGTGCTCGGCAACATCCCCACAGCTGCTATTTGATCAATAGGTATCCGCTGTTCCTGTAACGTATAAGAGTACAGCTTATTGTGAGCACCAAACATCCCTTCCCGGTTATTTAAGTGGGGGATGCCCTTTATCATTAATGGGCAGATGTGTTTTTTGTTAGTGGTACGGTGGCTCAGTGGTTAGTGCTGCTGCATTGTAGCCATGGGGTCCAAATTTCATACCAACCTAGGCACTATCTGTCCATGGAGCCTGCATGGCTACTCCAATTTCCTCACAGCATCCTTACTCTGGCAGTATTTGTCTCATAGCTTGATCTTCTACATCAGAGTTGGTCATTTTGAAAGACGTTTAGCTTTAATACACCAATGTAGCTGACCTAACTGTCAGTCAAAATCTGACTCCTGCATGAAGACCCTTTCAGTATTATTTATTATGCTCTGGCTTTTTTGCCAATTAGCAATATAGTTGCTGTGTTAGTACTTTGGTTTGTTTGTCAACTAGGGGGAGCTTGTATACTATCATAGGATGCTCCCCAATCTATAGCTGTTTTATAATTAGAAGCGTTTATCTGACACCAAATATACAGTAACTGTCTCCTGAAATACAGTCAGGACTTAGCCCAAACGGAGGATACAAAGTAGAGGTAAATAGATATGTTATAATTATTGCTAAATACTGCCGCAACCTCTTCAGATGCATTAATAAAATTAGCTTGTGACTATAAGTGCTAATAAGGTGGCTCCTCCAGCTCTAGTATCAGTAGACCGTAACACAACTCTTAGGCCGTAGCCATGTGAACTCAAGCACTTCTGATTTTTCAACACAGCTGTGTCTGCATGAAAAGGCCCTTTTCCATTCCTGTGCTGGACTCCCCAACAAAGGTTGGAGAAGTGCCCTTTCATGCAGACACAATGGAGTCTTAAGCCCCAGTGGGCATTTGACTGCCACATAGCTCTTGGCAGGCAAAAACCTGGTGGCCAACATGCAATTCCTTGTCTTAAGCAGTTTTAAGTCCTAAATCAGAGCCTATGGCAGATGTTGGTGGCGGCATTTAAAATGCATTTAATTATATTTCAGGCTTAGTTTGTGTACAGCTATTTGATGAATATGTTCAGAAAACATACATATGAATCAGGGCTGTGAACAAGTAGTAATATAGACCCAGGCAATTCAGCCTGATTTTTGTCAGTCGGGCAAAATCGTGTATGAGGAATTCAGACGAGCCAAACAGTATGTGCCCAGAAATCAGGCAGATTTAAAAATCCCATCTGGGTGAGGAGCGCTTAAAGAGGCAGAGTGATTTGATAATTAAACCTAGCCATAGACATCTGGATGATTTTCAGTCAGATATTGGTGAGGCTGGTCTGTCTGAAGGCCCCATACATAGGCCAACTTGGTCGGCAGCTTTCATCAGCCTATGCATGGTCACCTTTAGGTTTTGCTACAGGGTATGTACGTTATTAGTGCACCTTTTTAATCAGTACATAAATCAGTTACATAAATCACAAAAATTTACTATGTTATCACAAAAAGTTTACTATGTTATTTGTTCCACACTAATGTCTTTGCCAGGTGGTGCTGCAGCCCAGTGCACAGATTTGCCCTAAGTGCTGTCTCTCTCTCTGTTGGCAGGGTTCTTATACAGGGGGCACAGCCCTTTCAGGATCTGCCTCTTCTGCTAAGGTCCAGACATTGAAAAAGAAACTCTTTGAGAAAGATATTGTCATTCAGACACTGGAGGCACGGATTTCCGAGCTGGAACAAAGTGATCACCCGAAGCAGGTATTTCTAATGCAGTGATTTGTTACCTCTTTTGCTTTATCTGAGCTTTAACCATCCACTGGGGTTGTGTAATAAAAGGCTCTAAGTTTGCCCAGGAGCAGTAACCCATAGCAACCAATCAGCAGGTAGAATTTGCTGGTCATCTGTTTAAAATCTTATTGGTTGCTATGGGTTACTTACTTACTTTACTTTTATTACATAAAGGGGATACTATACAAACTATGCTATACTATGCCAAAAACCTTTATACCTCTGTAATGTTTAGTTAGTTAGTGCTAGAACTGAAACTGTTTATCTAGGTCAGTGGTGGGCAAACTTATTAGTCAACTGAGCCAAATATCAAAACAGCGATTGAAATTTCTTTTGAGAGCCAAATTTTTTCACATTTTTTGCAGACTGTCACTGGCTCACTCGTGCATGAAACGAGCGAGCCTCCCCTGCACTGCGTATCCCACCCCCCACCTGCGCCGTGTCTCCCATAGCCCAAAGACCACCCCCTCCTGCTAATTTGCCTCAGTTTGCCCACCACTGATCTAGGTTATATAAGAAAAATATAGCTACGGGACCTATTATCCAGAATGCTTGGGACCTGGGGTATTCCAGATAAGGGATCTTTCCATAATTTGGATCTCCATACCTTCTACTAAAGTCTACTAAAAATATCTGAACGATTTAATTAAAATAAGGTCTAAGGGAGATGGCCTTCCAGTTCTGTGCTTTCTGGATAAAGGGTTTCTGCATAGCGGATCCCATACCTGTATATACATACGTACGTATTTCAGTATATATTTGTGGGGCTGATTTACTACCTTTGCCACTGAACAAATGTGGCTTTACAACCTGACCGAGCAGCAACAAATAAGTGCGCTTTGTTTATTTCTTCCCTTAACCACAGGGTCTGTGCTGGTCTGTATTAAACTGAGCAACTTCAGAGAGTAGAAGGGAATAAATGGCCTCTCTCTCTCCCACTATACAGAAACGGTTGTTCTAGGCCTGTGTAGTTAGACCATTGCTGATTCCTTGCTGCCTCACTAAAGAAATTAGTTGTTAATACTGTATTGGTAAGTTACAGGGGTTGGGACCTCTGTTTTGGGGCTTTAATAGATGTGCAGTTTTGTTGCTGTAATACCATGGCTATGGTAAGATATTGCTAATGTTTTCTATTAACCCTAAGTATATACTTTCAGTTTGGGTGCCAGCTCCCTATTCCCCTAGTTTGTTTTTTTTCCTGTCCATCTTTATACTCGTTCAGAATATTTTTTACGTACCATGCCCCATTAAATATAAAAACAAGGCTGTTCATATTGCTCAAATCTGAAAGAAGTGAGAGAAAGTGCCGGCCTGCACATTTTTGGGGTGGCCAATAGAACTGGCTTATTGCTTGGCCATGCTTTCTGTTTTAGCCAATCAGCTGTGGTTGCCGTTAGAGTTTGACCAACCAAATAACATGACAGAGAAACAGAAACATGCACTAAGGACCATGAAGCTGTGTGATCAGTGGTACTAGTACAGATATAAAATAGTTGTCATGTTATATATTTATTAAAAATACCAGGTTTTTTTTTGCATATTCTATATTGACCCCAGTAAGTGTGAATGTGATAGGGGACCTTAGATTGTAATCTCCATTGAGACATGGACTGATGTAAATGATGTATAATCTCTTTAAAGCTCTAAAGAATATACCGATTAATAAATAATATATCAAATTCCCATGCCTTTTTTTTTTAATTTACTGGGCATCCAGTCACACCAGCTGACGGCACCAGCAACAATAACCCTAATGGGATAAAGATGACTGGCCAGTCTATCACATATATCACAATTAAATAAAATAAACAAGCTAAATATCTGTTGAGTTAAAAAAAAACCTGTAAAGCAAAGAAGTAAAAATTCATTTAATAGATCAATAGAATAGAATAAAAAAAGAGGAGACCAAAATGTTATCAAAGTCAATTAAAATGAACATCCACCCTATCCAATAGCTCTGTAAACTATAGTTCGACACTGTTTTCTACTGTTTCTCACAATCCCATCATAGAGAGTGCAATATATAAATCCACTGTTTTAGCCACGATCTCCCTAAGTGTCACAGTTCCATAGAAGAATATAGTGTTAAAGTAATAGTTGTTGTGGTATATTTCACTTATAGCTTCACCATGCTGCAAATTGAATAACCTCCCTTCAGTATGTTTGTAGGCTACATCAGCAGTGTTCTACCTTTGTGCACAATAA
Source organism: Xenopus tropicalis (assembly GCF_000004195.4). NCBI lineage: Eukaryota > Metazoa > Chordata > Amphibia > Anura > Pipidae > Xenopus > Xenopus tropicalis. The sequence continues at coordinate 26,385,564 of NC_030682.2, forward strand.
AAGCAGGTCGAACTGCATCTTTTACAGGACCATCTTAATCTAATTATAAGTAGTATGGCTTCATATTAATGAATTTAATGATTGTGACAAACTGGCCACATTTACTGATTATGTTAAAGGTGACCAGAAGGGGGCAGTAGAGTACAAGCTTAGAGCAGTTCTTTCTACCAGAAATGGCCTTTTCCATTTTTAATATGCAGTTATTGTGCTGTGTAGTCGTTGGTGTGTGTGCGCTTATCAGTTAGTGATCCTGGAGAAAATAGACTGGTCAAACCCACCGGAGTTCTCACTCTCAATGGTTTAGCTTTTTGGGGTTCTGCGTTGATAACTATAGATGAACAGTGTACCCCATTGGCTCAGTCCTTGCTGCTCAGTTCCGATACTCTTTACAGTGCTTTTTCTGGGTCAGAAATGGCTTTGACTGATAATTGCATTTTTACACTTCATATGAAAGTTCCATTTTCAAGTTAATAATTATATTTACAAATAGCTGTACAACCGCTGGAATTATTGAATTAATTTAGAAAGTTGAATTACATTTTCTTTGGCAACATTTTATTTTTGGCTTTTACATGCTCTTCAAGAAATAATTAGGTATTTTTAGCTACTGCAACTGTGCATGGTTATTGATCCTGGGGGGAATATGATGCTGGGATTAGGAAGGAGTTCATATCTACTCTTAGGGGGTGATTTATCAATGTTTGAACTCCCACTATTCACATTTTTTGTGCTAAAACTCCCACTATTCGAATTATGGATCAAAACTTGAATGTTCGATATTTATTAAGTGACGAAAATCCAAGAACTTGAATATAAAACTTTGGCATCTAAAAACTTAGCCAATAGCAGTTGTCCTTGGCAAATTAATATTTGATTTGATTATATGACTTTTAAATAAATAAGCAAACATTCAAGTTTTTTTTAAAAAAAAATGTAAATTCACAAACTCGAAATCCATAATTGTTATGTGTGGAGTTTTTTTTTCTGTGGATCATGCCCAAAAGTACAGCGTATGCACATTCTGTCCCTGTGTAAACCAGAATGAACACTGGTCATGCATATACTTATTTTATAACTGTTACATTGCATTACGACACTGCTAATATAATGAATTTTATTCATTGTTCATTTTAGGCAAAGGGACACAGTTGGCAGAAAATTAAGTGAGAAGAGCCTTGTGATGTTGCTCTGCTAAGAACTTATATAATAATAATACAAATAGTAGGCCATGTCACACATGAAACATTTTTTTGGTGAACAAAAAAATAATAAATGTATTCAGCATCAACCACACCAAAAGGACAGAGGTTCCTCAGTGCTCCATGGTCCCTGAGCTCCCCCCCCCCCAACATGTTTTTCTTGTTAGACGCTTTATCAAAGGAGCTTGCTCTGCTGAGCACTTACCAGAGAAATCTCAAATGATTCCTCGGCTCACTAACTTCATTTACTGAGCAACATCACAGGACTTTCCTTTTCCTCACTATTTTCTACCGTCTGTGTCCAATTGACCTAAATGAACAGTAGGTGGCGATGTTGGTTCAAATTAATTGTATTAGTGATCTTGAAAATTAGAAAAGTATAATTAAAAGGGTAGTCCCCGTTTAAATGAACTTCTAGTAGACAGTGACATACTGTGACAATTTGCAATAGGTCTTCATTTTTAATTTTTTGTGGTTTTTGAATGATTTAGCTTTTTGTTCAGCAGCTCTCCAGCTCGGAATTTTAACAGGTATTTTGGTTGCTAGGGTCCAGTTTACCATAACAACTAGGCAGTGGTTTGAATGAGAGACTGAAAGATGAATAGGAGGAGGCCTGAATAGAAACATAAGAAACATAATAGAAACATAAGTAATAAAAAAGTAACAGTGAAATTGTAACATCACAGAGTCTGTGAGCCCCATTTCAAAGGAAAGGTGCAGACAAGGAAGGCATATCATTAACTGAGAAGTTGCTAAGAATAGGCTGCTATAACATACTAAAAGTTAACCTAAAGGTGAACTACCCACTAAATGTAAACTGCAAAAGCACCCAAAACTGTACTATTAGCAATTGTACATGAATATGTTTTAATCATTCCTGCCATCTGGGTGCATTCTGTACCATGACTCAGCCTCACTAGGGCCTTTTCTAGTATAGGGCATTTGCACAAGACTCCTATCAGAGGGGCCCTTAGGGAGAATATGTAGCTGAACATATTAGGGGTCATTTGCAATGGCAAATGCTGTGAGCAAAGTGCAATTCTGAGCACAATTGCAGTGTTTTTTTCTCAGAATTTCAGCATTGTTGTGCTCACCAAGAATTAGTCCATGCACTTTGATGCAAATCGGACACAGTTGTGCTGAAAATGTTTTTGTTTTCCTGTTGGCGTCACATACTCTTTTGGTGAAACTACGCAGTGGTAATTGATGCATGCCGGACCTAGACTAGCAATCTCTGGATTCTGACAAAGGCCAGAGGGGCTGCTGTAAGATGCCATAGACAGTCACTATTTATCGGGCTGGTGGGGGGCTGTTTGGGCCTCTGTGTACTTGAAATGCCAGGGCCTATTTTGAATCAAAGGCCAGGACTGATGCAGGACGTTGTGGGAACCCTGGAACTACCGCCTGGTTTGGAGGGGCAACCCCAATAGGGTTCAATAGAGGCTCAATTTAGAAGAGGAGGTAGGAGGGATTGAGTGCCACTATACAGAAGTGGGAAAAGAGTACATTTAATGACTGGGATTTTTTCTGCAGCTGACTGTGGGAAAATGTGGGTGGCTGCAATTGCACTAGTGCTTATAAATCACTCTATTGTCAGGGGCATTTTTGGGGCTGCTGCTGCCCCCCCCCCACGCCACGCCACGCTGCACTTACCTATTTGGTATAAGATTGGGCCAAGCGGGCAGCATTGATAGTGCAGAGAGTCCTACTGCTCTTTCTGCATTAGAAGATCTGAATGTCCATTTGTAATTTGTTAGCAAAGGTAGACTTTGGCCACCCCCAGTAAGTGGCTGCTCAACCTCAACCTTGCCCCATGGCAGGAGCCTATTGCATCTTCCTTCTAATAAGATAAAACTATAAATAAAACTCAGGAGAGTGTGCTTGTGTGTGAGGCCTGTGAGTGGCTAATGATTATTAATTATATAAATGTCTTTTAATCATAGATCTGATAATAATATATTGAGACGTCAAATAAAAAAGCAAATACCACTTCAAAGAGATAATCAAGTGTCTTGTATTTGTATAACAATAGGTGATTTTCAAATAATGATAATGTCATTATATAATTTTTTTGTGGTTATTTTACTAAACTATATATAATTTCTAAACCTCCCCATCAGGAAACAGTGACAAGATTAAATCCCACTTCTGTGTAGAATTAAACAAGCATTTTGCTACCAAAGGACAATGATCCTGCAGAGCTTGTGTCGTCCATACCCTAATTATTCCTTAATTCAGAATGTGTGTACATCACTTAACCAGAGAAAAATCATCATTATTCCATAAATCTATAAAGCAGTATTTTCAATGCAGTCATAGAAACGCTGTCCACTGCCATTAACCATAAAAACACTGAGTGAAAGGAATGTTCTCTGAAGGGCTTACAATTGAACAGTGATCTTTATTTAACCTTGGCTCTGGGATTCAGTAAGTCAAAATCCACCGCTGTGGACAGATGGCGGGGAGAATACTATCACAAAACCAAAACATTAAGTGTAACAGATGACTGTAGCTACACAGGGCTAGCCCTTTGTTCATTTTGCTAATGAGCATCCTCATTGCGGCAGGGGATGGAATAGTTAATTGCTTGTAATTCCCGCTTAGAGCAGATGATGGCGCAATAGGTTACTTAACCTTAATTTCTTTTTTTTAATTTCATAGTTGGTAAATAATAAACAGATTTCAATTTTCTGTCGCTTAAGGATTTCAATTTTCTTTTGCTATAAGTAAGAATAAGGCACTAATGATACGTTTATATACGTTTGTATATTAATTTAATAGATAATTATTGGTACTTTCTTTCTAAGATTTTACTTTTTTATACAATCCAGTGGAACCTAAAGTCATATAAATATGAAAATGGTCTTCATTTTTTATTATTTATAGTGTTTTTTTAATTATTTCAGTTTTTGTTCAGCAGCTTTCTGGTTGCTAGGATCCAAATTACCTTAGCAACCAGGGTGTGGTTTGAATGAAAGACTGATATATAAATAGGAGAGGACCTGAATAAAAATATAAGTAATATAAAGTAACAATAACAATAAAACTGTAGCCTCACAGAGCAATCGTTTTTTGGCTCAGGGGTCAGTGACCCCCATTCGAAAGCTGCAAAGAGTAAGAAGAAGAAGGAACATAATTCAAAAACTATGAAAAACAAATAACTGAAAAGTTGCGTAAAATTGACCATTCTATAACACCCTGAAAGTTAACTTAAAGGTGAACCATTTTTTCTCCCTGGCAACAGGTAAGTTGCAATTTAATAATAAAAAAATATATATATATACCGGTATATAGGCCAGATAATGCATATATAAATGTTTGCTAATGAGCATCTTGATTGCAACAGGAGGCAGAATAGTTAATTGCCTGTAATTCCTATTCATAGCAGACGATGGCAGAAGAGTTTGAGATTAGGTTTCATGCACTTTTTTTCAGTGTGACTATTAGCAATTATTTCATTTTTTTTTTCTCTTAAAAATATTGTTTAGGTGACAGATGGAGGCACCAATACATAGCTGGCACCTGTATGCTTTCTGTATGGACACCCACGTATCCCTTTTTGCTCATTAGCACACTGACAGGCATATGTTGGAAATAAGAGGAATATGCATTACAATGGACACATGAGAAAATGATGAATGAAAAGAAGTACTGAGCTCAGTCAAACCCTAGACTTGCTAAAAGGAAGTACAGTACTGACAATATTGTGCATACACTCTAGCAGAAACACAGGCTTACACTTTAGGGAGATCTCCACCTACAAATAAAAAAATGTTACACAGAAAAGTGTAATTTGACAGCATAATATTGTTGTCCAGTTTGGATTGTGTAACTCAGTAGGGGTCACTTACTGATCCCCGGCGCTCAGTGCAGAGAGCAGCATCAGTGGGTTCATGCCAGCCCTGTCCAAAGGTTAGGCACCCCCAGTGATTGTATTCACTTACATGATACTCGAGGCCAGTGCTCCTGTTAGCATAGGACCCTATTTGCAGCCTGCGCCTTCGGCCACACAAATTAATTATTCTGCCAGTTGTTCCCATTTTTGGCAGTTAAAGGAGAACTAAACTGCAAATGCCATATTTTATATACTGAACTTTCTGCTCCAGCCTAAAGGTTCAGCATCTCTATAACAGTAATGATTCAGACCTTCAAAGTTGTGCACAGGAGCTCCACATCTTGGATTTTGTTAGGGGTGTCAGTGACACTGCACATGCTCAGTGGGCTGTTGAAAAGCTAAGCTATAGGGGTTGTTGCAAATTAGCAAGCAGAAAATGAGGTTTGTCTGTCATATAAGCCAATGCTACAGGGCTGATTATTACATTCTGATGCTAATTGCACTGGTTTCAGAGCTGTAGAAATTATTTGTATTAATTATTATTTAGCCTTACATAGTGACATGTATTTGCTATATATACAGTATATTGTGAGTGGGCCCCTAAGCTCAGGTAAGTGCCAGCAGCACAGAGTATGTGCAGGGAATCAGCAGAAAAGAAGATGGGGGGCTACTGGGGCATCTTTGGTTGGCACATATCTAACCTGCTAATGGGCAGTGGGGGCCTTGGGCTGGTACAGAAGCCTAACACATAATATACAACATCTCTACCCTATGTCTTTAGTTCTCCTTTAAAGACCAAAGTAGGGGGCAGCCCCAGTTTCAGCACCAGTGCTCTAGAAATATGTAATTGAAAATTAATTTGTTGCATCTTAATTCAATTGTCATGTGGTGGCACTGTCTCAGCCTTCTTGAAAGAAGGATAAAAAACTGTCAATAAATTTGCAGCCCCAGGGGTCAGACTGGGGTGTCTGGGGCTCCCACCTGGGGGTCCCCCACCCCAGTAGATTGTGAGGTGGGCACTTATCATGGAATTTCAGCTGTGCTGGCAGAAAATCAGTACAGCTTTTAAGGGGGAACTAGAAACCATTTTTGTTAGGGTTGATGTAGCTCTCACCTTGGCCAGTGCAACATTGTACTTCTTTGGTCTCCAAATCTCCTACATCAACAAAATATATATATATATATAAACAGTTCGAGATCAGGCACTCACGTATCAAAAAAGGTTTCATGTGCCTGGGTGCAGACCATCAGAGATACGAACAGTAAATAAAATCCGCACTCACAGGACTTAGGAAAACAAAAAATATTTTATTTGGCAAACGACTAACGTTTCGGCTGGCACAGCAGCCTTTCTCAAAGTGGATGTGAAACAAACAAATTCCCCAAATATACCCAACAATGGCGCCAAAAAACCAGTGTGACGTCATCCACTGGGGGTGTGTATTAAGATACATGAATGAACCGAACAAAAACTGTTACAAAATCAAATATAAAAATAGAAACATAGAGAGTGAAACGGTAGAGGGGACACCCAGTGTGGCAGAAAGTGTATAATAAATGAAATAAAAGAAATGAAATAAAAGGAGCTTGTACACACTTGTACTGAACTGTAACTCGCATCATTTGTACCTAGAGGGATGTTGTGCCGAGTAAGATACGCGGCATGAGGAATGCACCAGTAGAACTTGTCACTTGTTAGAATAACGGTGACGCCTGTTATATACGGGCGGGACCGTCTAGGAGCAGCAGTAGCCCGAATGTGTTGCGCTCATCCGTGCGTCTTAGAGCGGGCAATCATACGGGGAAGTACGTGACATCCGTCACGGTAATTGATACAGGGCCCGAGAGCGGTATACATCCCTACAAGTTGCGCTAATCAGCGCAGAACAAAGTTATAGTTCAAAGGAATAGCGGATTGCGGCCAGGATAGCTAGTGTCACGTATGAACATGGAGTCCTTGATATTTAGTAGGACCCAATACGTCAATACAGTGCACATATTTATACCATCCAGGGACCAATGCAGGGTCTGCTTAAGGGGTCAATGACCGATTTTTATCGTTTATTGAGGGCAGAAAAGGATGTGGAACAAGTGGACTGGTAGGGTGTTGGTGTTCGTGCCCGGCAAAGGGTGAACCGCCATACACTGTACATAAGTCCATAGCAAGGCAGTGTGACATGCGCAGAATATAGGGCAATATACAGGTACTAGACATGAGTGTGCAATGAACGGTACAGTAAGGTACAAGCTGGTAAGGGAAAAGTGACATGTGAGTTAAAAGCAATATGCTAAAAGCAGGATGGAGAAGCCACTGGAAAACATATTCAAATAGCTAAAGAGCTGTAAACAGGGGTTAAATAAAGCCCAGTAATATCAGAGACCAGGGAGACAACTTATAAAGCAACACAAAGAATTTGAAACAGTTCCCAAAGGGCGGATTAAAGGTCCATAACAATGTATCCAAACGTCAGGTTAAATGCCCACAACAATGTAGCAATCCGAGGAAATGATACAGAAGGTTGCTAACAGGCGAGATAATAAAGCATACAGAATAGTAAATGTTGGGAGGGCTGTACGTCGAGATAAGAGTCAATGTTAGTTCAAATAAAACGGGGAGTATGAGACCATTTCATTCAGGCCATGTGGATTAATGGTATTAAGTCTATGCATCCATTTTAGTTCTGTGCGTAAGAGTAGTTTCTCACGGTCCCCACCCCTGACGGGGGGGAACAAAGTCAATAAGCATGGTACGTAGACTAGCCAGTGAATGTTTGTTTGTCAGAAAATGTGCAGCCACAGGGGTATCAGCCACTCCTGTGGCTAGGGCTGTACGTATCGCTGATCTATGATTTGCCATCCGGTCTCTAAAGGAGGTAATGGTCTTACCAATGTACATAAGGCCACAGGGGCATTTGATAAAGTATATAACATACTTTGAAGTGCATGTCAATCTGTGTTGTATTTGTATGGCCTTCCCAGTATGTGGGTGATTAAACGCCGGACCAGTGATGAGTGAGCTGCAGGTAGTGCAGTTGGGGCATCTGTAGCACCCAAGTCGGGCTGATGGTAACCATGAGGTAGGTGTCACTGTAGAATAACTGTGGAGAGGGTCCGTTTTAACAAGTAGATCACGTAGGCTTCTTCCTCTTCGATACGCGATGCGTGGGGGGGTTCTGAAAATAGGGGGAAGTGATCGATCTTTTTGTACTACAGACCAGTGGTATAGTATGGAGTCTGTGAGTGGCTTCATGTCGGGGGCAAATGCTGTAATGAATGTCAATCTTTCATTCTGATTCTTTGGTTTAGAATGGTTATTCGTGTCCAAAGTTTGTGCACGAGGCAAGTGGAGTGCTCTTTCTTTGCTTTGAAGGAGATCCCGTAAGTTATAGCCCCTTTGTAGAAAGCGTTGAACTAGATCATCGAGTTGCTGGTGTAGGAGTGTGTGATCGGAATTGTTACGCACCATTCTTACCATTTGTGAGTATGGAATACTTCTGAGTAGGTGCGGAGGGTGACAGGAGGAATGATGTAATAAAGTGTTACGGTCCGTGGCCTTCCTATAGGTAGTTGTGATAAATGTAGAACCAGACAGTATGATTGTTAGGTCCAGAAAAGCAACCGACACTGGGTCTACATGTGCTGTAAACTTGATGGTGGTAGGGAGATCATTCAGTTCTTGGACCATGGTCAAAAACTGTTCCTGCGAACCAGACCAGAGGATCAATAGGTCGTCGATATAGCGGAATAGACTGAAGATGTGTTTACCATAATTAGGAAAAATATGAGAATTTTCAAAATTAGACATGAATAAATTTGCAAATGAGGGGGCGACATTGGAGCCCATACTGGTGCCGCTGATCTGTAGGTAGTATGCAAGTTCAAATTTGAAGTAGTTCAATGTCAAGCAGTGGTTAAGGAGGGTTATCAAAAATTCTGTAGGTGGTCTGTCTTTTTTAGGGTGATCCTGTAGGAATTTTTGAACAACGGCCACACCTTCAGTAATTGGAATGACTGTGTATAGTGAAGAGACATCCATAGTGGCCAGAAGCAGTTTGTTAGGCAAAGGGTAAAGTTCCTGTAGTTTCACTAATAAGTCCCCTGTGTCTCGGATATAAGTATCCATTTTGTGTACAATGGGCTGTAGATAATAGTCAACATAGATGGATAGTGGTTGTAGGAGTGAATCACATGCGCTCACGATAGGACGGCCTGGTGGTGTAGTTAAGTTCTTGTGTATTTTTGGCAGAGTGTAAAAGATGGGACATTTGGGGAATTCTTTGGTTAGAAACTTAAAGGTATCGTTGGTAATGAAGCCTCCATCCAAACCTAGTCGCAGTGAGTTGTCGATGGTTTTTTTAAAGGTAGGACCAGGATCCCTATCAAGTCTCTTGTATATAGTTTTATCTGCAAGCTGTTGTAAGATTTCCTGTCTGTAATCCGAGTAATCTTGGATTACCACGGAGCCTCCCTTGTCTGCAGGGCGAATCGTGATATTGGGGTTTTGGGACAAGGAAGTAATAGCTTCCCTTTCACTACTAGTAAGATTGGGATATGTGGGTCTAGAATGTATATGTTTTTCGGTCTCATCAATAAGTAATCTAGTGAAAGCTGTAATTGATTTGGGAGTGTTGGGGGGTTCAAACTGACTAGGGGCTTTGAACCGTGTCGGATCAATAGAGGAGGAGGTGGTGTGAAAATGGTCTCGCAGTTTCATGCTGCGTTGAAACCTATGGATATCAATCATTGTATCCAGAGTGTTAGTTCTAGAAGTAGGTACAAAAGACAAGCCTTTTGAAAGGAGAGACTGTTCTGATTCAGTCAAATTATGAGTACTTAAATTAAAGACTACTTGTTCCGTGGCCGCAAATTTCTTGCGGAACGGATGTTGGTGCCCGCCTCGCCTCTTATTGGGGCGCCCCCTGATGGGGGGCGAGAGTCTGGTCCTAAAAAATGAGATTGGGGTGAATCTGTACGGGGTGTTGGATAATTGGGGGCCCGAGATTGTCTTCCCCTATGGAAAACCCGTGTCCTGTCAGGTGTGTCAGAGTCAGATGATGTATTGGTATAGGGAGAGGAGTCAATCCTTTCAGTATGTGGATTCAGGGCAGTATGGATTCTCCTACCACGGGACACTGTTTCCCCCCCGGTCAACCAACGGTATACCCGTCTATTCTGGTAATCGGCAGATACTGTGGTCACCTTCTGTTTTTTAAACTTATGTAAGTCGGTGGTGTACTGAGTAATCTGGTTCTGTAATTTTTCAAGCCACTTGTGGTCTTTGTCATTAGTGAGAGTATGTAAATGTGCTGTTTCAAAGGCAGAGATTTCTGTGTTGATGATTTTTAAATTTCTACTGACCTCTTCAATGACAAGTAAAATTAAGTCCATGGAACACTTGTTGAGGATTTGGCAGAAATCAACGTTGTTACGACCGATCGTAGGGGTGTTGCGGATCCTGAACCCTCTGGGGATGTGCTGTCTTTTATATATATTATATTATTATATTATATTTATATATATTTATTTATACAGATATGTGTATAAAATGATATATTTTTCTTTTCACAAGAGAAGGTAGTCTACTCAGTGATAGCCCTAATTAAATTACAAAATGGGATCATTGTTTTTTTTTGTATTTCTTTCTATTTAAATTAAATGTGACATTTGCCTATTGTTTAGAAGACATTAAAGCTATTTCTTTCGACTCTGTCCAAGAGATGTTGATCTTTAAGTGGGTTAAGACATTCATACTTGTTAGCCTAGGGTAAACTGTCTTAGAGCTTAGTACCTTAAGACTTAATAAATAGCTCTGAAATAGGCACATTTGGAGAAGAATAGAGGCCTCTGAATGGGAGCAGCAAGCTCCAAACTGAAGGGCACGTATAATAAAGATGCAAATGAGCTTCCTTTACCCAAATTCTAACTTTAATGCCTTTTGTGAAGCCTTATCCTAAAACCGTCTTACAAGGTAATCACTGTTTGCGAAGAGATCTCAAGTAAAGAGCTCAATAGCATGAGACGCCCGCACAGTCTATGTGTGACAAGCATGCAAAGCCATGTTAATGCTCAGAATATGAATGGCCTCCGGGTGGCTGCAGCAGCAGCCTAGTAAAAAACCAACTGTGCCGCTATCAGAGGGCCTGATGGACTCCATGCGGCTTCCAGGCTGAAAACTTCAGCACTTTGACATGTGATGTGCACCTCGTGACACTGGCAGCACTGTCACAGAGGAGTGGTACAAAGGCAACAAGCCCCCCTCCTTAGCTGTGCACTTTGCAAACCCCCCCGCGCTTCCCGTCCACAAACTCCCTGCTTTGCCTAGTTACGGACAACTCTTTCCTAAACACACAGAGGGGACATGTGGGTGGATAGGCCCCAGCTGCCTTTCTGGACACAGCTTCCATAATAAATTGACCTGAATGATGGGGGCACACAAACAGTATGATAGGCATTATTCCTGTCAATAAAAATGTCCCCATGTGTTTTGGTCTTTGTACGTAATGTACTGCCGTCTTTCTTCCAGCAAGGGTCTATTTAGCCTCCTTCCTTTTTTCCCTATTCATATTTTAAATATGCAGCAGAATGCAGGAAATCATATGAAGGCCGTGCTGTATCATTATTGTCTCACAACAGCATGCTCCGGCCTTTTGTTCTTCTTTTTTTCTCTCCTTAAAATAAAAGGCTCCTTAATAATTTCAGATCATTTTCGAAGCAGAAGATGACCCAGAAAAAAAGCGACTGGAAGAAGAAAATAAAGAAATGAAAGGGAAAATTGATGAGCTGTATGAAAATGCTCAGAAGCTGGAAGATGTTCTCAGACAGAAGGAGAAGCAGATTCGCTTGCTAGGTAACCCGGCAGTCCTGCTACATAACAGCAGGTGTTTCCCTCATTCTTCTTATAATTTAAACATTTGTTGTTTTTTTTTAATAAATCTTAAAGGACTAGTTGTATAAAAAAACCAAACAAATGTGCTTGTAGAACTTTTTACTTAAAGTCTGATCTTTAGTCTTATTTTTCTGTGTTTACATATCTTTTGCCCATTCTGTTCCATAATTATAGACATAGTTTAATAAGACAATTAAGCTGGATATATATGGACCAACATTATGGGGCACATTAGAGCTCACCACAAAAAAACTCACCCACTTTATTTTCATTGCTGTGGGATTTTTTTTTAAACCTAGTTTAAAACACAAACTGGACAATAATCTATCTGGCAAGTTGGATATTCCCATTTGGGCAAGGACAGCACCATTATTGCAGTCATTTCGACTGTGCTTGCATAGAACCATTTTATGATCAGATCATTGGCTGATGGACCAAAGGAGGTGATAAAACTAATTACCAGTCCATGAGAAGCCTCTGATAATAAGCTGTTTATAGGCTGCTGCTTAGATAAGGGAGAGGTTTGCTTGTTCGAAGGTAGATAGGAAGCTCTAAACAAATTGCCCTATATATAAAGGAAGGGGGAGGTGAGTTAAGTGAGCATAGCTCAACTTTCAAATTATTGCTCTATAATGACAAAAAAAATAGGAAAATATGTTTTTTTTCATTAAAATAATAGACAGAATGTAACTTCAATACACGTCCTATCACTAGCATAACCAGCCCTGCCTGGGCCAGGGTGCAGGATGTGCAAGTGGGCCCCCTACCCCACTCTGGACATGCGATTCATCCAGTAAGCATTGGAACAATTACTCACCAGGGGCACAGGGGGCATGAGTCCCATTTAATGTGCTAATTTTTAGCAAAGATGTTTTTTGATGTATACTGTCCCTTTAATGTTATTACTGTGATATGAAAAGGTATTTATTCCATATTTGCCACACTTAATTGCTTCTGATCTGTAAACAAAATGTAATATTAGACAAAGGGAACCTAAATAAATACATAGCACTGTGTTTATTGCTGCATTTATTCAGAAACACAATTATCCAGTACCCAGTCAACCAAGGGTTTGCAAGCCTCGCCAAATAAGCAGATCTTTAACCAACATGCCCACCTTGGGCTAGGGGATGTTTTATTAATCTAGTCATTTGGCCCAAGAGCCAAGCAATCGTATTACATTGACAGGATGTAGGCCATTGGGAAGAGGAACACATCATGCTCCAATTCGCCCCTCGCCCCAACAGGATTTTTAAACCTGCCCGTTTAACATCTGGAGAATTTGGTTGGGTAGGTCCGTCTAAGGGCCCCATACACAGGCCAATAAGCAACATCAGCAGCTTTTATTGGCCCCATGTATGGCAACCTTAACAGACCAAATTCAGATTACTATAAAATTCAGCTGATTGCTCACAGTCACACGTGTCTTTATCACAGCCAATCCACTTGCACTCGCTTCTTGCTGCTGTATTGGAGCAGGTTTTGGTGGGAAAATCTGTCTATAAGCATTATTGGTTTAATCCAAAATGTGAAAGTCAATACCCTAGCTTGAACCCAATAAAAGTAATTCTGCAAAGTGTTTGGTTGCAGTTATTGCTACTACAGGGTTATTCATTTTAACTTAATTTAACTTAAATAAATGCAGTGATGATGTAAAAACTGTGTTAGGTTTTTACTGTGGTTCCCTTTCTCTAATATTGCATTTTCCCAAACCAATTAATGTGACAAATAGTTTTTCACAATGTATGTATACGTATATAAATATATTCTATTTCTTTCATTGTAGGGTATGTGGTTTTAACCATATTTAGCACATATGCTTCCTCTGTAACTTAACAAGCCATCTTTTCTTTACATGCTGAGGAGAACCACCTGCTAAAGCAGTTTGTATTTGCTTTGACTAACAGCATGGATGTCCACTACTGGTGTTGATCAAAAGAAGTGAAGGCTTTAAGCCACACTTGGCTCTTGAACTTACTTCTTACGTTCTATTTGACCAGCCTGCTTAACAGCAGGCAAAGGACCCTGAATGTCAAGGATAGCTACAAGGGTCACAGTGATGCTAGGACTCTTGGACCACTGTGCAATGGCCGGGGCTAACAAAGTGCACTAAATTGCACAACATGAATGCTTTATCAGAGTAATGGGATTTCACGCTTTGCCTTCTCCTTTGTTACAGATCTGGACGTGGGTTCCATGAAACAGAAAATGGAGAAAGACCAACAGACCATTGAAAAGGTGTGACTTTTGACATTTAGTGATGGCTTTTTTCTGAGTGTGTTAATAGGCAGCCTGTAGCAATATCTCAATCTGCATCTAAATATTCCTTAAAAAGGGGGGATGAGCAAAACTTTTGTATGTCCAGATTGATGGCTTATTTGAAAGAGATGAAAAGATGACAAAGTGAGATGTGCTCTTGGAAATCTAGTGAATTTAGGTTTGTGGTAGCGGAACAGAAATTCAACAACTTATGTTAGGAATTAAATGAAGTTCGTTAAATTAATCACTTTTAATTTTTGACCAAATCAGCATTATTTAGCTATATGTTTTTGTTTCCTCATATAAGTGGGAGCAGTCATACTATCATGCCCTAAAGACTGCAGTGGAACAGTGATCTTTAGTGGTCAGATTGTCACAAGATTTTTATACCAATTTGGAAGAATTCAGAGCTTCTAATTTTTTATTTCAAAATTCCTAATTAACTTGAATTTTTTACCTTTAAGACTGAAAAGTTGGTCTTAGGGACAAAAGATTTTGATTCTGGATTTTGATCCTGGATCAGCACCTTTTGAGGTTTAGACGCTTCATTGATTGTACCTCCTCTTTGCAACTGCGCTCAGGGTATTCTTGCGGCTACAGCTATCAGAGTAAACTCCAATCAATGGTCACTAACCTTCAAAGCAATCTTTGAATCTAACCGTGTTACTTATTTTTTAAGGGAATGAAATATCCAGAGCTGGCATAACCCTAAAGGTGGCCATACATGCTAAGATCCGCTCGCTTGGCAAGATCACCAAGCGAGCAAATCTTCTTCCGATATCCCCACCTACGGGTGGGTGATATCTGGCTAATTTGGTTGTTTGGCCCTGGGACCGATATCGGCAGCTATAATTAGCTCTTGTATGGCCACCTAAAGTCCCCTTACTGTTTATGCAGGTAAGTTATTAAGGCTGCTCTTGATAGGGCAAAGTTGAGAAAGTTGCCTGTAGAGAACTGCAATGAGCCCTGTATTAAAAAAAACAGGTAATTAAAGGGATTCTGACCTCTGCGGATATTCTGTTCTTGCTTTATGCATAAGGACAAGCATGTGGCGTAGTGTAGTCTTTACACCTCCACTTGAAACCTGTGCATCATGCTGCATGAGTTTTGAGTATTGGAGGAGGGAAGTATACTGAGACTGAGACCCAAACAGCCCCCCACAAGCCCACTAAATAGTGACTGTCTATGGCATCCCTAGAAGGTTACTTGAGATAAAATTCAAAAATGTGTCTTCTTGATTCTCTTCTTAAATATGTTTTTTGTGCAATTCTAGTTGTCTTCTGCTCAAGAGAAACTAAAAATTGATCTTGAAAATGAGAAAGCAACCGCAGCAAAACTGGTAAGATAGAGTCCTAAAATGTCAACTGGTTCCTTTTCTGACTTTCTGTTTATTTCTGTGATAGAAATGTTTATAAATGTGTATTGTGATGTGCCAAAAATGCCTTATCTCTAACCAAGTCTCTGCTGTTACTCTGCCACACACCATTCAGGGCTGAATCGGCAGGTAAGGAGGTAGAAACAATAGGATTTCTACCTCCTTCTGCCGATTCAGCTCTAAAGGGAGATTTTGATCAGGCGCCTTCTATGGCGCCCGATCAAAATTTTCCAACTGGTCCGATCAGCGAGTCGGCCGATATCAGCAGGTTCCTGCGATATCAGTCGACTCGCCGACATACCATACACGCACCGAATATCGTACGAAACGAGGTTTCGTACGATATTATCGGTGCGTGTATGGCCACCTTTAGCCTTATGTCCTAGGCTAATGTAACTAAAAGTGAACTCAAAGGCGAACAAGCCCTTTAAAGTCCAGGTTACCCCATAGACTTTTCATTATATAAATTGTGTCATAAGCCTAAGGCATGGCCGTCGTCTCCTGTTCCTCTTGTCATTACATGGACGGAACCGGCAACAGGTCAGTGTTTTCACATCTATTCAAATAAATGACTGAAGGCATGAAAGGGGTCAGGCATTTTTAGCCACATACTTCAGCTATACTATGAGGCAGATTTATCAAAATGTGAGTTGAGAGCTTAATACAAACATAAAAAAACATAAAAACTCACCCACTTTGTATTCATTTCTATGGCATTTTTATGAGTGTATTTATCAAATGGTGAGTTCTAACTTTCACTCATTAAAAAAATACTCTTCTAAAAATCCCAAATGAATAGAACATGAGCAAGTTTTTATGTATTAAGCTCTAAACTCACATTTTAAATGTAAAT
The DNA here is from genome assembly GCF_000004195.4 of Xenopus tropicalis. Classification (NCBI taxonomy): domain Eukaryota; kingdom Metazoa; phylum Chordata; class Amphibia; order Anura; family Pipidae; genus Xenopus; species Xenopus tropicalis. Next base: position 26,401,971 of record NC_030682.2, read on the forward strand.
CTGCCCCTTAGTATAGCTGAAGTATGCTGGCTAAAAATGCCTGATCACCTTCATGCCTTCAGTCATTTACTGAATAAATAGGACAAAAATTGTAGCCTCACAGAGCAATCGCTGTTTTTGGCTGCTGAGGTCAGAGGACCTCCATTTGGAAGCTGCAAAGAGTTAGAAGAAGAAGGCAAATTGTTCAAAAACGATAAAAATAAAGAAGGCCAGCTGAAAAGTTGCTTAGATTTGGCCTTTCTATAACCACCCCCTTAAGCAGAAAATATGTTGTTTTTTCACTGTGTGTAGACTGTGTGTAGATTGAGGAATCTGCAGTACATGAATGCATCCATTTTTCTTTCTTTGATAAAAAAAAAAGTCAGATTTCCTACCCCCCGGTCCGCTCTTCATGATCCGTTTAGCTTGCGCAGTAGTATTGTATCAGCACAGATGCTTTTGTTATAGTAAGAGTGGCCACAGCTTGTGTTCAACGTTCATCTGCAGCAGCAAAAGAATATGACACCGTTGAATGAAGAAAACCTTCAGCATAACACTGCCTATGTCTTTAGATATGTAAAGAGCCACTTTTTCGCAGCTTGTCAAACTCTGTGCCAATTCGGGGCGACTTTACTCATTTCATTTTGTCAGACTCAGCATCCTGCATTGTTGCACTCACTGTTATAGAAATACATGAAAAACGATACTTCAGGATTACAATGGGAACTTTCTATAAAGCGAACTGGTGAGGGCAAAGAGCTAAACGTCAACAGCTTGGTCGCATTGTGCTGAGTTTAATAAAGAAAGGTCCTTTGGCATGTTCAGCTAATTCTAAATTCTGAAATATCGAAACTCTTGTGTTGCCCATCCTGCATTAGGGTAAATTCATAATTGTCCAGTTAAATAAAAATGAATCATTTTGCAATGTTATGCTGAGTACATTTTGTTCTTATTAGTCTAATTAGTACAGTAATATAAAAATATTTGATGCAAAGTAAATTGCTTTTCATTTAAACTTATTAAAATATAAGGTACTCTCAGCCTATATTTAGCTTTTTGTTAAGCAGCTCTTAAGTTTGGATTTTCTGCAGCTATCTTGTTGCTAGGGTTTTGTTTAGCTTAGCAGCCAGGAAGTGGGTTAAATGAAAGACTGGACTATGAAAAGGAGAGGGACTGAAGAGAAAGATAAGTAATAAAAAGTAACAAAAATAATAAAATTGTCAGCTCATAGAGCAGTCATTTTTTTGCTGCCCGGGGTCAGTGACCTCAAATAATTCAAAAACTTTGAGATTTCGGAGCTACAACTCGAAAATTTCAAGTTTTTTTCATCTTTTTGTCGCCCAGACTTTTCCTTTCCTTTCGGATTTTTATAGTAAATGTTAGCCATTCGAGGAAATTACTTTCATTATCCAATCCAATGCCAGAAAAGGAAACTAACAGGGGAAACTATCCATGGCTCATCATCTGCTAGCACCTTAGCTGCTTAACATTGGATTAAAGCTATTGTTTGCATGCTTTGTAATCATTATCAGTGTTTATCTAGGGGTGTAATTGGAATCTTCACTGGCTTTAGAAGGGCAATAAATCCTGTAATAATCATAAGCTTCTGTGATTGGCATATGTATGCATGTGAGCTTATCTAATAAATGTTGACTGCAGTTTAAGAGGGGACATATTAGTGAAAACCCCTCTAAGGGCTCTGGCACACGGGGGAGATTAGTCGCCCGCGATAAAACTCCCTGTTCCGGAAATCGCCAAAAAAGACTCGCGTGTCTTTTTCGGCAATTTGCGCGAAATCGCGCCGCCGCGTCTGCCATCCCGCCGGCGACTTACATGTTCGCCGGTGGGATGGCAGGGGTAGGCAACTCGGGGAGATTAGTCGCCCGCGAACAGGGAGTTAATCGCGGGCGACTAATCTCCCCCGTGTGCCAGAGCCCTAATCGTGTAGGCAATAATTAGTAATATATGGTGCTGGTTTCACTCTGGGCTAAAATTGATCAGTAATTTAAAAAATTGGCCCCTTTAGGGCCATGGCAGACAGGGAGATTAGTCGCCGCGTGAGAAATCTCCCTTGTCGCGGGCAACTAATCTCCCTGAGATGCCGTCTCACCGGCTAGAATGTAAACCGACGGTGGGATGGCATACGCAGCACTGAAATTGCCGAAGTTTCCTCACTGCGCAGCGTATGCCATCCCACGGGTGATTTACATTGACATGGCACCAAGTCCAAAGAATTAGAGAATCTGGTGGACCACGTCTAAGTGGGGGGATGCGGAAGTGCGGCACGTTTATTGGGTATGCGTACGTATGCTGCGTCACATACATATGCGGGGAGGAGTCAAAGGTAGATCGCCGGGGGAAAAAGTCTGGGCACCCCTGGCATAGGGCATCAGTATCTCCACAGCACAGTACATATGGACCAGTCACTGCAGGCAGTGCTTATTATGGGCTTTAGTTCTTTTTTTTTTATTTTAAATGGTTTATTCCTGCTTGGAAGTGGAGAATTAGATGTAGCTATACGCCAAAGTGGAATGCTTGTAAAATTGATGTTTCACATCTATTTTGGGGGTAAAATTAAATTTGTTAAAAAGACAAAGAAAAAATCTGAATAATCAAAGCTGGTTAACTAATACTTAGAGCCTTGATAAATTTCGAGCCCTCTTTAGATGTAAGTCCACATTATTTCTTATTCAATTCATTGCATTTATTGATACAATTATAGATTCCTAATTACCCTTTTGCCTCTGTTGGCTGAATCATACTTGGCTTTCTGCTTATCATATAGGACATATATTTCCTTTGCAATATACTCTGCTTTTAGTTAGCAGCATGCACTATTTTTGCCATTTTCCATTTGAAGAGTCCGTGTGGAAGAAGAGCCTTGTAAGGAGGGAGTTCTGTATAATGAGTTCTTCCCTGCCCCTCTGAGATGCCATTAGCTCAGGGATAATGAGAGGATTAAAGAGCTAAGAGAGGATACATACATATGAATTCTTCCTTTCGTCCCTATCAAAAATCTAGAGGCACATTGCCACCTGTTTGACTTGACCCTGTGTGTATTTGTGTGGTTCATGATAATAATATTATAAACTCCACTGGGACAAGAAGTGACATTAATAGCTAAACATAGGGCTATATAAATACATAATAATAATGGCTGAACAGTTAATGCATTAAAATGTGGTCGGACATGCCTTCATGCGTTCAGTATCCTGGGCTTTGTCACCATGGCCACATTTATTAAAACTGGAGCTTGTGGTTTGATAAAATCACAGCAAAAAACAAGATCTCCATTTTTTTTTTTTATTTAATGTTGCCTGAACTCAATTTTTTTTTTAAATTCATCATGAATATAAAAATGCAAAAAAGTCAACCATGGAGACTTAAACTCATATTAGAGAATTAATAATTCTTCCTACCCACTTGGGTTTACACAGTTTTAAGATTTTTAGGGCAAATTAAACCAACTCACAGACATGACCAATTTGAGTGCATGGTCCATATATGTGGATAGGTACTGGCCAATGAGAGTGTAAGTTGAGCATCAGCTTTGGAGCCTGGTCTATAAACACATACCATCTTCAGAAAAGAAGTAATTACTGCATGTAAAACGTTTGAATAAATTCATACAAGGTATAAATTACACACAAATTTTATTTAAAAAATACATATTGTAGGAAATAAACATATTTATTTAATGTCAGAGAAATTTTGGACATTTTTCTGATAGTTAATGCACCATTCATAGGGCACTGTGTCAATTGCGGGGAGTCTGAGCTAAATGCCGATAATAACAATGTTTTCACAGTTATTGCTGCATCCCTAAAGAGCCTGAGCAGCCCCAGTTTATTTCCAGCAGAGCTTTTTAGGCAAAACGGAGGAAATCCCACGGCTTCTATTGTAGCATTATGCATACATTGCAATCAATGAAGAGCTATTTTCAGCCTCAAAGATCAAAGCCCAAACCTTTAGGGGTTGGTCGGACGTCTGTTTTCATAGACACTGTTGTACTTGTGACTATTCTTGTGGCATCATATCACTTGCTAAAGGCACCCAGTGCCATGACCGGACTCCTCCGCCTTTTCTCTATCTGTAGATGTTAAAGCCGTATGCATTAAAGTGCAACATTTAGTAGCCTCGCTCCCTTCATTAAGTATATATATATATATATGTAAAATAACTGATTCTGGCACTTTAGGATTTCTTCTGCAATCACAAAATATATTCCTAATGATGACTTAGCATATGATGTTTATAGGCTTCCCCAGAGTAGGTTGCCGAAATGGCCACTCTCAGGCACAATATCAATCAACATTGCTGCGTCCTTAACCTTCCTTCGGCACCTGCTGCAGAGCAGAAGTTGTTTAATGAATGCAATTTGCTGGAATTCCATATTGTCCACTGATGACATAATTTCATGCTTGGGGACGAGACAAATCACAAATTGTCACATTGCTCCGGCTACATTTTGATAAATGTCTGGCTCAAAATTGCTAGTCAGTTCCCATTTCTTATCACTTGATTGTATATTTTTCATTATTTTAAGGCATAGAAGCAACCCAGACACAGAAAAAAATGTTTTAGAATTTTAGGATTTATATTTTAATTGCCTTTTAATTCATTTTTGTGATTTTTTTTTTTTTAACTTTTTTTTAAAAGCCCTTTGGATTAAGTTGCAAGGGCTCAATAAGGATAACTAATACATTGATTTTTGGATTTGGGTAACGCTTTTTTATCCGAAGCTACAGATAGGGGGGGAAGGGAAATAGATCATCTTATTAGCACCATGAGCAGTTTCTTGTAAATGTATTTGCATACAGCAGCTTGATGAGGCTGGGATTCACTGTAGGCTGTTAAGGTTGCCACATGTTTCTGTTTCAGGTTAATATGTCAGTTTGTTTATTGTTTGGGATATGTGTTATTTCTTTTCAGCAATGATTTAGGGACACTGCTTTATTAAGCATATATATGGTTATATATATTAACATGAATAATGGAAATAGACTGGTAACATACTACAGGTATGGGACTTGTTATACAGAATGCTCAGGACCTGGGGTTTTCCAGATAAAGGATCTTTCCGTAATTTGGATCTCCACTTAAGATTTAAGTCTGCTAAAATCATTAAAATATTAAATAACCCCAATAGGCTCGTTTTAGCTCCAATAAGGATTAATTATATCTTAGTTAGGATCAAGTACAGGTACTGTTTTATTATTACAGAGAAAAGGGAATCATTTAACCATGAAATAAACCCAATAGGGCTGTTCTGCCCCCAATAAGGGGTAATTATATCTTAGTTGGGATCAAGTACAGGTACTGTTTTATTATTACAGAGAAAAGGGAATCATTTAACCATTAAATAAACCCAATAGGGCTGTTCTGCCCCCAATAAGGGGTAATTATATGTTAGTTGGGATCAAGTACAGGTACTGTTTTATTATTACAGAGAAAAAGGAAATCATTTTTAAAAATTTTTTGCTTATAATGGAATCTATGGGACATGGCCTTTCTGTAATTTGGAGCTTTCTGGATAATGGGTTTCCAGATAAGGGATCCCATACCTGTAATGTATGATTCACATGAGTATAGGTATGGGACCTGTTATCCAGAATGCTTGGGACCTGAGGTTCTCCAGAAAAGGGGAGATTTGTCATTTGGATCTCAGTACAATAAGCGCCAGATTTAGAATTGTTCAAGCCTTCCATTCAAGCATTCATAAAGAAAACCCTGCATAAGTTTAGCTTTTAGGTGCTGAACTTTTTATAATTTGAGAAAACCCCTTCGGGGGAAAAAGCCTCAACTAACGAGGTAGTTTTGCCCATAACAATCATGAAGGAAACCCCCATGAGTTAAGGAATTCACATAGAGTTTCCTTCGTGATTACTGAAGCCCAGAATTCCAGCAACATTTTGGACACAAAAGACATGCGCTTGGCACAATTGCGTTGCTTCTGCCATAGTTGCATCAGTTTCACAGAAATTAATGCAAGCGTATGCACATTTAATCGCAAATCAGATGCAATACCACAAAAGTCTGGCTGGCGTCATTTCCGGTGTTTGGGGAAACCCTGGAGCTACCGCCTGGTCAAGAGGTGGGGGTAGTTCTGGGGTTCCCCTGCATCAATAGTCACAGCAGTGCTTGATTCATAACGGAAGACAAGAAGGACTGAGCAGCCTATAGGGAATAGACAGGGACAGGGAGTGCATTTTGACACAAGTACTTTTAATGAAAATGGTTAAATGGGCAACTGACTGCAGGGAAATTGTGGTGACCACAACTGCACTTGTGGATGTAAATTAGCCCTATTAACTAGACAAGTTCCAGTTATAACTTATCACAGTAAGTTGATTCTGATTGGTCCAATGATCCAACAGACCAGCCTGATTACTATTGCATCACTATTCTGTTTCTGGTTGACCAAGGAATCTGTACACTTGCTAATGGGGGTCATGTTTTAGGGGACTAATTTGATTGGGATTATTCATTGCACTAATTCACACGTAGGCCAGTGGTGATGCAGTTCAGATACAGGTGACTAAACTGAATAACCTGTTTCCTAGGTGTGTGGTCTGCGCTGCACCAGTTTCTGGCTCATCTAATGCAAATTAGTGATCTTTATGAACTGTATGTTGTCTGTATATAAGGGACAATATACCCTTGATGTTTTAAGGAGTTAGAAACACCTAAATAATATTTTTGCCCAATGAAAGAAAATAAAATTCTCAGCAACAATTAGGTTACCAGAATTCAAAAGGGAAATCCTGGGACACCTATAAAACTCCAGTCCAATGCATTGCCTACACACATACTTAAGGTAATGGCCATAAAGTTCCACTTTTAAAAAAAAACCCAGAAAAATAAATTTAATAAAGAACAGAAAGCAAATATGTTAGCGTGTTATATGTTGTGCCAGCCTACAGGGAGATTAGTGGCCTGCAGTTAATCTCAGCTACTGTGGGTGCCTAACCTCCCCAAAATGTCTTTCCACCAGCAATATAGCGAATCACCGGTGGAAAGGCATACAATACATACAAACACTATGCATAAATTAAAATTTTCCATGGGTTTAATATTATTTATAAATGTTAGTACAATTGGGAGCATCATTTCCATGTCTCTTTTAGCCAAGACTCTTTTAGACTTAAACTCATGACAAAACTCAGATGCACACACTGCTCCCAGTTGCAATTACATTTACAAATACCTTTAAAACCATTTCAAATGTTAATGGATATTGGACAGTTGCATAGAATTACATTTTCTTTCTTTAGCCAAAATAACATTAATGGGTTTACAACCACTTCAATATAAGGATATTATAAGTCACCGAGGGGTTCTGTGAGCATATATATATATGTATAAAGCTGCAGGTTGAGGGCATGCGCAAGCGCCAAACTTAAAACTCCCATATGCAGCTGTGGGGAGATGTCCCCATTGCTCCGTATGGGAGCAAAATGTAAACATTTGCCTGCGGCGGGGCGGCACACCGCCCCTGTGTTTGTGCCGCCCTAGGCCCGGGCCTTTGTGGCTTTGCCACAAATCCTGGGGCTGTACATTATACATATATACTTCCTAGAAAGTATTTTCGGATAGCATCTGAATGCATAGAAAACCAAAATGTCTATACTTCTGTTCCAAATTTGTCTATTGACGCATGGCGCTGTGTGAACCCTGGAGTTACCATCACCTTCTGACCAGTGCTTTGTGGTTAAAACATGGTGATTTGATATTGCACATTGCTCACTGCAGCAGGTTAGACTAATGTGCCCTACTGTTCCTTTTTCATTTCTTTTAATATTCTCTATACTGTATTTTATGAAGCTGAATAGTTCTTCTAAAGGGATGTCTAACACTTAAGAGCTTTGGCAGCTATTAAAAGTTGTTGTCCCTAAGAGTATAGCTGTAGATTTACAAAGCTAAAGATACAGGTATAGGACCTGTTATCCAGAATGCTCTGTTTTATTATTACAGAGAAAAAGGGAATGATTTTTAAAAATCTGAATTATTTGTTTCAAATGGAGTCTATGGGAGATGGCCCTGCCTTAATTCAGAACTTTCTGGAAAACTGGTTTCTGGGTTAAAGATCCCATACCTGTCCACTTCACTGTTAACACAGAGGGGCAGATTTCTCAAAGTGTGGAATTAGAACTCACAACAGAAAATCTCACCCATATTCTATTTATTTCTATAGGATTTTTAGAAGCGTACTTCATAAATACGCATCTAATAATCCCATAGGAATGAATAGAAAGTGGGTGAGATTTTCTGTAATGAGCTCTAATTCCACACTTTGATACATCTGCCCCAGAATGTGTGAGGTAGTTATATATTTTAGTTCTGAAATGAGCTTCACTTCACTTTGAGTTTATCCGTAAGTCAGTTTAAATGTAAAGATTTTTTGCTCCTTCAGTTTCCTTCATCTGTTTATCTTAATAATTCACTCGACCATTTAAAATCTGTTCTTGAACCAAGAGACTTGTTTTTTTTTAGTTGTAATAGTAGTGTGTAGACGTCATCTCAGTGCATTGAGTCCCAAGCCAGACTTGGATTTCTTACTATTGAGTGCTATTCTGATACCTACTGGGAGCTGCTGTCTTACTCCCTTCCCATTGTTCTGATAATCGGCTGCTGGGAGGGGGTGATATAATTCCAACTTGCTGCTCAGCAGTAAAGTGTGACTGAAGTTTATCAGAGCACAGGTCACATGGCTGTGGCACCCTGGGAAATGAAGAATATGGCTAGCCCCATGTGAAATTTCAAAATTAAATATTAAAAAATCTGTGTTTTTGATTTCAACAGATTTCAATGCTGGAGAAGCTCTATTAACTGATGTGTTTTGGAAAAAAAACATGTTTTCCCATGACAGTATTCCTTTAATTCATGTAATATATTAACACCATCAATGAGTTTTGCATAGAGAAAATTGAATTTTTTCCCATTTCCAGTGGAGAAACATTTACTTACATATTTCTCTAATTAAATATTTACAGCTTAATCAACAGAAGGACGAAATGGAAATGTTATTAGAAGCCAAGCTAAAGGAACAAGAGAAACAGGTGAGCCATTAGGATGAACCCAGGAGTGTGATTAAACACAGCAGCAGATTTAGCATTCATTTGTTTCTTATGAATGGAAACTATAATTACTGCTTATACAAATAACAAAAAAGAACAATCCAGATTGTTATCCAGCAATATTTCACTATGAAAAACAATTGTGATGATTCTTAAATTATTATTATTATTAGCTAATATACATTCATTGTGTACAAAGTTCATCCTTTTTCAGCAACTTTATAGATATTGTACAGGTAGGGAAATCTATTATACAGAATGTTTGGGACCTGAGGATCTTTCCTTAATTTGGATCTCTACTTAAACTCTACTTAACTCTACTAAAAAATAATTTAAACATTAATAAAACCCACTCCAATAAGGAGTAATTATATCTTAGTTGGGATCAAGTACAATGTACTGTTTTATTATTACAGAGAAAAGGGAATCATTTAACCATTAAATAAACCCAATAGGGCTGTTCTGCCCCAATAAGGGGTAATTATATCTTAGTTGGGATCAAGTACAATGTACTGTTTTATTATTACAGAGAGAAAGGAAATCATTTTTAAAAATTGGAATTATTTGTTTAAAATGGAGTCTATGGGAGATGACCTTCCCGCAATTCAGAGTTTTCTGGATAACGGATCCCATACCTGTATATTATATCAAACAATGGAATTTGAGAAGTTTTAGCTAGCAAACACTTTCTGACAAAAAAAGCACATTTGGAAACGGATGCAATGCTTGAATAACTAAGCCAGTTCATTAAACCCTTTCCTGACTGTCAGAAATGCCCACCTTACAGAAAAAGCACATATATGACTATAACTTTTTAAAATTTCAGTCAATTACTTGTTTTTTTCACTATACTAAACACTGCATATTGTTTTCAGGCACAAATTTAATGATAATGACAGTGACAGAAATTTCTGTGATTCACATATCCCACAGACTATCTGCTCTAAAACTGAATCTTTTATATGTGCAGTAAATGGATACACATATTATATGGAGCAATGGGTTAAAAGAAAATAAGTCATATTTATATATGCAAGTGCAACATTGCTGGGAAATTAAAAGCACTATTCGAAAAGGTACTTGCATTTAGGCATGCCCCCCGTAATTATCACCTAGAGCAACTCTGTTTAGCCTGCATTAATAAAGTGTGGGCTCTTAGGGCCAAGGGAGCCCTGTAATTACATAGTTAACCTGAGTTGAAAAAAGAGAGTAGACCAAGTACAGCCTTTTATTCACTTTAGACACTGCCTAGAGTTGCACTGTCTGTTTTTCACTAAAATCCTCAAATCATTCTTTGTTAAGGAGACCTTATACCAATTGGTTTAAAACATCCCTATCTCATAAAGCAATATAAAGCAGCAGTTAGAGACTCAGATAACATGTAAACAAGTACCACAGTCAGAAATTGATATAATCTTAAGCTGGGTCGCACAAAACATCGTCAGATCCGCCACACACCATTCAGGGCTGAATCGGCAGGTAAGGAGGTAGAAACAATAGGATTCAGCGCTGAAGGGAGATTTTGGTCAGGCGCCTTCTATGGCGCCCGATCAAAATTTTCAAACTAGTCCGATCGGCGAGTCGGCCGATATCAGCAGCTTCCTGCGATATTGGTCGACTCGCCGACATACCATACACGCACCGAATATCGTACGAAACAAGGTTTCGTACGATATTATCGGTGCGTGTATGGCCACCTTTAGAGTTGACCAAAGAGTAAACAGTGCCTTAATGTTGTAAGTTATCTAAATCTGTATATTCCAGGAATACAAGTGTATCATTTGTGACCTCCAACTAATCCATAAAGCAGGTATATAAAGTATTGTGGTGCGTGCATTAAAAAATAAAAAGTCAGATAATATCCCACCTTAAGGGGCTGATTTACTAACCCACGAATCCGAATGGGAAAAATTCCGATTGGAAAACAAACATTTTGCGACTTTTTCGTATTTTTTGCGATTTTTTCGTCGCCGTTACGACTTTTTTGTAAATTGTCGCAACTTTTTCGTAACCATTATGACTTGCGCGAATTGTCACGACTTTTTTGCACTCGGCGTGAAAGCTACGAAAAAGTCGCGACAATTCGCGCAAGTCGTAACGCTACGAAAAAGTCGCGACAATTTACGAAAAAATCGCAAAATACCAATCATTACGAAAAAAAACCATTCGGGCGCCTTCGGACCGTTCGTGGATTAGTAAATCAGCCCCTAAGTGTAACTGAAGTCTTGTTGGTAAATATTAGCATGTGCTTCGCTTTTTCCTACTCCTAGATGCAGATCCGCCTCCTTCCTTGAGGAGATATAACTTGAGGGCACCATTTGTGTGTTGCACCTTTTCTGCCATGTTTTTTGCATCTAATGGATTGTATACCAACACTGTTTTTGACACCATCTTAATTAGTGCAAACAGGAAAATTAAAGCGTCTCCATATTTGATTCTTGCGAGTCAGATAATTTACTGGTAAACAAGCCCCACCCTTCATGTCTTTGTTGCGACTATTTTGTGGCTTACAGATAAGCACAAGTAGACTTGTAGCAGTTTTATACATTTAAAAAGCCACAGATTTATAAATGGGTAATTTGGCACTAAAGGGCACCTAAATACTTTTAAATACACTGATGTTTCTCAACTGTGTATTACAGTTTAATCAACAAAAACAGGAGATTGAAGGAATAATGAAGACAAGGCTAAAGGAAAAGGAAAAAGAGGTATAATATATTGATTTTTACCTTCTATTCTATAAGTAAATTGAAGTCCAAAAATACTTAACATACAACTTGTGTCTATTTTACTTATGCTTAGAATTATTGTATATACCAGATCCATCCAGGGTTCGATATGGGTGAATATCAGTACTTTTTGTGGAATTCAGATTTGATTTGGAATCAGCCCTGCATGGCATTAGCCTAAAGGGACAATATAACCCCTTGTTCAGCATGTGTTCAGTGAATATGGCTTCATATATGGCTTAATATAATCTTTGCCATTTAATATCTGTGGGGTTTTTTGTTTTTTTCGTAATTTCTTCTACTAACAGTGCAAACAAAGCAGGACAGTTCAGAACAGTTTCAGAACAGTTGCTGGAGGAACAAAAGTTAGTGAAATTACTCTTCCCAATTACCCCCCTATATAATGTCTCCTCATCTGTAAACCTGAGACAAAGGCTGCAGCTGGGAGAATGATGAGGCTTGTTTATACAGAGCTCATTATCTTTGTTTAAACAAACTCTAATTAAAGTGAGGTACCGATGAAACAAAAACCTTTTGAGGTATGGTGTTTTTTTATAATTTTATAATATTTTTATTAGTTTTTTATAAAAACTCACTTTTTATTCCTTTCTATGGAATAAATACTCTTTGATAAATACTCTTCTAAAAAACCCATAGGGAATTGAACATGGGTGAGTTATTAGCATTTAGCTCTAAACTCACATTTTGCTAAATCTGCCCCTAATAGTTTGCCTTATTTATCACTCATTTTAATTACACTTTTACAACAAGCAAGGTATGGAATAATAAGGCATGGAGGGTATTAAGCTGAGAATTAATAAAAAGGTAGAGGAGAGGCTATAGATTTCTATCTATATGTATATATGTTTACTGTTTTGCAAGCTGAACTCCCATGGCCTTACATTTCACTTTATCTGGCCTGAGCCTGGATATTAATTAACAGATGTACAGTATTTCTGACTGTGAAATAATATACCATTACAGTGTGGGACAAATATGTATGATACTTAGAACCAGTTGTCCTAAGGCACAAATGTATGATATTTTTTCTGCTCTTTTTCAAAAAGAATAAAGTTTTAAAGGACTCAACATTAGTTTAGTATATAGGACCTGTGTTGGACATGTTGTCTTTTTTTTAACCCTTCATTATAGTGAGTTCTGAGTGAGACATAAGGCAAATTATTGCAGAGTAGTTATGAGTGAAACTGCTTCACTGAAAATTTGGCACAAACAACAACAATTTAAAAAATGGTACAATTTTGGAGTTTATAGGTGGTTTCTGCAGTTTTTTATCACACCAAATGCAAATTTTTTTACTGCAAGGGGCTTATTTATGAATTTTCGAGTTTGTTTTTCTAAAACGAATAAACTCGCATATTAAATGTTCAGTTATTTATTAAAAAGGAAAACCTGTTCGAATAAAATACTCGAATACCCTAAATTCTTTGAGTTTACGAGCTCTAAAAACCCGAAAAATTTCGAGTTTGAGAATATGGCTGCGTGACTTTGCCTATGACACTCCCATTGACTTCTATTGAAACTCACAAGCTTTTATATGGTATTTTTTTACATTTAAGGTTTGGTTTCAGCTTTTTTGCACTTAACAAATACCAGACATTTGAGTTTTCAAACAGTAGTTTTTTTAAATGCAAAAAAAACTCGAATCAAGAAAAAAAATCAAACTTGACTGTTAAATCACCCTCAAGTGTATTGAAGTTGGTCTGTGTTTTTTCCAAAATTCATTGGAATCAAGGTGCATTTTTACCCCAATCAATGCATTGGTCAGTAGGCCTTTTTTTGTTGTTGCTTCAAAAGCATTGGAGTCAATGGGTACTTTTTCTTATACTAAATTCATTGAAGTCAATAGGTGTTTTCTCAGGAATCTTCTCACTTCAAATACTCCAAAAGTCATTGGACATTTTTTCATGTGGCAATTGCACTGGAGTCAATGGGTGTGAAAATACTGGATCTTTTTCCGGGCAAAACAGAATCTCTGGAAATTCTAGCACAAACTCACAAAAATATCTATACCAGGCGAAAAAAATTCTCATCCTTATTAATAACTGGTTGTTGGGGTAGTACAAAATATTTAAATATTTGAAGCAATGTTAGATAAATTATAAAGAAACATTTAAAAGAGAAATTAAATATACATAGTAAATGTGTAGCAAATGTTTGTTTATATTATAAAAAAACATATTTTATGATTTTGTTCTTCCCCCTTTTTATAATGTAAGATTATACTAAATTGCCAGTTGCAAAGGTTTGAGCAAAACGTTAAAAAGCAATGCAAAAATGTAATTGCACAACGGAAAATACTTCAGATACAGACAGGCCCTTATCTCTATAGGCAGCTAGTTAACACCATCGTAAGGACGGCAAGTAACAGGTCAGCGCTTGGTCTCTCATTTACGTACCCTCGAATGAATTGCCTTAATTGATTGGAACTTGTCCGTATTACACAAGCTGTTTGCTCCATCATATTAATCACACTTATTTTCAGCAATTGTGACACTTGGTGGGAACCAGGCACATGTTACGATAAGGGAAACATCTAGCTGCGCCTCTAGCAAATGATAGGCATATAAACAGATAAATATGTTACCAGTAAATCTACAGTTCCAGCGGCCAGTTGATATCAAGAGCTATCGTACTATTTAACGAAGCAGATCATTAAATTGTAAATTTACAGCCATGGACAGCACATTAGGCTAACACTGTTTATGTTAACAGATATTATTTGTTTATAACCATAAGATTTATCATTCATTTTTATGGGAAAACTGAAAAGCTAATGCACAAGTGCCTTTTTGCAATATATAACGAGTTCCTAAGAGCAGCATTGCATTGTGGCAAAACATATTAAGGGAAAAAAACAATTCCTCTATGGGGAACGTTTTATGAATAACATACGTTCTTTAAAATGTGTGTCTTTTAATTTATATTGACATGTTGCTATGCATGATAATGATTGTTCCCATCTCTAATATTAATCAGTGTTTTTTTGTAAACAGTGACAGTGATCATTACTACAAAATGAGCTGTGGTGCACAGAGCAAGAGGGGGGTTCAAGCAAGTACTGAAATATGGGAGGGCATACAAAATATCTGTGGGATACACAGTCTGTTGTGTGCAAGGCTGTAATTACTGGTGTGTACACGCATGACTTCACAGGTCATAGAGAATAGTGACCCCAGCCAGGGGGGTAACAATAAAGGAAGTAGTGCCCGTGGCTGCTGGGAGGGCCTTGGAGGTAGAGGAGGCCCAGTGGGGGCATTGAGTCCTAAGCAGTTTCAGTATATGTTTGTGAGAGATGTTTAGAGTGACCCTAAAGTTATTTTGTTAAGAGGCCTAGTATCTTTTAGCTACTCCTCTGACCTTAGCCCAGTGTTACCTGAGCTTTCTGGCACACAGTCATGCTTAGTGTGTGGGCAATGGAGAGTCAGGTCTGACAGTCATGCTGGGCTTAAATGGTAAGGTGGCGGAGTACTATTTACATGTATTCTTAAAGCTGTAGGAGAATCGCAGTGCCCCCTACCAGCATGATTGACAGATCTGTCCCTCCATGGTGTGCACAGTTCATTTTGTCTTAGTGTTGGACCCTAAGTTTATCCTGGGCTGGGAGAGTGGGTCAAGGGGGAACTTTTATTAGTAATGGTATTATTGGAACTGTACAATAGTCAATCAAAGCAGATGAAAATGTCTGTTTGTTGCACAAATCAATTTTTATCCAAAAATGATACCATATTAAAATGACAGTGGTACCACAGTGCTTCATGATCCCTGAGCTCCACCCTTGTAACGCGTTTTGCGTTATTGGGCTCTTCATCAGAATAGCATCTAGTTGGAGCTGAACCCAAGAATAATAAAGCAAAGTTGGAAACTAAAACTAAAAATGTAAGTGTCTGACATTGTATAATGTCAGGCAGTTATACAATGTGCCCCTTCAGTCATCCTGAAAATGCGCACTTGTGGTGTGCCATTAGCCTTAGGGATGATCAATGCTCCCTCACAGAAATATGCTAAAAAAATATGTGTGCCTGAGTGGAACTGGTCATTATCTACGAGATGAAGACTCTAGTTACAATAAATAAGGATATCACATGCATTCTATATAATGTGTCCCAATCTGAAGTAGTCAGAAACCATGAAAGTACCACATTTTGGATGGTTGTGTTCCTTAGGTATGGCCAGTTACTATTTGTGTAAA
Source organism: Xenopus tropicalis (assembly GCF_000004195.4). Classification (NCBI taxonomy): domain Eukaryota; kingdom Metazoa; phylum Chordata; class Amphibia; order Anura; family Pipidae; genus Xenopus; species Xenopus tropicalis. The sequence continues at coordinate 26,417,966 of NC_030682.2, forward strand.
GTACCTTGGTGATTGAATTAGTGCCCATTATGCATTTTATAACAAGGGTCTCTTTTTGCCTTTTGGTTTGTGCCCCTTTATAGTGCATGTTCGTTCCTCTATGCTTTGCTCAGTTAAGCTCTATTAAGGTCTCTGTGCAGGGATAATGCTTTGGTGAAGTTGAGCTGTAGCAGGTGGAAATGGACCCAGGAGATATAGAAAGAATGGACTTCCCAGAAGCTGCCCCATGACACTGTGGACAATATAGTTGAGCACATTTTTTTTTTTCAATTTTGTTTCCATTATATCTGGAGCTTGCTGCAAAATAATAAGGCAAGTGTTATGTAAAGTTCACTGTGTGCTCCTCAGTCATTGGGAACGCCCTGCTTTGTATTTATGTAGTACATGCATGCTTGTAGGTCTTTATTAAGCCAAAGTCTGTACAACTATGCACCATAAAGGAGGTAAGCAGAGCTTATGAGATAGGGGATGGCAACATTAGACTGCAGGCCCGGACTGGCAATCTATGGATTCTGGCAAATGCCAGAGGGGCTGCTGTAAGATGCCATAGACAGTCACTATTTATTGGGTTGGTGGGGGGCTGTTTGGGCCTCTGTGTACTTGAAATGCGAGGGCCTGTTTTTAATCCCAGTCCAGACCTGTTAGACAGCTGATAAGGACTTTATAACATTAGGGCAGGTTTGTTGTGCTTTAGTCATCAAGAATCTCCAAGCTGTTGGTAGCAGTCACTGAGCTCCTTTCTCTTTCTTTAAGCTGTTTTGGACAGATCTGCAGATCTGAGAATCAGTAAAGAACCAAATGCAGGGGCCCTGGGTGCTCAAGCTTTTCATTTCAAGTTTCCTATAGGTGTCCATTGTGAATATAAGTGCAGTAAAAATATTTATGTCTATTTACCTTTATAAACTAATATTAAACTAATTAACTAATTATGAATAATCATAATTTGTAATGGCCAAGTGCAAACCCTGGCCAGGACCACCATCAGAGGAAGAAAAGTGAGGAGCCCTGTGACAGAGACAATCTTGAGATGCTGTAATTGTGGGCCATGTAAAGGGCACGAATTGCATTGGAAATGGGCAGGGTTTGGGCATAATTGCAGAGTGGCTGGGGTGAATGGGGGTCAATCAAAACATTATTGCTCTTTAAGGCTACAGTTTTATTGTTATTGTTACTTTATATAACATTTTTATATTCAGGTCCTCTCCTATAAATATATCAGTCTCTCATTCAAACCACTCCCTGGTTGCTAAGGTAATGTGGACCCTAGCAACCAGATGGCTGTTGAAACTACAAACTGGAGAGCTGCTGAACAAAAATTAAAATATTAAAAAACTACAAATAATAAAAAATCAAGACCCAATTGCAAATTGTCTCAGAATATTACTGTCTACATCATACCAGAAATGGCTACATGTAATAATACTACATGTTTTTCAAGAGTTCAGCTAGCATAGATGCACTCACTGGAAAGTGGAAATGGAATCTGTTTGGTGAAGCAGTATTTTATTTCTATTATTTTATAAAGTTTTATTTATAGGAACTCTTTAACCATGGACAAATGCTTTCCAGTTCTCTTCATCTACCAGTGTCATTGCACTTTATTCTGTGTTGTAAGTTCTGTTTTGTATTCTATTATTTCTTTTATTATTAACAGGTATGTATATATTAAACATACAAATGACATACAAATTGAGAAAATATGCTACTATTATAATTACATAATATTATTAGTAGTAGTATTTTTTAGGTATATTTATCTCTATCGCTGCCTCCCTAATCAGTATTGGATATATACCTCCGAAGCCCTTTTTGGTGTATTCCATTACAGAATCATTACGGCTCTGTGGAGTCACTCGCCTTTGCCGGCATCCTGACTCGGCTTTGAAAATGTGGCGATTGCCCATGTTAAATCTGCCTGTTGTGAAATCAACGATGGGATCAAGCTGCTTTGCATTAATGAACTGTTTATTGACACCCCCAGGGACCATTCTGCTAATGAATATGTAAATATAACCGTCTTTATCGTGCGGAAAGCACTTCACAAATAGTTACCCTTCCCAGCAAGGGCTATTGTGATTCAATAAAAACCGACTGTTTTATAAACTATTTTCCAAGTGCTCAGATGTTAACTAGGCAGCATGGCATCTCAGCCCCATATACTCCAGCATTCATACGTGGGCTCCTTTATGTGCGGCTGAGGAGATTGTAAAGCAGGTGCAAGCTGTTTGTCTTTGGCTCTGGGAACTGTTTGCTCTGTATGATATAATATGTAATGAAACAGTCATTGTTATCTTATAATTCAGCATTATTGTAATACTGATACTGGGAGAGGGCTTTTCTTTCCATGTAATCTTAAATAAGAAGAATTATTCATTTGTTTCTGACTTGGGCTACATTAATAAAATGAAACATTTACAACAATACATTTCAATATAAAACACAGATCTTAGCAGGGAACTATATAGGTAAACAATTCTGCTAATAGCAAATGAAATGTAGGAAAACAAATTTGGCTTTCAAAAAAATGGGCAAATTCTAGGCTTTTTTTTCTTTAAAAGATTCTCTATAGTTTGACACAAATATTCTGGGCCAGATTTATCAAAATGTGAGTTTAGAGCTTAATACATAAAAACTCACCCACAATCTATTTATTCTATGGGATTTTTAGAAGCATATTTATGAATGGAGTTAGAGTTCAACGGTTAATGAATACGCTTCTTAAAATCCCATATGAATGAATAGAATGTGGGTAAGTTTTTATGTATTAAGCTCTAAACTCACATTTTGATAAATCTGCCCCTAAGGTCCACATTTATTTGAGTTTTTGCTACAATTCAATAAATTGCAGCAAACGAAATTCACAGTTCACAGTGAATTCACAGTGAAATCATTATGAGGTTTTTACATTCAAGCTATTTAATAAATTTATGTTTTTTTGGTCAGATTTTTATTTTGCAAATTAACATGATCGAGTTTATTCATGATTAAGGAGCAGATTTATCAAAGCGTGATATTAGAACTCACAACACTAAAATCCCCCATTCTCTATTCATTCCTATGGGATTTTTGCAGACGTATTTATCAATGGGTAAAACTTAAGAGTTTACTAGTCAGTTAATATGCCTCTAAAAATCCCATAGGAATGAATAGACAGTGGGGGAAATTTCTGTGGTGAGCTTTAATCTCACACTTTGATAAAGTTGACCCTAATTTTCAGAAAAGACTCATTGGAAATTAGTAAATTGGCCTCTTAAGTTTCAATATAAAGTGATTTGTGTATTAATCTGATTAACTGGTTGGTCAGTGTTAATTTAGCCATGAACTAAAACACAGATTTAAATGTATATCTTGTAATGATCCCACAATCTGCAAATTGTTATATTACAATGGTTTCTAAGTGAGATAATTATTGAAAGTAGTGCCAAGAACTGACAACAGCCATCAAAATAATCACTTCTTCTCCTTGTAACAGCAATTACATTAGCACACTTCACTCATGGTCATTTGCTACTTAATATGCTTGGGAATTAGAATATATTCTCTATATTCTTGCAGAAATGGAGTGCAAGTATGAGATCCATTATCTGGAAACCCCTTATCCAGAAATTTTAAAAAATATATATTTATGGCCTCTTTTTACTTGATCCCAACTAAGATATAATTAATCATTATTGAGGGCTTATTTAATGTTTAAATGATTTATTAGTAAAAAAATAGTTGTAGGTATGGAGATCCAAATCGAGTTTAATCAAGATACAAAAAGACCCCTTATCCATAAAACCCCAGGCCCCTGGCATTCCCATATCTTTTATTGTAGTGCATAAATGTGAAAGCTAATTGAGTTCAGTCTGTGTTAGGGCGAAGGCACACAGGGCGATTACTCGGTGCGACTTTTATGTACCAAGTCTGTTGTGGTGACTAATCGCATCGGCTTTTCTGCCATAGGGTAATATACAAGTCGCTGCGACTAATCACTCACGAGTTTTCGCTAGACAGATTAGTCACTGAGACTTTTTAAAAAGTTGTGGCCCATGTGTCTTAAAGAGATTACTGATTTAAGTTTAAGTTTGTAGATATCTGTTTCCAAGTGTATTACTCAGCTGAGATTCATGGGTAGATTTTGTTGTATTTAAAATTTCATTTTTTGCCTGTGGGGAAGATGTATAGCAAATTTTGGGCAAAGTAAACTTTGTATATAAACAAAATATGTTTTTTACTCAACTATTTGCCAAAGGTCAAAACAGTTTTAACTTTCTGGCTCACTTACCAAAGCTTTTCCTACACTTCCCCACTGGCTTTTTTACCAACACTGTTTGAGAAGGTGAAAAATATTCTGTCCTGTGACCCAAAAGCTGGCAATCTTACAGCTGAAACGTTCTACAGGCAGCAGGAAACTTCCCCACAATCCAAGTGTATGAGATATGCCCACCGAAACCTCTACTTTTTTTGAATTGTCGCCAAAAAAAAACCAAGGTCTAAAATATTAAAACCTCTAAAGTTTTAAAGCAAAGAAGGATCCTCCAAGAAAGGGAAGGGACATCTGCCATTGACTTCTACACAATCTCAACAAGTTTTTATCGGCTCGTTGATGCGGTCCCCGAACCGACTGCCCGAGGCCGCAAATTTAATCCGATCGTTTGGCCTCAGGGCCAAACGATCGGATTATTTTTTTTTAAACCAACTTCCTACCCGATATCACCCACCCGTAGGTGGGGATATCGGGTAAAGATCCGCTCGCTTGGCGACATCGCCAAGCGAGCGGATCTAGTGTATGGGGACCTTAAGTCTTTTGTTAACTCCACAACCTTTTTTGTCACTTCTCATAGATTTCCCATATTGTTATTGTTATTCTCCAACTAGAATTCAGAATGGAGAGTGGCATAACAGCCCAAGGGACATGGGCATCTAAACAGGGTCGAGAATGGAACCCCCCCATAGCAGAGAGACATATTCTACTTGCAGAGAGAATGTATTTCTTGGTACCAGTGTGGACATCAGGCCCCGTATTAGGGCAATTCAGTTACCTGTATAAGCAAGACCTGGGTAGCAAATGAAAGAGTAGGTGAGAGAATAAAGCCGAAGCACAGCAAACACAAAGTACAGGTCTGTATCGAGGAAACTGTTATCCAGAAAACTCAGAATTATAGACTCCATATTAATCAAATTATTCACATTTTAAAAATTGATTTCTGTATAATAATAAAACAGTACCTTGTACTTGATCCCAACTAAGATATAATTAATCCTTATTGGAGGCAAAACAATCATTTGGGTTTATTTAATGTTTAAATACTTTTTAAGTAGACAAAGTATAGTGATCTGAAATACATAAAGATCCCTTAGCTGGAAAACCCCAGGTCCCAAGCATTCTAGATAACAGGTCCTATACCTCTATTTAGTAAAAATGTATGAAAATTGGACCTCCTGTTTCACAAGTATCAAAGTATCAAAATTAAAAAAAGAGGAATTACTTTATTACATTGTTACCTTGATATGAAATGCAAGTTTGCTCCTGTTTGTCAAGAGGAATTAATTTTCTGTTTAATTTATTTATTGTAGATTGTAAGCTCTTGTGAGTTGAAACCCTTGATCCTTTTTTTACTCATTAACCCTTGTTTGTTATATAAGCTCCCTGTTTGTTAGAAAAGAAATGTAAAGCGCTGTGTAACTTTGTTGGCGCTATATAAATATACGATGACGATGAGAGTGATAGAATTATCAACCCAGTCCCAGTATCTGCAGGTAGCAGTGAAAGCCTGGCAGATCAGTGGCCAATTCCGCATGGATTTCTCATCCTGCTAAGTGCCAGTTGCGCGGCTGCTTTATTTGGTCTCGTAGAGACTGGAACTGTATAAATACACTGTTATTATTAGCCCCTATCTTTCTTGTCTTCTGTATTCATATCCAACACTTGAAATGAGATTTGTTGGTTTGTTTTACAATGTGCCCTTTCCTGGTAAGATATTTAAAATAAATAATCATTGTAAAGCAGCCTGTGCATTAACCATTAAACATCCTTGCATAATGCTAGCAAACAGGTTGTTCTTTGTTTGCACTGTAAGTTGTAACAGCGACTGGGCGCTCTATAAGCACATAAAAAGCTCCGGACACCTGCATCTAATTCAGAGACTTTATAAAGCTTGATATTTATTTTTGAAGAAGCCTGTTTGCTCATGGTTCTCTATCTTTATATGGGGTCAAGAGCCGTATTCTTGTGTTACAGTCAATGATATTGTTGACTCACGTGAAACAAGAACTTAAATGGCATTAATGGCAACATTAATAACTGGGTACAATGGAGACTACGTCAGATATCTGTTTCAGGAAGCATCACGCCAGGTATTGTGTTGAGTAGAAGTGGAGGTTTAAAGCAGAGCATTGTGACTGACCCAGGGTATTGCTTCTCAGAATTTGCTTCCAGGTTTCCAGTTTGAGATATTTAATGTTTCTGCTGGTGCCAACATACAAAGAAGCCTATATTTGCCTCCTAGTCAAGGCTGGTCTTCGATACTGAGCTCCCTTGCTCCTAAGTATGCTATACTGTGCCTATACTGCCATTTGAGAGACCAGAAACTAGTGATGTGTGGGTTGACCCAGGACCCATGGGCTTATCCTAGGTCAGGCGGTTTAGGGTTGAAATTTAGGTGACCATTGTGGGTGCTGGTCAGACTGGGGAAATACACTCTTCCTCTGCTCATGAACTTTCCCTGTCTTGGAACCCAAGGCAAGTGCAGAATTAGTGCACAGAACAGAAAGACATGGGTACAGGTTGCATGCAGGTCCTACAGTGGCAGTAGGTTTGGTGTGCGGGTTAAGATTTTGTGGGTTAGGGTTGTGCGCAGGTTGAGTTTTTCCTGACCCACGAATCACTACTATGAACATCAAGCAGGGTGGGAACTATGGGTACAGTTTTTTTATAGAAAATCATCTGGAATGACTCCAGATCCTTGGAATGCTTTTAATATAAACTTAATTTTCTGTGAAAAATAGCTCCCAAAGCTGAAGGCCTGGGGCTTGAGCACCTGGACCCACCATACTAGATGTCATTACATAACTGTTCTTTATAAAATTCAAGTTTGTTGGGAACTATGGGTAGGCAGAAGAGGCAGATGCTTAGGGTCCAAGGATGGGGGGGTAGGACTCTTGGCACCTACCTCTTCTGCCTCCTCTAACTTAGGCCCTGTTCCCATTAGATCAGCATTAAGGTGGCAGGAGAGAGAACTTGCTAAGCGAAAACACAGTAGGAGAGAGTTGTTGCTGAGCTAGGGGTGCACAAGTACCAGTGCAAGAAATTATTTGCACTGGTGGCGAGAGACTAGTTGACTTAAGGCTGGGGGCTTGCCTTGTGTGCCACACTATAGTGGTCTTTTTGAGGCAAACACACAGTGTAACAGTGCAGGGCAACAGTACATTATTTTTTAAATACTTTAAAACACCTTCATTATTTGGTGTTCCCATTCCTTTAAATCCTGTTCCCCCCACCCTATAATAAAAAGGCCTTGGTTAGTTCTGTATCCAGTACAGGTATGGGACTTTGTATCCAGAATGTTCAGAACCTGGGCTTTTCCAGGTAAAGAGATCTTCCTGTAATTTGGATCTCCATACCATAAGTTTTGAAAAATCATTAAACAAACACAATAGGATTGTTTTGCTTCCAGTAAGGATTAAGGATATCTTAGGATCAAATAAAAGGTACTGTTTCACTTTTACAGAGGAAAAAATGTGAATTATTTGCTCACAATGTAGTCTAAAGGAGGTAGCCTTTCAGTAATTTGGTATTTTCTGGATAATGGATCCCATACCTGTATAATGAATGTAATGTTTATAGGATCTCTTTGGCAAGTTTCAGATTGCCCAGTTAAACCTCCGCACAGCCGGGTACAACTCATTTCTATGTGACAGTGGAGGGGAAGAAGATAATGTTAAATGACCTTTTTACAAGTATATATATATATATATATATATATATATATATATACAAAGTATATATACTGTATATATATATATATACACATATTTTCTGTTTGCTAACTTAAGTAAGTAGGTACACTGAGTTCATCAAAAATAGGTTCCCTTCTGCAAACAGCCTTTTAACATAATCAGAAGATTTAAAGCCCATGTAGGGTTATTACACATCATTATACCTATTGTGTAGCTCGCAACAAAAGGGACTCGTCAATGGCAGGGGTCATAAAAATTGTGGTCTGAAAGAAGCCGAGAGCCTCATGTTTGCTCCTGTCAAAAAGATGACCATATAGATGAGTGCAGAGAAAGCGGAATGTGTCAGCAGCTGACAAAACAAAGTGATGCCTTGAAGTGCACAGGAGCAGGGTTCAATCTAATGCAGTGCCGGCGAGTTTAAAGTTCAGCTCATAATGGTGTAAATCAGAAAAGCCTCTCCCTTGTTTCCATGGGCTAGGAATAAATTGCTGGAGTGATAAAAGGGCTTTCCTAATAGTATATATACTGTATATAAAACTTACCATTTATGCTATATTTTGCATTTAGATTTGGAGGCCGATTTATCAACTATTGTACAAGAGCAGTAACAATATGTAGCATCATTAAAAAAAAAATACCATTTCTTGCAGATTTAATTATTTATTTTTTTGTCCTGGAATGAGTCGTTCCAGCCTGAAAAATAATTGTCAGAATTGTTGCATGAGGGGATTAAAATTGGTGCTGTTGCTGAGATGCACTGAGCACTAATGCCATGTACAAAATTCCTGTATCTGGCTGCTCAAAGCAGCCGAATACATTCTAACAAATTCACACATTAATGAAGATTTGGATCGGGCACCATTGAAGGCGTCCAAGCAAAATCTACATTCAGTGCTGAATCGGCAAGTGGAGGTAGAATTCCTATTGTTTCTACCTCCATATCTGACGATTCAGCCCTGGATGTCAGTGGAGGATGGGAACGATCTTTCATGCAACCAATGGTCGCACGAAAGATCAAAATTGCTACGTGTATGGCCAGCTTTAGAGCACAGTCTCCAGGCTGCGTCAGGCGAAGTGCAACAGTTTAGGAAGAGTCTTTCCAGTCTTTCTGTCCTGAATCATGGGTGAAAATCTGCTCAGTCAGACCACCCTGCTTTCTAACTTGCCCTACATATAAGAAGCTAGACATAAATGCAACAGATATTATTTGTTCTTATGAAAGTTAAATCACGTATGACAATTTATTTCAGCATGAACAAATGCAACAAGAATACCAAAGTAGAATCCTTGAAGAGCAGAGACAAAAACTGAAGCACATTCGGGAAGCAGAATCTATCAAACAAAAACTGCAATCAGCAAAGCCTACAAGCCCTCAAATCAAGACGCCGGTATGTCACACAGTGACCCATATCTATATACATGTATTTATGCAAATGCTATCATTAAGAGGCTAAACCAATGATCCCCAACATGTGGTTCATGAGCAACATGTTGCTCACCGCTCCCTTTAATCTTGCTGCCAATGGCCTCAAAGTAGGTGCCCATTTTTGAATTTCTGGTTTGGAGACAAGTTTTGGAAGCCCAGAGACACCGTTTTATTCCAAGCAGCACCTCCCACAGGGTCCACATGGACTACCAAATAGCCAATTACAGCCCTTATTGGCATCCCCAAAGAACTTTTTTCATGCTTGTGTGGCTCACCAATACTTTTAGATCTGAGTGTGGTTCATGAATAGGGTTGGGGATCTCTGGGCTAGTGTGAGATTAGATCTCACCAGAGTAAAGTTCAACCACTCTCTATTAATTTCTATGAAAAAATCTTTGGGATTTTATGGGATATTTTATGGGATATTCAGCAATGGGTGAAAGCTTGAGTTTTCAATTTGGCTTTAAAAAGCCCTTAGAAATTACAGAGGGGTGAATTTTTTCTGTTTAAAACCTGCCACATAGGGGGTTATTTATCAACATTTGTATTTATTTTTTATTTTATTTTTTGCAATTAAATTTTTTGCACTTAATCTTGATTTTGAATAATGGTAAACAATGGCAAAAAAATTGAAGGTAAAATGCCAGGTCATGTAAAAGCTGATGGAAGCTGACCCTGAGTCAGGGGGGATTCGAGGCCCATGAGGGCTAGGCCCACCTAGTTTTGGCCCAGTGCCCCACCAACCTAGTCCAACCCTAAAGTGATTCAGGCACAAAACTTACACTCAGCTACACAGGACAGGAGCAAAGCAGCAATACATACATATGCAATGCAAAAATACAAATGGTGGGAAATGATTTTCCTAGACATACGCTCTAATAATGCCTGTCCCACTCACTTTCGTGAACAATGTTATTGGTCAATGCATACCACAAATCAAGGTGTCAGATCAGTAGGTTGAATTGCAGGCCCATAGGTCATCCAATAAGCCTATACATGTAACCATTTGGGACAGATTTTGACTGGCCATCACACTATAGTTTTATCAGCCAACTGAACATCCAAGTGTTTGGTTGGGGTTACCACATATGCACTGTCATGCTTATTTCAGACAAAAAAATGCCTGGGAAAAAAGCTTGACATATTTAATATCTCCAGTTTTTCTTCTTGTGTTTCAGGATGTAAGCAGAGACACTGAAACGCTACTTGCTCAGATTAAGAAACTTGCAGCAGTTAAAGAAGAGCAAGAAAAAAATATAGAAGGGTATTACTTATTTCCACATGTGCAAAAGTGCTTATATGCTATTTTGCTACAATCTAAAATACATGTTTGCTTTCTTTATAGGCTTCGGAGGGAGCTGGACCGGATAAACAGAACATGGGAGAAGAAGTTTGAGATCTTGAAACAAAGGTATATACTTGTGTTGTACATTGTATTGTTTTTACTGTAGGGAAGGTCATCACAACTGGTGGTAACTGTTGTGTTTTTTGCTTCTGTGAGAAAATGCTTGGGGCAGGTACAAGGGAATAGCAGCAGGGAAGAAAATTGACTTAGTAAGCTAACACCACCCCATTTACTTCTCCAAGTTCCATTGGGCAACTTGTCCTTTCCCCACAATGGGTTGCATGTAAAACCACTTTCATTAAAGGTACTTGGATCAAAATGCGCTCTCTGCACTTCTATATAATTGCTCTTGGCACCACACACCCCTTCCTTCCTTCCTTCTTTCCTTTTCAAATCAGGCGCCTATCAACACGGGTAACCCTGCCAACCTCGGATCAGATGGTAGCTCCAGGGTTCCCTCAGTGCCTAGTGTCAATAGGCGCAGCACACTTGTGCCGAAGGATTAAGTCTCACATGTCAGTTGCACGCTGAACACCATAAATGGCACCAGCCAATGTTTGAAAATACTTGCATCCAATTTGCGACAAAGGACACACACTGTGTGTCTTTACTTTGGTGTGCATCCATTTGGGTGAATCAGAGGCATCTGTGGTAGGTACAGCACACGTCAGCACCATACAATTCTCCAAAATATTTGTCACAATTGTGCCCAATGTGCATCAAAGCGCACATGCAGCGGTTGCATCCATTTTGTTGTATCGGATGCAACAGTGGTAAGCGCAGCTTAGTTGCATTAAGAGAATTCCCCGTTTGCATCCAACAGTGGTGCAAGAATTTTGGGAAAAAACAGCATTACAGGAAAAAACATGCTGATTGCACTCAAAATTGCACTTTGCTCACTGCACCTTGGTAAGTGAATGCGCCCTTTTGAGAATAATTGCACAATTGCGCCATAGCCCATAGTGATTCCTAGCGCATAGTGATTCCTACAGTGAAAAGAATCAACAGTAAGAAGCTTTATGTAAAGCAAATGTCATTGAACCACCAAAACATCTGACTATACTTTCCAATAAAATAAGTGAAAATTTTTAATACTGTATAAATATGTACATCATATATTTAGAGACCATTTTTAGGAAGAAAGCAGTGAATAGAACTCTTGGTTTCCTGTATAATCCCTAACAGAATAAGATAAGGTGTTTCACTTATTAGCGATAAGATTTTGTTCTTCCTTAGGGAATGTTGAAAAAAAATGTCAAAAAATGAGAGTAGTTTCTTCAGATTAGAAATGATTGACTAATTATATTGCCTTGCTTGGCCTGATGCTGCTAATAGCTGACTACAATTGTAACCTTGTGCTATGGTCTCAGCAAGTAACCCAGAGCACAGATAAGTAACGACAGCTTTATGATTTGTGGCCCTTGGATGATAAGCAGAAGGATACCTGTTGTCCGTTATCTAGCCCTCATTTACTTTCATTTCACGTGCCCCGATTTTACCTGTTTGCGCTTTGAGTCATATTTTCCCTTTCACTATCTTTTGTCATATTAACCATTCTCCTTATCATTTCATGTTTGTCTGTGTCTCCACAAGTATCTTAGTTTCTTTCTTTTTACTCTCTATTTACTTATTTTTACTTATTTTCACAATACCTTTTATTTCATAGTATAGAAAATATAACAACTACCATACTCTGCAATATACATCTGTTAAAAAAATATGCAGCTTTTTCATGATTTTTTATGTAATAATATGGTTTGGAACAGTTACCTAAGCCTTCACAGTGCAATTAATTGTTTGTTATGTAGTTCCTGCATGCTCTCTATAAAGCTGGCCATACACGCACTGATAATATCATACGAAACCTCGTTTCGTACGATATTCGGTGCGTGTATGGCAAGTCAGCGAGTTGACCGATATCGCAGGAAGCTGCTGATATCGGTTGACTCGCCGATCGGGCCAGTTAAAAGATTTTGATCGGGCGCCATAGAAGGCGCCTGACCAAAATCTGCCTTCATCGCTGAATCGGCAGAAGGAGGTAGAAATCCTATTGTTTCTACCTCCTTATCTGCCTGTTTCAGCCCTGAAGGTTAGTGGCGGATCTGACGATCTTTCGTGCGACCGATGGTCACACGAAAGATCTCAGATCGCCACGTGTGTGGCCACTTTAAGATGTGGAGGAGTTTTTAACATCATGTTTTAGTCCCTCCTTCCCTGCCAGGATTTCAAATGATGCAGAAATGAGTAACTGTTTTGCAGCTGGATTTCAGCATATGCAAATGGTATATATTCATACTTTTTGAAGGAACAGATTACAGTGATAGATATATTAGGGGTTCCTGTGTTGTTTGTGGCTCTAACAAATTTTGGTTCAGAAGCCAAAGTCTCTTTTTCAAGCTAAATTTCACTGAAGAGTAGGGTTGTTGAGGTATGACCTGGGAGTCAAATTAAGCCCTGGCATTTCAAGTACACAGAGACCCAAACAGCCCCCACCAGCCCAATAAATAGTGACTGTCTATGGCATCTTACAGCAGCCCCTCTGGCATTTGCCTGAACCCACAGATTGCCAGTCTGGGCCTGTGGCTTTCAATGCCTTTCCTAAACCCTTTATGCAAAATATCCACATTCTGCATTGTTATGATACCCTTTTTACTGTGGTATCACAACAATAGTGATATTAATTGTGAATAGTTGGGTGATTGTTGTTTAAAAATGAGGTAGACATTTTCACTATAAATAATGGAGAGTGCCGGGGGGGCAATTCAGCTTTATAGTTACAACTAGATGGCAAACCTTTCTTTTAAGATCATTTAAGATGTGTGTATTTCTTTTCATTTCTTTAGCTTTCATGCTATAAAGGATGAGATGTTCCTGAGACAGTCGCTGCATCGCCAGTCCTTAAGCCTTCAGAAAGTATCCGTCAGTTATATGGTAATGTTGTTATGCATGTTTTTATTAGAAATACATAGAAATAATAAAAAATGTTTAAACTGAAATAAAAGAACATACCAGAGTCCAAGTTAGTGCTGGCAGTATTGGGTTTTTGCTAGAATAAACCTCGGGGGCTATGTTTTGAGAAACAGTGACGTAAATAGATGCTACAGGGCCCTACAGCAAATAATTTAGGGCCCCAGAATATTAGTAAACTGACCGTTTCTACAGTAATAATTGCTCCTTAATTAGGGTCCTGGGGCCCCCCCCCTGCAGGGTCTGATTTCTCTGTTATCAAGTTGTTGACTGTAAAGATATATTGACAAATGTCTCATAAAATGTATTTGCTTCCTTCTGTCAAGTAGACAAATGAAAACACTGGCGAAATTCCTTCAAGTGCTGGTCCAAAAAATAGCTTCTATTTTCCTGCCAATCCTTTGGTATGTAATTGGTTAATTTCTGTATCTTTATCTAAAGTGGCAGAGAGTGAAATAATGTCATAATCCAGCTGAGAATGTAATTAAGGAATGATCCTGTCTAGCCCCAAATAGGAACCAAGACATCTCCAAGTCGCTTAACTCACATGGCCGACAGCTACGCAGATTATCAAGAACAAGTCATGGTCACAGAGAACGGTAAGGTCCAGACTGCAGTAGAGTAGAAGCAATTACTGAATGAGCTATGTGTTATTTTAAGAGCTTTTTTGAGGGACAAAAGGCTAATCTTCATAAAGTGCAGAGTCATCTGGTTGCATTATATCAATAAATAATGATAAGAATCATAATCATCAACAGGGGTCCTCATGGAAGGCATCAGGCACCCACGTATAACATAACATTTGGGAGCTTGGGTATACTGAACTATACCAAATACTGGTTCAGAATGGCTCTATCAGTTACACTTCCTGTACCTTACCCAGAGATATCCTAACTTTATGGTGTATCTTCTATCCACTTTTAGGCTTGTACACCTTATAAATGTGATTGCCTTCAACTATATCCCATTTCTTTGATATTGTGCCCTGATTTCTTACGTTTTGCCAAGTGTGCGCCCAGTGCTGGCTACACATGGGGTGATATAGTGAGCAACTGATGTTCCAGAGGTTATCAGATTTCTGTATCCTATGACCATTCATTGATACAATGGGAAGTGGTTTTCAATAAACGTGGATTGATGTAGGCATCAGAATGGAAAAGCCTCCTGCATAGAATTATAATCTTTCAGCTGCTGGCCCTGAGTGCGCAATGGCTGACAGCAAGGTTCTTATCTTTCTACATAATTTTTTATATTTGATGCATACTTCCTTACTTTGCTCTGTACTGGGAAACATGTTAATGCATGTTAATACTACTTCACTTCAACTTAGTAATGTTTATTGACAATAATGAGGCTTCACTTACTCTTAACACATTGAGAATAATGAAGCCTAACCCAGCCTTGTTGTCGTTAAGATGTTTTTAAACTATACTGTTTGTCATCCCCCCTGTAAATGCTCTTAAGGGGTGTTTCCATGGGCAATTCAGCTCATTGCACTCCATGTTTAAAAGGAGAGAACGTTGGTGTACATGCCTGGGGCCCCAGCCTGACCAATGCAGGGCTGCTTCCAGGCTTCCTGCAGTTGCCTAAATGACTAAGTGGTGTAGGAGACAGGTACTCTGTCTGGATGATGATTGAATACTACAGGTTTAATACCAATTGTCATTTGGATTTACCAACATTATGAGAGAGATAAATGTAAAGGCAAGTATACTGGTATATAGTGGCTCACAGGACCTCAGAACACCAAACATATATATATATATGTATATATATATATATATAACTAGATAATAGTTTAACATGCTTCATTTGCATCTATGTACGCAAGACCTTTCTCACAGTCCTGTAATTCAGCACTGTTTACTTTCTAGTCATTAGAAAACTTCTTAATGAGCTGCAAAGACACGAATCCTGCAGATAAGGAACCCTAAAGTAACAGTGATTCTTCACCACCTTGTCAGCAAGAGAAAGCTCAAACATAAATATCTGATGCACAGAAGTCACACACTTAATCCTACAAGATTACATTGTTTTCTCTTACTTAATACCCCCTGATAATGTGTTTGTGGAATGGGACTGAGGTTATCCTACACTTAAGGGAGCTATAGATAAGCTACTAGTGGATCTTAAATTAAATTTGATTATTAAATACCCATAAATGTATAGCACAGAACTCTACAATCTGGGTAAGGTTTGGCTATCTTTTAGAAGAAAGCATTGTTTAGCTTTAAAAAAAAACTGTGGAAACCATGTCTAAAATTCCCTTTATTTCATTTCCCCAGAGAACATCGGTTTTTGGGTCTATGGTTTTAGTCAGTGGTAGATATAAAAAAAATGCTGAGGATGGTCAAGAAATACAGCAGCTTAGCCATATGTACAAAAGTGGGGGAAAGTGCCTCATGCTGCTTTACATATACACAAATATCCATAAACCCCTTCCAATTCTATATTTGACCTGTTTATTTTAGGCCAGTGTTTCCCAACCAGTGGTTGGTGAGCACAAAGTAGATGGCCATTTTTAAATTTCTGGTTTAGAGGCAAGTTTTGGAAGAACAGAGACAAACCCCTTCTGAAGGCTAACAGTCCACATGGGGCTACCAAATAGCCAATCACAGTCAATGGAAATACACCAATAGAGCAAATGCTATGTGTTCTATTAACTTTAAAGAGTGATATTTTTGGCCCGTGAACAAAATGAATTAGTATCAGATGTTGCCACTGCAAATGTTTGCAGCTGCTGGGGTTGGTCTAGGACAAGACAAACGAACGACTTGAGAAGGTGGGCTTTGGAAAATAAGTGGACCTGATCAACTCACTAACAGCATTAATTAAGCAGTGTTGAAGTAGGTTCTGTAATAATAACTGTAGTGGGAACATGCCACTTGCTCTTTAAACCAATAGGTGGTTGGGCAAATATTCTAAAAAATGCCTACTGGACCTCAGGTCAGATGCACTTTACAAAGAATTCTAATGGCTGCCAGCAGGCTACTTTGTATGGCATTGATTATAGTTTTTGCAGGTGTGAACCTGGCATTGACCAGTAAAAATACTCATGACATGGGACCAGTTGAACAGCAATAGAAAAATTGGAAAGCGAGAAGCTGTTGAGAGATGTAAACGAAGGAACAGAGAGATTAAATTTATTGGGAACAATGACTGAAAATGGATGATGTGATGTTCAGCTTGTGTGCTATTTGTTCAAATGTGTTGGGGGCCAAAAATGGCACTGTTTAGCTTTTAGGCTTAATGATATGATTACTTTAGTCGTCTGAACAACTGTAACCAATACCAGTTCCAAGCTGGCTGATACCCCAACATGGCCAGTGGGTTTAAGCTGAACCACAGGCCAGTTTTGTGAGTGGTTGAGCCTTTGAGGGCTTTGGAATTATTGATGTATAAATGTGTCCAACTGACTAGTTATAGGCAGGGTATTTGAGCAGCTTGAGATAATGTCACGTAGTTGATTCCCTGCTAGCACGGAGAGACGCCAGTGGCCAGTTCCCTTGGATTCCACTGACTGGGAACAGGGAAGCACAGGTGTGATCACATTTCCACATGAAAATGCTCATTTTGGTAAGAAAAGGACTCTGCATGTTTCCCCTCAAATCAGTATTGTTTATATAGGTTTTTAAAAGAGTCATAGAGGACTAAAGATGGACATGCATGCCCTGATTTTGTTGTGCAGTTTGTCCATACTACATAACTGTCTGACCATATAAGCATTTCGTATGGAGCAGTTATAACCATACATTTTTATTGGCTCCCAGTGTGTCTGTCCAAGCTGAAAATGTAATATACTGATTCCAATGAGAATCTGAAATTTGCATTTAGGAGCACACTCTATGTATTTCCCAGTTGTTTGACCAGTGAAGGACACTGAGCCATTTTGCATTCTCAATTATCAGAAATGATAACATTAGGTCTCACCTAAAGACACATTCCTGCCCCCCCAGTAGTTGATTGCTATATGCCATGTGGCACAGACACCCTACCAATTTATAGGAGTTTTGGGGCAAACTTTAATATCATTCTGTTTGTCACTGTGAGGATTGAGGCTTAAGTGGCTTTTATCACCCTTGCTAGTAAATGACCAATTGTCATATTTTTGCAGTTTATAAATAGGGCCCAAAGTCTTCTTGCCTTGAACTGAACTGCCGAGCAGCACCTTGGTCAGCGTCTAAAGGGTTACTGCAGGTTAACCCTGTGAATTCTTTTCCCTTATTAAGTGATACAAACTTATGAAATAATATAGCAACTCTAGATTCTTTATATTAACAAAAGAACTTTATTGGGCACAGTGGGATTAAACTGACCAAAAGCTACTAGCTAAATACTTATTGGCCAGGGGATACTGGCAGGCAACAGGCCAGATCAAGCAGGTTTGATTTTCTGTTGAATCAAGGGCAACATTTGTGTGTTGATGCTGCGCTTGTCCTGATGGCCTGCATAGCGGCAATTATGGTTCGATCAGGAGGGCCAAACAATCACATCGGTCCGATATTGCCCACCTCAAGGTGGGCATGAGGGGGAAATATCTGTATGTTTGGCGACCATGCCAAACAAGCAGATCTTTACATATATGGCCAGCTTTACTAGACTGACGCTTTTATTTGACGCAACTCAGTTTTCCAATGAGCCCATTATTTTCAACTGAATGGTTTGTGTGTGTTTAGCTTTACGTTGTGTCCACTGTAACACTGTCACTGGTTCTTTTTAAAAGTGCCCTCTTATGTCCTTGGTTATCATTTCTTACTAGCAGTGCTTACTTAATGGTATTACAATACTGTTACATAATAAAATGAATAGCTTCAGTTTCTACACTTTACATATTTTATATAAATAAATAAGGGGTTATTTATAATGCAGAACACAGTGCACAAAGTGGGGGGGAGACTGCTATCGTTCATTTTTTTGCACTTTGCCCACTGCTTTACGCACTAAGTCTGTTAGTGCTTGTGTAATCCGATTATCCCATTTAGGCTGAATGTAATGCTGTTTCACACTGCCATCAATTCTATAGGCAACAACCCAAATCAATGTTTGCCTTTCCAAGGCTTCAGTATCTGACACAATCACACAAATTATGTTAATGAATTCCTTGTTTTGTTCTCCAAATTTTCATGTTTTACTTTTTTTTTTTTTTTTTTAAATAAAATTTCTCTAAATGTTAGTTCAGGTTAAAATTGGAACCACATTTTGTTAGCTCCCTTGTGTAAGGGGAGTTTATTATTCATTAACTGGCTGTTTTTCAGAACATACAAAGGGCAGACTTGGTTTTACTACTTTGTATTTTCTTCTTATATTTTCGTCCTCCCATTCTGAGCCTCTCATTCACAGCCATGCAGACGCAGCCACCACTACATTGTAGTCCCTTGTAATGATACCACTGGCTCTTTAAATGGGCAAGTTTCATTCACACTTGGCCATTAAAATAGAAAAGGCTTTTTGGCCACGGCCATGCGAGCATAATAAATTGTATATGTTCATGATACTGAATGCATCCCTGTCCATATGCTGCATTGCAAAGCTTACATGAATAAGGCATTTACTAAATCAGTCCCACTACATTAAACAGAAAAACAATCTTTATTCATGGTAACTTATCAGTTTCAATTAATCAACCCTAACAATAGGAATTCTGATGTGTTCAAGCTACTTGAAAGCAATAGGTCATCTCCAGGGCAGTCTTGTTGTGTCTTTGTGCTCCGGGATTCTAACAAAGCCCCATCACACTCATGAAATAAACTCACTTTTAGATATGCCTTTACCTATAGCCGTTTTTTTTTTTTACTCCAATTCAAAAGTCTTGTTACTCTTCTTTATGGATCCAACCAGAGAATTGCTGTAAGAGGCTCGTAATCCCAGACAAAGAATAAAGATATCTCCATCATCAGATGACCATTCTTTCAGTCCCTGTGCTGCTATGTGAATGGCATTGTGCAGACCATTCCATTGGTATTGAAAAGGGGTAACCACTGGTTTGATTTGGTTACACGGTTTAGCAAAGCACTCCCTCCCACTGCCTTAGGGTCTGCGAGAGGTCGCTGACCTGTTTAGAAGTGCCGAGCGAAATGTCATGTCGCCCCTCCCAGATGGGAGTATCTGCATTCATTTGATCCGTATAAAAATGATTGGGGATGGTAGGATCAGTGCTTCTGAATTGCAGTTTATAGCAGTTTACAAAAATTCACATTGTTGGAAAAGAAAACAGGGAAGTGTCACTTTCTAAATTACATTACCTGTGAAATGTCATTAGTCTTTTAGGGGATTATCGGCTTCGGACGGCCATAATTCCACAAAGGCTACAAGGCTGCAGTGATGTAAAGATTTCTAAAGTGACAGCAAGTAATTTAATCTGATAATAATTATATTTTAGACGTTATTACATTCAGATTTGTTTAGCCTAATTACCTTGCAGTCCATTCTGGTGCTGTTTTTGCCATCCAAACTATTCTGAATATATTGGAAACTATTTGTATCTTATATTAACTTGAGGCATCAACATTGTTCTGTAAAATGTTACTGCTTTTATTTATACAGTATATTAAAAATAGTGTAATTTATATATACAGTATATTAAATAAAAAACTTTAATGACACACTTTGAAATTCAGAAATTCACAGTGTTGCTGGTTTCTCATTCAAATATATAATATATATATATAGTTGGTTATGAAAGCATTTACAGCATTTACTAAAAAGTTTTTAGTCCATCAAAATGCCATAGACATCAACATGTTTTGATCCACTTGGGACCGTTGTCTTGATGTGTATGTGTATATATATATATATATATATATATATATTGTAATAAATGCAAAGCACTCACAGCATTTGACATAAAAAATACAACATTTTTATTGTACCATCATTATACCATAATGATATTAACACGTTTCGAACCACCTGGGACTGCCAGGATGTTAAATAGGAAGTAATGTAATGTAATGTAAAATATATAAACCTTACTTACTATATATATATATATATAGAGAGAGAGAGAGAGAGAGAGAGAGAGAGAGTCTCAAATCCCTTTTAACACAAACATTAACTTGTTCTTGATCCTCTGGGGGTAGGATGTCAAAATGGAATTTTTGTGTCCCATATTTTATAATAGATACATTGCAGCTGTTAATTAACCCCAGTGGTACAATCAAAATGACATGAATATAATAAATATAGTTAATACAATTAATGCAACAACAATACAAACTATTAATGATAAAAATCCCTTTGTAAAGCTGGCAATACAGTATTATAAGATCTGCTTTTTTGGCAAGGTCGCCAAACGTGTGGATCTTTCTCCCAATATGCCCACCTAAGGTAGGTGATCGTGGCCCTAGGGCCAAACAATTGGATTACGACAAATAGGACTACAAGACGCCAGGCAAGGACATCACTGCACTGATATCTGAGGGCCCCATACATTGCAGATAAGCTGCCAAATTGGTCTGAATTGTCAGCTTAAAGCTGTATGGCCACCTTAATACAAATTGATGAAAGACCATACATGGACCTCTTGAGAGAAGCAGGCAAGACTAACCTAAACACCTATGACGAGCAATCTTGATATTTTCATCATCATCAAAATTGCAACAAGCCCTTTCGTGCTGATAATAATGTGTCAAAAAAAGCACACTGCCAGCCACAGAGCCAGATGTCATAACAGAATAGTGAAGCCTCTCGTGATTTCTCAGTGCTTCTTAACTATATGGGATCTACTACAAACTACCCGCCGCTTGCTAAACTGTGAGCGGTCACATGACTTATGGCTCCACAAAAGGGGCGTCCACGTTATTGGCTCTGATGAGCACAGTGATCATTTGTAAGTCAGGCCCATGATGTAAAAGTTTCCTTTCATTAAACACACAATTATAATTCAGCATATGTAAATATTTGTTTGCTTGAGTTGTCCATGAAGGATATAAATTAATCTTAACCTGCAAAACATTACCCCACAATACAGACACCTTTACCACACTACAGCATACCACACACGGTGCATTTTTATCCAATAGAAGTGATCCCTATAGGTCAGGATTTCACATTACCCAACATGCTACATTCATTATCACTTAGCTATGCCTGGCTTTATATTCTGGTGTTTTTGCAAGGACATCCCCAGCCCATGAATTTCATATATACTTATATGAAAATATATCATATAATATGTCATATTTCAATATATACCTATTTTAAGCCCCACATTATGGTAAAAAAATGGCGTTAAAGTGTGTGGGCTTGGCACTGGTTAGTTTTGACAACAATGCTGCTTGTCCCAATGCTGTGTGGCTCCCTTGTTTGCCAGTGTGATTGTGCTCTAATACCAGCAGAGATGCAAGCCTCATGGGGATTGGACAAGGGGGGAGAGAACAAAAGGAGAGAATAAGAAGACTGGGGGAAGAAGAATGGAAAGGGATATAAAATAATTTTGAGGAAGATCCTTCTACTCTAAGAAGTTGGACACCACTTATCTGGAGTCTTAACAACATTACTATTTTTCGAAGGACTTTTGCAGAGATCTTTCTTCACCGATTGCAAAAGTTATTGGTTAGGTTGTAAATAAATATAAAGAAAATAAAGACAATAAATGAAAATTATTTTGTAAAAAAAGCAAGGTTTGTGGGGATATATTTAGGAACAGCCACTTAGATTATTGGGAATCACTGTGCTTATTGAATTAACAATCGCTCAAAATTTTGACTGTCCATAGTTATAGTGATGTTTGCTCACAAGCAAAATAGTGATTCCCAGAAACCATGATGGGAAGGGAGGTGAGTCCGAGACACACAATCAGTAAATCATTTTTTATCCTGTGCAGATTTGTTGTTTGGCCTTTTTTAAGGATTGTGGAAGATGTCTTTTTGTATGCATGTTGGCCATTGTGTCCATTTTGTTTCTGCATGTTTGCCTGCCATCAAAGCCACCTATCAGATATGGCAACAAGAGGCATGTCTAGACACTGACTTTTAGTATTAAGTCAATAGAGAAATCTCAGAGCAGAACTCTTCAAAGGTTTTTTACGCCTGGTTACTGGCCATTTGTACCTATTCTGAGTGCCTGGTGAATAATGGTTATTCTTTAAGCCCTTCCCTATTTAACATAGTTTAATTATATACAAACTTACAGATGATGGTGCTGAGATTCTTGACATGATCCTCCCTAGTCTCCTTGCTGTTTTTTTTATTATACAGCGCACTTTCTGCAGTATATAACCCCTTCTTACCCTCTATCTAATCAGAGGAGGAATGGTTATGTCACACTGTCTTTTAATGGTCCTATGGACTAAAAAAAATTCCTGTTTTGATAACAAACTTTTTTAAAAAGCAGGACTAAACCTGTCTGATTATTAATTAGATTGTGCCTTTCCATAAAACCTATCCGGCTACCTAGAAGCCATAATAATAATAATAATGCAATTGTACTGGGCACACAGCAGATTACTGTGCCTTGCTACCACTCATCTTTATAAGATGCCAGCACTTCTGCTCTGTCTGCTTGCTTTTATGGAATGCCAAAAGGCTGTTTGGGGTACTCATAATGTGTAATATTGAATGTGAAGGCTGTGTAGTAGGGCAGCCAAGAATTGCTTGTCCATGGATACTTCCTGCAAAGGAACATTTCCCAAATGTACTTCGTGGTGGGCAAAGTAACATTAAGTACAGAGATCTCTCCGGTTTGATGTAAATCTATCCAAATGTGGTGAAAAATTGCTTGCTTCGTCCTATCCAGTCCTTTGGTTACATTAAGTACAGACAGAGATCTCTCCTGTTTAATGTAAAGCTATCCAAATGTGGTGGAAGATGGCTTGCTTCGTCCTATTCGGTCCCTTGGTCACATTAAGAACAGACAGAGATCTCTTTGGTTTGATGTAAATCTATCCAAATGTGGTAGAAAATGGCTTGCTTCGTCCTATCCAGTGCTTTGGTCACATTAATTACAGACAGAGATCTCTTTGGTTTGATGTAAATCTATCCAGATGTGGTAGAAAATGGCTTGCTTCATCCTATCCAGTGCTTTGGTCACATTAAGTACAGACAGAGATTTCTCCTGTTTGATGTAAATCTATCCAAATGTGGTGGAAAATTGCTTGCTTCATCCTATCCAGTCCTTTGGTTACATTAAGTACAGACAGAGATCTCTCCTGTTTGATGTAAAGCTATCCAAATGTGGTGGAAGATGGCTTGCTTCGTCCTATTCGGTCCCTTGGTCACATTAAGTACAGACAGAGATCTCTTTGGTTTGATGTAAATCTTTCCAAATGTGGTTGAAAATGGCTTGCTTCTTCTTATCCAGTCCTTTGGTGCTATTGGTGCAAATTGAACAATTAGTACAAATTGGCCATTCATTATTTGCAGGTAATCTAACTTTTCAGTCCTTAGAATCCCAGATTAACTATCTGTGTGATTAAAGGTTCCCACATTGAACACATGTATTAATTATTTGTTAATTTAGGTTAAAATATGTCAACAAGTGCTTAAATGGTAAACTCATTTGTGCAGAATATTAGTTTAAGCCAATAGCCACGTCGCACAGGGCCCCCTATCACCTCCCAAACCTCGTAACTGACCATGATTAAAGGTTCAGGGCCCCCAGTACTGGGTCTAACAGTTGTGCAGCTGGGCCATGACCATGTACAGAAGAAGGAAGGACCAGGGAGACTGGCACCCTGCATGTAGTCACGGCTACTTTTTCCTGGCATAGTTTGTGGACTTTGACTTATTGGTGTCCTGTGTGTAGATGATGTCACAGAAATAATAAAGAATAAATAATACGTTTTTAAACCTTTCCTGTTTTTATTTTAGAGCTACAGGTTGTGTCTGACGATGAAGAGGATCTGGAAGATGTTCATCCTCTCCCACCGCCTCCCAATATAAATTAAAGGAGAAATCAAGAGCCACCTTTTTTTCCACCATAGTTTTTAAGTCTTATTATAAATATGACATAAATATGATGATTTTGTATGATACATGCAGAAAGTGCCCTTTTTAAACTTCATGTTAAAATGTATAGATGTACCCTCAAATGTACAGCAATTTGATTCTGTGCATTGTATTATATAATAGTATATGGTGAGTCTCACTCTTGCACTGCAGAGGCTAAGGTCCTCACTGGCTTAGTAATACAATGGTTTAGCCAATAGGATAACTTCATCTTTTTGTTTTATTGTAGTATTCAGAACTGGCACCCAAAACTGGAAACACAGGTTGGCCTCTTTCATGTCTACATTAAAAAATAACATTATACTGATCTGTGTATATATATGTACAAGTGTTTGAGGGTATAGGATATGCAAGTACATGCTGACTGAGAGTACTCATGGTCTAATATAGGGTCAAGGTGCTATAATATACAAAACAAATAACCAAACTCCTAGGACTAATATGATTTTTATGTCAACATTTCGACCCTACACATGGGCCTCTCCATGATCTCCATACCTAGGGTTGAAAAACTGATGTATTAATATAAAATATAGCTCTTTGAGGTCAATTATATGTATATATTTCCCATATATATATTTTCAAAATATTATTTCCTGGCTAATAAAGAATATTTTAAATGTAGTTTTTGAATTCTACAGCCTTGCGTGCTTAATTCACTGCTCCGCTCTAATTAATTCTGCTAAGCGTACATACATGGACCGGTCTGCTGGAGCAATATAATTACTGCTGGAAGCCATCCAAAATATGAACAATTGAGCTCTGTGTTGCAGATTACACGAACGACGGTTGACGCCCACAGTCAGTGTGAGGCGCAGACAGCTGAATATTCCCGCAATTGCCTGTCACATGGTACATCCATCTGCCTTGCAAGCTATGGGGCCACGGGGCAGATGTTTAAGCAGCCAATGAACTCTGGAGTTAAGGGGGTTGTTAGCAGTGACATCCCAGAGAGTAACACCACACCCTCTCAGCTGCATTGTGTAACCTGAAGGCAACAAACACCTCATTTGAGTTGTGACTATCCATGAAGGCAAGGGAAAGCCTACCCATGAGAATAAAGGGCATATTTATCAGCATAAGAGATTAGAGCTCACCAAAGAAAAATTCACCCACTCTCTATTCATTACTTTTTAGAAGTGTATTTATCAATGGGTGCAAGTTCAAGTTCACCATTTGATAAATATGCATCTAAAAATCCATAGGAATGAGTAGAAAGTGGGTGATTTTTTTTGTTATGGGCCCTAATCTCACATTTTGATACATCTGCCGCTAAATCTTTTATCAAAGAGTGTTGCAAATCATTGAATGCCTCAGTGTTTCAGGCAGGAGACCTGGTCTTTTTGACACTAGGCTGAAAATAGTCACAAGACATTTACTTTCTACTTAAATATAATTTCTGTGACAATTAAAGAAAACCTTAACCCCCAAATATGCTTTCCAGTATCTTTTGTAGTGAGGCCTAGAGCTGTAGTGTCCCTTCCCATCCATAACATTCCTATACAGTTTGCTGCATGCCAAAAATCACTCCAAATGCACATACAACAGGTTTGGAATGGGATTGGCCCTGGCATTTCCAGTACGCAGAGGCCCAAACAGCCCCCCCAGCCCAATAAATAGTTGGGTGAGTCTTACTCAGGGCTAAGGGAAAGTGGTGGATCAGAAAAAGGGAGCAGGCCGCCATATTTAAAGTTGCTCAGAGCTGAAAGACATAGGAAAAGAAATTGTAGCTCAATATAAAGTAAAAGTACAGCACTTGTGGGGTTCTACAGCTATAAACCTACAATATCATTTTGTCTGGCTGGTGGTTCTTCCATCAAGGATTCCCCTTGAGAAAGGCTTTCTGTGCCGAACTGTTGGGGTAATTCTCATCTTTGGCAAGTGTATCTGCTTACCTGTGTGTCCTTTTTCTTTACCTGTGCACATTTTTGTGGTATGTATTATCTTATAGTATTATGTGAAACTGACTGTATCAGTTAAAATTGAATTTTGTTAATTCTTTTGTATACTATATAAAAGATAATTACTTTTTAATACTACCACTGTGCCTTTCATTATTTGAGTGCAAGCCCTTATTTTATAAAAAATACATTTACTCTGGTACCCTATATTGGGGTACAATATTTGGGTTGCTTTTGCACCAAATTCCTATACTGTATTTTGAGATTGTTATGTAAGTGCCGTCTTTTCATTTATATTTGTTATTGGTAGTTCTTCCATCTTCAGCTTCGTTTACATGTGATACTTGCATGACTTTTTCGTCGCCGTCGTGATTTTTTTCGTATTGAGCAATTGTAAACGGCGGAAAAACCAATCCGTTTTTTTCGAGACGGCGACAAAAAAGTCGTGACAATTCGTGAAAAAGTCACAAAACGGCGACGGAAAAATACCGATCATTACGGAAAAAACGCATTCAGCCGCTTTTCAGACGTTCGTGGATTGGTAAATGTGCCCCCTTGTCTATGTTTGATAAGTGATTGGTAAAACCATTATCATGCAGTTCTGGTAACAGGTTCTAAAAATATGTTACTGGTCGTATTTTATTTTTCCTCTCACCATCAGACACACAAAACAGCCCTATTCCTGTGGTGATAAGTATCCTTTGAAAGGGTTTGTATCATCCCAAAATGGTACCTACTTTTAGGGGCAGATTTGAGTTTAGAGTTTAATACATAAAAACTTACCCACATTCTATTCATTCCTATTGGATCTTAAGAAGCGTATTTATCAATTGGTGAACTCTAAATTTCACCTATCGATAGATACACTTCAAATATTCCTATAGGAATGAATAGAGCATAGATAAGTTTTATGTAGTAAGCTCTATTTCATTTTGGCAAACATTTAATAAATCCCAGTATTTTTATTTTCTTTTTGCTCACTTGTATCATTCAGCTTCATTAGTAGCTGCTACTTTTATCTACAGTTACTATTTATTGTATCCTATGTGACATAAACCCTATTAAACCTATTTGTAGGCAGCTACAATTAGCAACTAGTATTCCCCAAGTGTGATATAAGCCTTCGTAAATAAACATGTTCTTGAATGCATTATCATTGCACAGTTGTGAAAATAATTGCCATATATCGACGTAATTTAAATATGAACATACATCCATTCAGTTGTTGTTAGTCCAGGAATATATGTGTGTATGAATGTAATATTTCTATAGTGTTTTCAGGATCCTTCCATGCTTTTTGTTATAGATTGATGAGGCTGTAACGTTTTTCCAGAATACTCAAGATTTACCCAGTAGGAACTTTTATGTTATTTGCCTTATTCTTCTAATTGTGAGGTAAGCATTATTTCCTTTAAACATAACTGTCAGCGTGTTGGAATGATGCTCTGGCATCTGAGATAAAGGGGATAAAGAAAAAAAACCCCAAAGTAAAGCCTATACGTAGCTTTGCGCAAGGTATTGTTTGCTAATGGCAGCAACAGGCGACTCCTTACAAATGCTGTGCCCTGTACCAGTCGCCACGGCAGGGTTGCCCTAGAAACTTGAAGAACCCTGTTAAACCTCCTGCTATATATCAAGGACTCGTTCAGGCAGCTCCTTGCTGAATTACATTTACACAGTTTGGCGCTTCTTTCAAATATCCTCCAATTCCATTGACCACAGAAAAGGGTTTCTTTTACTCCTCCAGAGATGAATTGGATTAATTAGTAAGCAGATAAATGGCAATGGCTGGTGAGTGGGTTTCCAGCAGAGTTTTACCAGAGAGGGTTAATAGGAGTCAAATTTGGAATCTTTCCCAGAATTGGCTTCCAGCCACGGTCGCCATCCAGCCAAAGTACATAGACGGAAACACACATAGATATGGGCAGACTTTGCAGCTTTTCTGAGCTAAATAGACTATGCAAGCATCCAAACATACTATATAGATGACGGATAGACAGGCAGACAGGTCACAGACTGACAGATGACAAAAAGGACACAAATGTAAAATGTCTTTCTTTAAATTGTTTAAGTGAAAGGAAGTGGCATTTAAAACAGTACCCGGTGGCTGTATGATGCGCCCTCTCACAACCAGATTCTAAAATACTATAATCAGCTCTGGCCACAAAAGGAAAAGCTGAATAACCTTGGTAAGTAATAATATTATTGCTCTGGGTGTAGGCTTAGTATAGGGCACTGCTTAATATCACATACCTGCCAGAGCTGGACATGTCGGCACTGTTTAGCTTTAATGCATGCTGGACCAGTGCCTGCCATGTACATAAGCAAGCACATTAGTGTACTGGATATACCTGGTTGGCATCTATGCAGTAGCAAGCCAGCTGGCCATAAATTGTATTGTGGTGGTTTTTGGCACAAACATTTTTGTCTGGTCATCACTTGACCTCCCAGGATAAATGTCTTTCCTTGGAGTATCTACAGTAGGTCACTCTGTTACTTATCCAATACCTACGTCTGCACTTTTCCTTGCTTGCTCCTTGCCTGTTTCTGCTGGTGGGTGTCTGTTTTTACCTTTGGCTTGTTATATGAATAATCCTATGATGTGCTTTAAGGTGGCCATACACGTTACAATTACATTCTTTCCTGTCACTATTGGTCACAGGAAAGATCGCTCGTACCCTCCACTGACGTTCAGGTCAGATAGGGGTAGAATTCGTATTGTTTCTACCATTATATGTGATGATTCAGGCCTAAATGCAGCTTTTGCTCAGGGGCCTTCAACGGTGCTCGATCAAAATCTTTTGTCCCATCCATTTAACAAAATGACAGATATCCAAGGCTTTTGCGATATCGGCCATCTCGTCGATCCACCATACATGCACCGAATATCATACAAAACCTACTTTAGTACGATAATATTGGTGCTTGTATGGCCAGCTTTACCCTTCTGCCTGTAAACCTTTGTCGTATTCTGCCTATTCTGACCCTCCAGTCCTGTGTAATTGGCACCCTTATTTGGATTCCACAGAATATTTTGATATTAAGACCCGGAGGCTTTTCGATACTAAAGGTGATGGTTACATTCAGAGCTGCTTGGTAAGGATGGATTTCCATTTCTCCCCTGTGGTTTTGGATCTCCATAGATCAGCCTGTGATCAATTGTTTGAGGCTTTGGGCTGATCACAAACTTCTAGCCCTTTAGGCTCCAAACTTAGATTGTATGGTCACCTTTACTTGGTCTTTACTCCAGCCTTCAGCCTATGCCATTCCTATTATCTTGCCTGACACTCTGTATTGCTAGGACTGTTGAAAACTTGCCTAAGCTGTTGCTTGCTTCTTACCCAGATCATAGGTGCTGTGTTACATTAAGTTCTGGTATGCACTACATTACACAGACTTACTGCAATTTAAACTGAATTATGTAGTGTCCTACATAAACAAGAGTAGCCAACCCACAGCCATTCACTTTGGATTGATCTACAACTACTGGGTGTAGCATGGATAGTTGTATATCAACAACAGATTGGAGACTGCAGCTTGGACCTGCCTGCACTAATATTTCCTATGGTAATGCTAATAGTGACACAGTGCCAAACCATGGTGCCTGTTCTCCCATCAGAACTATGTATTGGTGCATCCCTTTGTCCCCCTTCCTCAGAACAATCCATGGATCCAATCCTGATGTTCTCATCCCTTTATATACGTTCTGCCCATGCTCATTTTTTCAGAGGGATAAAACTCATTCATAGCTTCCCTCCCAGCTGCAATAGCGCTGAGCTTGTGCCCTGCTGAGAATTGTATATAATAGGGGAAACGGCAGATCTGCTGGACAGCAGTGTAATTAATGCCAAAACAGAGCTGGGACTGTTTTATAGTTGCCTTTTCAGTATATCAAGGGGGGAAAAACTAGTGAAAAATGACACGTTTTCCATTTCAGAAAGCTGGGAAGTGACAGAATCTTCTCCTTTCTCACTCTGCGCCTGGGAACAAAAGGGGTCCGGCAGGCAGTGAGTTTGCAATGGCTTCTATGTCCTGGCATATTAAGTGCTCGATGGAGATAGTTGGGAAGAGAATGGGAGACCATGAAAAAGAATGGGTGCTTTGATCAGCTCCCTGGGGTCCTGAGTGGCCCACACATCCCCAGCGATGGACTCATTCAGCTCCGGCTACACACGCTTGAAAGACATTTGCATATCTGTAATTTATCACATTTTGGCCTGAGCATTTTTTTTCTGCTATGTAAATAACAACGGACTATAAAAAAGAGAGCGAGCATGAGCAGAGAGTCTGTGCATAACTTAGGGACTGCCACAATAACAAGGGAGAGTCCCAACGAGCTGCATTGTATTCTGTGGGGAGAACGGATTCTCTATCTGGGAAATCTGATGGGGAGATCGGGCTGATCTGCTTCTCTAGTGGTTTTTTATTTCTTATTTCATGTTTCTGGTATAATCCATGTTTTTACCCGATTTACACAAATTTGCCATTTTCTGATGCTGCATCATTTTGGTTTAACTATGACATCTAGTAACCTCTGTTAACCTAAGGCCAGTGAAAAGATAGTTAAAACACAGAGCCATCTTTGGCTGGGGCAAGTAAGACTTTGTATTCATTCAGGCATTCAGATACTGTAGCATTACAACTTCTAGCACCTACCTTGAACTTGTACTTTAATAACAGCCAAAGGTAATGGGTTACATTGATATTGACTATTATCCCACTGCTACTATAGGCACCATCTCTCCCTACTATACCTGCTATCCCACAGCCCCAGTCCCTTCCCAGAGGCTATTATCCCCCCACTGCTACTATAGGCACCATCTCTCCCTACTATACCTGCTATCCCACAGCCACAGTCCCTTCCCAGAGGCTATTATCCCCCCACTGCTACTATAGGCACCATCTCTCCCTACTATACCTGCTATCCCACAGCCCCAGTCCCTTCCCAGAGGCTATTATCCCCCCACTGCTACTATAGGCACCATCTCTCCCTACTATACCTGCTATCCCACAGCCCCAGTCCCTTCCCAGAGGCTATTATCCCCCCACTGCTACTATAGGCACCATCTCTCCCTACTATACCTGCTATCCCACTGCTACTATAGGCACCATCTCTCCCTACTATACCTGCCATCCCACAGCCACAGTCCCTTCCCAGAGACTATTATCCCCCCCACTGCTACTATTGGCACCATCTCTCCCTACTATACCTAATATCCCACAACCCCAGTCCCTTCCCAGAGGCTATTATCCCACTGCTACTATAGGCACCATCTGTCCCTACTATACCTGCTATCCCACAGCCCCAGTCCCTTCCCAGAGGCTATTATCCCCCCACTGCTACTATAGGCACCATCTCTCCCTACTATACCTGCTATCCCACAGCCCCAGTCCCTTCCCAGAGGCTATTATCCCACTGTTGCTATAGGCACCATCTCTCCCTACTATACCTGCTATACCACAGCCCCAGTCCCTTCCCAGAGGCTTTTATCCCCCCACTGCTACTATAGGCACCATCTCTCCCTACTATACCTGCTATCCCACAGCCACAGTCCCTCCCCAGAGGCTATTATCCCCCACTGCTAATATAGGCACCATCTCTCCCTACTATACCTGCTATACCACAGCCCCAGTCCCTTCCCAGAGGCTATTATCCCCCCCACTGCTACTATAGGCATCATCTCTCCCTACTATACCTGCTATCCCACAGTCACAGTCCCTTCCCAGAGGCTATTATCCCCCCACTGCTACTATAGGCACCATCTCTCCCTACTATACCTGCTATGCCACAGTCCCTTCCCAGAGGCTATTATCCCCCCACTGCTACTATTGGCACCATCCCTCCCTACTATACCTGCTATCCCACAGCCCCAGTCCCTTCCCAGAGGCTATTATCCCCCACTGCTACTATAGGCACCATCTCTCCCTACTATACCTGCTATTCCACAGCCCCAGTCCCTTCCCAGAGGCTATTATCCCCCACTGCTACTATAGGCACCATCTCTCCCTACTATACCTGCTATCCCACAGCCACAGTCCCTTCCCAGAGGCTATTATCCCCCCACTGCTACTATAGGCACCATCTCTCCTTACTATACCTGCTATCCCACAGGCACAGTCCCTTCCCAGAGGCTATTATCCCCCCATTGCTACTATAGGCACCATCTCTCCTTACTATATCTGCTATCCCACAGGCACAGTCCCTTCCCAGAGGCTATTATCCCCCCATTGCTACTATAGGCACCATCTCTCCTTACTATACCTGCTATCCCACAGGCACAGTCCCTTCCCAGAGGCTATTATCCCCCCACTGCTACTATAGGCACCATCTCTCCTTACTATACCTAATATCCCACAGGCACAGTCCCTTCCCAGAGGCTATTATCCCCCCACTGCTACTATAGGCACCATCTCTCCTTACTATACCTGCTATCCCACAGCCACAGTCCCTTCCCAGAGGCTATTATCCCCTCACTGCTACTATAGGCACCATCTCTCCCTACTATACCTGCTATCCCACAGCCCCAGTCCCTTCCCAGAGGCTATTATCCCCCCACTGCTACTATAGGCACCATCTCTCCCTACTATACCTGCTATCCCACAGCCCCAGTCCCTTCCCAGAGGCTATTATCCCCCCACTGCTACTATAGGCACCATCTCTCCTTACTATACCTAATATCCCACAGCCCCAGTCCCTTCCCAGAGGCTATTATTAGGGATGTAGCGAACCTCAAAAAAAAAGTTCGCGAACCTGTTCGCGAACTTCCGCCGAAAATTGCGAATATTCGCGAACTCTGCGAACCCCATAGACTTCAATGGGAAGGCGAACTTTAAAACCTAGAAAAGCCATTTCTGGCCAGAAAACTGATTTTAAAGTTGTTTAAAGGGTGCCACGACCTGGACAGTGGCATGCAGGAGGGGGATCAAGGGCAAAAACTTCTCTGAAAAATTGGCACACGCCGTTTTTCGAAATGATCGGTAATTTTGCGACTTTTTCGTAATTTCCGGCGCTTTCGTAAAGTTATCGTAAGTTTTGCGACTTTTTCGGAGCATTCGTAACGGTATCGTAAGTTTTGCGACTTTTTTGGAGCATTCGTAACGTTACCGTAAGTTTTGCGACTTTTTCGGAGCATTCGTAACGTTATCGTAAGTTTTGCGACTTTTTCGGAGCATTCGTAACGTTATCGTAAGTTTTGCGACTTTTTCGGAGCATTCGTAACGTTATCGTAAGTTTTGCGACTTTTTCGGAGCAGTCGTAACGTTATCGTAAGTTTTGCGACTTTTTCGGATCATTCATAACGTTATTGTAAGTTTTGCGACTTTTTCGGAGCAGTCGTAACGTTATCGTAAGTTTTGAGACTTTTTCGGAGCATTCGTAACGTTATCGTAAGTTTTGCGACTTTTTCTGTGCCGGCAAACCCAAATTGCGAACATCACGAAAAGTTCGCGAATTTGCGGACTTGCGAACACCCGATGTTCGCGCAAATTAGTTCGCCGGCGAACAGTTCGCTACATCTCTAGCTATTATCCCCCCACTGCTACTATGGGCACCATCTCTCCCTACTATACCTGCTATCCCACAGCCCCAGTCCCTTCCCAGAGGCTATTATCCCCCCACTGCTACTATAGGCACCATCTCTCCCTACTATACCTGCTATCCCACAGCCCCAGTCCCTTCCCAGAGGCTATTATCCCCCCACTGCTACTATAGGCACCATCTCTCCCTACTATACCTGCTATCCCACAGCCCCAGTCCCTTCCCAGAGGCTATTATCCCCCCACTGCTACTATAGGCACCATCTCTCCCTACTATAACCTGCTATCCCACAGCCACAGTCCCTTCCCAGAGGCTATTATCCCCCCACTGCTACTATAGGCACCATCTCTCCCTACTATACCTGCTATCCCACAGCCACAGTCCCTTCCCAGAGGCTATTATCCCCCCACTGCTACTATAGGCACCATCTCTCCTTACTATACCTGCTATCCCACAGCCACAGTCCCTTCCCAGAGGCTATTATCCCCCCACTGCTACTATAGGCACCATCTCTCCCTACAATACCTGCTATCCCACAGCCCCAGTCCCTTCCCAGAGGCTATTATCCCACTGCTACTATAGGCACCATCATTCCCTACTATACCTGCTATCCCACAGCCACAGTCCCTTCCCAGAGGCTATTAACCCCCCACTGCTACTATGGGCACCATCTCTCCCTACTATACCTGCTATCCCACAGCCACAGTCCCTTCCCAGAGGCTATTATCCCCCCACTGCTACTATAGGCACCATCTCTCCCTACTATACCTGCTATCCCACAGCCACAGTCCCTTCCCAGAGGCTATTATCCCCCCACTGCTACTATAGGCACCATCTCTCCTTACTATACCTGCTATCCCACAGCCACAGTCCCTTCCCAGAGGCTATTATCCCCCCACTGCTACTATAGGCACCATCTCTCCCTACTATACCTGCTATCCCACAGCCACAGTCCCTTCCCAGAGGCTATTATCCCACTGCTACTATAGGCACCATCTCACCCTACTATACCTGCTATCCCACAGCCCCAGTCCCTTCCCAGAGGCTATTATCCCCCCACTGCTACTATAGGCACCATCTCTCCCTACTATACCTGCTATCCCACAGCCACAGTCCCTTCCCAGAGGCTATTATCCCCTCACTGCTACTATAGGCACCATCTCCCCCTACTATACCTGCTATCCCACAGGCACAGTCCCTTCCCAGAGGCTATTATCCCACTGCTACTATAGGCACCATCTCTCCCTACTATACCTGCTATCCCACAGCCCCAGTCCCTCCCCAGAGGCTTTTATCCCCCCACTGCTACTATAGGCACCATCTCTCCCTACTATACCTGCTATCCCACAGCCACAGTC
Organism: Xenopus tropicalis; assembly: GCF_000004195.4. Lineage (NCBI taxonomy): Eukaryota > Metazoa > Chordata > Amphibia > Anura > Pipidae > Xenopus > Xenopus tropicalis. The sequence goes on from NC_030682.2 coordinate 26,453,387, forward strand.
CCTTCCCAGAGGCTATTATCCCCCCACTGCTACTATAGGCACCATCTCTCCCTACTATACCTGCTATCCCACAGCCACAGTCCCTTCCCAGAGGCTATTATCCCCCCACTGCTACTATAGGCACCATCTCTCCCTACTATACCTGCTATCCCACAGCCCCAGTCCCTTCCCAGAGGCTATTATCCCCCCACTGCTACTATAGGCACCATCTCTCCCTACTATACCTGCTATCCCACAGCCACAGTCCCTTCCCAGAGGCTATTATCCCCTCACTGCTACTATAGGCACCATCTCCCCCTACTATACCTGCTATCCCACAGGCACAGTCCCTTCCCAGAGGCTATTATCCCACTGCTTCTATAGGCACCATCTCTCCCTACTATACCTGCTATCCCACAGCCCCAGTCCCTTCCCAGAGGCTATTATCCCCCCACTGCTACTATAGGCACCATCTCTCCCTACTATACCTGCTATCCCACAGCCCCAGTCCCTTCCGAGAGGCTATTATCCCCCCACTGCTACTATAGGCACCATCTCTCCCTACTATACCTGCTATCCCACAGCCCCAGTCCCTTCCCAGAGGCTATTATCCCACTGCTACTATAGGCACCATCATTCCCTACTATACCTGCTATCCCACAGCCACAGTCCCTTCCCAGAGGCTATTAACCCCCCACTGCTACTATAGGCACCATCTCTCCCTACTATACCTGCTATCCCACAGCCACAGTCCCTTCCCAGAGGCTATTATCCCCCACTGCTACTATAGGCACCATCTCTCCCTACTATACCTGCTATCCCACAGCCCCAGTCCCTTCCCAGAGGCTATTATCCCCCCACTGCTACTATAGGCACCATCTCTCCCTACTATACCTGCTATCCCACAGCCCCAGTCCCTTCCCAGAGGCTATTATCCCACTGCTACTATAGGCACCATCTCTCCCTACTATACCTGCTATCCCACAGCCCCAGTCCCTTCCGAGAGGCTATTTTCCCCCCACTGCAACAATAGGCACCATCTCTCCCTACTATACCTGCTATCCCACAGCCCCAGTCCCTTCCCAGAGGCTATTATCCCACTGCTACTATAGGCACCATCATTCCCTACTATACCTGCTATCCCACAGCCACAGTCCCTTCCCAGAGGCTATTAACCCCCCACTGCTACTATAGGCACCATCTCTCCCTACTATACCTGCTATCCCACAGCCCCAGTCCCTTCCCAGAGGTTCCCACTGCCTCCCCACTCTGCTAGTACTACTACATTAGTGCTGCAGTCCCCACTGCTACTCAATGTGCTCCTGCACTGCCTGCATAATTGAGATATGTTGAAGCTGATTTTTCTCTCTCTCATTTCACCTTTAGCTGTTGTCCTGAGGGGTCTAGGAAAGTAGCCACTGCAATGGGCGTGTATATAGTATTGTAGGACAGCTTTCTTTTAATATTTATTTTCTGTGTTTCTTTGTTTCATCATGTTTTTGCATCCCAAAATTCAAAGTGTGCAGGATGACTTTGTTCACTTAATTTACCAAATGAAACATTAAATAACAATTGGGCTGTGAAGGAGAGAAGACTTTTTGCAATATAACAGCTACCCTGGGATCGTGCCTACTGGCTCTGAGTAGCAATTTCTAAACAAATCCCACCCCAGCAGTTGTTAAATGCTCATGTAACTGTGCGTCTCTGTTGCGCAGCCCCAGTCACTGTGCGTAAATCAACTCCATCACATTTGCTAACGGGCACCGAAAAGCTGTGAGCCAGGCTTCTCCATTAAACGCAGGATGCCTTGGCTTTGGCGAGGAACAAAAGTCATAGCAAGACGCCTTTATGGCTAATTCAGCTCAGTGCTCGTCTCTCATTCCCCTGCAGAAAGGTCAAGTCTCTGTGTTTGCTCCACCAAGGGGGGGTTTTCACAGTGTAAACTGAGCCAGATGTCCCTGTCACACTGTCGCCGTTGGTGGGCACACATGCATGCTTGTTAGCGGCGCTCTACACCTGCAACAGCCCAGCGCTCATTCTCCATCAATAAGAACCATAAGAGCATAGGGCGCACCTGTATCCATAGGTATCCGAGCAGCGCAAATAAGCTGAGCAGCCTCACTTGGGAGACCGAATTACTAATATTCAGGGTTCTAGGTTTGATTTCTGATCTACAAGACGTATTATTTGCAAATGTTAATATTAATCAATAGGAAAGCAGACTTTTTTCATACGATTGCGCTCATGGTTCATATTGTGCTTCATTTTATTTGTGTATTATATGTGTATTTGCTTATGTGATTTTTTTTTAATCCTATGCATATGGTTGTTTCTATTCACTACCAGCACTGCCAGGATGCATAATAGCATACAAAGCTGCTTAACAAATGATGGTGAATGTTTTGGTAGATACTTTTTAAACCCATTCATTGCCAATTGCAGTTAACAAGTGGAGTGGTGCTACATCAAGATGGCTTCTGTTACACTCAGTTTAATATGTATTAATCCAGATACCTGTATATTTAAACCATATTTAAACTAAAATATTCCGCCCATATTATTGGAGAAAATTTCCAGACCTCAGCAACCTTACTGCACAATATTGCTAAACACTTAGAATGAGGAGACTATTAATTTGGTATTTATTATGCCGACTGAATAAACAATCTGCTTGTTCTTTAGCCTGTTGCCCTTAAGTGAATACAAGAACAACAAAGAAATGACATGACATTGACCATTGTTGTACATAGGAGAGCCTGGCTGTGTGCATGGTGCCCTACTGACCAGCCATTGTAGTGAGCATGGGAATCACACATTTGGTGCAACAGGTCGGTGGGAGCAGGTGTTGCAGAAAAGCTCTTCATCTGGGCTGTAGGGGAATCAGCCATCTCTTTTATCACCAGTCCTACTATGTTAGGCCCTTCAGGCAAGGTGTTTAGTTAGAATTCATTGTGCTGGAATGGAAGAGCAGCTGCAGGGACTGGGGCTGTGTGTGTGAGAACTGGACAGGGCACAGAGACACTTAAATGCAAGTAAACCCGAAGCCATAGCCAAACCCCGCTTATACCCAGACCCTTCTAACTGGGGGCTCCCTCTACTGCCCGCGGCACCTCCATGCGTAATCAGCATTTTCCTCCCTACTGCGCTTGTCTGAAGATAGTTACAGGAATATATTCCCCCTAAATGTAAAATAAACGGGCCAAAATATCCAAGAGGGTCTGTGCCACATCCACCAGTGCTTTGGTGGGTCACCTGCACCTCACAGAGGAAGGAATCGGCCGGAGAAAGTGCCTTACGCATGTGCGCCCTACTGACTTATCCAGAGCCAGGCAAGGTGCGGAAAGTTTTCCAAAGTTTAAAAAGTTTCCCCCCATGGATAATGAAGGCTGGGTGCCATTGGCAATGCAAATGCAAGCTGCTGGAGCACCGTATGGCCCATGAATAAAGCTGTATGGGCTTGAAAAGATAAAAAATCAAGCTTTAAATGACTAGAAAAGAACTTTTGTGTGGTTTACAGAGAGTCCTTGCGCGAAAACGCACGGCGCTTGTGCCATTGAGTCTTCTCTTTCATTGGGAAGCCCAATAGCCGCCACATAGCGTGTTTCATTACAGCATAAGCTTTTCATCAGCCGGCTTTGTTCTGCCTGAAAGTAATGCTGTGAATTAAAGAAATGACAATATTTTCTATCTGCTTGAAAGTCCAAGAGAAGAGCCCTTGAGTTTGGCAAAAATCAAGCCAATCATTCATCATGCCACCCTGCACCTGTGGTCTTGACATTCACAGTCTCACAAACCTATTCCTATTAAACGTAATTATTCAAAAAGCCAAACAATGGTTGAAATGGAGCAGGTTGGAGTCTGTTTATTGGTAGTAAATGTTTTTTTCTGAAGATCTTGTGAATTTTCATTGTGAGCTTTTGCTGTCGAGTCCCTTTTTTTTCTTTCAGCCTAGAAGCAGCCTTGGACTTTTCAATTTTCAATCGTAACATCTGCTTAATCGTACGGATCAAAATATGGAGACACAAAACATATGTAATGGTTGATTTGTTAAATCCTGGTAATGAGTTATTAACAAGGGAAAACAATGGGGCAGGATGGTGAGAGCCTTATGGTAACAGAGTCACTTCATGGAACGCCTGACATTTCCCTTCTTGATAAATGAAACTAAGGTCTGAACACCAGGTGATAGCAGGAAAATCAATGTCTGTAGGGGCCAAGCATGTCTTTTTTTTTCTATGTAAAAAATTAGAAGACATAAAATTTAATTGGCTGATCAGAGGGAAAATGGTCTGAAGTTTAATTGCCAGGGAGCTTAGCAGAGCAGACAAAACAAGACTTGGGGGGACTTGTTTGCTTACAACCCAGTTTCAAGTCCAAGTTTATCCCTGACAATGTGTTTTATTATAACACATGCCATGCCTTACAGTTCCCATATTGTGCAAAGACAATAGTTAATGGCACATTAAAGACAAGCAAACCATGCCAACACTTCTTGGAGACATTGTGAGGCCTCTGTCTTTTTGCTTGTTTTAGGCAGCTGCAGTCCAGGACCCAGAAAGCACAAAAAAAGAACAAGTTTGAACTACCAGGTGCACCCCAGAGAACCAAGACAGGGATTGATATGTTATAGCCCAGGACATGAACCTAGCAATAAAGATATCATTTCGATTGTTTGGAGCCTCCACGCCATGTAAAGGGGAAAAATAGCGCCGAGGCAAACCCCTCTTTTTCTGCCATTAAAGCCCCCTCTCTCCCTCCCTGGGTTTCCGTACAAGACGAGTCTCCCTCGGCCAAATCCGAACACCTGTTGGCCAGACCTCACATCCCGTCGTGGGAATCGTTTCCTCCCTGCGATTCCACATAGACACAAGTACAATTTATTTGTGCCACGATTTGGGGTCATTCTCACAGACAGTGAACTTGGAGAAAGAGGGAGATTTAGCCAGGGGTTTGTACCAGGGAGACTCTAGTGTGTTTCCCTCTCAACCTGGCAGCTGGCACTCGGTGCCACAGAGAGAGATACATTAATGAACATGGGATGAGTTCATGGATTTAGGATCTTTCACACCCTGTATATTATAGGGCGCTAATCCCACTATTGGCAGATTAGGAGGCATGGGAATCGGATTGGTGCAGATTCACAGACAGGAAACATCTTTATACCCAGGCTTTCCAGACATAGGATATAGATCATCCCTTAATATCTGTTAATGCACAAAGCTTCCCCTAGCCGCTGCGTTATTGTAGCCCCCATTGCACCATACACACAATCACCCACCATCTTCCTTGGTTATGGGAAAAGCACATGATTGTCAGAATGACTGCTGCAGTTAGGTCAGGTACATTTAGCCATATGGCATAATCACTATATATATATATATATATACACACATATTTATTTATATATATAACCATTGTGTTAATGGGAAATGTGTTTGGTTCTTCTCGCAAATAAATACAATATTTCACCAAAACTATTTGTTATTTTAGGTTGATTTAATTCTATTTAATTCATACGTCTATGTTATTTGTATCAGCGACTACTTTTTGCACAGTAAATATCAGTATATGCATTTGCGCCGTTTTTTCTTTTTCCGGTTCATTGCCCTCAATAATGTTCCTTATGATATTCATATGGGTCTTCATGCAGATTAGACGGCCAAATGGGGTTAATATTGGATACTGGGGCATTTCTGCATTTGGCAAGGTCAATGTGATTAGGGATAATTGAATAGCGTTAGGGCACCCAAGCCAGGGAGTTTAGCGAGTGCCCACACTGGCACAGAAGCCTGCACAGATGCCACTGGGCTGCCAGTCTGGGAGGTGCAATAGATTCCATGTATTAAGTACTGTATATAGAGTTTATTTTCATGGGGCATGGGAAACAAAGGCCACATCCCTAACAAGAGCTATAAGCCTGTCCCAGGGGAATTACGGGGTGAAACAAGGACAGTCAGGGGGGGCCCCTAGGGGCCCGTCTCGGCGCAAAGTCCCGGGTTTCTCCTTAGTCTGCGCCACATAATAGGTACGAGGGGAATTATACAAATAGGGCGCATGTAATGGTATAGGAAGGTGCCCCCCATTATATCTCAGTAACCCTTTGTCTTCCAGAGCCCCCCAAATATAATAGCGCCAACTGCAACAGGAGCACATTGTATCGCCAGTCTGGGGGGGGGAGGTTACAGGCTGGCACACAAGGGCACAGGCACTTCCATATCTTTTAATTAAGTGCAATGAACTAACATTTGACTTTGTAATGAGTTTAATGAGATTTCATGCCTGATGGGAGCGTTTGTACAGGAGCGATTTACTGTGTTTAATGAGCCCCTAATGTTTGGCTTAAATCGAATTATACCTCTGCCTGCCTCCAAAGGGCATTTATTTACTGCATGTCAATCCGAGCATCAATGGGGGGCATGGGGGGGGCAAGAAACCGGGGGGCTCTCAGAGCGGCGACTTCTGCGCCTGGTGCGACTGTAACTGCTGGGGGTCCTGTTATTTGTGTGCGGGGTTTGTGGCCATTAAACCGCAGTGTAAGATGGGTGTATTATTAGTACATGCAATACACAACATTAAGTTAACTTTTAGTATGTTATAGAATGGCCAAATGCAAGCAACTTGCCAATTGGTCTTCATTTTATTTGTTTTCCTCTTCTAACTCTTGGCAGCTTTCAAATGGGGGTCGCTGACCCCACCAGCCAAAAACTATTGTTGTGTGAGGCTACTGTGTTATTGTTATTGTTACTTTGTATTACTTTTATTTTTCTAAGCAGGTCCTCCTCTATTCATATAACAGTCTTTCATTCAAACCACTCCCTTGTTGCTAAGGTAATTTGGACCCTAGCAACCAGATAGCTACTGAAACTCCAAACTGGAGAGCTGCTGAATAATTGCAAATTGTCTTAGAATATTACTCTCTACATCATACTAAAAGCTACCTGAAAGGTAAACAAGCCCTTTTACACATGCACATCACATTTAATTGGCCAAAACATTACAGAATGTGTTCTGTCTGGGCTGATTGGTCGATCTACTTTGCCAGCAACAGGTGTGGCCAAAGTGCATCAACATCCAGTGTACTATCTCCAGGGATATGTACTATTGCCCCTACACGGGCAGGTTTGCACACCATTATAAATACACTTACCTTCACAAACACTGCTGCTCACAATGTCACAATGGTTGTTTGTTTCTTTCAAAAGCAGCACAAACTGCCTACAAATAATATGGGTGCCAGTAGGGAACACAATCTGGGTGTCTGCACCTTGAGGCACAGAAATATTGTACTTTACACCAAATTTGTGCTTGCAGCTTCCCAGTACTGAATATGCAGGGTACAGGGTATATGGCTAATAATACATCTACTCAGTCCTCACAAGTTTCCATTCACCCCTTCTGGTTTCCAGCAGCCATTAAGCTGAAGGCACCCTTGGTTCCACAAGGAGCTGCAGTTAGAGTTGCACCCTACCTGCGACACGCAAATGTTTTACCAAAACCAAAAATATTGGTGTTGCGAAAAAGCAATGTGTAAACTCATAGTACCTAGAGGTGCCTAGAGGTGCCCAGATGCTCTGTCCTAGTGTTGTCTGTACCATATCCCTGGCTATTTAGCATTACCCATAAATGCCTTTCTTTGCATCTGCACAGATCTAATTCCCTACATTTGTAATAAGTAGATGTAGGTAAGTTTACTATAATTAGTGCCAGTTACTGGGCAGCAGGGCCAACCACAGAGAGGCTTCAGCTCATTCAGATTCCATGGTTCTTAGTAAATACTGTTACTAAAATGTGCAAATGCAGAGATTGGGACATAAATTTATTGTTCAGTTTATACATCAATAATACCTCAAAATGTACACCCTGTTGTTAATTGTGTGTGTATTAAATGGGCATCAATGTGGGCGTTCTCTTACCCGCCTTCCATGTTATTTTGTTGGCACAAATGTTTTTCTATCTGAGGCTTAATCCCTGCTCAAAGGCCCCCATTGTGCTAACAGTATTGTACTTTGTGTCTTATTCTCAATAGTTGCCACTTTGGCCCATGCATTAGGGGTGCAACAATGTTGGTGCAAAGCATTCGTTAGCATGGTGCCAATCTTATTTTACTGCTTATATATAAAATATATATATAAAATATATAAAGCAGATAGGGAGAGTGCTACAAAGCACTACTTATGCTGTAAAGTTTGATTCAGGTCTACTCACCTATACAGACCAATCAGCAGGTAGCTTTTACCAATCAGCTGTTCACAAGCAAACATCTTATTGGTTGCTATGGGTTACTGCACCTGTGCAAACATAGTGTATTTTATTACAGATGGGGGGTGCATGTTTCAGGCTTACCTGCCCTTTTTACCTACTTATTTACATTGGATAGTGCATAATCACAGACAAGTCCTTCCAACACAGCACTTGGTACAGTGCACCCTGCTGCCAGTACTTTTAAAGGGTCAGTGTACCCTCCTTTAATATGAGTTCAATAAATAGGGCTTGTGCTAAACATACTTTTTGCCATTGTCCTAATCTAGGTTTTTGTTGTTTTTTTTTTTTCAATTTCTTGCGCTAAACAGGACAGTGATATTAAAGTTACTCCATATTTTGTTTGTTTAATCCTAGATCCCCAGTAAACAGCTCCTTCCTTCACACTTTGTTGTGAATGATTTGGCCCAAGGTAAGCACAAGTCCTGTATGCAGGGGGGCACTTTGCACTGGTAATGTATCAGTCTGACAGAATCTAAATCCCCCTGTTTCCCATGTTTAGCCCAAGAAATAAGAAAAACCATAGATATTTTGTCAGTAAAATAATGGGCAAAAAGTGTGTTCAGCACAAGCCCTATTCATTACACATATACATGCTTTTGTGTTTAAATGTTTTGCAGCAAACTGGCTCCACCAGCTTTTTAGCACAAAGTGCAAGTATAGTGTGTTTAGACTAAAGTTTTTTTGTGAATAGCATTTGAATTGCAGCGGTTTTACTCTTTGCACTCACATTGATGAGCCCAATAAAGTCTCCAGCAGAACAAACCATATGAGCCCTCAGGCACATATAGTACATGAGTTAATCCATAGAGCGCCACCTAGTTGCAAAATAGTGCTACTGCATTAGAATGCTTTTGGAGTGTTGTTGCAAACCCTGTGGCCATTTTTAGGTTCAAGCACCCACCCTGTTTGGAGAACATTTTTTGTCAGACATCCCTTGGCTATTGCCAGTGTTCCAAATTAATCAGACGCTGATATAAAGCAGTCAGATCCACGAGTGAAAAAAACATTTACTTGTGAGCAGAGCCTTCTGATCTGATTTTATTCTGTAACCCTTGTTTGTTGAACTATTGCAAGATCCTTCTTTGTTGTATATTAATATAAAGTGCTTTGTAACTTGCTGGGGCTATATAAGTAAGTGATGATGATGATGATGATGTACCCAAACCCCACCCTGATAGCTTTATAGACTGGGCCCCTTCCACTCCTTTGGCCGCTTAGTGGAAACAGTCCCCCAGTCTGGGAGCCTCTGCAGCAGGGATGTAGGTGGGTGCAATTACAGTGCACAATACTGATGTCAAATAGCAAAAGATAATGACCTGCCTCTGCAGACCACAGAAAGACACCCAAAGCACAGAATATCAATGTCAGGGTGCATATTCTTAAATCTGTTAGCAAATATATATTCTCCCCAGTATAACAACCCCCCCATTAACTATCTCTACCAGTGAGCCCACCAGTGAGGCACCAGCTGCTTTGATCCCCTCCAGCCATAAACCTGTACCCCCATCTCATTCCTTCATCCTTCCTACTCCCAAGGCAGGGCCCTCTGGCTATTGTTCTGATGTGTTGGCCATGTTGCACATATTTGCTGGTTCTAATGACACTGAAGGTGATCAAACTGAAGATAATGTGGACCCTTGACACCCACAGAGAATAAGGCTAAATATTACAGACTTCTTAGGGTGCAGCCAACCAAGTTTGGTCACCGCTTACCTGATTACAAGGCTATGGGAATATTACATTTTTGTGTATTTGCCATTCTACTATGGTCCCAGTAATATGAAGAAAATATGTTTTCAGCCCAAATCCTATACTAAAAAGCCTTCAGGCTGGGCTTACTGCCTCGGGCCACCCAAAGGGGGGTGGGGGCAGCTGCACAGTTTGGGAGCTACTGGCCTAGGTACTGCCTGGCATCTGTTGGAGGCTCAGACTGCCCTATTGCATGAGTAGCCCAGACTGGGATATGGTGGGAAAATCAGCAGGGCCAGCACCTGCACTGTGTGTTCCCAGAGCCATTACAGACCCAGAGCAATGCATTCCCTTCCTACACACCCACAATGAACTGCACTGCACTTTCCATTAGATTATCATGCCCTGCACCATACTCTGCGCCACACCAACATGGATCATTCAGGGCCTATAACTGTTACGTCCTTAAAGGGGAACTCCACCCACAAGAGAGAACTGACTTCTGCTCCAGAAGAATCAAAGGTAGTAGTGAATGCAGCCAGCAACAAGGGACAAGTACTGTTTTCAGCAGCAATTACATTTACAAATAACTAAGCACATTGTTAAAAATTTTGCAATAATTGAATAAAGGAAAGATGCTTAGAAAGTTCCCTGGGGTACAATCTTTCCCAATTCCCCTGCACTGTCAGTTTCCCTTCATGTAGTTTAACCTGACCCAGTCCCCTAGCTTCAGTCCTGTATCATTCCTGTCTGTAGTCACACTCTGTCTGTAGTTGCACTCTGTGTGTAGTCGCACTCTGTCTGTAGTCCCACTCTGTCTGCTGTTGCACTCTGTCTGTAGTCGCACACTGTCTGTAGTTGCACTCTGTCTGTAGTCGCACACTGTCTGTAGTCGCACACTGTCTGTAGTCGCACTCTGTCTGTAGTCGCACACTGTCTGTAGTCGCACACTGTCTGTAGTCGCACTCTGTCTGTAGTCGCACACTGTCTGTAGTCGCACACTGTCTGTAGTCGCACACTGTCTGTAGTCGCACTCTGTCTGTAGTTGCACTCTGTGTGTAGTGGCACTCTGTCTGTAGTCGCACTCTGTCTGTAGTTGCACTCTGTGTGTAGTGGCACTCTGTCTGTAGTCGCACTCTGTGTGTAGTGGCACTCTGTCTGTAGTCGCACTCTGTCTGTAGTTGCACTCTGTCTGTAGTCACACACTGTCTGTAGTCGCACTCTGTCTGTAGTTGCACTCTGTGTGTAGTGGCACTCTGTCTGTAGTCACACTCTGTCTGTAGTCGCACTCTGTCTGTAGTTGCACTCTGTGTGTAGTGGCACTCTGTCTGTAGTCACACACTGTCTGTAGTCACACTCTGTCTGTAGTCGCACTCTGTCTGTAGTTGCACTCTGTGTGTAGTGGCACTCTGTCTGTAGTTGCACTCTGTCTGTAGACGCACTCTGTGTGTAGTTGCACTCTGTGTGTAGTGGCACTCTGTCTGTAGTTGCACTCTGTGTGTAGTGGCACTCTGTGTGTAGTGGCACTCTACATGAGCTAATTGCAGCCTTCTGCTTGGGGAAGGAAGACTTGGGCAATGTTCTGACCCTGCTGACTTTCGGACTTCACCTCTGCCCACATTTAAGTTGAAGACACACAGAGTTACTAGTAGCAGCTACTTTTTCAAGGCTACTAAACTCCAGAAAATACCCTGCCATAGACAATACTTAAAACTGCCACTGCTAAAAAAACTTGTACAGACAATTATCAGTAAAAGATCAGCATTGTCTCTTTTAGTAGCCACGACAAGTAGCTGCTACTAGTAGCTCTGTGTGTTTTTACCCTTACTGGTCCCAACATTTTCTTTGTGCTCCATCTGAAGAGCTTTGTGCTCAGGGCAGCTTGCGTGTCTGTTCAAAGGGAAAGGTGAATAAGGAACAGTAAAGCTCAACAACAACTTGCCCATGAAATACCCAGTAGCGCCATAATCAGACAGGTTGGGTTGGAGAGAAGCAGTTTGTGTTTAGTATTTGCCACCCGTGTCTGACTGGCCCACAGGGATACCAGGAAAACTCCCGGGGGGCCCGGGTGTCAGGGGGCCTTTCTGCCTCTAAGCATTTGCCCTATATCATGGCTATTCCCTTTTTTTTTGCTTAAAGAATAGATTATAGCATGTAAAGAAAATAGACTAGTAAAACCAAGAGGTTAAATGAGAAGAGGAAGAAACATAGTTTGGAGAGATAGTTTGGCCCATGGCTGAGGTTTCCTAGTGGCCCCTGGGGTCCCAGTCACCTGCAAGGGGTGGGCATGTTATGGGTGACTATACTGTCCATCTTGGGGCCCTTCTCACTGCTACTGGGCTCCACATCCCCACAAACTAGAACCTCCTTTTCTAGGTAAAACATATCACAGTTACAGCTGCAGTTTCATTAATTTGGCCCCATATATACTCATGTTTTAATTATCCCTACAAAAATGGCGATTAACCCTCTGTCTCATCTGCCAGTAACCCAACTTGCCCCTCACATTTCCTATATAAGCTCAATATCCCAGAGGAGCAGCAGATTGGAGGGCCCATAGCTGTACCTATCAGCACTGCCCCTTTACATGGATTGTAGATTTGTAGCCAGAATATATCCAGATCTTGTGGAACTACAGCTCCCAGAATCCCTTGACATGAGTTTCGACGGCTGAGGCGCCCTGAAGCGCAAAGGTATATATAGCGCTAAAGCAATCACATGATAGCGCCGGTATAAGGCGGATAACCAGCCAGCGTTTCTAAAGCTGCAACAATGAAGCGAAGCGGACTGGATACACTGAGCCTTCAGCTCTTGTACCCGGCTCATTACTTGGGCAAATTGCTCATATCTGGCGCAGACTTTGCGCTGAGGCTCAGTTCCAGTTAGAACACGAATCCCATTGTGACATCCCTTCTGTCAAGGGGACCCCAAAACCCACCCAATAAGGAGCGACTAATCCTGCCATGAAATACATAGAGCGCAACGCGGAAACCTTAGTAGATTGCATTTAAATAATAAATTAGATTTATTTCTTCCAAAATATTGTAATAAAAATTAGATCGTTGTAGCAAAAAAAGGTGCTCTTATTGCATATGTCATTAAATTATATAAATTACACGTTCAAATCCCAATTACAATTAATCAAACCGGTAATAAATATATAAATACACAAGTGGTGATTGCCATTGGAATTATAAAAAGCAGGGCTATAAATTAAATGGTCCCATGTCTTATGTACATATTAACACATCGGTACCGACTGGTACCAAGCAGTCCGGCTCAAATAGTCACATATCAAGGCACAAAGTCAGAGGGGGTTCGTTTTCAATGTTGCTGAATGAGGATTTGTTTAATTTCCTGGGGTCCTCTGGGGTCCACACTTTGGCCGTTCTGACAACGTTTTGGTCTCTCAGTTGCTTCTCATCAGTCCAGGAAAGAGAATGGCCCGCAAGGGGAGGCAGCCCATAGTCGGGGTCGCTTGGGGATGGGGACCCTATAAGGGAACGGACAAAAGTTTACGTTAGACATCATCGCACCAAAGTATTCGATAGAAATACCATATACTAATTAGGCTAATAAGTGAAGTACAATTAATCATGCTGTTGTCATAGTAACACGAACTAATGTTTTTGTTTTTCATTCAGTTTAAAGTAACCGACGTGCTAGTTACTATAACCCGTATAATAATGCCAGGGAGCAGAGGGCTTGTTAGTAACACAGAACTGCAAACGAATTATCTATGGAAAAGAAACTTTTGAATGCAATTGGGCTGTCAGGAAAGAATCTGGGAATATCTGTTATTAGAAAATATTGCATAGAAAGATAGGGGACAGCCTCTCTTCATACATTTGGCGCTGTATTAGTATTATATATATATTATGTTGGGTCACGATTAACTCAGAGCCTATGGCTACAAACACACAGACAGTAGGTTGGGGGTACACACCCCAAGGGGCAATAATGGTACTCACTTGTGCCCCGGTGGCAGATGATGACTTTCTTGGGCTGATGGCCGCTGTCGGTGTTGGGGTTCCTTAGAGGCAGGTCGGACTGTACCAACTCGCTGAGGAAGTTGATGTAGCCTATGGCCAGACGCAGGGTGTCTACCTTGGACAGTCGCTTCTCGTAGGGCAGAGTGGGGATGTGCGAGCGGAGCCCCTCAAAGGCGTCATTGATGGACTGCATCCTGCGCCGCTCCCTGACATTGGCCGCCTGCCTGAGCTGCTGCATCTCCGCGTCCGACCTCAGCCTCCTCCTCCTCTTCATCACCAGACTCCCTCCCTTCATCCCCGGCGACAATTCGCAGCCTCCCTCCCCACATTCATAGGGGAAGCCCCCCGAAGAGGAGGATGAGAAGGAGAAGTTGCCGGCATCGCAGTATTCATCATCAGTGTGCAGCCCCCGGCTGTCCCGGTAATAGTCTTGGATCTGACCGGCCAAGAAGTCCACATCGTCTTCCAAAAAGTCGTCTGGGTCCAGGGCGTCCCTAGAGGAATGGTCAGTGAAGAAATCATCCTCATCGAAGTACGGGGAAGGGAAGGACTCCAGACCTGCGAACTGCTCCAGTACCGTTTCCATGGTGCCGGCCCGGGTGATGCTGCGGTTCCGGGGGCTCCTCACTCGGTTCGGGACTTTGAGGCTGAAGTTGAAGTCCCACACGGGAGTACTTATAGGTACAAGCAGCAAGCGTGCCAATGCCCGCAGCCGCAGCCAATCACAGTGCTCCATTGCCTCCCCCTCTCCGCTTCAGCACCTTGCCTGGTGGGAGGGGCCCCGGGGGACACGCCTCCTGGTACAGTGACAGCTCTCGGCGCATCGGGTGCCCACATGGTCCCTGTCAGATCTGCGCTTTGGGGCAGAGAATCCCCTGGCATCTCCTGTAGGCACCAGTAACAGCGACTGACAGCTCCTCCCAGGCACCGGGAATGGCACCGACATCCTTACTGTATGTTACTGGGTGCCAGGGGGTTTCCTGTCCCCTAGTATGTGGCACTGGGATGCTGCACAGAATAGGGAGAGCGCTGAGTATACAGAGAGCAGCACCATACTGCGCCGTGTAGCTTTATAGTACATAGCATTGCGCTTCTGCTCAGTACATTCACCCCCATATACAGCGTTACTGGCTGCACCCCCATATACAGCGTTACTGGCTGCACCCCCATATACAGTGTTACTGGCTGCACCCCCATATATAGGTGTTACTGGCTGTACCCCCATATACAGCGTTACTGGCTGCACCCCCATATACAGCGTTACTGGCTGCACCCCCATATACAGTGTTACTGGCTGCACCCCCATATATAGGTGTTACTGGCTGCACCCCCATATACAGTGTTACTGGCTGCACCCCCATATATAGGTGTTACTGGCTGCACCCCCATATATAGGTGTTACTGGCTGTACCCCCATATACAGCGTTACTGGCTGCACCTCCATATACAGCGTTACTGGCTGCACCCCCATATACAGTGTTACTGGCTGCACCCCCATATACAGTGTTACTGGCTGCACCCCCATATACAGTGTTACTGGCTGCACCCCCATATACAGCGTTACTGGCTGCACCCCATATACAGTGTTACTGGCTGCACCCCCATATACAGCGTTACTGGCTGCACCCCCATATACAGTGTTACTGGCTGCACCCCCATATATAGGTGTTACTGGCTATACTCCCATATACAGCGCTACTGGCTGCACCCCCATATATAGGTGTTACTGGCTATACCCCCATATACAGCGTTACTGGCTGCACCCCCATATACAGTGTTACTGGCTGCACCCCCATATACAGCGTTACTGGCTATACTCCCATATACAGCGTTACTGGCTATACTCCCATATATAGGTGTTACTGGCTATACTCCCATATACAGCGCTACTGGCTGCACCCCCATATATAGGTGTTACTGGCTGCACCCCCATATACAGCGTTACTGGCTGCACCCCCATATACATCGTTACTGGTTGCACCCCCATATACAGCGTTACTGGCTGCACCCCCATATACATCGTTACTGGCTGCACCCCCATATACAGTATTACTGGCTGCACCCCCATATACAGCGTTACTGACTGCACCCCCATATACAGCGCTAATGGCTATACTCCCATATACAGCGTTACTGGCTATAACCCCATATACAGCGCTACTGGCTGCACCCCCATATACAGCGTTACTGGCTGCACCCCCATATACAGCGTTACTGGCTGCACCCCCATATACAGCGTTACTGGCTGCACCCCCATATACAGCGTTACTGGCTGCACCCCCATATACAGCGTTACTGGCTATAACCCCATATACAGCGCTACTGGCTGCACCCCCATATACAGCGTTACTGGCTATAACCCCATATACAGCGTTACTGGCTATAACCCCATATACAGCGCTACTGGCTGCACCCCCATATACAGCGTTACTGGCTATAACCCCATATACAGCGTTACTGGCTGCACCCCCATATACAGCGTTACTGGCTGCACCCCCATATACAGTGTTACTGGCTGCACCCCCATATACAGCGCTACTGGCTGCACCCCCATATACAGCGTTACTGGCTGCACCCCCATATACAGCGTTACTGGCTGCACCCCCATATACAGCGTTACTGGCTGCACCCCCATATATAGTGTTACAAATTACTCAGAAACCTCTCTTCTCAATAAGGTGTCAGACTCGCCAGGCAACATGGCCATTACCTTAATACCTGCTCTATCTGTCGGGCTTTCCTACCTGACCATTTTAGCTTTTCCTTTTAAATCCCCTATTACTTTCACCCCCCTCCCCATTTATTTCTCCCGCCTGACAGATCAAGTGCATTTTTGCCAATAAACTTACCTAGTTAACCCCGTATGGCACTTAAGGAAACTTGCAATTGTCCCCAATTGACCCCACTGATGTGACTGTTTATAGGACTGTCTGCATAAAGGGCCTGCGATCCTCATCAATCAACAAGTGGCACTCGCTAGTCAGTACCTTGCTGGGGGGGTAAGGAAGGGGCAGTCTGGCACAGCTTCCTGTGTCTCAACTCCCTGTGTCTCTCCTACAGAGGGAAGTCAGGCATTGACTCTTGGAACTCAGGGAGCGAAGAGGTTAAAGTGGCACAAATCTGCCTGGGAGGCGACTCGCCATTGTGCCTTAGCTGTTTGCTAATAACTATGAGACCTGATATTGCTATGCAGGTTAGCCATCAGTGGGGTACAGGCAGTGCAACTGTAGGGGGGGCTCTCTGTGCCAGGGCCCTGAATACCAATAGTTACCCCCGTTATACATACACAGGGACCTCATATTATAGTATTTAGTATGTAAAAAGTTACTTTCTTTTGGTAGCCCTCTTACTACTCAGCAGAATATAATTTCCATTAACCTAGGAACAAGCAACATTTGCCAAACTACAGCTGCCAGAATCCCCTCCTCAGCAAACCCTCAGTGGCAGCGACAGTCGCGGCGCAAGTAGATTTATTGCTCATTTCCAGAGCAGATTGTGGTCTCATAATTAGATTTCTCCTATCTCGATGCCAGTTCAGTGTGTGGGGCATTGCTGTGAAATTCCACTGAATGTAATATCAATACTATATTAATGAAGAATACGCATCTGTCTATGTCTGCAGACCCCAGCGAGGCGAAGCAGGAGTGGGTAACCCAGGCTACTTTCATGTCTCTGTTCTACATAATGTGCAAGTGGCAAAGCAAACACGATCATTTATTCCGTGCTCTTTCTTTGGATCTAAATGCCAAGGTCACATGTAAAGCGATTAATAATGTGTAATGTGGGAGTTACAGTAAACAAAGTGGGAAGCAATGAGGTTGGGGAACAAAGCGCAGTTCTGTCTTCTATTCAATAAACTGCGGGTTGTTTTCCCAGGGCTGGAGGGAGAGGAGGGGAACTCTATTCAATGGACTGGATTAAACGGGGGTCTTTGCTGGATAATGAACTACAGCACGGATACGGGGTCATTTGCCTCCCCCATGATCTGAATAGACTTTGTTTGATATCTGCCTGCATCTCAGCTGCTGTGCCTTATGGCTGCAATATGGGATATATTATATATACTAGGGGCTTTGTAATACCATTCATTTTCCCTAAAGAGCAGCCCAATAGAACAGTCACTTCTAGCCTGGGAAATGGATGCGATCTCTGCCTTTATGGAACCCAATGTATCGATAGAAGGGCCCCTCTCTGCCCCCCAGCTGGATATAAAGATGGAGTCCAGCAACAGGCCCAGGGGCCTAGAGGTGGGGAACACATAAAGTATGTATGGTTCCTTCTATGTGAGTACTAATTAAGTAGCAGGAGTATTTTTATTAAATATAAAATAGCAGGGTTGCAACATTCAAATAAATAATGAATTAATATGTCCTATACTTGTTTGTGTGTAGTATTGGCATATTATTCCAATTAATTGATATAAAGTTTATTCGTTATTAAAATAGAAGTATCGCAGTGTTGGCATATTATTCCAATGAATTCTTATGTACAATAATCATTAGCAGGGAGGTTCATACAGTCATTCAGTGACAGGATATATAGTTGTTATAAAGCTGCTGGATATATGAATTTTAAAATCAGAAGACGGTGACATAGAAGGGTTTAAATGGGCAAAAGTGGCATTAGCACAGGCCCACTAGGTAGGTACATTAGTACTTTCAGCTCTTGTAGGAGACGGGATAGTTCTGCCATATAATCATTTATTGTCTTTTGTTTTTGTTTTTAAAGAAACTTCTAGTCTAGCAGTTTCATATCAGGCAGCGCTAATATAGGCCAATATATAGGGAGAACGAACGGATATGTAGGGAGAGGGCTGCGGGCTTGCGGCTGGGGGTCCCTAGGGTGGCAGCGTTGCCCCAAGCGGCACTGGTACCGGGCAGACCAGCAGGAGAGAGAGCGGGTCCCATTGTGCCCAATGTACTCCCGTAAGTACCAGCAGAGGGCGCACTCACACGCTAAGATCCTTTGCGCAGACAAGTGGCCTAATAACATACAGGTCGAGTAACCCCCTGCAGCGCCTCAGTCACACCGCGAATGAACAAGCGCAGTTAAGAAGCAGCCACTAGGTGCCCGGAACGCAGCCGGCAATTAAGGGCCCATTGTCCCCCGCTTCGTGGACCTCTCCGTCAGTTTTATTCCCCAATACAAACACTGCGGGGCTATTAGCATATGTACAAACCCAGCGCCTGTCATTTGTGGGGTGGAAGCTGTACAGAGCTGGTACCTGGGCCCTTTGCTGGTAATGTGCCATAGAGACCCTCCTGGCAGTCCCTTTCATGGGGGGAGGTCAGGGTGTGTGCCCCCCGCCCCGTTGCCTGTTGGAGCCGTAACTGCTGCGCAAGGTGCAGAGCCTGCACATCCATGGGAATCCCAGCACTTGTGCTCTCAGCCCCCCCCGCCCCCCGCACAGCAGCACGAAAACAAATGAGGAGCATCGATCTACAGACTCAAGTGACAGGGTACCCATAGCCCCTCCCCAGCCGGGCCCCAGGCATCAGCTCCCTTAATTACATGCCTACTATTATCAGTCATATTAGGGCCACTCACTGGTGCATGAATGTGTATTCTCCTTATAGTATCACTTGTGTGTGTGGGGACTTGCACACAAACCTACTCCGACTTGTTGGCCGCTTTCTGCCCCTTCCCAGCGAGTGGCCCAGCTGCGAGTGCAAGCCTTTGGGGCCAGCGAGTAACATAGTTATTAAAGGGAAGCCATATGGAACTACGCACTGTACTGTGTTAATTACATATATAATTCTGGCAATTCTCTCTTTCTCCACTTTTAAACTTCCCTCCCCTTCTATTTTCTCATTCTGGATAAAATGAAATATTTGCTAATTCCATATCACAGTGTACCCAATATAAATATCAAATATATAATACAAAATACCTTCATTTTTTTCCCAGTAACATTTATGAATGTGCTCATCCATTTCTTGTTAAAATACCATTACAGACCCCTTTGAACTATACAACATTTATATAGGGAATAATATACCTCCTATTGTAAATTGTAAGGATATTATAAATCACCAACAGGGGGTTGAGTTTACCTATGACTTCTTTTAAATACACTATTAAAACACAACTGCACTTATATTATAGTGTCACCTACTGTGACCTACAGCGCTTATATTTGCCTATTTGTGTCTGTAAGTTACCCTCCCATTTAGATTGTAAGCTCTACGGGGCAGGGACCTCCATCCTCTTGTGTCTTTGACTCTTAACTTATTGCAACTGGATCTTGTATTTATTTGTATTTATTGTTATACTTTGTATTTATCTATTATCTTAATAACCCCCGTTTGTATTAATGTATTCTACTGTACAGCGCTGCATACATAGGTAGCGCTTTATAAATATATAATATATATAAAGATATACATACGTTTAATATTACAACAGGGGGTTCATTATTACTTATAATACTTAACAAATGGCATCACTAATATCGGATCCCACAGACACACTTGTTATTCCCAGTATATAAAGCTACAGGGAGATATCCTTATAGAAGCTGAGTGTGTGTTGGTACTGGGGTCCCACTAGAGTTTATGGGAAAGACCCCCCCCCCCCCCCCCCCCCGGTACTTTGGAAAGCTCTTAATAAGAAGCGCAAAGACAAGTTTCCCCACTAGCTGAATCCATTGAGACAGTGCTTCAGGCAGGGGCTGCCATAGAGAACAATTAGGAGCGCTCCGGGGTTACCAAGTGCGCACTAAGGAAAGAACAGCTCGGACTTAATGAGCGCTTGAAAAGCAGCACCTGCAAGGGCGGCGGGTAGTGAATGGGCTGGCAGTGAGAGATGGCGCTTGTACCTGGGCCCCATTCTCAGCCCTGACAGCACACGGGCGGCTGCGCTCTGCCTGCAGGGACAGACTGGGACAGACTGGGAGCCAAGCTGCACTGTGAGGCGCTCCATGGGAATCTCAACACTTGTGCCGGCCGCAGCCGGGAGGGGGCTCCGCTTCCCTTTCACAAACGCACACAATTAGAGCAAAACGCTCAATGAACGTAATAAATGATGGGCAAGCGCTGGGCAGATTGTCTGGCAAATCCGATGACATGGTCGCTTATGGATGGTTTTCATGGTGTCTACAAGGGGAGCAGGTAACCCTGGGCTGTATGAATAAAGGGAGATTTATTGGGGAGACCAAAGGACAGAAGAAGTGTGTCTGATCCTCATCATTTCTCCTACCCCCCCCCCCCCCCCCCAAGAGTAATGGAGGAGGCATAAAGGCCGGTTGGAGGGAGTCTGAGGGCTGAATGCTTATTTGCTGCTGTTATATGGAACGGCACTAATACAACTTAGTTTCATGTATCTCTTACCTTAGTAATGGGTCCGAACCCCATAAGGGGGTTTTAACTCGTATTGTTTGAATTTATATACTCATAGGCATTTTATAATTACAACGTATAAATTACTATTAATATTATTATTACTATTTTTAATTATAATTATAAAAAATATATAATAGCAATACTAATAATATCAACAACACATACTTATAATGCATCAACATCTTCTGCAGTACTTTACAATAGAAGGGCGTATACATCATACATACAGACTACATACATCATACATATACAAGTATTGACTGATACAAGAGGGTCCTGCTCAACAGAGCTTACAATCAGTTGCAGTCTTGTTTGTGCTGTCCATTATCAACCTTATAAAGGCAATATGGGGGAGGGATCTGAATATAAAAAAAAGAATGGCCATTTTCACAGCAGGGATGAAGTAGTTAAAGGGGCATCTATGTCCATCAGTTTTAGGTATACCCCCCCTTCCCCTTGTCTCATAGATTTTTCTTCGTTTTTGAGGTCCCAGCCATCTTAACTTGCATTTGGAAGAAACCTGCTGTCCCCCCCCCCTAACCCAATAGCTGAGCTCTGTAGTTCTGTAGATTGATATAACATGCAGCGATGTGGGCAACTTTATTGCAGGGGTTGTATTATTACCGTCAGGGGGGACATTTACTGTTATTCATTTGCACATTTAGATCTACACTAGAAAGGGATAGATGCAGACTGGTTGATAAAGAGAAAAATAAAAATAAATGGAGTGGTAAAAATGAAAAACGATGTGGGCCCAGTGATGTTTATTACAAAATATATTGGGCAGTTTGAGCAGATAAAGCAGATTGTGGGAAAGTAGCTGCCAGTTCTACATGCTGATCAGGGTTTTGGGGTTCCAGATGGGGGCTAAAAAGGTCCCCACATTGGCTTCTATCCTAGCCCCCAGTCTTTATATGTGGAATAAGCAACAAACTACCTGGTACAGTATAAAGGGATGTGTAAGTATGGAGCAAACAGGTGAGTGATGCTGGGGTGGGTCTCTGATTCCTTTAGATGCAGTATAACAAATACATGGTGTGATATAATATCTTATATACATTGTAATAACAAGTTGGTGGTCTATTTACTTACCTGGACAAGATGTTTGAAACAATATGTTGGCTGCACTAATAGATCCTTAAAGGAGAGGCTAAAGGAATGTAGTATGTGAGTACGTGAGATTACAGGGAGTAGGGGGGTAATACTGAGTATGTGAGATTACAGGGAGTAGGGGGGGTAATATGGAGTATGAGAGATTACAGGGAGTAGGGGGGTAATATGGAGTATGAGAGATTACAGGGAGTAGGGGGGTAATATGGAGTATGAGAGATTACAGGGAGTAGGGGGGTAATATTGAGTATGAGAGATTACAGGGAGTAGGGGGGGTAATATTGAGTATGTGAGATTACAGGGAGTAGGGGGGGTAATATTGAGTATGTGAGATTACAGGGAGTAGGGGGTAATATTGAGTATGTGAGATTACAGGGAGTAGGGGGTAATATTGAGTATGTGAGATTACAGGGAGTAGGGGGGTAATATTGAGTATGTGAGATTACAGGGAGTAGGGGGGTAATATTGAGTATGTGAGATTACAGGGAGTAGGGGGGTAATATTGAGTATGTGAGATTACAGGGAGTAGGGGGTAATATTGAGTATGTGAGATTACAGGGAGTGGGGGGGTAATATTGAGTATGTGAGATTACAGGGAGTGGGGGGGTAATATTGAGTATGTGAGATTACAGGGAGTGGGGGGGTAATATTGAGTATGTGAGATTACAGGGAGTGGGGGGGTAATATTGAGTATGTGAGATTACAAGGAGTGGGGGGGTAATATTGAGTATGTGAGATTACAGGGAGTAGGGGGGTAATATTGAGTATGTGAGATTACAGGGAGTAGGGGGTAATATTGAGTATGTGAGATTACAGGGAGTAGGGGGGTAATATTGAGTATGTGAGATTACAGGGAGTAGGGGGGTAATATTGAGTATGTGAGATTACAGGGAGTGGGGGGGTAATATTGAGTATGTGAGATTACAGGGAGTGGGGGGGTAATATTGAGTATGTGAGATTACAGGGAGTAGGGGGGTAATATTGAGTATGTGAGATTACAAGGAGTGGGGGGGTAATATTGAGTATGTGAGATTACAGGGAGTGGGGGGTAATATTGAGTATGTGAGATTACAGGGAGTGGGGGGGTAATATTGAGTATGTGAGATTACAGGGAGTGGGGGGGTAATATTGAGTATGTGAGATTACAGGGAGTAGGGGGGTAATATTGAGTATGTGAGATTACAGGGAGTAGGGGGGTAATATTGAGTATGTGAGATTACAGGGAGTAGGGGGGTAATATTGAGTATGTGAGATTACAGGGAGTAGGGGGGTAATATTGAGTATGTGAGATTACAGGGAGTAGGGGGGTAATATTGAGTATGTGAGATTACAGGGAGTAGGGGGGTAATATTGAGTATGAGAGATTACAGGCAGTAGGGGGGGTAATATTGAGTATGTGAGATTACAGGCAGTAGGGGGGTAATACTGAGTATGTGAGATTACAGGGAGTAGGGGGGTAATATTGAGTATGTGAGATTACAGGGAGTAGGGGGGTAATATTGAGTATGAGAGATTACAGGCAGTAGGGGGGTAATATTGAGTATGTGAGATTACAGGCAGTAGGGGGGTAATATTGAGTATGTGAGATTACAGGGAGTAGGGGGGTAATATTGAGTATGTGAGATTACAGGGAGTAGGGGGGTAATATTGAGTATGAGAGATTACAGGCAGTAGGGGGGGTAATATTGAGTATGTGAGATTACAGGCAGTAGGGGGGTAATCTGAGTATGGAGATTACAGGGAGTAGGGGGGGTAATACTGAGTAATGAGAGATTACAGGCAGTAGGGGGGTAATAATGAGTATGAGAGATTACAGGGAGTAGGGGGGTAATATTGAGTATGTGAGATTACAGGCAGTAGGGGGGTAATATTGAGTATGTGAGATTACAGGGAGTAGGGGGGTAATACTGAGTATGTGAGATTACAGGGAGTAAGTAGGGGGGTAAATATGAGTATGAGAGATTACAGGGAGTAGGGGGGTAATATTGAGTAATGAGAGATTACAGGCAGTAGGGGGGGTAATATTGAGTATGTGAGATTACAGGGATAGGGGGTAATACTGAGTATGAAGATTACAGGGAGTAGGGGGGTAATATTGAGTATGTGAGATTACAGGGAGTAGGGGGGTAATACTGAGTATGTGAGATTACAGGGAGTAGGGGGGGTAATATTGAGTATGTGAGATTACAGGGAGTAGGGGGGGTAATATTGAGTATGTGAGATTACAGGGAGTAGGGGGGTAATATTGAGTATGTGAGATTACGGGAGTAGGGGGGTAATATTGAGTAGTGAGATTACAGGGAGTAGGGGGTAATATTGAGTATGTGAGATTACAGGGAGTAGGGGGGTAATATTGAGTATGTGAGATTACAGGGAGTAGGGGGGTAATATTGAGTATGTGAGATTACAGGGAGTGGGGGGGGTAATATTGAGTATGTGAGATTACAGGGAGTGGGGGGGTAATATTGAGTATGTGAGATTACAGGGAGTAGGGGGGGTAATATTGAGTATGAGAGATTACAGGGAGTAGGGGGGGTAATATTGAGTATGTGAGATTACAGGGAGTAGGGGGGGTAATATTGAGTATGTGAGATTACAGGGAGTAGGGGGGTAATACTGAGTATGTGAGATTACAGGGAGTAGGGGGGTAATATTGAGTATGAGAGATTACAGGGAGTAGGGGGGTAATATTGAGTATGTGAGATTACAGGGAGTAGGGGGGTAATATTGAGTATGTGAGATTACAGGGAGTAGGGGGGTAATATTGAGTATGTGAGATTACAGGGAGTGGGGGGGTAATATTGAGTATGTGAGATTACAGGGAGTGGGGGGGTAATATTGAGTATGTGAGATTACAGGGAGTAGGGGGGTAATATTGAGTATGTGAGATTACAAGGAGTGGGGGGGGGGTAATATTGAGTATGTGAGATTACAGGGAGTGGGGGGGGTAATATTGAGTATGTGAGATTACAGGGAGTGGGGGGGTAATATTGAGTATGTGAGATTACAGGGAGTGGGGGGGTAATATTGAGTATGTGAGATTACAAGGAGTGGGGGGGTAATATTGAGTATGTGAGATTACAGGGAGTAGGGGGGTAATATTGAGTATGTGAGATTACAGGGAGTAGGGGGGTAATATTGAGTATGTGAGATTACAGGGAGTAGGGGGGTAATATTGAGTATGTGAGATTACAGGCAGTAGGGGGGTAATACTGAGTATGTGAGATTACAGGGAGTAGGGGGGTAATATTGAGTATGTGAGATTACAGGGAGTAGGGGGGTAATATTGAGTATGTGAAGATTACAGGCAGTAGGGGGTAATACTGAGTATGTGAGATTACAGGGAGTAGGGGGGGGGTAATACTGAGTATGAGAGATTACAGGCAGTAGGGGGGTAATAATGAGTATGAGAGATTACAGGGAGTAGGGGGGTAATATTGAGTATGTGAGATTACAGGCAGTAGGGGGGTAATATTGAGTATGTGAGATTACAGGGAGTAGGGGGGTAATACTGAGTATGTGAGATTACAGGGAGTAGGGGGGTAATATTGAGTATGAGAGATTACAGGGAGTAGGGGGGTAATATTGAGTATGAGAGATTACAGGCAGTAGGGGGGTAATATTGAGTATGTGAGATTACAGGGAGTAGGGGGGTAATACTGAGTATGAGAGATTACAGGGAGTAGGGGGGTAATATTGAGTATGTGAGATTACAGGGAGTAGGGGGGTAATACTGAGTATGTGAGATTACAGGGAGTAGGGGGGGTAATATTGAGTATGTTGAGATTACAGGGAGTAGGGGGGTAATATTGAGTATGTGAGATTACAGGGAGTAGGGGGGTAATACTGAGTATGTGAGATTACAGGGAGTAGGGGGGGTAATATTGAGTATGTGAGATTAAGGGAGTAGGGGGGGTAATATTGAGTATGTGAGATTACAAGGGAGTAGGGGGGTAATATTGAGTATGAGAGATTACAGGGAGTAGGGGGGGGTAATATTGAGTATGTGAGATTACAGGGAGTAGGGGGGTAATACTGAGTATGTGAGATTACAGGGAGTAGAGGGGTAATATTGAGTATGTGAGATTACAGGGAGTAGGGGGGTAATATTGAGTATGTGAGATTACAGGGAGTAGGGGGGTAATATTGAGTATGTGAGATTACAGGGAGTAGGGGGGTAATATTGAGTATGTTAGATTACAGGGAGTAGGGGGTAATATTGAGTATGTGAGATTACAGGGAGTGGGGGGGGTTAATATTGAGTATGTGAGATTACAGGGAGTGGGGGGGTAATATTGAGTATGTGAGATTACAGGGAGTAGGGGGGGTAATATTGAGTATGAGAGATTACAGGGAGTAGGGGGGGTAATATTGAGTATGTGAGATTACAGGGAGTAGGGGGGGTAATATTGAGTATGAGAGATTACAGGGAGTAGGGGGGTAATATTGAGTATGTGAGATTACAGGGAGTAGGGGGGTAATACTGAGTATGTGAGATTACAGGGAGTAGGGGGGTAATATTGAGTATGTGAGATTACAGGGAGTAGGGGGGTAATATTGAGTATGTGAGATTACAGGGAGTAGGGGGGTAATATTGAGTATGTGAGATTACAGGGAGTAGGGGGGTAATATTGAGTATGTGAGATTACAGGGAGTGGGGGGGGTAATATTGAGTATGTGAGATTACAGGGAGTGGGGGGGTAATATTGAGTATGTGAGATTACAGGGAGTGGGGGGGGGTAATATTGAGTATGTGAGATTACAGGGAGTAAGGGGGTAATATTGAGTATGTGAGATTACAGGGAGTAGGGGGGTAATATTGAGTATGTGAGATTACAGGGAGTAGGGGGTAATATTGAGTATGTGAGATTACAGGGAGTAGGGGGGTAATATTGAGTATGTGAGATTACAGGGAGTAGGGGGTATATTGAGTATGTGAGATTACAGGGAGTAGGGGGGTAATATTGAGTATGTGAGATTACAGGGAGTAGGGGGTAATATTGAGTATGTGAGATTACAGGGAGTAGGGGGGTAATATTGAGTATGTGAGATTACAGGCAGTAGGGGGGTAATACTGAGTATGAGAGATTACAGGCAGTAGGGGGGTAATATTGAGTATGTGAGATTACAGGGAGTAGGGGGGGGGTAATACTGAGTATGAGAGATTACAGGCAGTAGGGGGGTAATATTGAGTATGAGAGATTACAGGGAGTAGGGGGGTAATATTGAGTATGTGAGATTACAGGCAGTAGGGGGGTAATACTGAGTATGTGAGATTACAGGGAGTAGGGGGGGGGTAATACTGAGTATGAGAGATTACAGGCAGTAGGGGGGTAATAATGAGTATGAGAGATTACAGGGAGTAGGGGGGTAATATTGAGTATGTGAGATTACAGGGAGTAGGGGGGGGTAATACTGAGTATGTGAGATTACAGGGAGTAGGGGGGGGGTAATACTGAGTATGAGAGATTACAGGCAGTAGGGGGGTAATAATGAGTATGAGAGATTACAGGGAGTAGGGGGGTAATATTGAGTATGTGAGATTACAGGCAGTAGGGGGGTAATATTGAGTATGTGAGATTACAGGGAGTAGGGGGGTAATACTGAGTATGTGAGATTACAGGGAGTAGGGGGGTAATATTGAGTATGAGAGATTACAGGGAGTAGGGGGGTAATATTGAGTATGAGAGATTACAGGCAGTAGGGGGGGTAATATTGAGTATGTGAGATTACAGGGAGTAGGGGGGTAATACTGAGTATGAGAGATTACAGGGAGTAGGGGGGGGGTAATACTGAGTATGAGAGATTACAGGCAGTAGGGGGGTAATAATGAGTATGAGAGATTACAGGGAGTAGGGGGGTAATATTGAGTATGTGAGATTACAGGGAGTAGGGGGGTAATATTGAGTATGTGAGATTACAGGGAGTAGGGGGTAATACTGAGTATGTGAGATTACAGGGAGTAGGGGGGTAATATTGAGTATGTGAGATTACAGGGAGTAGGGGGGTAATATTGAGTATGTGAGATTACAGGGAGTAGGGGGTAATATTGAGTATGTGAGATTACAGGGAGTAGGGGGGTAATATTGAGTATGTGAGATTACAGGGAGTAGGGGGTAATATTGAGTATGTGAGATTACAGGGAGTAGGGGGGTAATATTGAGTATGTGAGATTACAGGCAGTAGGGGGGTAATACTGGAGTATGAGAGATTACAGGCAGTAGGGGGGTAATATTGAGTATGTGAGATTACAGGGAGTAGGGGGGGGTAATACTGAGTATGAGAGATTACAGGCAGTAGGGGGGTAATATTGAGTATGAGAGATTACAGGGAGTAGGGGGGTAATATTGAGTATGTGAGATTACAGGCAGTAGGGGGGTAATACTGAGTATGTGAGATTACAGGGAGTAGGGGGGGGGTAATACTGAGTATGAGAGATTACAGGCAGTAGGGGGGTAATAATGAGTATGAGAGATTACAGGGAGTAGGGGGGTAATATTGAGTATGTGAGATTACAGGGAGTAAGGGGGGTAATATTGAGTATGTGAGATTACAGGGAGTAGGGGGGTAATATTGAGTATGTGAGATTACAGGGAGTAGGGGGGTAATATTGAGTATGTGAGATTACAGGGAGTAGGGGGGTAATATTGAGTATGTGAGATTACAGGCAGTAGGGGGGTAATACTGAGTATGTGAGATTACAGGGAGTAGGGGGGGGGTAATACTGAGTATGAGAGATTACAGGCAGTAGGGGGGTAATAATGAGTATGAGAGATTACAGGGAGTAGGGGGGTAATATTGAGTATGTGAGATTACAGGCAGTAGGGGGGTAATATTGAGTATGTGAGATTACAGGGAGTAGGGGGGTAATACTGAGTATGTGAGATTACAGGGAGTAGGGGGGTAATATTGAGTATGAGAGATTACAGGGAGTAGGGGGGTAATATTGAGTATGAGAGATTACAGGCAGTAGGGGGGGTAATATTGAGTAATGTGAGATTACAGGGAGTAGGGGGGTAATACTGAGTATGAGAGATTACAGGGAGTAGGGGGGTAATATTGAGTATGTGAGATTACAGGGAGTAGGGGGGGTAATACTGAGTATGTGAGATTACAGGGAGTAGGGGGGGTAATATTGAGTATGTGAGATTACAGGGAGTAGGGGGGTAATATTGAGTATGTGAGATTACAGGGAGTAGGGGGGGTAATACTGAGTATGTGAGATTACAGGGAGTAGGGGGGGTAATATTGAGTATGTGAGATTACAGGGAGTAGGGGGGGTAATATTGAGTATGTGAGATTACAGGGAGTAGGGGGGTAATATTGAGTATGTGAGATTACAGGGAGTAGGGGGGTAATATTGAGTATGTGAGATTACAGGGAGTGGGGGGGTAATATTGAGTATGTGAGATTACAGGGAGTGGGGGGGTAATATTGAGTATGTGAGATTACAGGGAGTAGGGGGGTAATATTGAGTATGTGAGATTACAGGGAGTAGGGGGGTAATATTGAGTATGTGAGATTACAGGGAGTAGGGGGGTAATATTGAGTATGTGAGATTACAGGGAGTAGGGGGGTAATATTGAGTATGTGAGATTACAGGGAGTAGGGGGGTAATATTGAGTATGTGAGATTACAAGGAGTGGGGGGGGTAATATTGAGTATGTTAGATTACAGGGAGTAGGGGGGGTAATATTGAGTATGTGAGATTACAGGGAGTGGGGGGGTAATATTTAGTATGTGAGATTACAGGGAGTGGGGGGGTAATATTGAGTATGTGAGATTACAGGGAGTAGGGGGGGTAATATTGAGTATGAGAGATTACAGGGAGTAGGGGGGTAATATTGAGTATGTGAGATTACAGGGAGTAGGGGGGGTAATATTGAGTATGTGAGATTACAGGGAGTAGGGGGGTAATACTGAGTATGTGAGATTACAGGGAGTAGGGGGGTAATATTGAGTATGTGAGATTACAGGGAGTAGGGGGGGTAATATTGAGTATGTGAGATTACAGGGAGTAGGGGGGTAAATATTGAGTATGTGAGATTACAGGGAGTGGGGGGGTAATATTGAGTATGTGAGATTACAGGGAGTGGGGGGGTAATATTGAGTATGTGAGATTACAGGGAGTAGGGGGGTAATATTGAGTATGTGAGATTACAAGGAGTGGGGGGGGGTAATATTGAGTATGTGAGATTACAGGGAGTGGGGGGGTAATATTGAGTATGTGAGATTACAGGGAGTGGGGGGGTAATATTGAGTATGTGAGATTACAGGGAGTGGGGGGGGTAATATTGAGTATGTGAGATTACAAGGAGTGGGGGGGGTAATATTGAGTATGTGAGATTACAGGGAGTAGGGGGGTAATATTGAGTATGTGAGATTACAGGGAGTAGGGGGGTAATATTGAGTATGTGAGATTACAGGGAGTAGGGGGGTAATATTGAGTATGTGAGATTACAGGCAGTAGGGGGGTAATACTGAGTATGTGAGATTACAGGGAGTAGGGGGTAATATTGAGTATGTGAGATTACAGGCAGTAGGGGGGTAATACTGAGTATGTGAGATTACAGGGAGTAGGGGGGGGGGTAATACTGAGTATGAGAGATTACAGGCAGTAGGGGGGTAATAATGAGTATGAGAGATTACAGGGAGTAGGGGGGTAATATTGAGTATGTGAGATTACAGGGAGTAGGGGGGTAATATTGAGTATGTGAGATTACAGGCAGTAGGGGGGTAATATTGAGTATGAGAGATTACAGGGAGTAGGGGGGTAATACTGAGTATGTGAGATTACAGGGAGTAGGGGGGTAATACTGAGTATGTGAGATTACAGGGAGTAGGGGGGTAATATTGAGTATGAGAGATTACAGGGAGTAGGGGGGTAATATTGAGTATGTGAGATTACAGGGAGTAGGGGGGTAATACTGAGTATGTGAGATTACAGGCAGTAGGGGGGTAATATTGAGTATGAGAGATTACAGGGAGTAGGGGGGTAATATTGAGTATGTGAGATTACAGGGAGTAGGGGGGTAATACTGAGTATGTGAGATTACAGGGAGTAGGGGGGTAATATTGAGTATGAGAGATTACAGGGAGTAGGGGGGTAATATTGAGTATGAGAGATTACAGGCAGTAGGGGGGGTAATATTGAGTATGTGAGATTACAGGGAGTAGGGGGGTAATACTGAGTATGAGAGATTACAGGGAGTAGGGGGGTAATATTGAGTATGTGAGATTACAGGGAGTAGGGGGGTAATACTGAGTATGTGAGATTACAGGGAGTAGGGGGGGTAATATTGAGTATGTGAGATTACAGGGAGTAGGGGGGTAATATTGAGTATGTGAGATTACAGGGAGTAGGGGGGTAATACTGAGTATGTGAGATTACAGGGAGTAGGGGGGGTAATATTGAGTATGTGAGATTACAGGGAGTAGGGGGGGTAATATTGAGTATGTGAGATTACAGGGAGTAGGGGGGTAATATTGAGTATGAGAGATTACAGGGAGTAGGGGGGGTAATATTGAGTATGTGAGATTACAGGGAGTAGGGGGGTAATACTGAGTATGTGAGATTACAGGGAGTGGGGGGGTAATATTGAGTATGTGAGATTACAGGGAGTAGGGGGGTAATATTGAGTATGTGAGATTACAGGGAGTAGGGGGGTAATATTGAGTATGTGAGATTACAGGGAGTAGGGGGGGTAATATTGAGTATGTTAGATTACAGGGAGTAGGGGGGTAATATTGAGTATGTGAGATTACAGGGAGTGGGGGGGTAATATTGAGTATGTGAGATTACAGGGAGTGGGGGGGTAATATTGAGTATGTGAGATTACAGGGAGTAGGGGGGGTAATATTGAGTATGAGAGATTACAGGGAGTAGGGGGGGTAATATTGAGTATGTGAGATTACAGGGAGTAGGGGGGGTAATATTGAGTATGAGAGATTACAGGGAGTAGGGGGGTAATATTGAGTATGTGAGATTACAGGGAGTAGGGGGGTAATACTGAGTATGTGAGATTACAGGGAGTAGGGGGGTAATATTGAGTATGTGAGATTACAGGGAGTAGGGGGGTAATATTGAGTATGTGAGATTACAGGGAGTAGGGGGGTAATATTGAGTATGTGAGATTACAGGGAGTAGGGGGGTAATATTGAGTATGTGAGATTACAGGGAGTGGGGGGGGTAATATTGAGTATGTGAGATTACAGGGAGTGGGGGGGTAATATTGAGTATGTGAGATTACAGGGAGTGGGGGGGGGTAATATTGAGTATGTGAGATTACAGGGAGTAGGGGGTAATATTGAGTATGTGAGATTACAGGGAGTAGGGGGGTAATATTGAGTATGTGAGATTACAGGGAGTAGGGGGTAATATTGAGTATGTGAGATTACAGGGAGTAGGGGGGTAATATTGAGTATGTGAGATTACAGGGAGTAGGGGGTAATATTGAGTATGTGAGATTACAGGGAGTAGGGGGGTAATATTGAGTATGTGAGATTACAGGGAGTAGGGGGTAATATTGAGTATGTGAGATTACAGGGAGTAGGGGGGTAATATTGAGTATGTGAGATTACAGGCAGTAGGGGGGTAATACTGAGTATGAGAGATTACAGGCAGTAGGGGGCGTAATATTGAGTATGTGAGATTACAGGAGTAGGGGGGGGGTAATACTGAGTATGAGAGATTACAGGCAGTAGGGGGGTAATATTGAGTATGAGAGATTACAGGGAGTAGGGGGGTAATATTGAGTATGTGAGATTACAGGCAGTAGGGGGGTAATACTGAGTATGTGAGATTACAGGGAGTAGGGGGGGGGGTATACTGAGTATGAGAGATTACAGGCAGTAGGGGGGTAATAATGAGTATGAGAGATTACAGGGAGTAGGGGGGTAATATTGAGTATGTGAGATTACAGGCAGTAGGGGGGTAATACTGAGTATGTGAGATTACAGGGAGTAGGGGGGGGGTAATACTGAGTATGAGAGATTACAGGCAGTAGGGGGGTAATATTGAGTATGTGAGATTACAGGGAGTAGGGGGGGTAATATTGAGTATGTGAGATTACAGGCAGTAGGGGGGTAATATTGAGTATGTGAGATTACAGGGAGTAGGGGGGTAATACTGAGTATGTGAGATTACAGGGAGTAGGGGGGTTAATATTGAGTATGTGAGATTACAGGGAGTAGGGGGGGGTAATACTGAGTATGTGAGATTACAGGCAGTAGGGGGGTAATATTGAGTATGTGAGATTACAGGGAGTAGGGGGGTAATATTGAGTATGTGAGATTACAGGGAGTAGGGGGGTAATATTGAGTATGTGAGATTACAGGGAGTAGGGGGGTAATATTGAGTATGTGAGATTACAGGGAGTAGGGGGGTAATACTGAGTATGAGAGATTACAGGCAGTAGGGGGGTAATAATGAGTATGAGAGATTACAGGGAGTAGGGGGGTAATATTGAGTATGTGAGATTACAGGCAGTAGGGGGGTAATACTGAGTATGTGAGATTACAGGGAGTAGGGGGGGTAATACTGAGTATGAGAGATTACAGGCAGTAGGGGGGTAATATTGAGTATGTGAGATTACAGGGAGTAGGGGGGGTAATATTGAGTATGTGAGATTACAGGCAGTAGGGGGGTAATATTGAGTATGTGAGATTACAGGGAGTAGGGGGGTAATACTGAGTATGTGAGATTACAGGGAGTAGGGGGGTAATATTGAGTATGTGAGATTACAGGGAGTAGGGGGGGGTATACTGAGTATGTGAGATTACAGGCAGTAGGGGGTAATATTGAGTATGTGAGATTACAGGGAGTAGGGGGGTAATATTGAGTATGTGAGATTACAGGCAGTAGGGGGGTAATATTGAGTATGTGAGATTACAGGGAGTAGGGGGGTAATACTGAGTATGTGAGATTACAGGGAGTAGGGGGGTAATATTGAGTATGTGAGATTACAGGGAGTAGGGGGGTAATACTGAGTATGAGAGATTACAGGCAGTAGGGGGGTAATATTGAGTATGAGAGATTACAGGGAGTAGGGGGGTAATATTGAGTATGTGAGATTACAGGCAGTAGGGGGGTAATACTGAGTATGTGAGATTACAGGGAGTAGGGGGGGTAATACTGAGTATGAGAGATTACAGGCAGTAGGGGGGTAATAATGAGTATGAGAGATTACAGGGAGTAGGGGGGTAATATTGAGTATGTGAGATTACAGGCAGTAGGGGGGTAATATTGAGTATGTGAGATTACAGGGAGTAGGGGGGTAATACTGAGTATGTGAGATTACAGGGAGTAGGGGGGTAATATTGAGTATGTGAGATTACAGGGAGTAGGGGGGTAATACTGAGTATGTGAGATTTCAGGGAGTAGGGGGGGTAATATTGAGTATGTGAGATTACAGGGAGTAGGGGGGGTAATATTGAGTATGTGAGATTACAGGGAGTAGGGGGGTAATATTGAGTATGAGAGATTTACAGGGAGTAGGGGGGTAATATTGAGTATGTGAGATTACAGGGAGTAGGGGGGTAATATTGAGTATGAGAGATTACAGGGAGTAGGGGGGGGTAATATTGAGTATGTGAGATTACAGGGAGTAGGGGGGTAATATTGAGTATGAGAGATTACAGGGAGTAGGGGGGTAATATTGAGTATGTGAGATTACAGGGAGTAGGGGGTATATTGAGTATGTGAGATTACAGGGAGTAGGGGGGTAATACTGAGTATGTGAGATTACAGGGAGTAGGGGGGTAATACTGAGTATGTGAGATTACAGGGAGTAGGGGGGTAATACTGAGTATGTGAGATTACAGGGAGTAGGGGGGTAATACTGAGTATGTGAGATTACAGGGAGTAGGGGGGTAATATTGAGTATGTGAGATTACAGGGAGTAGGGGGGTAATATTGAGTATGTTAGATTACAGGGAGTAGGGGGGTAATATTGAGTATGTGAGATTACAGGGAGTAGGGGGGGTAATATTGAGTATGTGAGATTACAGGGAGTAGGGGGGGTAATACTGAGTATGTGAGATTACAGGGAGTAGGGGGGGGTAATATTGAGTATGTGAGATTACAGGGAGTAGGGGGGTAATATTGAGTATGTTAGATTACAGGGAGTAGGGGGGGTAATACTGAGTATGTTAGATTACAGGGAGTAGGGGGGTAATACTGAGTATGTGAGATTACAGGGAGTAGGGGGGTAATATTGAGTATGTGAGATTACAGGGAGTAGGGGGGGTAATATTGAGTATGTGAGATTACAGGGAGTAGGGGGGGTAATATTGAGTATGTGAGATTACAGGGAGTAGGGGGGGTAATATGGAGTATGTGAGATTACAGGGAGTAGGGGGGTAATATTGAGTATGTGAGATTACAGGCAGTAGGGGGGTAATATTGAGTATGTGAGATTACAGGCAGTAGGGGGGTAATATTGAGTATGTGAGATTACAGGGAGTAGGGGGGTAATACTGAGTATGTGAGATTACAGGGAGTAGGGGGGTAATATTGAGTATGTGAGATTACAGGGAGTAGGGGGGTAATACTGAGTATGTGAGATTACAGGGAGTAGGGGGGGTAATATTGAGTAATGTGAGATTACAGGGAGTAGGGGGGTAATATTGAGTATGTGAGATTACAGGGAGTAGGGGGGTAATACTGAGTATGTGAGATTACAGGGAGTAGGGGGTAATATTGAGTATGTGAGATTACAGGGAGTAGGGGGGTAATACTGAGTATGTGAGATTACAGGGAGTAGGGGGGTAATATTGAGTATGTGAGATTACAGGGAGTAGGGGGGTAATACTGAGTATGTGAGATTACAGGGAGTAGGGGGGTAATATTGAGTATGTGAGATTACAGGGAGTAGGGGGGTAATATTGAGTATGTGAGATTACAGGGAGTAGGGGGTAATATTGAGTATGTGAGATTACAGGGAGTAGGGGGGTAATATTGAGTATGTGAGATTACAGGGAGTAGGGGGGTAATACTGAGTATGTGAGATTACAGGGAGTAGGGGGGTAATATTGAGTATGTGAGATTACAGGGAGTAGGGGGGTAATATTGAGTATGTGAGATTACAGGGAGTAGGGGGTAATATTGAGTATGTGAGATTACAGGGAGTAGGGGGGTAATATTGAGTATGTGAGATTACAGGGAGTAGGGGGTAATATTGAGTATGAGAGATTACAGGAGTAGGGGGGTAATATTGAGTATGTGAGATTACAGGGAGTAGGGGGTAATATTGAGTATGTGAGATTACAGGGAGTAGGGGGGTAATATTGAGTATGAGAGATTACAGGGAGTAGGGGGGTAATATTGAGTATGTGAGATTACAGGGAGTAGGGGGGTAATACTGAGTATGTGAGATTACAGGGAGTAGGGGGGTAATATTGAGTATGTGAGATTACAGGGAGTAGGGGGGTAATATTGAGTATGTGAGATTACAGGGAGTAGGGGGGTAATATTGAGTATGTGAGATTACAGGGAGTAGGGGGGGTAATAATGAGTATGTGAGATTACAGGGAGTAGGGGGGTAATATGAGTATGTGAGATTACAGGGAGTAGGGGGGTAATATTGAGTATGTGAGATTACAGGGAGTAGGGGGGTAATATTGAGTATGTGAGATTACAGGGAGTAGGGGGGTAATATTGAGTATGTGAGATTACAGGGAGTAGGGGGGGTAATACTGAGTATGTGAGATTACAGGGAGTAGGGGGGGTAATACTGAGTATGTGAGATTACAGGAATTGGGGGGGGGGGTAATATTTAGAAATTGTTACTTTTGTAAATCCATATGTTGTAACCAGTGAGCTGCAACAATGTGTCTAAGTGTGTTTAACATGACTGTAATATATTACATTTTATTTGACTTAATAGAATGGAACTTGTTGAATAATGTTGTATCAATTATCTGACACATCAAATAGGTTTGTTGAACATTTATAAATTTTAAGTTAGTTAATTAATTGTTTTATTGACAGAAACCATATGTATGGTAATCGTATGGGAGGTAGTATGGGTATGGGTATGAGTATGGGTATGAGTATGGGTGTTAATGAAGGGAAGTCTGCTGGCACGTAACGTGTTAGAATATGGGCTGTATAGATGTGGCAATAAAGATTAAGCATTTTTAAACTTCAGCAATTGTGACTTTTATACTCCCCCGAGTGAGCAACTGGTGTGTGGATTTCTGGGTGCCAAATACAAGCTCTACAACAGGATAGCAGGAACAGCATTTGCCCCATTTATTCAGTATTAAGTCTGGACTGTGATCCAAAATAGGCCCTGGCATTTCAAGTACACAGAGGCCCAAACAGCCCCCCCAGCCCAATAAATAGTGACTGTCTATGGCATCTTACAGCAGCCCCTCTGGCATTTGCCAGAATCTACAGGCCTTTTGCCAGTCTGTGCCTTTTTTTTTAATATTTCTGCATTCACTTAGCATGGGCACTGGTGTAACTGCATTTCCTGCATCAGACAGGGCTAGTAGTAATGTGTTTCCACTGCTGCAGTACTGGCATATGTGGGCTGGCAGAGCCAATGGAGTGTACAGTGGGTACAATTGTACAGGTACCAGCAAACTAATACTTAGTTCTACTCTGTATCACCCAGGGGCCTGACCCTATACAGTACCCAAAAGATAAGGGCACTGCAGTTATATATGTGGCCCCTCAATTTATAGTTGCTACTTCAGAGAAAAGGCTATATAGAATATCGGTTCTTTAAAGCAAAGAATAATAACCCTCTCTTTTGGTACCTAATAAAATCCTGAGTCTTTCTGTTAGCACTGACCCTGTGAGTATATACAGGACTGATCTAGCAGGCCACTACGTTAGGGTTCAGTGTGGGCCTGGGCATCAGTAGGTCCAAGAAAATAGAAATAGATTCCTTTATAGAACAAAAACTTTACAGCAATCAATCTGTAACTGCAGAGTGTAATTAAAAGTCTGTACTATCTGGGCACATGTATCATGTAAAAATAAACTATTGGACCAGTGGCTGTAGATTATCCATTTTATCCCATGTATCTATGTTATCTATTAATGGAACATCCTAATGTTAATAAATGATGATGATAACTGGGCAAAGGTATTGCCATTAGATAGCTATCTTGCGCCCCCTTGTGTTTTATGTAGGGATTTCCTCTGGTATTCTTTCCCCTCATTCGTCACCCAGGATGGTAAGAATATGCTGGACTTCTTTTTGTGAAACTTAATGGGATAAAGAAAAAGGTAGAAGTTGTAAAAGGCATAATATCTGATGTATCAAGACCAACTGCATGGTTGTAGAGAGCCTTCTGCATCTTTGTCAACAATATGGCCCTCCAATATTACAGGGCAGGATATGGAGCTAAAAGTAAATAGGAGATATATTATGTAACTAAGGCCAGATGTTTATAGTATATACATGAGGGATATACAACATTGACATCTCCAGCTGTTGTTGTACTGCAACTCTCAGTAATCTTATACCAGCTGAATGCTGCTGTGGGCCAGGGATGCTAGAGGACTGCAGGCTGCATACCCTTGACTTATGTATCACCCCCTCACATAGTGGGCCCCAACCTTGTTTTCTGTGCCAGCACCCCCTTCTCTGGCCCTCAATATACTTCTGTTTATAAGTGGGGGTTCCATTCATTTCATTTTATATGGTTGAACTTAAAGGATGGGGTATGTTTTTCCAGCCTAAATTATTATAATACTATAAAATCACTATAAGGCAGAGAATCCCAGACTATAAGGTATGGACAGGGGGGGGGGTCTATTTATTGCCCAGGATGTTTAAGGAACTATACCAGGGGACTGTAATGACAGGATTAATAGGTGTCTCTTACAATGGGGAATCATCCTCTCCCTTGCCTCTTTCTGTCGGGGTTCCTCAAGGCTCTGTCCTGGGCCCCTTACTATTTTCTCTCTATACCTCCTCACTTGGCAAACTAATCAATTCTTTTGGCTTTCAGTACCACCTCTATGCTGACAATACTCAGATCTATCTTTCCTCTCCTGATCTCAACCCAGAGCTTCTAACTCGCGTCTCTTCCTGCCTGTCCGCTATCTCCTTGGATGTCCCAACGTTACCTTAAATTAAACCTCTCTAAAACTGGTTCTCTTTCCCCCATCCAACGCCCACATTGTTCCCGAGGTATCTATAACGGTTAACAATTCTACCATCACCCCATCTTCCCAGGCCCGGTGCCTTGGGGTTATCCTTGATTCTGCCCTGTCCTTCACCCCTCATATCCAATCACTTATCAAATCATGTCACTTTCACCTAAGAAATATCTCCAAAATCCGATCATTTATCACCCAAGATGCTGCCAAAATTCTTATTCACTCTCTTATAATATCTCGCCTGGACTACTGTAACTCCCTATTAATTGGCCTTCCCCTCCAAAGACTGTCCCCTCTCCAGTCCATAATGAATACTGCTGCCAGGCTCATACACCTCTCCAACCGCTCCCCCTCTGCCGTGCCGCTCTGCCAATCCCTGCACTGGCTTCCCCTACCATCCAGGATAAAATTCAAACTAATGACCCTCACATTTAAAGCAGTTCATAACTCTGCCCCACCCTACATCTCTGAACTCATCTCTAGGTACCATCCAACCCGCTTGTTACGCTCCTCTACTGACCTGCTCCTCAACTCCTCTCTCATTCCCTCCTCACACACTCGCTGCCCCCCTTCTCTGGAATTCGCTCCCACAAACTGTCAGACTTTCACCCAATCTCTCTGCCTTCAAGAGATCTCTAAAAACACATTTATTTAGAGAGGCTTACCCTAATCTAGTTTAGCAATACTCTGTGCCACACCTCTCACAACTCTGGTCTTGCCCATTCCCACACCTTCTGTCTCAACCCTTTCTCCTTGTAGATTGTAAGCTCTTTTGGGCAGGGCCCTCTTCACCTCTTGTATCGGTTATTGATTGCTTTATATGTTACTCTGTATGTCCAATGTATAAAACCCACTTATTGTACAGCGCTGCAGAATATGTTGGCGCTTTATAAATAAATGTTAATGATAATGCATAAGGATTATAGAAACATACAGAAAAGGGGGAACTGTGGCTCCTGGGAGGCTCATGGGAACTTTCTAATTCACTTTTAAGACACTGTAGCCCCTGAATATGAACTATAAGAATACTATGAGAATTCAGGTGCAGGGCTTAAGGGAAAAATCTTGCAGAAGGAAAAGAGAACTTTAAAAGCTTTATTCCTACTACGTGAGTAGATAATTTGAGGGACTGGAATGGGGGTAATTCCTGTAGCAGGGGTGCAGTATAGCACAGACGTAGCTGGACTAGAAGCAGAAAACTGTCTCAGGGTGGGGGTATAAAACTGAAGGTACTGCTTGCTGTGTCCCTCATACAAACCCCAACCTAAAAAATGACATGTGACTCTTGGGCTCCCTCTTGTGGGATGATGATATCTTGTTTGTAACCAGAGCAGAAAGATGCAGTGTAGGTTACCCATATTGGCAAATGCCTTGGATATCAGGCAGGATGGAACATTTTTATCAAACATGGGCTGTATGTTAATGCTGAATCAGATAGGGGTAGAATTCTTATTGTTTCTACCCGCATATCTGATGATTCGGACATGTGGAGTAACGTGTATGACCACCTTAAGATTGTGAAGTTCAGAGTTGGTAAAATGAAATCAATGAATGAAAATACCCTCTCCATCATATAATTGCATATATACAGTATTTTATGGCTCTGTAATTACATGCTCAGGATGATTTATTGCCATCCTCTGGTTGTATTGGAACGTGGGCCCTCTCTGTACTGTATGACAGAGATTGTTTAGCCCTCCCCAGATAGTGTCTGGATAATACTGCCATTTCAGCTATTCATGCCTGCCATTCTATGGAATAGGATATAGTCTTTATTTATTAGTATTTGTTCACATTTCTCATTTGTACTGACTTTAGCAACACTGTGTAACAGATCTCATTGTTTTGTATTAGCTACATACTCCAAACACTAAGGGTCCTGGCACACTGGCCATCCCACCGGTGAAAATGCCTTGTGAGGAAATTTCCCGCGATTTTGGGGAGATTAGTCGCCCGCGACAAGGGAGATTTGTTGCGGGCGACTAATCTCCCCGTGTGCCAGAGCCCTAAGGGCTATGACAAGGGGCTACTTGTTGTTGTTACAAAACACCAGAAAATACATTGCCATACTTGTTGTGGTTACAAAATACCAGAAAATACCCTGCCATACTTGTTGTGGTTACAAAATACCAGAAAATACCCTGCCATAGACAATAGTGAGAAATGTCTCTGCTAAAATACACATAGAGACAATTATCAGTATTGTCTATTTTGTAGCTGCAACAAGTAACTGGCTACAAGTAGCTCCATGTGTCATTGCTAGTGCCATACAGGGCTGATTCTCAGTCTGTGGAAAATGCAGGGCAATAATCAGCCCCTATGCTGGCACTAGCCCACTACCTTGTCTGCACCCAGAAGCATTGTCTCCATGTTGGTGCATTAAGACGCAGCGGATATCGGCTGGAAATGCGAAGTCTCACGTTTTTTTACATGGCAGTATTATCCGTACACTATCTGGGGAGGGCTAAACAATCCCTGTCATACAGTACAGAGAGGGCCCACGTTCCAGTACAACAGGAGGATGGCAATAAATCATCCCGAGCATGTAATTACAGAGCCATGAAATACTGTATATATGCATTTATATGATGGAGAGGGTATTTTCATTTATTGATTTCATAGTAATGTTTCCATTCTACCAGGACTTCATATTCTGCGTTTTTCCACAGGCCAAGAATCAGCCCTGTGTGGCACTAACAGGATGGTTACAGCAGGATCTGGCTACTAGTGGGAGACGTACGAGCCAACTGTGACCTGCAATCTTGGAATTTGCTAGGAATGTTTGCATGGAAACAGCCTCTTCCCATCTGGCTGCTGGCAGGGAATGGAAGGCAATCGTCTGTCAATTTACTACTGTCTGAGCCCATTTACTCTCTACATATGATGCAATTTATTACTTAACCCTTAACTTACCGTTTCTGCTTGGATGTGGAAGTTGATTTCCTTGTGATTGATAACACTTTATATTGCTAATCCTCCACCATGATTCCATTGTATGTGCCCTGGAAACCATGGGGAAATATGCCCAATTTACAACATTTTAATTACTTTATTTTCAATAAATGGTAACTAAAACTAATGGATATACATGGAGTTTTTATATGTACATGTATAATTATACTTAAGGGTTAGTCGACCTTTCAGTTGACTTCAAATTTAATTTTTTTGTATTTTTCTAATTATTTGGTTTCCTCTTCTGCTTCTTCCCAGCTTTCAAATAGACCCTGGCAGCAAAAAACTGTTGCACGTTGAGGTTACAATTTTATTGTTATTGTTTCTTTTTATTACTTATCTTTCTATTTAGACCGCCTATTCATCTTTCAGTTTTCCATTCAAACCACTGCCTGGCTGCTAGGGTAAATTGAACCCTAGCAACCAGATAGCTGCAGATATTCCAAACTAGAGAGCTGCTCAATTAAACATAATAACTCACATAACACAAAAGATAAAACATAAAGTCCAATTACAAACTGTCTACTTTGTATTAAAAGTTTTTTAAAGGTCAGTTACCTTTTTTTTAAAGGAAGACTCATTCCAAACTCAATTAAAGCAGCTCCCTCTAGTGGCCAAATTGCTGCATCATTAAGAGGCGAATTAAAAGGAATTTGTCTACTTACAGTATGGTTCCCGAAATAAATAACAGAGAAAATAAATTGTCGTTCTTTAAAATGTACATTTTTTTATTTTACATTTCATTAGCTGAATATATCCCACCAACTGCAACACACATATAAATGCAGTGTTGGACTGGAGTGTCCAGTGCCCACTGGGTCTGTCACCTTCGGGGCCCCCCACCCCAGTTGCGAACATCCCGGTGCCCTACCAACCCAGTCCAACCCTATAAATGCTTCCCCTATTGAGCCCCCAAAGAAACAATTTATTGGAACACCCCCAACCCACAACATTTGCAAAATCACAGGTGACCCTCAATGCACATGAAGTCACGGGTGCACCCTTTGTTGTTACCCCACTGTCAGCATCTGTCTTCATGTGCATTTTGCTTGCTACACTATCCACAATGACATAGATTTATCTTCTGTGGGACCCAATGTAGACAATTTTGTTGGGGCCCCCCTAAATGGAGTGTTGCTGGATGGATAGGTTGTGTGGGCAAATGATTCCTGCCTCTCCCACTGTCCCGGTAACTGCTGTACCGCTCTCTGCTCATCTCTCTTTAGATCCAGTCAGATCATCTCTCTCCATCCTGACTCCCGTGCAGTTGGTCAGGGCAGAAAGACCCAGGGGAACCTAGTGAATCTGCAGTGCTCCTGACCCCCCCACCAAGATTTAAAGTAGGCCCCTGGCATTTCATTTACGCAGAGGCTCAAAAAGTCCCCCAACATCCGCTCTGGCATTTGCAAGAATCCAAAAATTGCCAGTTTGGGCCTGCCCTATGCACACCTCTGCATTGTACATCTTCTCAGGTCTGACAATAACAGAAGGCTGCAAGGCATTGCGGGAATTGAAGTCCTGGCAAGAGGCTAGGGAGGAGAAGTCAGTCACTGCTGCAATGTA
Source organism: Xenopus tropicalis (assembly GCF_000004195.4). Classification (NCBI taxonomy): domain Eukaryota; kingdom Metazoa; phylum Chordata; class Amphibia; order Anura; family Pipidae; genus Xenopus; species Xenopus tropicalis. Next base: position 26,497,393 of record NC_030682.2, read on the forward strand.
TTAGTGGTAATTGTAGTCCAGATAGGCAGTGGAGAGAATAGAAAGGGACAGGCAGATACTGATTTTAATTGCAAATATATTTACAAATGAAATATCAAATGCATGTATATTGGAAAGCTGTTTGGAGTTACATCTTTCATTTTATATTTGCGTGATGTTCCCCTTTAATGATAAAGTGAGGGTAAACCAGGGGTCCCCAACCTTTCTTACTCGTGAAAAGACTTGGAGAGCAACACAAACACCATAAAAGTTCATGGAGGTGCCAAATAAGGGCTGTGATTGGCTATTAGGGGCCTCTATGCACCCTATCAGCTTACAGGGGGCTTTATTTGGTAGGAAATCTTTTTATTCAACCAAAACTTGCCCCCAAGTCAGGAATTCAAAAATAACTCCCTGGTTTGGGGGCACTGAGAGCAACATCCAAGGGGTTGGGGAACAACATGTTGCCCCTGAGCCACTGGTTGGGGATCACTGGGTTAAACCATGGGAAATGGCATCACCTTTGGGCCCACTGAAATAGACAGGACAATCCTTACACAGTAATTATATATATAAACAAAGGCTTAGCAAGCTCAGTACATGTAGTAGTGTAGTCAGCACGTTTAGGCATTACTAGATTCATTAAAATATCATTGCATTTAAGAGCAATTAAGATGTGCTCATTGTGTAATGAAGGGCCTAGTTCTGCACAAACTCACTCAGCTTTGAAGTGTGTTGTGATGCCAGCTTAGCCCCCCGCAGCAACAAGTGCCAGGTTCGGCCTCTATAGGATCATTATTCAGTGAGGGTAACTTCAGACATAGATGGGCTTGCTCTTATATGCTGCCCCTGCACCCTGCTGCATGCCCACCTGTGCCACTCACAGCCTTACCCACCTTCTCCCACTGGGTGCCACGGGGCAGCCCCTCTCCACAATAAGCATTCCTGTTCCCCCTTTGAACCTGGGAGATGAAAGCAGAGAGCAAGTGGCTGTGATGCTGATGACTGGGGGTGAGTGCCAGCTGCAGGGAGTTAAGATAACAAATGAGAGATTAAACCATCTGATTGATAGTGATTGCACTGCCACCTGCAATGGCTTTGAGCCGTACCTCTGAAGGCCACTTGTGTGCGGGGACTGTGTCGGCGTGAATAAATACAGGGGCTCCCAGGCCATGGGAAAATGAGCCAGCTCCATAGATGAATGCTGATTGTTAGAACTCCATTGTTTGCTTTCTAGGAACTTGAACTTTTAATTATGGAAATATCCTTTACTTGTTGTTTTTGTTTTTCATTTCATTGTCTAGTATAATTAGTTTTACACACCCACACTTTCACCCACAGACACACACAGTGGCACATACCCTCACAATCATACACTCTTGCCCACAGATACACAATGACACACACAGGTCATCCACATTTCCCATGGGTCCCATAGGTTTACCTGGCATGTTTGGGGTTAATTCCTTGCAAAATATTGTTGGCCCATGTGGCAAATCCAGAATCTTTAATCTGTGGCTCACTAGCTGCTGCTGAACTACAACCCCCAGCTATACCAGTCTAATTACAGTTTAATAAAGACAGCTAGCAGAGTCCTATCTGAATGTTACAGTGTTTCACTTACTATTAGAATTTGAACAAGTCACAACCACAAGTGAATAAGCCACACATGAATAACTCAGCTTATCTGCCTGTGTATGGGGCCCTCTGGCGGAACTGCCCGACTGATATCTGGCGGAAAATTGTTTGATATTAATCAGGCAGGTTTGATTCTCCCATTGGATTGAGCAGCGCATCAGCTTGTTCATGTTGCCCTTGCCCCGGCAGCCGGCGTCCAGTTGTTGTGATCTGGGCCAGTCGCTTCAGCCCAATATCGGCCACTTTAGGTGGGTATATCAGGGAAGATCTGCTCATTTGGCGACCTTATGTGTGTTAGTGCTGCACACAGACTGCAGAGAGAGTGTATGCAGTGTCGGACTGGGATGCCAGGGGCCCACCACAAAACCACCAGACCATGGGCCCACTCTTTGAAATATTTTTCATTCACTTATCACTCAACCTCTATATTTTCCTAGTTTTTTATCTGTACATACTATAATCTATTCTTCTTTATATTAATTGATGTGTTCCCATAGAGAATAGGAAATGACCAAGAATAAGGCCAAATGGTCTCACTTGTTTTCCCATTACAATTTTTATTATAATTATTTTGTCACATTTATGAGGATATTTCTTGCCTTTTTCCTACCTTTTTTTCCAGAAAGTAACAAATACATTTGATGAACACCCTATTTAAAGCAGTGGGTGCCAGGGATTGCTGCTGGGCAGTGGGTACCAGGGATTGCTGCTGGGCAGTGGGTACCAGGGATTGCTGCTGGGCAGTGGGTGCCAGGGATTGCTGCTGGGCAGTGGGTGCCAGGGATTGCTGCGGGGCAGTGGGTGGCAGGGATTGCTGCTGGGCAGTGGGTGGCAGGGATTGCTGCGGGGCAGTGGGTGCCAGGGATTGCTGCGGGGCAGTGGGTGGCAGGGATTGCTGCTGGGCAGTGGGTGGCAGGGATTGCTGCTGGGCAGTGGGTACCAGGGATTGCTGCTGGCAGTGGGTGCCAGGGATTGCTGCTGGGGCAGTGGGTGCCAGGGATTGCTGCTGGGCAGTGGGTACCAGGGATTGCTGATGGGCAGTGGGTGCCAGGGATTGCTGCTGGGCAGTGGGTGGCAGGGATTGCTGCTGGGCAGTGGGTGGCAGGGATTGCTGCTGGGCAGTGGGTGCCAGGGATTGCTGCTGGGCAGTGGGTGCCAGGGATTGCTGCTGGGCAGTGGGTGCCAGGGATTGCTGCTGGGCAGTGGGTACCAGGGATTGCTGCTGGGCAGTGGGTGCCAGGGATTGCTGCTGGGCAGTGGGTACCAGGGATTGCTGCTGGGCAGTGGGTGGCAGGGATTGCTACTGGGCAGTGGGTGGCAGGCAGTGGGTGGCAGGGATTGCTGCTGGGCAGTGGGTACCAGGGATTGCTGCTGGGCAGTGGGTGGCAGGGATTGCTGCTGGGCAGTGGGTGGCAGGGATTGCTGCTGGGCAGTGGGTGCCAGGGATTGCTGCTGGGCAGTGGGTGGCAGGGATTGCTGCTGGGCAGTGGGTGCCAGGGATTGCTGCTGGGCAGTGGGTGCCAGGGATTGCTGCTGGGCAGTGCAGAGAAGAGAAAGCTGGAGCTGCCCAATGCCCAGCCACCCCCCCTCCGCTCGGTTTCCATGTAGCCTTAGCAACGCGCCCTGGTTTGTGTTGGTGCTTAGGAATGCTCTGGGCGCTCAGTAGTACAGGTAGAGGAGTAACACGGTGCCAGTACTTACCCGGTAGAAGCGCTATGGCAGATCCGGCCCAGAGGAGAGTCACTTCGTGCCTATTGAGCCGCTTTGCCCCCGGCCCGTCTCTGGCGGAGCTGCAGGCGAGGGAGAGGCGCTTCGTTCTGGACTGTGTGGCGGTGGAACGGATTTCCAGAGACTACAGCGGCTCCCTGCCCAAGCTCGGCTCCGTCATCCCCCCGTACAACTCCCAGCGGGACCCCCATGTCAGAGCCTATTTCCACTCCCGGCCGGTCCCCCCGCTGCTGCAGAAGACTGGGCAGGTAGGTTCATTTAATGAATTGCCCATATTGTTATTATTGCACCTGCCCTGCCTGCTGTAGCCACATATTCACTGCAATTCTCCTGTTAGTTTATCACATGAGCTCTATATGGTATCTGATGACATCACTCAGGTGTGATGATGTCATATAAGCAACACAGGTCATCCTTCTTGAGCCGACCCTGGTAGTTGCCCCATAAATACCAGGATTCAAGCTAAAACTGAAAAATGAATGTTTGTATGGAGATCTCCTAATCCTTCCTAGATCTCTATCTATAAGCACATGAACTGCTCTTGCCCTCAGTTCCCACAAATAACCAGCCCTCCAGCACCTCAAACCTCAATAAACATCTGCCCCCATACACATATGCACCATCAAATCATATGAATTATAAGGAATAACATACATTCTGCTGGGCTCCAGTTGTATGAGCCTTTAATTTAACCAACTGCTTGGTGTAGCAACTAGGCCCCATGTCAGGTATGGACTGAGATTCATAATAGGCCCTGGCATTTCAAGTACATAGAGGCCCAAACAGCCCCCCCACTGGCCCAATAAATAGTGAGTGTCTATGGCATCTTACAGCAGCCCCTCTGGCATTTGCCAGAACCCACAGATTGCCAGTCTGGGCCTGAGCCCATGTGATCCACCAAACCTGCAGCAATGTGTCCCTAAAAATGTTTCAGTTCTTAATACTTTATTTTGCCGTAAAGAGGTCTTTTTTTCCAGTCTCATGGAGGGACATCTACCTATGGGGAACTGGCTGATCGCTTCCAGTACAAAGGAGCTGCCGCTCTGTATCTGCTTACCAGGAATAACGCAGGGGCAGGTACGTTCAGCAGACAAACATCCCCATAGGGATCCCATATCCTAAATACATGCATAGCAGTTTCTCTGTTTAAAATGGATTTTAAGGAGCAGGGTCACCTACTGGCATGAGTATTGGCAAAGCCATCATGTACATTAAATGAACACACGGGGGGAGCAGTAGGGGTCGGGCATTCATTGCCCTCAGCACTCACAGGTATCTGATGACAAGTCATTGACAAGTGTGGGTCTGATATGAGCTGAGCACAGAGGGAATGAGAGGTGTACGGAACTGTAATTGCCCTTAATATGTACTATATGGACTTTCCTGCTGGTTTAATTACATTTTATTGCTCAGTTAATCATCTTTTGACTTCTGTGGGCAGCGGATTCACTGCGTCTTTGGATAACTGGTATGAGCAGAGCAAGCAATATGGAAGCTTTTAATAAATACAGTTGTTAAATTGTGTGCAGAATTGTTTTGCTGAACATTTAAAGACAATAAATGCACATACCCCCTTTGTATGATGATTAAAATCTGAGAAAGAATTCCAAATGGTTTACCTGAAGGTTAATGTACCAACCTGGAGATGCAGCAGCGCATTGGCAGCTGGAAACTTACCCCTGGCACCCAATCTATGCCAGCTTGCCATTGGTCTACACTATCCCTGTACCCGGTGGCACCGGCTGTTTGCATTCGCTCGCACCTACAAGGCATTGCCCTGCAAGAATCACCAACTGTTCACTCTATCTCACATTTTATTGGTTGCACTTGCATGCACAGGTATAGGATCCAGTATCCAGAAACCCGTTAATCAGAAAGCTTGGAATTACGGGAAGGGCATCTTCCATAGACTTTCATTAAATAATTCAAAATTTCAAAAAGTATTTCCTTGTACTTGACCCAACTAAGGTCCCATAGCTTTTGTATATTTGTATATATATAGCCATCTGTGTGTAGGCAGCGCTGCACATTCACACAATACATTAACAGAACAGGAAAAGATACAATATTATATATACACTATAGTACTGACACACCATGCTCTGGTTAAAACACTCACATTGTATGAATGTTTATTGTCATGATTTTATTCTGATGTTTGATAACTCCTTTCTTTCAGGCCATTCTCCCGAGCACAATAGAGGCCATGGCTTCTTCCTTTCCTCTGTTAAACCCGTGTTTGGATACAATGGGCAATTTGGCTACAGAAGAAACACACCCTCCCTACGACGAATGCCCTCCCCGTTTGGCACTGTTACCCGCTCCCCACTGTATTGATTCTTTACCCATGATCTTTACAGTTTTTCCCACATAAGGCATCGCATTGCATTGTTTGTGCTATAGTGGAAGTGGCCATAAAGAAATGTTTGCTTTCATATAAGAACCTATGTACAGTCTATGGTACGGAAATTTAGAATCGTAATGCTCAGCATTTTAACGTGCTGTAGGGATACAGTTATACTAGGGATGCACCGGTTCCACTTTTTCGGATTCGGCTGAACCTCCCTCGTAAGGGATTCACCCGAATATCCTAATTAGCATATACTAATTAGGTTTTGGAAAGGTCAGATGTCTGCGCGGCGAAATATTTTCAACTTCCACATTTACAAAAAGTCACATGATTTTTAGGATTCGATTTTGGTTCACCCAGGAGCATGGATTCGCCGAATCCTGACGATAAAGGCAGAATCTTGGCCAAATCCTGAACCGATTCCTGGATTCAGCGCATCCCTAAATTATACCCACATATCTCCTTTTATACATTTCTAATTAGCTGTACCGGTTTACATAAACTTGCTTTTTTAAAACTGCTGTAAAGCTGGTTCCTTTGCCTGGCTATACTTTTACAAGCTAAACACAGGCTGCTGCCACTCCTGACCAAGTCAGTAGCTTATTGGCCAATGTTTGGGGCCAATATTACAACATCCCTTGCTGTTATTTGATTGGGGACCTCATCAGAAAGGATGGAAAATCCCATTGCATAAGCCCCCCATTGAGCTGGGGATGGGGTTTTCTCCCACAGATCTGCATGGGCCTCTCATAGCCATTAATCATATCAGTAAATTCAACATAATAATATGATAAGGGGAAGGAAAACGCATGAAGATTCTCCATTGAAATTAATGTTATGTGTACAGTAAATGGCTAAATTCTGGGGCAAATTGGTCATCCAAATACACTCTATTATAAAAAGAATCCCTACATCTGCCTGTCCAACATCTCATTTCTGAAACCAGGGGCATTAATATCAGCCTAATATGTGGCTGATCACACGTGGTGCCCAGGTACTGCATTGGGGGTTCCTTGTCTTTTCATTTATGCCTCCCATCTCCTTTATATTACACTCTTGCCCTGGTTTTCAATTCTGTGCCCTCTCTTTATACCCCCTACTTTAAATGCCTCGCTCTTTATATCACTGTTTTATTTATAACGCCAGTTTAGCCGGTGTTTCTAGCAGGCGGTGTGTGTGCGCCAAGCTCTAATGAAACTGGTTGCTTTGAAGTCCCGCTGGTTTTGTCTTTGGGCTGAACATTCATAAAATAGACACTTCTGATGGCCAAGTATATAGTGGCAATTGATGAAGCTTTAACTCTCTTTATTGAACATGATCTAATGAAATAAACAAGGCAATATAAATATTATGCTTATTTAGCTTGTTCAGTGCAATTAACCCATCAAAGCAAAACAAGGCAATCCCAGGTGTATCCCAGGCAATCCGATCCCTTGCATTCATATGGAAATGTGCCAACATAGTGGGACACCCTCTTCATTAGCCGGCCAGTGCCTCCTACATTAATGCAACCACCTTGTTCAATTAACATGAAAGGTATTGGCTCGGCCATGCGGCTACTTATGCAAGAACACAGCCAATTATGCCACTGCCAAAAAACCCTTTTGTATTTTAATGCCAGGACAAGTACATGTTTCTAGTGCCGTGGGGCTATTTATGCATTCCCCATAGCTCATTATGTATGTGCAAGAGGAGAGAACACCAAAATAGCATTACATTATGGCTGGAACGTAACAGTTGTCCTAATTAAAGGGTAACATGTACCTGCATATTAAGCTGGCCATGCTAAGATTCATTTGCTTGGCGAGGTTGCCAAACGAGCAAATCTTTTCCCAGTATGCCCACCTTGGGTGGGCGATATCGGGCTAATTTGATTGATTTGGCCAAACAATCTAATTACGACGGCATAGGAGCCCTGGGACCCAGGACAGCATCAATGAGCCAATGTGGTCCCTGATCCAACAGGAAAGTCAAAACCTGCCCAACGGACACCTGGATGATTTTCTGCCAGATATTGATTGGGGAGGCCCATTGGGGGTCCCCATACATGGGCAGATAAGCTTAGCTAAAGGACCAAAATCAGCAGCTAAAATCTGCCCATGGATGGCCACCTTTAGTTAGGGCTATTTAAATGATTTTGTCTGTACTGAGGTAGGACTATGGCACAATATGTAGCAATTTTACAGTTTGACTCTGGCTCGGACTGGCAGTCTGTGGATTCTGCCCAATGCCAGAGGGGCTGCTGTAAGATGCCATAGACACTCACTATTTATTGGGCTGGTGGGGGGTGCAGTTTGGGCCTCTGTGCACTTTAAAAACTAGGGTTTATTTTAAATCCCTGTCCAAGTCTGTTTCGCCCCATCTAAAATTAAAATGGCAATAGCGGAAGCTTTATTATGGAGTCCAGCCCGCCTCCCAGCATCATCGCCCCCACCCCTTTTTCCAGGTTTTCCTGCCAGCAACGTCAGTAACCCTAACTCAGCCCCTTCTGTATTCATGAACTGTTGGATGAACCAAATAGAGAGGAGAGACTTCTGTACCTCTTACTGTCACTGCCTGATGTTGAGAAAGTGTTACTGTAGGTAAAAAGCATCAAGTTACAGGAATGAAAGGAAACAAATGAAAGCCATTGTGCATTAATGAACAAAATAACAAATATTGGAGATTTGTGAAGTGAATGAGGGACCTTCAAGACAGCCAATGAAACTATCACCTAGACACTGGCTTAGGGCTAATAAACAAGATAGGCACAGTCGGCCACAGCCAAGAGCTGTAGATTAGTCATGAGTGAATCTGTCCTGTTCTGCTTCGCTGAAAAGCTAGTGGAATCGCTGAATAATAATAAATTCAGCTACTGCATGACTTTTTGACACACACAACTTTTTTGATGTGTTCCCTACTTTTTTGCAGAGATTGTGACTTACTCCCCTTTTTGGAAGTGGCAAATTGTGGCGGCAGTTCCACTAAAACATTCGCCAGAATTTCACTGCAACTCCATGCCTGGCAAAAAAATGTGCTCAACACTACTGTAGATGCATGGTGCGGTTGCTGAACGCCAGATTCATCATTATCATTTTATATAAACACACTAAACAAAATACCAATAACAGTAAAATATGTGTTTTTTCATATAGCCTGCACCCTAAAGTAAGATATTGGACCTAGATTTGCTATGTATTTCCAGCTGGTGGTAGATAAAGGGATTACTATATGTTATATACTTTATATAATGCTTAAAGGGTGCCCACTGCACTATTTTGCATAAAGCAGTATTTACCCTAAGGCCAGCCCTGCTGCTTGCCCCCCTGCCAGTCCCACCCCAATTCCCCAAACACCAAAGCCAGTTTTGTCTTCACCAGATCAAGCAACCATGGGTGTAACACTGTGTCTAGGGAAACAGAAAGTTGAAATCCCCAGTACAGGTATGGGATCTGTTATCCAGGAACCCTTTATCCAGAAAGCTCAGAATTATGTAATAATAAAACAGTACCTTGTACTTGATCCCAACTAAGATATAATTACCCCTTATTGGGGGCAGAACAGCCCTATTGGGTTTATTTAATGGTTAAATGATTCCCTTTTCTCTGTAATAATAAAACAGTACCTGTACTTGATCCCAACTAAGATATAATTAATCCTTATTGGGTTAATTGCACGTAAAATGACATTTTATTAGATTTAAGGTATGGACATACAAATAAAAGAAAAGGCCCCTTATCCAGATTCCCCCAGGTCCTGAGCATTCTGGATAACAGGTCCCATACCTGTAATATTCATCTCCCCTGTGATCAGTGCAAATGATAGTGCACAGATGACAGTGAGCTGCCATACTGGGCGCTGCATTAGGAAGGTACTGACACATTATTCTCCATATTTCTGCAGCTGGCAAGTCGCCACAGCACAGATTTAGCTTGAGTTCCATGTTAGTTTGTTTTGCTGCTGAGCGCTGAGAGCCTTCTGTCCATGTAAGCAGATGCATAGAACTGTGAACAGATGGCCAACAGGCATGGGGACTTAATTAAGACCACTGTATTTTATATTGCTTCTTTGTTTATCCCTTTATGGGAAAACAATAATTAGACAAATCCCCTTTCCAGGGATAAAATGATATTTTAAGCAGACCTGTACTAGCCTATATTTTACCACGCTCATTTTCATTGCCTCCCCCACCAAGCTCAGAGTGTATGTATATTTCCCAAGGGGAAACCTGTTTGTGCTATTTCAGAAGCTGGAACACAAGTAGTATTAACCAGTGTGTGTTGAATTATATCTAACTATAGGCAAATAGCATTGGACTTATGGATTACACTATGCTGAGATTTGTAAATATCTAGTCTTGGGGCCACATCTTCTGGTTTTTAGGGCAGAGACCTCAGTTGCCAGTAGGGGGCTTCCTCCAATGCTGGTCCCTTCCCAAGGAACATTATCCAACTGGACAGCACGCCCACAAGTATAAGCATTTCTCCATATGCAGCCACTGGCACAGAGCAATGTTTCAAGCCGTATTCAAGGCTATATATTGAACATGATAGAACCTGTCAGCTTCGTGCCAATGGCTGCAAAGTGAGGCCCACCTGCTGACAAAGGTTTGCCCAGTTTAGTTTAGTTCTGTCAGACTTTCTCCTAATCTCTCTGCCTTCAAGAGATCTCTAAAAACACATTTATTTAGAGAAGCTTACCCTCATTTAGTTTAACATAACCTCAGTAGGCTGCTAAAAGCAATACCCTGTGCCCCACCTCTCACAACTCTGGTCATGCCCATTCCCACACCTTGGGGCACATTTACTAATCCACGAACGTCTGAAAAGCGCCCAAATGCGTTTTTTTCGTAATGATTGGTATTTTGCGAATTGTCGCAAATTTTTCAAGCGCTCAATACGAAAAAGTCGCGACAATTTGCGAAAGTCGTAATGGCTATGCAAAAGTCGCAACAATTCATGAAAGTCATAATGGCTATGAAAAAGTCGCAACAATTCACGAAATTTGTAATGGCAATGAAAAAGTCGCGACAATTTGCGCACATCGTAACGGTTACGAAAAAGTCGTAACGGCGACGAAAAAAACACAAAAAATACGAAAAAGTCGCGAAATGTTCGTTTTCCAATCCGAATTTTTCTCATTTGGATTCGGATTCGTGGATTAGTAAATCAGCCCCCTTGTGTCTCAACCCTTTCTCCTTGTAGATTGTAAGCTCTTTTGGGCAGGGCTCTCTTCACCTCTTGTATCGGTTATTGATTGCTTTATATGTTACTCTGTATGTCCAATGTATGTAACCCACTTATTGTACAGCGCTGCGGAATATGTTGGCGCTTTATAAATAAACGTTAATAATAATATTAATAGTTTAAATTGCAGGGAGTGCCCATCTTTGTGTACTCAATGTATTCAGTAGGCATAAGCATGTACTTGATTTAATGAAATGCTAATTTAAACACATCATGTTCCTAAAATGAAGATAAATTAGCGACCCACCCCTCTCCCCGCAATATTCGTCAAGTACAAGACAAGCCAAAGGCAGCACCGTGAAACCATTATTACGTTGCAATGTACAAAGAACACACTTTCACTTATAAAACACTTTATTTAGTATTCTGAGCAATATCCGCTATAAACACATCTTGAATATAAAGACTTTTTTTTTGTACAAATTTACAGTGACAAAATACAATGGTTTCTCTTCATCATTCAGTGTCAAGCGATGAGGCTGGCGATTGCGGCTGGTAGCCAAACTATTTATGATACACTTATCTTCTTAATACAGTATATAAATGTATTTGTACTAATGACACACTGGAGTTTATGTACAGAAATATGTGCAAAGTGGCACTCTGGGATGGCTGCACACATGTCAGGTTTTGATGTAGCTCCTTATCATATCAAGTGACATCGTTAGGGTTAGTTAGCTTCTCATTAACCCATAGTTGCTTAGTACACTAAGGCTGGCCTGTGTGCAGCCAAACACCCTTTACGAAATGTCACCCATTTGGCACCCATCGGCTATTGGGGGAAGCCTGGGACATCAGAAAATCTAAATGTTTTTGTGTTTGTGGTTTCCTATTTAATCAATATCTAACAATTTTTTTTCATAGCATATCCCTTCATATATTGAAATATGAGGGTCCTCCCAGCAGACGGTGGGTAACTTTAAGAACTAGGAATACTTTTTGGCAATAGTGAAAACTGACAGGCACCTGGTACAGAATAAAGACTAAAAACACACAATATGGCACATTATTAATGCTCTGTTTTGATGGAGTCGGATTTACAATGCAGCATGCAGGTCACAAGGTGAGACTCTATTTCATTATCCACTGTATGAAAGCTGAAAACACCAGCATTTCTGATTAGTAATATCCATATCTGAAGGCTGTGGGTGGCATATGGCTTGGTACCAGGTGGATAATGGTTCTGTAGGTACAATCACATTACTATTATCAAACCTGCCCACACTGGTTACGGCAGAGACTTCCATGGGGTGTCAACAGAAGAGCCGACTGGCACCTGTAATAATGGCCAGATCAGCTGAAAAGAGGGCGATTTAAGAAAAACTGGTAAAATGGGGGAACAAAATCATAAGCACAAAAGAGATACACTGAAAATGTCAATATGCAAACAGATAGGATTCACATCTTTTGCAGACGATTCAATTTCCCTGAATATAAAAATGCTGGAGTTGGTGCATCTGTGTAAGTCGAGCAGCATTAAAGGCCCTATTTATAATGTGCTTAACTACTAATAGCTAACGGAAATGCCATCGGAGTAGTGAAATGTTAGTAAATCCCATTTTTTCAAAAGCATTCCAATCTCACTGACAACAGCTTTCTCTGTCTCATAAAGGGGAGGACAAAATTACTTTTCTGTTGAAAAAGTGATTGGGGCATTAAGCTAAAGTAATTGACATGTAATATGGAAGACACCGGGGTGTTCATGGTTGTGCTTGTTAAAAAGCATTTGTGTTTGTGTTACTTATTGAGAAATCTGGCACCAGCCTAAAAAAATAAGGTGAGATGGAAACCATGGTCAACCAATGATCACATCTCTCTGCATATTCAGGGCACTGCCAGCCATATTGCTTTGTAATCAGATCTGACCCTAGTCAACTGCCCTAATCAATCAGCAATCAGGTTGGTCATAGATTGTAAGCTCTTGTGAGTAGGCCCCTATTCCCATTTTTATTCTGTAACTTCTGTTTGTTATACACGCATGCAAAGTGCTGGGGAAAATGCTGGTTCTGTAGGAATAAATACTGATAACAATGAGTGGATGCTAGGTCTATGGTTCATGGTGCGTTGTGGCCATTGCCATCAAACCCCGATGGATCTCTACAGCTGATGGCAATGGGAACTCTGCAGGATTATTATATGATTAATGGGAAGTAACCTGTTTCACAGCATGTATGGCCGGCTTGAGAGATACATGTGATACTGTAATAGAATCTCACTTTAAGGTCTGTTTGATGCTAACACTAAACAAGTAACCTTCTCAATGGAAATAAACTGATTTACTGCCACTTATTACATGGAACTAGGTGCAAAAGTTAATGCAACGCTGTTGATACAGAACCTCTGGCCATATGGGGGAGGTCCGTCTTCAAACACATGGCCGAGATGCGCATCGCACTGAAAGAGAGAGAAAAGAGACGCACATTTATATCTCAGGCAAAGAAAAAAATGGTTGTGGGCAGGGAAAAGAAATTATCACTTGTTCTCAAGCAGTCGGATAACAGCACAAGGTTTAGTAACCAAGGGCAACCAGTAAGTGCTATGTGCTGTTTGGTTGTATGGGTCCCTAGACCTGGTGCAAACTCTAAGGCTTTTAATAGTTTAAAACTGACAACTTACAACTTAGTGATACACATATTACATTGTGAGGGGAACATCATCAGAACTATTGTATTCCCTTCTAAATTAGCCATATGGTCTGTGGTCTGTACACACAAGGAGAAAAGAGTGTCAGAACATATCTCCGACAGAATACTCTCGTGCTGCTCTTTCCCCTGTAGTCTCCTTAGGGAGCAGGTAAAAATAGACTGAGCATGCAGCATAGGTTTCACCACAGGGTATCTGTGTCACTGAAGTCAGACACCTATAAATCAGGCTACACTGCCAAAGGCAGACAGTTCAGATTCTTAATTCAGACTTAAAGAAACAGTAACACCAAAAAATTTAAATGTATCAAAGCAATTGGAATACAATGTAAAAAACTTGTGTGTTTGCTTCAGGAACATTACTGTCGTTTATATAAACAAAGTTGCTGGGTAGCCATGGGGTTAGCTATTGAAATTGAAATAGGGCTAAATGGCATCAGGTTAGCAGATGACAGATAAGCTCTGTAAAACATCATTGTACTTTACAAAGCTTGTTATCTGCTATGTAACCTGTGATTTTCTTTTTTTTGTCCAGTTTGAATAACTGCCCCCATGGCTACGAAGCAGCTTATTTATGTAACCTATAGTCTTTCTGAAGCAAACACACGTTTACCAGCACAAGGCAACAATACATTATTTTTCATATATATATTTTTCATATCGATTTCTAATTTTTTGGTGTTACTATTCCTTTAAGCTGGCTACGCATTGATCAATTAACCTTTGCCCAAACTCCAGCCAGATAACTGTGTGGTAGGCCTGGCAGAATGCCCTATACATTGGCAGATACTGAATTGGGCCCCTGAAGGGCCAACATTGGCAGCTTAAATCTGCCTGTGTAAGTAAGGGTGATTCTAGCTACTGATCTGCCCTGAGGTGGCTCTTGTGAAGCCGCCCAACTCACCCACCAGCTCTACCTTTCCTGCACTGGAGGGGGTCCGGGGGGTTGTTTCACTAGTGCAATTGCGCTCTCTGCACTAGAAGAGACAAATTTTTGGTTGAACAGTTGGAAATTCAAGTTTTTACTGCCCCCCTAGTAACTTGAGGGTCACTCATGGCAGGAGCTCCCCTGTGTGGCACCTTTATTACACCTTTACTACAGTTTCAGAAGGGCTGTTAAGGTCAAAAATGCCTGGCGGGTTTTCCTCATATGGAAAACTGTGCAGGACTTTCCTAGACTGATGTGACAAACAGCCAATCACCAATCCCCACATTATAGCCCCGCCCCATGGCGCCACTGTCTCCTCCCCCAATGTCACCACCTGTCCCTCCGTCAGGCTTTTAGCAGGGGCAAATGTGGCAACCGTAGCCCATACCCATCTGGCAGTGGCACTAGAGAGAGAATATTCAGTGCTGGCTGCACGGAGGCCAATCCTAGAGTTATCACCTGAGCATACAAACTGTGGGCTTTGCAGTTGTACTACAGCTACTAGTGCCATTACCAGCTGCTTCACCACCAATGGTCAGCTCTAATTGCCAGTAAGTGGCTATACAAGCACACATTATCTTCCCAGGTCTTTCTATGTTATTATAATTCTTGTTGAGATTTCCGCAATTACCTCTTTGCAAATGACTTCAGTGCCTGTGGAACCCAGAGAGTTATCCAGCCGCCTCAGTACATTAGTATTGCTCTCATCAGCCCCCTGTGCTCCATACGCCTCGGAGAAGGAAGGCCAGCCTGTCCCAGAGTTGTACTTCTTTTCAGAGCTGCGAATAAGGAGAGAACACACGGACATTATAAATGACTCCCCAGCTCGCATCAATCTCCTGCTGCCAGAGAGAACTTGTTTTCCCACCAACGCTGCGCTTCCTCCAATAATTCATTGCTTGGATTTAGCTGTTTCTTCCCTGAGCGCTCAGGCCCATTTATTGTAACCAAAGGGATGTGCTGTACATTTATTTTTATAGCTGGTGAAATCCCAGAGACACAGATTGCATTGTGCTGGGCACTCCAGCGGCAGCGATGGGTCTATATGGCTTCCGTAGCTAAGCCCACAGGAATCACTATAGGGGTTTGATGCTGTCATTCTGCACAAGTAAAAAAGGCATGTTTGCTGCTTTCCATGGAAACCTTTAACAGTATAAATAGGAAGATATGTCACTCAATCCTGCCTTGTACTACAAACCAATAAGATTCAACTATAATAGCCATTAAACTAAAGCTCACCTTATTAGGCTGAAAACAAAAACTTCTGTACTGGACCCAACACATCTAGGGGCAGAGTATCAGTTGTGATCATTAAATAGGGTGTGAGAAAACCCAGTAACGCAAAAGTATTTTATGATTATGCAGACAGCACTTATAATAGAAGCACCTGCAGACTCTGGGGACAGACTACTGAATAGCAAGTATAGTAGAGAGAGATGGTGCCTATAGTAGCAGTGGCGGGATAATAGCCTCTGGGAAGGGACTGTGGCTGTGGGATAGCAGGTATAGTAGGGAGAGATGGTGCCTATAGTAGCAGTGGGATAATAGCCCCTGGGAAGGGACTATGGCTGTGGGATAGCAGGTAGAGTAGGGAGAGATGGTGCCTATAGTAGCAGTGGGGGGATAATAGCCTCTGGGAAGGGACTGTGGCTGTGGGATAGCAGGTATAGTAGGGAGAGATGGTGCCTATAGTAGCAGTGGGGGGATAATAGCCTCTGGGAAGGGACTGGGGCTGTGGATAGCAGGTATAGTAGGGAGAGATGGTTGCCTATAGTAGCAGTGGGGGATAATAGCCTCTGGGAAGGGACTGGGGCTGTGGGATAGCAGGTATAGTAGGGAGAGATGGTGCCTATAGTAGCAGTGGGGGGATAATAGCCTCTGGGAAGGGACTGTGGCTGTGGGGATAGCAGGTATAGTAGGGAGAGGTGGTGCCTATAGTAGCAGTGGGGGGATAATAGCCTCTGGGAAGGGACTGGGGCTGTGGGATAGCAGGTATAGTAGGGAGAGATGGTGCCTATAGTAGCAGTGGGATAATAGCCTCTGGGAAGGGACTGGGGCTGTGGATAGCAGGTATAGTAGGGAGAGATGGTGCCTATAGTAGCAGTGGGGGATATAGCCTCTGGGAAGGGACTGTGGCTGTGGGATAGCAGGTATAGTAGGGAGAGATGGTGCCTATAGTAGCAGTGGGATAATAGCCCCTGGGAAGGACTATGGCTGTGGATAGCAGGTATAGTAGGGAGAGATGGTGCCTATAGTAGCAGTGGGGGGATAATAGCCTCTGGGAAGGGACTGGGGCTGTGGGATAGCAGGTATAGTAGGGAGAGATGGTGCCTATAGTAGCAGTGGGATAATAGCCTCTGGGAAGGGACTGGGGCTGTGGGATAGCAGGTATAGTAGGGAGAGATGGTGCCTATAGTAGCAGTGGGATAATAGCCTCTGGAAGGGACTGGTGGCTGTGGATAGCAGGTATAGTAGGGAGAGATGGTGCCTATAGTAGCAGTGGGGGATAATAGCCTCTGGGAAGGGACTGTGGCTGTGGATAGCAGGTATAGTAGGGAGAGGTGGTGCCTATAGTAGCAGTGGGATAATAGCCTCTGGGAAGGGACTTGGGCTGTGGGATAGCAGGTATAGTAGGGAGAGATGGTGCCTATAGTAGCAGTGGGGGGATAAAATAGCCTCTGGGAAGGGACTGTGGCTGTGGGATAGCAGGTATAGTAGGGAGAGGTGGTGCCTATAGTAGCAGTGGGATAATAGCCCCTGGGAAGGGACTATGGCTGTGGGATAGCAGGTAGAGTAGGGAGAGATGGTGCCTATAGTAGCAGTGGGGGGATAATAGCCTCTGGGAAGGGACTGTGGCTGTGGGATAGCAGGTATAGTAGGGAGAGATGGTGCCTATAGTAGCAGTGGGATAATAGCCTCTGGGAAGGGACTGTGGCTGTGGGATAGCAGGTATAGTAGGGAGAGATGGTGCCTATAGTAGCAGTGGGGGGATAATAGCCTCTGGGAAGGGACTGGGGCTGTGGGAAGCAGGTATAGTAGGGAGAGATGGTGCCTATAGTAGCAGTGGGATAATAGCATCTGGGAAGGGACTGGGGCTGTGGGATAGCAGGTATAGTAGGGAGAGATGGTGCCTATAGTAGCAGTGGGATAATAGCCTCTGGGAAGGGACTGGGGCTGTGGGATAGCAGGTATAGTAGGGAGAGATGGTGCCTATAGTAGCAGTGGGGGGATAATAGCCTCTGGGAAGGGACTGTGGCTGTGGGATAGCAGGTATAGTAGGGAGAGGTGGTGCCTATAGTAGCAGTGGGATAATAGCCCCTGGGAAGGGACTATGGCTGTGGGATAGCAGGTATAGTAGGGAGAGATGGTGCCTATAGTAGCAGTGGGGGGATAATAGCCTCTGGGAAGGGACTGGGGCTGTGGGATAGCAGGTATAGTAGGGAGAGATGGTGCCTATAGTAGCAGTGGGATAATAGCATCTGGGAAGGGACTGGGGCTGTGGGATAGCAGGTATAGTAGGGAGAGATGGTGCCTATAGTAGCAGTGGGATAATAGCCTCTGGGAAGGGACTGGGGCTGTGGGATAGCAGGTATAGTAGGGAGAGATGGTGCCTATAGTAGCAGTGGGGGGATAATAGCCTCTGGGAAGGGACTGTGGCTGTGGGATAGCAGGTATAGTAGGGAGAGGTGGTGCCTATAGTAGCAGTGGGGGATAATAGCCTCTGGGAAGGGACTATGGCTGTGGGATAGCAGGTAGAGTAGGGAGAGATGGTGCCTATAGTAGCAGTGGGGGGATAATAGCCTCTGGGAAGGGACTGTGGCTGTGGGATAGCAGGTATAGTAGGGAAGGAGGTGGTGCTATAGTAGCAGTGGGGGATAATAGCCTCTTGGGAAGGGACTGTGGCTGTGGGAATAGCAGGTATAGTAGGGAGGAGATGGGTGCCTTAATAGTAGGCAGTGGGGGGATAATAACCTCTGGGAAGGACTGTGGCCTGTGGGATAAGCAGGTAATAGTAGGGAGAGAATGGTGCCTATAGTAGCAGTGGGGGGATAAATAGCCTCTGGGAAGGGACCTGTGGGCTGTTTTGGGGATAGCAGGTATAGTAGGGAGAAAGGTGGTGCCCTATAGTAGCAGTGGATAATAGGCCCCGTGGGATAAGGGCTTATGGCTTGTGGATTAGCAGGTAGGTAGGGAGAAAGATGGTGGGCCTATAGTTAAGCAAGTGGGGGGATATAGCCTCTGGGAAGGGCTGTGGCTTGTGGGATAGCAGGTATAGTAGGGAGAAGATGGTGCCTATAGTAGCAGTGGGATAATAGCCCCTGGGAAGGGACTATGGCTGTGGGATAGCAGGTATAGTAGGGAGAGATGAAGCATATTGGGTAATTAAAGCAGACCTTTTGCAGTACAGTACTGCAGTGGTATCAAACTGTGTTTTGTACTTTCCAAGCGCTTGCCACAACAATTAATTTGCTGCATAGAAGGCATTAATCTCATAACCATAGACAAACAGTTCAGGAAAATGCTATGGGAAGAGCAGTTTTTAGGTTTCTGAAATTCTCCACATTTTTCTAAATCAGTTTATTTCCGCAACATGTTAAACGCTGATATCAAATTTGAGGCTCTTTTCCATTTTAATGGCCTCCAATATATTTCATTTTGTCGACCAGCAAGCTAGGCATGAAAAGGAGAATTCCAGTTCATTTCCTACCGGCTGAGCACAGTCAAGGTCCGGTAGCAAAACACAAAAACCTGGCGCTTTAACTGGCTTTAAGGGTTCTTGAAATGAAAGAATAATAACGGTATTTCAGTTCATCTTATGAAATTGCACTGAGACGGTCCGACGGTGAGAGTCACCACAGCGTGCCGGCCGGCCGGCTTTTATATAATGATGGGTTTGTGATCTCTCTCCCAACCAATAGATTTATATTGCAGTAATCTTCGGCCCAGCTAGTGAGAGAAAACACATACAGCAAAATAATAGGGTTTTTACCTGAACAGCGGGGCGCTGCAGCAAACGCAATGATACATCCCTTTCTCCGTATTGTTCAGGTAGATACCGCTGAAAGGCTAAATGCACAACAATACGGTTAGCTCAGTGTGAGGCACGGGACAATTTGTACAATTTCAGCCAAAGACAGCACTTTGATGAAGAAAATGCCCATACATGCGTTAGGGCTGGATCTGCGTTATACAGAGAAATAGCGACAGGTAGCCGCATCCGTAACCTTGCCATTTACAGGGCACTTTCTATTTATTCCATTGGATGGCTACCAAAAGTCTGAGCAGAAAATTACGCTCTCTCTCTCTCTCTGATCCTAAATTTGAAGGAGAAATCAAGGTAAAGTGTGAGATTGAGAAAGGATGCGATGCTATGAATGCCCAGGATAGGGCTATTTCTAATAAAGCTCAGTACTGAATGCACAAAACTTGTAAAATATACCCTAATACATTGTGCTTGGTGATGTTATATATTATATAGAATTAATGTATGTCCTATTTTATAATATAAGGATATATGAATTTACACTTTGAGTGCCACCACCTGTATTAAAGCACATACCCTGCAGCCTTGTGCCTTTATCTTCTAACAGAATCCCTCAGTGACTTCTTAAATCTTTATAATTTACAGTAGGGGGTACATTATCCCTTATAATACACGAGTGATACCCAGAGTTCCCTGTAGCCTTGGGCCTTGGGCCTTTATATGGTCATGAAACTTCACATTGACTTCTAAAATCCTTATATTTTTTACAACACAGGGTACATTATTTACCCTGTGTAATTTGGCTTTGCAAGGGTACCAAGAAGGTTCCAGGTGAGTACTCTATCCGCTATAGAAGTTAGCCTGGCAGGATGCAGGGAGTATTAATTCAGTGGTTGATAGAGGATGGATGGGGAGGAAGCATTGGTAGGCACCAAATCCACCAATGAGGAAAAGTCCTTATGATTTACATTGTTACTTTTTCCAACATTATTTTTCATATAAGGCAAGTATTATTTTTTGTGGATGTAGATGTTATGATTAAAAGCTCTATACTCACTGTAACTGCTAGGTGTTAGGTTCTTCTAGCTGCTGGCTAGAGCTAAAGATGTGTGTAGGATCCAGGGATACTCCTGGCACTAATGGAGTCCCGTCTCACCCCAAACCTCTCTAGATTTCTGTTTATAATATCCTGGGGCTATCCCATGTTAATGTTTTTTCATATAATTAAATCATCCCAATTCGCTGGTCCCTATAACAGTTATGAGTCGTGTGCTACATGGAGCCAGACAAACATTGCTCAGCTACATCCCAAGGGCTGGCATGGCACAAGTACATCAGCCCCATCACTCTGACATGGACTACAACCAGCAATCCCATGAAGAAAGTCTGGCCTCTCTGTATTGTTCCCTACACTGTACATGGATACAGCAATCTATTATTTGCCCTGACAGGCTAATTGCCATGCTTGGATAATAATGTGTCTATATCCTGGCGTCACTACAACTCCGGGCAACAATACAGTCTAAGGTGCAATGACAACTCATCATTTATCAGCATAAAGTCTGTTCAACAGGAAAGTTCACTTTCAGGTAACCTTTTACTAAACTGTAGACAGGGCTACTGTAAAGCAGTCTGGGTGTAGAAAGATTTCCCCAAGGCTGAACTTGACAGATCGGTGTATTTTACCAACCTCCCTTACTATGGCAGCAAGCTGATATCCAGGATACTTACCAGCTCTGTTCCTTTCTCTCTCGTCACATAATATTGCTCGGGAGTGAGTTTCTTCTGCCAGTCAGTGGAGACTGCTGAGTCGTCGTATCTTGTGAGAGACCCTAAATCTTTGGGGAAAATATGGGAGAGTCATATCTGGCACATAATGCACAGTGTAAGGACACAAAAGTCCATCTCTCCTGTATTAGCCCAATCCGAAGCCACGTTACAGAGCGTTAATGGGATTCACAGATAAGGCTTACTAGTTGTAAGTGTCACTCACCAAATCCCTGCTCCTCAGAGCCTACAGCCTAATCTGTTGGTGCCTGAGACAGGGCCATTTAATGGAGTAAAATCCAGGATTCCCCATACCCATGTCAGTTCTCAGCATATGAGCCACTCCTAATTGCAAGCATGGTTTGGGAAACTTTCTAAAACACTAAAATGTAGTGTAGTTACTACAGGAATACAAGCAGTAGCCATAATTATGTGTGAGTTCACTGGTAATGTTCCTACATTCAGATGAAAACTTGTGGAACCAACCAAACCTGCTGTTTTTGTGTGTGGCACCAGGGGATGTGTTTATAAACACTGGAGACAAACATTACCGGTGATGTTGCCCATAGCAACCAATCAGATCTTTGCTTATGTTTTCAAACTTGTAGGTTCAAATCTAATTGCTGATTGGTTGCTACTGGCAACATCACTGGGGATGTTTGTCTCCAATGTTAATAAATACACCCCCAAGTGTACAGCTCAGATGACAGTTAGCATGTCACCCCAGGGCACATAATGGAATGTTAGAATTAGCAGGAATGTTTATTATTAGACGTCAGCACTCTTGTTTGCATATCCCTGACCATGTGGATTAGAGTTACCAAGTTCTTAAAAAAGAATGAACTGTTCTTTTCTCATGGAAATTACCCAAAGCCGGATTTACAATTTCGGCACCCAGAGGCCGCTCCCATTCCCTGCCCCTATTGCGTACATTTTGGCGAATCAGATGCAATTGCTGCAGCCACAGCTCCATCAAGAGAACTGTAAGGAAATTGTGGGAAAAAAATCATAGCGCTTGCACTCGAAATTGCACTTTGCTCACTGCACCTCCGTAAGTGAATGTGCCCTTACAGCAGCTGTGCAGTTGGTCAGATTCAACTATGCTGCCCAGCCTCCCGGGTATGTGCATGCTTAATGGCTTATTGAATGACCTTCTGGACTCCTACTGCCCTTCACCCACCCTTTACACTTTGCCTTTCTTTTAACCCAGCCTTCCCTGTAGGGCGCTATTAATAAAAATAAGAACCTTATCATTTCTGCTGTATGGATGGTGCTGTTCCTGGAAAGAGGAGCCTGTGCCACAGAGTTCATATTAGAAGTCAGCTCGGGTTATCAGCTCCAGAAGCTGCCAGTTTATCTGCACATTAACACTGATGGGAAGAAAGCTGATAACACTATCACGTACAGTGCCGGCTATGGCTCAGAATTACTGTTCCTGAATTACAAGCACGGGACTCTCATGTGTGACATAATGGCCCTATTTGGGCACACTGCTACCTGAGTGGCCAATGTTAGAATGTACTTTCCCCACTCATGGCTTGTATTCCACAGAATACCCCGGGGGCATAACAAGGGGCATAAAGGGTAGTGTATATACTGCTGGCCATACACAGAAACACTTGCTTGTTTGGTGAGGACACCAAATGAGTGGATCTTTCCCTGATATGCCCACCTTCCAATATTGGGCGGATCACATGATCAGATTTGGTCCTTGCACTGATGATTTTTAAACCTGCCCAATCAAGCAGGGGTGTACTTAGGTCCTAAATATGCCCCTATGTCATGTGTGTGATGTCACGCGCACTGTATGTGTGACACCACACACACCGACTTCACTCCCATAGCGTGTCCAGAACCCCTGGCCCCCCCGCCCCTGGCGCAGATTTCCATAGGAGGGATAAAAAAGAAAATATAGGCACAAGTGCCCCATAACAAATAGAGCCCTGCAATTAATACCTCACAGGCCCAGACTGGCTGCAGCTTCCGGCAAATGCCAGAGGGGCTGCTGTAAGATGCCATAGACAGTGGGGGGCGCTATTTAGGCCTCTATATACTTGAAATGCAAGGGCAGGCTTTATACCTGCGTGATGTTCAGCCAGATATCGGTCAGGCAGACCAATCAAAGGGCCCCATGCAGCCTGTATCTGCCCATGTAGATGATAAACTGGACCTACACAAGGTATTAAAAAGAGGGAATAAAGTTGTGGCTCTATAAAGAGCCAGCAACCAATGTTTGCTTGTATTTGGGCACCATTATTAAAGGGGAAACTAAGCCTCACCTTCTAGAGTTCCTTCTAGATTCCCTTCTTTTTCTGGGGGCCCAAGAATAATCTCTTCTATGACTTCACTGAAAAACCTCCCTGCTAATAATTTTTATCATTTTACAGTTTACATAAGTGAGACCCTTGCACCTTCCAGCTCCTCTAGAACTATAATTTCCCCAAGGGACCCCCTGAGATGCTTTAAGCCCTGATCAAATGCCCACCCTGCCCTACCATAAAATCACCCCTAAGTGCATTTGAGCGATGGATGCAATTGATTTGCTTTGTACAGTGTGGATAATGCCAGGGTGATGCCAATCCATGCCAATATAACTGATGGCAGAGATTTTTCAGCAAATGATAAGAGGGCACATGGGAGACCCCCTATTGAGTATGTACAGAATGTATATCATTCCCTGACCTGTGCAGTGAGAAGGACCCATAACCCTGAGTAATGGTGCTGCTGCTGCTGATGTAGCATTATTATGAATGGAGCCCCCACCATTACAAGACGTCGATCCACATTAAAAGCTAATTATACTGTAGCCCCTCTGAGTATGCTATCAATTAATCCATTTGGAATCAATATATAGCATTAGGCACAATTCATTTCCCCAGTAATGCCATCTGCATGGGGGATACTCCATCAACCATGAAGTTTGCTAATTAAAATCAGGGGGGTTTGGGGAAGGAGGGGGGTTTATTTGCTCCTGAATGTAATTCCCTGCAAGCGGCCACAGATGGTGCAAAGGAGAATGGAAATTTCCAGCCTATATACAGCGCTTTGCACTGTGCCAGTGTAGGGGAGTAAGGGGGGCATTTCCCTCCGCTGCCAGTCAGATGGCACCGCTTGCCCAGCGCGTCGTGCAACTGCTTACCTGCTCCTGTTTGCGCCATTCTCACTCGGCTCCAGGCTTGCAGTCTCTGTGCAGTCACCGATGGGAAGGAGATCTCTCTGACCCGCAGCAGCAGTCTAAAGCCTGTCAGTAGCCGGCTCATGGTGCAGGCAGCACAGGGACTGGGGGGCTACAGCAATGGCAGGGGATACCCGGCGCTCCTCACTCTCTGCTCGCTGCAAAGCTCTCTCCTTGCTCTGCTCCAGCCCAGCTCAGTGTGCCCCCTTCCCAGGATAGTGTAGGCAGCTGTCTCTTACCCCTTAGTAGGGCAGTAATGCAGCTCTCTTGGCAAGTTGGTTGTCTGTAGCTGCTGCACAGTAACTGTCTCTGCACTTCTAGCGCTTCCCCCGCTGCCCTGAGCGCTTCCTCCGCTGCCCGCTGAGCCCTGAGCGCTTCCCCCGCTGCCCGCTGAGCCCTGAGCGCTTCCCCCGCTGCCCGCTGAGCCCTGAGCGCTTCCCCCGCTGCCCGCTGAGCCCTGAGCGCTTCCCCCGCTGCCCGCTGAGCCCTGAGCGCTTCCCCCGCTGCCCGCTGAGCCCTGAGCGCTTCCCCCGCTGCCCGCTGAGCCCTGAGCGCTTCCCCCGCTGCCCGCTGAGCGCTTCCCTCTGCCGCTGTCACTCCCACTTTGATGTCATCCCTTCCCCTGGCAGAAAGACGGGAGGGGGGAGCCCACTGTGGGTGTGGGGGTAAAGGGCACACGGGCAGGCAGCGTTCCTGGCCAGTCAGCTAATTATTGCGCTGATAAGCGTCTCGCCAGAATAAGGAGAAGAGCGTTTAATTATAGCGAGTGTGCCGGCGGCTGCTTCTGGGTTGGGGAGTATAAACAATAACAGGCTGAAGGATCTGCGCCTTGTACTGCGCATTCGCTGATACTGGCGCTAAATCACATCTAGTTACATGCCCCTAGGTAGGGGCGATTATTACCTTTATTTCTTTTATTGTCCAGCGACCCCTTCCTCTTGTATCTTTCCTGAATGATAGTGCTCCCTGTGTGTTCTGTCAAAGGGGTTGCCACCTTTAAACTATGTAAAATAGGGGTCCCCAACCTTTTTTAAACCCATAACCCACAATTAAATATTAAAAAGTTGGGGAGCAACACAAGCATGAAAAAGTTCTTAGGGGGTGCCCAATAAGGGCTGTGATTGGCTATTTGGTATCCCAATATGGACTGGCAGCCTATAGGACACTCTGTTAGGCAGTACACATGGTCTTTATGCATTCTAGGGGGAGATTTATCAACCTTGGACTTTCTTTTTTTTCACCATTCAAGTTTTTTTGTGCTAAAAAAAACCTTAAAACTCAAATGTCTGGTATTTATTAAGTGCAAAAAACGAAAAAACTCCAATGTAAAAACTCCCATATACAGTAAAAGCTTGAAAGTTCCTATAGAAGTCACAGTAGAGAGTGCTTTTCTGAGACAATATGGAATCGGTCTTTATTTTTATTATTATTATTATTATTATTATTGTTTAGCTTTTTATTCAGCAGCTATCCATTTTGGAATTTAGGTGCTGGTTGCTAGGGTGCAGTTTAACCTGAACAGGCTGTGGTTTGAAAGAGAGACAGGAATATACAGTAAATAGAGGGGGGCCTAAATAGAAAGATACGTAATAAAAAGTAACAATAACAATAGATATGTAGCCTCACAGCAATGGATGTTGGGCTGCCGGCCTCCAGTTAAGAGGTGTAACGAGGCAAAAGAGGAAGGCAAATAATTAAGAAAACTATAGAACTAAGAATAGGCCAGCCTCACTGCACAATGATGTGTAACACAAACAATCCGGAACTGAAAATGCAACTGCTGAGGATGCAATCAAATAATATAAAAAGCAATTAGTGATTATATGACTTACACAAATATTTGCACGATTATTGCTGTTAATATCGTGCTGCTGTTTCCCCTTCAGGCTACGTGGAATTGTCAAGGCTTGATATACAATAATGAATAATAAGGCAGGCATCAGCTCACCGGATATGTATTTATATTTCTTTTTTTTTATGCAGAAAATATCAAATTTCAGACCGTTACCAACAGTCGCATATACAGTTTCTTTTCCTGCCTTACAGGTATTTTGGGGTTATTCCATATAACACCTTTGTTCCATCCATTAGCAATAAATTAAAGGGGATCTCTACAAAAACATACGCTTTAGCCTGAAAGAATAGGTGATTCTAAACAACTTTCCAATATACAGTCGTTATACATTTACAATGGTTTTAAAATAATTTGCAAACATTAATTACTACTGAAAGCAGCCTTTTCCCTTTTTTTGTTCTCTTGGTCGGACTCTTGAAACATTGTAGCAGAAGGCAGTTCTCCCCCAGGCCCAGGTCTGTCAATCAGCCGGCTTCTGCTACATGGTGTCAGGAGTGCGGACAGGCAGACATTGCTTTTAATAACAGAACATTGAACATAACTTATTAACTTATTTCATTAAAGGAAATTAAACCACAACTTACAAACTTGGTTGGAGCAAAGTGCAAGGGTCACAACATTTGTCCCCCCCCCACTTTTTTTTGTTTTTTAAATAAGCCTCTTTAGCCCCTGCGCTGTTGCATAAGCATGTGTGTGTGTGACATGGGGGTCGGCCAGGAGTCATATCTGCATGGAACACAGCATCTGTGTTGTTTCAGACTAGACTTTTTGTATTTGAAGGCTAAACAGTATTTAATGAGTAGCAGAATCCTGGGAGGTAAATATTCACACACGTGTTGTACAGATAAAGTGCACAATGGTTCCTTCCACTTACTCTGTTTATGCCTTACCACAGTTTGTTTAGGTGCTTCACTAATAAAACAGGATTAAACTGAACTCCTTTATGGACACTACAGGCAAGGTCAGGCAGGTAGTAACCTTCACATGCCCAACGCATATACACAGAGAGCAGAAGATATTGCTGCAAATATTGATTGGCGTGGGGGCTGTGTGACTTCACGTTTATATTTGCTAAAGGTATCACATTTGTTGTTAAAGTCCCCAAAAGGTATTAAAACTGACAAACTGTGCAGAGGAATTTTTAATGTTCCTGTTACCGAACAGTAATGTTCATAATCAGTCATAATATTACCAGCCCACAGCAACAATACATTATGTTTTTATTATATTTTAATTAATATTTTTTGGTGTTACTGTTCCTTTAAGAATGGCGGCAAATACAGTTTCTTTTCCTACCTAACCCAGACCCTAAGGTTCTGTCCTGAGGAGTATTGGGAAAAGCATTTATCATATGTGGAATACATTTGTCATAATGATGGTAACTGTACTGTGTGGAGTGATTAGGACTCATTGTGAACATTGCTTTTTGGTCACAGGAACATTGAAATTCCTCTGCACAAATGCTCTGCAGTTCATAAATATACTGAAAGGTTAATTGGCTCCCGATGAGGTTGATCCTAGTGAGTGTGAGAACTGGGGCAGTAAATGATAAATAAGCTCTGTACAGGGCTGCAGGGTATGTTGGCACTATTTAAATACAGATTCCTAATAATACACAACATTTCATACCCAGAGTGCTAATGTAGCAGTTTATTATGACAGCAGAATGTAATTGACTTGCTTCTGTTGTACAATAATGGGGACTGTTAGATGTGTTGGTAGTTATCGGCATCAGCACTTCCATGCACCAGCAGTCGGCCAGGCTCAAACATTAAATCCACTACGTAGGTTTTAGGAGGAGGAAGGCCTCTTGTTATCTCTTGCAGGGAGCCAGTCAGTCTGACCTCATTCCATGCCCGCCCATATTCACCACGGATAAGGCACGAAGAAATGCCAACTCTGTCTGCAAGGACCTGGTTATAAAGATAATTAAGAAAAATTACTGCAAAAATTAAAGTCATTCTTGGTGATACAGAATTCATCATTTGTATGGTATCTGTTCTTTGCCTTCCTTCTACCAGGTGTTGCCTCTGGGCAGGCCTTATGCCCTCTCTTTTATTTGCTTCTGTTAGTTCTGTTCCCAAATAAGTGATCCAGTTAGCTGCAGCCTTAGATGTTTTATATAACAGAAATATTCTTGTGGTTATTTCTGATTGGATGATACTGTAAGGGTATACGGAACTCTCTCTCTCTCTACCTCTCACTACCTGATTAGTGGTGCTTATAATTTATTAATAATGCACATTATTAAATAGGTGCGTGTTTTAAAATAACATGTGGGGTAACAAACAAAACAGCAGAACAAACCAGATGAGGCAAAGAATTAGGCAGCATTTTGCAGTATTATAAAGGGATTTCAGAGTAGCAAGTAACCATATGACCATTAGATGGCACTGGTAGAACTGACAAACTCTCAGCAGTATGTACCCAATAAATGAGTGCAATAATAGCGCCCTTAATTGAGCAGGCCAAAGCAAACAACAAGTTTATTAAAATTCCCCATGAAAGGTCATGGTCGCTGTGTATAGCAATTGAGTATAATCATGCATGCACAAGAACTACATGACATTATTAATTCAATTGAATAATAGGGGCTCCGTGTTATAACCAATGTACAGTTCCTTTGTTAGACTCCAGTGCTGCTGTTATGCTAGTCTGTACATGCATGGCTTTAGACTGAAAATCTAGATATTTATACAGCTGCCATAACCATTTCATAGGAATTTAGAGCCCATTTTTGCTTGCCATGGTTAGCAAAGGGTTTTGGTATTTATGTTGGATTCATTGCTCTGGATTAACATTCAGATAAAAGTAGGAGCAGGCAGTAACACCACCCCATTCAGCTACAGAACAGAATGCCAAGTGCCTGGTTGGCCTATTCTGTATGGAATTATTCAGCCTTATCCAAATTGTCTCACAGCCCAGTAAGGAGCATTGTATTTCAATACAGTTTAGCAATAATAACACTAAGCAGCGCACCCACTGGTGCTCATCCTAAATACTTGTGCCCAGGCCTGGACTAGCAATCTGTAGATTCTGGCAAATGCCAGAGGGGCTGCTGTAAGATGCCACTGACGGTCACTATTTATTGGGCTGGTGGGAGGCTGTTTGGGTCTCTGTGTACTTGAAATGCCATTGTCTATTTTGAATCACAGACTGAGCCTGCAGACCTAGACTGGCAATATGTGGGTTCTGGCAAATGCCAGAGGGGCTGCTGTAAGATCCCATAGACAGTCACTATTTATTGTGCTAGTGGGGGGCAGTTTGGCTGTACTTGAAATGCCAGGGCCTATTTTGACTCGGGATTTTGGCATGCTGCTGCCATAAGGCAAGGTGAGAAACTCACCTATTGTGGCATTGCCCGGCAAGTTACCAGGGGCAGCAAAAAGCCACTCCTGATAACTTCAAGAGTCGAAATTCTGATTATTTCTTTATTAGCCTTTCCTTAATTATATGCACTGCCACTGGAATTTGATCAGTGGCTGCCCTGGCCAGTGGGTATGCCTCAGCTTATAGGGTATTCCAAGAAAATGGAAAACTCAAAACTAGCATTCCTTCCCTGGATACTTTGTGCCAAGCAGTGCTGGCATACCTTGCATACCTTATACTTACCTAGCCACAATCAGGGAAGGGAGGTCAGCAGAAGCGCCAATGATTAACGACATGGATCAGGTCTAGGTCGGCAGGGCCCACTGTTTTATTCCCAATGTCCAACCTGGTGCCAAGGCACTTTCACATTAAAAAAAATATATATATATTACATACCTTGAAAAGCAGTGCTCGGTGATAGAAAGTCCCTTTCTTTATTTTTCCAATGGGTATGACGTTAGATTTAAGAGCAAACTTAAGTTCGCTAATATGAAGCTCCCAGCTGAAGTCATGCAGCCGCTCTTTTTCAATTGGTCCGCCCATCTTTCTTGCAACGAGTCTGTATAAAGTGGTGGCAAATTAAGCTTTTTATGTCATTTTTCAAGTGCCATTTAAAACAAAAGTAGCAAACTGCCATAGAGTGATTGCTGTAATTGCAGTCAGTGAATTAAAATGTTAATGTATGCAGTGACTGAAGCACTTGTCTGTTGAGCTGCAGTTTATACTAACAAGGGTTATAGAGAAGCTTAAAATGAAATCAGGTTTAGATGCAAAACCGCAAAAAATGTAACTAATGTTTAGATTATATGGTATAGCAATTTTAAATGTGGGGATAAATTGTTAAAATCATATTATTTTGTCAGTGAATTGGCACCCAGCCTTTATATTTAGTGTTTATATTCACACAGGGGTACCAGCGTAGGTATAAGTGTGCCTATACCCATAGTAAGTATAGGCTGTGTCTGTGCCTGGCATCCGCTTCATATCTGCAGTGCTCACAGGGAGCCAAAGAAATAGACCCTCAGAATAAGGGTGCTGCAGAATAGTGCCAGGTATAAATGTAGGACGAAATGAGGGGAGATAAAGGGGGGCAAATGAAGTCATTTTTATAAGGGATTCCTTCAGCCTGCATACACTATCAATGCCTTTCATTGCCATGGAGTCCCTAGCATTACATACACCGTGTTTACTTTCTCCAGAAGCACAGAGGGTGGTAACTAAGGAACTTTTTCTCGTTTGCCTTTATTGTTATTTTGTCTGAATTCTGAAATGTTATCCTTCCTATTCTGGCAGTTTCCAATGTGGCAATGAAAATGCTGTCTGTCAGGAATCACTGACCGCAGGAAAAAAATAAAATTACAGAGAGGCTTCACTTTTATTGTAATTCTTATTTTTTACTGCTTTTTTTCTTAGTTCCTATAATATTCATCCTTTATATATTATGATTTCAAACTGCTCCCTGGTTGGTAGAACAATAAATACCTAGCAACTAGATAACCAAGCCGAAGAACTGCAGAACAAAGCATATAAAAGATGTAAAAGACCAAATAACAACCACTCTAAAGCTGGCCATATATTATAAGGTCTTTCCCCGATATGTCCACCTAATGATGGGGATACAGACCACCTGGGCAAGGACTTCATCAATGAGCCAATGCAGTCCTTGATCAAATGGGAAAATCAAACCTAAGGCATACGCAGAACTTTGTTTTCCAAAATTGGACGAAGTTTCCTGTGCAGAAGGAATGGGCATTTGTGTAGTTAAAGCTGATAACCAGAGTGATACTGTACTTACTTGGCCAGTTCTACAACTTGTTCTTTGATATCTGAGAGAGGAAGGATCATTTTGGAGGCCTCGGTTAAACAGTCATTTAATTCTTGGTCATATGGTGGCTGCCAGTCTTTATTTTCAGAAACTATTAGTGACTGATTCTGCAGAAACTGAGCCACCTCCTCTTCTTCTTTTGGTTTCTCTTCTTCTTTCTTTAGTCTCACCTTTCCTTTGCTAGAAAATCATGTAAAGCATATTTTAGACTTCACATTTATATATAAACTGCCTAAACATATCAAAGAAATATACTGCAATATGGCCCAAATCTAGCATTGTGTCCAAAACCACCACACCTAGAGAGAAGCATTGTACTGGTAGCATCATTTAGATATTTCTTTGGTGAGTTTTAAGCAGAGCAACATAGCAAGACATTTCCTTTCTCACCAACTTAATTTTCTACAGCCTGGGTGTAGACTGCCTGAATGAACAGTAGGTGGCACCGATGTTTCACATTCATTATACAATTATCACTGTAAAAACTGCTTATGTCTTGAAAACTTAAAGTATATTATTAAAGAAATAAAGCTTAAAGAAAAGGTTCATCACTGAGCAGGACATTGGCCCCAGATATAAGACTAAAGTAACCCAAAGTGGCTAAAGAACAGAAAGTTGAATGTTCTACAGTGGTTGAGGCCAGTGTCGGACTATGGGCCCACTCTCCAAAGTACTTCTGCTCAACTCCTCACTCAACCTCTATGTTTTCCTAGTTTTTTATGTTTACATACTATAATCTATTCTTCTTTATATTAATTGATGTGTTCCCATAGAGAATAGGAAATGACCAAGAATAAGGCCAAATGATTAGAAGCAGGAGGGCCCACTGACACCTGGGCCCACCGGGAGTTTTCTAGGTATCCCTGTGGGCCAGTCCGACACTGGTTGAGCCACAGCGCAGTTTGAAATTTGAGGTGCACAGTCATCTGACTAAAATTCTGCCTTTCTAGCAATACATGTTTAGGCTTTGATTCTCCTTTTAAGGGAATCTCCACCCAGAGAGTGAAAAAAGGTCTGGACTGGGATTTAAATAGGTAAAATAGGTAGGGACTCTTTGGGCTACCAGCCCAATAAATAGTGACTGTCTATGGCATCTTACAGCAACCCCTCTGGCATTTTCCAAAACCCACAGATTGCCAGTCTGGCCTTTCCAACATTTATTACTTGTGATTTTTCAATATACAAAATATACAAAATTAGTATCTGTCTAGATGTTTATATGATCTTTATACTATTGACTCTGACTCCTGAAATAATGTAGCAGAAGCCAGTTGATTAACAGACACAGAAGTGGGTATTGATTTATTTATTGAGGTATGGTGTTGTTATTTAACATATATGGGAAAGCAAGTCTGTCTGTTGGTGTGTTTAGTAAAGTAGTATTTGATGGCGGTCTGCCATTCCCCAATAAAATGAAAGTAGGACTGGGCACACTAGGAGTCAGTTACAGTACGTATAGTTAGCCACTTATTGGCACAGAGGTGCCTGAAGGAACACTGTGCATCTTCCCTAGTCTGTGTTCCCACAGTAATGGCAGAATTCCCATCTGACATCTGTATCCAGTGATCTCCTGGCAAGAAGTGACTCGGAAAAACTCCAACTATGTGCTGCTTTGTGCCAAAGTAAGCAAGAGCGCAGTACTTAGAAATCATTTTATTCTACATAGACTGGCAGCTAAAGGCATCCATTATGCAACCTTATTGAGTCTGTACTGAAGGTCAGAAAGTAAAAAACAAAGTGTAAAAAAAAAACAAACCTCTAAACAAATTGTTAAAGGGCCAGTAACACCAAATAATGAATAGGTTTTGTATGCATAATAAGCAACAATTCAAGTTAAAACTGGGCCATTGGGGCACGTGTTCACACTGTGGATAACAAAGAAGCCCAGTAAAATACAATGGTACTGGTACCTCAAAGCCTTGAATGTTTTTGATTTGGAGTGCTGGTTAAATAGCCAGGAACAACAGGAAGTTAAAGAGTCCTAAATGCATTTCTATATAATATCCAAGTAGGCTGCACATTTGAAAATTCACCACCACCTTGAGAAAATATTTTTGAAATCATCAGCCATTTTTAGGGCAGGATTTTTGGAAGGGGTCATGAATATTTATTCTTGAAGGCTCTATTGAATGCAAAAGTGCCTAAACTGTGAAGCTGGCACCACTGGGAGGGGGGCTTGGTGGGAGGGCTCACCCTGAAGGCTAGAGAATTGGGAACAATGGCAGTTTGCTCTCCTAGAAACACCTTAAAGCCCAGACGAGGGTGAGGCTTGGGGAAAATTTGTACTTGCTGTGTTCTTTAGATTCACTTAAAGGTTGAAAGCTAAGTGCTTAAATATTCTGTAGAATAATATGAACTGGAAATTTTTTTAAATACAAAATTCTCAAGATATATAAATATGTATAAACAAGCAGGTGTGGGAATGGTCGTTTCAGTCACAGATTTGTGCAGACAAAGGTGTTGGCATGGTATGGCGGTTAACAAGCTCATTACCCAAGCTGTTTATTTACTAGATGTAAGTATTTTGATATTCTGAAGAATCAGTAACCAGACTGGGGCATAGCCCCATATAAAGGGGCCCAGACTGGGGCATAGCCCCATATAGAGGGGCCCAAACTGGGGCATAGCCCCATATAGAGGGGCTCAGACTGGGGCATAGCCCCATATAAAGGGGCCCAGACTGGGGCATAGCCCCATATAGAGGGGCCCAAACTGGGGCATAGCCCCATATAGAGGGGCTCAGACTGGGGCATAGCCCCATATAAAGGGGCCCAGACTGGGGCATAGCCCCATATAGAGGGGTCCAGACTGGGGCATAGCCCCATATAGAGGGGCTCAGACTGGGCCATAGCCCCATATAGAGGGGCTCAGACTGGGGCATAGCCCCATATAAAGGGGCCCAGACTGGGGCATAGCCCCATATAGAGGGGTCCAGACTGGGGCATAGCCCCATATAGAGGGGCTCAGACTGGGCCATAGCCCCATATAGAGGGGCTCAGACTGGGGCATAGCCCCATATAGAGGGGCTCAGACTGGGGCATAGTCCTATATAGAGGGGCTCAGACTGGGGCATAGCCCCATATTCAGGGGCCAAAAGCAGTGGATAGATTAAAGCTCTGTTAGGGTGGGATTTATTGAGACTGCATGTTTGCATTGCTACAGGAAAGTGAAGGTTTTGATGACCCTGATGTAACTGTAACATTGGTTTGAGCTAAGGGGGGACTGACAATGTCGGGCTACAAATGGAAACTTGAGTTATTAATGACCACATTATTTACTCTGTTCTTAATACTATAGAGGTCATTTACAACCTCTTGGGGACCTTACAAAGTGCAAAAAATGTGCGCAGTGCATCTGTTTTTCCACTTTGCACACTGCATTCTGCTATTGCTGAATTGCCATAAGCCTCTTTGCTTAGTTTAGGGGCAGTAAGTAGATGAATGCCTTACCACCCCCATGTCATTCAGAGCACCGGAGGACACAGGCAACAATGGGGCCCTTTCCTTATCACCCTCCCTGTGGTAGGCAGTAAGGACAGAGCTAGCCTGTACAGCATGGTCATTCCCTGGGTAGAAGTGCTGCCGAAATGTGCTCCCAGTATTGCTCTTCCACTTCTGCCAGGGGGAATTGTAAATGACGCCTTATATCTGGATACATAGACTTAAATAATCCCTTACCTTCCTTTTTCTTTAGAAGCACTTCTCCCATGAGATGATGGGGTTCTTACAACAGCCTGTTCTGGCTTTTCTTCAGCAGGAGCCCTGAAAGCAGAGACATGTCATGAAATATATTTATGCAAGTTATTGTAATTTAGTTTTAAAATGGACACACGTCCATCGAGTTCATCCTTTTGGCCTAAATAAAAACATGTAAAACCTGCCTAACTACTAGTTCCAGAGAAAGGCAAAAAACCCATCTGCAGCCTCTGCAATTTGCCTCAGAGGAGAGAAAAGAAACAGAAGAGGGAGAGGATTGAGGAAAGGGAGTGATCTAGAATGAAACATGAGGGAAGGGGAGAATATGGAAAAAGCAGATAAAAAGACAGGATTAAATAAGGAAACATAAGAATATAATGTATCATGTATACATTTACAATATATCTGGCACATTGCAGGGAGCTAATATTTCTGTATTATATGCAGAACACACTCAGAGGTGTGTGTCTAGGGAGCATTCTGCTGGCGTATTTAACACTACAACTCCCCTCATACCTCCTGTGTACTGAATAAAACATATGATTGACTGGGGTCAGTGTGCTACAATGTATTGTTATTGCTTATCAGGAGGGAAGATGATGGCACATGGGGAGATTAGTTGCCTATGGTTAAATCTTCGCTACTGTGGGAACTAATCTGCCTAAAATGCTATCCCACTGGCAATGAAGTGAATCGGCAGTGGGAAAACATATGTGATGTGATTCATTTTCCAAACATTCAGGGGAGATTTGTTGCAGACAGAATCCCTAAAAATGCTAAGAGAGCTGGTTCTATTGTTATTGTTGTTGCATTCTTAATTATTAAATTCAAGCTACGGGTTGGGTTAAACAGATATGAATAAATAAAAGTAACTCTAAATAGCATAAGGAAAGATAAAAGGTGAAAAAAACAAGTGACAGAAACCCTAATCCCAATCTTATTAATTGCTGCTTGTAAGTGCAGAGCCCACAGAGGGAGAAGATGCAGAACATGGCAATGTTCTTACCCTGCTTTCTCTCTGGAAGCATTTCGACTGTAAGAGGATCGTGCCCCAACTGATTCTTGCTTCTCTTCCGCCGGAGGTGCAACTGCCGCTGGGGCTCTGAGAATACAAGATATTTTATTGCTGAGAGGTTCCTGCATTCAAACAGCAAGTTATTAAGTATGGTTGCAATTGGCACTAGTGCCATGTGTTTGTCAGCATGGCAACTGTTTGATTTGGTTATATCCTGGCATGATGAAGGTGTATAGCTGGAAATATATAAAACCTTAAGACTCCTTCCCCACTACAATTTCCAAAATGCACCCCACACAGAGAGGGCTGCAAACAAGCATGTTCACAGGAGAATTACAGGGGCTAACATACTAAGTTGCTTAATGGCACCAGTACAGTTACCCATAGCACCCTATTGCACCCATTAAAGGGGCGTTTCACCTTTACGTCACCTTTTAGTTATTAGAAAGGTCAATTCTATGCAACTTTTCAATTAGTCTTCATTTTTTTCATAGTTTTTGAATTATTTGCCTTCTTCTAACACTTTCCAGCTTTCAAATGGGGGTCACTGACCCCCTGAGCTAAAAAACTATTGCTCTGTGAGGCTACAATTTTATTGTTATTGTTACTTTATATTACTTATTTTTCTATTCAGGCCCTCTCCTATTTATATATCAGTCTTTCATTTAAACCATACCCTGGCTGCTAAGTTCATTGGGATCCTAGCAACCAAATAGCTGCTGAAATGCCAAACTGGAGAGCTGAATAAAAACTGAACTAACTAAAAAACTACAAATAATAAAAAATTGAGACCAATTGCAAATTGTCTCAGAATATTACTCTCTACATCATGCTAAAAGTTTACTCAAAGGTGGACAACCCCTTTAATGAACATATGCATGTTTTGTTTGTTGCTTTGTAAATCTGCCCATAATAGCCAGTGAGACTTTAAGAACCAAGAACAGAGGTGTAGACAATGATACCTATATCTGAATTCATTTGTTTAGATTCATTTTTAAGATATCACTGTAAATGTAGATCGAACTTTATTCTTAGAACAGGGGATGTTGTCAAATCTATATCCCTCCAGCTGTTTTTAACTTGGAAGCATCTAGTGAGACTTACAGTAGCTTGAGGCCTGTGAATGTTGCTTTCCTGTTTATAAAGGTCAGACGCCTTGCAGTACAGGTGAAGGCTATCCTGCCACAGGCAAGTGTAAATGAACAGCCTGACCCCGGCTCTATCTAGCCTTTCCACCTATCCCCACAGACCGGAGCGTGAACCATAAACCACAAATAATCATATCTGATTTGTCCACTAAAAAATACTGGAGAGAACCAAAATGGAATGATCTTATTCTATATAAACACTGTATTATTTAGAAGTAGTCTGTTATGTATTAAAGTTTATACACAATAAATCAGTGTCAGGGAAAATATTCTTATATTAAAAATATATATAAGTGACAAATGCAAGCAATTACATGAATATAAACGTTTATTTTTATTTATATATATATATATATATATAGACAGACAGAGTACCGCACACATAGGGACTTTGTAGAAAAAACAAAAATGTTTTTTCAATAAACATTTTTGTTTTTTCTACAAAGTCCCTATGTGTGCGGTACTCTGTCTGTCTACTGAATTATTTGACCAGCACCAAGGGCACTTGCTTTATTTAAAGGGTGTGCTCCTCTTTTGTTTCTGTATATATATATATATATATATATATACACACACACACAGAATGTGATTTCCTTTTTTTTTGTAGAAATAAAACAGTACCTTGTACTTGATCCCAAATTCATAGTATAAAAAATCCTCATTGGAGGCAAAACAATCCTATTGGGTTTATTTAATGTTTAAATGATTTTTAGCAGACAAAGGTATGGACCAAAATTACAGAAAGATCCCCTATTTTGAAAACCCCCAGGTCCCAAGCATTCTGGATAACAGGTCCCATACCTGTATATAACTGCCCTATGTTTTGTTAATGAAATCAGCTCCAAAAAATCTCCCACCATTTCCAACAATTACTTTCTGTTCGTCTATTATCTTATTAACTATTAATATACACATATGCAGGCTTTCCCATTAAATTGCTCTTCCTCCATAGTACTTCCACAGACTCTGTGGAAGGAGGCAGAACAATCCTATTGGGTTTAACTGATTTTTTAGTAGACTTAAAGTATGGAGATACAAATTAGAGAAAGATCCCTTATCAAGAAAACCCCAGGTCCCAAGCATCCTGGATAACAGGTCTCATACCTGTACCTTAAAGGAGAACTAAACCCTAAAAATGAATACGGCTAAAAATGCCATATATTATATACTGAACTTTCTGCACCAGCCTAAAGTTTTAGCATATCAGTAGCAGCAATGATCCAGGTCTTTACAAATGTCACAGGAGCTCCCCATCTTGGATTCTATTAGGTGTGTCAGTGACACTGCACATGCTCAGTGTGTTCTCAGTTCAGCTGTTGAGAAGCTAAGCTTAGGGGTTGTCACAAATTATCAAGCAGAAAATGATGCAAATTTTACTGGTTTCAGAGCTGCCATGTACTAATAATCTCTATTATTTACTAATCAGCCTTATGTTGTGACATTTATATTCTATATATACAGTATATAGTGAGTGGCTCCCTAAGCTCAGGTAAGTGCCAGCACAGAGCAGGGGATCAGCAGAAAAGAAGATGGGGGGCTACTGGGGGCAACTTTGGGGGCACTGTGGGGGCCTTGGGCTGGTACAGAAACCCAAAACATAATGTGCAGCATTTCTACCCTACTTCTTTAGTTAGTCCTTGGTTCTCCTCAAGTCTGCTAAAAATCATTTAAAGTGAATTAAACCCAATAGTATTGTTTTGCCACCAATATGGATTCCTACAGTTTAGTTACGCCAGGTACAAGGTACTATTATATTAGTACACTGAATAAATACATATTTTAAAAAAATAATTTGCTTAAAATTAAAATTATTGGAGATGGCCTTCACATTATTCTGAGTTTTATAGATAATGGGTTTCCAGACAATGGATCCCATACCATTGAAACTGGTGCATTAGATCATTTATATTTATCCTGAGAGATGTATTATCTCAAAATGAATGCCAGTCCCATTGAAGGATGTTTGTAAATTTTCCTGTGCCTTAGGAATTAGGTGGATTAAATCTAATTTGATCAAATTCAATATATTCCATAAAAAATCTATACAGTTCATAATGATTATTTGTAAAAT
This sequence comes from Xenopus tropicalis, assembly GCF_000004195.4. Lineage (NCBI taxonomy): Eukaryota > Metazoa > Chordata > Amphibia > Anura > Pipidae > Xenopus > Xenopus tropicalis. Next base: position 26,536,787 of record NC_030682.2, read on the forward strand.
CTGCCTCTAAGTGCCGGGTGTTAGAACGAGTGAGAGGAAAATAACTCTTTAATGAAATAGTTTGATATACTTACAAGTCAGGACTTTTTGCATTTATTAAGATAACGGCACGGTTCTGATTCAGCTCCTGCTTGCTGAGCTCTTCTAAAGGCAGTAATTTTGCATCAGGCTTTATCTGTAGAGATAACGTATTTACTGCTGTTAAGCAAATCTAAGTGAAGTGCTCATATTCTTTTACTATTATTGTTATTGTTACATACCCTACCACAGTCATAAAATCCATCTTCAATGAGGTTGCTGTAAGACAGGTAGCCCTTCTGACTGTACTTTAGAGGCAGATTATTATCGAGCAGCTTGTTGAGAGCCCACTCGCTAAAGTTGTTTCGGCGACTCCTGGAGAGGTTCAACTCCTGAAGAAGGTCCAGAGCCCTAAATATTTCACAAAAACAACAATTACAAGATGGGTTTTATATGGATTATAAATTAAGTGGTCTCATAAATTAAGCTGCTTTTCTTTCTTGTTGAGACTGCCCCAGGGGCCCCGCAAACATGTCAGGGGAGGGACACCTGCGGGCGGGGGAGCGCCAACAGGGGTTGGATGTCTGACAGGGGGGCGGCTCAGTCCAACCCGGAACCTTGCAAAAAATGAATATTGCATATATTTGCATTCAGAATTAAAGGAGGTTCATATTTTATATACAGGTATGGCATTCATCATCCAGAAACCCATTATCCAGAAAGATCCGAATTATGGAAAGCCCACCTCCCATAGACTCCATTTTAATCAAATAATACAGAATTTTAAAACTGATTTCCTAATGCGGGCAGATATCGATAGTGCTGGCTGGAAAATTGTTTGTGTGTTCAACTGCTTTGAGAAGTTCAGTGCCATTCTGTTCTATGGGGTGTTAAAGTTTATCTGCAGCACTGAGCTCTAGCACCCTTCCGAATCCTTAATTCTTAATCCACAATACAAGTGGCAAGGGCAGCCCCGAATTTGTGATCCAGGCGCCCCGAGGCTGCCCCCCCAACCCCCCCCTCGCGCGGCAGCGAGCGCAAGTGCACATGCACATACATTTCATCTCCCATACGGAGCAGTGGGGAGAGGTCTCCATTGCTCCCTATAGGAGCAAAATTTTAAAATTTTGTTGCGGCGGGGCGGCATGAAGCCCCTGAACTTTGTGGCCTCTCCACAAATCCGGGCCTGGGCAAGGGGATACAACATATAAATCCAGCCTACACAAACAATAAGAACAAAAAAAGTATCATTAAAGCAGATATATGTATTACTACAACTACCTTTAATAGTACTTGACCTATTTAGAGGAACCATGCAGGGATTGTGGGCACTAATCATAACCCCTTTACTGGAACTGAACCTGCATTATGGTGAGGTTTAATGGCTCCAGTATCACAGCTTTCTTGACTTAGATGCGAAATGGGCTGAAATCATGAAATACCCATTGGGAGAAATCAGTGCTTTCAGTTCTCTCAGGAGGCAGACACATTTACTATACACAGGGCAGCGTTTTATGAATAAAGCAGGTCAACACATTGTAAAACTGCTGCTCCTGTTACTCACCCTAATTTGTACAGTTCAACTGCTGTCAGCTCATCACTCGCACACACCGCCACTGCCCAGCAAGCACTGCGCCGCACTTCATTATGGTCGCACTGAAGAAGCTTTACCAGAGGGGGCAAACCGCCGGCATTTCTTAACTAAAAATAAGTAATACTGGTTTAATTACTTTGCCATTGCTACCAATTTTTATTTAACAACTCATTATACCTGGATAACAGGTCCCATACCTGTATAGTACTTTAAGCAGAAACAAAAAAAAAATCTGTTATGATGCTTTAATAAGTAAATAAGTGTAAATGTGCTGAAGTGTGTTGCATTACATATTTATTAAGAAAGAAATCATTACAATGCGATTAGCTTTATCATTTTTTGAAAGAAGGAAACTTACATCAGTCCTTATGTCTGCGTCACACGCAATGGAGGCCACCGTAAGAGCTGCCTTGCTGAGAACCATATTGTTTGATGAGTGCAGTGGTTCGATCAAAGCGTGCACCAAGCCGTGGGTTTCTAAAATGAGCCGCAAAGGTTCCTGAGCAGCCATATTAATAAGGACAGTGCATGCGTTCATAATGACCCCGTCTCTTTTATCTGATAGGAGATTAATCAATGCGTCAACACCGTCAGCCTCAGCCACGGCACTGATTGATGGAAACAAAACATGAATTATACATATACTTTACTAACATCAGTTAAAGCGACATTCTAAAGAAAAGTGCATATTGATCTCATGTGACTCTAGGGACCCCCATGCTAAAAGCAATATTCTAAGCAGACTCACTGCTGTGAGTGGGAGTGTGTTACACAACATGGTGCGTCCTGTGCCTCTCCTCACTATGAATAAGTGCCTCAGTATTAACTGACGTTGGAATTTGGCTTTGTGGTGTGAAAACCAGTAAGGTGCAAATAATCTCATCAGAATGAAATAATGATAAATGTAACCTGGGTGGTTTGACAGAAAATCCAATGCCATAATGAGCAGATTAAACACAGACTCTTCATACTGTGTATTTATTAAACTGTCGTGGAAGTTGTCATTCTGACTGCCCAGACAGAGATAATGTAAATACAGGTATAGAATCTATTATCCAGAGTGCTTGGGTCCTGGGGGGGGTTTAGGATAAGGGGTCTTCCATCATTTATATCACTGTGCTTGATGTTTACTAAAAAATCATTTAAACATTAAATATACCCAATAGGAGTTTTTTGCTTCCAATAAGGATTAATTATATCTTAGTTGGGATCAAGTACAAGGTATTGTTTTATTATTATAGAGAAAAGGGAATCATTTAACCATTAAATAAACCCAATAGGGCTGTTCTGCCCCCAATAAGGGGTAATTATATCTTAGTTGGGATCAAGTACAGGTACTGTTTTATTATTACAGAGAAAAGGGAATCATTTAACCATTAAATAAACCCAATAGGGCTGTTCTGCCCCCAATAAGGGGTAATTATATCTTAGTTGGGATCAAGTACAGGTACTGTTTTATTATTACAGAGAAAAGGGAATAATGTAACCATTAAATAAACCCAATAGGGCTGTTCTGCCCCCAATAAGGGGTAATTATATCTTAGTTGGGATCAAGTACAGGTACTGTTTTATTATTACAGAGAAAAGGGAATCATTTAACCATTAAATAAACCCAATAGGGCTGTTCTGCCCCCAATAAGGGGTAATTATATCTGAGTTGGGATCAAGTACAGGTACTGTTTTATTATTACAGAGAAAAAGGAAATAATTTAAAAAACTGAGCCTAAAGGAGATGGCCTCCGCATAATTTGGAGCTTTTTGGATAACAGATCCCATAACTTTATTTGTGCATCTCTCTTTCCCTGGGTCTGACTCACAACCCCAACTCCAATCTCGCCAGGAGAGTGGAGACTGCAAACAGCTAGACAGATGCTGCTTTCAGTAGTAAATAAAAATTGAACGTGTTTATCACACATTAAAAACATTTAACCTCTTCTAAGTCACAGATTTTTAGAAGTGTATTTATCAATGGGCGAAAATTAGAGTTTACCATTTGACAATTACACTTCTAAAAACCTCATAGGAAGGAATAGAAATGGGTGAATTTTTCTGTGGTGAGGTCATTAACAGTCATTAATTAATGTTTAATTAACATTAAATAGGCACTGGGAACACTCATATCAGCAAGTCTCATTTACTAACCCAGGGCAAATTTGCCCCAGTTCAGTGTCATAGAGGGCAACCAATCAGCAATTAGAAATCAAAATATTTACTACAGGTAGAATAAAAGCTAATCTCTACACAGGGGCATATCTTCCAATGATATTGTATGTGTGCCTGCTAAGCATTGTATTATTTATGTATTAATTATGGAAATAACTAAATAGCTAAAGGAACTCACAACTTGAACACATTAGAGGGATTAATGGAGATGATGACTTATGTCCTCATCATTTAGAAAAAATAGGGAGTCTGACCACAGAAATTGGTAAAAGGCCCCAAGCTGTCCACCTGAAGTTCAGTTAATGGTACAGTTATGGTATCTTTTATCCAGAATGCTTGAGACCTGGGGTTTTTGGATAAGGGGTTATACCATAATTTGGATCTCTATACCTTAAGTCCTACGTTAAAATCTTTTAACCATTAATTAAACCCAACAGGATTATTTTGCCTCCAATAAGGATTAATTATACAAGGTATAAGTACAAGGTACTGTTTTATTATTACAGAGGTGAAGGAAATTATAATTTTTGGCTTAAAATAGATTCTGTGGGAAATGGTCTAGCCATAAGTGATGTAATGGGTTTTATATGTTACAAAGCGGTTCAGCTATACTTACTATTTAGCCTGTTCTGCATTATAACATGCAGTCAATATAAACTCAAGGGAATATTTAACTAGCATGTTAGATTAAATAAATGAGAAATGTATAATCCATACACAAAAATAATAGCGTTTCAGTGGTTTGATTACATGCATGCTAATATTTAATGAAGCCTAAATGTACAAATCTTTCATCCTATGTACAAATTAATATTACTGTTTTGTTTAATTGATGTATTCATTTTCTATATTTCTTTTCAATACTCTGCTGCATATGTAGAGGTTTGACAGCTAAATCTTGGGCAGAAAATGACATGATATATTTATTTATGCATTAAGTCTGCAACTTTTTACTGCTATCAACATTTATTATAAAGTTATTATATATTGTAAAATTGCCAACAAAATAAAAGGGGTAAAGGTGGATTACCCTAGCTATATTTTTTTTTCATACTCCATAACTGTAAATAACTTTCGTATGATTTTGTACAGCTGAACAGATAACTGGAAGTGCTTTGTGTAGATGCCATTGTTTGTCCACTTACAGTTTATACTTTATAGAATTATTTGATTTATGAATAAAGTGCAGGTATTGGATCCAATATGCGGAAACCTACAATCCAGAAAGTTCTGAAATATTGGAAGGCCAACTCCCTTACACTCCATTATAATCAAATAATTCAAATTGTTAAAAATGATTTCCTTTCCTCTGTAATAATAAAACAGTAGCTTGTACCTGATGGTAACTAAGCTGCATGAATCCATGTTGGTGGCAAAACAATCCTATTAGGTTTATTTTATGTTTAAATGATTTTTTAGTAGACTAAAAATATAGTGATTCAAATTACAGAAAGGCTTATATGGAAAACCTCAGGTCCCGACTTTCTGGATAACAGGTTCCATAGTTGTAATTAGTTGCTAGGAATGTTCCATAAAATTTATCTCATGATAAAGGGGAGGCTGATTTTTAATATTCTAATAAAATATTTTTGGGGTTTTTATCCTTTTTATTGAAGTTTTTTTTTTTTTATTTCTTGAGAATATTTATAGCAAAACTCATAATTAAAATCATGCAGAAAACATGTAGAGTAAATTACAGTACAGGTGCAAACACAAGAATAATCATACAGTCTAATTGCATTTATGAGGTTGTTTAAGAAACAGAGGATCGGTTTATTAGCAGTGTATGGAATCACTAATCAGTGAGTGAGGGCGTGGGAATTATTTGGAAGTTGGATAGCAACAGTTTTAATAATGATTTGAGAGTGTTTAGACATTGTGCTTGACTTATACTTAGAGAAGAAGACAAATAAAGTGCAGTATGGGAGAAGAGAAGCAGATGTGTTTGAGAAACCTGACAAGGCAAAGACTAGTGAGGCTATAGGGAGAGATCGGCTCTATGGCGCACATTATTGAAAGGGAGTGAGTAGCACTGAAGGACAAGAGAGGAACTCTCTATTGTGCCTTAGATATAATAGGAAGAAATGCTATAAATACAGAAACAGATGTCAGCCACAAGTATATATTCTCACACAAGCATGTCATACAGATTGAATGGTGGAGTCCAGCATAAAGTAGAATAAATCAGTCATATTCCTGTAAAACTTAAAACACCTCCATCACCATGCTGTCTAATTATCACAGTCAAATTAATATATGCCTCCATGACTAATTATAATTTGTTAATTATTGTAAACCTTTGATTATTCATTCATTTACACCTCCACCAGCACGACGGCAAATTGTGATTTTTTTTTATCACATCTGAATCTGTGTAATCTGTATTGATCATTACCTTTGGCTGGAAACAGCAAGACTTTACAAGCTGCAAAGAGCATCAATACAATATTCACTCATAAGAGCCCTTCTATGCCTGTCAGCTTTATAAAAAAGATAGCAGGTATATGCATAAATCCATTGTAATATTTGGGTGAATCTCTAAAAAGTGAAAGGGTTTTTTTCTACAACAGGTGCAGATTAATACATTTTCCAATCAGGAAACCTAAGGGAGGAGATTACCCTACAGTATATAAATTACTAATAACCAACAAATGAACCTTTGGACTCCTTCTATGAAGAGGGGTGAGGACCTATCTCAGTTACCATTATTAGAGGAGAACCAAAATTCCACCCCCATGGAAAGTTATTTAAATGCCAACTGAGAGCCTGTCAATTAAAATCTGGATCAAATAAGCACTCACTGTGCCAGCAATTCCAACATTTACACCCCTGTATCTGAAGCAGTATTGGCTGGGCCCTGCCACCTTGGGCAGCAGAATTTCCCAAAAACCACCCCGAAATTACACAATCCAAGCAATTTGCTAATTTATGGATTATGTTTTTATATATTTACCTGTTTTTTTATTGCTTTCTCTATTATGATATTAGAAATCACATATAATTGCAAGGTATAGAAAACAGATGAATTAGGACACTAGATTTGTATTACTATTACATTTTTAACTATAATATTTATGCTTCTTTGCAAACGCTCTCCTATCCATCTATCACTCTGTCATTTAGACCTCTGCAAGGTTGTTAGTGTATGTGGGTCCATTTACATAGACAAAAGATTGAACTTGTTGATCTACAATATGTGAAATGCTCTTTCACGAGAAATGCAGTTAGGAAAAACAGTTTCAGTCTTGAATTGATAAAGGCACTTTTGTAAATGCATTGCAAATGATTTTAGGTGAAAAATAGCATTAAGATATCCCAGATAGGGAAAGTCATTTTGACAAATCGACTCTTCTGTTAATTAATTTGCAGCCCTGTCCTTATTAATCAAAATATCCATTACTGTTCAGTAGTCAACAGTATCTACATAATTATCTTCTGTGTCTGGAATACACAGAAAGGATAGCAAGCTTGTCCAGCCTTGGAGACATTAAACTGATGATGGACCAAAAGTCTAAATGCCTTTGGCGGGAGCCATAGTTCAGCAATAGCAAAAGCTCAGGGTTATAAAGACCAATGACTAAAAGTCATTTATATGCGGTGCCTTTACATTATTTTTTGCCTTTAATGTTTTACTTAAAAGGGGTCTTTAGTCTTATAGACAATGTACAGATTCTGTTACTATACCTTAAAATAATACATATAGTTTGTAATACAGATTGATTATTTTTCCATTACCTTTTTGATATTAAAAGTATTCTGGTCAGTAAACAGTAAATGTGATTTGTTTTTTTTATGATTTATCTATCGCTTAGGCACCCCCCAGTCAATGTAATTGCTTACCTTATACCCGGGACTGGTGCTCCTGTTCTGTCTTCACGCCGCTTGTAGAGTGAAAAGCTGAACATTAACCAAAAAACCGGCCTGGCACACTTTTTCCTAACGGGAGCACCAACTCAGGGTATAAGGTAAGTGATTACAATCACTGTGGTGTGCCTAATATTTGAGAACTCCCCCAGTGATTTTACTTTTCCTTCTCCTTTAAGTTATTAAGATGCAACAAAATAAATAACCAGTCTGTATTACAAAGTGTTTTGTTTTAAGGTATACTGACAGAATCTGCACACTTTTAGTTACCCTTTAAAAGCATATGAAAGAAATTTCAAATGAGTGACCACAGTAGGTGGCTTTTGGCAGCTAAATGCAGCAATCAGACAGGGGGATATGGAGCAATCACAGCAGCGGAAGCTATGATAGATTTGTCAGAAAAATATCTTGTTGGAAAATGGTTACAGTGCAAAGACCGCAGAAAAGCCTCAAGTATGTAATCCAGGGGTCTCAAACTCGCGGCCCACGGGCCATTTGCGGCCCTCGGTACTGTATTTTGTGGCCCGCACCAACGCCTTCTCAAAAGCAATGAATGGATCGCGATTTTTATTGCGATTCAAGGGATAATGCAAGGCACGGTGGGCGGGAGCTGCTGATTGCGGAAATGACGTTATGCCATCATAACAGTTATTATGGGAAGACGTTCTGTGTGCACAATTAGCTGCTAAGGAGCTAATTGTGCACACAGAACGTCTTCCCATAATAACTGTTATGATGGCATAACGTCATTTCCGCAATCAGCAGCTCCCGCCCGCCGTGCCTTGCATTATCCCTTGAAAGCCAGTTTTTTGTGAAATCCCTTATGCGGCCCAGCCTCATCCTGACTTTGCCTCTTGCGGCCCCCAGGTAAATTGAGTTTGAGCCCCCTGATGTAATCTATGTATGTAATACGCGTGTAAGATTACATTTTCTTCGCTGTATCCAATAGATGGCAGTAGTGTACTAACATAGCTGAATTTGAAAAGCTTTTTTTTTTCTTTGGAAGAAAACAATAAAATGTATTTCAATAATAAAATGTTTTAGTGAAGGGTGCAATTAATTCATTAGGGTATTTCCATGCTTATCTTTCTTTCTGCATAATACTCTGCAGATGTATGTTTAAATATATATATATCGCTAGACATAAATAAAAACAGATAGTAACCTGCAGCAACCAATCAGCATATACTAGTATACATATACCTTTTACCCATTAGAGCTATTTGAGTTCTTTTTCTTCATTCAGTTTCATAGTGTAAAAAAGTGCATGTAACAGGTGCTGCTCCCCAGTTAAACTCACTTACAAGTAGGGTTGTCATCTTTCAGGCTTTTTCTTACCAGCCAGGGCAGGGGGCCCATCAACAGGGGTGGGTGCATGATGTCAGGGGTGGGGCATGAAGTCAGTGGGCCACATTCAAGGGCAAATAGTTTGAGGGAGGCTAGAAAAGGAGCAGGGATAGAAGGCAGCTGGGGGTGGATTGGAGGCGGGCCAGGGACGGAAGAGAATGTATTACAAATTTATTGGTAACCCTACTTACAAGACAAGTGAAAATGAAGATATGGCTGACTTAAATAAGCAATAAGTAAACAATAAATATTAATTAATAAGTAAACAATAAATATTAATAAGCAGTTAGTTTTTGTCTGCAGGAAACTTAATTTCTGTCTGTGCTCTTATGCCCTTGGATACAATACTATAAATTTGATGATCCTGTGCCAAGCAGTTACCAGTAAAACTGCACTCACCTCGCATTGGCAGGGCAATTGGTAGTTAGATTCGCCAGCACAAACGCTGCAGATTCTCTCACTTCAGCACTTTCTCTAGTTAATAATGTGATAATCTGAGGAATTCCTGCAGTAGGCATAAGCACAAGTACAGTTAGAAAAGCAAGAACTGTGCTGGTACCTACTACTCCAAGTAATGCCTAAATACATGCCTTGTTTGTTGAAGACATTCTTGCTTTCCAAGTTTTCGCCCATGGCCGCAATAGCGAGGCAGGCCGCAGCCTTGACTTCATCATTGTCAGTATCCAGCATACTGACCAGAATTCTCTCCACTTCTTGTTCATGGAAGAATTTCCGGTTTTCATCTACACAAACGCGAAGAAAAGACAAATCTTAACGTGAATTGACAGCTACAAACAGTCAGAAGTCATTCTCCTCTTACCAAGGTTTAATGAATAAGAAGTAGCTAAGGTAAGACACTATTCACACTATATGAGTAGTAGATTGCCTCAATATAAATTTAACGGATGAGTCACAACAAAAATAAAACAGTTAATTAAATCAGACATGTCATTTAATCTATGTCTTACATGTAAAAATCCAATATTGGGCTAAAGTACTTTGGGCCCCAACTTCTAAGGCCTGACTGCAACCACCATAGAGCCCCCTCACCACCACCAAAATTTTGTGGGCATGACTTATGTGACATCGTCAGGCATACGCACAGTGCGCGGGATCTACTTATCAAACACCGGGAGACTAAGGCTTGAACAAATTTTTAAAAAATTTGAAAAGCTTGAATTGACTAGTTAACATTTTTCCTAGGACAGCTATCACTGACTTATACATGATTTTGCAAGCTTTTAGATGCCATTTGCCTTTTGTTTGCTTAATAAATATCCAAAAATTTGCATTTTTAATCATTATTCAATTTAACATTTTTTTTAATGCAAAAAAAAAACCTCAAATCGCAGTAAAACAAATATACAAACACTGATAAATCTGCCCCATTGTATTATGCAACTTCACTGCACTGGCTCAAGGACAGGTGTTTACTCAGTGTTTGAATTGCAGTATAAAAAGGGATGTTACTGTATGTGCGCTACGCTTATCTCCACATGCCAATATAAGCCCCTCCCACAACTATACTATTATAACAAGCCTCACCCACCAACACTCCCTGGTTTTACTTTAAAGCAGGGAGGACTCAGCAGGGAGCAGGGGAGCATGGAGCTGTGGGACTCAGCGTGGAGCATGGAGCCCTCAGATGAGCCTGCCTGACTGATATGTGGCCAAAAATTTGCTAGATGTTGCACTGATCACTTCTTATGCCTCCTTAGTGCTGTCCTAGTGTGTACCAAAATATTTACAGCACATTTCTAAGCAAAAGGAAGCCTTTACATTGCACAAATTTAGGCAAACCTTCACTGTCAAGAAAACATTAAGTATCGCAGGCAGAAACCATTAGAGCACCACTAACTGCTTTTATAAATAATCATTATAAATAGTCTTATTCTATCATTTTTTTCAAAAATACTTACAGTCTTATTTAATTATCTGGCATTGTTTGTTCTGGCTCATACATACAGTATATATATGAATATATATATACAGTATATATATATATATATATATATATATATATATTTATTTATATTAACAGCAAACCTAGCACATGGAAATTAAGTATTTCTAAGGTAACGCAAAAAACTTTGTGGCATTAGGATAAATACACACTGATGAATGCGCAGAAAGGAAAATGGATAAATGTCATGTGGCTTATAGAAAAACTAGCTTGGCAGTGGTAAATATGAAGGGAAACTGTAGGCTTGAATAGCAGTAGAACTAGAGTTAAAGATAAGTCTTGAAGCCTTGGGATCAAATGTACTGTTTCTGCTTAGGCTGATGTTAGATCTCTTCCATGCAGTTAACAGGAACATTTATATTGATTTCTAAAGTGGAGTTCATTTGACATCATGCTCTTCATTGGAATTTTATTTTTTTAAGAGTGGTTCAGCCAATGAATGAGGGCCCAGCTGTCTTAGTAGTATTGGCCCCAGCAGTTTCATTTAAAAAGTGATTATTAAAAATAAGGGAAAAATTCCAAATTAAAGAGATACTATCATTATTTTTATGGAATACTTTTTATTTCTAAATTACATAGCAAATAATTCACTCTACCATTTAAAATGTTATTCTTGAACCAACAAATGTATTTTTAGCTGCAATATTGGTGTGTAGGTGCCATCTCAGTGCATTGTGCCTGAGTCTGAGCTTTCAGAAGGAGCCAGCGCTACACATTAGAACACCTACTCCCATGTAACTGGAGGAGTCCCAAGCCAGACTTGGATTTCTTACTATTGAGTGCTAGTCTGATACCTACTGGGAGATGCTATCTTGCCTTCCCATTGTTCCCATTTGCTCAATACCAGGGTCAGATTGGGGTGGCACTCGGGGGGGTGGGGAGTAGGGGGCACCTGGGGCTGCAGCCGTGGTGAGACCTGCATACCCCAGCCCGACACTGCTCAATATACACAAACAGGTTATCATACAAAACCTTGTATCTGCATGTGTATATACATATTGGGTGTATATACTGTATATATATAAGAACAAACAGCAGCACACCATCCAAAAGATCAAAAGCCCTGGGTGCTGGCAAAAACAATAATATATACATACATATATACATACGTAAAAACATATATACACAAACACCACTGTAGGAATCCACACTCATAAAACTTATCATTTCAAAAAATTATTTATTTGAGAACATTATTATATAATTTCCCAAATATTTTGATCTGCGTTCTGCTATTTCTATGCACTTGTGATCTGCTGGAAAAATTGGTGAAACAGAGAAAATCTGGGAAACGCATGTGGCAAGTTTTTCAAGGCAAAAATACATAGGAGTCTATGGGCGTTTTTTCGCTGCAAGCTTTCCTGTGAAGAACCATTGGAGTGTATGCGCGTTTTTCCAGTGACTAGCTTCTAGGCACCCTTTTCATAATCATGTCCTTTAAAGCCACAGACACCATCCACCTTACAAAAACAAATGATCATGAGGAATATGAATATTAGCTGGCTGGTACTTACCATTCTGAGCTGCTTTGCTAATAGCTTTTGCTGCATTCATTTGTGCCTCAGGCAGAGGAGTTGTTTCAGCAAATTCCAGTATTCTTTTAAGACCCCCCGACTGCTGCAGAATATGTAATGCCTCAACATCCTCCAGGCAGTTTGCAATAACCAAAAGTGTGTCAACGTGCAAGTCATGAAACTCCTAATAACACATGATAGAAATCTATGCAGTCAGATACATTGTATAAGTAGGTGTGTTTTATCCTATTTCTAAATCTAGGTAAGCAGAACCAGCACAATGCTACATCTTTATTTATTAATGAATAGCTTGGATATCACACAAGGTAAAAGAAGCAAAGTCAAACTTTATGTACTACTGACAAAATGATATCATTCTTTTATGGCACCCTGCCTCTCCATCAGCCCAGTAGATTGCCAGCTCTTAAAACAAAGCCCTTCCTCATATCCTGTAATTTTTTTCTATGAACTGGTAATTTTTTCTAAATATGCCTTACCTTTGTTTCCAAGACTTTTAGAAGCTGCTCCAACACTTGATTTTCTATAAAGATATGCCTGGCTTCCACTTCAGAGCTCAAGCAGCCAAGTGTTCTGAGAGTCAGTTGTTGAATAACTGGATATTCAGATTTTAGCAGTTCCAACAATGGGGGAATAGCATTCAGCTCCCAAACGGCAGATCGACTCTGGAATTCCTACAAGAGAAACATCACCATTGCAGTAATGAAACGTTCAATAGACACAGATGCTCACAGGCCATGTAACAGGAGTAGAAAAAGTGTAATGCATCAGATGCAGCGGAACTATCACTCCTACAGATATGTATAAATCTTTGTATTTAGGGTATGCAGTACATCTATGCAATATGCACAAGGGGTATATTGTTAATAACAATGCAAGTGGAAAAAATAAATACATCTCGTTAAGCTAAACAAACACAATTAAGTGGGTGATACGTGCATAGTCTTACAGTGCAGTGAGTATTAGCCATTACCAAAAATGGCAGTGCTTTTTTTAAGTTACTGGTTCTTTGAATAAAAGGTAACATTTGCACTAATTACACACAATTGTAATAATCATGTAATGGATTTTTGGTGTTTAACTAACATTCTCCATACACAGCCCATATAAAAGCTTATTAGCCTATGTAGGATGACTTTCTTGGGCGGGTCTCTGACCAGTAGCTGTAATCCAGATATTTAATGAGCAGGTTAGAAAGTCTCTATTATTATTAAATAATCATATTATTATTAAATAAATCAGTGAAACGCCGAAAATGTCACACGTCAAAAAAATTGGTCGCTTTTTTTTTATGTACGCATTTTTTTAACACACGCAACTTTTTTTTTTTTTGGAGTGGGCGACAATTTTTTGACACATGGCAAATTTTTCTGTGCCGGCACAAAGTAGAATGTAGGTTTTTCCAGTAACCAAAACAATTTTCCTTTATTGGCCCCCTATCAAAACCACCTACAAATGCTAGCACCAGTATCTGAATAATGATTCTTGACCAGAGCATAGCAGTGCACAGAGAATTATTTTTGTCCCCACAGGTCTTGGTGGCATTGGTTTTCTCTGGGAACTGCAGTTTCCTCACACACTCCAAAAACATACAGACAGGTTACTTGGATCCTGATACAATCGACCATAGTGTGAATATGATAAGGATCTTAGATTTAGGGGCATTTCAGACCCTGGTGTCGCCCTGAGGCAGTCACAGTGATGTCACCCCCACCCAACCCTCTGTGCTTAACTTTCTGCACTAGAAGAGACAAAATTCTGATTTAAAAATCTGAATTTCAGCTTTTAAAGTTACGAGGAGTGGACATTTTTTTGGCTTTTTTTCAACTTGCCTCATGACTGGAGCTCCCCTGCTTAGATTGTAAGCTCCACTGGGTCAGAGAAGCGAATGATGTATTATCTCTGTAAAGTGATATATGTCAGCACTATAAAAATAAGGAATAATAATAGCAGTTCCGGCACTTGATATGGACATAATAGATGAATATGCACACAGCAGAGAGAGGCAAGCATGAAAATACACTACTTAGTTCAGGAAAAAGTACCTGTGCCAGGAGATAAATGCACTCAGCACAATTCTTCTTGACATCAGGATCAGGGCTGCTTAGCAGTTTAATAAGAGGCTCCAGTCCATTCAATTCATGTATCTGTGTCTTACTGGTATATTCAGCAGCCATATATGCCAGGCAGAGAGTTGCAAATTCATGTATCACTACTTCTTCTGCAGGGGGCAAGAGAAATATTGTTTTGGCTTACTTCCTGCAATCAAACCTACAGTACAAGGACAATGAGCATGTCTTTAAACATTTTTTTTTCTTTATTTCCATAATCTCTCTCTATCTCTTAGATAGATATCTAGCTAGAAAGATAAATAGATGCATACAGAGGGTAGATAATTTGCCAGACAAACAGTGGGTGTTTCGATATTTTCCCAGACACACAGTTAGCCACGTGATTATTGTAACTGGCTATAAATAGTGTGCCTTCGGAGAAACTGAGAAGTTACAGCTGTTTCAGGAGAACTAGAATGTAGTACTAGTGTAGATACTGCAAAATCAGTTTATGAAATCCCCATATGCAGATATTAGATTGTCTAAAACACGGCGAACAGATGGTTGGGTTTGTCAACAAAATATTTTGCAGATTAAAGCTACCTTCTGGTGTGAGTCGAGCAATTAGCGAGGGGATGATGTCCAACTTCCGCAACAGTTTCCTAACATCATCTAGGGAAAATAGTAGGGAAAGTTAGAGATGGAAGAACGGTATTAGTGTTTGTATCTTAAAGGGGTTATCTACCAAAGTTGCTTAAGAGTGGCCATTCTATATGTAGAATATATATATAACATACTAAAATTTAACTTAAAGGTGAACAATCCCTTTAAACCTCCATTTGTTAACAAATCACATTATTTCAGCTTCCACTAGATGGTGGTAACAATGCAGGGGGCAATCATGCTAGTTTGGGATAGCTGAAAGAACTTCAAACAAAATATTGTGAGTATATACGTACAGTATAACAGTATAAATAACGTCATCTTTTCTGCCATAAACAATTCTGGATCTTCACCTTATAATTATTTTATCTACTATAACAATAAAATCTAATTTACAAATATTCAATTTAATATATCTTTTTAGAGTGTTTCAGAATATACGGAGATCACTAGCAACACAAATTCATATACAAAGGAAGGTAACATTTAACAAAGGACATTGTACTTACAATGAGAGGCCATAATTCCACACACCATAGTGGCATTTCTCCGTACTATTTTATCTTCATGTGAAATGAGTTTAGATAAAGGATCAACAGCTCCAAGTTCAAGCAGAGCTAACTTGTTTTCTTCTCCTAGAAAGGATAAGTACATCAGTGAACCACAACCAACACAAATAGGTATACACAGGTGCAGGTAATGTTTAGGACCTTACACAATATACAATAGATAAAGGGGCCCTAGAGGAGTGAGCCTGATGGAAACTGGAATGACAGGGGCCATCACTGGGGCGGGGATTAGGCCCCTTTTAGAGGTTAACAGGTTTTGGTTAGTTTTCTTATTACTGTTGTATGTCTGTTAATAAATCAAGCTGTGTCCTTTCCACCCAAAATCAGATCTGAGTGTGAGTAACTGGGGGCGTTATGGTACGTGGGCTAAGAATTGGGTCTTCCCATTTACTGGCAGTGTCAGTCAAAACTAGAAAACGTTCTGGAGTAGCTCCTGGCTGCTAGACAGATCTTGTGCTTGTTTCTTGAAAGCCCTTTGCTTCATTACTAGTGCTTTGTACATAGCCTACTGGGTATTCATGGATTCTGCATGGGGATTCTGTGTTTAAAATATACACACAGCAGCACCCTCCACTTGTTTTGAACAGTGTACACGCCAGTTTTATTGAGTCTTGGGTTTTGGTAAATTGTTGAAGAACACAATAAATCACACAAACCTTTTTTTGCAAATTTGTATAAAGCATCACAGGATTTAGCTAAAATTTCTTCCTCTGGAGACTGAAGCATCAGCACAGCAGTCGCTGCCTTTTTACTCTCAATTGGGAGCGGATCAAACTGAAGCAAAGCATAATACAGAGACTGGTGTGATTTCTAAACTGGCATTACTGGGAAAAGCACTGCATCAAGGGGAAATTAGTAGGGAGAGTGCCATGTATTCATGTAATTCCAGGTAGAAATAAAACAATTTTATACAATTAAATATATTATCATACTTTATTATGAGACTATGGTATAATTAAGGCATAGTTTCCAATTGAACTAGGGTGCACTGAATCAATAATTTTTAGATATGGTCAGGTCTGGAATTTCAAGTACACAGAGCCCCAAACAGCCCCCACCAACCCAATAAATAGTGACTGTCTGTGGCATCTTACAGCAGCCCCTCTGGCATTTGCCTGAACCGACAGGTTGCCAGTCTGGGCCTGGATTTGGTAACAAATCACACCCGAATGCTAATCTGTTAATGAAAAATTGTTGCTTTGAGTTGCCCATTATACTATGAACTATACTGTCTATAACAATAACAGGAAACACTTAGGGCCAGATTTATCAATATTTTGATTATAGTGGTTTTGAAACCATAAAAAAACTCATCATTACTTGAAACACAATATAAAAAGCACAAACTAAAAAAATGCGGAAGAAAAACAATAAAATTCAGAAAACCTTGAAATCCTAATTTTTGTAAGAATTTTGTGCACATTTTAAAGAAAAATTGAAAACCTCTAAAACCACAAATTAAATAAAGATTGTTACAAATTGCCTAGGACAGCTCCCATGACTTCTACCTACTTCTACCTACCTACTACTTCTATTGGTGTTTTTCGT
Organism: Xenopus tropicalis; assembly: GCF_000004195.4. NCBI lineage: Eukaryota > Metazoa > Chordata > Amphibia > Anura > Pipidae > Xenopus > Xenopus tropicalis. The sequence goes on from NC_030682.2 coordinate 26,554,099, forward strand.
GGTTTTTCCACCTAATAAATTACTAAATTTCAGTGTTTTCAAGTGACTAATGTAATTCATGATTTTTATTGCTAAAAAAATATGATTCATGAAAAGGAACAAAATACGAATGTTAGTAAATGGGCCCCTTAGATATCTCCAGTCTGCCTGCTGGGTTCTGCCTACACGTTATTTCACATCTGTCTGCCTTTGAATATAGTACTGTATGTCCTATATGTTATATTCCATATATATTACATGCTCCCTATTGATCACAATGGGAGGCAAAGAGCCCCATGCCAGAGATTACTACTTAAACAATAGCACTGCACATAGCTGCTACTGATTCCATTAAATGGGACCTGGCTAAGGCTTGAAGTACCCAATAAACTTACCACATCTTTGGGAGGAGGTTCAACTTCTTTTTTAATTTTCTTTCCCATTCTGCAAAAAAGGTGTAAATATTGAGTTAAGAGAAATATTGCAAATTCTTCAAAGATAACCAGTCAGAAGCAATTAAATAAGAAGTCTTGATATGTATTGCAGTCACTTAGCGGATTGATTTTTAATACAGAAGAAGACTAGTGAATGCTACCTAATATTCCATTTTAGTGCTTTTCAGTTTGACTGCCTCATAAAAATTATAATTACATGTCTTGTCTTTATAAAAATACAAAAAAAAACCCTCAAAGTTGTAGTGGACCTTTAACTCTAAAGCAAGCTGCTTACTATAATTAGTCATTTTGACATTAGTTATCTTACCCATAAGTCTCATTTGCCTTCATACTGGTGTTTATTCATATTTATGGAAATATAATACTAGTTATCCACCTATTAAATTTCAGCCAGAATCTAATTTGAAAGAGTGCCATCTAGTGGACAGTCATGAACATAGCAAAATGAACCAAAATGAATTTTGAGCTTAGGCTCAGGGGTGCAAGTTAAATTTTAAGAATTTTTGCAGAAAATAAAAATTTGCCATAAGATCAGCAATTTACTACTAGACAAGTATAATACATATGAAACACATTGGCACATATTAGCAAAGCTTGTGTTTTTTTGCCAAGGTAGTTTTGCTGGTGAGCTATCATTATAAAGATACAGCAGCTACTTTAGTATCTCATTATCTATGTTATATCCTCCATGCTAATATCCCATACAGATTATCGCTTTATGAAATTAATTCCCAGGCGTATTTTTCCCCATACTATTTCATGGGGAAAATTCACTCACGTAATATGCAAAGTGATTACACCAGTAACATTTCATAATTATGATTTCAAGTGAATATGCAATGTCACCACAAAAAACACTTTTAATCTATTGATAAGAAATTTGAAGGTCATAGCCATCAGTGTACTGCCCCTTTCATATTAACTCTAGTCTGGTTTAGATCAAAAGGTTAATTTCCCATACTCCTGTAATGAATTGCTGAATTATTTATTTTTTTAAACCATTCCAGCATGGAAAATTATCCACATGGGGGATTAGTGCTAAGCGCTGCTGCTGCTGCACTACACTGGGCACTAATACACCAATGGACTGTTTAGTTCTTACAAACCTTTATTAGCTTTCAAGTTTTTTGGCTGGGAGTGTTTTTAAAACTACAAGCAGTGGAATTTCAGGGCTCGGTGCTGCCCTGAGGCAGTCAAGTTAGTGCTATCCCCCATACCCACGGTTACCACCTGTCTGTTTTTGACCCAGACAGCCCGTTTTTTTAAAGTTTTTCGGGTCAAAATTTTCTGCCGGTTTTTACCATTCTGTAAAATGGGCAGAAATCCTTCAAATTGCATCCGGTGGATACAAGAACACAGTCCCAACGTCATCATGCAGCCAGAAATGTTGTCATTTGATGATGTCACATGATGACATAATCAGTTTGTGTGATGATGTCATCAACGCACAGCACCGATGTCATCACGCACGCCTCTTTGCTGTGGGAAAGGTAGCAACCCTACCCCCCCCCCCGTACTTTGTTTTTTTCACATCAGAGTGGGTCATGCGTCAAGGCAATAGTGCTCCCTGCACTAATAGAGCCAAAATTCTGATATAAAATCAGGATTTCAAGGATTTTAAGTTACCAAGATTGGCTTTCTTCAGCCCCTGGTAACTTGCGGGGTGCTGCTCATGGTAGCAGTGCCCTTGAATACAAAAAAAGATTTAACTTTTAAGAATGCTTCTGAATTCCCCAGTGAATGAAGACTATACCCCCAATATGAATACTTAACCAACAGATAGTCTATATCATATTAAGTGGCCCATAAAAGAACCTTACCAAACTGGAATATATATATCAGTAAATATTGCCCTTTTATATCTTTTCCCTTGAGCCGCCATTTAGTGATGGGCTGTGTGCTCCCTCAGAGATCAGCTGACAGGAAATAATGCAGCTATAACTGTAACAGGAAGTAGTGTGGGAGCAAAAGACAGAACATTGTCCATTTATTAGCTGATGTATTTGTTGCCTTTGGTTTATTTGTGTGCACTGTGAATCATATGATCCCAGGGGGCGGCCCTTAGTACATACATTGGCAATTTTCTTTTAACATATAGCAAAAAGTTCTGTTTTCTTTCAATAGACACAATTTTTATTTGGGGTATATACATCTCCAAAATAATGCAGCAGATAGCATCCCACAGAGCATCCAAAAAGATACTTAATAACTATGACCAGTGTTGGACTGGGACCCCAGAGGCCCACCAGAAAAACCTTAGACCCTAGGCCGGCTTTCCAAACTATTTTTCCTCCATTCCTCACCCAACCTCTTTATTCTCCTAGTCTCTTTTATTTACATGCTAGCATCTATTCTTCCATCTCTTTATTCCCATTTAGAATTAGGGAATGACCATGAAACAAGCTAAATGGTCAGGAGCAGGAGGGCCTACTTACACCTGGGCCCACCGGGAGTTTTCCTGGTATCCTGGTGGGCCAGTCCGACACTGACAATGACCCAGGCACTGCTCGAAGAAAATGATAAGACATCTATGTGGTTCAGTGTACGGTGCATGGGTTTCTTTCTATCACCATAATAATGCTATCATTTGCTGAATATCTGTATATCATCTAAATCTGTATGCATGAAAACATCACTACCAACTAAAATATATATCCTAACGTACTAACAAACACAATGGATATGAAAGAAAATATAGCCAGGCTTACAGAACACAAGGCAAATATTTAGATAACAAACATACACAAAGAACATGTTTATTCCAACAGAGAAGTACATAGTAATGAGAACAATATGTTGTTCAAAGAGAGACAGACATCGGACATGGCTTTACAGTGTATAAACACTGGCATTTTAGCAAGTTCTTTTAGCTTTTGCAGTCACAGTTGCCCATCTGTCATAAGAATTCATGAAAGGAGTGACACAAGGGGTGCCAGTAGTCAGATTTAGAAATACAAATAATGGCAATGTGGCATGCCAGAACTGAGCCATATTCAGCAGTTGGGCCACAAATTAGTCTGGGGTGAGGGGGAAAAAAATCAAAGATTTGTACAATCTAGGGATGTTCTGTGACAGGAATTCAATCCCATCATTAGGTTAGACATGTCATTATAACTTTTTGTACCACTATTCCAAACCACAAATGTTAATGTAATCTCAGATATTTTATCTTAAAAAGGTAGTTTACCAGTAACCTTAAATTGTATTATGACAGTAACATGACAGTAACAATCTGAGACAATTTCCAATCTGTCTTCATTTTTTATTTTTTGTGGCTTTGGATTATATAGCTTTTTATTTAGAAGCTCTCCAGTTTGGAATTGCAGCAGCCATCTGGTTGCTAGGGCCCAATATAACCTACCGACCAGGCAGTGCCTTGAATAACCATAAAAAAAACAAACTACTGAGAGCTTGCTAAGAAAATGCCATTCTATAGCAAAATAAAGGTAAAAGTAAAGGTAAACCAGTCCTTTAATGGGTACATATATATATATATATATATATATATATATATATATATATATATACAGAAAAGAACAGAGCACACCCTAATAGTAGTCAAATGCCCCGGGTGCTTGCAAAAACCATGTATATAGCAAGACAATGAGCCGCACACACAGGGACTTTGTTAGAAAACTAAAATTTTTTTAATGAAAACGATCCAAGAAATCCAAGAAAAATGTTTTGTTTTCTAACCAAGTCCCTGTGTGTGCGGCTCATTGTCTTGCTATATATATATATATATATATATATATATATATATATATATATAATTTTGTGTTTGCTTAATCTAATTTATATAATTGCAGTTGTACAGGAATACAATCAATCCTGACAGCAAACATGGCCCCCATGGGCCCTTGCTGCCTGCCCATCACTACTTTTAGTAGGTGGCAAAGGTTAAGGTAGGAGTAGAGATGGGGAGTGGGAATTACTATACAGCAGGTCCCGCAGTCTGGGCCTCTCCACAGCAAAAGGGTCTGCTGTAATGTAGTGTATACAATAATAAATATAACTGAATAATATTTTTTTCAATCTAAATGATGAACTCTGTGCATGAACAGGGACAGATTTATTATTTAACAATTGTCAAGTATGGGGAAAATGATGTAAAAATTCTTTATCTTGCATTTGTTTTGTTTTGCAGAACTGTAATGTGAATTATAAAGAATAAGGCACAAGTTGGTGTAGAAAATGCCAAAAGGGGACTAATTCACACTGACTCTACTTGAAAAAAAAAGTGCAAAAGCATTTTCAAAATTCTGTCACTAGAAGGGTTGTTTACAAATGCAGTGCAGTGTGCATAGTGCAATATTTGGATCCAAATTGGTATGTTTATTCTACAATGTGGATTTTTTTCCCACAATTGCACCGTCATTGCAGCTACTAACTGACCCAGTACAAATTGGGCACAAGCTGCAGTCAGGGAAAATAGACTGCATACTTGTACTATCAAGTTCAGAGTAGTGGTAGTTTCATAATGCCCCACTGCCAGCAGAAGAGGCAGGACTGACACAATGGCACTTAGAATAACTATACGGAAGTAAAAGGAACGTGTTAGGCTGGTACCTGGTTATGTCAGGTAAGAGAGGGCATGGGAGAGGGGGGCATGCCTAGGGCTCCACCAGATTAATGTGATAGTAACCAGAGATGTGTACCCTTTGAGCTACTTCTAACAGAACCCTATGAACCCAGCAGAGGCAGCAGTATATTTAACACTATACAATACAGAAACAGAGCGAGTATAAAGAGCAGCTCTTTGCAATGCTTTGCAAGTGAAGCTGAGCATGTAATATTAAAGCAGGCATAAATAAACTCTCCTCTGTGCTTACCTGCTGCTGCTGCTTCTTGCTGCTGCTATTTTAGAGTCTTGTTGTCACCTTAGTTGCTAGGAAACATCATGAACGCGCCCAGTGAGCGAGACAAGGGCTAAGGCTACAAACAGGATGAGACTAGCCATTGCTGGGGCCTATTGTTAGCAAGCCAGGGGTGGGGGTTTGGGAAGAACGGAACAACAGAGCTTGGGCAGGGGTGAGAGGATTAGGCAGGGATGAATAGAATGTCCTTAATAAAGGCAAACACTAAGATTCTTCACTTTTAACCTGATTATGTAGCTTGTAGCCACAGGGCCGGAAGTAGTAGCACCTGCTATGATTCAGGGACCTAGAGGAAAATAGGAGAAGTGATCAGCAAGGGAAGATGTAGTAAAAACAATCCTACCCCAAAACTTACTGCTGGTATTACAGATGGCAAGCCAGTTTTATTTGCAGAGAGCTTCTGTATTCCCTGTGCAGCATGTTAGGCAGGTTGCCCTTTCCATGGACACATCAAGCAGCAATGATCTGAAGCATGCAGCTATTTCATTTATATTTACCAGCACAGTCTAGGCCAGAACTAGCAGGTAATAGTACAGGTGTGCCTGGTACATTTTTTTCCCCTGCTCCAAATGTAATGTTATGCATGGAGCAGATTTCAGCACTTTTGCCCTGAAATAAATTCCTTGTGTCTGCACAAGGGCTGATGCAGTGCCTGTCAGTGCAGACAGAGAAGCAGGTAGAGGAGAGCAGATCAGTTGCTTCTCAACCTACATTTATACGCCGGCCAAGAAACAGCTCCATCTGGCATAAGCCTATGCTTTGGTCTGAGTATGGTGTAGGTGATAACGGGCCCTGACACACAAGAATGCTTTCCCACCAGCGAAAGCCCACGATAAATCGCTACTATTGCGGGTGACTAATCTTCACTACATGCCATCCCACCAGCAAGAATGTAAATCGCGGGTGGGATCGCATACGAGACGCTTACGTTTTCCCGAAGTTTCCTTGCAAGGCAACTTTGGGTGACCGAAGCAATGCATATACCATCCCACCAGCGATTTACATTCTTGCCAGTGAGATGGCATGTCGGGGAGATTAGTCGCCCGCAATAGTGAAGATTTATCACAGGTGACTAATCTCCCCGTGTGGCACTGCGCCAAGGGCAGTGGTACACGGGGAGATTAGTCACCCCGCAACAAATCTTTGCTGTCGCGGGCGACTAATCTCCCCGCAATGCCATCCCACTGGCTAGAATGTAAATCGCTGACTAATCTACTGTGTGCCACTGCCATAAATGATATAATGTACTCCTCCAAATGCTTTCCTACCACCAATAGTGTATACCACCAGTGGGCAAACATATACGTTGCTTTGGATTTTCCTCCCGAGGCAACTTTGGGCAACTTTGGAGCCGAAGCAACTCATATGATTTCCCACAGGTGATTTACAGTATTGCCAGTGGGAAAGCATTTGGAGGAGATTAGTTGCTTACACTAGAGGAGATTAATCACAGGGCAACTAATCTTGTGTGTCAGTGCCCAAACAGTTTATCAACAGCCTCAACATGTTATGCCTTGATTAGTCATCTGTTTCTTCATTGCATGTAATATAACAATGTAAGCATGTAATATAACAATGTAAGCATGTAATATAACAATGTAAGCAAGTAATATAACAATGTAAGCATGTAATATAACAATGTAAGCAAGTAATATAACAATGTAAGCATGTAATATAACAATGTAAGCATGTAATATAACAATGTAAGCAAGTAATATAACAATGTAAGCAAGTAATATAACAATGTAAGCATGTAATATAACAATGTAAGCAAGTAATATAACAATGTAAGCATGTAATATAACAATGTAAGCATGTAATATAACAATGTAAGCAAGTAATATAACAATGTAAGCATGTAATATAACAATGTAAGCATGTAATATAACAATGTAAGCAAGTAATATAACAATGTAAGCAAGTAATATAACAATGTAAGCATGTAATATAACAATGTAAGCATGTAATATAACAATGTAAGCAAGTAATATAACAATGTAAGCATGTAATATAACAATGTAAGCATGTAATATAACAATGTAAGCAAGTAATATAACAATGTAAGCATGTAATATAACAATGTAAGCATGTAATATAACAATGTAAGCAAGTAATATAACAATGTAAGCATGTAATATAACAATGTAAGTATGTAATATAACAATGTAAGCATGTAAAATTACAAAATAGTAGCAGATGTACTATGCAGAGGGAAATAAGAAAGAAGCTTATCAATGCCTGACATTCTCTGCCAGCTTATTGTTCCCAGGTTAAAAAGGTGATAAAATCATCCTTGTTGCAAAAGACATGGAAAGTATAAAACAGACACTGGCATTTATGGATTCATTTTCTCAAGGTCCAAGGTTAACATTTGGAGGTGTCTAATAGTTCGAATATACTTGTCCTTTAATATGAGACTGCTTCTATCTTGTCTGCAAGTGTCAAGAGTTGTTCAATCACAAAATGCAAGCAAGAGCAGGTATATCTTTGTTTAACTTATTACCTAGACTAGATGGCATACAAAATATTGTTATTTTTATTGTTATTTATGATGTCCAATAGCAATTGATGAATGCATTTAATTTCTCTTTTATTATTCATTTTACTTGGGCCTAGGTCTAACATACAGAAGCAAAATGGATATCTGTATATTTGCAGATACGATTTGTTTGGACTTGTAAGAGTGTTTGGCATGTTTTAGGAATAGTTCAGTACTGTTATAATGCCTTGTACTTAAATATGACATTATTGTACTTGTAGGTATGTAGCAAATAAAAATATCTGTTCAAAAGTAGCCGGGTAATGCAAAAATAGGTTTTAGGGCCTTAAAACTACAGGAAGAAGACATTGCAGGCATATATATAGAAACTGTGTAAAAGTCATGGGTGCCCCGATTGTTATACCTTTTTCTCTTCAATTGAGTAAAAAGCAGAAGAACCTATCTTGTGTGATTAAGTGGCCTAATGGGGGTAATAAAGGCAAAGGAGGAGTCATTAGGGTCTTAAGTCCTTTTTGCAGTTTTAATTTTAAGAGTACAGAATAAATTAAAATGAATTACTAATTATAGTACCATTGATACCGGGGCTTCTTCTGAACCCTAGTGCTTACTTATTATAGCATATTTAATCCCTCAGCTATTTTGTAATGACTTAGTGAACTTAAAGGAACAGTAACAACAAAAAATTAAAGTGTATAAAAATAATTAATATACTATGTACTATTGCCCTGCACTGGTAAAAGTTGTGTGTTTGCTTCATAAACACTACTGCAGTTTATATAAATACCCTGTTGTGTAGACATGGGGGCAGCCATTTAAATTGAAAAAAGGAGAAAAGGCACAGGTTACTAAGCAGATAACAGATAAGTAGCAGATTCCCATTGTATTCTACACAGTTATCTGTTATCTTCTTATGTAACCTGTGCCTTTTCTCCTTTTTTCAATTTAAATGGCTGCCCCCATGGCTACACAACAGCTATTTCTATTAACTACAGTAGTCTTTCTGAAGCAAACACACAACTTTTACCAGTGCAGGGCAACAGTACATTATATTTTAATTATTTAAAAACATTTTTATTTTTTAGTGTTACTGTTCCTTTAAACTTTAGGCTGGAACCCCTAGTAAAGTCTCAGCAGGGGACCTTGTGAAAGTTTCAGGAATATGGGTTCATTTCAAAAGAGTAAGATCCAAAGTGCAAAGTGCCACAGCATCATTTGAATACAATCTAGCCTGGGTATATGTGCATTCTGTGCATGAAAAAAGTTGGACAGTGCTGTGATGTCCTATTATTAAGGAAAGTTGCCCACCCTGTAAATGTCTAGCTGTTATTGTTACTGAACTACGTTTCCCAGCATCTCCAGTTAGCCACTTAGCAGCAGCTCAATATATAACCATTATATCCCCTGTAAATTCTTTCATAACAACAGCAAACATATTTACTGCATAGATACAGAGACTCAATGCAAGAACTAACAATTTGTAAATGTATCTGCTGATTGTGGATTTACTTGTCCGGAAGACTCATTAGATGTAAAGTATAGTTTTGGAAACACCAATTCCTGCATTACCTGAAAACTAATAAAGGAGTGGAATATTACAAAATCCCACTGGATTTATATTTTTAGTAATAATCTTCTGATTCTTCTCCTGGTCGTCTCCAGTCAGAACCAGTGGGATAGCACCAGATGCTTGTAACAGGACACACTCTCCAAATTTGAGCTTGTGTTGGACTTTTATGATAGAGACAGCTGCCAAAGGTAAATGTAACAGGATTTATTGTAGAAGCGAGCATCTATAAATAATGAGGCATCTGTTAATGTCTGTTCAGGTCAGACAGCTGGAAAGGTTAGATTTGTTAAATCTTTTCACATAGAACACTCTTCAAGGAAATCTTCAGAGGGTACATTTGAATTTAATCAAAATAAAAAAAAATGTAAAAATGATCATCTGTGAACAAAGGTTTGTCACATTCATTGTTCATTATTTTTAAGTCACATGATACTAAGGACCATGGGACACAGAGGGTATTGACTCCTCCAAAGTGTATAGCCTCAGTTTAAATAAACCCTGATAAATGGTTACTTGCTAAAATCAAGGGGTTGGCATAAAATATTAAAATAGTTGCTAACTGCATTGCGTATTGCATGTTGGCAGACTGGTTAGTATTGCTGCTTTGCAATGCTTGTATCTTAGGTTCAATACCAGTCAGGGCTAAAGTATAATAATTATATATACATACATACAGGGGTGTTCGCATTAGTGGAGCAGCACTGACATGTGGCCAATTTGCGACGAAAGATCGTTCAATCGGCCACTAACCGTTCAGGGCTGAAACGGCAGATAAGGAGGTAGAAACAATTGGACTTCTGCTGATTCAGCCCTGAAGGCAGATTTTGCTCAGGCGCCTTCTATGGCGCCCGATCAAAATCTTTTAACCTGGCCGATCAGCGAGTCGACCGATATCAGCAGCTTCCTGCGATATCGCTCACCTCGCCGACTTGCCATACACGCACCGAATATCGTACGAAACAAGGTTTCGTATGATATTATCGGTGTGTGTATGGCCAGCTTTAGAAATCATTTTGGTACACCCTCAGCAAAATGTGATGCCACTGTATGGTTGGAAAGAAGAGTTGGGTGACAGGCCAGTGAGGAAGGGCATGTAGGCAATATAATATTTAGGGTCTGATTTACTAATCCACGAATCTGAATCCCGAATGGGAAAAAATCGGATTGGAAACGAACATTTTGCGACTTTTACGTATTTTTTTACGATTTTTTCGTCGCCGTGGTGACTTTTTCGTGAATTGCCGTGCCTTTTTGTAGCCGTCACGCCTTTCGTGAATTGTTGCGACTTTTTCGTATTGAGCGCTCAAACAATTTGCGACAATTCGTGAAAAAGTCGTGACGGTGACGACAAAGTGGCGAAAATTCGCGAAAAAGTTGCGACGGCGACGAAAAAATCGCAAAATACCGATCATTACGAAAAAAAACGCATTCGGATGCTTTTCGGACATTCGTGGATTAGTAAATGTGCCCCTTAGTGTGCCAAAGGTTTCTAAACCCTGATAAGGATAGTGCCACAATTGTCAGCCAAAGCCTGGTTCTAGCACAAATAAATGTGATTATACAGATATCCTTCAGTTTAACCACCAGTGTTAAATTACATGTATTTCCAGTATAGCCCTAAGGACTAGATTCTTTTAAAAGAGACAAATTAGAAACACTTAAAAGTCTAATACATGAATGGCAGGATAAATGAGAACCATAATAAATGACCCTACTCCAAGAGCCTGTTACAAGTTGATGTTTCGCTCTGTTTCTTGGAATTTCATAGAGCCCTTAACTTATCAAATGTGATGGTGACATGCTGGGGGTAGGGATTTCTTATGCTCTGCAAAATCAGACTCTTATTATTCTCTGAAAATATTATTAGCAGCATTTGTCAAACAGTATTGCCGTAAGGAGAATGGCTTCCCTTGGGAAATACTTCCTTTTCACTTTAAATAAATAAAGAAAATATGACTATTGTGTTGAACAGAGAATATGTTAATAAAATATGAACTCTTTTTTGTTATATTCTTAATATGTTCCCTCCATTCAGCATTAAATACTTTGCATTTACTCCTGTCTTTGCCCCTTTCATTTTCCCACCACCCTGTGTCATAAATGTTCTATAAGTTCCTCTAGAATTCATATATTTACAGTAGGGATACCCATGAGTCTTTGGGATTTGGGCCAATCTCTTTTTTAATATGCAGGTCACTGGGGTATAATGTTCTTTATATTCCCCATGTGCCTTATGCTGAGTTGCAGTACTGAAGTCAGTGGCCCATTTTTTGGGAACCAAAACAGATATAAGCAGAGGTATCTGAGCCTGTATCCTATGCAACGTCAGTACGAGGTGAGGAGAGAAAAAGAAGTATTTGTGCGTTTTAGACGTGAAAAATGCTGACAAAGAAAACATAACGAAATGAAAGTGTATTGTCTGTCTCATTGCAAGAAATAACAGGTACCCAGACTGCTCATAGAATATAAATGTGGCTCTGTATTCAGACAGTCCAGTCTGTTCCCAAAGCAGCTATTAATCTAAAGAACCTGGTAAAGGACTAACAGCAGTTAGTACTTTAAAAGCTTTCAATAGTTTGCCTTCATATTAAAGCATTCATCATCAAGCATCTTTTGTTTTAATGTGTGGGGATGGCTGGCGATTGGTATTGAGATATAGGGGTAAATATATTTTGTCTACAAATGAAAAACAGGCAATTTGCTTAGTTGAGGCGAAGCAGGGTTTATTGGTGCAAGTGAATTGCATTAAAGGGGAAGTACAATTTTAAATGAGCTTTCAGTAGGTTATAGGTATGAGGTTCCTTATTCAGAATGCTCCACATTACAGGAAGTTCATTTCCTATAGAGTTAGTTTTAAACAAATAATTCTTTTTTTTCCCTTTTTATCTGTTTTAAAAAACAGTAGCTTGTACTTGATAGTAATTAAGCAGCATGAATTCATATTGAAGGCAAAACAATCCAACTGATTTTATTTAATATTTAAAGGTTTCTAGCAGTCTCAGTGTATGGTAATCTAATCTACAGAGAGATCCCTTACCAGAAAACCAAGGTTCCAAGATTCCAGATTAGAGTTCCTATACCTGTATTAGAGACCTTTTTAACTGATCTTCATTTTTTAATGGTTAAAAATGTACAATGCTACCTATTTATTAGGCTCTGCACAGGACTCGTCCTGGTTATCATCCATTCTGACTTCAACACTACTCCTTGGTTACAAGGGTAACATGGCTTATGTTAAAGGGGTTGTTCACCCATAAATTAACTTTTAGTATGATGGAAAGAAGGTGTAACCCCTTCTTGGCTGTAACCAAGCCAACAGCACGGCTGGTGTAGGTTTAGGGTATGGGGTACACGCGACTCAGTCCTTCAGGATGGGCCTTTGCTAAGTGGAAGTGACCAAACGGAGCTATGGTGTAGTGAAACCCACTGTAACTGTGTGCAGTGCAAAGTAACATGGAAGGTTCTTGCAGTTGAACAATAGAATCAGTTTATTGTCAGAGACAATCAATGTGCAGGGATATAGCAATACTCACATACAACTTCTATAGGATAGTAATACACAGGACAGCACAGAGAGGGTGCACACCAGTTTATCCCAACTCCTCCTGAGTCTGGGCAGGGTCAATGCACCTGGTCAGTTTGGCCACTCTTTGGAACAGTCAGCTTGGATACCACACTCCTCAGGTTGACTACCTCTAGCCGTCAGGGTCCTACAGCAACTATGGATCAGGGTTCAGATACTGCCTGCCTCCTATGTCTAAACCGTGGCCCTACGCTGAGGCAACAGTGCCTGTCTGGAAGGGTACTTCCAACTACTTTCCTTGGTGGAGCCAAAACTGTTCTTGCTTCCTTCCCTCTCTATCTCACTTTCCTAGAAAGTGCTGGACAAATAGTAACTATCTAGCTGGTCCTCATTCACAGGGTCCTGTCCCCGACGTCTCTAGAGTAGATGCAGACTCTAGGGTAAAAGGCTTTACTGGGGCCCTGTTGATCCCAGGCTCAGTGGAACTTCCACCTGGGTCAGCAGATGCAGCCAAAGAGGAAGACCCACCCCCCTGCTAAGCACTATATCAAAGTGCCAAGGGAGTGGTCTCCCTGTTAACCAATAAGACACATGTGCAAAACTATATACTGATCCATGGGTCTTTGCCCAGTAACAGCATAGACTAGGAAGTTGTAGGGTTTAAAGCTAAGGGGAAGGTTAAACCTATCGATCCCTACAAAGGCTATTCTAAGACAATTTCCCACTGGTCTTCATTTTTATTATTTTTGTTTTTTCAATTATTCAGCTTTTTGTGCAGCAGCTCTCCATTTTGGAATTTCAGTAGCTATTTGGTTGCTAGGGTCCAATGTAACCCAGCAACCAGGTAGTGGTTTAAAAGAGAGACAGGAATATGAATAGAAAATGGCCTATAAAGAAAGATAAGTAATAAAACTACAGCAATATAATTGTAGCCTTACAGAGCAATAGTGTTTTGGCTGCTAGGGTTAGTGACCACCATTTCAAAGTCTGAGTTAGAAGAGTAAGGCAAATATTAAAAAAAAACTATAAAAAATAAAAATGAAAACCAACTGAAACATTGCTAAGAAAAGGCTTTTTTTATAACATACTAAAAGTTAACTGGAAGGTAAAACACTCCTTTAATTAGGTACAATGTACTTTCTTATACAAATGCACTATAGGAAGTTGCATTAAAATATTTTAGAATTTCCTGGATCAGGGGAATATACATACTGTTTATAAAATGTACCCTTTCCTGGATTTCCTTGAAGATGAACCTTCACTTAGATTATAAATGTATAGATGGTCAAACATCTGCGACTGTCATACAATATATAGGCAAACTTAAAGGAACAGTTCAGTGTAAAACTGAAACTGGGTAAATAGATAGGCTGTGCAAAATAAAAATGTTTGTAATATAGTTAGTTAAGCTGGCACCGATAATATCAAACGAAACCTCGTTTTGTACGATATTCGGTGCGTGTATGGCAAGTCGGTAAGTCGACTGATATCGCAGGAGGCTGTTGATATCGGCCGACTCACCGATCGGGCCGGTTAAAAGATTTTGATCGGGCGCCATAGAAGGCGCCTGAGCAAGATCTGCCTTCAGCGCTGAATCGGCAGAAGGAGGTAGAAATCCTATTGTTTCTACCTCCTTATCTGCTGTTTCAGTCCTGAACGGTTAGTGGCAGATTGTTTGATCTTTCATGCGACCGTATAAAATCGCCACGTGTGTGGCCACCTTTAGGCAAAAATGTAATCTATAAAGGTTGAAGTAAGTGGATGTCTAACATAATAGCCAGAACTCTACTTCCTGCTTTCATCCTCTGATGAAGCACCACAAGGTGCAAAACGCATTAGGAGAGTGGGTACCATGAGACACTGGGATACACCTATCCATTGTTTGGTATAGTATGCTTTATACTGTATGTTAGTTCTTTGTTCTGTTAATTTGAGGCAATAAATGTTGTTGTTTTTATTCCACTGAAATTTCTGCTGTTTATTCATATACTGATTCTGGACCTATCAGTGGGATATAACTTTTAGACTCCCTTTCTGAAACCTAATTTATTACTTAATAATAGCCAGAACTCTACTTCCTGCTTTCAGCTCTCTAATCTCTTAGTTAGTCAGTAGAGATGTAGCGAACCTCACGGAAAAAGTTTGCGAACTTCTGCCAAAAAGTGCAAACTTTGCGAACCCCATAGACTTCAATGGGAAGGCGAAATTTAAAAACTAGAAAAGCCATTTCTGGCCAGAAAACTGATTTTAAAGTTGTTTAAAGGGTGCCACGACCTGGACAGTGGCATGCAGGAGGGGGATCAAGGGCAAAAATTTCTCTGAAAAATACGTTGTTGACACAGCGTTGTGTTTTGTGCTGTAAAGGGCAGAAATCACACTACATTTCAAAACTTGTGTAATAAACTGCTTTAAAACGTCCGGCGTCTACATGCCAATCAAGTCGTGTAAAGGTTACAGCCGGTTCACACACAAAGACAAAACGCCACAGTAGTGGATACGGAATATATTATTGCTGGTGGAAAAACAGCGCTCAGGTGATTCTATTGCAATGCAATGTCACTACTATGTGTAACGTGTTTGGTGCACTACTATGAACAACAGCAAACAGCACTGGACACGTTAAAGAACAGTAAGTTAAATTAAAAAAAAAAAATAATAATAATAAAAAAAAAGTGATCTCTGGTTGGTGCTGGGGGTGAACTACTAGGAGCAGCACACCAGTCCCCAACACAGCTAGACTAATAGCACTCGGCTCTATAAATTACAGTAGCAAAGTAAAAAATCTAAAGGTCCCTGGTTCGTTCCCGGGTTTCGGCACCAGAAATTATGTTGCAACTATTCTGTACAACAATCTTATGTTCAGGGTTGATGACCTACCAGAGTTCCTTGGTATCAGATTCTCACGCAGAGTGGTGTAGTTCCACACAATCCTTTGCTGTTAATAACTTTTATTTAGGATAGATGCATATCAGCAATGTTAATCAGTAAATACAGGAACATGCAGCTACAGAGAGAGCTCTCACACAGAAAACAGCATTTTCACAGCTGCATCTGGAGGAAACTGAGAGTATTGTCTGGGAATGGATAAAGTTTGTAACTGTGACAGCTCTAAACACCACTGAGTCCACTTACTCGTTAAGTCTGGTGATAGTTCCTCATCCCAGCGAATGCCACGTTCCCATAAGTCCCGGAAAAGGATCTTTACCCTAACTGTGAATGGTGACAAAAATCCAATAGGATTGCAGGCAAGTGGGCGCCAAAGAGAGAGCCGGGGAAGACACGTGAAATAGAGGCGTGCCAGAGGGTGACGCGTACTTGATTTGCCTATTGACCGCCCCGTGCGGCCTAAAGGTAAAGTAATTGTATTGGCCGTCTTAGCACAGTCCCTGATGGTAATCTCAAGGAACATGAACGAACACGATTGTCTCTTCCGGGAAAAACTGTGTCAATTATTCCAGTCCGCCACATTTGTCTTGGCATTTTGTCTTCATTAACCAACACCAAATCTCCAACCTTGAATGTAGATGCACCTCCTCCTCTCTTGGTGTAGTGAGCTGATCTTAAATCCAGCAAATATTCCTTGCGCCATCTATTCCAGAATTTTGTCACAAGCACTTGGCGGTATTTCCACCTTGTTGACAATACCTCTTGCACAAATAAAAAAAAATGATGTAAATGTGTGGTTGGTGCTTAGTGCACTACTATGAGCAGCACCCCTGTCTCCAACACACACAGACGGAGCTGCAGTACACAATGAAAGGAAAGAGTAACAGTAATCAGAAAATAAAAGCAGTCCTTACAAGGACTATTGGGTTACAGCAGATGAGATCAACAGGACAGCTGTCCACAGCAGCTACATACAGAGCAGTAGAAAGTAGATTACTAGTCAGCAAAGCTACCTAAACTGTCCCTCAAACCCCTGCACAGCTCTCTCCCTATGCTAACTCATCAAGCACACACAGGCAGAATGTAAAATGGCTGCTGGGCTTCGGTTTATATATGGAAGGGAGTGGTCCGGGGGTGGTCCAGGAGGGAGAGCTGCCTGATTGGCTGCCATGTATCTGCTGGCTCTGGGGTGAGAGGTCAAAATTTGGCTCCAGCTAAGGCGAACCCAAAAGTTCGCGAACTTGCGAACTTGCGAACACCCGATTTTCGTGCGAATTAGCTCTCCGGCGAACAGTTCGCTACATCTCTATTAGTCAGTGACTTTAGAGGGGCCACATGGGATATAACGTGTCATTAGTTTGCTTTTGAACCTTAACACACAGGTCAGATCCGAATGCAAATACTTATGTCCCATATGCCCCCCTCTCAAGTCACTGATTGGTTACTGACTTTTAATAGGTTAGAGAGCTGCAAAGGAGGACGTTAAGTTTTGGCTATTATGTTAGACATTCACTCACTCCAGCCCTTTGGCTAACGAACTATATTAGAAACATTTTTGATTTTGCATAGCTTATCTATTCACCAAGTTTAATTTCTACACTGAACTATACCGTTAAATAAAATCTAAAGCCAGACATACATACAAATACTGAATAATACCATTAAACACTGGAAGCCTTCCCATAATACTATTTATGTGATACTTGTATATCCCACAAGCCACCATTTGTTTCATAATGCAGCCTATGCTGTTCTCATCTTATCAGGCTTCTTTACCCCCAGTTCCAGAGGCAATACCACTGCAGCCTATTGTACGGCTATATACTGGCCCATACAGTCTGCAACTTGTTACTGTAAGGGCAATGGCACACAGTGCAGCTCACTGCTTATAGGCAAGCACTCATTGTAACAGATTACAGTTACATTTAAGATTAAAGAATTGGTTCCCGACTCAGTAGAGCTTACAATCAAAGTAAAGGTCCCCATACACCTTCAGATCCGCTCACTTGGCGATGTCGCCAAGTGAGCTGATCTTCTCCCGATATCCCCCACCTACGGGTGGGCGATATCGGGAGAATCCAGGCTAATTCGATCGCCCTGGGGCCAAATGATCGAATTATAACAACGGGTATGGGCAAAGTCGGTTCGGGGACCCGATCCGATTAGATTTTTTAACCTGCCCAATCGATATCTGGCAGATTTCAGGCCAGATATCGGTCGGCAGGCCCGTCGGTAGTGCCCATACACGGGCCGATTAGCTGCCGAATCGGTCTAAAGATGGCCATACACGTGGCGATCTGACGATGAACATCGTCAGATCCGCCACACACAGTCAGGGCTGGAACAGCAGATAAGGAGGTAGAAACAATAGGATTTCTACCTCCTTCTGCTGATTCAGCCCTGACGGCAGATTTTGGTCAGGCGCCTTCTATGGCGCCCGATCAAAATTTTCTAACCTGGCCGATCGGCGAGTTGCCCGATATCAGCAGCTTCCTGCGATACCGGTCGACTCGCCGACATGCCATACACGCACCGAATATCGTACGAAACGAGGTTTCGTACGATAGTATCGGTGCGTGTATGGCCAGCTTTAGGGACCGATATCGGCAGCTAGAATCGGCCCATGTGTGGGGATCTTAACGCCATCTTAAGTCATGATGACTTTATTTATAATGCATTGTTTTCTTAGAATACTGATGACTTATATTAAATGAAATGATTACAATAGGTATTTAAATACAATGGTAGCTTGTGATGCTGGAATATTGGTAATATGGTTTTGCTCATAACAGTTCAATTAGCTGCCAACACATACAATGTAAACATATATCTTCTTTGCAATCACATTTCCCACTGCAAGGAACAGATTTTTGAGTGTTTTTTTACAGGTCAGGTATAGAGGTGTTACCATCTCATTAGCAAGAGTTACATTCTGCTGCATAACATAACCTTTGTCATAACTGCCCTATTAGATCTGTGAGCACAACGGATCATGCTTTCAAAGCAATAAGCAATATTGAACAGTGGCTAAATTGCAGGAAAATACATAAAAATTAAACGGCAATATGCCCATGAAGCTATAAAGCAATTAGTAGCTTTAAAAATGTCACGTCTTGCTCTTCACTCGCCCACTGTTCATTGTGCTCCTGCTAAGCCTTTCCACACATCAAGAAGCTAATGAGGTTGGAAAGTGTGACCAACTGGAGGTCTCCTTTATCTTGGACTTTTCAAGTTGTCCCGGCCACTGACAGATTTCCACTGTGAGAATTCTGGCTGTGTCATCTGCAGCTGTCAACTGGATATTAAACATCGCCCAATTACTTAAGCCACCTGTACCACTGTAAATGGCGAATGCAGGAAGGGCTTTCACTGCCTTGATAAAAAAAAAATCTATTGCTCATAAATGCCAAGGCAGAGAAGAATGGCATAGACAATGAAGAATGCTGAAACATTTATGAAATACTGCAATATGGAGTCTGAGACATGAATACAGGCTACTCTTATCTCTGTTGCAACTAATTACAAGCAGCTCTGCTAGGTTGGCTTTTAAGAGGTCACTATTTGAATGAGGTATGCACAACAACAGGGACGGGTGGAGTAGGGGGAGGAGCAACTGCACAGGTATATGAGTGCGGGGGGGGGGCGATGTAAAGTGGCCAGCCTAGGAGCTCACAAACTGTAAATCCAGGGCTGAGGAGAACAAGTATTTAGCACCCGTGTTTAAATCTGAACTACCGCAGGCAATATATCTCCCCTGAATGTTTTCCCACCAGCAATAATTAATTAATTAATTGCCGGTGGCTAAACATATGCATTACTTCATTTTCCAAAACTACCTAAAGTTTACTCACAAAGCAACTTCAGGTGACTTTGGAAAACTGAAGCATTGCATTTGTTTTCCCACTGGAAATTTACGATATTGCCAGTGAGAAAGCATTTAGTATCAAAGGTGTTTAACAGGTTACTAATCACCTTGTGTGCCAGTACCCTAAAGTTTTTATTTTGTGATGCTTTAAAAAATGTGTCCCCAAAAACCTTACTAGTATAGGTATGGGACCTGTAATCTCAGGATCTGGGGTTTTCTGGTATAGAGGTATTTTCCTAATATGGACAAGGGACAATTAGTTCAATACTAACTGCTTGGTAAAGCTATTTTGACCACTTGATATATACAGGGTTACTTTACTTCTCTACACCCTAGCTAATCATTTTTTTTAAGTCCGTTTGATGGCCATATTCACACAGTTTGCACACCATTTACAAGTGGATACAATCTTGCGTCAGTACTGGCACATTGCATTTACCTAGTGGTGGGTATAAAGTTTTGTAGTGTGCTCAGTGAAGCTTGAATTGTGGAGGAAAAATAGGTACATTGTACTGCAAATATGCCAAAGTGCAGCCACTTTCAGAATTACTACTTACTTTCAGATTTACTACTTACTACCTGCTATTGGTGCCCCATTGGTTAGATAACTGATAGTATGGCTGTGCCCAAACCAGCACAGGGATCCAAAAGAGACCATGGCATTCCAACTACTCAGAGGCCCAAACAGCCCCCCACCAGCCCAATAAATAGTGACTGTCTATTGCCAGTCTGGGCCAGTCTATGCCCACTCATATGGATAAAAAGAAATATACAGATAAATACCCCCTTTCAACAGGGTACATATGTACATGTTTAATAAATAACCTAAGACTGCACTGTGCATACAGCACAGAAGGAGGCAGTCTCTCATTTTTGTGGCACCTTATGATTATAACAATAAATCAATGTTGAACTGGGGTTTTAGCTGTCCTTTAAGACATAAATGTTTTACCTGTAGAGCAAATGAAGACCAGTGGCACTTTGCTCATAAATGCTTAGCTTAGGTATGGCTGACACATATTACATAGTTATTTATGGACTAAATCTTAGATAACCTTGTTGCATAAGTCTATCCCTAAATGAATACTAGATTGCTTACCTTGATCTATGTTTTGACCAGGAGCTCTGCCTGAATTATTCTTGGTGAAATAAATGAAAAAGTATTATCTAATCATTTTAATTTTGTTGCACATAGACTAAATAAACATATACTGAAACTGCTCTGTAAGTAGTCAGTAACCCCACTGGTCCCTGCCGCAATTTATGGCTTTCAGTTGTTTGTGAACTTCCCCTGGGAGTCAGTTGTATCCTTGTGTTATATTGCCCATTTTCATGAACAAAGAAAAGCTTTAGATTTGATTCTAATAATTATTATCATGCATTGTGTTAATTTCAAGCTTCCCATATTGCACAATGTTTAAAGCAAATCAATTTTCCAAATTAGCATATTGCGCTGAAAAAAATGGGAAAAGGCAATGTAAGTGGATCAGGCTGTTATCTTGTCTTAGAAACCCCTATCAGTGCAGCTGAATAGGACAAATGACTTAATAAGAATGCATTACATTTACATGAAAACCTGCTGCATGCTGCTAATTCCAATAATCACAACAGGACAGCAATTGCTGAAATCAAACTAGAATGGCCAACACTGAGTAAGCACTTTCTCATTTTATTTATATAAAATGAACATTTAGTAGCAGGATTTAAAGGTATATTGCCAAAACTGCAAAGGAGAGTAGCACAAACAGAACCACCATCAAAAATATGGGTGCCCTTTACATATGTTTTGATCAATCTGCCTGTCACATCATTTCCAAATTATATGAATGTACAGATGTTCAATAAAACCATAGTTGCTGTGGGGCCCAATAACCAGTCATTCCTACTGCAGGCAAGTTCATGTAGGAGACGCTGATAGAATTCAGTAAATAGCTCCCAATATATACAGCTGAAGTTACTCTATAAAAAGTTCATATAAATAGATAATCAATTTGCTAAAAATTCACCCAGTTTATTTGGGGGCAGTGAAATTTACCTTTACCTGTACTAGCTGGACTCATAAATATAGAGATAATACAGAATGGTATTTTGTTTTTTTACCTGTTAAAGATGGCTTTGTGAACTGTGAATGTTTAGATTTTGAGGTTGGCCACTAGTCATGTAAAAAACTCTCATGCTCTGAAGTTTACCTAGTTCTGCCAACAAAATGCTGGGCTAAATTGAAATGATCCAATTTTTGCCCCCCCCCCAGGCCAACAATCATAATGGGGCCTAGGGAGACCTGTCAGGAAAGGACCACATCAGTGTGCCAATGTGGGCCTCTCGAAACCAAATTATCTTATAATCTGCCTGATTGGCCATGTGTCACGATCAGTATCCCAGAACCCAGAACAGACTCCAAGGACCCGGTCTCGGCTCACGCTTCTGCCTATAACCGCCGCCTTTCACGTCGGGAGGAGCCCTTCGCTACTCGGATGCCGCCAGGACTGGTTGTGAGAGACCCGAGGAGAGAGTTCTGAGCAGGCACGGGAACCAATTGTATGACAGGAAGGTGGGGGAACACAAGCGTAGTCAGGACGGGCCGGGGTCAGCAACAATCGGGCAATGCAGTACAAAGTCAGGATCCAGTAGAATAGTCGGTCAGGCAATGGTCGGTCCAGGCAGCAGGCAAGAATAATCAGGAACAGGCAAGGTCAATACAGGCAGCAAACAAGAGAAGGTCGGGTACAGGCTAAGGTCAAAACACAGCAGGAACACCAGAGAAACACACCCAGGAACTTACAGGAAGCAGAACCTACGTTGGGCAATGATTTCAAGCTAGAAGCACCTTAAATATTTGAATTTGGCGCCATCGTGACGTCATATGCGCGCGCCGAGCGTAGACGCGCGTGCGCATGCGTAGAGGCGCCGGACGCGAGCGCGCATGCGCACAAGGCAGAAGCCTTAAAGGGCCGCACGTCGCGCGCGCCCGCGCCTAGGGAGAACCGGCGGGCGTCCCCGCAACGGAGGAGGCGGTGGGCATCCCCGCCGCCCCACTAGACCACCAGGTACCCTTACACCATGTTTATGGAAGCTATGGATCAGGGAGACAATTGGGATGGCCCCATAAAGGGGCCAAATATCTGATACAGTGGTGTGGGGGGCTGTCTATGGTCTATGATAAGTATGTAAATCAGGCAATAACTACATAAGAAGAGTGGCTTTTATTTGAAAGTTTATTCTATGGGGGAGATTTACTAATCCACGAACGCTCTGAACGTTCGTTCAGCGTATTTTCTGCGTCTTTTTCATACCTGCATGACTTTTTCATATTTTTGCGCGACTTTTTCGTACTTTGCGACAAAATTTGTGCAACAAATTCGTATTGTTGTGCCGAGTACGAAAGTTTTGGATTCATTCAAGCTTCGGTATCGTGACTTTCCTTGGGCCAGGTTAGAGCTGCACAGTGCCATTGAGCCCTATGGGAGACTTTCCTTGGGCCAGGTTGTAGCTGCAGAGTGCCATTGAGCCCTATGGGAGACTTTCCTTGGGCCGGGTTGGAGCTGCAGAGTGCCATTGAGCCCTATGGGAGACTTTCCTTGGGCCGGGTTGGAGCTGCAGAGTGCCATTGAGCCCTATGGGAGACTTTCCTTGGGCCGGGTTGCAGCTGCACAGTGCCATTGAGCCCTATGGGAGACTTTCCTTGGGCCAGGTTGGAGCTGCAGAGTGCCATTGAGCCCTATGGGAGGCTTCCCTTGGGCCAGGTTGGGGCTGCAGAGTGCCATTGAGCCCTATGGGAGGCTTCCCTTGGGCCAGGTTGGAGCTGCAGAGTGCCATTGAGCCCTATGGGAGGCTTTCCTTTGGCCAGGTTGGAGCTGCAGAGGGCCATTGAGCCCTATGGGAGACTTTCCTTTGGCCAGGTTGGAGCTGCAGAGTGCCATTGAGCCCTATGGGAGACTTTCCTTGGGCCGGGTTGGAGCTGCAGAGTGCCATTGAGCCCTATGGGAGACTTTCCTTGGGCCAGGTTGGAGCTGCAGAGTGCCATTGAGCCCTATGGGAGGCTTCCCTTGGGCCAGGTTGGGGCTGCAGAGTGCCATTGAGCCCTATGGGAGGCTTTCCTTGGGCCGGGTTGGAGCTGCAGAGTGCCATTGAGCCCTATGGGAGACTTTCCTTGGGCCGGGTTGGAGCTGCAGAGTGCCATTGAGCCCTATGGGAGACTTTCCTTGGGCCGGGTTGGAGCTGCAGAGTGCCATTGAGCCCTATGGGAGACTTTCCTTGGGCCGGGTTGGAGCTGCAGAGTGCCATTGAGCCCTATGGGAGACTTTCCTTGGGCCGGGTTGGAGCTGCAGAGTGCCATTGAGCCCTATGGGAGACTTTCCTTGGGCCGGGTTGGAGCTGCAGAGTGCCATTGAGCCCTATGGGAGACTTTCCTTGGGCCGGGTTGGAGCTGCAGAGTGCCATTGAGCCCTATGGGAGACTTTCCTTGGGCCGGGTTGGAGCTGCAGAGTGCCATTGAGCCCTATGGGAGACTTTCCTTGGGCCGGGTTGGAGCTGCAGAGTGCCATTGAGCCCTATGGGAGACTTTCCTTGGGCCGGGTTGGAGCTGCAGAGTGCCATTGAGCCCTATGGGAGACTTTCCTTGGGCCAAGTTGGAGCTGCAGAGTGCCATTGAGCCCTATGGGAGGCTTCCCTTGGGCCAGGTTGGAGCTGCACAGTGCCGTTGATTCCTATGGGAGGCTTCCAAAATCATGCACAGAAGGATCAAAGTCGGAAAGGTTTTCCTGCATTTTACGATCGTTCAGATACGAAAATTTCGTGACTTTCGGATCGCCAATACAATATTATCGTGACTAATACGTTTTTTTTCGTAAGCATATTCGTGATATTTGCGATTTTAAGAAATTATCGTATCCAATCCGAATTTATCCCATTCGGGATTCAAACTCGCGTTTTCATGAATGTGAACCTTAGTCTTTCATATTAAACATAAGATTCTAAAATAACAGAAAAAAAGACTACGGCTAAGAACCCACAGAGTGAGTTAGTCACCCGCGATAAATCTCTAAATAGAAGTCGTCGGTGGAAAGCCCTTCGCATTGCTTCATTTTCCGAAGTTGCATGAAGTTGCTGGATTACTGAAGCAATGCTGCTGGCTTTCCACCGCCAAAAACCTTTTTGGAGCGGTTACTCGCCTGCGATAGCAGCAACCGATCGCAGGAGACTATCTTGCTCTGTGGGTTCTAACCCTAATGGAGTAAACGTAAATAACTTTCTCAAGCACAATGTTTACGCATACAAATCTATTTATCTGTCTTCATAATTCCCAATGGTGTTGTCTGTCACAGATTGTGACATATTAGTATGAACACATCCTTTAATAGTATAACTCGCAGGTGTCAGGCACTCTGATGAATTATTTAGTCTCTTCCTCTACCTCCTAATTAATACAAGCTAACTGGTTTCCCAGACACGGCCACATTTTCCTTAAATAGTACTGCTGTGAACCTAACTGCAGAGGTAATGAGAATTTTTGCCATTCGGATTAATTACTGGATCTAATGAGTATTTTTGTTATTTAAAGTAATTACATATAAAAGTGCACATGGATATTTCTTGAAGTATATTAATGATTCCTTTGTTTGCCTCTGCAGTACAAAATTAGGTCTTTGCAATAAAATAATTGTCCGGTAATCACAAATAATTCAGCAAGAAGACCAGAAGGCAGATATATTAACGATTTGTTGCACATTATAATTATAAAAAAAAAGCTAAATAGCAATAAATTGGTATTCGTATTAAGTACAATAATATGCAGTAGTTTTAAAGTGATTTGGACAGTTTTTAAAGCATTAGCTAAACGCCTAAAAATGAATATAGCTGAACGTATTGCACCAGGTTCAGCATCTCTATAGTACCAATAGTACCCAGGTTCTCAAGGTTGTCACAGGAGCTCCCCATTTTGGATTCACATTGCATTCAACCTGCATTTGGCGCTTACATGCACCTGTGTGAGGACGGTTACATTTGAAAGACTGAATTGCTTTTCATCCTGTGCTTCCCTGTGGTGGAACGCAGGTGTGCTCTACTGCAGGCAAAAGCAGGGCAAAGCTTTAAGTCAAATGTTCTATGCAAAGGCAGGCATGTCAAACACTTCCAAGTTTTTTGGGATAATTTGGCCCCGAGGTTACCCATCTAAGACAGAACACATATTAGCTAAAAATAAAAATTTCTACTCCCCCTTGTGGTACACAAGAAGTTACATTGCTTTTCACTCACTGCCTGCTATTATCCTCCTACAGTGATTTAGTACATCATTTGCAACCATAATCCTTCTGATAAAAACATGAAGATGGCAGTCATATAATCCAGTGATTAATGAACCACCCTCCCAAAGATTTGTGCCAGGAAGAAGAAGGTGAGTAGTAGAAGTAGAGAAAAGAGACCAAAAACAGTGTACTGAAAGAGCTATTCATTTCACCTTTGTAATCAACGCAGACATATTGCTAGAAATTTTTCATTTTTAAACCACATTTTTGACCAAATCATGGTTGAACGTGATGGATGTATGCCGTACCTAACTTACTATGTTACTATATAAATACAATCAGTACTCTTTTTTTCTGCAGTGGCTCGTGAGCAAAATGTTGCTCCCATTGGCCTCAAAGTAGGTGCATGTGTTTTCATTTCTGGCTTGGAGGCCAGTTTTAGAAGCACAGAGACATAATTTTACTTTAAGCAGAGCCTCCTGCAAGCCAGAAGCCCACATGGGGCTACCAAATAGCCAATCACAGCCCTTATTTGGCATCCCTAAAGAACCTTTTTCATGCTTGTGTGGCTCACCAACACTTTTTACATCTGAATGTGGCTCATGATTAAAACAGGTTGAGGATCCCTACTCTAAAGCAAGATTTTCTAAATATTATGAGGTTTGCTTTAAAATGATGATTCCCCACATACAAGAGCTGCAGCAAAATAAACATTAAGCCAATTGTACAGTGGCAAACATTTTATACTGATGGATCCGATAATCATTTCTGTAAATGCAATTACGTGTAGCATAAAACATGTTTTTTATAGACATGTCTGTTCCTACTTATAATTTTGGTAGTGATATTTCAAATTTTTGATGCCTGGGGCTGAGCTATAACAAGCGGCATGTGAATATTCTATGTGGATAACTAGATGTATTGAGTATGGAAGAAATTGCAACTGGAGAAAAGGGATCAAAGTGCAGACTGTTTATGGACAGATAATTTCCTCTTAAGCCAGATTTAGAAAGCTTCTCCCTTTCCTAAACAAAGTTACTTTCCTTTCATTGTGATAATAAGTTATACAGTAAAAACTGAGGTATAGATCTTTGTATTTCAACCTTCTTACTACAAGGTCACTCTAATTGCATGTCTCTCTTTCAACTAACTCTTTTATCCAAAAAAAAATAAACTCCAAAGTATTATTTTTACTTATATCATATTTATAATGTAGAGCTACAGGAAAAAAATCAAAGCACAAAACTATACAGGTTCTCAAGTACCTTCTGCTAAATATTTACCCTCTCAAAGCGTATAAAATGCATGACAAAGGCAGCACACAGGCAGACCCAGCAAAATGCACTTACTGCCTTTTGTGTGTTTCTACTAGTGCAAAATTGGGAATGCCCTGGGAGCCCTGTACTTAGGGCAGTGGCAGGTATAAATCATAGAGCATGTTTGCATGAGTGCATTGCACACTGTGCTTTTAACTTTATGCGCAACACCATACAGATCCATGGAACAAGTATAGAATAGATAAATTAGGTGAACGCGCTTGATTACAGATACATCAGCTTTTATGTACATTTTAGGAGTCTTCTGTATTTATGGCTTGGGTGCAGATCTGGACTGAGATTCATGATAGGCCCTGGCAATTAAAAAAAAGCACCCTATAGACCCCCTAAATAGTAACTTTGGCATCTTACAATCAGCAGATTCTTTCCAGAACTTACAAATTGCCAGTCCAGGCCTGCTTTGGTGAATCATGATGCATGATCAGGCTGTAACAGGGGTTTGGCCGTCAAAGGTTCGCGTATAACGAGACATGGCATAACATTTTCCCTTTCCTTAAACTTACAAAATACATGCCCCCATTGACAATATTTGCATGATACCTCCAGTTCCAAACAGTGCATAGATGTCAGCAGTTTTCAGATGCATCTTAGCCATGTCCCATTACACCCATGACCACACCCGCAATCAAACTCCTAGCTCTGCCCATTGCTACTTGTATATGAAATCATTTCAGGTGCATTTTAGGCCTTTTTGTGTGTGTGGGGGGGGGGGGTTTCATATCAATTCAGGGGCTTTGTTAACAAAGCTGCTTGACTCCAAAAAATTTGAGTTGCCATGTCTGCCCATAGTCATTGTTTTTGTGTCCCACTCCTTCCCCCCTAACCTGAGTGTTAAAATTAATGCTATATGAAACTGGGGAAATAAGAAGCAACATCTCCCATCTTTTCCGCTGGCAACTCTAATTTGGGCTATCTCAATAATACAAAGGGGCATAGTAAGCAAGCAATAAGAACTATCTATTAAATAAAATTTTGTGTTAGAGAAAAGCTGCAAAAACATCTTTTTAAAAAATTAGTTGTGTTATCCATGTTCGGTGAAAGTGTTGCACTCAGATATTAATGCCCCCCTTCCCCCCTTTTAAAATAGTGGCTCAGGTCAACTTCCTGTTGAGCAAATAGTCTTCCTGCTTGTCCTCACTTCTTGCAATGTAATGTTAAAGCCCTTGAATCCCAAAGCTTTTAAACAGGGAAGGTATTAGGTTTGTGCTATGACTGAAAAAGAGACAGAAACTTTACAGATATTATTATGTCTTACTTTTAGACAAACAACGTAATAGTATGGTGAGATCAGGGAGCAGGGCAATGATGTTGAGGTTGTGGAGTAATCAAAACTGATTCTGCAGGCCAGTATAATGGTAAATGGATTGGGGGTCTCACCGTATATGATAAAGATATATTTTCAAAAAATCTCATAAACACTCTTGTCATGTTATATTGACTTTTTTTGAAAAATACATCAGATTTGACATATGCACTTTAACAAATATGCCCCTTGATATCTGCCCAGTGCCAAGTACAGGGACACATAAGCATGTGCAAATAAGGAATGTTTCCCACTGTGTAGGTGTAAGAAAACCCATAAACCCTACAGGAACCATAAATATATTTACCCTCTAAACATCAGATAACTCAGAAGCCAACTGCATATTTGTTAATAACAGAACTCTCTGACTATACAGGTGAATACTCTAGATTCTCAAGGGACAGGTAAGCAAAGTCTGAGACTTATGTAATCCCTGTCCCCAGGTGAGTAATGTTTGCATTGTCATGATTCCATAATCACTTTGTATTCTTAATTTTAGAATTCTGTCTTAAATTTAGAGAAGGAACACAGAATTTATGGCTCCAGGTGTCTCACTCTGTTACCAGTCTGGCTTTATTCCAGAGCAAAAAAGCATCATTTTCCAGATGTCCACAGTCCCTTGGTCATACACTTTGCATTGAAAGATTAAAATCCAAGGTACAGGGAGAAAAGGGACCTAAAATTAAATAGATGTAACATAGGCAGTTTTGCTTTACTTTTAATCTCCTTTACATAGAAAGATGAGTGATTTAATTGGACAAAAATTGTTAGAAATCTACCGTACAGGTGGCCCTTTGGTATTATCAAGTGAGGTGACCCATTTCTATATATAACGTATGAGTCATATTGACTCAAATTGCATCCTGGAAAAAGATAAATATGTGCCCACAACCTGGAGCATTAGGTTAAAGGTTGAACATACAGTAGGTAGGGAACCCATTGAGTAAAGAACAGTGGATGCTAAGGATAGGACGATGGTATGTATACATTTGGTTTTATTTTTTCTTAGTAAGGTGAATAGACATCAGTATCGCCCAAACTAGATTAGGCAATCAACAAAACATAGGGGCCAACAAGTACCACTGGCTGGCACTGTATTCATATAACATACTAACTGAAGTTCTTTCAGAGTAATTATCCAGGGGATCTTCAACAAACATACCTATCAGCTGGGCCTCTCCATGGTGCAGCTACAGAGAAAAACAAGTTATTAGCAAGTGCTATGGGGACTCGATAATTATCAGTCATGGCTTGCCAAGTGATTGCACTCAGTTTGTATGGGAATATTTAAAGCAACAATCCCGCAAGGCAACTAGCTTTTAATTTAGCAGGTTCTCACCATTTTGTTTTTCTTTAAGAGTCATTTTATGTTCTGACAGTTTTCATAATATTTGGAATATATTATAATAACACATAAGGCTGGATTAGCTAAGACATAAAAAAAGTAACTTGGGATGTTATGTTTATTAAAGTATGTATGAATGTATGTACTGAAGTATGCATAAGCCTAATATTTAGGGCTTCTGTACCAGCCCAAGGCAACCAAAGCCCTTTAGCAGGGAAGATCTGTGCCCCCAAAGATGCCCCCAGTAACCCCCCACCTTCTTTTCTGCTGATTCCCTGCACATACTCTGTGCTGCTGTCACTTAGCTGAGCTGAGGGGCCCACCCATAATATACTGTATATACAGAATATAAATGTCACAATATAAAGCTGTTCACATTATATGGCAGCCCTGAAACCAGTGCAGTTAGCATAAGAATTTAATAATTAGACCTGTAGCATCAGTTTATATGACAGGACAGTCTTATTTTCCTTTTGATGATTTGTGAAGACACCAAAGTTTAGCTTTTCAGTAGCTGCCCGAACTGGACAGTTCTAACCAAATCCAAGATCGGAAGCTCCTGTGACAACTTTAAAGACCTATATCGTTTCTTCTGTAGAGATGCTAAAACTAGGCTAGGGCAGTCCGTTTCGTATATAAAATATGCCATATCCATCTTTAGGGTTTAGTTGTCCTTTAAGCTGGAAGGAACCTGCAGAGGCAACAGCCCCCTAGGGATAAGGTCAATTTTATCAATGCTGACAACACATTTCTTGCTGAGACTTACTTTAGCACACCTGTTTTGAGAATCCAATGGCATTACAAGCCATGTGGCATCCATTAGCAGGATGTGAGAGCCAGTTGCAGGCCATAAAGCCCATCTTTGGAAGCCATTGGGGGAATGGCTAGAGGCTATTATGTAATGTGTGAATATAAAGTTCTGGAATAAGATGATGTCAGCTGCACTAATCAAGAGGTTTTATTTTTGTTTTTCTCCAGTATCCCACTTAATTCTTTCTGGCAGCATTATTAGGCTAATAGTCAAGTTGTTGCTGGTTCCTGTGAAACTACTTTACACATCTCTAAATATGGAAAAATGTAAGAGTCGATCTCTATAGGGACTGTAACTAATACTTAAAAAGCCTAGTCAACATAATGATTCTCTGGCTGCAGAATGCTGCTTACAGTATTGCTTGGCTGATGATTTTCTTCTGATGATATTATTACATGATCTATTTATCTATATACAGGCAGTGGGCAGTATAAGTGTCAGGAATCCATGAGGCAGTTAGAATGATATCCAGAGGTAATGGTGGGCTTGGGGTTTAGGTTTAAAAAAAAAAAAAGCATTGCTTAACATTCTTCTATGTTATAATGTCACAATTCAGCAAATTGGCAAATAAAGTTCAGTGTTGATAAAAGCAAGGTTATGTATTTTGCTAGAAGTAACATGAATACAATTTATATACTAAATGGTAATGTGTTGTGGGCCTCCTTAGTTGAGAAGGATTTGGAAATTTTTGTGGATAACAAGGTGTAACTCAAGGCAAATAAACAAGGTGTAACTCAAGGCAAATAAACTGCTGTCTCGAGTGATGAAAACATAATTTTGCCTCTTTATAGATCCTAGGTAAGGCCTCACTCAGGGGCAATTCTGTACCTCAGAAAAGGCAGACTTTCCCCGCCCCCCCCCCCCATGCTTACCTTTTGGAAATTTGTTGTGGGTTAAGGGTGAGCCACATTGGTAGTACAGAGATTGTGCTAGAAGAGGCAAAATTCCAATTTAAAAACTAGACTTTTGGCTCTTAAAGTTACCAGGATCAGCTTTTTGCCACCCCTGTTAATCTGTGAGGAAAGATTCTCACCTTGCCTTATGAAAGCACCTGGCTTCACCTTGAGTATACAATGCAGTTTTCGGCCCCAGTAAACTGCTAAAAGGAAGATCTAAAATATGAGGGTAGACTTTTAAGGTTGGGACTGTTTTCTCTGGATTTATAGGACCTGCTTATGACTAATGGAAATTACCATATGACCATT
Organism: Xenopus tropicalis; assembly: GCF_000004195.4. Classification (NCBI taxonomy): domain Eukaryota; kingdom Metazoa; phylum Chordata; class Amphibia; order Anura; family Pipidae; genus Xenopus; species Xenopus tropicalis. Next base: position 26,585,997 of record NC_030682.2, read on the forward strand.
TTATTCTTAGGCCAACAAAGAGATGTATAAATACGAGATCATTAATGATCTGCAGTTTTAATAGAAATTAATAAAAAAATGTAATACACCAGTTACTAATACACAATCAATCGGGCCTAAGATGATGTTCCTATAGGCACACATTATTGCCACCAGAAATCCCAAACCCACACAGTCCCACCCAGTATTCACTCAAACCCCACCTGCATTCACACAAACCCAGCCCCTTTAGATGGAAGGTCTTCTTTAAGGGAGTGCTATAAGGAGAAAGTACCTATACCGACCCCAAACTTAATGGAAGTCTGTAGGTATATACCAGTAACTCGTTAAGTATGAAATACCAATTTGGGTTTAACTGGGGAAATGGTGATGACTGAGACTTTTTAATAAATGTTTATTTCTTTTCTGTTATGTGAAATGCAGCATTGCCCCTAGTAAATATATGAGATCTCCCACCAGTAACTGAAATATTAGCAACCTGGGCCTTGCTTTAATATTCTGTTTATGTGCAAATGTTATTAAGTAGCTGCTAATAGCTTTCCCTAGTTCTTTTATCCAGTACCCCATGCTGTGTATGTTTGGCTGATATGTTTCACACAAGCAGTTAGAGCTCTTCCAGTAGAGGGGTTATGACACCGAAAGGTTCTGCACACATGGATCTCTCTAACTCTGCGAGTAATTACAGGTTACACATATTCTAAATGCTGCAAGAGCACTGCGGTTTGGGAATATGTCTATGAGCCTGTTTTGCTGGACTGGGGCTGACCTTGTATCCTGTTTAATCTTCACAGCCTTTCCCAAATGCTCTGGGGATTGTGCTCAACCAGCTGAGAAACTAAGACTGAAAATACACTTGACAGACTCCATACATTCACAGTATGTGAACAAAAGGCATTGTGTCCTTCTAGCAGATAAGCCTAGGTCATATCCCAGCCAGGTAACCCATTTTACTCTCCCTCGCGTGCCCAGTTCTAATCCCCTGGTATTATGGTTTCCGTTTATAATGATAAAAAGTGCTTTATGGTTTCATACTGAACAACACATGGGAATATACTTTATGGTAGCAAAGGTAGAATACAGCTTATTCCTAAATAGGACAGGTTTGAGAATTTATAATCTGCAGTATTTCACTAGATCCCTTTATTCTAGTGGAAATGGCAGTAAGGCAACTCTTACCAAATCGATTGAATCTTTTTAAGTAGAAGAGGAATTATTTCACATACGGCAATATTAACAGATTTAGTAAAAACTGAAATACAATATCTTACAGCCATGATTAACCAGTAAAATATAGTTTAGAAATGGACCTTAGTGATGACATTTGAGTCACATGAGTTAATGAAACTAATATACCTTGTAAATGTTAGGGGTTTCAAGTTTTCTACAAATCTAGTCACTAATAGCAAGCAATCAGCAGGTAGCAATAACTGGAAGCCTGTTTAAAAGCAAACATCTTATTGGTTGCTATGGGTTATTATAACAGGGCACATGACTATGAAGATTTTTATTTATCCACGTCATGGTATATCTAATATATGGAAATCTAAAGCAACTGGACTTGCTAAGTAATCATTGAAGATGTTTCACTACTCATCCGAGCAGCTTCTTCAGTTCAGGGTGGCAAAAGGGCAGGTGGCGCATGATGGCTGGACTGGATTTTTACATGCTGTGCTGATTGAGCCGGCAGGCAGCAGGGGGGGCGCATGCGCAGTAGAGACAGTGAGGGAAAGGGTATGGGCATCCCTTGTTAAAGATGGCGGCGCCGTTCACTGTAACAAGTATGTAGTTTGTAGTATGTGTATCTCTGTAAATCTTTCATTAGGCAAGCCAGAAATATAGCGCATTTACACAGCAATAGTAGTACTATTTAATAGTGCGCTTAATAGATTTTGACTTTACTTCTCCTTTAAATTGCAAAAACATTATGATAAAAACTGGTACAAAGAACCAGGCTCAGAATGTTATAACTTGTCTTTTAGCTTTCTTCATCAATCAAGAGGGACACCCTTCCAGAATCTTATCCCTTATTACATTCTCAAAAATACTTTCCTACCACTGATGTCAGACTAACAGGCTTACAGTTTTCATGCTAAAACGGGATCCCTTTTTAAATAGCGGCACTTAGCTATTCACAAACCTCAACACAATGACACAATTCATGAATCGTTACCTATTTTAGATTGCCTAATTTCTTTTTTGTATGGTAAACTTGTACCTAATAAAAGTTTTATTACCAACCTGAATGCTAACTTGGGGTGACCAGATCTAAATTTAATGTCAAACCATAATGGTTTTGTTTTGCTATATTTTTGTTACAAAGGAAATATATTGATATGTATATTTGTTAAATAGCATTTTTTATACATTTTGAAGAAGGCAAGTGCAAGCCCAGGGTAGGGGGCAAGCTACAAAAATCACTAGTGGCACTGCCCTACCTTGCCAGCAGACACCTAAGGATTTGTATGACCGTTAACAAGACCTAATGGGTGATGGGGGGATCACAGGCAAGCAGGGTCCAAAGGATCCAAGGCACTCCCACGTGAGCCCCCATGCATGTAAATCTATGCGCGCAGGCAAGGGATTATGGTTTTAATAAAAATCGTACAGATTTTTAAATAAATGTGACCTGGGATTATTAGGGTCCCTGGCCATCAATGTGTGTTTTGCTTTTTAACCATTAGGCTCCATGGGGGGCCCTGATAATTTTGTTGCATGGGGTGCTGTGATTTCTACAGGCAGCCCTGACAATAGGGTTACATTAGTCCCTATAAAATACACAATCATTCATCCAGTTTTCATTACAATGTTGGCTACAGGAGGGCACTATTTTATAAAAACGTTTCAATAATTTCAGAAATAATACAGTACAGGGACCCTGTATTCAGAATGCTTGAGACCTGGGAATTTTCTGGATAAGAGATCTTTCTAAACTTTGGATCACCATACCATAAGTCTACTAAAAAATCATTTAAACATTAAATAAATCCAATGAAATAGTTCTGCCACCAATAGGGATTAAAGATTATTTAAAGATTTATTATATCTTACTGGGACCAAGTACAAGATACTGGTTTATTATTACAGAGAAAAAGGAAATCATTTTTAAAAGTTAAAGTATTTGATGAAGTCTATGGGAGATTACCTTCCTGTCATTAGGAGCTTTCTAGATGGATCCCATACCTGTACATTAGAGTAACTGATATCAATATGTCTTACTAAAGTAGATGTTTAGACACAGCACACGAGAATTATACAAAGCATAATTTATAATATATACTTTCTTGAACATTTGATATTGATAGATGTTTTTTTTTCACAAACTAAAGCTCTTTTCTAGTTGATTTCTATATCAGTTTAGCCAAACTACTTTATTTTATAATACATCCAAGAGTTGCTTCCTCCACCCCAAGTGCTAGTGTCAGTGTGCTGATTATATTTTGGTTGTATATCTCAGCTCTTCTGTAGGTTGCCCTTTTATCCCATATAGCAGCTAGCTTACAGCTCCCGGTGCCTCGGGTAGGGCCGCACACAGCACAACAGAGACACTGAGCATCTAAAGCTAACTCTGTAATGCAGGATTTTCAGTCATGTCAGCAGAAAATGAAGGCTGATCTTTGAAGATGTTTAGTTCTAGCAGATCAAAAAAATCTGAGCAACAGTGACTTGATTGAGAGGGAAAGTATGACGTTTTATGCACAGTATTACAGAGAGATTCTGCCTTGGGGAACAGCAGATTTGCTTTCCATTGATCAGACACTGAGGTCCTTAAGTGCTTCCTGCTCTAGCTGGTACTATGCCCTTGGTGGGTTAAACCTAGGAGGTTCAAACAGTTATAGGATGAAAGATTGAGGGATAGTATGTATAGATGGACAAGATGGAGTTAGGGGGGCAAGATGGCAGCAGTGGAAAATATGGCCCTCAGGTGGCATACAAAATCATAATAAATATTTTGGTTCTGAGGTCCAGCCTGCTCTGGGACTGAAAACAGGCTAAGGGACTAGGATTCAGAAAAGGCCCTGGCATTTTAATTACACAGAAGCCCACACAGCCCAAGCCCAATAAATAGTGAGTGTCTATGGCATCTTAAAGCAGCCCCTCTGGCATTTGCCAGAACCCACAGATTGACAGTCTTCTGTTGTCAGGTTGCCACTTTCATCAAGCTTGCATACATTGTGGGTCACAAACATAAAAGAGGTTCCCAGGCCACAAAATGCCCTCGATACACTTTACCCTCTCAGCTGTTAAAAATATACCTGACATACACCTAACAATGTCCGATACTGTCAGAAGATGCTGGAGTCATAGTTTGTCAACATCTAAATAGCCACAGATTGCTAAACCCTGACCCACAAAGATTGGACATTGTATAAACAATTATTTCCTAAACCCACCACCCCCAATAACGTGCTAATATTTGCTATACACAGTTTCTTATTGTAGTGAGTCGATCCTATAAGACATCAAAAGGATAGAAATGCCCCTCTCATGCTGCTATTCTATACAGCCTCTTTCGTATTTATCAGCTTGACAGGTAGGATTAACATAAGAAGCAGAACTTTAATTATACCTCCATGTTATATCAAGCCCATTATTTTGTAAATACTAAACAAAATGTTTTTTAAGTGCGTGCTCCTTCATATCAGGGCTGGAGCTGAAGAAGATGGGGCCCCCAACTTGTTTAATTGCCTTGGGCCCTCATTATTTCCAGCTGCAGCAAAGTCACTTGAAAAAAACATTTTATTTAGTATTTACTAAAAAAGGGGGCTAGGTATAAGATGTATTTTTAATGGAGGCACAATTATTGTTCTGTCTCTTATGTTAATCCTACCTATCAAGCAGATAAATATGAGAGAGGCTATACAGAATCGCAGCACAAAAACCCATTAGCATTTGCCAGGCTTCTGATGTCTCATGGGTTACAGTCACTACAATGACAAACTGTGTTCAGCATATATTAGCACATAAAGGATGTCTCACACAGCAGATGAATACAATGCATGGAAACACACAAACCTCAGACTGCTTGCTCCAACTTTTAAATGGAAGCTTAAAGTTGTAGTTCACCTTTAATTTAACTTTTAGAACGATGTGGACTGATATTATTAAACAATTATCAACTGGTCTTATTCAATTGTTTTGGATCTGTTAACCAGAAACCCATTATCCACAAAACTCGAATTAAGGGAAGGCCGTATTCCACAGACTCCGTAATTAAACAGTACCTTGTACTTGATCCCAGCTAAGATATAATTAATCATAGTTAAGACATTTTTAAGAAGACTTATAGTATGGAGATCTAAATTACAGAGAGACCGCTGATATGGGAAACCCCAGGTCCCAAGCATTCTGGATAACAGGTCTCATACCTGTATTTAATTGTTTGTTCAGAAGCTTTCCAGTTTTTTACAGTAATTTGCTGAAGCTTTTCAGTTTGGAATTTCAGGAGCTCTCTGGTTGCTGGGGTTCGATTTACCCTGGCAACCAGGCTGTTTTTTAAATGACGCATGGGACAATGAAAAGAACAGACCTGAATAGAAATTGATAAAAGCTAACAGTAACAAATATTGTAGCCTCGTGCAGCAATAATGTTTTTTGGGGGTTTTATTTGCAACCAGACAGCATTTTAAATTGACAGCTAGAAAGAGGCAGAAAAGGAAGGCAAATAATATAAAATATGAAACAATACAAAAGAGACCAGTTGAAATGTTACTGAGACTAGACCATTCTATAACACACTAACCATTAACTTAAAGGTAGACAGCACCTTTAAAAGAAAGAAATGGTCCATTTTATCAGCACCAGTATCTGCTGCTATGGGACCAGACTCACAGGGCAAAATGAGGTCAGTTAACATATGTGTCCCAGTGTGGTGGAAGGCACGGAATGCATGGAAATACTCTTGTGGCCACGGAGACTAAAGGTTTCATAAATGCATAAAACTATTTTAATTGCTGTTTATTCAGTGACAGCAGAGAGCGTGGCCTAGAGGGAGCACATTTCCTTTGAAATCTTCACTTCCTGTTCTGCATAATAGGAAGCTGCTACTGTTTCAAAACACAGCAGGAGATGACTCTAAGCCATTATAAAGATAATCAGTCTTACTATTAAGCTGCTGTAAAAAATAATTACTGAAGGTTGAAAATATAGACTGTATCTTCTGTTGAGCTGCTGTACAAGAAACAATGATCAGCAGCCACTTATACTTAGAGGCCTGCAATTACTTTCTGTTTCTGTGTTTGAGAATATATAGAAGACATCAAACAATTTGCCGCAGCAGTGTAAATTGTATTTAGCCAGTTTTGGCACCATGAGCAACTTTTGGGGGGATCTACACCTTGGTCCATGGGGTTCGACCTCCTTCTTGTTCCGTACAAGGAATTTATAACACTACAGAAAGGCATTTGGGGGGTGATAAGGAAGGTTGTGGTATGCCAGCCTGTAAATAATGGAGGCTTAGGCAATATCCAAGCCACAACCTGTTTTATTCTTTCCTTTATAATTTTCTCTTTCTTCTTTAATCTATTCCCCTCAACAGTATGTCTGCCCCACTAGGGGGCACCCAAAGCAGTGGATATTTGCTCTCTGGGATGTTCCTACAATAGCAGGGTAACTTTAAAACATTGCAATTTAATTTTATTGTATTTGTGTATGCTTGTTATGAGCTAAGGGGGTCCTGAACAAAGTATTGGATAACAAAGGATGCTTGTTAACCCCCATAAATTCCTGTCTGATATACAGAGATGGTAATGTGCACCATCAGTAGATAGTATATATGGGGGCTCACAGTCCTTCCCGTTGCAGCCACAAAAGAGAAGCGAATATATAGATCTCAATTAATTAAAAAGTTTTACACGCTCACCAAATTAAATGGTAGGTTCGGATGCTTATGCCCCGAACCCCTCGCTTTATAAGTTAATCGCTTCTTGTTTAAAACAAGACATATCCATACATGGTTACACGATACAGGATGTTTAACTCACCACCTCATTCGGTTGCCCCGGGTGCCATGCCCCAGACCCACAGCGAGGGGAAACCAACTTCCAAACCAAAAAGGAAACAGCAAGCACTCATCGGACTCCAATGAAGTGGATAAAAAATACAAAAACTTTATTAATGGTCAAAGCCTAACGCGTTTTGTGTGTCTGCACACCTATTCATAGGCACATTACGAGTGCATGAGGTTTTGTTTTTAATGTGCGCCATCAGTACTGAATCCTCCACCAACAGTACAAAGCTATATGATAGCCAATGCATCACCACTGTAAAAACTAAACTGTATTTGGTACTTTATATGTATTATAAATATACATAAATGTCAGCAGGTACATTTTAGTAGCCTAGTTCAAAGGCCCTGCAAATTAACTTAAGGCAAAAAATAGGGGCTCCTACTCGTGCGTGGTTGCTTCTGTGCTTCCCTGCATTGTGTTCCTCTGCACTCCACTGCAGGGATGTACAGAAACATGCACCCTATACTTCTTAATGTGCCCATACTCACACAAGCGCATGTATGTGCCAAATACAGGTGAAACGTAGCATGTTGCATCCCACCTGCATTCCCATCCTCTGTGTGAATGCGGGCACATTAGGAAGAATAGGGTGCATTTGTTTCTGTGCTTCCCTGCGGTGGAACGCAGAGGAATGCAACGCAGGAAGTACACAAGCAACCGCTCGTGAGTACGAGCCCTAAATATGCTCTCTGTAAAACCCAGTTCAGATTGTTGTCCTTGCCAGTTGTAGGTCAAGCTTGCTATTTCCTGGTTGCTCTGCCCTTTATGCAGCTGTTGCCAATGCAGGCCTGGACTAGGATTCAAAATAGGCTTTGGAATTTCAAGTACACAGAGGCCCAAACAACCCCCCACCAGCCCAATAAATAGAGGCTGTCTATGGTATCTTACAGTAGCCTCTCATTATCTAACTCCTGACCGTGCTATTAATTTCTGCTCATGACTGTATCTTGTTTTAGGACTTACCTGCCCTAATCTGTACTTGTGACCTGGACTATTTACAAAAAAAACTGAAAAAACTGCACACACAAAAGTAAAGCAGAGCACTTCCCCACTGATTTAGCCATAACCACAAGGCGCATAACCCAGTGACCAGCACCCACAAATAACACGTAGACCTGCAACCTAAAGCAGGACCCATAGCCCACATTTTTACCCTTTCCAACCAGCTACTTGATTCGAACCCACAAATGCTTTATCTGCAACCTTAGCCACTATCCACTGGACACCATTTAACTGTTATAAGTTATAAATATGCTCAGTGTTGGACTGGGATTCCAAGGGCCCACCAGAAAACCTTAAACTGTGGGCCCACTTTTCAAACTATTTTTCATCCACCTCTATATTTTCCTACTTTTTAATCTTTATGTACTATAATCTATTCTTCTTTATATTTAGTCGATTTGTTCCCATAGAGGAGTAGGAAATATCCATAAATTAAGCCAAATGGTTAGAAGCAGGAGGGCCCACTGACACCTGGGCCCACCGGGAGCTTTCCTGGTATCCCTGTGGGCCAGTCCGACACTGAATATCCTATCTATTGTTACCTACGTTGGGAACTGTGTATCAGCAGCAACTGTATCAGGGCGATTTAAATACCCTTGAGTTTTATTTTGTCTCGCTCTTCGGCTTGGCATTTGTCAGACATTAATCATTAAAAACACTGTGCGACTTTAACCATGAAGCAAAACAAGGAACAGCTGTTGGACTAGGAATCTGCTTTGGGCTGGAACCAAGACAGGCAGCTGTCTTCTCTCCCGCTGTCTGGCTTTGCAGTTCTAAGCATAAAACCTGTACTACACTTATAGTGTGCATTGTATTCAGTAGCAGCAGCAGCATTCTTTGCTTAGGTCATACTGTATATCACTTTATGACCTTTAGCAATACTTGAGCAATTCCTAAATTTAGGGATTCTCCAGCATAGTCATTTTATGGTAAAGCAGAATGGGTATTGCCCTGGGCCCCCAGCATAGGAGGGGCACCTTTGAGGGGTGAAACATAGATAACAGTTAAAATACTCTTTAAGCTATTAACCTTATAATACCTACTTTATGGGGAAACTACTTTTAAGAGGATTCAGTATGTGTATATATATTTACTTCCAGTTAAACCATCAGAATCTATCATATAAAACTGGATAGGGCTACTCTTGGCATATGCCAGCTCTTGCTTATTCTGAATGATAGAATCGAATAAGCCCTGCAGGCATCCATTGTTCAAGTTACCACCTATAAGAAACTTAATACTCTATTGAGAAGAGCCAAACCCCCCTTAAATTCAGCTGCCCCTTAGCTCCATCCTACGCATTTTGGAATGCATGATTTCCCTTCCTCAGTACTCAGAGTATGATTAAGCGGTCCATTGTTCCAATATGTAGTGCATTCCATGTCCCAAATGCTGAATGTGAAGTGTAGGAGACGCAACTGTAACCATCAAACAAATCTGTTATTCAGCACTATGGGACCTGGATTTTAAGAAACAAATGATGATGTTGATAAATCAGGTTTTGCCAATATTTCAGACATTGTTGTACATTTTGTGCGAAATGCAATTTTTCCCAAAATGCTGCAATTTTTAAAAGATATACAATTTTGTTGTGCCAACTTTTACCTTCAAAAGATGTCATAATACAGGTGCCTCATCTGGGTCATTATAGGTGTCCCTTGGGTGAGACATGGGCATTCATCATTACTCAACCTTTATTTGCAGGAGATTTAGATTGCATCAAAAATAAATTAGTGCCCCTGCTCCTGGCTTCTAAACAGGCCCAGATTGGCAATCTGTGGATTCAGGCAAATGCCAGAAGGGCTGCTGTAAGATGCCATAGACAATCACTATTTATTGGGCTGGGGGGGCTCTTTGGGCCTCTGTGTCCCGTGCTGTGAAACTGCTGGGGTAAGATGTTAAAGTGACAGTGTATGCTGTTCACAAGCAGTGTTGCAAGCCCATTCTTCTTTTAGGAATGGTTGTTCCAGTTTGATATATGGCCATTATTCTGCTTTCAAAACATGTTTCTTTTGAGACCATAATGTGCATATTGTTGTCATGTCCCTTTTATTTTAGATGCAGACAGACTAAGTGGTGGCCATGTTGGACCAATAAGAAAGGTCACTCGCAAATCAAGTGGTTTGGGACCAAGACCAGCCTCAAACACTCAGCAGTCAGCTTATAAATAGACATTTTAGGAGCAGTGAGAAACAGGTAGGGACTTGGGTGTGGCTTGGGCTGCTGCTACATAATTCTGCCTGTCCTGTTACTCCCATACCACTTCCTGTGGAAGAATAAAAAGACATGCCCAGACCACTGAAAGGAGAGAATCAGCCTGCAGCTCTGATCTGTTTATAGTAGGTAAACAGATATGTTTATAGTAGGTAAACTATTTTTAAAAACATTTTTTTATCTGGAGCACTGTACAGTATATATAACACAATATGTCTCCTTTAAGCTTTTAACTTCCATTTTAGAGAAATGCAAATATAGAAAGCAGAAGAAAAAGATCATTTTATCTGGTGTACTATATGAAAACCTCTTTAACTAGATTTGGCTAAAAGATATCGAGCCTGACACCACAGCAACGTAGGCTCTCTGAGCAGGTCCCTAACCTACTCTAACCATCTTAGTATTTCCTATTCTAATATCTGTCGGGCAAACCTAACTTATAATAACATAAGGTCCAGGGGAAGGCAAAAAACCCAACAGAAACAAAACAATGTCTGACAGGGAAATAATCCTTCCTATTATTCCTGGAACAAGCTCTAAAATCTATTGTATCCTATGAATCCCACTAACTTTTATAAAACAATTGTTATGGTGCTATCCTTTATTATTATATATTCTTATATATCCTAGTCTGACATGTACTACAGGTATTGGATCCCTTATCCGGAAACCCATTATCCAGAAAGTTCAGAATTACTGGAAAGGCCATCTCCCAATTTTTTAAAATGATTTCCTATTTCTTTGTAATAATAAAATTGTACCTTGTACTTGATCCCAACTAAGATATAATTACCTCTTATTGGGGCAGAACAGCCCTATTGGGTTTATTTCATGGTTAAATGATTCCCTTTTCTCTGTAATAATAAAACAGTACCTGTACTTGATCCCAACTAAGATATAATTACCCCTTATTGGGGGCAGAACAGCCCTATTGGGTTTATTTCATGGTTAAATGATTCCCTTTTCTCTGTAATAATAAAACAGTACCTGTACTAGATCCCAACTAAGATATAATTACCCCTTATTGGGGGCAGAACAGCCCTATTGGGTTTATTTAATGGTTAAATGATTCCCTTTTCTCTGTAATAATAAAACAGTACCTGTACTTGATCCCAACTAAGATATAATTAATCCTTATTGGTGGCTAAACAATCCTATTGGGTTTTTCAATATTTAAATGATTTTTAGCAGACTCGTACCCTATTATCCTCTCTTACCTATCCTCTGCAATCACATTTCTACTATTACCTTAATTCTAATTTTATTTTATACTAGCTATTTTATAAGAGCCCTTTAGTCATATAATTTAGCCAAAAGGATCCCAGCTCTTGCAATCATTTTAAAATACTTAACATCATTTTAAAATACTTACCTCAGCTTCTCTTACATGTTAAGGTTAGGGAGGGTTGCTAAAAGTAAGTACATACAGAGATACAACAGACAGACAAAGGGGCCAATTGATTAAAACACGAGTTCGAATCCCGAATGGGAAAAATTTGGATTGGATACAATCATTTCTGAATATCACGAAAACGCTTACGGAAAAATCGCATTAGTCACGATAATATCGTATTGGCGATCCGAAAGTCACAAAATTTTCGTACCGAACGATTGTAAACAGCAGCAGAACCTTTCCGAATGTTTCACACAAGTGTAGGAAAAAGTCGCGCAAGCGCGAAAAAAATCGGCAAAAATACGCTTGGAGCATTCAAATGAACGCTCCGAGCGTTCGTTTCTTAATAAATCTCCCCCAAAGTGTTTTCATCTGAAGATGGAAGGCCAGTAACCAAGCAGGGTATATTAGTTAAAGGGTCAGACAAAGTTGATGGTGGTTCTGTTGGTGGAAAGTTGACAGATGTAAATGGAAGCACATCGCAACCCCCCCGCCCCTGCGAGCGAAAGTTTACAGTCGCATACGGAGCAATGGGGAGAGGGCCTCATTACTCCGTATGGGAGCTACATTTCAAAATTTTGGTGCGGCGGGGTGGCATGCTGCCCCCAAGGCCCGGGCCCCAGGCCCCCAGAACTGTGAAATTATGATCATACAGCAGACTGGTGGGTTTTTTAAATAAATGATGTTACTTTCCAGTTTTGATGGTAACTGGACCTGGAGATGACAGATCCTCAGCCCACAGTTGTAGTGAGTGGGCTTATGCCTGCCAGCCGGGGCTCAGAAATGTGTTGGTGCCACTCTTCAGGACCTCCAAGTCACTTGCTGGAATGATCACATCAGAAACTGGTTTCTGGAAAAAACATAAAAGAGTAACTATCGTTATATTATTTCCTTTAGTCAATATATTTTTTTAAAAAACTACCCCTATGTGGAAGGGTCCCTTAATAGGTTATCATTTTTTGCAGGCCTTATTAACTGTTATAGCAGGATGGTCAGTCATTGACCTAATAAGACCTGTGAGTGTTACATTTTTGAATTTTATATATAATTTTTTTTACTAAAGGTGGTGCACTTCAATATCTGTTTTTCTTAAGATGATTTAATGTAAGGAATGAGGAACACTAATTCATTCGGGGTGCCAATACATTAACATTTTTGTTCAGACTCACACTCCTCTTTGAAAATTAATGACAGTGTAGGGATCTTTCTATAGAAACCACCGTGCCATCACCGTTTATTATTTCCCAGGGATCTCTTGCATAGGCTTAGGCTTGCATATGTGCAGCATACTAAAAATGGAAAAGAGTACCTTGGAAGCTCAGACTATGTAAATGTGCCAATGTTTAACTGCCCTCAAAGTGTTGCAACCATGGCACTTCTAAAGAATACATTATGTTGTGCTAAAACTCGCGCACAGCATGAAACAGCATGAAAAGAAAATAAATATTGTATAAATAAAGCTGTGTATTTGTCCTTACAAGTGATTTTACATCATGATTTATAATGCATTAAAAAGAACTATCCACTGGTCTTCATTTTTCATTTTGTACAGATTTTGAATTTTTTGTCACCTTCTTCAGACTCTTTCCAGCTTTCAAATGGGGGTCACTGGCAGACAAAAATCTATTGCTCTGTGAAGCTACAATTTTTTTGTTATTGTTACTTTTTATTACTTATCTTTATATTTGGGCCCTCTTCTATTCATATTCCGGTCTCTCATTTAACTCTACCTTAGCAAGTCTCAGTTGCTAAGGTAATTTAGACCCTAGCAACCAGATAGCTAAAATTCCAGACTGCTGAACAAATAGTAAAATAATTAAAAAAACAAAAATACTAAATTAAAACCAATCGCAAATTGTCTCAGATTATCCCTATCCACATCATATATTTACATACATTGATAAATAGAAAAAAGAAGGCAAATAATCAAAAAACTAAAAAAAATAAATAATGAAGACCAACTGAAAAAAGGATTAGAATTGGCTATTCTATAACATACTAAAAGTTAACTTAAAGGTGAACTACCCAACTTTTTTGTAGTTATTTACAGCCTCTTTAGGGCCAAATGAATACATTTTTGAGGTTGCAATAAATGCAATCATTTTTTTTTTTTTTTTTAAATGCAATTGCAGCATAAAAATGTTGTTGCGTAAAAAAGAATTTGGAGAGAAACAATATAGCACTTATTAAAATTAGGTAATGTGCTAAAAATAGCTGATGGAGGGCCCTGAGTGATGCCCCACTAAATGGCCCTTTTGTCATGGTGGTTAACGATCAATGGAACTGATCATTCTTAAATATCAAACACCACCCCACAACATTTTACAAAAATGAATAAAATATTTGTCTACATTTCTCATGATCCCCCCTGATCAATCATGAAAAGAGCTAATAATTACAATATGTTTTACATATACCAGAATATGTGAGAAGACACTATAGTTATATTTGCATATTAGATAATGTAGTCCGCTAAACCGCACACAAGTACAACATGTGATGTGAGCATACAGTAATAATTCAAATATTGATGTTTTTCCTAAGGAACTCCAATCTAACTTCTTCTTGTAAAGATCCAGATTTGTGCCAAAACTACCTGAAGCGATAGACACAAATAAGATAACAAAAGTCACTGTCTAAATTGTTTCACTGCATTATTTATTATTCAAAACAAGCCTGAAGGTAAATGATGCAGGTTCCTAGGTCACGCCAAAACCAATTATTTAGCCAAAAGGATTCTTTTTGCTGAAAAAAATGTGTTCTCTCTACCCAAAGCAGCACTGACTGGTGTCTGGGCACATTGTGCAACAAAGTGGCATAAAGACTCCTTTTTGGGTTCATAATTGGATTGGGTGTGACCTAGAATAAATAATGTTGTCAAACTATTTGGGCAATGTAAACTTTTTTCTTAATTATAATCTGCATGTTTTAAAGTCAGAAAGCACTGTTTGAAGGGCATTATTTACAAGCTTGCACACTGTAAAATGTCCATCTTGCAGGTTATAATAATAATAAAATGGTCAGTCAATGGACATAAATATAAAAGTCAATGTTGGATGTCTGAACAGACTTCCTGTCCCATTTCTTTGTACTAGATGTATAGTGTTCTCATGGTATAGTAATCTACAAGGGAAACAATTGATTCTGTATTACAGTTGATTCCTGTTCCGTTTGTTGGAGAAGGAGTAATGTACAATACGTGGCACATTAATCATTAATACGTGCCTTGCTATAAGAGCTTGATGGCACTTCAGTTTGTACAATGTTAGATGGTTATTGGTGTCCAAGCAAGAGGGTTACTGGGTGTCTTGCTTTTTTAATTATAGTTTATTTATACTAATATAGTGCTTTACAGTCCAGGCCTGCACTGGTCAGTTTTAAACTCAGGATACCGGTCCTGCAAGGAGTAGTGCTAACCACTGAGCCACCATTCTGCCAATAACATACACTCCTATTTACAGACATGGGGATTTATATTAGGAAACTAGTTATTAAGTACAGCACTGCCATTTAAACAAACCATTCACAATGTATTTATGATTTGCTATTGCAGAAGAAAGGTCCTATTTACTTAAATAAATTAATCTTCTAATGTTTTTAAGGCATGATGTTCCACATTCCAGAAAATACTGGGAAAAACCTGGTCTAAATCCTCCTGAATATATGTATTTATTTATATATGTGTCCTTATCCTAAAAACCCATTATCCAGAAAGTTCCAAATTACAGAAGGGCCACCTCCCATAGACTCCATTTTAATCAAATAATTCACATTTTTAAAAATGGTTTCCTTTTTCCCTGTAATAATTAAACAGTGCCTGTACTTGATCCCAACTAAGATATAATTACCCCTTATTGGGGGCAGAACAGCCCTATTGGGTTTATTTAATGGTTAAATGATTCCCTTTTCTCTGTAATAATAAAACAGTACCTTGTACTTGATCCCAACTAAGATATAATTAATCCTTATTGAAGCTAAAACAATCCTATTGGGTTTAATTAATGTAGAAATATTTTTTTAGTAGACTTAAGGTAAAAGATCCGAATTACAGAAAGGCCCCTTATCCAGAAAACCCCAGGTCCCAAACATTCTGGATAATGGGTCCCATACCTGTACTTTAATATATTTGTATATATATCAGAATGTTTACTGCAGCTTTAAAAAATCATGACATAAAGAGCCCCTGACCCCAGCATAATTCAGTGTATAGTATGCTACATAACATTTTCATATAGAGAGTTTTTTTTGTTAGGAAATTTGATTTAACTGCATAATAGGTATCCTTTTTTTTATATCCACTTCTTGGAGGATTCTTTTCCCCACAGACACTCTAACACATATTACAGTACATGCATAATGTATTATTCTCACTGCCGACAGAGCCCATTCTCTTATTGTTGGAGCTGTGTAAGAGATGTGTTAAAGTGAGGATTTGTTCATCCTTATGCTGGCAACATTTGCTATTTGTAGGTAAGGGCTGTACTGGCTGCAGTTCCCGCTGGAGCATGCGCTGATTGGAACTCGATCCCTGCGAGGTAATTACAGCAAGCAATGTGTAACACACTGACTTCTACAAGTGTCAGAACAATCTTGATTGATAGCTCACTTTCTTAAAGGGATATTTGTAAAATCCTTAAATATCCCTTAAAAAATACTTCTAATTTTTGAGTACTAGGCAATGTTCTGTTAATACACATGTAACTATATTTTTAATAAAATTACACATTTTAAAACAGCTGCGCAGCTTTTTTGTGTCACACATTTTGCTGTCCTGTTAAAGTGGCCATTAGACTTAAAATAGAATTTAGTATGATGTAGAAAATGGCATTCTAAAACAGTTTGCTATTGATCTTCCTATTTTTTTTTCTTTGTGGCTGTTGATTTATTTAACTTTTGTTCTGCAGTTATCTGGTTGTTAGGGTTACACACTAGCAACCAGGCAGTGGTCTGCTTGGGAGCAGTGTTGGACTGAGATGGCAGGGGCCCACCAGAAAACCCTGGACCATGGGCCCACTCTGAAAACTTTAATTCCTCCTCTCCTCCCTCAAACTCTTTATTATCCTTGTCTCTTCTCTACATACTATACTCTATTCTTCCATCTATCAAGCTTCCTTGTCCCATACTGAAATAGGAAATGGCCACGAATAGTTAGAAGCAAGAGGGCCCACTGACACCTGGGCCCACCAAGTGTTTTCCTGGTATCCAGGTGGGCCAGTCCGACACTGCTTTGGAGATTAATTGAAGAGGGTTGCTACAGAAAGCTAATAAAATGGAACCACCCGTGGTGCTAGGGTTTGCACCTTTTCAAAAAAAAAAATTCTGGCCTTCCTATATTTTGAAATTTTTTCCCTATTAATAACATTGGCATCAGCAGTAAAAACACTGGCCAGGTGGCTACCATATGTGGCGCTTCTCTTCTTAATCCTCTTATAGGAGGCATGGGCAGGTGGCAGAGCCAAACTAAGTGGCAATGTCGCCAAAAAGGACTATCTGCCATTCTTTTTTCTGTTCGTTACATGCACAATTCATTCTCCACTGGCAGATATATAGGCGCCCCACTACCACCCCCCTAAAGCTGCCACCCTAGGCGCACGCCCTCAGAAATACAGCCCTCTAGGAAATACTCATTGACCCAGCTCCATGGAAGTCCCCCATCTTCCCATGATCACCAGCACCACCACCCTCCTGATCCAGCAATACAGACCCCCGCCACTCACTCCCTTCTGTGACTTACTTAGCCCCCCCCAGTTGCTGCTTAGCCATAGTTCCTGCCCTGGCTTAGGGTATATGAAGTCTTTGCATTCATAGCCAGTAGGAAAGCCACAGCTCTTTTTAATGGAATAATGTTAAGTGGCTATATAGAAACCTGGAGTGGCAGAATCTGTAGATTCAGGCAAATGCCAGAGGGGCTGCTGTGAGATGCCATAGACAGTAACTATCTCTTGGGCCCGTTTGGGCCTCTGTGTACATGAAATGCCAGGGACTATTTTGAACCTCAGTCCAGCCTGGCCACTTGTACTGTATTTGCCCTTTCAGCCTGTGGGTCAATTTCTCGAACACTATAGTGATACAGGTACCACCTTCTCCAGGCAGGTGCTAATTCTAGGGCTCCCTTGAGTCCATGCACCCTGTACAAACAAAAGGGAGACCTGCAAACGTTATTGGGCCTGAAATTCTGAAAAAAAGGCTGCATATGGGGTACAGTAAATGTAAATGATGCTAATTTTTTGCACTTTGCAAGCTGATAGCTAAATGAGGTCCCAAGTAATGTAGATATTATTAGACCTAATGTAGGATGACTATTATCATTTTTTCATAATGACCTTAAAATGATAATATTATAGGGCCCTTTTTAGAGCTGTCAACCTCATTCTTTTAAACTTTGGGGGACCTGCGGCGTGCTGCGTTAGCCGAAAGTGACGTCAGTACATGTGCACACATTCCAGAAGTGACGTCACAAGCGTGCACAATTGACATCTGAAGCCAGCCAAAAAATTCACCAAAGGCTGAATGTGCATGATTGCCTGTAATTTAACGGAGAACTGTGGGAGATGGAGGAAAAATTAGGAGAATGCTATCAATGGCCAGGAGACCAGGGAAGACAACACCCGAAAAAGTAGGGGAGGGGTTGACAGCTCCACTGTCTTCTGACCAAATGGGATCTGAGCCCCAAAAAGTCATACACTACTCTAAAGGCGGCTGCATGCCCAAGACTAATGCACAGGCCCAAACAGTCCTCCACCAGTCACTTAAATAGCAGCTGTCTATGGCAGCCCCTCTGGCATTTGCCAGAAGCCACAGATGGCCAGTCGGGCCTGCAGTGTGCCCACAGTGCCTGTTGTTTGACATATGCAGCTATTTACGGTGTGTGGTTCCAGTTTTATTGGCCCATTCCCCTAAACATAACCTTATTATGTGGCCCTCCATTTGCATTGCCAGTTGGATAATGTAGATAGTCATTCGCCCACAGCTCTTGCCTTGGCCCTAAAGCTGGCCATACACGTGGCGATCTGACGATGTTTCGTACGACCATCGGTCGTAAGATCCGCCACACACCATTCAGGGCTGAATCGGCAGGTAAGGAGGTAGATACAATAGGATTTCTACCTCCTTCTGCCGATTCAGCTCTGAAGGGAGAATTTTGGTCAGGCGCCTTCTATGGCACCCGATCAAAATTTTCCAACTGGTCCGATCGGTGAGTCGGCCGATATCAGCAGCTTCCTGCGATATCGGTCGACTCGCTGACATACCATACACGCACCGATTATCGGACGAAATGAGGTTTCGTATGATAATATCGGTGCTTGTATGGCCACCTTAACCCGTCCTTCAGCCAATATGGCTTATGTCAGCCAAGTTCGGAATACTATCTATGGCAGCGGTTCTCAACCTGTGGGTCGGGACCCCTTTGGGGGTTCAAGGACCCTTTCACAGGGGTTGCCGAAGACCATTGGAAAACACATATTTCCCACGGTCTTAGGAATAATTTTATGGTTGGGGGTCACCACAACATGAGGGAAAGGGTCCAGGCATTAGGTTGAGAACCACTGATCTATGGATAACTGTGCATGTGAGGGAAAACACATTCAAGCACTTGGGAACTCGCCACTGTTACTATATTTTAGGATAGCAGAAAACACAAGACTTTTGGGGTTCAAAAGACATGTGCGTCAATACAATTCGATTTTTAAAACGTGTAAACTCGGGGCAAGAAGGTACTCTCTCTCTCACGCCCTCCCGTACGTATTCTGCCCAGGGCACTGGCTGATGAAACGAAAAATCCTCCGTGCCCCGGCGCCTTTCCATGTGAGGCAGGGGCAGGGCCCGACCGCCCCTCCTTTTATTCTTTCCTCCTCCTCCGAGACTGTCAGTCAAGCAGCAGAAGCTGCAACCGGCCGGAAGCGCTGGGAAAGATGTGGCCAGCAGCAGCAGCAGCAGCCAGAGACGCGGTAGGGGCTGGAGGATAGGGGAAGCGCTGTCAGTAGGACATAGAGGAGTGAGTGGTGCAGATGCCGGTGAGAAGCGGTTGGAGGGGAGGGAGCGGGCTGTGTGTGTGCATGGCAGCAGCAGGGAGGGCTCTGGCTGCAGGAGAGGATGTGAGCTGGAAATGCTGCAGGGTGCCAGTGTGCTGCCTCTAAATGCCGGGGCGCTACTCTGTCCATGCCCGTCTGTCCATGCCCGTCTGTCCATCTCTGCTGCTACCCGCTATTGGATTCTTTGGGGGTTTTCTGTTCATTTTGGAAGAATGTCTCTGCTTGTACATTTATTAAGTGGGGATCGTTTTCTTTCTTCACACGTAACCCTTATCTCCCAGTTCTGCTATTTCAGATGCCTAGACACGTCCTGCCCAAGAGCTTCTAGTGGGGAATGCTGGGAGTTGTAGTTTAATATCATTTGAATAGCTAAAATCTGTGCCATTTATTTGTTTATTTGCAGTTGGAGCAGCTGCTGCAGTGTCTGTCCATCCTTCGCTGCCACCCAGCAGAGCTGAGATAGATGGATAGGATACGATCCAGTCCAGGAAACAGGAGGGAGGCGCATTAAATCAGACCCCTGTGCCTGGCAGGAGACAGAGGAAAGACCAGAAGGGGCCAGATCTGAATTGGATGTGGGAGAAAAGAGATAGAGGGAAACGCCTACAGAGCCAGAAGATCTCTCTCTCTGTCTCGCACACTCTCTCACACACACAGACACACACACACTTCTCCTCTGAGCAGTCTTTCCTTTCCGGGGCTGGCTATAGAAAGCCCTGCCTGAAGATTGCACTCTGGGCTGTGCTTCTCTTTTCAACTTCTCCTATATGCCTGTGAAGAAAACTTTCCTGGATCTTGCCATTTTTTTGGATGTGCCTATAGTGTTGATAGATCAAAAAATCCAATTTCCCCTTCTAAAGGACAAGTGGGAGGAATTTCTGCAAGGGGACCGCTATGGCTGCTGTCAGCACCGCAATCTCCACCATGGCCAGTAAGACCAAGACTAAGAAAAAACATTTTGTGGCCCAGAAAGTCAAATTGTTCCGAGCCAGCGATCCTTTGCTGAGCGTCCTGATGTGGGGAGTGAACCACTCGGTAAGGGAATATGACTGAGTGGTCCAATGGCTAATTGTTAGCTCTCACTGTCGGTGTCCTTTGCTATTGATTTTATGGTTGCTGATGTTAGGACATAAGGGTATGTGACCTGTGAAGGTATGATGCCTGGCTGCTTTTTTTTTATGATGTGGCTCTCTGTGATGAATTAAAAGAGGTATCTGATCTGCAGCCTTACAGTTGATGTGAAACTACAACTCCCAGAATTCCTTAATTGCCAGATTTTGGGATTTGTATTTCCACGGTAGTGTTGCTAGTCTTGTCTATAAAAAGGTCATGATTTTCTGTTGCGTATTCTGTAGTCCTGTGCCATTTTATGGGATGTTGACTCTTATTGGTTTTGCCTCATAATTATGCAGCCCATAAGATATAAGAGCTGCGGGTCTCCATGCTGCAGCCTTGGCTAGTTTAGGTTACAGCAGTGTTTATTAACCATCACCAACCATGGATTTGTATGAAGCTGCTTGATTTTTACTTGCCCCTAGGCAGTGCATCAGTGAACAAAGGCAAACCGGGCTGCTTGTGTTCCCCTTTATCTAATAATTTGCCCACTTGCACAGGTTTGCCTACAGCTCCGTGATGCAGGGCTTTTGATCTGCGGAGAGTTGTCGGCTGATAACAATATTTATTTGGCTTATTGTTGTCCTTACCTTGGTTTTAGCCTGATGCTCATCTCTGTACTCTGTAGATGGGAGGGTTTGAGGAAGCTTTTAAGCAAAATAATTTGTTTAATGGAAAGATAAAATAATAGGTCAAGGATTGCCCACTCTGCCAGTGAACTGTGTGCGTGCATGTTTATGTGTATACACATAATATCACACATGAACAAGTTTATGGCTGATGATGGCGTGGTATTGCCATTGCTGATGTGGTCAAAACAGCCCGAGTGCCATAGGTCTAGTACAAACTTGTCCCTCCAGCAGTTTTAAAATTATTTCCCCATTTATACTAATCCTGTAGTTCTAGAACAGTTGGAGGGCCAAGGTCTCTGCTAGCTTGGCATCTTGTTGAACTGTAGAGATATCACTGAGGGCAAACCTTTATCATCACTTTACACTTGAGAAACAAAGAGGTTATGCAGCAGCTGCATCCCTTTACACTTTATAACAGGATTCTCACTGAATTAATGACAGGTGGTACCTATGGGTTTAAACTGCCATTCTCTTCCAGGAATAAAGACCATCTTCCCCTGTTTACATTACTGCATTATACTGGCGGAGTGAGTGGTGCTGTATCAACTCCCCCCCCCCCCATGCACTGGAAACTGGAACTCCTGTGCTATATTTGGCTTCTAAAATATGGCTTAGAGATTCCCTGTTGCATTGCTTGGATGTTTGTATTGTGATCCCTCAGCCAGGGATAAACAGATTTCATAGGAGATGTATCTTCCCAGTTCTAGCATTAGTAAAGGAGAGATGAAGCTTGAATGGTTGGTAGTGTGCCCGCGCTTCAGTCTGCCTGGCAGGACATCTTTTGTCTCTCTGGGTTATGAATAGATCTGACTTCTAACTTGCACTAAAATCTTACTGCATTCACGGCAGTGCCATTGACTCCAGGACTCCTGTGGAGTTCCCTCCTATGCTTCGCTCCTCCGAGCCTTGGCCGATCCCGGAGTGTCACCCGTGTCATTTTAATCTGATTAGTAGATAGAGAGAAATATGATCGCTGCTTGTTGATGGCAGGCCCATGAAAGTTTAAATATCTCTGTGGGTCTTTGCCCGTGCTGTGACTTATTAGGGGACTTAATGTTATTGGAAAATTCAACTACAAAGCGGTTGGAGGACTCATTAAATGAGGCAGATGTTGCTGCCATTCAGCAAATGTAATTATGGCATGTTTTCCGTTGCATTATCTTAAATTAAGAAATAGCATGCTGGAGTACTTTAGCACCATGAGCATTGGCACACTGCGTGATCTGTACTCTACCAGCTGTTTTACCAGCATTATTTGGGAGTATTATAACATGTGTGTGCTGTGACTGCCAAATGCATAAGTTCATATATAACAAAACTACAAACTTACCAGCTAAGGCTCCTGGGAGTTGTATTACAGCACATTCCTATTTCTATTAATGATATGGAACACAATATTATTGGCAGTGTTTTTTCATTATTGTGTGCATATTGTTAACCTATCTATCCTGCCTGTTTCCAGCTAGTTGATGGTCTGGGTCGCTCACCCTAGCAAAAGAAATCGCAAAGATCCTGAGGCTTTTATTTTGAGCTCACTCCTGTTCACCATTTTGACTTTAAGGGCAATGACGATTGTCATTGACACTTTAAATTACCTTTTGATCTGGAAGAATAAAGATTGCCACACATAAAACATGTTACATGCAGCAATCTGGTGTAATTGTGGGAAAATACAGAAGAAGCTAATTTTTCAGGTGATTACCGTTCCCTGTTTGTCATTACCCTTAACCAGCTCTCTGGTTGCTTTGGTAATTAAGCCCTAGCAACAAATATAATATGAGGGGAAACTGTCAGACCGCAACCTTTAACTCCTCGTGGCAGTTTTTGTTTTGGGGAAAAAATGCTTCAGCATTTTAGGTTGATGACACAAATGGGGAACGTGGGGAACTTTGTTATGCGTGGGAAATTGCGCTCCCCGCAGGCATCAAAGCTCCTGACAATACTTTGTACCAGGATGAATCGAAATCACTGATGAATCGAAAATGTCTTTGTCTGCATTTGCGTGATTACTAAAGTAAGATGGCCATACAAGGGTGAACGAAAGCTGCCGACTGGGTCCCTTCAGATCGATTTGGCAACTTATTGGCCTGTGTATGGGGCATCCCGAAGGGCCTGCACCTGCTATATCTGGCTAACAATGAGCCATATATTAATCAGGCTGGTTTAAAAATCCCACCAGAAAAGGAACGCTACAGCACATTGATGCTTTTTTTTTTTTTTTGTCTGACAGATCTTCATAGGTCCCAGTGGCTCCTAGGGCCAACAATTTAATCAAACTTGCATTTGAATCAAATGAGTCTCCAGCCGCTTTAACATATTATACTTTATTTTTAAAAAGTCCCATTATAACTACAATGCGGTATAGATAAGGCACAAAGATCTGTACCTCTTTGCTCATAAAAGCTTTCTGCATAGCAAATGGGACCCACAGGTGCAACTATATTTTCTGCAACACTTAGTTCATGCAGAAGTACAAACTCAGAATGGCATATTGTCTCTGCTTATTCATTGTGGGTTCTGGCAAATGCCAGAGGGGCTGCTGTAAGATGCCATAGTCAGTCACTATTTATTGGGCTGGGGGGGCTGTTTGGGTCTCTGTGTACTTGGAATGCCAGGGCCTATTTTGCATCACAGTCCAGACCTGACAACTGGAACTTAAGTGTCAATACTCTCCCAATCTGTAGCTACAGCAGCACTTCCTACCCCCAAAGGATAAATGTGCGAAAAAACCTCTTGCATGTATGAATGGTTTATATATGTGTATTATGACATTATATAGCTATTGCATTCTATATGAGATAGTATCTAGTTTAAATGAAGTACAGCAGCTCTGCACTGTGGGGCGTATTAGATATTTAAAGGGGAACTCCACCCAAAAACAACTTGAACTTTTTGAAAAGAAAACCTAATTTCAAGCATAATATAATTTGCAATATACATTAATTAAATATATGCAGCTTTTTCATGATTTTTAATGTAATGATATGGTTTTGAACAGTTATCTAAGCCCTGCCCCTTGTTCTTCTGCTGATCTGGCTAACTACTTTGAGACTCTAAATAAAATATAACAGGCCTTCAGCCTGCATCCTCTAAATCCAACAATTCCCTGCATATAAGGAAAGGAACATCACAGTGCAATGCATTGTGGGTTATGTAGTTCCTGCATGCTGCCTGTAAGCTGTGCAGTTAAAGTTGTTAAAGTTTGTAACATCAGTGTTTTAGTCTCCTCCCCTGCCATAATTTCAAATGATGCAGAAAGAAAAGAACTGCTTTGCAGCTGGATTTAAGCATATAAGAATTGTATTTATTCATACTTTTGAAGGAACGGATTACAGCGATAGATATATTAGGAGTTCCCCTTTAAATTTTGTTGTGATAACTTAGTTCCTATTTACTGTTGCATTTTAAAGGATGTACTAAATCCAGGATTCATTTCAGAGCTTTTCCCAAATGCCATGATGTTTAGCAACACTGGGTTTGACAGAATCCCTTGGATTAGCTCTGCAAAACCTTAACCATTGTTTTCTTGTAAATCTTTTGGTTCTTGGGGCTAAAGAGAAATCTGGCATGTAACAAAATATAAGTTTTTTTTGACTAATTCCACTCGATTGATATAAACAGGGGTATTACAGAGTCACACAGAGATACAGTTGCTAGTTCAGGCCTTTGTAATATATGGTTCTTTCCCTGTATTTGTGCTGCTCAATGTGGCTGGCATTGTGCTGTGGATTTGCTGGATGATGAGGTACAGACAGGCCATGTTAGAATGATTTGCACTGTGGCACAGGCATTATAATGTAATGAGGCTGCACGCCCGGCCTAGCAAATTCTGCGTTTCCGTAAAGGAAGTGGTTTTCAGTCAGCACATTCTGCATAGTGGCAATCTCTTTATTTACCTCCAGAATGATTAGTCATTAAACCAGTTTATTTCTCATTTTGTTTTCCTGTGATTGAAACCCTTTATCCGAGACTTGTCATAAAACTCTCACACCTGCACATATATGTTTTGACTTATATTTCATTAAAAAACATATAGTGAAGAATCTCTTTTTGCCAGGTCTGCGAGGTTGGTAAAGTTGATCTGGTAGTGCTGGCAGTCATAGTCATGGTTGCAACCCTTGTACATGCTGTTTACATATTTTATACCCCCCTCACGCAAGACCATTATAGCCATATGTGAAGAAAAGGAATGTACAACCTGTAGTCCTCTAGTCATTGTTGTTGAAAGTTCCAGCATATTCTGGTCACAAAGAAAATATTCTAATTTCATTTTTTTTACAACCACTCACTGTTTAGGTGGCCACACACGTGGCGATTTGCGATCTTTCGTGCGACCAGTCGGTCGACTCGACGACTTGCCATACACACACCAAATATGTTACGAAACGAGGTTTCGTACGATATTATCAGTGCGTGTATGGCCATCTTTACTTTGAGATTATTGGTGCAAAACTGATTGTAGTGTTTCATTTGTTTTACTTGTTTATTGTCTGTACCTGTTCTCTGTGATATTTCTTGTGTTTAGTGATCCCAGCCTTATCCTGTAACTCTCTCCTCTTTATAAATAATCTTTGTTAGGTCACACCCTATTTATTTAATCTCTCCTTTCAGAATTATTTGAGGTTGGGTGTTTGTTTCTGTGGTGTTTAACTCTTCCCATACCTGCCTGTTGCTTGATGAGCAAGCTTTCCGGATATCCTTAAACATTCATAGGCAAACAAGTTCCCCCAGACAACCTTCAGCGTTATCATGAGTACCGGCACCTGATATGCTTTTTAGTTCAATGGAAGCATATGATTGCCATGGAATATATACAGCAGTGCTTTCCATTATTTTGCATGTGGGCAGCGGATTATCCACTACACCAAAGGGGTCATTAACATCTGCAAGTGCAGTTCTACACCACTGTCAGTTGTGCATAAAACCACTCTCATTAAAGGTACTTGTGTCAAAATGCGCTTCTTGCACTTCTGTATAGTGCCACTCACTGCTGTCCGTTCTGGATTGAATACTGCTGCACCTATTGACACAGGAGACCCCTGGAGCTACCACCACCTTCTGACCAGGGATGCCAAGGTTCAGCCTTTTTCGGCAGGATTCATATTCGGCTTAATCCACGCTCCTGGCCAAACCAAATCCTTAAAATCACGTTACTTTTTGTTGCATAAACACGGAAGTTGAAAGTTTTTTGTTGCACGCTGAGCACGGTTCTCTTTAGCTCTCCTTTGTCCTGATTTACATATACAGATTAGGATTCGGATAGGTATTCACCTGAATAACGAAGGATCTGGGGTTTTGCTGAATTAAAAAATTCACCCACATTTTTGGTGCACCCCTACATCTGACCAGGTGGTAGCTACAGGGTTCCCTTTATGCCCAGTGTTAATAGGCGCAGCACACTTTCATCTAAAGAAATGAGACAGACCTGGCCTGGCAATCTGTGATTTCTGGCAAATTTTAGAGGAGCTTCTGTAAGATGCCGTACACTGTCACTACGGGCTGGTGGGGGGCTATTTGGGCCTCTGTGTACTTGAAATGTCAGGGCTTATTTTATATCCCATGCCAGACCTGGGTGCAATGTTGCTTGCATGCCGACCACTGGAAATGATGCTAGATGGATTTCCATGCAGCTTTATCCGATTTGCGATGAAATGTGTGTGCAGTTGCGGTAATTTTGCAGATTCAGGTGCAGCACAATCATGCTTAGCGCATCACCCCCTTGCAACCATAATGATTCTGTAATTCTGAGGAAAAACACAGCATTGTAGGAATAAAACATGGTGTTTGTGCTCAAAATTGCTCTTTGCTCACTGCACTTGCAGGCGCACATGTAACCTTAAATGTTTTTATGCTAATATTAGAAAGGTTAAAGCCAAGTTCAAGCCCCCTTGGAGGTCCAAGCTAGGGTCAAGGCCCTCCCCACCTCAAAACCAGTTTACAAATACAGGATAATATCAGTCTGCTTTTGGCAAGGTCTTGCCAATTTTTGCCTGCAGAAGGAAACTTCGTTTGACTTTGGAAACTGAAGTGATGCAAAGGGCTTTCCACCGGCGACTTCTGTAGTTATCTAGGAAACCCTTTTGGAGCAGTTATTTGCCCAAGATAGTATTAATCTGTCGCAGGCGAGTAGGTTGCTCTGTGGGGTCTTGCTCTTAAATCAAATGTATGGAGTCAGATCCACACTTCTGCTACTGATTTGGCTATCATTATGCCTGGCCTATTGCATTATTATCTGACTGGCCCACAGCTGTGAGAGATGTGATCAGATATCCAGGAACATGGCCGATATGTGACCATTGGACTTGTATTTGTTCAGTACCTGCAATGTTTGCTTTTGTCTGCCTGAACTAGATATTGGTGCTTTCTACTAAAATGATAATCATCTCTGTTTAGATGTTGAAGAATCCTGATCAAAATTCTCTTTCAGGCTTTGCTGGAACGTCAGTGTTTTTAGCTGTAATCCTTTGTTGCTCCAGCATGAATTGCTTGTGCTTTGTGCCCAGAATCAACAGAGCGCACACAGAAAACATCTAATTCCAGCTTTTAGGGCTCTTTCCTTGCTTTTAGGATATTAAAAACGGAAAGTTGCTTCCATTTAGAAATGAGAACTATGATTAGATACTGTTATCATTTTGAATGCTCATGGCTTTAAGCATTATTTATATGCATATGTTACTTATTTATTTACATATGTTGGTTGTAGAGAGTGACAAACACAGATGCATTAATCCCCATGGCTTGTGAAATATTTATTTAGAAAAATTACATTTTAATTTCAATTAATATTGCTCTGTTCATTCATCAGACAAGTTTGGTGTTGACCATTGTATGGTGTATCAGCAGATGAGCAGCTGAAGTGCATAGGAGCTTCTGCATTGTGTTTGTGTAGATTGGGTGGTTGGAAACAGTAGAGGGTCAGCCAGTGTATGGCTGGAAACAGTAGAGGGTCAGCCAGTGTATGGCTGCCTTAAATGGTGCATTTAAAGAGGTTTTCCCACCTTTAAATTCACTTTTAGTATAATTTAGAAAGTTCATTTGCAATTTGTCTTCCTTTTTTAGGGTGAAGACACACATAGCTACTAGTAGCAGCTGATCATTTACTGATAACTGTCTCTACGTGTGTTTTAGTAGAGGCAATTCTCAGTATTGTCTATGGCAGGGGATTTTCTGGCATTTAGTAGCCGTGAAAAGTAGCTGCTACTAAGTAGCTCTGTGTGTCTTCATCCTTATTATTTTCCGTTTCTACATTATTAAGCTTTTTGTTCAGCATTTCTTCAGTTTGGAATTACAGCAGCTATCTGGTTGCTAGGCTCCAATAATAATAACAATAATAAAACAGTATCTTGTACTTTACCCCTACTATACTACTATACTTTATTTTTAGTAGACTTAGAGGCCCATTTATCAATGTACGATAGATTTGGAATAGAAAAAAACCCATATTTTTTCTAACTTTTGGAACTGTGCGTATTTTCTTCGACTTTTTTGTGACAATTTGTACGACAAAATCTTATTTGTCGCAACGAGTACAAAAGTTTCGGATTCATTCAAGCTTCAGTATCGTGACTTTCCTTGGGCCAGGTTGGAGCTACAGAGTGCTATTGAGCCCAATGGGAGGCTTTCCTTGGGCCGGGTTGGAGCTGCAGAGTGCCATTGAGCCCTATGGGAGACTTTCCTTGGGCCAAGTTGGAGCTGCAGAGTGCCATTGAGCCCTATGGGAGACTTTCCTTTGGCCGGGTTGGAGCGGCAGAGTGCCATTGAGCCCTATGGGAGACTTTCCTTTGGCCGGGTTGGAGCGGCAGAGTGCCATTGAGCCCTATGGGAGACTTTCCTTGGGCCAGGTTGGAGCTGCAGAGTGCCATTGAGCCCTATGGGAGACTTTCCTTGGGCCGGGTTGGAGCTGCAGAGTGCCATTGAGCCCTATGGGAGACTTTCCTTGGGCCAGGTTGGAGCTGCAGAGTGCCATTGAGCCCTATGGGAGACTTTCCTTGGGCCGGGTTGGAGCTGCAGAGTGCCATTGAGCCCTATGGGAGGCTTTCCTTGGGCCGGGTTGGAGCTGCAGAGTGCCATTGAGCCCTATGGGAGACTTTCCTTGGGCCTAGTTGGAGCTGCAGAGTGCCATTGAGCCCTATGGGAGACTTTCCTTTGGCCGGGTTGGAACGGCAGAGTGCCATTGAGCCCTATGGGAGACTTTCCTTGGGCCAGGTTGGAGCTGCAGAGTGCCATTGAGCCCTATGGGAGACTTTCCTTGGGCCGGGTTGGAGCTGCAGAGTGCCATTGAGCCCTATGGGAGACTTTCCTTGGGCCGGGTTGGAGCTGCAGAGTGCCATTGAGTCCTGTGGGAGACTTTCCTTGGGCCGGGTTGGAGCTGCAGAGTGCCATTGAGCCCTATGGGAGACTTTCCTTGGGCCGGGTTGGAGCTGCAGAGCGCCATTGAGCCCTATGGGAGACTTTCCTTGGGCCAGGTTGGAGCTGCAGAGTGCCATTGAATCCTATGGGGAGGCTTCCAAAAGCATGCCCTGAAGGTTCAAAGTCAGAAAGGTTTTTGCGTTGTTTACGATCGTTCGGATATGAAAATATTTCGTACCACGATATTTTCGTACAAGCACGATGGGACTTTTTGGCGAAATGAACGCACATCAGAAATTTTCATATTTAATGCAAATTGACGCAAATCGTACTCCTAACTCGGACTTTAATGAATCGGCCCCTTAAAGTATGTAGATCCAAATTATAGAAAGACCCCTTATCCAGAAAACCCTAGGTCCTGAGCATCCTGGAAAACAGGTCCCATATCTGTAATTAAAGTATCAACGCCAATAAAATTGTAGCCTCACAGAGCAGTAGTTTTTTGGCTGCTGGGGTCAGTGACCCCATTTAAAAGCTGGAAAGAGGCAGAAGAAGGTGGCACATAATTCAAAAACTATATAAAAATATGAAGAACATACTAAAAGTTAACCAGAAGGTGAACCACCCCTTTAATAATACAGAGTTCAAGCTAACTGGTTGGGTAGAAAAACATTTTATAACTGGTTACAAATTTTCAATCAAAATTAAAGAGAAAAACAATTGTGTTTTTATTACTTTGAAAGGTTACAATTTACAAAATTAGGTGCAATTAAATAATTAATCCTTATGTACAGTCGTGTAGCACATGTTCTTCAGAATGACTTTGGGTTCTGCAGTGCAAAGTGAGCATTCACTTCACCGGATGAAGGCATTCATTAGATTTCCTGGCAGCCAAACATTATTTGTTTAGAACCTGCTTTACCAGGAAAGTAAACATTGACATCGCTCTTATTACGAGTCCTTGGAATGAGTGGCTTCCCAGTTTCCCTGAACTGAATAATAGCGAAACATTGAAACAGTGCAAAGTTACAGAATTGATACAAGATACAATGAACACTTTTGCCCTACCTCTAATTCCATGATGAAAACTTATCTACAGTTTTTGACTTGTTCCTAATGGATTTATCAGGCGACCCGCTGCCCGTGGAAATTTCAATTTGATTGAAACTTATGTGCAGGAAAACTGCCCCCGAATGGAAGGTTTATTTTGATAGATATAAAATGATATACCTATACCTGTAACAAAACAGGATAGGATATTCACAAATATATAAATCTGTTGTTTCAAACTTTCCTGAATTCTTCAAAAGAGAGAAAGAAAGTGAATGTTTATCTTTGTTCTTTTGCATTAAAGAAGAACTAAACAAGTAGAGCAGAAATGTTGTACATTATGTTTTGCACGTATGTACCAGTCCAAGGCCCCCACAGCCCTTTAGCAGGGAAGATCTGTGCCCCAAAGATGCCCCAGTAGCCCCCCATCTTCTTTCTTGCTGATTCCCTGCACATACTCTGTGCTGCTGGCACTTACCTGAGCTTAGGGGCCCACTCACAATATACTGTATATTTATTGGCCTGCTGTCCAAACTTTGCCCAGATGTCATACAGGTTAGAAACTTTTCTCACTGATCTGCAGAGACCTGCATCACATTATTAAACCTCTTATTCTGATTACAGTACCTTTTCCCCCTGCCTTTTCCTGTTTACATTTTTTTTCTTTCTTTGTTGGGTCCTACCTTGTGACTAAGTTTTATCTCAGAAAACCCTGCCAGGAAAAAACTAGGCCCAGGCAGACATTAGATACAAGGATATCATTTTCTACCTGCAAACGGAAAAATGGTGATACACAACACTACACAGTAGTGCATCTGGAAGGGTATCTTTGTGGTTTCACGATAATTCTTTCCATTGAATTTAATGTTATTAAATTCCCACCCTGTGGCCTCAGCTCAGAATTAAAAATATAATATGTGTGTTATTTGTTACTGGAATCTTTATCTTCATATGAGTGGGGTTATTGTGCATCCAACAGGTCTACCAGTTTAATTTAGTCACATAGGAATACATTACAGTGATCAAGTCATAGTAATACAGCTTGGTCTTTTTCCTGGTAGCCATGCAACAGCAAGAAAAAAACTAAATTCTAAAATATCCAATGACTTGCATATCTTTTGAGACATACATTATAAAATGTGGGGTAACTACCGTTTATCATAATAGTGACCTATTGATATATCTGATATTTTTTCTTTTGGATCCATAGCTATAAAATTGAAAATTTATAACCCAGAACCCCCCTTACAAGGGTTGATTCTTAATGGTATATGTGGGTAATGTATTTTTAGATGCTGCCTTGGCATCTAGAGGTATGAACTGAGGTTTTCCAGGAAAGGGGTCTTTCTGTAATTTGGATACCCTTCCCTCAAGTCTGCTAAAAATAATTTAAACATGTATTAAACCCAATAGGATTGTATAGGAATAATTATATCTTAGTTGGGATCAATTACAAGGTACTGTTTTATTATTACAGAGATAAAGGAGATCAATTTGTACAATTTTGAAATATTCAATTATAATAAAAAGCTTTCTGGAAAACAGGTTTCCAGATAATAAATCCCATACCTATATTAACTGTTACAAAAGGGGAACATTTAATAACAGGTTCATTTACTGAAGTATTGTCTGAAACCAAATAATTAGTTGGTATTGGCCTTTAGACCTGAAACAATCTTTGTTATTACATTGCTGCCAATAGTACAGTTGTGACTGTGAAGGTTCATTTAGAAAATCCTCTCTAAATTAAGCAGGAGCTTGAGTATCTTGGTCATTTTTGTAGCTGTTTAAATATAAAGACTCCAAGTGCCAAAATATTGTCCCTCGTATAATAAAAAGTCTGTTAATTTTCATAGAATTACAGACTGCTGAGCAGCAGGCAATGTTTTCAAAACTTTTATTGCATATTATGGTTACTTCCTTATTACAGTTAGAGATTTATAGTAAATATATTTGTAATTTTAACACTGAATGTATCCAACACAATGTCCATTTCTATGTTCAAGGTTATAGCTGCTTTATGGCAATGTGCATTTTGCTCTATACTTTGTGCTAAAGGGACACTATTATTTTAATTACTTTTTGTTTACTGAATATATTTCTTTTTGCTATTAATAGTTACTTTTATTCCTTTGTATATTTTAACCCAGCTGATATTAATATTTAACAGATTATGCATGCTTCAGAGAAAACTCTTTTCTCATATACAAAGGCCGCAAGAAAAATTAAACAAGCCGTCTCAGCATTCTTATCACTCCCTTATAGATAAGCTACAATAGCTCCATATATTTCTTAGGGCAAGGACACAGTAAAATGGCCATACACTGAAACATCCGCTTGTTTGGTGAGGTTGCCAAATGAGCAGATGCATTCCCAGTGTGCCACTTTGAGGTGAACGATATTGTATTGATCTTATCGTTTGGCCAGACCATACACATTGAGAGGATACAAGCTCTTGGGATGAGGACCGCATGTGCTGGTCCACTTCTTATCCCAATGCGGTTTTTAAACCTGCCTGATCTACAAGTTTTTTGCCTAGATGTTAGTTTGGTAGTCCCATCTGAGGGCCCCATATACGGGCCGATAACCTGCTGATCAGCCAAAGTATGGTCACCTTAATCGCAGGCTCCGCTTCTCTCTAGGGAATAATCAAATCCGCTATTTTAGGATCTGGCCAAACCCTTAATCCTTTGCAAAAGATTCAGGCGAATACCGAACCGGATCCGAAAGACAATTGCGTTAGAAGCATGCTTGGAAAATTTTTAAACTTACGTGTTTATGTGGCAAAAAGTCACATGATTTTAAGGATTCGGATACAGCTCGGCCAGAGGCTTCGGCTGAATGCTGCTGAAAAATGCGGAATGTTGGGCGAATACCGAACCGAATCCTGCTTATGGTGCATCCCTACTTCTATCCTCCTACGTTTTGTAAAGGGATGGAGAATAGCGGATCTGCTCCTATACACCCTTGTGTGTAACTGCTGTAACTATGCCTTTTCAGGCCAGAAAAAGACTATACATTCCCCTTCACCCTGTGATGTTACTGCACGGCGTTAGCCTGGGTGCAGACACAAAGAGCACATTTCAGTATGAAAATGCATTCTCTTGCATTTCTGTGTCAAAATCCACTCAGTGTTTCTGCACTCAGGCCAACGCCTTGCCTGTAGGTGCAGTAACATCACAAAGTGGAGGTGAGCAGATCCACTGTTTCTTGGTCTGCGTTTATACAGCTAAAAGTCTGGCTTTAGTCTTAGTGCTTAGTTAACTCGGTGATGCGTTTTAGACCAAAAATGCTTTTTAGACAGCTAAAAAGTGTGCATGCCAATTTTTGCAGAATGACCTGAAGGCAGGAGAATGCTGCTGTGCTTACAGACAGTGGGGCTGATTTACCATTACAGGTGCAGGACCCATTATCAAGAATGTTTGGGACCTGGGGTTTTCCGGATAACGGATCTTTCCCAAATTTGGATACCTTAAGTCTACTAAATAAATAATTTAAACAGTAATTAAACCCAAAAGGATTGTTTTGGCTCCAATCAGGATTAATTATATCTTACTTGGGATCAAGTAGAAGGTACTGTTTTATTATTACAGAGAAAAAGGAAACCATTTTTAAAAATGTGAATAATTCAATTAAAATGGGGTCTATGGGAGATGGCCTTCCTGTAATTCGGAACTTTCTGGATAATGGGTTTCCAGATAAGCTGGTAGCAACCATTTAGTAATTAATTTTACATAGACTACTAAAAGTTACAAAGATCTGATTGGTTGCGGCAGATAAATGCACTAGTACAATTTAGCAACCATGTTGCTAAATTAAGCCTTGCAACAAAAATATGGCATTGTTCAAGGAGCTGTCTTTGCTTTTGGTTAGATTAACACTGTGGTCCATCATGACATAGTCACCGAATACTCCTTCATAATGAAGTAAGGGAGCAAGTTGATCTCCTGACTCTACATCTGTTTTCAACCTGCAGTTAGTATTTAGAGCATGAATACCAGGAAGGCCATGCCAAATGTTTCCCGTCTCAAGAGCAAAAGGTTGACCAGCAGATGTACTTTTATAACTTAAAGCATGCTTTACATTCCCAATTTGATATAGGATAAATTACTAAACCAACAAGTTTTCCCCATCTTACATTGATGCTATCAATAAGGTATATAACAATTTAATTTGAAACACTACCTGGTATTTTGTAGTAAGGGCGAGCCCTGTATGGAGACGCCTATTTCTATGTATAAGTGTGACTAATATCTGCTTTCTGTCAGAGTCTGGATGTGATTCATGATAGAGCTCCCAGACAGACAGAAATAATCAGGGTAAGATCAGTGATAATCTGAAAAAATACAGACATTCTACTGCTTACACATTGGCTCCTTAAAAGGGAAATTTAAGGTTAATTAATGGTTAAGTAACTGTAAACTGAAACAGTACTTACAATATTATTCGATTTATTTTGTGTATGTATGTGTTGGGGGTGTATATGCTCATGGTTTACAATTATACATTTACCGTGATTGATTTTTGCAAGAACAGTAATTTTCCTACATTTTATTTCTGTTAGCCCTATTTTGACAACTTGCATAGTGCCCTCTTTGTGTTATCGTGTTATATTGTTTAATATAATTTACTGTTCTACAGAATACTGTCATAAAGACTGCAGGCAATTAATTACCAAAGTTATTCAGCATATGTTGCAGCATTGGGTAATGAATGGATTGTTAATTAATATGTGACTTCTTATTCAGGAGATGTGTGTATTCTCCAAGAATACCATTTTATAATTTGAATAACATTTAGTTTAAAAGGATAAGAAGAAAATAAGTCTGTATAACACTTGTTTGGACGTACCTGTAAGGTCTATATATAATTTAAAAAAATAGAGCAAGGAAAAAGGCCTTCTGTTGGTGCTTTTGTGACAGTCTGCTAGATCACTTGTAATTGCACCACCCTATCTAATGTCTATATAGAGGTATGAACTCTATTAACCAAAATACCTGGGAACTGTTTTTTTTTTTTGTTTGTTTTTTTTACTTTGGAGCATCATGCCTACAATATCGTATATATTAATAAAACTGAATTATACATTTACCACCAACATGGGTTTATGCCTGGCTTTGTTACCTTTAGTGGCATAACTAGATCTTACAGGCCACACAATTATTCAATTTATGGCCCCAAGACATTGGTAAGTTGACCTATTCTACTAAGATATATTGGAATTGCTCATTAATTTGGGCATTATTGGGTCTCTTTACACTCCTGGACCACTCCTGCAACCCACAGGGTCTGCATCCTCTGTTGCTATGCACCTACGTTACATCAAGTACAAGGTATGATTTTATTAAAGAGAAAAAAAATTGAATTTGTAAAAAAATGAAATTACAGGGAATTGCAGATGCTGTTTTTCTGAGCTTTCTGGACATTGGGTTTTCCAGATAGAAACACCCATACCTGTTCATTGCACATGGGAAGATAGGTGCTTAATTCTAATAAATTGATTAAAATGCACAGTACTTGCATTGGATAGCATCCCATTCAAGCACAGTGGATTTTGAAGGAGTCACCCAAAAACTTTCCAGTATATTTTTGGGCAATAAAAAATTAGCTACCTTCCCAAAAAGCTTATCTTTCCAAACTCAACCAGGTATAAACATG
Organism: Xenopus tropicalis; assembly: GCF_000004195.4. NCBI lineage: Eukaryota > Metazoa > Chordata > Amphibia > Anura > Pipidae > Xenopus > Xenopus tropicalis. The sequence goes on from NC_030682.2 coordinate 26,622,448, forward strand.
ACAATCCCCATGCTACTTATAGCCATTTTTTAAATTTTGCTGCAATTTAATCAAGTTCTGCTAATTTTATGGAATGAAACCTCACTGTCTCCCTGCTTATCCCTACTTCGTTTTATTCTATTTTCCCTTTCCGCTTGCTGTTTCCCACAGCTCTGTTCTCAGTGCTCCATCCTATAAGGCTGTTAGCAATTTGGGTAGACTTTTTTATATTTCTTTAGCAGCAATGTCAGTCTCATTATATAAAAATCATAGGCCTTCTCATATTCATAAACGCAGTGTAAGCAAAACTCTGTAAAGCACATTTAAAGCAAATATATACAATGAAAGGGGATCTGTTCCTCTGGGAGCCAGCTTAGTGATTTTTGCAGGGGTTGCATTGTGCGTACTTTGTGTTGAGCGAAACAATTCCCATGCAGCTGTTACTGCTGCTTGCTCAGAGAATGTGACGTGAGCCTCAGGAGACACTCTCTTTCGCTGCCTGCCGTACACGCTAAAGGAGAGCAATAGCCTGTGTCAGTTAAATCTATGGCATGCATTGGCAACTTGAGACTTCATGCTTGGGCTCACTTGAAAGTAGGAGCATGTGGAGACAGCTGTTAGAGCGCGCTGAGCAGCATAAATCCCTGGGTCCTCTCACTGGCAACTGACCTAAAACATGAGAGAATTGTCCTTCAGCATAAGATATGATAAATTTTCATGTATACAGATAATGTAGTACAGGTATGGGACCTATTATGCAGAATGCTTGGGACCTTGGCTTTTCTGGATAAGACAGGGGTGTCAAACTCAATTGCACAGGGGGCCAAAATCCAAAACACACTTTAGGTCGCGGGCCAAACAGGATAAACATTTATTGAACACACTAAAACTAAACTTTTAAAACTTTGTGCTTTTCAGCAATAATATGCAATAATATGTAATATATATATATATATATATATATATATATATATATACACCACTGCCCATAGTTATATAGATCTCTTAATGATATTAATAGGGTCTGGGTGAGAGGAGACTACTAGAAAGAAGGTATGATCCTCCAAAGTGCAATAGTGCAAAATGCTCTCTGTCGCTAATTTGCTCGTGCGAATTGAGCCCTCAGGGGAGCTACACAATATGAAACTAAAGTCCCAGCCGGGAACTTACTTGAAATAGAAGTGGAAAGAAAGACGGGTTCCGTACCGCTAGCTCACGCTGTTTGTTAGGCGGCGTCACTTCTGCAGCGCTTCCTGCTTGTATGGATCCCTATTCAGACCACTTCTTCTTGGCGTGTTAATCACAACCAATAATATATAAAATGATCTCGTGGGCCGGATATAATTACACGCCGGGCCAGATGTGGCCCGCAGGCCTTGAGTTTGACACATATGGGATAAGGGATCTTTCTGTAATTTGGATCTCCATTCTTTAAGTCTACTTAAAAATCATGTAAACATCAAATAAACCCAATAGGTTTGTTGTGCGATTATTAAGGATTCATTATTAGTTGGGATCAAGTACAAGGTACTGTTTTATTATTACAGAGAAAAGGGAATCCTGCCAATATCATAGACTGGCAGCAGCCGGACAGAGGGGCCAAAAGTAATTGGCTTGCAGGAAGTTGGTAGAGAGGAAGCACTGTGTAAATTAGAAGTATTGGGCGGGGAAGCAGAGGACTTGTGAGAGGATTTGTTTAGAGATGGGGTACGGGGCTGCGTGGGGCTTTTTAAAAAAAAAAAAAATCCAAGATAATTCCTATGACGAGCATTACATGCAGTGACTGGGCTTGTATTTCATTTGCGGATGTTATATTGACACAATCACTGCGTGCCTTTGAAAATAAAAGTATGGGAAGTGGATGAGCTGTGAAAACAGGAAACAGAGCCAGATGGCCAGACCACTTCTATATTTGACTTTAGAAGCATTAGGATAGTGATCCGCCAGATCACCATTTTTATGGAAAAGTGATTTCATGGGGGGGGGGTCTCTTAGCCAAACTGCCCCTAGTAACAGTACATATTGCCTTGAATGTTACTTTTGTATTAATGTTCAACCAACATCATCTCCACCATTTGCTAAACTTTAATAGGAAAATGAAAGCTTCCCCACATCCCAGCCAAAGCCTGCTGAGCGGTGCTGGGAGCTGTAGCCCACAACAGCTGAGCTACAACTCAAGGGGGTACTGGGAATTGAGAGTCCTAGGGGCTGATTTACTTACCCACGAACGGGTCGAATGGAGTCCGATTGCGTTTTTTTCGTAATGATCGGTACTTTGCGATTTTTTCGTATGTTTTGCGATTTTTTCGGATTCTTTACGAATTTTTCGTTACCAATACGATTTTTGCGTAAAAACGCGAGTTTTCCTATCCATTACGAAAGTTGCGTAAAAAGTTGCGCATTTTGCGTAGCGTTAAAACTTACGCGAAAAGTTGCGCATTTTGCGTAGCGTTAAGTTTTAACGCTACGAAAAATGCGCAACTTTTCGCGTAAGTTTTAACGCTACGAAAAATGCGCAACTTTTTACGCAACTTTCGTAATGGATACGAAAAACTCGCGTTTTTACGCAAAAATCGTATTGGTAACGAAAAATTCGTACAGAATCCGAAAAAATCGCAAAACATACGAAAAAATCGCAAAATGTTCGTTTTCAAGTCGGAACTTTTCCAATTCGGGTCGGATTCGTGGGTTAGTAAATCAGCCCCCTAGTCTTGCTTTGTTGCTCTGAGCTGCCTTTGGTCCTGTCACCAGAAATCAGTTTGTGTCTGGGAATTGTTTATGCTGACAGGTATAGGGTCGCATATAAGAGAGATGAAATAAGCACTGAGAGTCTCATTCTGCAAAACATTTTAGCACCCTATTAATAAAACAGTTGGCCTACATAGAGAGAGTGTTTGATCGGCTCAGCAAGTTTTCAGTGGTGTTTAGTATTAATAATGCAAGATGTGTTCTGTCTGTTGAAATGGAATGTGTGCCCCTCCGAAAACACTCAGCTACATTGGTTAAGTGTGTGCGTGTATGTTTACACGTTGCGGCAGCGGATGTATGCTGTGTCCCCAGTGAAATGCTTTACATATTGTGCCAATTTGCTGAACATTTAGCTTGTTCACTTGTCCCTTGGGTTTAGCATACTGGGCTCTTTCTTTTTTGAATTTAGGCTGGATGGGAAAACACATTTCATAGAATTTCTACATTCTTGCACCACTTGAGTCGTCATTAAACTGCTCATCGCTGCGTACAGGCCCTATTACGTCTTGTTTTTATAGCTAGATATGGCCTTTATTCTATTAGAGAATTTTTTACAGTGATGTGCCCCTGCAAGCAACAGTTGTATAGTTACTACAGTTCGGACCTGCCTTTTGAGTAGCAATGGCAGCCTTGAAGCTTCTAGCAGGTTCATTGGCTACTGATGAATTTGGGAACCAGGGCTGTATTTCCATCCTGTGCTCCTCTAGCCACTGGATTGGACAGTCCCCTTCTTTGGCAACCGGCACATGCACATACCACCCCCATCTCCACAGTTGGATTTAGCCATAAGTATAAATCTGGTAGGATTTATCTGATTTTTTTTATTTTTTTATTTTTTTTTAGAAATACTCTAAAAAATATATAAATATGACCCTGTTAAGGACATTAGTGGCTGAGAATCATTTTGGCAGAGTTTTCTCTGTCTGGATTTCAGAACTCTGAGACCTGGATAAGCAGTTTAGAACCGGATGGACCTGTGTCAAAAACAAATAGGTGGCAATCCTATCAGACAATCAAATCCTACGGTGTATAGCTAACTTAATTCTTTTTGTCAGGGTCTCCTCATATCTCTATTGCCTCCTAAAGCACATTTGGCAAACTTAACTGGCCAGATGGTGGTGATCCTAGACGGTTATTTAGATGGCTGGATTGAAGTTCGGGCTTATCCAGTTGTAAAGTAACCCCACACGCATGCCAATGTACAATATGCCATTATGGTTTTCTGCTTGGTGGGACTGGTATAATCCAGGAGTCGCCAACCTTTTTATTAGTGAGCAACAATCAAATGTAAAAACACAAGCATGAAAAAATTTGGTAGGGGGTGACCAATAAAGGCTGTAATTGTTTATTTGATAGCCCAATGATGATTGGCAGACTACTGGAGGCTCTGCTTGACAGTACACATGGTCTTTATGCCTTCAAGTCAGAAATTCAAAAATGAAAACCTGCTTTGATGCCATTGGGAGCAACATCAGAGGGGTTGGTGAGCAACATGTTGCTCAAGAGCCAATAGTTAGGGATCACTGATCTAATCCTTTGCACAGGTCGATGGTTCTAAAAATTGGAAAAAGGGGATGACAAAAAGTTTAAAACTGATAGATGTTGTGCTGCTTGTGCAACTGTGTGGGCGGGTTTGTTTAAAAGGTTAAGTAAGGTGAGACACACAAAGCTGAAGCAAATGACAATGCATTGTGTCTATACGTAATTTAAGAAATAATGGTGAGCAGCTCACTAGCAAATCCCAGGGCTACTGGGCCTAGCACAACAGCTGTTGTTTGGTAATGGAGTTAAGACAGATTGATGAAAGGGATCTGCAGCAACTGGCTAATGAATTCATTTCAAGATAAAGCACCAAGAAAATCATCAGCGGGATGTTTCACACCATTTTGTGGGGAGAAAAAAAACAAAAGATGATCTAAATTAAAATGGAGAGGCACCATGCAAAGCAAGACAAATGTTGTGTACGCTGAATTTTGAGCCTTAAAACTATAGTAAGCATTTTCATTTTTTACACATCCTCTGTGTTCTGCTAATATTTGTAGGGTGATTTATCAATTATCATTCCTCAGGTTTGGGCAATACAAAGATCTGGAGTTTTCTTGCATCAATTGCTTTTTTCCCCCATAATTTTTTTAAAGCCACAATTGAATTTTTTAGTATTTTGGAAAAACTTGATTGCGGAAAACAAAAAAACAAAAACAAATTTTATTAGACAGTCTGACATTCTGGTTCCATGTCACTTTTTTTTGACTGCCTTTACGTTTGTTTAGCTGTACATTTACAAGGCGGTGATAGAAACACATATAAATGCTGAATGTGATTTTCATGCAAATGTTCTCTTGTGGTTTCACAAGCAGATAAACAGAGGCGCTAGAATCCAGCTTGGTACCACTACACTAAGGGGTATGTTTATCATGCTGTGTAAAAAGTGGAGTGAAGCATTACCGGTGATGTTGCCCAGGGCAACCACTGATAATGTTTTACTCCACTTTTTACACAGCATGATAAATATACCCCTATGTACACTGTGTGGCATAGTTAGTGTGTTTCTCTGCCGTTCTAAAGGCACCACTGCCTACAAATCACCCCAAAAATGCCTTCCCATAGACTAAATTTGGGATCGCTGAAAGTAAAACGTATCACTTGCGAGATCTGTCTTAAAGGAGAAGGAAAGGTAAAAACTAAGTAAGAAATATGGGGAGACTTAAGGGCACTTTTGAGACAACTGAAGTTATGCCTGCAGCTTGAGATTAACTCTTTATTAGCCTTTCCTTCTCCTTTAATTGTGGGAAATTGCCTCCCTCCCCCTTAGACTAACATTGGGATTGCCGCGAGTAAAACATATTACTTGTGGCAATCCCAATTTTAGTCAATAGCAAGGCATTTTCAGGGGAAATTTTAAGCCAGCATTAGTGATTTTTTTAATGCTGACTACAAATCGCCTTGTGTATCATTGCCCTAAACTATCACTATCACACATTGAAAAGAAATGTTTACAAACCATTTAAGAGAAAAAACAATACCAAATTTTTACATAAAATGGGATTACTGTGACATATGGACAACATTACATTCTAAATAGTCTGCATGAGATTGCATGTTTTACCTGGCCCATGTAGTTTTGGAGCTGTGTGAATTTCCCTGTAGCACTCCCTCTGTTGCAGACAAGCCAATTCACACGCATTTTTCAGGAGTTACCCTAATTTAACCTTTCCCCCGTATAACAGGCCTGTCACCTACTTTTAGTAGTTTGCACCCAGATCCTTACTTACCCTAAGCTTAATTGAAATGCATAAAAATATCATCTGCAATCCCCCAAAGCTGCCTAGCAGAACCAAGAATGGAGGGTGGGGGGGCAGGGGGATGTGGGTGTGGTTAAGCCAGAATATAGCTGGAGCCAAGATGCACCTGCCTTAGCATATTTTTTTTTCTTTTCCTGAAGCTAAAAGTAAAATCACCTTCTATTTCCTGTTCATACAAGAACAATCAAAACAAATAATGAGTCCACAGAGAAGCAGCAGTATAAAGTGCTGCTCCTTATCTTAAATCTAGCAGGCTGGGGGATGGGAGGGGGTTTGTTTATACAGAGGATTTCTCAGTCAACTAGTGATTTATTATAATTATGTCCAGATGAAGAGGAAGTAGAATGTGCATCAGACCCTGTTCTGGGTCTCCCTAGGTGGGTCAGGCCCACAGTTTGGGAACCACTGCACTATAGATTATGTACAATTATGTTGCATCCATGTACTTAGAACTCACAGAGGCCTTTGATCCTATGGATTGTGGGTGGACACAAGCAAAGAAATGACTTTTTAGGTGTGTCACCTCGTGCCGAGTTGTATTTGCTTTGCTGTGTACACTTCAGGGCATTCGGTTACGCATCATAACTCTTTTGTGTACCGTTTAATCCCTTTAGTGAATAATTATATTGTTTGAAGGGCTTTTCCTGTTGAGTGAAAATATGGTCATTCTGTTTCTAGGAGATGTTATTACAGCAGAAAAAGAAGGGTTGATGTACTCCATGGCCTTCTCCTGTGGCACTACAAAACGCAATCTAATTTCTTTGCTTGAGTGTTACAAACACAAGCCCTGCTAAAGTAGCAGCACCTCTGCTTACAGATTTAGCAAAAGAACAGAATATTATAGCTGTGTATTTACTCAAGGATCAGCATCCTCCAGCTTGTGACTGAGTAGCGTTTGTTGACCAGCCGCTCCTAGCTTCTTTACATAGCCAGCCGCTGGCTGAGGAACCTGGGAAATGCAGTTTAGAACCACAGGCTAAAATTGGAAGGTCATTTAAATATTAACTTTTAGCACTAGATTTACTGAAGGATGGAACAAAAATTGCCCTCTGGTGGATTATCACTCCTGCTGTGAAAACTTGCCTTTTCTCATTTATTAAAAATCACCTCAGTGTGAAAATCAGCCTCTGGCAAATCTTTACTCTTCTGAACTGGTTTACACATAGAATGATAATTCTGAAAATAAGGATAAAACCAATTTTCAGCTTAAGGTCCTTTTTATATCCTGTTTCTTGCATTGTGGGGATAATGCAGACCCATATACATTACATCAATCTTGGTTCCAGGGACATCTAGGGGAGCAAATATGTGTTCATCTCAGATCCTACCTGTGTTGACCTTCAAAGCTGGGCTTTTAGGTATATCTAGGAGAGCAAATAGTCACTTTCCCTAAACCTCACCCTAACTTGTATAAACACTGAGGCTGTCCCCTGCCAGGATCATATTCTGTGGTGCTGTAGAACAAATTGGTGTATACATTGAACATACAGATTAAATAAAATTTTTAACGAATAACCAATACAAGAGCTAGAGAGGACCAAGGCGTGTTTATAGTTGTAGTATTACCTGCAGTTTCTTCCTGAAGCAAGCTGTTGTTCAGTTTTCATATTATTATTTCTTTTTAGAAATATAGCAAAATCCCAAATTCACTGGGTTTAATCATGTCTACCTCTTTGCTAGTAATCTGTTAAACTGTATGTCTGCTCCAAACCTACTAACCTCCCACCACACTAAATAACCACGTGTTTGGTGACGGGGGCACAAAAAAAAATTGATGGCCTGATTTGGTGCTAATCTGATAGTTGGCCACTAAGCCAACTTAACCTTAACCAACATGATTTTAAACCTGCTCTATGTGTACAGTATCTTGCAAATTCACAGATATTGCAAGGATATTGGCCGGGCAGGCTGTTTTTTTTTTATTACTCTATACTGGGACCTTCATGCTGCTGTCTGGAGTCTTAAGCATCTAATGTAAGCCTGTGTATGGCCACTTTTACTGCAGTAGACTTGCCATGTTCATTCAGAGGTATCCCTTTCTTTCCTTTCTCACTATCTTGCTGAATTAGTATACCACCAATGCCACGCCTTCTTTTGGGCGCCTCACATTAACCCTCCAACAGTGTCTTGCAATTTCAGATATATTACTAAATCAGTACCTAGGTTACTGCAAAGGTCTCAACACTAGTTCAGTTACTGAAAAGGTTTCAACACTGTTCAGTCAGCTTAATATACAGTATGGAGAAAAATGGGTAAAACTTCTCAAAGATATTGGGGTGATTTACCACTAGCCTTGCACAGACACAGTGTGGGACTGGCCCACAGGGATACCAGGAAAACTCCCGGTGGGCCCAGGTGTCAGTGGGCCCTCCTGCTTCTAGCCATTTGGTCTAATTTATAGTCATTACCTATTTCTATATGGGAACAAAACAACTAAATATACAGAAGAATAGAATAGATTATAGTTTATAAAGATAAAAAACAAGGAAAATATAGAGACTAAGTAAGAAGTGTATGAAAAATGGTTTGGAGAGTGGGCCCGTGGTCTAGGTTTTCTGGTGGGCCCTGGGGTCCCAGTCCGACACTGCTCAGACACCCTTGCGCAGACATACTCAATCTGTTCTTATTGTATTGTGCCAACATAAAGTATTATTCAGCACTTTACAAAGAGGGTTAACCATTTACATCAGCCTTGTTTCCAGTGTAATTTTCCTAGCACACAAACATACTAGGGGCAGATTCATCAGGAATAATTAACCTGCCAGTGTGTTCATATTGAGTGAGTATAAGAACATTCTACTTCATTTAGATGAGTGCCCTGGTCAGAATGGAACCCAGGCCCCCAACACCGTTTGGCGCCAATGCAAAGGACTGGTCTATTTTTATTGGTAATGAACTTTTACCAAATCTATAGTCTTAGGGCTATGGGACATAGTGTGTTTTGTCCGACCCCTCTATCCTGTAAAAAAAAAAGCGGTGGAGAAAACTCCCTCTCAACTTATCATCGCTTATAATGCAAGTGAATGAAAAATGTGTCCTATCTGACATCCAGCATCCAGACCCGCACCAGCAGATACAGAGACAGTTTCTACCCACAAGCCATCAGGCTTCTGAACTGCTGACATTCTACCCAAACCAACACACACTCCCCATAACTACTGGACTCTTCCCAGTGTCACTTTAAGCAAAGCCACTTTAAATCCTCACTGCACAATTTCAAATATTGCATTGCATTTTATTATTGTAAATACTTGTTATTGCACACTTTTATTATATTTAATATTTGTTTTTTTGGGGGTTTTTTTGTTTTGTTTTTTTGTTTGTTTTGTTTGTCTATGTAAAGTTGGGAGGAGCCCGGGTCAAAAAAATTTCATTACAGTAATGATGCTTCATTGTTATTTGTATATGACAATAAACTTGAAACTTGAAACTTGAAAACATACTGTGAGAAGGGATAGAAGTGCAGTGCAATTTTGAGTGCAATCTCTGTTTTTTCCCAGAATTCCAGCATCATTGTGGTTGCAAAGAAATTACTCTCTTGACACACAATTGCACTGCATCTACCACTCCTGCACCTAATTGACGCTGGGCGGGAAGGGAACCCTGGAGCTAATGCCTGCTCATAAAGGGATGGTAGTTACAGGGTTCCCCTGTAACAATAGGTGCAGCAGCATCTAATTCAGAGTGAAAGGCGGGAAGGATTAAGCAACGCTAAGCACAACTACACAGAAGTGCCTGGAGCACATTTTGATGCAAATACCTTAAATGAAAGTGGTTTTAAATGCAACTGACTACAGGGAAATTGCAGAAACCGCAGTTGAGTGAGCTTGCGGGCGTAAATAGGCCCTCTTCTGTCTCATACCTGCCTTCTCCTTTTAGATTGTAAGCTCTGTTAAGCAGGGATCCTTTTACCTCCTGTATCAATCTGTATTTGTATGTATTATAAATTTTATTTACTCTGAGTATCTTATATTACTCACGTGTTTCTACGACAAAATCTGTTGCGTGTGCCTGTACCCAGGCCGTCACAATGGTTCTGGGCGCAGGTAAGGAAGAATACAGTTGCCAGCATAGGGGCTGATTCTCAACCTGCGTTTTTGACAGGCCGAGAATCAGTCTTGTGTGTTATTAGACATAATGAATGGTGAGAATGGCCATAGATCATAGAACATTACTGTGTATGTGTACTTTCCCCTCTGATAAACTAAACCCTCTGAACTGATAAAATAAAGAAGGTTTTTGTGCTTTACAAATTCCCATACGGTTTTTTTTTCCTTCAAGTAGTCTGTAAGCAGCTGCTTTGCATCAAGTCTAAGGCAAAAAGGAAATGTGTTCTATATTAAGCCAGTGCGAGATGTCTTTCCATATCCTGCACTTGCTCTCACAGCAGTGCAACATATTTTGCTGTCAGACCCCCCTCATCCCCGCCAAACCAAGGTTTGTTGATGCAGTGTCATCTTCAGTCATATCCCACAATGATTATGTGGATTGCTCAGCCTGAAAATTGTTCTTCCTCAATCCTGTTGAGTTTGAATGCACACGCGGCTTTGAGCTACAGGCTTAAATTGTGCCCATGCTCAGCCTTTGCAAAAAATATTATGGAAATCCTGAGAATAGTTAGGCCTCAGTTTCTTTCTTATTAAATCAGTCAAAGCCAAGGCCTTGGTTGGAATGAAAGGTCAGTTAAAGCCCAGACATGTTGCTTTCTTCTTCTGCATGATTCTTGGCATAGTCCCTCATATAACCCTTCACTTAACTTCTGGATGTCTTCAACATGGCCCTCCTTTATCAAGTCACCCCAGGATGGTGGGTACTTTGAATGTTTTGCAATTTGTACTGAATAGAGAAAAAGTGAAGAGCTGTATTTCCCACAGCCATTTCTACTCAGCAACCATATGCCATAAAGCTAAAAATAAATGTTTATTTTTTTCTGGTTATTACTTGCCCTTTAAACCTAAGAATAAGGCAGCCCAACTTTTATTTGCCTGTATTGGCTGAACTGCAGTTCCAAAAATAGTATACCAGGTGTTGGCTCTTCTTGCCCTAGAACTAAACCCAGATATCCTTCTCTTAGAGTCAACTGTCTTACTAACTAAGGCACTGTAAGGATCACTTAGGGGCAGTGTACTAGAGTCAAATGGTTAACTCAAACTTTCACCCGGTGATACATACGGTTCTAAAAATCCCTTAGGAATTAATAGAAAGTGGATGCATTTTTCTGTGTTCAGCAGATAGTGCTGCTAGTACACTTTTTGGTGTTTTGCCCTTGGTTTTGTGGCTATTCTGCATCGTCATTATCATGTTAGCATCAACTCTGAAAAGTGTTTTTTTCTATCATGAAATCACTAATAATACTGAATTTGTCTCAAGCCCATGTGAGAGTAAGCATATAGGGAATAATGATCAAAGTGTGTTTTTTTTGAGATATAAAGGAATGAATGACCCTAGGGCATCTGTGCAGCATTTTAACTAAGGCAATCCTTTCACAGCGTTAAATGCAGAAGGTAAATAGAATATCTTTAAAATGCTACTAAACAAATATGTAGTTTTGTGTGTTAAACAAAAGACAAAACAAAGCTAAGCAAGGTTTTAAGATTCATATATGAAAGGAAAACTTGTGCATTTAAGGCATTAGCAAGTAGGAGACCAACTGGGCAAGCAAAAAAAATCAATTGAGCAAACAAAATGGAAAATGAAAAGGACAGTTTTAAAAAGAGTGAGGCAAATTGGCATAAGTACTGGGTAAATCAGTTAATGGAAACAGGGAGAAAGCAGATGTTTGAAGCTGGCTTGCATTAGTGAGGAACCAGTTCAGGAAGGTTTGCTTTTTATTACACCCAATTCACAATGTTTAAATATCTATGTCAGAAGTAGGCTAGATCCTTTTAATGTACCGCTATTCAAAGAGCTGGAGCTCTGTGGTTGTCGAATACTCTGATTCTTTGGCACAGTACCAAGAGATTGGCAAATTGTTAATATGCTGCCATTATTAAAAAAAAAAAAAAGGCAGCCCATTTTCAGGAGATGTATACCCAGCACATCAAAGCACTGAGGACAGGATGCACTGAGGACAGGATGCACTGAAGCTTTTTGCTCATCCTGTCCCCAGTGCTCTGTATGTTAGCAAATTATACTTGCGGCTGGGCGGCCACCCTTAAATTTATCCGTCCTTGCCACAAATCCGGGCCTGTGTATACCCAAAGTATAAAATTTTGCCTATACATTCCTGAAATATATTAAATGGCTTTAAAGTTTTTTGTAAATGCACTGCTGTTCATGTCTCTTAATACAAAAAAAGCTGAAGTCAACCTTCTGGTTATTTAGATAGATTCTACACGTTCTTTAAAGGACAAGGAGGGCACCAGCGTACAAGGTAAGCAATTAAAGTCACTTGGGGGTGCCTAACATTTTGGCACCCCCAAGTGACTTAGCCTTTCCTTGTCCTGTAAGGGCAAGGTCATAGATCTGCTTCTCTTAGCCTTGCCTTTTTCCATCAGGCTGAGATGAGACGCTGTGTGTGAAGTAGAAAAGGCACTTGCAAGGGAACATAACTCTACATTGGAGGACATTATGGACAAAAAAAAAAAAAAGAGAAGAGAAGAGACAACCCCTTTGCACTAAAGGCATTGTCACCTGAAGCAACTCAAATGGTTCTTCACCTTGTAGGCAGTGAGTTTGTGTAATGTTCAGCATGGTCATTCTGTGATGGCAGATTCTTTTAGTGCCTTTAAGAGCCATGGTCCACCAGGACATTAGTTGCCTGTGGTAGCAAAGATTTAATCGCGGGTGACTAATCTCCCTGAGATGCCTTCCCACTGGTGAAAGTGAATCATTGGTAGGAAGGCATATGTGGCACTTCAGTTTTCAACGTTCCCCCTGCCGGCAACTTCGGGCAACTTTGGAAAAGAAAGCATCACTTATGCCTTGGATGTCTTCTTGGAGAGGCAAAATATTCAGGGCTAAAGTTAATTTTGTGTATGTATGTAAATGTCTGTGCGTATGCATATACATACAAGTATATATTTACATAGAGATAAAGAGAGGCAAACAGTCTGCAAGAGTGTGTGGTTTGTTTTTTTTGCTTTTTTTTTTTTACACCTAATACAGGTCATTGATCCTGGGAGATACGCTTGAGGGATGAAATAGATTTTTTCAACCCAAATTGACTGTAACTGTGCAAATGTCAGCCAGTGCAGAAGTTTGCAAGCACTTTTTGGCAATCGTCGGCTTGCTATATATTTACAATTCAGGGTGTGGAACCACTAGGTGGCACTGAACATGAAGGTACATGTATCTCCTTGATGTCTCCATTGGGGATTCAAGGGTGGGAGTTGTGTGGCACTGTGGATGCTCCATCTTCTGGAGGACCATAAGACTGACACTTCTGTGTCTCCTTCCTACAGGTGCCTTGAAGCAGGCACAGATACCAGTAGAAACACTTTGGGGCACATTTACTAACCCACAAATCCGAATCCAAATTGGAAAAATTCCGATTGGAAAACAAACATTTTGCGACTTTTTCGTATTTTTTGCGATTTTTTCGTAACCATTACGACTTTTTCGTGGCTGTTACGATTTGCTCGTATCTTGTCGCGACTTTTTCGTATTAGCATGATTTTGGAAGCCTCCTATAGGACTCAATGGCACTCTGCAGCTCCAACCTGGCCCAAGAAAAGTCACCATACTGAAGCTTGAATGAATCCGAAACTTTCGTACACGGCGCGAAAGCTGCGAAAAAGTCGTAGCGCTACGAAAAAGTCGCATCATTTTGCGTAACATTCGTAATGGCTACGAAAAAGTCGCGTCAATTTCCGAAAAAATCACAATATACCGATCATTACGAAAAAAACGCATTCGGACGCCTTCGACCGTTCGTGGATTAGTAAATCAGCCCCTTTGTATCTACATGTACATTGATAGTATGGCCGTTATTCTCAAATTTACCCCCACCCATAAAGAAAATCACTAGATGCTATAATCGTTTAAACAGGCTGCTGATCTGATACAAATGTGTTATATATGTTAATTCCTCTTTACCTTGAAATAGCTGAGAAAGGGACAGCAAATGTTAAAGGTCTGGGGAGCTTGAAATAAGAACATAGATGTGGTTTGGTTTATTCATTACAAAAAGAGGAATTGCTGCAAAATGATTGATATGCACATACATACAAGGTCAGTGTATGCAATTCTCTAAAACTGTTACTAGCACTAGCTATTTCTTTAAGCTGGAGGAAAGGAGATTTAAGCATCAGCAAATTATGTTTGTGTTTTTTTCAGTTGTGAAATTCTTTGCTTATCTTGCTTATAATCTGATTTTTTTTAGATAAATGTATGCATTTTATCTGTAGCTGAGTGTGACCTTTGCCAGTCACATCTCCTGGATTGTAGTAGTCTGTAGTCTGACAGTAATGGATTGTTTCTGGGCTGGGGGCTGGTGGAATCCAAGGAACCTGTTCCTGAGTGAGAATACCTAATAGGCCCAATGTCTGGAACACAGCTGACTTTAACTCATGATTTCTACATAAAGAAATTCCGTCTGAATGTTCTAATGTTTTGTGTCCTCTGCCTTAATGTAAGGAGATTTATATATTTTGGTACCAAGGCACATGTATGCTTACATTATCTTTCCATAGATCATACTGTGCGCTACTCACAGAGAAAGGTCGCCCTTCTCTGCCAGCTACATGGGACACATGTTGATGATACATGACAGCTGTATGTGCAGTTTGCAGGTTTGGGCTGAAGTGGTGCTGCGTGAGGGAATTAAGTAAAGGGAGGCTCGCTTTATGGCAGTGCAGCATCAGACTACACTGACCTGGTGGACCTATTTGAACTACAGAGTCTGTTTTTTCTCCCATTGTTGAATGGTTAATGGTAATAGACTTGGAGGCAGCCAGTGACAAGTAGCCAGGGGTTCCCCAAATATGACTGAACAACAGCTTCCAACATTCTCTCCCTGACAGACCCAGCTGATAGCAGATATCTCTCTAAGGTTGATTAGGTCTATGGTGGGAATATTCTTAGAAGAGCTTGCACAAGTATCTCTATTGCACACCAAAAATCTCTATTGGAGCACATTGAAAATGGTATTTGTCTGGTAATTTCTCACACTGTGCACATGTACACAGAACAGTTTTAACACATGCAAACTATATGGGGGCTTTAAATTCAAAAATAAGCTTTTACGTGCATGGATTCCCTTGAATATTTTCCCCGTTGCCAACTGGGGGAGTTCGGATATCAATCTTGAAACTAGGCATGTCCAGAGTGTGTCCCTTTAACTCAGTGGCACCCAAACTGTTGGGCTGACCCCCTTGGAAAGAAATGGAACAGTGACTGGGGGGCTCACCTGATGGCCACTTATTGTGAGATTTGAGAAAAAATCTAATGTGCTCTTCTAGATACTCCTCAACGCTTAGCAAATAGAGTGGAATTTGGGGGTGAACATTCATTTGCTGTTTTATTTATTGTTGAACTATTACTTAATGGCTTATACAGCATTGTTGTTATATACCTGTACCCTTGTTGTGAACTAAGGGGCAACTGCTCTTTTGCTGAATTATTTACAGGCTTATGATTGGCTTTGGACTTATATACAGTGTACATTTGTAACATAATAAAAACAGGTAAGATTTAAAAAAAATACACTTTCTTCAGTCTATTTGTTCAAGTTTAACCTGCCTAACTGCTATTTGATGTGCACATTGTTATATTATGTAATATTTGTACTTGTACAAAGTCAATTTGTTCTGCTTAAGGGGCCCTCTGTTGCCTTGGGCCTGGGCAATATACCCTCTCTGCTGTAGACAAAAGGAGATTTGTGTACCCTTACATTTGCTAAGTGTTTAGGATGGGGAGATTATGGAGTTGGAAAAGGTGACAATTTCTGTTCGTTTGGCAAGCTTTGGCATGTCAGCTGTAGCTGAACTACAATTACATGTATTCCTGTAACTACATAGTCAGCACCAGATATGTACTTTCATACACTAGGTCTAAAGAGGAGGCTATTTAGCGTCAGCTTGCTGTTTAAGGGTAAATGTGTGTCCTCATCCTGTTAATAAAGGATTATATGTCCAGTTGCAGTTGCATTGCAGTTTTTTTAACGCCAGACTGTGCCTTTTGTAATAGTTTAATTTATTGTTTTGAATCATTATTTTAGGCTTCACACATCTGCCCTTCTGTGCTATTAGACAGTTGGATCTGGGAAGCTTGAAAAAGAGAAACATACACACAGTTCTACTTTCTGGTTCTAGCATTTAGGGAACAGAAATAAGTCACTATTTTCAAGATCGGTCAAAAAGACAACTTCTTTTTTTAGTGGGCAATGTGCTTCCCCCCACTTATTTAGATGGTTGTGGCCCATATTTAACACTACATGACTACATTTCCTTTTCCTGTTTTGTGGTAATACATGCAAACATATTCCTCTTTATATCTGCCTTTGTACATGGGAGCTATGGTACAGCTTAAACTCAGCACAGGGACACCACGGTACCAGTTCCTTTGTGGTGTGAGTGAGAAATGTACCTTAATTGGTCTGTGGGCATGTGGTCTTTTCTTACACTTCTGTAGGTGTCTTGCATGTCTTTGTAACCACGTATTTGTATAACCAGATTCATTTGTGC
Source organism: Xenopus tropicalis (assembly GCF_000004195.4). Lineage (NCBI taxonomy): Eukaryota > Metazoa > Chordata > Amphibia > Anura > Pipidae > Xenopus > Xenopus tropicalis. Next base: position 26,639,102 of record NC_030682.2, read on the forward strand.
AATACTGAATGAGATACAGCATTCATGTGTTGTACAAGTAACCATGCCTGTGCTGAAATATCACTCTAAATACAAATGCTGGTTTTATGATATGCTTTATTTTATATGATATATGATATATTTTAAAAGGTAGCTTATTTTTAAATAATGTATTCCATTTTATGAAATCTGTGTCTTTGTATAAAATGCTTAGGTCCTTATTTTGGTCCCAATATATTGGTGGTCCCATGTGATCCCCAAATAAAGTGCTTGTATGTCATTAGATTAGCTGAAGGGATGAATGTCATGACTGAAAAACTCACTCTTTTCCGTTTGCTAGATCATAGGGTCATATGATCCTAAAGTCAAACCTACTTTCAATGTCTTCACTGTTGGCTCTTCAGACATTTTTGAGATATGTTCTAAAATATCTACCTCAAAAGCCCATTCTTATGTATCCTTTTATTTTAGACTCTTAGGTCCAGAAAATGAACCAACCCTCCTTAGACAATGGCAGAGGGAAGAAGCCACATGAGACAACATGTATAAATAAAACATATGTTGGCTTATTTAGACCTCATCCTGCAACTGAAGGTCATTAGAGTATCTTCTCTCAGCACACATGACCTCTCTGGGATGACATTAAAGCCAATATTGCACATACCATAGTTGCTGCCTGTATGGAGCATTGCTTATTTGTGTGCTGCAGGCCAAAAACAGTACAGATCCCTTAAAGAAACTAATTTGTGGTCATCAAGTTTCTTAGCTTGTCAAGTAGCCATAATAATGATCTCTGATGAGTTTTATTGTGTTATGTATTAATACAAGTAATTAAATACCCAACACTATACCATGGATGGAGGTTTTCAGCAACAATGAGGTCCCTTACAAACTTTAAAAGCTGGAGGCATGTGAAGATTGAGTTCCTTGGCCAGGACCACAAAGTATAGCCACAAAGGGTAGACTTTGGATTCTGAATTTCAGCTCTGGGATGCCCAGTCTTTTGCTTTCCAGCTGTTGACATCTCACCAAAGCGGAAAGCTTCAGCCCTGGCAAACTAGTTGCCAGCAGAGCTGTGAATTTAAAGCTGTTGCTCAGAAGTTGTAACTTTCTATGCGAGGAGTCAGCTTGTCTGCGTGGCTTTGTACTCGCTAACAAACTTTCTCCAGCGCAGCACCACACACTGTCCAGAAGCCACAGTAGAATAGATCTTGTTTATCTGTTACGAAGTTCAATTAGATTAACAAGCCTATATTAATAATACTGAGACAAAAATGTAACAGTTAGGGATCCTCTGTAAGGGCATTACAGCATTCTCAGGAATGTGGTATAGCTCAGCACTCAGATTGCAAACAATGCAGGAACATGGCCTCGCATCCCGAAAAATGTGCTGAGCTTGCATCTTCTCGTTCAGTCTTGGCTTTGCTTGCCCTCCTGTTCCTTTGTGGAATAGCGACTTGATTCCTAAGAGTTAACATTTAAAGATGCAGAGACAACCCCCCCCAAATAAGTGTTTAGACGCTGGCAGGGCATGTAGTTTCCATTTACAGTGCTTCGTTTGGAAATGTGATATTCTCATCACAAAGGATTTTTTACTTGGCAGTTGAATTACCTCCCAAGTTTACAGGATTAGAGGAAACACCAGCGGGTGATAGAACCTGGTTGGACACTGTGCAGTCTTTTAGGTATTCTTTCTTTACCTTTTTGTATGTCATTGAAATGGGCAACCTGTGGCTACTGTGTTTGCCCTGTCACTCCATACAACCCCACAGGTGTCACTGGTAGCACTGCTGTGTTTGTCCCCTTACTCAATACAACCCCACAGGTGTCACTGGTAGCACTGCTGTGTTTGTCCCCTTACTCAATACAACCCCACAGGTGTCACTGGTAGCACTGCTGTGTTTGTCCCCTTACTCAATACAACCCCACAGGTGTCACTGGTAGTACTGCTGTGTTTGTCCCCTTACTCAATACAACCCCACAGGTGTCACTGGTAGCACTGCTGTGTTTGTCCCCTTACTCAATACAACCCCACAGGTGTCACTGGTAGCACTGCTGTGTTTGTCCCCTTACTCAATACAACCCCACAGGTGTTACTGGTAGCACTGCTGTGTTTGTCCCCTTACTCAATACAACCCCACAGGTGTTACTGGTAGTACTGCTGTGTTTGTCCCCTTACTCAATACAACCCCACAGGTGTCACTGGTAGTACTGCTGTGTTTGGCCCCTTACTCAATACAACCCCACAGGTGTTACTGGTAGTACTGCTGTGTTTGTCCCCTTACTCAATACAACCCCACAGGTGTTACTGGTAGTACTGCTGTGTTTGTCCCCTTACTCAATACAACCCCACAGGTGTTACTGGTAGTACTGCTGTGTTTGTCCCCTTACTCAATACAACCCCACAGGTGTTACTGGTAGTACTGCTGTGTTTGTCCCCTTACTCAATACAACCCCACAGGTGTTACTGGTAGTACTGCTGTGTTTGTCCCCTTACTCAATACAACCCCACAGGTGTCACTGGTAGTACTGCTGTGTTTGGCCCCTTACTCAATACAACCCCACAGGTGTTACTGGTAGTACTGCTGTGTTTGTCCCCTTACTTAATACAACCCCACAGGTGTCACTGGTAGTACTGCTGTGTTTGGCCCCTTACTCAATACAACCCCACAGGTTTTACTGGTAGTACTGCTGTGTTTGTCCCCTTACTCAATACAACCCCACAGGTGTCACTGGTAGTACTGCTGTGTTTGGCCCCTTACTCAATACAACCCCACAGGTGTTACTGGTAGTACTGCTGTGTTTGTCCCCTTACTCAATACAACCCCACAGGTGTCACTGGTAGTACTGCTGTGTTTGGCCCCTTACTCAATACAACCCCACAGGTGTTACTGGTAGTACTGCTGTGTTTGTCCCCTTACTCAATACAACCCCACAGGTGTCACTGGTAGCACTGCTGTGTTTGTCCCCTTACTCAATACAACCCCACAGGTGTCACTGGTAGCACTGCTGTGTTTGTCCCCTTACTCAATACAACCCCACAGGTGTTACTGGTAGCACTGCTGTGTTTGTCCCCTTACTCAATACAACCCCACAGGTGTTACTGGTAGTACTGCTGTGTTTGTCCCCTTACTCAATACAACCCCACAGGTGTCACTGGTAGTACTGCTGTGTTTGGCCCCTTACTCAATACAACCCCACAGGTGTCACTGGTAGTACTGCTGTGTTTGGCCCCTTACTCAATACAACCCCACAGGTGTTACTGGTAGTACTGCTGTGTTTGTCCCCTTACTCAATACAACCCCACAGGTGTTACTGGTAGTACTGCTGTGTTTGTCCCCTTACTCAATACAACCCCACAGGTGTTACTGGTAGTACTGCTGTGTTTGTCCCCTTACTCAATACAACCCCACAGGTGTCACTGGTAGTACTGCTGTGTTTGGCCCCTTACTCAATACAACCCCACAGGTGTTACTGGTAGTACTGCTGTGTTTGTCCCCTTACTTAATACAACCCCACAGGTGTCACTGGTAGTACTGCTGTGTTTGGCCCCTTACTCAATACAACCCCACAGGTGTTACTGGTAGTACTGCTGTGTTTGTCCCCTTACTCAATACAACCCCACAGGTGTCACTGGTAGTACTGCTGTGTTTGGCCCCTTACTCAATACAACCCCACAGGTGTTACTGGTAGTACTGCTGTGTTTGTCCCCTTACTTAATACAACCCCACAGGTGTCACTGGTAGTACTGCTGTGTTTGGCCCCTTACTCAATACAACCCCACAGGTGTTACTGGTAGTACTGCTGTGTTTGTCCCCTTACTCAATACAACCCCACAGGTGTTACTGGTAGCAGGTCACAGGTGTCACTGCTGTGTTTGCCATCTCCCTCAGTACATGCCAAGGCTGTAACTGGTAGCACTAATATGATCATCCACAAATCTTGTGTACGTGCCAGAATGGGGGTCCTAATGTCCATGACAGGGTACACAATTTTAGACTGTAAGTAGGGAGAGCGAATGTGAGGATAGCAGCGACATATAGGAAGTGCTGAATAGGAAATGAAAGGGCCTTAAGCATAGAGTTTGGGTTTAATTTGCAAAGGAGTTTCATTATACTGTTTTGTTCAACAATTCTTAGCCTTATCCACATGTTTCTTTATGGTAGGCTCCATCTTTGAAGCAGTAGAAAATAATAATCAAAACGTTAGGCTCATAACTGATTCCAAATTTTCAGCTTGCAAAGCTAATTCCCTGGGTCACCTAAGAACAATTATGGGGAAGTTTGCCTTTATATTAATGTTTAGTTCGTAATAGATTGACTTTTTTCTTATTATTTTCACATTATGCCTCTTTCCAGCATGCAAGTGAAAATAACCTCTAATTGTTGGGGTTACTGGCCTTAGCAACCAAAAAACTGACAGACTGTGTGGGCTCACTATTATGGTTAGGATAATTATAGATTTAACTTGAAGATCTCTGCTATTCACCTTCCATCCTGACTTCCAAACTGTTGCCTACTTGCTAAGATGATTCAGGTTTTCATTTTTAACAACAACAGAATGTTTAATTATTCGGTTGGTAGTGTGTTGGGGGAATCCTTAATGGAGAAGGATCTAGGGGTTTTTGTTGATAACAAGTTGTCTAATGCCAGGCAGTGTCATTCTGTGGCTACTAAAGCAAATAAAGTGCTGTCTTGTATAAAAAAGGGCATTGACTCAAGGGATGAGAACATAATTTTGCCCCTTTATATGTCCCTGGTAAGGCCTCACCTTGAGTATAGGGTGCAGTTTTGGGCTCCAGTCCTTAAGAAGGATATTAATGAGCTGGAGAGAGTGCAGAGACGTGCAACTAAACTGGTTAAGGGGATGGAAGATTTAAACTATGAGGTTAGACTGTCAGGGTTGGGGTTGTTTTCTCTGGAAAAGAGGCGCTTGCGAGGGGACATGATTACTCTGTACAAGTACATTAGAGGGGATTATAGGCAGTTGGGGGATGTTCTTTTTTCCCATAAAAACAATCAACGCACCAGAGGCCACCCCTTTAGATTAGAGGAAAGGAGCTTCCATGTGAAGCAGCGTAGGTGGTTTTTCACGGTGAGGGCAGTGAGGTTGGGGAATGCCCTTCCTAGTGATGTTGTGATGGCAGATTCTGTTAATGCCTTTAAGAGGGGCCTGGATGAGTTCTTGATCAATCAGAATATCCAAGGCTATTGTGATACTAATATCTACAGTTAGTACTAGTGGTTGTATTTATAGTTTATGTATGTGAGTGTATAGATTGGTAGGTGTGGGTTGGGTGTGCTGGGTTTACTTGGATGGGTTGAACTTGATGGACACTGGTCTTTTTTCAACCCTATGTAACTATGTAACTATGTAACTATGTAACTATGGTTATTTGCTTCATTATGCTGGAATATTCTCATAAATATTATTTGCAGGGAAAGACTGTGATGACGCTGAAGAATTTAGAGAGAGAGAGCAGAGTCTGATGGTTCTTTGTTTCCATTTGTGTTCATGTAAGCTTGTGGACTTTAAACTAACAAAGGATTCTGGGATTTGTAGTTCAGATGTACATCCAAACGCAGAGTTTGTGGTGCCCCCACCATGTTCTGTAGCAAAGCAAATTGAGAACATATGTGAAATCACGGGCAATGTAATCCGCAGTTTCTCTTTATTTGGTTTTTCTAGCTTGTCACAAATCGTACATTCTCATCTAAATTTTAAATGTCAACAAAATTTGCAGGGAAATGTCAAACCTGCTGGAGATTGGAAAGATAAGAACCATTCACTGGAGCGACGCGCAATGCTTTCTGCCTCTGTTACTATCCTTATTTCTTGAACCACAGAAAAGCGTAGAAAATGTGAATTTACGGGCAGATATTCCCCCCCCCCACCCCCCGAGGTTCATTACCTGCCATGTAGCTTGGAATTCGCGGTGCTTGCGTATAATGCGTTTGGTTTCAGTTTGGAGCAGCTTGCTTAATTGTGCATGAAACTGTCTTACTGACATTTATGCAGCAAATTCACGTGCATAATTTAATGGATAAAATATTATTTAACAGCAAAACTTGGGGCAAAATTATTCATGTTCTTCTTGTGCCTGAAATGGAACAAAATCCTTTGATGGCAAATGAATTCCAGGAGTGGAATTATCTAGGGTGGTTACCTAATTTACCTCATTTGTTACTAAAGGACTACTAAATCTTCATGTACCAGGATGTGTACACTTGTTTAAAGGTGTTGCCTTTGTAAACGCTACTTTGTCTTGGCTTAGACAGTGTCTTTTCTTAAGGTGCTCATACATGTTAAGATTTTTCTCTCCGTAACGACCAAGTTTAGTTCAATCCGACAAACCCGTCAAATTATCATAAGGTTAGTAGGCACCAAACGATATCACATCTAGCGATTTTCTTTTATCCGACGGATTGTGGCATTCAGTCCAGAGCTTTAATGTCACAGGGCTTGAATTTGATTCAGCTGAACACCAAGGGGGAATTATTATAGTGTGTAAGCCTATATCACAAGCAATGTTGCCCATAGCAACCAATCAGCAATTAGATTTGAATGGTCACCTACAAGTTAGAAAACAAAAGCAAAGATCTGATTGGTTGCTATGGGCAACATCACCAGTCATGTGGGTTTACACACTATAATAAATATGCCCCCTTGTTGTTCAGCTGAATGAAATCCAAGCCCTGTGTCATTAAAGCTCTATAATGAAACCACACCGATGTTCTGTAACAAGTGCTAGGAGTATGGCAGAATCCCAAAATCTGGTATTTGGATTCCTTGATATACTGGTACCATCACATCTGTGATCCCAACAAAAAATTAATATGTTTTCCCGGGGGGTTTAAACAGTGATCATCCAGCTGTTATTAATTGTAATAATAAATGTGTCCGCGTTTACTAGTGTGTGTGTGAAAGCAATTGCTAACAATACCAAAAGAATCATAATCATCATCTGTCATATTGACAGTTAATTTAACAAATTCCATCTTAAAATAAATTTTATAAACAAGGTTTACAGATAAGGTTGCCACCTCACCCCTTTTAATATCAGCCACATATTGAATCCACATCCTGCATGGTTAGTTCGCAATTAAGTTTGATGCATGCTGCATGGCTGCACATAAATTAGTTCAGTCTGCATTTAATCGATTGCTAGCTAGTTATGCAGGATGTGGATTCAATATGTGGCCGGTATTAAAGGGGTGAGAAGGAAACCCTAGTTACAGAACAAAAATGAGATCACAGGGCCCTGCTCCCAAGAATAGAAATATCTGCTTTATAGGATCCGGTGATTTGATGTTAAAATAGTGAATAACTGAAACACAAAGAAAATGGATGAAGGCATTCAGGCACGACTGTATTGGCAAGTATTTTTGTATGCCCTTTAATAGAGGGCTGCAGCTGAAGAAGAATGGGGTAAAGGCAATACACACGGGCTTTCTTTTATGCGTCCGCAAATTATGAGTGCGTTTTTGTCGTTTCCAAATGCAACCCTCTGTTCTACTGATTTATGAACATGTGTCAAGAAAATGCATCATGTTGCGTCTTAAAAAATATATAGTTTAACGCAAATGGCATGAAGAGCAAATCTAAGGGTGAAGACACACAGAGCTTCTAGTAGCTGCTACTTTTTCATGGCTACTAAACTCCAGAAAACCCTGCCATAGACAGTACTGGGAATTGCTTCTGCTAAAACACAAGTAAAGAAAATTATCTGTAAATGATCAGCACTGTCTATTTTAGTAGCCCTGACAAGTAGCTGCTACTAGTATCCCTGTGTGTCTTCACCCTAAGGGCTCTGGCACACGGCGAGATTAGTCGCCCGCGGCAAAACTCCCTATTCGCGGGCGACTAATCTCCCCGTGTGCCAGAGCCCTAAAAGGTCATGAGTACAACCAGGGAGAATATAATGGAATCAATTAGCGAATGCTTTTAGGTGCACTCAAACGTGTGTCTTAAACACACGTGGAAGGCATAAGGCTAATGCCACACGTAATGTATGGAGCGTATTTTTGGCAAGCTGATAACGCTTGCTGAGAATACGCTCAAAAATGCCCCTACCTGTGCCTGCACCCAAGTGAATGAGATACGCTCAGGTGAAGGCACATGTAGCCGATATTCGCAGAAAATATGAAGTCTCACGTTTTTTGATGGACAACAGCTACATGTGCATGCACCCGAGCGTATTCCATTCATTTGGGTGCAGGCACAAGGTAGGCTAAATTTTCAGAAGAGGGGTGTATTCTCAGCAAGCGATTTTCGGCTTGCTGAGAATACGCCCGCGTGGCATTAGCCTAAAGATAGGTCTGTGTGTGTGAGTCCTTGAGATGGAGCTGTCAGGAATTTATAACCTGTTGCACATCTCCAAGCACCACTTACCTGTTCCTCCTTTAGGGCGAAGACACTTGGAGCGACTTTTAAAAAAATACTCGTGGTAACTAATAGTGGCGATTTAGCTTCCAAAGATTAATATAAAAGTTGCTGTGATTAATCGCATGTCTTTTGTGGCGAGTGATTAATAGCCGCAACTTTTTATAAAGTCTCAAAGCAGTCAGTCAGATCAGCAGGGGAACAGGGGGCCGGGCCGTATTTTTACATTACAAATCATGAAAAGGCTGCATATTATTTTAATTGATGTATATTGCAAAGTTGCTTGAAATAATGTTTTCTTTTCTAAAAGCTTAAGCTGTGTTTGGGTGGAGTTCCCCTTTAAGCCTTTCCTTTTCTTTCAGTGTTTGCCTCTGAGCATTTGTATATCTATGGGTAGTGTAATTTCTCAGTTCTGTTGTGATTCAGTTCTGAAGCTTTCCCTCTGCTTTGTTCCACACGTTTTCCTCATTAGGGAAAGGCACATGTTTGCAGTTTAGTAAGTAATGACTTCACACACAGTACTGGGCATTTCTGATTTTATACTGCTTTATATTCATAGTGGCTAAATAGCAAAATAACATTTATAAAAATAGTTCTGGTGACTTACAGCAGGCGCAAGTGTCAACGTCTGTTTAGATTTGCACCTTTCCTGCATGACAACATGGTTTCCGCACAGCATTCTGGGAATTCAAGGCAATCGGCCAATACTGTCCTTCCAGTGATAAATAACAGGGATGATTTAACCTGAAGTGGTTAAACTGAACTGCCCTTTCTCCTTCCCTTTCCTTCATTAATTTTTCAGCAAATCTTAACCACATAAAACACTCTGCTGGCATGTATTTTTCAAGGGCATTGAATCTGAAATGGCGTCTGACTTGGCTGATTTTTATTTTCTCGGGCAAGGGCAATTTTCACATCACCCTGATTTATGGAAGAATCCTTTTCATAGGAATCTCGAGTAAATGGAAATCGACTTTGTGATCAACCAGGCTCACAGTATTGTTTAATCCACCCGTTACTCTTTAGTCAGAAGCAGAAACAAAAAGCTTGGGTATATAATAAATATATATATATATATATATATATATATATATATATATATATATATATATATATAGCAGCAAACAAAAACTGTACTCACAGGACTTTAAAAGTGAAAAAAAGTGTTCTTTTATTAAACCGGTTTAATAAAACAAAACACTTTTTTCACTTTACGTCCTGTAAGTGCAGTTTTTGTTTGCTGCTTTATTCTAAAAGATGATGGCACCCAGGCTGTTGTTCCAGGGTGCACAACATAACATGCTGGATTAGGGAACTCTCATGTGTATGTTCTCTGGTGACAGTTGTTCTGTAGTTATGAACAGGTTTAATTAGTCACTTTGGGGGTCATTTGTTACCCTAAACTAAGGTGATAATAACAGCAAATGGCTGCCCTGCGAATGATTTATAATCTCTGTAAAGCGCTGCGGAATATGTCAGCATTATATAAATAAAGGGTAATTGTAATAATAAATAGGACACTATGGGAGATGGCATTGCCCTGGACAATAAAGATACGATATCTGTGTGTGATGTATTATATTTGGCCTTTAAGGCAACATCCTTTGCTTTGGGACATCTTGGCCTTGTTTATTTTAGACAGTGTTGTATATTAGAGGGCTACAGGGCTCCTCCTGTGTGTAGTAAGCTTCTCTAAAAGCACAGACAATAGCAGAACAAGCACTAGTCAACATAGAATATTCCTTAGTGATATGCCATTGCCCTGTATAAATTACATACCCCAGGCTGCATCTACTTCTCATTACAATACCAGTGTGGCTTTGCTCCCCTTCTGCCAGCCTATGTCTGTTATCTGATTCCTTTATGATTTTCCACTCGCTCTGGATTTGCTAGAGTCTTTGCCACCAAGAGAGTGCCTAAACTCTGTTACTGCCAGGCCATTGAATCTGCCACTGAATCCCTCCTCATAACCAGAAATCTGGTTATAAATATAAACTGTCAATTTTAAAGAGGACATATACCCCTTGTTGAACAGGAGTTCAATGAATGGGGCTTGTGCTGAACTTTTTCCCTATTGATTTAATCATGAAAAATCTGTAGAGTCTGTTAAACAGGGCAAACAGGCAAACTAAAGCTACTCTATATTTTGTCCTTCCAAAGTAGATAATTAGATTTTCAGTAATCCCCTTGCTTACAAAACAGTAGCAACAAAAGTTGAATGGAGGGGTTGTATACTGGTAATCTAATTAACACAGAGGTTGTCTCCTTTTCGTTTGGTTAAAGCCCTCTTTTGAGGTTTAACATTTGTTTAGGTTTAAGGTTACAGCTAGTTAAAAATACCATCTGTCATTCAGCCAGAGTTCCATTAATATTCTGGTCAGCAAATACAGGTACAGCTATGGCACTTGTTATCCAGAATGATTGAGACCTGGTGTTTTCAAGATATAATTGGATCTCCATTCTTTAAGTCTACTTAAAAATCATTTAAACATCAAATACACCCAATAGGTTTGTTGTAGGGATGCACCAAATTCACTTTTTCGGATTCGGCCGAACCCCCAAATACTTTGTAAAGGATTTGGCCGAATACCAAACAATCGCAAACCAAATCCTGTGTTCGTTGCATCGCTAGTTTGTTGTGCTTCTAATAAGGATTAATTATATTTATCATATCTCATTTGGGATCAAGTACAAGGTACTTTTATTTTTACATAGAAAAAGGAAATAATGTTTAAAAATCAGAATTATTTTATTAAAATGGAGTCTATGGAAGATGGCATTCCCATAATTTGGAGCTTTCTGGATAACAGGGATCTGGATCACGGATCCCATACCTATTCTCCTAATTATCCTTCTATTTGGGCTAAATGCACGTAGGAAAGCAAATATACATTCTTCTGAAATGTCATGCTAAATGGCCTTCAGTCTGGGCCCATGCAAGCCACTTCTTCAGGTGCCCCATACCAGGGGCAACCCATTTGGAAGCCACTATAATAACCATACAAATATAAAAAAAATTCCTGACACAAATTGTAGTGTTTTGGTACCTCAGTTAGATACATTTGTTTGCAAATGTACTAAAAAAGGATAAAATCGTCTGCCAAGTGCCAGTTCTGGTGATTTCAAGTCAAGATGTCTTAATCTAGTGATGCCCAACAGGTAGCCCAAAGGGACACATGACCTTTCTGGCCTTTGCTGCATACTATGCATACAAAAATATTTAATTACCAATGCTATTTTACCATTCACTATAAAGAACAGTCTTCAAATAAAAACGGATGAAGTATAAACCTGAATTTATTGAGGCAATACATTAAACTCAGTCCAGTCCATACAAATATCCCTGGAAGTACATTCCTGGAGATAAAGGGGCCCCTTCATTTGAATGACCACTTATATTATATACACATGACATACAAATGGCCAATATATATAAAAAATATCTAACCAATAATATTCAGTGTTGGTGTACACATGTACTATAAGAAGCACTCTGCAGATACATCAGTAGATTGATACAGGTATGGGAACCCATTATCCTTATTGGAGGCAAACATTCCTATTGGATTTTTTATGTTAAAAAGTTTTTTTTTGCAGACTTTGCAAATTATGGAAAGACCGCTAATCTGGAATATGCCATGTCCTGGGCAATCTGGATAACCGGTCCCATACCTGTACTACTTGTATAGGATTGTTTTGCCTCCAATAAGGATTAGTTGTATTTTAGTTGGGATCAAGTACAAGGTACTGTTTTATTATTACAGAGAAAAATGAAATCTTTTTTAAAAATGTGAAATATTTGATTACAATGGAGTCTATGGGAGATGACCTTCCCGTAATTCAGAACTTTCTGGATAATGGGTTTCTGGATAAGGGGTCTGATACCTGTACAAACAAAGTTGGTATGGTTCTTTTCTTATAGCATTTGTGAAGAAGCTAACAGTTTCTCTCTGTCTGTATTGTGGTCTGGATGTGATCTCCAGGCACATAGTTCTGAATGAATGATTTACAATTGACATTGTGGGTATATAAATTAATGTTGCAACAGACCATAAATAAATAGGAGGTTAATAAAAGACACTACGTTCGCCAGTGCAGTAATCTATAGCGACTAAGCAGCAGGAAGCATTTACTAAGGCTTTTTTCTTACTGGTTGCTATGGGTTACTGCACCTGGGCAAACTTAGTGCCTTTTATTACATATAGGGTTAAATCCTGAAAAATATGGGAAATGCTGACTGTTTGCAAATATAAACTATAAATAGAAATGTTGTCTGGTCACGGTAGCTTAAAACCTGTGCATGCTCTCAAATGCCATTTCATGTGCAAGCAGTTTATTTACCTTGCTACTGTTAATGGCATAGTGTTGATATATTTGGCTATGCAGGTAATAGAAGGAAGAACTAATATTGTTCTGAATATTCAATATACAGTAGGTACACTAAGAAGCAAAATATACTACAGGTTCTGTTTTATTTATAGCATTTACAATATTTAAAGGGGTAGTTCACCTTTGAATTAACTTTTAGTAAGATATAGACAATCTGCACTTGGTTTTCATTTTTTATTTTTTGTGGGTTTTTTTCGTTATTTAGCTTTTTGTTCATCAGCTCTCCATTCAACAGCTATCTGATTGCTCGGGTCTTGTTTACCATAGCAACCAGGCAGTGGTTTAAATTAGAGACAGGAGGGGTAATAGGAGAGGGACTGAATAGAAAGATAAGTAATGAAAAGTAACAATAATAATAAAGTTGTAAGATCACAAAGCAATAGTTTTTTTGGCTGCCGAGGTCGATGACCCCCATTTGAAAGCAGCAAAGATATAGAAGTAGAAGGAAAATAATTTGAAAACTCTAAAAAATAAATAATGAAGACCAATTGCAAAGTTGATAGAAATAGGGAATTAAAAATGGTGTAATGGCAATAATCAAGTTAATGGCCTCTCGGCAATCTTCATCTTTCTTCATACAGCTTTGTGTTGGAGTTGGCTATTTGGAAAGACAGCTCTAATCCATTGTATAGGTATGTTTTCTGAATTGGCACCCATAGGGTGAATGTGCCTTCCCATGTCAGCCATCATAGTGAGTCAGAGGAGAGATACGTACAGCTGTCTATACAGGATTCTAACTCTGCTTTGTCACAAGTTCCTTGAACTTCAAATTAAACACCCATAAAATTCCTACGAAGATCTAAAGAATGTTCTGGCTGGGTGGTATCACAGCTGGGTCCATATTTATAGTACAGGCTTTCTGTAGAGTTTTCAGAATTTTGCCGTTGGTGTGTGTAACCAGTTACGAGCTACTGAAGTGCTCCTTGAGAAGGGAAGCTTTTTAGGAGGCTTGAGAGTGATGAGAGAGATCTTGGCAGGAGAACAGTGAATACAGAGGTGACTGATGGGATTCGTGCTTTGCACTTGTGCATTATGATCTATAATTCGTTCCTTTTCATGGGGCCTGTATACTGTGTCTGGTTTTTGTGCCAAGAAACATCAGATGTCTGTTGGAATATAAAAATTTTACATGTTTTAGGTGGATTGCTTAATTACATAGTAAGTGTGTTCTAGTACTCACTGAATACAGGTAACCACGGTATTTTATTAATTTTATACTTGTATATAATGATAAACTTCCATCCACCCCTCCTAGTTAGAAGTTAGAGGACAACTTGTATGATTACAATATTGTATACAGGGTAACTTTTGAAATAAAAAATAACAAAAGTGGTATAAAGGTGATTATTGGCTAACTAAGATAACCATTGCAAGCTTTTAGAACATTTTAGTTCAAGCTGATTACCTCAGTTTGAAAAAGGAACCACAATGTTCTGAAAGCTTCCTTGCCCAATAGGATTGTTTTGCCTCCAATAAGGATTAATCATATCTTAGTTTGGATTAAGTACAAGGTACTGTTTTATTATTACAGAGAAAAGGGAATCATTTAACCATTAAATAAACCCAATAGGGCTGTTCTGCCCCAATAAGGGGTATTTATATCTTAGTTTGGATTAAGTACAAGGTACTGTTTTATTATTACAGAGAAAAAGGAAATAATTTCTAAAAATTAGAATCATTTGTTTAAAATGGAGTCTATGGGAGATGGCCTTTCCGTAATTCGGAACTTTCTGGATAACAGATCCCATACCTGTACTGATTTGGGGTTATTTGCAGGGCATAAGGGCAGTTGGTGGGCCATGTAAATCCAAGGGAAAAACAACAAAACCTACAGCTGTGGCGTAAAGGCCACAGTGCTCTTTTGGGTGTTTTGACATGCAAGTCAAAACACCTAGTAAGCCATAAACCACATAATTGCAAATAGGCTGTGAGCAAAAAGGATCATCATAAAGAGTCCATCAAGATATTTGAGCAGTTACTAAAGCTAGCCATACATTGAAAGATCTGCTTGTTTGGCAAGGTCACTAAATGAGCAGATTTTTCCCCAATATGCCCACCTTGAGGTGGGCAATATCTGACTGATCCAATCATTTGACCCTAGGGCCACAATAACTGGGACACAGGCCATCAGAGCAAGGACTGCATCAATGAGCGGTCATCGCTCCAATAAGATTTTTAAACCTTATTTATGGATATCAGCCTGATTACACAGGGAAATAAGCTGCCAGCTTGGACTGATGGAGCCAAATTGGCACATAAGATCTGCCCAGTATGGCCACCTTAAGTCATTGTTAAGTTGCACCTTGCAACTAACACTGGGTTGAAATCTGGTACATGGTGTTGCATACAGCTCTTACTGGCCAATGAAAGCAGGGTTTTATGGCACCTTGCATCCATCATTCATAGCTTCAATCTATAAGTGCATCGGGACATTTTAGGGGAATGCCATGTGTTGCCCATCCCTTCTGTATGCTGTGCATTCTAGAATTGCAGAGAGCTGTACCACAGTACTAGCAGCAAATTAGATTGAAGCTGTGTAATTTGCACCAATTGTTCTCGCACCTTGCCCCCCATTCCTTTGCAAGGGAGTGCTAAATTGCAAGTTCCACAAAATCCCTACATGTTCCCAAAGCTTATGGGGTTTAATTAAATACTTTTGTTCTCATCTTAATTCTGCTGTTGGCTTAGTGGGGATGTTTATGGTAAATTTTGCATGCAAGTTTGATAAGAGTAGAAGTCATATTTAGGGTCATTCAGGGCAATGTAATATCATGAATATAGTTTGCTACACTTCTTATCATCTATAGCAACATGGGTTTATTGCATTTAGGGTATTTTGTTTTAAAAGTGATTCTGTCATGATTTTTATGGTATAGTTTTTATTACTATATTACACTGATCACAATGCAAATAATTGATTCTACCATTAAAAATGTTATTCTTGAAATTTTATTCTTAAACCAGTAAATGTAATTTTAGCTGTAATATTGGTGTGTAGGCGCCATCTCCCACTCCCATGTTACTGAAGGAGTCATGAGTCTGACTTGGATTTTTACTATTGGGTGCTATTCTCATTCGCATTGAAATTCTATTGAAGAAGCTCTATAAACTGATGTGTTTTGTAAAAAAAAAAAAAAAAAGTTTTTCCTTGACAGTATTACTTTAAGTAAAGAATACCTGATTATTTTCTCTTTATAAATGATTGGCTGCCCAGAAGGAGAAACATTATGTAGTTGTTACCAAGACTGTGAAGTAGTAATCAATTTTGCGTACTTGGAGTTAAAGTCGGCAAAAAATACAGTGTGCTGCAATGTCCTATTTCACAGATAAAGTACTTCTCTGCTGTAAGAATAAAGCCAAGTTCATAACTGTTTTACTATTGTGAAGTCCAGCTGAGCCATTATAACCTTATTGTTTTAATTTTTGTCCTTTGTTTAAACTTTAGGTTTAAGGAATGTTTGTAGTTTCTTTAATACATTAAGTAAATAAAAAGTCACAATGGCATAGGCTTAGTTATAGATTTAGATCCAAACTTGAACAGTATCCCATTCATATTGGCAGCAACAGGCTTGGATGGCCAATAGGATAGTAGTGTGCCAGCTTCCTAGCCAGTAGTTCTTTGGTTTGTTCCCAAAAGAAGAAACTATCTTCATATTGCTGAGCTTTGGCAGTGATGAAATGCTTTTGTGTTCTTTCAGTCGGAGGTACCATAAGCTAAGTGGTAAGAGTAGAAGGATTTATGTACCGACTCCACTGCCCTGGTTGTATCAGAAAATTATTGAAAAAATTATTACGAATTATTGGTCATTAAAACTCCCATATTTTGAGCAGGAGCAGTAACCGATAGCAATTAATAAAAAGTTTGTTCAGGTGACCAGTAAATCCTACCTGTTGATTGGTTGCTATGGATTACTGCTCCTGGGAAAACTTAGTGCCTTTTATTACATAACTCCATGAGTGCCTTGGTGTTCGTAACCTTGCCCTGTAAACCAAATGAAATATAATGTTCACATGCTGTTAAGGCAAAGGAAAGGCATTTTGGCATATTATTGCCAATAGATTAGCTACATCAGTGCAAGCTAGAACACTATATTTATTCTGCAGAAAGCTTTACCATACCTGAGTAAACAGCCCTAGAAGCTCCTTCTGTTTGTTTAAGATAGCAGCTGCCATTTTAGCTTGGTCTAGGTAGCTTACATGCTGCAGCCCTAGCTGCTGGTAGCTCAGATTACACAGAGTTGTGAGGGAGAGCAAATTCTGATGGGAGGGGGAGAAGGAGAAGGGAGGGGGAGAAAAGAGACTGAGCAGACTTGTGCCTGTGCCCTGAAGGATTTTTTCTGAAAGAAGGAAGTCTGACACAGAAGAACATGTGTTCACAAAAGAAGAAAAGAAATCCTGTTTTTATTTTGATAGAGGACTCAGTGTAGCGTTTCTGTGAGTGCTTATGTCTGTATATTCATAGACCTTCCTGATAAGGCTTACTTAGTTTTTACCTTTCCTTCTCCTTTAATACTAGTATTTGCTTAATATTGTTTATCCTCTACAAGAAAAGAAATCTGTAGTGCCATTCACTGAATTCGATTACAATAGGCATCTTGTACCTAACATTAACTCATACCCACCAAGCAGTGGTGCAGACAATAGGCTATTTAAACCAAGCTGAAATGCTAATTGTGTTTGTCTCTCGTTGCTTCTCTGCTCAGTTGATACTAAAAATATTTTTTTTATTTGTGCCAGTGTTTAAGATCCGTAGGCCTAACCTGGAGTGTTTATCAGTAATCTATCTATTCTAGTGCATTGTTAGTAGTAGAAACATAACAGAACATCATATTTCATAGTGTCGTATTAAATGAATAATATCAAATACCAACCCGATTGAATGATGGTTTCATTTGGCCAGCTCAGGTCAAGGCCTTACCTATTTATCATATTTAACATCACCCATCTGAAACATGTATCAAGATTGATTGGCACAGCCTTGGTGATGATCCCTTTAGGAGGGACTATGCTCCAGTCCTTTCAAAAATACAAAGAGGGTTCTGCTGAGTACAACATATCCCCCCCAAAATGTATATTGAATTGTATGGTACGATACGCAACATTATACTTGCACCTTGACAACCCCATTAGATCCTTGGAAATTCCATAATGCCCATACACCCCCTCCCCCCCAACAAACGTATGTTACATCCCACTGGGTATTTGTAAAGCTTTGTGCAGAGGGGCTGTGACTATATTGTTCTATACTTACCATATAAAAAGTTATATTTTTTGAGTAATAATGTTATGCCCAACAGAACCTCTTTGCAAGTAGTATTTTGAAAACAAATCTGAAACATCATAACAAAAAACAACAGGGTTATCATTTAGAAACATTATTTTACTACAGGTATGGGCCCTGTTAACCAGAATTCCAAAAGACCTGGGATTCTCTGGATAAGGGATCCTTCTGTAATTTAGATCTCCATAACTTAAGTCTACTAAAAATTCATTTAAACATTAAATAAACCCAATAGGATTGTATTTCCTCCAATAAAGATAAATTATATTTTGGGATCAAGTACAAGGTTCTGTTTTATTATTACAGAGAAAAGGGAATCATTTAACCATTAAATAAACCCAATAGGGCTGTTCTGCCCCCAATAAGGGGTAATTATATCTTAGTTGGGATCAAGTACAGGTACTGTTTTATTATTATAGAGAAAAGGGAATCATTTAACCATTAAATAAACCCAATAGGGCTGTTCTGCCCCCAATAAGGGGCAATTATATCTTAGTTGGGATCAAGTACAGGTACTGTTTTATTATTACAGAGAAAAGGGAATCATTTAACCATTAAATAAACCCAATAGGGCTGTTCTGCCCCAATAAGGGGTAATTATATCTTAGTTGGGATCAAGTACAGGTACTGTTTTATTATTACAGAGAAAAGGGAATCATTTAACCATTAAATAAACCCAATTGGATTGTATTGCCTCCAATAAAGATTAATTATATTTTGGGATCAAGTACAAGGTTCTGTTTTATTATTACAAAGAAAAGGGAATAATTTTTAAAATTATGTGATTAAAATGCAGTCTATGGAGATGGGCTTCCTGTAATTTGGAACTTTCTGGATAATGGGTTCCCGGATAATGGATCCCATTCTTCTATATAAAAAGGAGACATATATGGGATATGGGAAGGATTCCCCTTCCTCAGCCCCTCACTATCTCCCTCCAGTCTTTCATTCTGTACTTTTCATTGCCACCATGGTGCCCCTAATCTGCGCCACTGTTCGTCTTTCTATACCTTGCCAAATATTACCAGTAAACATTGCCGTTTTATATCTTTTCCCCTGAACCACCATTTAGTGATGGGCTGTGTGCTCCCTCAGCTGACAGGAAATAATGCAGCTCTGACTTTAACAGGAAGTAGTGTGGGATCAAAAGGCAGAACTTTGCCCATTAATTGGCTGATGGGGCCTAGCATTTATGTGTGCCTTGGCTTGTTTGTGTGCACTGTGAGCCATATGATCCCAGGGGACGGCCCTAAATTTTAAAAAAGGCAATTTTCTATCTAGGATTAATCAATCTCATATGTAAAACTCTTTTCATCACGTGAAGACAGACCTTGAACTGTGTGTCATACCTTCCTAGTTATACCCCCAATAAAGCTCTAGTAGGAACACTCATTTTTCCAGCTGCAATTATCCTGTGAAAAATAATGCAGGCAGAATATATTGATTGCAGCAAATTGATGCTACCAGCAAAAAATAATTTCATTGAGTATAACGCAGAGGACTGCAACAGTGATGGAGGAATGTAATTAAAGGTGCAAAGTACAGGTCTAATAACCTATAGCAACCCAGCAAGTAGCATTTACTGTTCATCTGCAAACATCTTATTAGTTGCTATGAGTTACTGCCCCTGGGCAAACTTAGTGCATTTTAGAACATAGAGGCACAAGTGTTGCTAATTAGGGGTAAAATGTTACTAGTGGGGTCAAATGTTACTACTCTGTGCAATATACATCTGTGCTCTCAAGAAGCAAAATCAATAGAGCTTTGGTTGAAAATGTCTGTTCATTTAATTTCAAAAAATCATTATTTTGTTTTTATCATTTACTAAACTTCCCTTTTCCTTTAATGGTGTTAAAAAAAACATCATAGGCTCCCCACTTCCTACTTTCTTTGTGTGTCAGGCTCAGGGCAAGTCAGATCTGGTGTACAGTTGGCTTCCCTCTGCCTGCCTTTTGTATGCAGATTGGTCTGAACATTTCTGCTTTTGCATTTTTTTCGGGGCAATCTCTGCTCCGTGTAGCTGCTCTCAGGCCAAAGCTGCGCTTATCGGTTCTGCTGATGAGATTGGATCCGTACAGAGGTGGAGGAAAGCCGGCTCTGACTCTGCCCTATGCCGGCTCTGACTCTGCCCTATGTCGGCTCTGACTCTGCCCTATGTCGGCTCTGACTCTGCCCTATGTCGGCTCTGACTCTGCCCTATGTCGGCTCTGACTCTGCCCTATGTCGGCTCTGACTCTGCCCTATGCCGGCTCTGACTCTGCCTATGTCGGCTCTGACTCTGCCTATGTCGGCTCTGACTCTGCCCTATGTCGGCTCTGACTCTGCCCTATGTCGGCTCTGACTCTGCCCTATGTCGGCTCTGACTCTGCCCTATGTCGGCTCTGACTCTGCCCTATGTCCGGCTCTGACTCTGCCCTATGCCGGCTCTGACTCTGCCCTATGCCGGCTCTGACTCTGCCCTATGCCGGCTCTGACTCTGCCCTATGCCGGCTCTGACTCTGCCCTATGCCGGCTCTGACTCTGCCCTATGCCGGCTCTGACTCTGCCCTATGCCGGCTCTGACTCTGCCCTATGCCGGCTCTGACTCTGCCGGCTCTGACTCTGCCCTATGCCAGCTCTGACTCTGCCCTATGCCGGCTCTGACTCTGCCGGCTCTGACTCTGCCCTATGCCGGCTCTGACTCTGCCCTATGCCGGCTCTGACTCTGCCCTATGCCGGCTCTGACTCTGCCGGCTCTGACTCTGCCCTATGCCAGCTCTGACTCTGCCCTAACAGATTAAGACCACTTGATAATATATAAGCATTACTTGGGAAAGGTAATCTTATTAACCCATCTCTCCTCTAACCAGTGCTCTAAAGAAGCAGGGATACTGGAACATAAAAGAGCTTTCAGTTTCACTGAACTGCCTTAAAGGAGACATATCATATAAAAATTAAGAATTATATTCCTCTAAATATAGAAGGATTGTGCTTAAAAAAAGTTGTGTTTCGGACTGATTAATTGAGAAATTCCACCAAAACCCCACTAGTCTCGCCCATCTGTTCCACTTCCTGCTGGCTGAATTCTCTGGATGTGCAGAGGAGCTGCAGCACTCAGCACACTGCACTGTAGGACAGGAACCAATCAGCAGCTAGGCTAACCTGATAGGGAACTGAAGCTTGTCTTTGCTTGTGTGAGTGCAAGGCTGTAATTGGCTCTCCCCCTCCTGCTGTACCTCTGGCAGGAACTGTTAGGACACGCCCTCCCTTCATTCGAAACACTGAAAGAGACCTGATTGGACTGTATTCAATTTTAGCCCAAAGTAAAACCAGTATCAATATATTATTCATAACTGCCTACAAAATTAGTTTTTTTCCATTTATCCAATATGTCTCCTTTTAAGCTGTGCCAAACATAAAAACTGGAGGTATGGGATCCGTTATCCAAAAAGCCAGTTATTCAGAAAGCTCCAAATTATGGGAATTGTATCTCCCACAGACTTCATTTTAATCTAATAATTCAAATGTTTCCTCTTTCTCTGTGATAATAAAACAGCACCTTGTGATCCCAACTAAGATATAATTAATTATTATTGAAGGAAAAACAATCCTATTGGGTTTATTTTGGGTAAATTGCCTTACAGAGAGTTTTGAAAAAATTGGTCATAAGAGGTACGTTGTGAGAGTTGTAGTGGTACAGGTATAGGATCTGTTATCTGGAAACCTATTATTCAGAAAACTTTAAATTATGGGAAATGATTTCCTTTTTCTTTGTAATAATAAAACAGAACCTTGTACTTGATCCCAACTAAGATATAATTACCCCTTATTGGGGGCAGAACAGCCCTATTGGGTTTATTTCATGGTTAAATGATTCCCTTTTCTCTGTAATAATAAAACAGTACCTTGTACTTGATCCCAACTAAGATATAATTACCCCTTATTGGGGGCAGAACAGCCCTATTGGGTTTATTTAATGGTTAAATGATTCCCTTTTCTCTGTAATAATAAAACAGTACCTGTACTTGATCCAAACTAAGATATAATTAATCCTCATTGGAGGCAGAACAATCCTATTGGGTTTATTTAATGGTTAAATGATGTTTTAGAAGTCTTAAGGTATGGATGTCCAAATTACAGAAAGATCCCTTATCCGGAAAAACCCCAGATCCCAAATATTCTGGATAACAGGTCTCATACCTATAGTATGTGAAACACAAGCTTTAGTTATTAAACTCGAGTTTAACACTGTTATAAATTGCCCCTTAATGAACAAAAAATATTCTGGATGTAATTGACGACTAGTGCAGGGGAACTTTAGAGCTCTGTGTATGAAATATCTATTGTTTTCTTTCTTTTCTTTTCTTTTTTTTTTTTGGGACCCAACTTACATATTTTATAAAGGGCTCCATATAATTACCTTGTCACATGTTTTCACAGCCATAATCATTTTCCAAGATTTAGACTATGGTTAAACAGACTTTTGTACTTGGTGATACAGAAGATTATTTGTGTTTCTAATTTGTGTAATTACAGTTTAAAAAATGTAATTAATCACTTTGCATGAAAAAAAAAAAAACAGACAAGATCCAGCTGTTTGCAGATTGGCACTGTTGTGAATTTGTGGATAAAGGCACTGAAGCTCATTCCTTTCTGTAGAAGTAGTTGGCACATTGCACCATACAGATGGATATTCTGACTGTTATTTTGGGGTGTTGCTTAACTTCATATTCTCCTTCTACACTTGACGGAGGTGCATCTTCCTATACTTTCTTGACCTTCTATTTTCTGTGGTTCTTTATTGGTTGGGAAACAAACAAGCAAGAATTAAGTTCCATGAGATTTCCAAAAATAGGGCTATAGCTGGCCCCATAATTTGGTAATTGGTAGCTCATGTATATAATGCATATTTTTTTATAAAATGCTTGTTTAGTGCAGAAGAAAGCCACATGCAAATTTTAATATGAAGGTGAACCACTCCTTTAAAATCTAGTAGCCTTTTGCCTTTCCATATATTGTGAGACCTTAATTTCATATAGACTGATTTTTTTTTTTGTGTCCCCACCAATATATAAAATGCATAATGCTTTTCCCTAATTTTACATTTTCCCAGATTTTACACCATTTTTTTCTGGTCCCCTGAAAAACATAAAATGTTGATTCTACTGTACATTATTTGGCTTTAGCTATTCTTTAGCCTATGACACCATGGTTACATTTTGGTCTTCTGTAATTTTCTTTTTATAATCTTGTGTCTGTTTACCTGCTAGTATTCCTGTGAGGGCTGCATGTATGTACCTGCTCTTTCTACTTTTTCCATCTACAGCAAATGTGTTTTGAAAGTCAAGGTTAGCATTGTATGTCATTTTTGAATATATATGGATGCAAGGATATATTTATTTCTAACATGTACATGGAAAATGTATTTGTCCCTAATACCATGGTCTTTGCCAAAGGGGTTGCTGTATTTTAGTGCTTTACTGGATGGTCTACACAGGCTGAAGATTAAAGGGATTATTTACCATATAAGCATTATGTGAAAAGTGCTAAATATTGGAAACTCAGGGGGCATTGCAGAATTTCCTAAAATTAAGCAAACGTTGCCTGCAGTGGCACTGACCTGAGTAGGGTTGCTACCTCACCCCTTTGATATCAGCCACATATTGAACCCGCATCCTGCATGGCTAGTTAGCAATTCATTTGGATGCCTGCTGCAAACTGAACTGATTTATGTGTAGCCATGCAGCATGCATCTATTTTAATTGTTGACTAGCCATGCAGGGTGTGGATTCAATATGTGGAAAGTATTAGGGCTAAACTCTATGGGAGATTTTGTAGGATGGTGTTGTATCGACAAAACGCATTCCTACAAGTCAAATGTAAATGCATGAGTTAAAATATAATGGGGCCGATGGGAAAATCTGATGTGTGGCTACATGAAAGGATTGCCATCCAACACGAAACGCCTGTCAGAAGGGAACGCTGCATGCTGCATCTTCACCCAATGAGATAAAATCTAATGGTGTCTGACCAATTTTTTTTCTCATTGAAATACATTTATTATCGGATGTAGATGAACACAGAAAACACTACATCTGACTTTATCTGATTCTACATTACAGCCTATGGAGATCAGATTCTGCAGGATCTTACAAAATCTCATGCTGTTGCATGACAAGATCAGATAAAATCTGATCCACAAAGTCAGATCAAAATCTACTGTGGAGTTTAGCCCTTAAAGGGGTGAGGTGGTAACCCTAAACCTGAGTGTGCAAACGCTTGTCAGGCAGCTGTCGCTTTGTATAATGGCAACTTGCATTTCCAATGAATGCCCCAGTGCCAGGGTGCTTTGCTGCTTCTCTCCAGGCTACTAGAAATTGAGAACCCAAAAGAGAATACATTGCTCTAGTTTGACTTCATTTGTCAGTGGTTCTCAAATTGCCTTTATATACATTTTTTAGATGGTCATATTTTCGTAGAATTAAGGGGTAGTACTTTGTATATTTAATAATCAATTTTAGTTATTTTATTACCCTCTTTTCTTGATGTTGCTAACAGTGCACACTTGGGTGGGGGGGGTAGCTTGTCTGCAGTCTGCTTTTATTTATCCCTATGGGGCTATTGTGCTGATTCGACATGATGCAAGGACTGCAACTGATGCAGGGTATAGCAGGTGGTTGCAACTTTAATACAGCCTGACTAATTTCAGCTGTTCCTCCCAGCTGCCACGGAGTTAAATGGAGCAAAACATCCTCTAGCATGTTATTATCTATGTCACATCTATTATAAACATTGCAGCTGCAGAATCACAGCACCATTTTTTTTTTAATTAAGCTCATGGTGAATTGAGTTTTGACTGGAAAAGTAGCTACTAGTTACCATTAGTTGCTCAGATACAAGAAAATCTTTGTATACAATAACTGTTATATAAATCAAATGATGTAGCTGGTTGAGCTCCAAGAAAAGCATCTACAGATGGAGAATATGTTGGCTGCATTCTATAACATTGGGCTTGGTTTTGTCATGATGGAGGTCCAATGCTGAGCAGCAAGGAGTTGGGTGGGAGATTTCATGAGGGAAGCTACCACAGCTTGCAGTATAGCCTGCAAGGAACACAGACAATAAAATAATTGTAATGGAGAAACGTAATGTTCTGAGACAAAAAGCCTAAATCTTCCCCTCTGTCCAGCTTTAGTTCCCCACTCTGGCTTTATTATCATAGAGGTATATTTAAGGAGATTTATACTTGACGTATGCCAAAGATCTAGCCGGTTTATGGGCCTGTAACCAAGCTGGTTATCAGCCAGGGGAATGCTATGCAAAGAAGTTTCCAGTGCTAATCTGATAGTTTCTTTTGTTACTGGTGTAAAAGCATGAAGCTGAATTGATGCTCTTTATGTCGGCTTTCCATGGCGAAGAGCAGAAAACCCGGTCTCTCTCTTTAAATGTTTATGCAGAATGAGAGCTCATTTTTGTAGGGGTTGGAAATATTTTTTTTTATCCCCTGCCTTCACTTACTAGCTCCAAAAATAACCCTGGTGGGTTAAAGGGCCACTATAGCCTCATATTGCCCATAAATATTGTTATACACCCCTTGAGAAATAGACATGGTTGAATAAACATGGAGCAGACCTTATACTCCTGATGTTTCTGGAACACTTACTGTATCTATTCGGTGGGGAAAGTGGTGTGGCTGATGCCTTTTTATTTTATGTCTGCTACATTGTTAGATTTAGAAGCAGGCCGGCAGGGAATAATGAATAATCTAGGGCCTTCTCTTTATTATTCTAGATCTGAGAAGTTCTGGCACAAGTAGAAGAGACTTCCCCTGCTAGCACCACAATCTTTTGTTCAAAGAACAGACCCCTTTCTTTTATTGTTTTAATTAGAACAAATTGTGGCACTCTATTTCCATTCTTATCCGGCCGCTGTACCATCCAGCAACGCAGGTTTCTGTGCAGTGATTCATGCCAGGGAAAGAGCGCCGGTTCTCATTCAGAGGCTGTTTTTATTGCTTTGTCAGTGGTTTCGTTATCATTCATGCTTACATTTTACTTGATCTGATTTAGCAAAGACCCCCAAATTGACTGAACTTGAAGAATTAGCAAATTGATTCTATTAAGATTTTTAGATTTGGCAACACTGTTAAATTCAGGTTGGATCCCACTCTAATCTGATTTAATCTGGTTGATTCATTACATGGAATGCAAATTAGCCTGATAGTAGTTTAAGTAAGTATTTTTTTGCCTTCCCAGTGCTCAGATCACTCCACGTTTAAAACAATTAAAATAATTGAATCTTACTATAGTAGAGCTTCTTGCACACTGCCAGTGTTTTGCTTAATATATACAAGAACGGCTTGCAGTAATGTTCTCTCTGCTTCTGTGGCCTGGATCAAAGCTACAGCATATTGAATGCTGATAAAACATGAAAAAATATTTTTTAAAGGGGAAGGAAGGGTACAAAATTGATCGTAATCACTTACCTTTTGCCCCTGTCAGCAGAAAACTGCCCAGGCTCAGGGTACCTGCACTATCCTCTCCCTCCTGTCTTCTTTCTTTGCAATCCTGGGGCCGACACATGTACAGAACAGTGAAATAGCTGGGTTTTTTTTGTTAAAGTTCAGCTTCTCACTCTACTGTGCAAAGACAGTAGAAGGAAAAGGATCACTCGCTTACAAGTGCCCCGGGCCAGTGCAGTTTTCTGCTAACAGGAGCACCAGCCTGGGGTATCAGGTAAGTGATTACAATAACTGGGTAGATTTAAGCTGCCAATTCGGGCTATTCAGACCAATTTGGCATCTTTTTGATGTGGTCCTCAACCCAAAGGCCTGCATAGCATCAATAGCAACCTGATCATTTGGCCCTAGAGCCAAACAATTAGATGATCCTGATATTGCCCCCCTTAAGATGGCCATACATTGAAAAATCCACTAGTTTGGCAAAGTCAACTGATGAAAGGATCTTTCCCTGATATGCCCACCTTGAGGAGGGTCCCTCAGGCCAAATGATCGGATCCTAATTGCCATTATGCAGGCCATTGGATCGAGTACTGCATCAATATGCGAATCAGGTTCTTGATCCAATGGGAATTTGTTATTATGTTAATAATTATAATACCTAGCGCTCTGAATCCAGGCAGCAAAAAAGACATGGATAAGGGATATTGTGCTTCAAAAATGGTTTATGCTTGAATGTATACCCATTATGAATACTCATTATTCCTCTATCCCATGTCTTTTAGTTGCAGAGATGAGATCCAAACAAGGAGCATGCTGTGCAGACAGGGGTAAAATGGGCAGTAGTACTGGGATAGTAGAGTCGGTTACAGAAAGGAGCACCTGATGAGTAAGGAAGATATTAAAGTGCAACAGTCATGCTGATTAGTTGATGGAAACTTGCCAGTTTGATGCTGTCTTTAGCAGAGAAGGCTCTCATGTTCTCTTGTAGCCCTCTAGGTCACCTTCTGTTCCACTGTTCAACTCTCAATTCAATCTTGTGGATATCACTTAGTGCTGCTATACTGAATCATGCAAAAGACTGCAATGCAGACCTTTAGATGAGGGACTCTATAGCCTGTAACAGTCAACTAAAACAACAGTGGCTTAGAAAAAGGAGATTGCCGTCGAGGTTAATTTCAGATGTTGGGCTGTGCAGTAATGTGCTGATTGTATTGTATGTGGCTGTACTATTAAATGTATCTGCCCTCTGGAAATGATGAATGGGATCAGGTTGTAAAACGTTAGAAAGCTGTGATTCACTTGCAGAAGAAAAGTGTAAATAAGAATCATTGTACAGGTATGGGACCTGTTATCCAGAATGCCCACGACCTGGGGTTTTCCACAAAAGGGGTCTTGAATTGGATTGTTTGGCCTCCAATAAGGATTAATTATATCTCATTTGGGATTAAGTACAAAATACATTTTGATTATTGCATAGAAAAAGGAAATCATTTTTTGAAAGTTTGAAATATTTGATTAGGATGGAGTCTATGGGAGATGCCATTTCCGTAATTTGGAACTTTCTGCATAATGGGTTTCCAGATAATGGATGCTATACCCGTACCTATTTACTACAAACATTATGTATTGTTCTTATTAAGTTGCTTATCCCCCTGGGTGATGGAAATGCCATTGACTCTTTAGCTTTTTTTTTTTTTTTTTTTACTGCAAATGTCCTATTTTTTGTTGTCTGTAATTCTGAAGCAATAATCATCTTGGATAAAGATCACAGTCAGCTTTCAAGCTTTTTAACCTAAAAAATGACATACAATGAAAAACATTACCATTCCCCTGGGAATTTTTAATTCCATTAATTTAATTGGCATGACTGTTAATGCTTGTTGATTCTGTTAGTAGGTAGCTAAGCAATGGCTTGGTTATTAAGAAAAGTTTCAAAAGAGTATTTATTTATCAGTTTCTAATAACCAATCATTATTAAAGGGATTGTATATCTTTTTTTCAAGAAATGCACCAAATCAATCATTGGGTTTTGCACTAAGTTACATGAAATCTAGGGTTCATATTCAGTTTTGGTGGGTTTCTAAGCACTCTGCCGAATCACAAACCATATGTGTTCTTGACAAGCAAGTGGCAAATAAATGTAATGATTTACTGATTTTTTTTAAACCCATTCCTCCACAAAAACATTAAAAACTAATTAAAAGATTCCAGATGCATATACCCTCATGAGCTAGAAGATAAAAGCAAATAACTGATTATATACAACTGTTCTCTAACCTATATTAGTAAATGAGCCGGCTACTGCCCCGTAGGTGCAATTAGAATTATATGGAATGCACATCCCAACACACATTTATTCTTCTAAATTATTATTATTGTGCTTTCTATACAGGTATGAGATCCATTATCTGGAAATCCCATTATCCAGAAAGCTCCAAATTATCGGAAGGCCATCTCTCATTTTTAAAAAAAATGATTTCCTTTTTGTCTGTAATAAAAGAGTACCTTTTACTTGATCCCAACTAAGTGTGGCCATAACACAGGCAGGTTCCAGCTGCCACTTTGGGTCCTTCAGACCGGTTTGGCAGCTTATCTGCCCGTATATGAGCACTCTTGATGGGCTTCCCCGACCTGCATCTGGCCTAAAATTGCCCAGATCTCGATCAGGCAGGTTTGATATTCCATTGGATCAAAGATGTATCAGCTCGTTGATGTTGTCCTCGCATCGACAGAGCATATGCCGCTGCTTTAATTTGATCGCTTGGCCCTAGGGCCTTAGGTGGGCATATCAGGAGAAGATTTGCTCTTTTAACAACCTCATCAAATGAGTGGATCACTATGTTTTTGGCCACCTTAAGATAATCATTAATACTTATTGGCAGCAAAACAATCATATTGGGTTTATTTAATATGTAAATTCTGTTTTAGAAGATTTATTATGGAGATCCAAGTTATGAAAAGGTCACTTATCCAGAAAACCCCAGGTACCGAGTATTCCAGATAACAGGTCCCATACCTGTACCAGTAACATCAGTAAAGTCTGCTCAGTCTGTATATGTCCCAGTAGTAGGCAGCTAATCCAGAATATGAGAGATGCCAGAAAAATAAAAAGCCAACTTCCATTGTATGTACTGTAACTCTCTTAATATCTGTAGAGAAAAAAGGTTTCATAGGAGCCCTAGTAACAGCTTGGCTCTGAACCCCGGTTGCTTATTCATTCCTATTTGATAAATATAATTTTTTATGAACGTGCTGTTTTTTGTGTTTCTCTTCTTACAGATCAATGAACTCAGCCATGTCCAGATACCCATCATGTTGATGCCAGATGACTTCAAAGCTTATTCTAAAATAAAGGTGGATAATCACCTTTTTAACAAGTAGGTGACACTATAATAATCTGCACTGGCGCCCCTATTGGTTTCTCTATCTGTCAAACCTTTCAATTCTGCTTTCTAACTTGTTGGTTTGATCATTAATTCATTGTTTCTTCTTTTTGTTCATGAGAGGATTCTCTCCCCCTTCTCTTTCTTTGTACTTTGACCCTTTCCTTCCTTTGCTTTCGTGTTGTTTCTCCCTGTTTCACTACTGTCCAACTTATTACATGTAGTGGAACAATTATTTATAACATGTTAGAGGGCCAGATAAAATAAAAATTGTCATACAGTGAAATCTTTGAAGCTTTTAAACAGACTGGGGGCCATAAAAAAATCTCTGGAAGGCCAAATCCAGCCGTAGGCCTCTAGTTGGACAGCTCTGTTCTACATTATTTCTTTATTTCCTCCTTTCCTGTCTTTTTTCTCTTCAGTGGCGCAGCTACAATACAGGGGAGGCCCAGACCAAAGGTTTCTGTTTATTCCACTTCTCCTTAACATGGAGCAGGAATGTTCTTTCTCAACATTTAAGCTTTATTTTGTTATACAGGTATGGGATCTGTTATCCAGAATGCTCGGGACCTGGGGTTTTCCGGAAAAGGGATCTTTCTGTAGTTTGGATCTCCATGCCTTAAGTTTACTAAAAAAATCATTTAAACATTAAATATGCCAATAGGACTGTTTTCCATCCAATAAGGATTAATTATATCTTAGTTGGGATCAAGTACAAGGTACTATTTTAATACTACAGAGTAAAAGGAAATTATTTCTAAAACTTAGAATCATTTGTTTAATATGGAGTCTATGGGAGATGGCCTTTCTGTAATTCGGAACTTTCTGGATAATGGGTTTCAAGATAACGGATCCTATATCTGTACTATTGGTTTATATTACAATTTCCCTTTCAGTGTCCAAATAGGTGCTTTATGAAGCCATATCCTGCCAAAGAGCATAAAATGATTTGTCTCCGTGCCTCAGCAGGTTCATAATAGTAATATTGCCAGATAAACGTATCTGTCACCTTAGGTGCAATATTAAGGACTTAAATTAGCATCTGTGGTTGCTGGTGTTTAGTTAAATAGCAGGGAGTGTGCAGCTAAAAACTGGTTCTAGAGTCACTGGAAATGTAAGGGGTGTCTGGAATGAAACAAAATAAAAGTGAAATGAGAAGTGTGACAGTATGTTTCACATTTGAAATGAAAGTATGTTTCTATTTTACAAAAAGTCAAGTAAAAGAAATGCACTTCACACCAGCATGTTTAGGCAGCACCATCAGGAGGCACCAGTGAGGGACATTTATCGGTCATGAAGGGAGTTTGGCTTAGGGGAGAGTGGGTAGAGTTTGGACGGATTGTCGGCAGTGACTGGGGTGGATCAGGGACATGGCAATGTATTCATGGGTCATTTTTTTCATTGGTGTCCTATTATACTTGTGGGCAAGGCCTTTCTCAGGGGCCCAAGTGGCCAATAGGATAATAATTGGTGCCTTCCTCTATAGCTGTATGAAGCCCGCCACCCCAGCTCTGTTACCCACCAGGTGCAAGCAACCTGGGAGCTGGGGGCAAAAGCGGGACAAAAAAACTTTGGATAATAGAACCTATACCCTTACATACAATACAAAAGGTTCCTTTATATTTATTTGCAGCTGCATGGAAGCAAGATATAGCAACTGCATTCTTTGCAGTTCTCATTCTCTAATTATGTACAGTATTAAAAACTATCAATAATCATAAGGCACGGTGAGGATAAATA
Organism: Xenopus tropicalis; assembly: GCF_000004195.4. Taxonomy (NCBI): domain Eukaryota; kingdom Metazoa; phylum Chordata; class Amphibia; order Anura; family Pipidae; genus Xenopus; species Xenopus tropicalis. Next base: position 26,670,696 of record NC_030682.2, read on the forward strand.
TGCCAAAAAACCATATTCATTGTTCAGGGGTAAATCAAACAGCAGAACACACTGTGTCTGGCGTCTCTAGCTATTCTGGGTCTGAAGTGAGTCACAGTAAGTGAAAATTAATTAAAAACAGATATTTATAACACAAATGTCAAAGTACAGCTTTCTGTTTGACAGAAGAATATGTCAGAGTGTGGTTGTTTCTGTAATCGCTGTATTGTCATTCAGTGTAATATGCAATGTGTCGGGGGGTTGGTAGCCAGTCTATGGCAATCGGTTTTTGTTCCTGGAAAGGTGCACAAGCACTGAGCCTTTACCAGCGAATAATGAGACTTTCCCCTTGTGAAATATTATATATCCTATATATTTTTATTATGTTTTTATTATAGAATAATTCCTCTTTTACTTGTATGTATGTATGTATGTATGTATAACTTTATTTATAAAGCGCCACAAGGGTACGCAGCGCTGTACAGTCTTACAGAATACAAAATTACACACAGGGAGGACAAGTGATATAATAAATAAATACAATAAATACATATATGTATATATATATATAAGTGCCAGGTGGTATGAGACACAGTAGGAAGGAGGTCCCTGCCCCGTAGAGCTTACAATCTAAGTGGTTGGGTAACATACAGGCACAAACTGGAAGGTAATAGAGCACCAGGTATGGGCATTTGCCCTTAAGCGCAGGACTGGGCAAAATTAATGTTTTAGTGCTCCAGAAGGTAACAGCTGAGCTTTTTATTAAAGACAGTGGGTGAGTTTTCCCTACGGAGGGATTCAGGGATAGAGTTCCAGAGGGAAGGAGCAGCGAGATAGAAAGGTTTAAGACGAGAGAGCGCAGTGGGTGTGGCTGGTGTAAAAAGACGGAGGCTCTGAGAGGAGCGGAGGAGACGACCAGGAACATGTAGGGAGACCAGTGAAGAAATGTGGTGAGGAGCAGAGGAGGGAAGGGCTTTGAATGTCAGCAGAAGGATTTTGTAAGCTATCCTTTGCTTAACAGGCAGCCATGCAAGAGAGCTTAATTGAGGCTGAGCAGGTACCCTCTTCGGAGAGAGCAGGAGGATCCTGGCAGCAGAGTTTAAAATTGATTGCAGGGGAGAGAGGTGGGAGTCTGGGAGGCCGGTTAACAGGACAGGAGATTGCAGTAATCTAAGCGGGAAAGGATAAGGGCATGGATTAGTGTTTTAGCTGTCGCTTGTGAAAGAAAGGGGCGTATCTTGGCAATATTGCGGAGGAAAAAGCGGCAGGTTTTGGCAGTGTTATTAATATGGTTAGAGAAGGAGAGGGACTGGTCAAAGATAACTTGTATATAATGATACAGTGATTCGTGCATCCAAAGACAGGTTTTTCAGCCATGAAAGAAAATCAGATATCAGCAACTTTCTAATATACATTCAATACACATTATCACTGATTATAAAATTATTTGTTTATGTAATTGCTTGTTGAAAGTAGCATTCGTCCCTTTCCATTCTCTGGTTCTGACTTGAACCAATGTTGCATACATGCTAAGATCCACTCGAGCAGATCTTCTCCCGATAGCCCCACCTATGGATGGGCGATATCAGGCTAATTCAGGCTAATTAGGTCGTTTGGCCCTGGGGCCAAAAGATTGAATTAGAACGATGGATATAGGCGTCCGTCGTTTCAGAGACTGCATCGGCTTGCCTTCAGTGGCGCCCGATTAAAATCTTTTAACCTGGCTGATCGACGATATCCACAGCCTTCTGCGATATCAGCCGCCTAACACGCACCGAATATTGTATGAAACAAGGTTTTGTACGATAATATTGGTGCGTGTATGGCTGGCTTACGATATAATGAATTCTTATTGGAGACCCCTTATCCAGAAAACACCAGGTCCCGAGCATTCTGAATAAGAGGTCTCATACTGTACAGAGTAGCTTGTTTGAATTATTTTGAGTTATACATTTAATGTAAAGGGCGACTATCCCTGCCCATATTATTTTTTCATGTTAAGTTTAATGCACTGGAAATTCTTGGATTTTAGATTATAAGTAATCAATGTTAAATATATTGGAAAAGTTGAAATGTGTTTGTCCATCTGCTCTATTCCACCCTCCCTGTAACAGACTGTACATAAAAATATGCTTTATTGATAGATCAGTGCAGTAGTCTTGTATCAAAATAGAACTCCCAGCACCTTCTAACCTCTGCTCCTTAATACCTGGGCAGTGCTTGTTAATCCATGCGTTGTTATAGTGCAATTTCTCATAATCGGAACTTGGACTGCTTTTTACTGAGGCATCCAAATGTTTAAAGATTCTCTTTGAATTCCTGTATGCTCATTTTTAAATTGCTCTGTCATTAAATATGAATGAATTTTAATGTGTCTGACTTCAAAGCAATAATCACTGACATTCAGCTGACTGGAGGCAGAATTCATAAATATACTGGCACTCAGATACAGAGTGGGGGGAGTATCTATCTGACTCAGTAAGGGTGAGTAGGGGCTGTAACACTGAAATGTGCAAAGTTTTGTCCACTGGAGTGCATATCTAGTGCAAGGAGCATAGAGCAGTGCTGACAGGCACAAAGAAACCCTTTACTTAAAGGGATTCTGTCATGATTTTTATGGAATTATTTCTAAATTACACTATTTTCATAGCAAATAATTCAATCTGCCATATAAAATTGTATTCTTGAACAATTTGTATTTTTTTTAGCTGTAATATTGGTGTGTAGGCACCATCTCAGTGCATTGTGCCTGAGTCTGAGCTTTCAGAAGGAGCCAGCGCTACACATTAGAACTGCTTTCAGCTAACCTATTGTCTCCTACTCCCATGTAACTAGAGGAGTCCCAAGCCGGCTATTCTGATACCTACTGGGAGCTGCTATTTTGTTCCCTTCCCATTGTTCTGCTGATTGGCTGCTGGGGGGGGGGGGGGGTGGTATCACTCCACCTTGCAGCTCAGCAGTAAAGTGTGACTGAAGTTTTTCAGAGCTAAGGTCACATGGCTGTGGCACCCTGGGAAATGAAGAATATGGCTAGGCCCCATGTGAAATTTCAAAATGAAATATAACAAGAAATCTGTTTGTGAAAAATTGATTTCAATACAGCATTCTGCTGGAGAAGCTCTATTAACTGATGCGTTTTGTAAAAAACATGTTTTCCCATGACAGTATTCCTTTAACCACTTCCATACACAAGTGGTAGTTGATGGGTGCCTAGTGCCGTGCATTCCTGGCCTTTTTGGATTGAATGATACACATGTGCCACCTACCCTATTTGTAAGAGAGAGATGCAAAGGGCAAGAAATGGGTACAATGCATAATTTTTTTTGCACGTTGCCTCTCTGCCTTGCAGATTTGCCTCAGGCCTGTGGCTGCCCCAAAGAATGTAGTGCCGACTGCTTTAGTCATCGCTTTATTGGAATATGTCGCTCCTCCCGCCCCCAACTTGTGCATTTGAACGACCCCTCCTGTGCCTCTTGATGCTATTGTCTGCTTCTTGCACCAGATTTTTGAATTTGGCATGAAGGACATGGAAAAATGTCACATCTCATTTGTCTCCATTCAGTGAGGCCTAATGCCAGACAATACTTGCTGTGGCAAAGATGGCATTTATCTTATGTGTTGCCTTGTTTAAAAAAATTCTCAAAAAGCCTTGCTAGTGCATCTCAGACACTCCATTGGTTTTCCTATGGGCTGTTTAGAAGAACTGGCAGCACTCAGAACTTTGGATTGTAGGAATTACAACTCCCAGGACCTGCCAACATCCAAGGGGCCCTACAAAGTCTTTATTGCTGGGTCACAGAATGCATTTCCTTCTATCTTTCAGCAGCTCTGTGCGGCACGATTAGTCAATATGATGTCATGTTAGGTTTCTTTGTTATTATAACAGGTCAGGCTGGATGGAATCTGCACAGAATGTAGTTTCTGCTTTTGGCTACAAGCATGTATAAAGCATGTGGTTATATTAGTGACGCACCTAAGCAAACACTCCCAGGCAAACCCATCCAGGCAACAGCTTATTCAGCATCGGAACAGCAGCAGGGGCTATTGCGTATGGCTAGAGGTTGGAACCACCTATTGGGATTATTTATTCCAACTTTCTCTATTGATTGAAGTATTCTTAATACATTTTATTGTCATTATTTTGAAAAATTTAACTTGTTATTTACATCCTCTACTATTTGTCTTTTAGACTGTCATTAAAACTACCGCGTGGTTACTACATTAAGGGCAACTTACCTTCATTCCTGGCTGTCTCAACATTATCTTCCCTTTGATTTTACAGAGAGAACATGCCAAGCCATTTCAAGTTTAAAGAATATTGCCCGATGGTTTTCCGAAATCTGAGGGAGAGGTTTGGGATTGATGACCAAGACTTTCTGGTAAGAGAATCTTATAAGTTGATTTATTTGCTTGTCTGATAAATATTTCAGTCCTCTGCTGCATTAAAACAAAGCATCTCAAACTTCAGGTTTCATGGCCCTATTAAGCTCCAGTGTTTGATCTGGGTTCCCTTATCTTATAATATGAATACAGAAGGTATACTTGAGCAACATTTCCCTGTTAACAGGGCCCTCCCCCAGTGGGACCCTTTTATTGGCTCCCTGGTTGGTGGACCCTTCCAACGAGTACAAAAAAGTGCCTGAGTAAATAAAATTAAAATGCATGCAAACTTTCAGTCCTGATCATTCCCAGCCACTCTTCAATTATGCCAAATCCTTGTCCATGACCCACCCAAACCCCACCAACCCCATCTCACACAAGCTCTGCCCCATTTTTGTCTGGTGTTATATACTTTTCCATCTCAGGGATGGGGCCCCTGCCTGCTCTTCCCCCCTGAACACACGGGGCCAAAACTACCATTGCCTTCACAATAGCACACTTTTGTGGGAGATCTCTGCCCTGCTAAGTTGTCTCTGTAATTAGCACTGTATAGATACAGACATTATTTTTATGTTTTCTCCTTGCATCAACATTTGGAGACAAGCTATAGTACAGAAATCACAATTGCCCATAAAGGGGAACTCCGGCTTCCGAACCAAAATTTGTTAAAGAGCCCCACACAACACAGAAACCCCTAATATACCTATCACTGTAATCTGTTCCTTCCTTCCTTTTCAGTTACAAAGCAGTCAGCCAGATCAGCAGGAGAACAGGGGGGGGGGGAGGCTAGGGAACTGTTCCAAACCATATTATTACATTAAATATCATGAAATGGTTGCATATTATCAATTTTTAATTGGTGTATATTGCAAAAACTTTGTGTTTGGGTAGAATTCCCCTTTAATCAACCTCCCAAAGGCAGTTGTCAAGGTGATGCCCTCTCATATACTGTAGTTGGGCTGGAACCTTGGGCATGTTCTTGAAAAATAAGCTAAATGGAAAATGCTATGAACATTTTAATTTCAAACTGGGTGATGGAGGTTGTAGTACCATAATACAAGGACAATTTAAACTGGACGTTACTGGTTTTACTGTGTTTTCAAGTGAATACAGGTTTATTGCAAAAAAAAAAAGTGGCGGTCATAGCAGGCCTCAAACAGCACATAAACTTGAAATTATGAACCATTTCAGCTTTCATTTATCTTGCTGTTTCCTTGTGAGATCTTATTAAGTTTCCTGTGTGCGTTGTGCAGAGAAGAAAAATAATCATCTCTTAATGGTAGCCAGGGAGACAATGAAGGTTAAGGCATTGCATGACTACAGCTAAACGAGTTCTTCTTTGCCCCTTGAGTTTCAGTGAGTAATAGCGCCTTGGGTTAGGCTTGGCATGAAAACTCAAGACTGTGGCATTCAGCATCTCTATCTATAGATCTGCACGCTCCTGCTTGAAAATAGCCTGGTCTGTCACACAACTGTGTTCTGAGCCACAATTGATTCATGTACCATGGCCCATATATATATGGTTCTTGTGGTGGCTATATAGTGACTGACCTGGGATTTATCCTGTTGACTGACCCATAGCTTGATTCTGCAGATTTGCAGACAAGTGAGGAAAAGCTGCAGCTCCTTTTCCTTTCACATCTGCAAATGCATCATTCACCTGCCAAGAACAAACACTTAAAGATAAGATTTTAGGTTTGGATGGACAACTAGGATAAGATAGGATGAGAGAATGCTCTGTGATGCTGCTTCTGAAGCCCCATATATGTCCAGCAATTGTGGCAGTACGTAACAGAAAAGAGGTTAATCACCACTGCACCAACATTAATTTGATCAAGTGTTGGGTAGTCTTAAAATCAGAAAATCTTGTAACCCTCTGGGCACTGTCCACAAGTTATGGGTTAAGCTCCCCTCCCCAGTACCTGCTGGAGAGGAACCCTCTGTCTAGCAATGAATTCACTGAACTATATCATGCTAGATTGCAGTAACAGTAAATGCTGTCTATATACTAATAGCGCTCTTAGTATAGAAGCCACACCTCTCTAATAGAGTTCCTAAGACACCTAGGGTGTTAAACCCATTAATGTAACACTGAATATGCAAGGTGCCCCCTCAGTAAGATGGCAAGCTTATGGGGGAGTCAGTAATTTGTGAAGAGGGATGGGGCTCTTTAGGGCCACAGGGCTGCTGCATTTCCATTTGTGTACAGCAGTCCTTAGACAAGTGTTAAAGTTGTAGAACTGGGACATAATTTTTATTTATTACATTTTTTGTTATTTATAAAATAAACTGTTGGGTTTCTGGTCAGGAAGCTATTAGCGCCTGAAATGTTATTTACTGGATGTTTGCAAAGGGTCATTATGTATTTTTCAAGTGGTAATGATGGACATTGCCGGGAAATAAAAGAAGCATCAGTTTCACAAACTGGCATTGTATTAAATTCAACACAATGCAGCGACTTTATAAATTGGTTCTATGATGAAATTTTGGGCAATACCTCTGCTGTAGGAAATTATACAATTCGGCTGCTTTCACTCAGTAAAACAGGGTGTGAGAAGTGGGGAAATATCATTAAAATGTAATTAAATTCATACTGCTGGGAAAATACCTGGAAAATGTAACCCCATTTCAACTTTTGTTAATTCTCTTCACTTCTTAAAACATGGCACCCCTTCTAGAAACCATATTATTATTTGTAAGGCTTTTGGGGGCAGGCCATGAAGGTGTAGGATTTCCATGTTAATTGAACACAATTCAACAATCCATAAAAGATGGTCAGAACACCGCAGAGCTGGGCTTGTTACTTGGCCTTTAAACTGAATGTTCAAACATTATAGGTCTCTGATTTAGACAGCCAGAACAAAGGCTGGCTCATGTGTGTTGTCACTTACATAGTTACATTGGGTTGAAATAAGACCAGAGTCCATCACAAACATAAACTATATATACAACCACTAATACTAACTGTAGATATTAGTTTCACAATAGCTTTGGATACTATGCTTGTTCAAGAACTCATCCAGGCCCCTCTTATAGGCATTAACAGAATCTGCCATTACAGCATCACTAGGAAGCCTCTTGTACAGTTAATTTTAATGAGCAGGGTCGGACTGGGGAATGCAGGGCCCAATGGGGCTGCCACCGCTGGGGCCCCACACGCCCCCAAGGGACCCTCGCCGGGGTCCCAACACATAACAATGCATCATGGTTATTCTCATAAAAAGTCTGTCTTTTTCTATGAAGACATCTGAAACTAAATCTGGAGATGCATTTTTCTCATCAAAGTAAACCAGGACCAGTGGAGCTGAAGCTGAAGCTTTTGATGGAGCAGTAGTGTGTCTCTCTCCCTACACTGTGTTATCAGCTGCCCCCTACTGGATATCTTGTATATTACATCCAAGCTGCTAATAACTGCAGTTTCACTGGTCCTCTAGTCTATAGTGGGTTCATTCCCTATAAATATTTATATGCTGCTTAATGCACCAGCGGATTTCAGTTGTTTTTACAGCAGACTATCTATCACATCTGCAAAGTAGATAAATGTCTTTAATTTAAGCTTTCAGCCTACAGCATAATCACTGCATAATCATTTATTTTCATTATTGTTCTTAATAACATGCAGCTAAAATTGTCTAAAGAAACCATACATTGCAGTTAAAAAGCCAAGTGTTACTTTAATAATTGGTGAGAAGGCGATGGGCTTTCCGCATTATAGGGACACTAACATCACAACAGTTACATCTATTGGTGGTGCTAGTCTTTGCAGATTAACATCAATTTACATGAGACCAAATGTGATTTTCTGTAGAGATTAAGTGAATCCAACACTTTGCATAGTATATAATGTCCCCACACATGCAGTCTCCTGTCACAGAAAGGTCAAGTCAGATACATTTACAGCTTTTCCAGTGTGCCTTCCTAAGGTGCTGGTAAGAGTGAATAGATTTTCTTGTTACATAGCAATATAACGTGGCATCACCCATTAGGTGTCACTGGTGCTGCAGCTGGCATAATTGGCTGTGTCATCCAGGCATGGATTGTGGTCCAGAAAACATAGTATAGGCATAATCATCAAATGCCTGGACAAAAACAATTGTACATTTGTTTTAATGTTTGTTGTAATAGGTGACGAGTTTGCTTCAGGTCTAGTAACGCATAGTGACAAGTGAACTGTGGTTTAATGCACAAAAAAAACACATAAATGCATTTGCAGGCACGCTTAATGTGGCCATACATGGGCAGATTTCAGCTACTGATTCGGGTCCTTAAGACTGACTCGACAGCTTATCTGCCTGTGTATGTGGCCGTCTGACAGGCCTCCTCGACCAATATCTGGCCAAAAATTGGCAAGATGTCGGACAGGCTCAGATCGGGGACCACGTCCCCCTCATTGCAAAGCAATCGTATTAGCAAGATATCATCCACCCGAAGGGGCATATTAAGGGAAAGTTTGCTTGTTTGGAGACCTCACCTGATGTACTTTGCCTTTCCTGCTCTCATGCACTGATATATACAGTGGTGTGAAAAACTATTTGCCCCCTTCCTGATTTCTTATTCTTTTGCATGTTTGTCACACTTAAATGTTTCTGCTCATCAAAAACCGTTAACTATTAGTCAAAGATAACATAATTGAACACAAAATGCAGTTTTTAATTGAAGGTTTACGTTATTAAGGGAGAAAAAAACTCCAAATCTACATGGCCCTGTGTGAAAAAGTGATTGCCCCCCTTGTTAAAAAATAACTTAACTGTGGTTTATCAATTTCAATTTTCAATTTCAATATCAATTTCTGTAGTCACCCCCAGGCCTGATTACTGCCACACCTGTTTCAATCAAGAAATCACTTAAATAGGAGCTACCTGACACAGAGAAGTAGACTAAAAGCACCTCAAAAGCTAGACATCATGCCAAGATCCAAAGAAATTCAGGAACAAATGAGAACAAAAGTAATTGAGATCTATCAGTCTGGTAAAGGTTATAAAGCCATTTCTAAAGCTTTGGGACTCCAGCGAACCACAGTGAGAGCCATTATCCACAAATGGCAAAACATGGAACAGTGGTGAACCTTCCCAGGAGTGGCCGGCCGACCAAAATTACCCCAAGAGCGCAGAGACAACTCATCCGAGAGGCCACAAAAGACCCCAGGACAACATCTAAAGAACTGCAGGCCTCACTTGCCTCAATTAAGGTCAGTGTTCACGACTCTACCATAAGAAAGAGACTGAGCAAAAACAGCCTGCATGGCAGATTTCCAAGGCGCAAACCACTTTTAAGCAAAAAGAACATTAAGGCTCGTCTCAATTTTGCTAAAAAACATCTCAATGATTGCCAAGACTTTTGGGAAAATACCTTGTGGACCGAAGAGACAAAAGTTGAACTTTTTGGAAGGTGCTTGTCCCGTTACATCTGGCGTAAAAGTAACACAGCATTTCAGAAAAAGAACATCATACCAACAGTAAAATATGGTGGTGGTAGTGTGATGGTCTGGGGTTGTTTTGCTGCTTCAGGACCTGGAAGGCTTGCTGTGATAGATGGAACCATGAATTCTACTGTCTACCAAAAAATCCTGAAGGAGAATGTCCGGCCATCTGTTCGTCAACTCAAGCTGAAGCGATCTTGGGTGCTGCAGCAGGACAATGACCCAAAACACACCAGCAAATCCACCTCTGAATGGCTGAAGAAAAACAAAATGAAGACTTTGGAGTGGCCTAGTCAAAGTCCTGACCTGAATCCTATTGAGATGTTGTGGCATGACCTTAAAAAGGCGGTTCATGCTAGAAAACCCTCAAATAAAGCTGAATTACAACAATTCTGCAAAGATGAGTGGGCCAAATGTCCTCCAGAGCGCTGTAAAAGACTCGTTGCAAGTTATCGCAAACGCTTGATTGCAGTTATTGCTGCTAAGGGTGGCCCAACCAGTTATTAGGTTCAGGGGGCAATTACTTTTTCACAATGGGCCATGTAGGTTTGGATTTTTTTTCTCCCTAAATAATAAAAACCCTCATTTAAAAACTGCATTTTGTGTTTACTTGTGCAATCTTTGACTAATAGTTAAATGTGTTTGATGATCAGAAACATTTTGTGTGACAAACATGCAAAAGAATAAGAAATCAGGAAGGGGGCAAATAGTTTTTCACACCACTGTAAGTATATTATATACATATAGTTTCACTCTGTGTCCCTTTTCTTGCTTATGTTTTCTTGTGTGTTTTTCCCTTTTAGAACTCCCTTACTAGATATTCCCCCCTAGCCAATGATTCCCAGGCCCGCAGTGGCGCCAGATTCCATACGTCCTGTGACAAGAGGTATATCATCAAAACCATTACCAGCGAAGATGTAGCAGAGATGCACAATATACTAAAGAAGTACCATCAGGTAATCCTATTTTATATATTTATATATAATCACAATCAATCTCTCTCTCTCTCTCTCTCTCTCTCTATCTATCTATCTATCTATCTATATATATATATATATATATATATATATATATATATATACACACACACACATATGCATGAGCTTTAAAGAATTATAACTTTTTCTCTGCCTTCAGTTTATTGTGGAATGCCATGGCAACACGCTTCTCCCACAATTCCTGGGCATGTACCGGCTAAACGTTGATGGAGTCGAAACATACATGATTGTTACAAGGAACGTTTTCAGCCATCGACTCTCTGTCTATAGGAAATATGATTTAAAGGTAAAGCCGTTCTGAAAAGGGTAATTCAACTTCATATTAACTTTCAGCGTGATGCAGTGCAGTGATAATTTAAAACCATTTGCAATTTGCCTTTATTTGTTCTCTAGTTTTTAGTTTACCTCAAATTGTATCATTTTTTTTTTTGGCTGTTGGGTCATTCACCCTGACAGCCATTAAGCACTTGAAATTGCATGGTGGGAAGAGACAGAATTGAAAGGCAAATCATTTTTAAAAAAAAAAGTAAAAAATATAGACCAATTGCAAAGAAAATTTACTTTAATAACGTATATAGATTCTGACTTAGACATGTCTCCTACTCAAAAATCCAGTTAAAAATCAGGATGCTGCTCCCATTAGCAGTGGGACAGTGGCATTGCTGCAAATACTGATATTTTATTTCATGCTGTAGATTATAAGTTTGTGGGTTTTGGGCTGATCTGTGCTGCTCAGCGTGTTTACTGTCAATGCTCCGTACTCAAGATCAAAGAACACACATAGTGGGTTGAAGTATAGACGTCTAAGGGAAGATGCAGCCACTTTAAAATGATCTGACCTGAAATCCATAATATATGTGTCCATAATCAGGTTAAACCTTACCGCAAAGGATGATTTTAGGGGTAATTATGGCATTAACTGATTACTGATTACTGAAATCTTCTGTTTTCTAGGGCTCGACTGTAGCAAGAGAAGCTAGCGACAAAGAAAAGGTATTGCGCTTTTCTTTCTTTTGAGGATCAGCACTTTTCTATCATTTGGAGAACTATGCGTCGTTTTTTATCAACATAGATTAATATCATAGTTCACCCCTGCATAAGTTAACCTGCTAGAAAGGCGTGGAGGGTTTATAGGAGTAGAGAAGATTCCTACATACAAACAGTAAATTCCAATGAAAAAATCCAACCCGCCCAATCGAGATCTGGCCAATTTCAGGCCAGATGGCGGTCGGGGAGGCCTGTCGGAGTTGCCCATACCCAGGCCGATTTCAGCTGCCGATATCAGTCCTTTAGACCTTTATGGCCATATTTATAGAGATGTCTGCTAATTTGGACCTGTATTGAAAATGCGTTTTGCATCTTACTTTAATTGAAATACAGTAGAACACCCATTTTAAGTTTTTCAGGGGACCAGAAAAAAATGGTGCAAAATCCAGGAAAACGTAAAATCAGGGAACTTGATTGTGTTATATTATTATATGTTATTATGTGTTATATATTAGTGGGAACACAAAACAATGGTGTAAAATGCAGGAAAATTTTAAATCAGGGGATATAAAATAGAGGTTTCACTATAAACCATTAAAACAAATGTGCACTTATAAGCACTTTTGCAATTTGCATTCATTATTTTTCTAGTTTTCAAACAATTTGTCATTTTAAATATGATTATATAATAAATGTGATACAATAGCACCACCTGTTGGACATTTAGGGCTCACTGGCTGAAAATCAAATGAATTTCCTGAGATCCTGTGATATTGCTCTGCTTAGAAAAATGTCACATGACTCTTCCCTGCTCACTAACTTTATTTTCTTAGCAAAGCATCATCATTTTGTCCATCAAATTGTTTTCAGCTGACTCTAGCAAGTCTGCTGAAATAAACAGCAGGTGGTGCTGTTGTATTAAATTAATTATATTACTGTAAAATCTGCTAATATCTTAAAAACTAGACAAAAATGTATGTATGTTGAGTTTTCCTCTTATCTGCGCTTAATACCTATTTACGGTAACTGATTTAACTCTTGTCATTATAAAAGTCTTTATGAACGAGTTCATAATGTTAGGTTGTACATGGGTGGGTTTTTCTTACTGTACTGACTCCTTTTATCACTCCACTGCCTTTTATTTCTTGTCCATTCAATATATAAGTGATATTGGACTGTACGCGCAAATGGCATTCAATGGCCCTTAATAAAGAAAATATAGGCAGCAACAGAGTGAACATATTCGCTCTAATAGACAGGCCCCAAGCACAGAGGAAAGTTGCAGTCCTGCAGTACTAGAAGCAGTGCCATGATAGTCTCTTGTCTAATCTTCATTTTCTCATTCCTTTTAAGTATCCTATTTAACATAAAGATCTGATATATGACAAAAAGATGCCGGAGGTGAAGAAACCCTTCTCTTCCACTAGAAACAGTTATAGCACTGAAATTACAGACTGCGTAGGGATTTTTCCTTGATCATGGCAGGGCTCTCAAGGTGGCAAATGATTGGCTCTTAATGCCACAAGCCTAGAAATGTTCATGTGCTCGTCCTTAAAGTGCTCCTATACACGTGCCAGCACCCCGTGTAATTACCTGGTACGTTTTTGGACCTCTTCTCGAATAGGAAACTTAATAAAATGTTGATGTCTCCCTTGGAATTGATTAACACAGACATTTTTCAGGTTTCATTCACCGGAGGCTTTATCCAGTCCCTTACAGCTTAGTTGCCAGCTCATTAAATCTGATATCTGTCAGAAGGGGTAGATTATTCAGAGGAGGGTGTATTGGAGAGAGCTCTGAGAATGTGCTGGGTTTCTCAAGGAAAATTCGGATGGGCTCAGGGCAAATTACACATTCCTTTAATACATCAATTTCAGCTTAGAAATTGAGGTTTTACAGAAGTCTGTTTCCACAGTTCTTACTAATAAACGAGAATCCCTCTTCTGGCAACTAAAGCTTCTATTAAAAAGAATTTCCCATTTATCAGTAGTTTGAATGTGAACAGTGTGCCCAAATTCTGGACCAGGAACAAGGGACTGTCTGATTCAACACCCCCTGCCTAGTTTCAGAGTTGAAATAACCAGATCAATATCAACCAACCACTCGACATGAGATGCCATAGCCCCTCTCCCAGCGCAGACCTTTCAGACCCCCATTTTTCGGGAGTTACACGATTTTGGTGGCTCTCCCCTTCCCCAAAAGCATTCTCCCGACTTTTCTAAAATCTCCTTTAGTCCCACAGTGAATTCCAGGCATGCAGGCACAGTAAGCATTTGGTGATGACATTTGAAGCATTTGCACACATGCAGGCCTCACTTCCTGAAGCATGAATAGCGTCACTTACGGGTATCAGAAACAAATTGCTTGCGCTGCCCAATCCCCCTATAAGTTATTTGTCAGTTGACAGGTCTGCCAGTGTTATAGCCCCTTCTGCAATATTACTGCCCTAATAAACTTTGGGATTAACTGACTATACACTAGTAGTCATGAAGAGGGTTGTTAACCCTTCCCAACCTGCCCCCATATGGGCAGGATATGTAGATGCATCACTGTTGGGATTTGGACAACACAGTGACTTCTCCAGAACAACAAAGGTTCCAAATAAGCATCTTGTTGGCCTAAACCCACCTAACCCATGGGTTTTGGGCCAAGCTGTGTACTACTTGCAGTCAGCATATAGTCACATAGGGGCCCTGACTCTCTGACTTTGATAAAGGATAAGACCGCGTATGAACAGTCTAAAAGTGCTAATATATCAGAAACCACTAAAAATAGGAAATTAATGTAAATTACAAAAATACTTGCAATGGATGCAATGAATGTATATGTATGGCGAGAATGTTCTGTGCTGCCCTATGTAGGTAAAAACCACCCACTGCACTGTAAGGCTCAGGCTTATCTTATAACTAAGGGGATGGCATGCATAAAGTGATGTATTACATGTAATAGCTCTGCTTATCTAAGGAGGGGAGGACTCCCAGCGCAGAGAGTCGCAGTGCAGCCCAATTGCATTCCCTGGCTCACTCCATCCGTTATTTCCATGTCACAACATTCCCTTGCAGGCGTCTCCTCCTTCTTCACTGAAATTCAACAGTTGTCACATTCTTGCATCTGTTTTGAGTTTCTCCTTCCCCTGGAAGATTTATTGTTCATTGATAGGAAATCATCCAGGACCCTGTGGCTCAGACAGATTAGCCTTCTCCGAAGCTTGATAGGGAAGCATTTAGCTCCCCGGTGGCCCTTCTTTTCAGCAGAGGTGCAATTCCAATATATAAAATGAGTGCCTGTAGTTCAGCTTCTTTTCCTCGTACTGACAGTCTGGGCAGTCGGCCAGCGTATGAGGAGCGTGTGGCTCAGTGGGGATGGAGAAGGGAGAAGAGGAGGGAAAAAAAGCAGATTGCAGACAGAACAGATTCCACTGAGAGCAAACATCTTACTAAAGGGATCTCACCATGATTCAAAGCCTTTCAAATAAGTATTTCTTATTTAGACTTCCGGGTGTCATTGTGTCTGCGCAACTGTAAATACTGCTCATATCCGCACTTATTAGGTATGTCACTGGCTAGTACAGAAGCCAGGGTCGCCTAAAACAGACCAGATAAAGGGCAATATAACATATACAAGAAATAGTGTTTCCGTACATTAAAAAAGACTTGTTTGTTTAACTGTTTTATCGATTTGACTGCACAGCAGCTGGGAGAAGCCAACATCTTTCTCTAAGTTCTGATTCTGCCGCTGCTCCTGTGTAGCCAGGAGGTGATTACAGAGCATGGGAAATGGCTGCCTCAGAGAGTCTAACAAAAGTCTTTAAACCTGCGGTAATTCAGGCAGAAATTCAATACATGAAATGCAGAGCAGGAGAACATTACATTTATTATTACCCTTTATTTATATAGCACTGACATATTCCACAGCGCTTTAGGGCTTTGACACACGGGGAGATTAGTCACCCCACGACAAATCTCCCTTGTCACGGGCGGCTAATCTCCCCGAAATGACATCCCACCGGCTAGAATGTAAATCCCTGGTGGGATGGCATACGCTGCATACTTTCACACTAATTTTATAAGGAGCCAATTAACCTGCCTGTGTGTTTTTGGAGTTTGGGAGAAACCCCTCAACAATACAAACATATAGACTCATTGCAGTTGTCCTGGCTGGAATCAAAGCTAGAACTGCAAGGCAGTAACGCTAACTGCTGTTATCCCGAATGCTCAGGACCTGGGGTTTTCCAGATTAGGGGTCTTTCTGTAATTTGGATTACCAAACCTTAAGTCTACTAAAATCATTTAAGCATTAAAAACCCAATAGGGTGTCTCTTATAAGGATTAATTATATCTTAGTTGGGATCAAGTACAGGTACTGTTTTATTATTACAGAGAAAAGGGAATCATTTAACCATTAAATAAACCCAATAGGGCTGTTCTGCCCCCAATAAGGGGTAATTATATCTTAGTTGGGATCAAGTACAGGTACTGTTTTATTATTACAGAGAAAAGGGAATCATTTAACCATTAAATAAACCCAATAGGGCTGTTCTGCCCCCAATAAGGGGTAATTATATCTTAGTTGGGATCAAGTACAGGTACTGTTTTATTATTACAGAGAAAAGGGAATCATTTAACCATTAAATAAACCCAATAGGGCTGTTCTGCCCCCAATAAGGGGTAATTATATCTTAGTTGGGATCAAGTACAGGTGCTGTTTTATTATTACAGAAAAAAGGGAATCGTTTAAAAAAAGCTGAATTATTCGATTCAAATGGAGTCTATTGGAGATGGCCCTCCTGTAACTTTCTGGAGCTTTCTGGATAATGGGTTTCCGGGTTTCTGTATTGAGATCGATCTACATTTTTCATCTTGACCTTTGAAGAAGGGGACACTTTTCTTGTCAATATGATTACGATGACAATCTCAACAATACTTTACTCCCAGCTGTTCCATTCACTGTACAGGTCTCTCTTGCTAGCAGTCTGTAAATGCAGATATATTTAATTTTAGTTTGATCCTGTAGATTGTAAGCTCTTGCAAGCAGGGCTCTCTGATCCTATTGTTACTCTGTATACCCATGTTTGTTTTAAACGTTTTAAGATCCCTGTTTGTTTAAATTCATTGTGAAGCGCTGCGTAATTTGCTGGTGCTATATACTGAATTATTAGAATTCGCTCAGGTCTGATGCTGCGCACATATGTATATATATATTTGCTGGAATTTATGTGTATCGCTGTTCACAAATCCGCAATAAATAATGGTGTTTGTCTGTGTTTTTCTACCAAGGCCAAAGAGCTCCCAACGTACAAGGACAACGACTTCATTAATGACGGGCAGAAGATCTATATCGACGAAAATAATAAAAAGTTGTTCCTCGAAAAACTTAAGAAAGATGTGGAGGTAGGTTTCATCTTTGTACAGCCCATGTAGTACCAGCACAGCCCAATGGCAGCCCCACCTACACTCATTAGGGCCCAATTACTAACCTGAGCTCAACATGCAGAAAGCTGGAAAGATTCAAAAAGACAAATTAAACAAAAATGAAGAGCAGTTAAAAAGTTGCTAAGAACTGACTGTTCTATAAAATGCTAAAAGTTTACTTGAAGGTAAACCATCCCTTTAATAAAAAGGGGTTTTCTGAGATTTTAAATTCCAGTACATTTTATTATCTATATCTAGTTCTGTCACACATGCAGAACAATCCATGGTGAGGCTGTAGTAGAAATAAGTAACATAGTAGAAACATAATAAAACAGCTTGAAAGCCCATACCCGGCTATTTAAAAGAAAAGGAAAGCTAAAGTCACTGGTGAGTGCCCAGCAAATCTGCATCCTCAGCCAATTTAGCTTTCCTTGTCCATGGGTGCAGTACATTAGCTCAGTAGGGTGGGCACTCCCGATAATTACTGTTGTTCCTTACATTGTCAACATTAAATAAACTGAATATAAACAAAGGGACTGGATACATCAAGCACCAAGTAAGATAATCATTGCTTTACCTGTTCAGTTCCTAGCACAATTAAAGCTTATGGACTACAGCTTGCTGGTGGGGATCCATGACGTGGAGAGAGCGGAGCAGGAGGAAGTGGAGAGTGAGGACAACGATGGGGAAGAGGAAGGGGAGAGTGAAGGGACACACCCAGTTGGCACCCCACCAGACAGCCCAGGCAATACACTGAATAGCACAAAGCCCCTGCCACCTGGGGAATTCGATCCAGCCATCGACGTGTATGGAATTAAATGCCATGACAGTAAGTATCTACTGCTGCCTCTATTTGTGTTTTAAAGTCTGAGAGCTGTTGAGCCAAAATATCAGCCAAGATTGTAAAGTGACACTGCAACAAGGGTTCTGATTGCTGTCATATGACAAAAAGGATTTGGAGTTGTGTACAGTGACTTTAGACCTGACCAATAACCCATAGCACCCCATCAGAAGTATGGCAGTAGTAAGGGCAGTAGGGCAGCCAATGCTGTCTTCTGACTGGTTGTTAATTCTGCCCATTTTATTACTAGCAATAATGTAGTTTGCTCATGGCCTGCTGCTTAATTGTATCTTCTTTGAATTATATGTATATATGCCATTGCTCATAACTTTGTTAGCACATAGCTGTATCATACTGATAGCTTGTCCGCTTATAAGCTCCTCTGTGTTCTGCCTACAAAACCCCTCACAGCTGCCATTCTTCTTATTATTTATCTATTCTTATTATTAGTGATTGTGTCTGACTCTCCCTTGTCTGTTCACAGATGCCCCAAGGAAAGAAGTTTATTTCATGGCTATTATTGACATATTAACACACTATGATGCAAAAAAGAAAGCAGCTCATGCAGCGAAAACAGTTAAACATGGTGTAAGTATATGATTCCCCATCTGGTGGTGGAAACTAAAATAAGTATATAATGGGGCAGGGCCATAGGCTGGGTAAAGGGTAGTGGGCAGTAGATTCCAGGTGGGGTTTCCTTCCATGCTGCATGAGGGGGCAGATTGCATGGCCAGTCTATAGTCTCAAGACCAGAAGTCATGCAGAAACCCAGGTGAGTAGGAAAATGAAGTTGGGGAACATATAAAAAATGCAGTGCTGCGTCTTCATCCAGTTTGAGCTTTTTTGCTATTTATTACATGAAGAAAGGTGGGAGGTGAGGCCTCCTAGCTGTGACCCCCAGGTGCTTTTGTTCTATTTGCTTGTGTTGCTTATGGCTGCCAAGGTTTTTATTTATTTAATATGATGTAGCAATTGCTTTTCTGAGATAATTTGCAGTTGGTCTTCATTTGTTGCGGTTTGTTTGCAGTTTCTGAATTGTATAGGTTTTTGTTCTGCAGCTCTAAAGTTTGAAATTTCAGCAGCTGATGATTGCTATGGCCCAATTTAACCTAGCAAGTGGTTTGAAAGAGAAGACAGAGTTATGAATAGACCAGGGTCTAAATAAAGAAGATAAATAATAATATGTAACAATAACAAGAAAATTGTAGCCTCACAGAGGTATAGTTTTTTGACTGCTGGGGTCAGTGACCCCCATTAAGAAGCTGGAAAGAGTCAGAAGAGGAAGGCAAAAAAATTCAAAAACTATGAAAAAATTAAAACCAATTGAAAAGTTGCAAAGAACAGAACTTTGTATAACATACTAAAAACAAGTGTATCTGCTGTCTGGCTATTATGAGTGCTGATAACATATTGTATTTCCCTGGGGCAGGCAGTTTGATTGTGGGCATTATATAAGCACTAGCCCCATAATTTCCAGGCCATACTTTTAGGTTACATTGGGGGTAGGCTTGTCTGCTTGTTTGGGCGCGAAAATCCTAAAATCAACCAGTGTGCCAGTGCCCTAAAAATTCAAAGCACCATCTTTTTATTACATCTTGGCAGGCAGCTACAGCAAACTGCACGGTCTGATCCCATAACAGTCACCAATCCAGCCTTTTATTTTAGCATTACTGACATTTTCCTACTTGCTATTAGTGCTAGGTCTTAGTGCCAGGGAAGCTGTAATTGACAGTTGGGCATTATGTTGCTGCTCAGCCAGATGTGACAGTCAGCCATTTTACGTTGCTCTTGGAGGACTATGCAATTTGGCATGTGTAATTGCGCTCATACTATGCTGACCCACCCTCGTATAAAAGGCAATGGGAATCCTTTATCCCCCAGAGCTGCCACATTGGTGCCAGGCTGATACTTGGGTGCAAGTAACAATGCCACTGTGTTAACTCTATTTTCTCTCTCTTTCCCTTCTACAGGCTGGTGCAGAAATTTCCACCGTTAACCCGGAGCAGTATTCTAAGCGTTTCTTGGACTTTATTAATAATATTCTGACGTAGCCTCACCTGCCGGCAATGGAAGCTCATAGAAGAGAGGACAGCTATGGATACAGCATGGATAGAGAGGCCAACAGAACTTGCTGTTACTTAATGCTTCCCCTGCGGGGATCACTCCTCCGCCCCTTGTAATATGACATCTTCTGGCAAAGATGGTACGCCTAGGGATCACAGACTTCGCTGCCTGGCATAGCCCTAGATTTTTTTTTTTCCTTTCTAACTCTTTTGTGTCTCAATAAAGAAGGAAAGCTTTGACAGCTATGCGGAAATAATGCACAGATACTATTGCCAGCAAAAAAAATGGAGAGCAGAGTGGTGGGGTCAGACGAAGCAGCCTGCATGCTTTCTCTGCCCTTCTGGCTGGAAAAGGATTGAAGCGACGTCAAGACGTAAACTGTAGATCAGTTTATTTTTATTTTATTATTTGGTTTTTTTTTTTAACTTAGAGGGGCAAGGCAGTATTCATGAAAATCACCTGAGAAGCGCTATGTTTTTATTTTTGCAAACCGTTGCTGTCAGCGGGACATAGGCAGTATGTATCATATGACGCTGTTCATTGCAGGACTCGGGATGCTGACAAGGATCATGGACAAGAGTCACAGTCCCCCAGCGCTCAATGCTCTTTGAGTGCCAAAGAAGTAACATGTTGCCCCGGCTTTGGCACCCAAAAAGGCTCCAGTTTATATCTGCACCTTGGAATCAATGATGCCATAATATTTCTGCCTCTATGTCATGTTCTTGTCTGCCACAAAAAAATCTGCACTTCACTATGACTCGGATAACTTTTTGTCTTAAACAGGTTGCCGTACAGTGTAGTTTATCAACACAGGAAAGAGCTCTGCTCGCTGACTTACACAGTTGTGGGCAATATTTTAGTAATGATTGGTTTAATTGCTTTGCAGCATCCAAAGCCGGGTTTCCAGCCTGTTTCACTTTCCAGTGTCCAGTCCTTGGCCCTAAACGTGCTGTCAAACTGCAGCTCCCTTTATCTGCCCTTGTGAGTCGCTGGGATTTGTCCTTAGTCTGTAGTTAATAGTGTTGCTCCATCTTATGGGCACTGTCACACAGGGCGCTTCATTGTCTGGTGGGAAATCTCCTCTCATGCGGATGATAAAGTGCCTGACATTACCTGCCTGTTCTCATGACTTATAAATGATTCAAGTAAAATACGTTACATATGTCGATCCTCAGTAATCACTTAACAAGGCCGCCTTTTGCATTTTTGGGTGATTAACAAGAATCACCACACGTAATGTGTTTTACATGTGGTGATTTCAAGTAATGTAAATGGGTAGGTATTAATGGGCGCTTCATGGACTTCAGGGCAGGGCCCAAAAGGTAATGGAAAACAAAGCTTTGTTGACCATGGAAAATCACGTTCCCCCTTGGGCAACAAAAATGGTGAGAATACATTGCTTTTGCCTTGAAGTTAAATCGCTGTGAATATGTTCATCAGCTGTTGTGGTTATGCCATTTTACTCGCACACCAGCAGTGATTTAAATTAAGGTCAGTGGCAAGGGATTTTATGGCTCTTTCTCGCCCCAAAGAGAGGAATTTCCTGGGGGCAACCAATCACCCTGTGTGCCATCACCTTTAATGTTGATGGACTGCTTTGCCCAAGATTCTCCACAGCGTGAAGAGAAACATTCTTGACTTCTTCCAGCCCCCCATTACTTGCCAGTGTCTGACTATAACATAGCCTTTTTGTCATGACTCTTGCCACTGTACCAATGGGCTTGGGAATGGGGCAAAGACCTAGCAGACCAATTGAAGCAGATGTTTCTAGTCTATCAAGGCTTTGCCCATATGGCATGGTTGCAACAGCCATGCAAGTAGTAATCCCAATCTGACACTGGTTTGTAACAGAGGGATGGGGAAAGCAAGGATAGAATAGCATCAGAACATTTTTAAAGAGGGACTGACTCATTTCTGTTATTAGGTGGAATGTATTGGTGTGACCATAAAGCATTCTGGTGCTGTAGTTGAGCAATATCAATGAAAAAATAAAAAATCGATGGCTTATTAAAGCAGCACTGTTTAATAAATCCTTTCCCCAGCTCTAGCAGTGCAATTAATATACAAGGATCTAATGCACGAGTCTGTTCTTCACTCATGTGATCAAACACCTAAACAGCACTCTGCCTTCCCATTGGATGTTTGATTAGAGTTCACTACTGGCAGCCAAAAATGCACAGTAATCTCTCTGTGATAGATACCAGCGGAAGGGCTGACATAGCTGTGGTAGGCAGCATTCTTCATTGGGCACACCCTGTGCCATTGGTAAGTACATCTGGGCTGCCTGTTACGGGCCGTTAGGGAGCAGTAGAGATTAATGAAAAAGCTTATCTGTCCTTTAACCCATTTATTGCCAGATGCACTTGTAGTGAAAGGTTTTATTGTAACTATTCTTTCAAAACAAAAAAAAATCTTTGGCAATTTATGTTTACAATGGTAAGACATTGAGGGTATTTTTGTTATTGTTCTCAGTTTGTGTATCCCACTGTTATTCTTAAGCACAAACAGGCCCCCTCTGTTGCTATTAAAATGCCTTTATATGTAAAAGGAAAGTTTGGGAATGGGATTGTTCTGCTAAAGATCAACATAAACTACAGTATATTGCTAGTTCAGCAGTGATGGGCAACCTGGGGCCCTCCAGGATGTTGGCAGGATATTGGGAGTTGCAATTTGCCAATATCTAAAGTGCCGCACATTGTACCTGCAACGCAAAAAGTATCAAACCATTTGCTTTTCTGTTACATTCTCTAATGCCCTGAAAAATAACAATGTAACCCGGCCATCCCTCAGCTTAAAGGAAACTATAGCTAAAGGGTGTTGCTCCTGTATGAAAGAGTGATTTTTGGGAGGAGTTCCTGGAAGTTGCTTTGTTCTCTTGTTATTGTGATTGAAGTATTACAGCCACTTGCACTACCATTTGGCACCTTTTGTAGGTGGCAGTGCTCTCCTTAGTTTGCCCTAAAACAGTGCCACCACTTATTGATACAATGGGCACGGCATGCAATACTCAATACTATTTGCCATTAGATACATGGATTTTACTGGTGAACAGTTTACCAGAATTTTTCATCATATTTTTCTTACAATACTTGAATGACACCCATGATCACCCTACTAATTTTTTTTGGCCATGCTCTGTTATGTCCAGGGTATGGGCAAAAACAAAACTCCCAAGAAATACAGAAGAGTTGACAGGTGTACACTTGTGCCGTATTTTTAAGAAGCCAAAAGCATGGCACCCAAGCACACACCGGCACATTCAGCTATTTTGGCTCCGCTGGGAGATTGAAGGGGCATGAATACAAAGGGTAACTTAAAGATAAAAATCTAGCCTGGCATTCAGCTCTCTGTCTAGTTGCCCACTGTGGCTGGATATAGCAACAAGACAGGTTGCAGAAAGGCAAATCCAAGAATCAGGACTGGGATTCAAAATAGGCCCTGGCGTGTCCAGTACACAGAGGCCCAAACAGCCCCCACCAGCCCATTTAATAGTGACTGTCTATGGCATCTTACAGCAGCCCCTCTGGCATTTGCCAGAACCCACAGATTGCCAGTCTGGGCCTGTCCTGGATCTATTATAAAAAATACTTGAGACCAGTAACCACCTGGGAAGGAAAAGAAAATAATTTGGCTACATTTTAAATTAAATGCTAAAAAACAATATGGCTGTTGTGACAAAAAGGAAATAATGCTGGAATAGTGGATGGCATGTAGAAGGAGGAATTTCTACTATGACCACTAAAAAAGGGAATCTGTCACAATAAAGTATTTCTCATTTAAACAAGAGGCCGGAGTTTTATGGATAACACTGTTTTGGATCCCATACCTGTACTTCAAAAACAGTAATGTATAAACCAGGAGCCACTTTTGCACAGGATTCTAAAAGTATTTTTGTCTGGTGATCTGCACCCTTGTAACTGCCATAGCAAATATAAAGACATCTATGTTGTGTACTTACCTGAGGAGGAACAGTCTTCTGCTTAGGGATAAGTAACAGCCCATGATATACAGTAGCCTTACAACAGGAGTAGGGGAATAATACTCTGTTCCAAAATCCTTCCATGTAAGAGCAACGTTCCTTTAGCCTCTGCACAGCGTGCAACCCGTTCCTCCATATTCCTGGTTTGCATTGTTCAGTACAGCGGATCTGTCAGACCCACTTGCAGGCTTGTTTACATAAGCATTCTGCCCATTTGTGTTTCATTTTTGAAGTAAAATGCAAAAAAATAAATAAAAACGAAAAGAAAACTGCAATAACTCACACATTTCAGCATTTGCATTGCTTCTTTTATTTCTTCTGGAAACAAAAAGGCTTGTGAGGCAGACCCACGTGATGCTGGAGTTACAAGGTAGTTATTCTATAGGCAAAGGTGGGTGGCATAATACCCCAATGACACATGCAAGGATCTGCCATGATGCTGTTTGTGGGATTTTTTAATGGGCAGTGCCAGTACAGCCACTCTGAAAAGTTGGCCTTTGGGCTCAGGCAGTTTTAAGCAGGGCAACGCTGGATGGCACAGCTATAAAAAGTGAATAACAGCTATAGGAGGAATTTTATCGGCATCCAACCTGCCCCCCATGCCTGCCCCCCCTTCCCCTGTACATGCACCCACAGCCACTACGTTGGCCCCAATGCAGCCACATGATTTTGGTGCCAATATTCGCTGTGTGCCCGCACCTGGGCCGACGCAGTGGGAGTTGACACTGTAGGCTGCTGTTTTCTCTAAGCACCAGGGGAGGCTGGCTGCTGGGCTGTGGGAGATTGGTGAGCAGGGTTGAGGGGAGAGGAGACTGGGCATCCTTGGCATGGGTGCCAATACCTCTTGGCCCCACTTTCACTCCCATACACTGTATATATATCCATTCAGTTTTTGGATTACTCATACTATGTTCATTATAATATACTTTAGTTTAATATTATTACCAGCTCCACTGGCTTTTTCTCATTCAGTGCTATGTACAATTAAAATCCAATATTCCGCTGTGAGCCTAACGATATTACATTGCAAAATTCCAGTTGTTTTCCTTAATGCTCATCATTTTTGTGCCGTAATTTTGATAGCATTCTCACACTTGACTGCTGGTATAAGATCAGCAAAACTACGGCTTTGCCCTGTGTGCGTTTGATGCCAGATGTTCTGTATGCAACACTGTGCCTGGACCCATAGTTCAGGATTAATGAGTTCTGTGGCCTTTGCTGGCCTGTGTAATGACTTCACGTTTATACTTAACGAGGTGTCAATGAGATCTGAGTGTCTGTTGATTGAAGAGCCAATTGGGAGGTCATTGGATCTACATTGCCATCACCCACAGTGCCTTGCAGAAGTGTTTAACACTGAAGTTTTGTTTTCTGTGATATTTTCAGGATTGAAACTTTTTTGCATAAGGTGGGACAGTGTTAGATTATTTGCCCTAAATTGCCGTAAACTTCAGCCAGAAATGTTCTCCCACAGTCAGTCCCACTCTCATGAAGTTCAGCCCAAACCAAGTGGCCATTTTGGTAGAATAGAAGGCAGAATTGATGCTGCAATAGACAGGGAAATACACAGGGCCATATATTCTGTATTGGAGGCTTGTGCCTAAGGCAACAACATCAGGGGTTAGCCCTCACTTGCCTATATGTAAATATAAGAAAAATCACTCAATTTTTTTTTCTAAAGTCCTTGGCCTGCTACCAAACACTTGCTGCAAAATCCAGTGGTGGAGATAAGTGGGGGAGATCCCCAGGCCCGGACTGGCAATCTATGGATTATGCCAAATGCCAGAGGGGCTGCTGTAAGACGCCATAGACAGTCACTATTTATTAGCGTGGTGGGGGGGCTGCCAGGGCCTATTTTGAATCCCAGTCAGGGCCTAGTGGATGTCCTTGTGATGTGCGGGTTGGACATTTTTTTACCCATCCCTTCTCACCCCAAGCCTGACTCAGCCTGAGATTGAGATGGGACTTGAACATCCAAACCCTACCCAAACCCATGCTGCCCCCTTGGCTAATATCAGAGATGATATCAGAAAAGGGCAGGCTCCCAAAACACTATGCCTCCAATGAAAAGGCTAGCCTTCTGGAGCCCAGGTGCAGCACCAAAAGGAAAAAGTATGTGTGCTGGGGCTGGGCAGCTACAGTAAGATCCATTTTTCATGCCGAACCCACCTGATCCATTGGTCTTTTGGGTTTCAACCCATCCCATACTCATACTGTTTGTGCAGCCATATTAAATATACAACAGAACAATAGCTGACAGTCAGCCAGCTACTTAATCACAACTATCCTACTATCCTGTAGCATTTCTGGTGGTTTAACTCAAGACCAGTGTCGGAATGGGAACAGGGGCCTACCAGAAAACCTTAGACCCTAGGCCGGCTTTCCAAACTATTTTTCCTCCTTTCCTCACCCAACCTCTTTATTCTCCTAGTCTCTTTTATTTACATGCTAGCATCTATTCTTCCATCTATTTCTACTCTTCCGTCCCATTCAGAAATAGGAAATGACCATGAAACAGGCCAAATGGTCAGGAGCAGGAGGGCCCAATTACACCTGGGCCCCCCGGGAGTTTTCCTGGTATCCTGGTGGGCCAGTCCGACACTGCTTAAGACTCTTGTCTTTCTACTTGTAAGGGTCAAGTTGTAGTTCCTCCAGAACTCAGAGACTCAGGGTTAAGAATCAGGGGTCTAATGGTTCAGCATGAAATGTGTTCACACCAGGTAATACACAATGTGGCTCCCCCTTTAGCGGCCAGATGTGGCAAAGCCATTGCTTAGTTACATGAGCCAGGGGACCCCTGGGGGAGGCTAATCAGTTCCCAGACAAAATAGGTGACTTTGATCTTGCAGAGGAAAGTGGGGGAGCTGTTCCTGTGCGCAGCTACATCACCCCACATTCAGGTCATACATGGGCCACTAAGGCTCAGATTCACTGCCACTGAAATACTGGGAATGCACCAAATCCACGGTTCTGCTCAGGACATGATCCCAATCCCAGCATTTTTTGCGGCTATAATTTGGATCTAGTACCCTTTTTACATTTCTAGAAAACTGAAATCAACAATTTTTTTGTTTACAGATAATAGATTTTTTTATTTATTGCAAATTTGAATATGAAATAAGTGTTTTTTTGGCTAAATCTTTTGTAGAGGGTTGAGTATATAGACAAATTCAGAAATTATGCATTTTGTCCATCCCTAAAATCAGGTGTGGACTGGCAGTCAAAACAGGCCCTGGCATTCAAGTACACAGAGGCCCAAACAGCCCCACCAGCGCAATAAATAGTGACTGTCTATGGCATCTTACAGCAGCCCCTCTGGCATTTGCCGGAACCCACAGATTGCCAGTCTGGGTCTGACAGGATACTTTACCCTTTATCTGATGGCAAAAATAAGACCCTCACAGAACCCACAATGCGGGGGGGCCCCGAGTCCTGAAGGGCCCCACTGCCGCTGGGATATGAGGGGGCCAAAAAGTGCCTGCCACCGTGGCACTGCTGCTGCACACTCTGCAGGGGGGCCCCACAAACGCTAGTTACGCCACTGTTATACATACTGTATATGTATCTCAGTATTCTCATAGCACATCTTTCAGCCTAGATACTGTAGTTCTTATTCAATATACAAAGCAATAGCCTCAATCCTGTGGAGTAGCAAATCCAAAGGAATAACCTCCAAGGCAGGAAGCAATGGTAGGAAAGGTGGGGGACAGCAGGTATAGAAGGATGGCATCCATAACATTTTTTGTACTGTTGCTGAAATATTTGCCTTTCTCCAGTTGCCAATTTAAAATGCTATACGGTAACGCTTGAATGGTTAAATGAGGGCGTGGGATAAAATGTGGAATGTTATTGGGCAAGTGTGGAGCAGTGCAGGGACTGTGCCATCTTGTGCCCAAGCATGCAGAAACATTCGCTGTCAGGGATGGAACAGCCATTGCTGCTTTATACAAGGGAGAACAGCTATTATACATTGCCAGTGCCAACACATACTGGGCAAGGCTGTTTTTATCAAGGTCAGAGGCAGTGAGGATAGAGCTGAGTACCAGTCTGTGCCAGGGTGCACTACCTCCAGTACATAGGGCCTTGCTGGGGCAGCTACAGTTCAGGGAAATATACTGAACAATCTCAGTCTCGCAAGTCACAACATGCAGCCTGTACTGTATAAACTGGGAGTCCGGAGCGTCCAAATGCCCACGGAAAAATCCGAGAGCAGCTGAGAAAACACAAGATAATTCCTGACATGTCAGGCCGGAATCCCAGAGAAATCCATGAGATTCATTCTGTTCTGCTCACTGGTACTCACACCTCCGCACCCTGTTTCCCATTAAATATTCTCATTCTGCACGTGATAAATAGGGCCCCATGCGCACAGGAATTGTGGGGCCCATATCTAAAGGATAAATGCATGTCATTGCAAACTGCACCCAAAACCAATGGGAAGAGGCCAATCTAGTGCCAATCTAAGGGGAATGGCATCTAAATAAGGGTGTCCAACCCCTCAGTAGAACTACAACTGCCCGAAAGACAAACCACTGTATGTAATAACAAGCACTAAGTTTGCCCAGGAACCCACAGCAACCAATAAGATGTATGCTTTTAAACAGGTGACCAGTAAATGCTACCTGCTGATTGGTTTCTATATGATACTGCACCTGGGCTAACTTAGTGCCTTTTATTACATAACCCCCAGCATGCCAGTTGGTGGGCCACATACTGGGCAACCCTGAACCTACTGAAAAAAGGGGCAAGGGGAATACTGGTTGCACAGGAGTCAGACTGCTCGGAGTGTGTAAAACACTAAGTAATTACATAGTATACGTCATGGCAAGGAGCTATAACTTCGGACAGTTCATATTTGTTTATAGACTCCCTGGGCTTCTGTACTTGTCTATCGCTATTGACTGGCCAGTAGTTAATGACTGGGTGTTTATGGCCTGAATGCCGTATCATTGAAGTTTACTTCAGATTAAATCCCAGTTACAGGCTATACACTAAACTCATTTCCTGCCATTAGTGCAACATGCAATCATGTACTGGATCTTCTGATGTGTAGCTTTAATTTGTAACATTTGTATGTAAATCTGGGCAGTGTAGGGAGTCGTATTAATGTGAATGGAACAGAAGCGAATAGAGTAGCGCAGAAGTTGCTCTTTCTTTGCCACATATACAGGTGTATCCCCTTCTTGGCTGTATTGGCCTAAACCAGTTGCCCCTAAGCAGAAATCCATTGCGAAGCTATTATCCCACTGCTACTATAGGCACCATCTCTCCCTACTATACCTGCTATCCCACAGCCCCAGTCCCTTCCCAGAGGCTATTATCCCCCCACTGCTACTATAGGCACCATCTCTCCCTACTATACCTGCTATCCCACAGCCTCAGTCCCTTCCCAGAGGCTATTATCCCCCCACTGCTACTATAGGCACCATCTCTCCCTACTATACCTGCTATCCCACAGCCACAGTCCCTTCCCAGAGGCTATTATCCCACTGCTACTATAGGCACCATCTCTCCCTACTATACCTGCTATCCCACAGCCCCAGTCCCTTCCCAGTGG
Source organism: Xenopus tropicalis (assembly GCF_000004195.4). NCBI lineage: Eukaryota > Metazoa > Chordata > Amphibia > Anura > Pipidae > Xenopus > Xenopus tropicalis. Next base: position 26,700,311 of record NC_030682.2, read on the forward strand.
CTATTATCCCCCCACTGCTACTATAGGCACCATCTCTCCCTACTGTACCTGCTATTCTGATATATTTGTTTTTTTTATTTATTTATTTATCGCAAAAAGCAGATCTTGTTTATAAGTAATTTTGTCCCTGTTTTGGGGCTTGGACTGTCTGATAAACAAATCTCATTGCCAGCCTCAACAATAATTAACAACAGGCAGCTAGCAGGTCATGAAAAGAGCAGCTATGTCAGTCATGCTGAAAGGTGGCAGTCACTCCCTTATCTCTTTTGTCAGAATTCTGATCATCTTACCCATGTCAATATAAATGCACAATTTGTAGGCACAATGAGTTTATGTCTGGGCAATTTGCGTATACAACTATAAAGACAGATTTATTAAGAGAAGAGGAAAAAGGTTTAGAGGCTAATTTAAATTTATATATATATAATTAACACATGTATATATATAACACATATAAGACTATAATACTAGTATAATACTAGAAGCTATGCAACCATAGAGGTTCTGAAATGCAACTGAAAGCCACAGCAGAAAGCAGATTATAATTTGCACAAAGCAATGTATAATTACCCTAACAAAGAATCCTCCTCAGTAAAAATGTATTCAATAAGCATTTAATTATGAAACAATGGAGTGTGTATGACATATCCTGTAGATAAAATGCTAAAATGGTTTTAATTGCAGTTAGAAATGGTTTAATGTATCTCTTAATGACTGAGCTGCATTTACATAACAACATGCATGGATAGCGATCTCTATTCCTGGTAACAATATGGATCCCATAAGCAGCACTCATTTATCTCTGGTAACCAGCATGTAGGACCTTAAGGCTAATTACAGACCACAAGCAGCTCCTTGATATCCATTAATCCACCTTAAAAAAAGAAAAGAAAATTAAAGGGACACTTATGTGTGATATCTTTAATTTCAGTCCATTAACCTTGGTCAGGCTAAGTGTTACATAGGTAGCTCTCTATCTATATCCATTAAGTAAAACATGGGAAAATTTGCCAAGCTCAGGTAAAGTCAATATTTCCTGGAAAAACTAAAACATCTGAGCTGAATTAAATGTAAGTAACTGAGATGGTCAATTCTCTTGAAATTTGCAGCTCAATTCACCAAAGCCCTTAATTACGCACAAGGCATAAGTGGCATGAACAACGGCTGTAGCGATGCATGCAAAAGAGCAAAAAGGATATGTATCATCTAAATCTCTCTCTATCTCTAACATAAATCCAGTATACAGCTACTAGCAGACACACTTGATTAGGGTGCAACCATTTTAGCATGGGGGAAGCCACTTCTAGAAATTGTTTATTGGGGTTTATAACTATTGGATAAAAAAGTTCCTCACATCTACTGCACCCTATAGAACCAGCTGCACCTTCCCATTGTTGCAAATTGCCACCTTTGCCTTGGGTGCCAAAACCCCTCGGTCCTTCTGTGTGTGGTCCTGACGGGATTATTTAATTAGGGATATTTTATTAATCAGTTTTTATTGATTTCCCCTTTCTAGGTTCATTATGGTACAGCAAATCCTTCCTGCCCCTGCTTCCCTTATCCACCCTCTATACAGTGTTTTATACATCCACATTGCTGCAAATCTGTTTGATATTAATGATTTACAGAGATTAATAGACTAGCTTAAGAACCAAGATTTTACCAGCCAAGGCAAAGAGGTCATTTTCATGGGCTCCCAAACCGAAAGGGGTCTCCTTGGATAAAAAAAAACCTGTCATTTTTTAGTGAAAGAATTAATTGCATATTATTAAAATGTGACAAACACTGGTTGATATTATTAGTATTATTTTTATGGGTGTGGCAGGTTGTTGTTGTTTTTTTTCCCTAAGTTTCCCAGAATTACCAGGGGCTCCTCTTCTCTAACACTGAGCCTCGCTGGCAAGAATCAAACCCAGGTCTATTTACTTGATTACCAGGCCATGCCTCTGCCAGTGCTAGATCTATGCTCAGGCTTATTTGAAGCTTAGAATACTAGTAGCTACGTTGACACCACAGGTTTATTTGTTTATTTGTATATTTTGTTTCTCTGTTTATGTCACAGCCATCCTATGGAGAAAAAAACCTAACCAGTTTCAGAACATAGTGATACTATGGAAATGTTCCTTTAACCTAATCTATTTTATAAGCTCTTGAAATGGGAGATCTTTCAATTAACTTACAGAGATGAACAATTAAATTATATATATATATTTTTTAAGAAGCCAGAATCTTCCCTATAAATGGATGTGCTACCTAGCTACCAAAGCCATAGGGGACATATCGGTGCGCTGTGTTCTGCTCCTTTGTGCTGATTGATAAAAGTATTTGTTTGCTGCTCTTCTAGGGCCCAGCATTAGCATGAATGCCACTTTCTATTTAATGATAACACTAATACATAGCTTGGCCACTAATCCAGCACTTATGCTTATAAGCAGGTCTCACATTGTGTATTATCTCACTGGGGTAGAATACATGTTAGGTGGTTTATTTGCTTCCACAGTAAGAACAATACTGTAACTAGCTATTTATTTATATTGTTCTGTAGCAAAATTATATCTGAAGTGATCTTATTAAATTGTGTATTACATCATTTAAAAAGAAGTGCAAAGTGCTTGTGCTACAGAGACCAATGGTCACAGCAGTGATCATTTAGCACTAAGAATATGGAGTATTAACAACATCTTGGAGATGAAGAGCAGTGAACTGACCACCCTTGTTTGCAAAGTAGGTAATCAGCCAGGAACCTTCTCTTTTGCTGCTATAATTTTTTTATTGTTAGATATTATTGAACAGATATTTTTGTTTGTTTGAGTAAAACCTCCACAATCGACAAAACTACCATGGTTACGATGATGTCTCCATGGTACCAATATCCACGGTACAGGGATGTCTCCATGGTACCAATATCCATGGTAAGAGAATATCTCCATGATTCCAATATAAATGGTATGAGGATGTCTCTTCTGATAGTTCCTTGGACATACATGTACCAAAAATAATATAATACCTCATTCCCAACTAAAATATCTGTGCATGTATGACCAGCAACAACAGAGGCAATTTTCAGGTTGCCACGTATGGCAAGTGCATAGCTGCCAAGAGAAGATGGCATCCAATGGAAAGGCTGCAATCATCCCCTCACAGAGCAGGTGAATATACAACAGGAGTCGCTCGTGGAAAGCCCTTTGCATCGCTTGGGTTTTCTAAATTCATGCCTAGTTGCCTGCAGGAGGAAACGTTGCTGGTGGAATCCATTTCGGAGCGGTTAGTTGCCTGCGATAGCAGAGATTTATCACGGGTGACTGAACCATCCTGTGAGTTCTTGGCCAACCTTGTAACCGAAAACGCCACTTACAGAAGGGAGGCGATAAAGATCATCAGATTTTAGTTTGTGGATTCAGTTGCCCACTTGAAGACCCTCATTGTGGTACCAGAAAAGCCATATTCCCAATTTTCCATCACAGACGACTAAATCTCTCCATGGGACATCAGCCTTCCTGTTGTTCCTTGTTCCTGCTCCCCATCCTTTATATCTGATCTCCTGATTTTGAACCCTGGCCTGTTTTTACATACTTGTATTGCCTGCTGCCTGCCAAGACCTCTTGCTTGATTATACAGACATTTTTCCCCTTGCTGCCTGCCACCATTACTGCCACCTGTTTAAGCCAAATTCTAAGCACAGTTACGTATTCCTGGTTCTTCAAAGCACCAAAGATGGGAACACCACGTTACCAAGTACTTAGGCTCCTAGCTGCCAGTCCCAGTCCTGACAGATACAGTGTTCTATTGTGGCAACATGGGATCCAGGCACAAAGGCATCTCCTAACATGCACCCCTGTGGAACTCATTATGAAATCCTTATATGGTTCCATTTTCTGTAATAATAAAACAGCACCTTGTACTTGATCCCAAATAAGATTAAATAATAATTATTGGAGGCAAAACAATCCTATTGGATTTATTTAATATTTAAATTATTTTTTACTAGACTTAAGGTATGGAGATCTAAAGTACAAAAAGACCTCTTATCCAGAAAACCCCTGGTCCGGAGCATTCTTAATAATAATAATAATAATAATAATAATAATTCTGGATAATGGGTTCCATACCAGTATACAGTTTTATAAAGTTTCTGGCCTGCCCTAAAATCATGTATACAAATGTTATACAGTAGGCAGGAAATGATATAAATGAGGTTCTGCAAAACAGATACCCATAGATAGCACAAAAGCTTTATGTGGGATTTGGTGATATTTTCTATTCAGTGTGTACTGTACTAAAGATGTTGACTAGGACCCCCTTTGCAGTGAGGACAGGGGATTGTTGTGGAAGTGGATTTTCCAGACTGAGCTGCCGGGATACCGGGAAGAAACTCGGCGGGCCCCGGCCCTAGTGGGTCCCAGAGACCCAGATCCGATCCCTTTTACACCGCTGGTGTCCTCCCCTGACGTGTTTCACTTCCACGCATTCAAGGGAGGATGTTGGGGGCCCATGTGGGGGATTAGGGGGGCCCCTGCGGGAGACGTGGCCAGCGAGGCACCTTAGGGGATGCGGGACCCCTGGGGCGGCAGGAGGAGGAGTAGGAGTCAAATCTCTTTCATAAACTCCAGTGAAACAGTCATATGGCCATGAATCCTACTTAGAATGTCTGGTCTCTGTTACCAAGTCATTATTTAGACAATTGACTCACGCAGGAAAGGGGTGGGGAGAAGAGACACGTGCCTAGGGTGAAATGGTGGTGGGGTGCTAGGCATGTATCTTTTCTGTCTGCCTATCCCTAGTACAGACCCTTGAGTCCTGGTCCCCAGCACCACCTACGCATCATTCCCTTTCCCCTCCAGCCGGGTCCCATGGCAGCTTCCCTAGGGTGCTTGTTTAGCATGGCTCGGCACCACATTCAGGCATTTGTATGTGAAAAAGTGAGTGTCATTAGAGATTGTAAGCTCTTTTGGGCAGGGCCCTCTTCCCTCTTAAATTGCTTATTGGTTGCTTTGTATGTAATTGCTTATGTCCATTGTATAAACGTACTTACTGTACAGTGCTGTGGAATATATTGGTGCTTTATAAATACATGTTAATAATAATAGGGAATTTATAGTTAGTAGAGGGTTAGTTATATGAAGAGCATAAGGGCTCTGGCACAAGGGGAGATTAGTCGCCCGAGACACAGGAGATTTGTCGCGGGCGACAAATTCACTGAAATCGCGCCGCCGCGTATGCCATCCCACCGGTGATTTACATTTTCGCCGGTGAGATGGCATTTGGGGCAGATTAGTCGCCCGAGACACAGGAGATTTGTCGCGGGCGACTAATCTTCCCGTGTGCCAGAGCCCTTATGCTCTTCATATAACTAACCCTCTACTAACTATCCTAAAGGGATATCCTAAAGGGATAGTTGTAGTTTTAATGTTATACAATGACCTATTCTTAACAACTTTTAGTTGGTCTTTTTCTGTGTTTTATGGTTTTTGGATTATGTCCCTTCTGCCTCTTTCCATCTTTAAGGTTAAAGACACACTGAGCAACCAGAAGCAGCTACTTTTTCACGGCTACTAATCTCCAGAATATACCCTGCTATAGACAATACTGAGAATTGCTAATTGCTAGAATTGCTAAAACACATGTAGAGACAATTATCAGTAAATTATCAGCATTGTCTATTTTAGTAGCCACGACAAGTAGCTGTTACTAGTAGCTCCGTGTGTCGTCACCCTAAGGGGAAAGACACACAGAGCTACTTAGTAGCAGCTACTTGTAACAACTACTAAATGCCAGTAAATACCCTGCCATAGACATTACTGGGAACTGCCTCTGGTAAAACACATGTAGAGACAATTATCAGTAAATGATAAGCATTGTCTATTTTAGTAGTTGTGACAAATAGCTGCTACTAGTAGCTCGGTCTGTCTTCACGCTAAAATGGGGTTACAAGTTTATTGTTACTGTTACTTTTTTTATCAGTCCCTATTCATCTTCCAGTCTCTCATTCAAAGCACCGCCTAGTGGCTAGGGTAAACCAGACCCAATCGGATAGCTGCTCCAATTCCAAACTGTAGAGCTACTGTGCAAAAAACAAAAGTATTGGAGGAAATTATTGATATTATTGATAGTCTCAGTGTATACAGTGTCTATATCATACTAAATGGGAACTGCCCCTTTCAGCTGAGCACTTGAAAGTCATTGCTGATTAGTATAAAGCCCCAGCAAAGGGGTTGGAATATTACCTTTTATATGCTTTTCCCACTTTTCCCATAAAATACACACATGCAAGATACAGACAGACAGCATTAGCAGCATCCATTCTGCCTCTCTTCCTCTCACAGTAACATTTTGCTTTGTTTGAAGGCAAAGGAAACACTTTAATTATATTCTTTGATGTTTCGTCCAACTTTTTGTGCAGCCTCATGTCTTGCACATGTATAAACGTCTTAACCAGCTTGCTGCCAAGAAAGCCATTTGCTCATGCAGTTACTGCTTGGTCAAGCAATGCAATTACAGACTTAGGGGAACATTTATTATTCTAAACCTGATATTGAAAGCACATCGCCATGAGGAGTGCATTGAAACGCTGGCACTGTTATGCGCTTAGCTGCAACTGCATCATGGGATGGAATAGTACATAGGGGGGTTAATGCCCATATTTGGGGATTAAGTTGGGGTATGTGAATAAAGCCCTTTGGAATAGATTATTATTATTATTAACATTTATTTAGAAAGCGCCAACATATTCCGCAGCGCTGTACAATAAATAGATCCTCTGAAATTCACCCCTCTGTGTTCACCCAGTTCTTATTGGGTGGACCCACAATGAACCCAAACAGCAAATTCCAGCATTGTCTACATAGATTGGCTAGCTGACCCAATACATGCCAACTTTATCCACAACAAGACCCATTACCCAGTCCCCTTACTACTATCGCATTGAGTAATAGAGCAGGAAATCATCAATAGACACGTCCTGATTCAGTAAAATAAAGTTTTGCTGTTTTGCCCATAACTTTAAATTGCCTTGTTGAACTTAGGATATATGACCCCTTTATATGAATAATTAAACAACTATTGTATTCCATTTATATTGTTTTGATTCTACCCTATTGTTCTTTATAACAATAAAGGTAATTGATGTTACACATGCAACATCGGTCTGCTTTTCTGTACACTGTTAGTTTGAAAAATGAAATAATAATGATAAAACGGCATTAAATTCAAAGAAATGTACTGTTTTGCCAGAAAACGATGATAGATAGATTGATAGATAAATAGAATGATAAATCGATAGATAGATAATAGTTAGATAGATATATAGTGGTCTTTTGTTCCCTGGTATGGCAACCCTGCAAAACTACTTTTTACAAGAAAAAAAAAATATATAGAATATTCTTTCACCCTTTTCTTAACATACCAGCCTGTGAAATTATTATTACTGATTTAGATAAGAATCACTAGCCATACCTACTGAGACAGCCGGGATTCTACCACCGGAAAGAGGCACAATGAACTACATTACATAAGGCCAAGTGGCAATGCCTGCAACTGTCCATGCCGGCTACCTTAGACTTTTCTGTCAATTATTTGTTAAATTAAACTGAGCACATACAATTTGCAGTTTATTATGCATCTGCTGGCAGAGAAACACTTATTGGTCTGGGCTAGCCAAGATTGCTTTAGGGTGCAAATAATGGGAGTCCTGGGCTACATAGAAAATAAGTGGAGAGGGCATTTTAAGTGGGGGCTATTGCTTAGGGCAGTGCTGTCCAACTTCTGTGGTACCGAGGGCCGGAATTTTTCCGACCTACGTGGTAGAGGGCCGATAATGGAAGCCAGTTTTGACCCCTCCCCTTTTTGAAACCGCACCTACTTAAAACCACACCCATGTTATCACATGACCATACTCATATTAATGGTTGTAGTACAGCAAATACCTGCCATACTCTGCCTTCCCTACCCTGCCTGTGTGTGCCATACTCTGCCTTCCCTACCCTGCCTGTGTGTGCCATACTCTGCCTTCCCTACCCTGCCTGTGTGTGCCATACTCTGCCTTCCCTACCCTGCCTGTGTGTGCCATACTCTGCCTTCCCTACCCTGCCTGTGTGTGCCATACTCTGCCTTCCCTACCCTGCCTGTGTGTGCCATACTCTGCCTTCCCTACCCTGCCTGCGTGTGCCATACTCTGCCTTCCCTACCCTGCCTGTGTGTTCCATACTCTCTCTGCCCTGTATGGCACACACAGGCAGCATACAGTGACACAATGTTGGCACTGCTCCTACAGTCTGCACAATAACTATATATTGAAAAAAAAAAAAACTTTTTAATTGCAGTACCACCTCAGTATATGTTCTTTATGTAGTGTGCAGGGTTTATTTGTGGGTTTCTACTGCTGTCTGAGGTGTGAACAGGTAAACAATGTGGGTGATTACAGCCTGAGCCTGAGGTGTGAACACTGCAGGGGGTGAACAATGTAGGTATTAAAAGGTGTGAACAACACAGGGGATTACATGTTTAAACAATACAGAGGGTTTACAGCCTGAATCTGAGGTGTGAGCCATGCAGGGGGCCAGTTAATCACAGTACTGATACCATTTAAAGCTTACACAAGAGTAAGCCATCAAAGCAGCCAGACAGGTGGGGGGCCACACAGAGGGGGGCCGCCAGTTGGACAGCACTGGCTTAGGGCAAACATTAGAGAGCAAGCCTGATGTGTATGGGTGTTATTAGATAGTTATACAGCAAGATCTGACTATTGAAGATCTTAATAAGGTTTTGCAGTATCTTTGTGTTGTATGTGTGTTTGAGAGAATAACCCCTATTTCTTTATTTCAGAGAGGGAGAATAAAAGGGTGTCGAGCCTGTTACCTGAAAATTAGGAGAAGAATTTTCTGTGTCTACATTGAGAAGGAAAATAGGCCCAAAACTGAAACATTATTCGAGGGTTATTTCTCAGGCATCTGGATTATTGTTGTGGTGGCATCCCACAGGTAGGCAGAGGGGAATAAATGCTAGTTGGACCCCCATGGGTCAGACTGTTATATGGTGTCATAACCTCTATACTCTCAACTGATTGTAAATCTATGATATAATAACAATAGGATATCCATTATACTTACATGTGTTGGAGCTCTATGCTGTGTAGATGTCTACATTGTACATATTTTATTACTGATTCACACTTTGGTCTAGAAAGACTCTCATTGATCAGGGCGCTTTGTAAATATTAATTGCTACTAAAACTCAACATTCATATGTCACAGGTTCCAGTGCCAAATGAACTGTGTTAGTGATTCTTACTGGCCATATTACTGGGCAGGCTCACTTCTCAGGATGATACATACTCCCTTTATTACAAAAGAAAGTATCTTCCCAGAATCTCGATCTGCACTGGTGATAACGAGAAACAGTGTCTAACAAATACAAATGTTTTCGTTCATGAATACAAGTGCCTTCCTTATAGTTTCTCTCTTATGGCGAGATCCCCAATTATCTAAATACTTGGAAAGTTCAGAGAAAGGCAAAACAACGAATTAAGCTATTGGAGGATCTTACAAACCGGATTCCAAAAAAGTTGGGACACTAAACAAATTGTGAATAAAAACTGAACGCAATGATGTGGAGGTGCCAACTTCTAATATTTTATTCAGAATAGAACATAAATCACGGAACAAAAGTTTAAACTGAGAAAATGTACCATTTTAAGGGAAAAATATGTTGATTCAGAATTTCATGGTGTCAACAAATCCCAAAAAAGTTGGGACAAGTAGCAATAAGAGGCTGGAAAAAGTAAATTTGAGCATAGCAAAGAGCTGGAAGACCAAATAACACTAATTAGGTCAATTGGCAACATGATTGGGTATAAAAAGAGCTTCTCAGAGTGGCAGTGTCTCTCAGAAGCCAAGATGGGTAGAGGATCACCAATTCCCACAATGTTGCGCAGAAAGATAGATGAGCAATATCAGAAAGGTGTTACCCAGCGAAAAATTGCAAAGATTTTGCATCTATCATCATCAACTGTGCATAACATCATCCGAAGATTCAGAGAATCTGGAACAATCTCTGTCCGTAAGGGTCAAGGCCGTAAAACCATACTGGATGCCCGTGATCTCCGGGCCCTTAAACGACACTGCACCACAAACAGGAATGCTACTGTAAAGGAAATCACAGAATGGGCTCAGGAATACTTCCAGAAACCATTGTCAGTGAACACAATCCACCGTGCCATCCGCCGTTGCCAGCTGAAACTCTACAGTGCAAAGAAGAAGCCATTTCTAAGCAAGATCCACAAGCTCAGGTGTTTTCACTGGGCCAGGGATCATTTAAAATGGAGTGTGGCAAAATGGAAGACTGTTCTGTGGTCAGACGAGTCACGATTCGAAGTTCTTTTTGGAAATCTGGGATGCCATGTCATCCGGACCAAAGAGGACAAGGACAACCCAAGTTGTTATCAACGCTCAGTTCAGAAGCCTGCATCTCTGATGGTATGGGGTTGCATGAGTGCATGTGGCATGGGCAGCTTGCATGTCTGGAAAGGCAGCATCAATGCAGAAAAATATATTCAGGTTCTAGAACAACATATGCTCCCATCCAGACGTCAGGTACTGAAATGGCCAGTCTGCAGTCCAGATCTTTCCCCTATAGAGAACATTTGGCGCATCATAAAGAGGAAGGTGCGACAAAGAAGGCCCAAGACGATTGAACAGTTAGAGGCCTGTATTAGACAAGAATGGGAGAGCATTCCTATTCCTAAACTTGAGAAACTGGTCTCCTCGGTCCCCAGACGTCTGTTGAGTGTTGTAAGAAGAAGGGGAGATGCCACACAGTGGTGAAAATGGCCTTGTCCCAACTTTTTTGGGATTTGTTGACACCATGAAATTCTGAATCAACATATTTTTCCCTTAAAATGGTACATTTTCTCAGTTTAAACTTTTGTTCCGTGATTTATGTTCTATTCTGAATAAAATATTAGAAGTTGGCACCTCCACATCATTGCATTCAGTTTTTATTCACAATTTGTTTAGTGTCCCAACTTTTTTGGAATCCGGGTTGTACTTATAAGGAGAAGCTTGAGGATGGTCATGCAGCGCTGGTGTCCTAGGTTCAACTCCTGGCATGGCATGATCTTAATTCCTACATTCTCCCTTTCCATGGATTTCCTGTGGATTCCTTCCCCACTCCAGAAACATACAGGCAGGTTAAAAGTTAATTGGCTCCTGATTTCAGCATATGTGAATGTGATAGGGATCTTAAGATTGTAAGCTCCACTGGGACAGCAACCGATATGAATGATGTATAATTTCTGTAAACCACTGTGGAATATGTAACTGGTAATATATAGCACTATATACTGTAAACAAAGAACAATAAAAAATAATACTAATAAAAATAGAGATGTCTTTACCATAATGGCAGTGAGGTGGTAATGAGTGGCTTACGAGTAGGGCCGGATTTAAAGATGGGGTCCCCTAGGCAATTTGCAGACCCCGTCCTCAACGCTCGCACACATCTCCCGGCTGCTTCTTTCAATCGCCAGCGTCGACGGCACCAGTTCATATGCAGCCAGCGGGTGACATATCTCTCCCAGATCTTTGCTGCCCTAGGCCCACAAATCCAGGCCTGCTTATGAGTGGTAATGGTGTGTGCCAATAGTAGCATATTAATTGTTAAAATAATTGACTGATGTGGTTAACATGGGGGATAGACGATTCAGATTGGCCAGTGGTGTTGCTGACTTGTGCTGAGTGCTAATACCCCCAGAGGGAAATGAATGTGTTGAACTGCTAAAAAATGCAGTGCAGTTCATCTAGAATTGTCCTTGATCATTCCCATAATCTGGTAGCCTTTTTGTTCTACAGCTGAAATGCCACTGATAAGCATAAAAAGATTTTTTTTTTTTTGCAATTAAACTTGTCTGTGCTAGAGCCAGTAATGTGGCACCCATTGCATATATATGCTTATATGAATATGTTCTTTTACATAAGGATAATATTAATAGATATCACTAGAATATGAAGAGAGTGAAATGCCATCATAATATCTAGTTAATACTTTCTTACAGATTGTTGTGTTCCAGTTCAGAGGGAGAGAACACCCATAGAGCACTTGTAGGAAGCCTGACAGATTTCAAAGACAAGGCATATATAGTGTATACAACCCTCCCAGGGATAAGAATCCTTGATAAGAAAGGCACATGGACAATGTCCAGTTATACAGGATCTACCTGATGGGACTCACGGCCTCATTAGTGGATACCATGTATGTCTGGCCTGTTGGGAGGTATAGTTCTTCATCATCTTATGGGTCTCTAATATCTCATTTATCACACACTTAGGGGCTGATTTACTTACCCACGAACGGGTCGAATGGAGTCCGATTGCGTTTTTTTCGTAATGATCGGTACTTTGCGATTTTTTCGTATGTTTTGCGATTTTTTCGGATTCTTTACGAATTTTTCGGATCCAATACGATTTTTGCGTAAAAACGCGAGTTTTCCTATCCATTACGAAAGTTGCGTAAAAAGTTGCGCATTTTGCGTAGCGTTAAAACTTACGCGAAAAGTTGCGCATTTTTCGCGTAAGTTTTAACGCTACGCAAAATGCGCAACTTTTTACGCAACTTTCGTAATGGATACGAAAAACTCGCGTTTTTACGCAAAAATCGTATTGGTAACGAAAAATTCGTACAGAATCCGAAAAAATCGCAAAACATACGAAAAAGTCGCAAAATGTTCGTTTTCAAGTCGGAACTTTTCCAATTCGGGTCGGATTCGTGGGTTAGTAAATCAGCCCCTTAGTGTCACATTTACTAATCCACGAACGTCCGAAAGCGTCCAAATGCGTCCGAATGCGTTTTTTTCGTAAAGATCTGTATTTTTGCGATTTTTTCATCGCAGTCGCAATGTTTTCGTATTTTGCACAACTCTTTCGTCGCCATTACGACTTTATCGTCGCCGTTACGACTTTAGTGTATATTTTCCGCAACTTTTTCGTCGCCGTCGCGAAAAAACGAAAGAGTTGAGCAGAATATATGCTAAACACGTAACGGCGACGATAAAGTCGTAACGGCGATGAAAGTTTCGCAAAATACGAAACAATCGCAACGAAAAAAATGCTAAATTTTCGTTTCCCAATAGGATTGTTTTGCATCCAATAAGGATTAATTATATCTTAGTTGGGATCAAGTACAGGTACTGTTTTATTATTACAGAGAAAAGGGAATCATTTAACCATTAAATAAACCCAATAGGGCTGTTCTGCCCCCAATAAGGGGTAATTATATCTTAGTTGGGATCAAGTACAGGTACTGTTTTATTATTACAGAGAAAAGGGAATCATTTAACCATTAAATAAACCCAATAGGGCTGTTCTGCCCCCAATAAGGGGTAATTATATCTTAGTTGGGATCAAGTACAGGTACTGTTTTATTATTACAGAGAAAAGGGAATCATTTAACCATTAAATAAACCCAATAGGGCTGTTCTGCCCCCAATAAGGGGTAATTATATCTTAGTTGGGATCAAGTACAGGTACTGTTTTATTATTACAGAGAAAAGGGAATCATTTAACCATTAAATAAACCCAATAGGGCTGTTCTGCCCCCAATAAGGGGTAATTATATCTTAGTTGGGATCAATTACAAGGTACTCTTTTATTACTACAGAGAACAAGGAAATCAGTTTTAAAATTTTAAATTATTTGATTAAAATGGAGTCTATGGGAGACTGGCTTTCCGTAATTCGGATCTTTCTGGATAACGTGTTTCCGAATAAGGGATCCCATACCTGTATTTGATTAAAATTGAGTCTGGAAGAGGGCCTCCTTTTTCTTTGGAACTTTCTGGACAATAGGTGTTGGATAACAGATCTTTTATCTATTTCATGCGCAGCCCCTTTTGGAAGAGTAAAGGAGAAGGAAAGGTACGATCACTGGGGGGGTGCCAAAATGTTATGTATACATACCCTGGGTCAGTGCTCCTGTTAGAAGAAAACTGCATTGGCCCAGGATACCTGCAAGAGAGTGATTCTTTCCTCTGTCTTTTTACGCCATGTGTCGGCTCTGGGATCACAAAGATAGAAGCTCGCTCACAGATACCCTGGGCTGGGGCAGGTTTCCGCTAACAGGGGCACGACCCAGGGGAATCAGGTAGGTGATTACAATCACTGGGGAGGGTGCCTAACCTATCCTTCTCCTTTAATAAAGTCAGGAATCTGGGGTGTCAGCATATATATGCACTATACAGCCAATGCGGTAAAGTCTATGGTTTGGGTTTTCTTTTTGATCTGTGCTGCACATTTACTGGTAACACACGGCACAGCAAGATCTGAAAGAAGCCGACACAGAAAGGATAAATGTAACCACATGCAATGTGTCTACCGGGTAAGCAAATATTATATGTATAAGGCACAGCAGGTGTGACAGGAGAGGCAAAGTTGAAGGCCATAAAATGCTTGCAGTAATATTGCCCAGTAAACCCAATACCTGCAGCTTCTCTCTCCTTATGATATCACTGAGGGATTTCTCTGGGTTCAGGTTTGAGACCTGTTATCCAGAATGCTCAGTACTTGAGGTTTTTGGATAAATGGTCTTTCCATAGATTGGATCTCCATACTTTGTCTACTAAAAAATCATTTAAACATTAAATAAACCCAATAGGATTGTTTTGCCTCCAATAAGGATTCATTTTATCTTACTTGGGATCAAGTACAAGGTATTGTTTTATTATTACAGAGAAAAGGGAATCATTTAACCATTAAATAAACCCAATAGGGCTGTTCTGCCCCCAATAAGGGGTAATTATATCTTAGTTGGGATCAAGTACAGGTACTGTTTTATTATTACAGAGAAAAGGGAATCATTTAACCATTAAATAAACCCAATAGGGCTGTTCTGCCCCCAATAAGGGGTAATTATATCTTAGTTTGGATCAAGTACAAGTACTGTTTTATTATTACAGAGAAAAGGGAATCATTTAACCATTAAATAAACCCAATAGGGCTGTTCTGCCCCCAATAAGGGGTAATTATATCTTAGTTTGGATCAAGTACAGGTACTGTTTTATTATTACAGAGAAAAGGGAATCATTTAACCATTAAATAAACCCAATAGGGCTGTTCTGTCCCCAATAAGGGGTAATTATATCTTAGTTGGGATCAAGTACAGGTACTGTTTTATTATTACAGAGAAAAGGGAATCATTTAACCATTAAATAAACCCAATAGGGCTGTTCTGCCCCCAATAAGGGGTAATTATATCTTAGTTGGGATCAAGTACAGGTACTGTTTTATTATTACAGAGAAAAGGGAATCATTTAACCATTAAATAAACCCAATAGGGCTGTTCTGCCCCCAATAAGGGGTAATTATATCTTAGTTGGGATCAAGTACAGGTACTGTTTTATTATTACAGAGAAGAGGGAATCATTTAACCATTAAATAAACCCAATAGGACTGTTCTGCCCCCAATAAGGGGTAATTATATCTTAGTTGGGATCAAGTACAGGTACTGTTTTATTATTACAGAGAAAAGGAAATCATTTAACCATTAAATAAACCCAATAGGGCTGTTCTGCCCCCAATAAGGGGTAATTATATCTTAGTTGGGATCAAGTACAGGTACTGTTTTATTATTACAGAGAAAAGGGAATCATTTAACCATTAAATAAACCCAATAGGACTGTTCTGCCCCCAATAAGGGGTAATTATATCTTAGTTGGGATCAAGTACAGGTACTGTTTTATTATTACAGAGAAAAAGGAAAAATGTTAAAATCTACAAATTGGAATTATTTAATTAAAATGGAGTCTGTTGCAGATGGCCATCCCGTAATATGGAGCTTTCTTTCATTTGGCGAAATACACAGTAGGGGCCTGCTGTTCCTATATTTTCTATGCTTAAAAACTGTGTTAAAAGTGATATTAACATTTATATTATTATTATTATTATTAACATTTATTTATAAAGCGCCAACATATTCCGCAGCGCTGTACAATAAGTGGGTTTCATACATTGGACATACAGAGTAACATATAAAGCAACCAATAACCGATACAAGAGGTGAAGAGAGCCCTGCCCAAAAGAGCTTACAATCTACAAGTATATATATATATATAAATAAAGTGATATTAAAATGTCTGCTTCCGCCTGCATGAGTTAATGCAGATATACCCGGAAAAATATAAATGTTCCGTGCAGGCCATAATTACCCTTACAAGCTGATTATCTGAGCTAAAATAAATAAATGCTTCATCTTGGTATAAACATTTGCCCTTTAATTTGAGGAAAGCAAATCCCTTTGGCACTGCATGGCAGGATTACAGAATCTTACATAAAATTTCCATTTGGCTTTTATCACAACAGTTTCCCATTGAAAGCACAGCGCAGTAAGCTTTGTATTCCTGCACCCAAGGTATCATTCCTTTAGTAGTGGGAATATGAAAGGAACAGGGCAGGCAGCACATTACATATATGAGATTATATTAGCAGAAAGTGCTATACAGAGCAATAGATTGTGCTTTAATCATGATTGTTGGCTGGGTTGGGGCTTGAAGTTCAGCAAGGGCTTTAGCACTAAAATCACTGTTCCTATAAAGTTACCCACGTATGCTTATTAGAGCACCCAACGGGACTGTGCACTCTACTGAGACTTAAAGGTGTTCAGCTTGCCACACGCCTTTGTGCCCACCTTGCAAGCCACTTTTATTATGGGACAAATAGGCTGTGACACTTTATAAAATTACTCCTACATTTACCAACAATAATAAATGCATCTGTTTTGCCTCCCATTTGCCCTGAATGTGCACCTGGAACCTTCTGCCATAGAACAAGACAAGAGTAGATCCTTCCAGCAGATGTGAGGGTATTAATTCAGATTAGGATGATGATGCATGGGTCAGTCTGAAACCTGCGGTTTGTCTGATAGTGTCAGATATAGGGTGGGTGCAGGTATATATAATGCATTACCCGTGAGTCGCTAGGAAAAAGGTTTTTAATAGTGAAAGCTATAAATACTTTATCAGGGTACTACTGGGTCGTATTGCTAAACAAGGTAGGGTTCTTACAGTATAACCCCAACACCTATCTTGGTGAACTTGCAGTGGGCTGAACTCCCCACTTCTAGCTATTCAAGTGGTTCTGTCGGCAGATACATTAGACAGCTTCAAAAAAGGGTTGGCTTTTTAGCAAAGGAGAAACCTCTGGGTCTGATATTACAAAGTTTATTGAGCGGCAGGTCCAGCTGCTTTCTTGGAATCAGGAAGGCATGTTTTCCCTTCCTTTGAGTCCAACTACAGACACTGTAGACCTTCTTCCGGATCTTTTGTAACCTCCCCTACTATGTAAACGTACAGCCATGAGTACCAGGAGTGCAAACACAATCAGCTGTGACTTTTCAATAAGTAAATTCACTTTCTTCAAGCTGTTACAACAATAAATTCATTTAGTGATTTAGGGCCCAATTCACTACTCCATAAAACCCTTGGGCGGCAGAAATCCTCCTGTTGGGTCTCTTTGTATGGGGGCTATAGCTGAGCAACTACTACCTAGATGGACAAATGTCCAGAAAAGCATCATTTATATTGTCCAGTTATAAAGCTGTGTAGAACTATAAACCTCACATTAAGGTAGCAGAAAATAGACACAGCTATGCACCTTACTTGCAGGGGGAGTTAAACTATAAAAAGAGCTTTATACACACACATAGTGCAATATTATGGTGAATTCACAAAACTGGGTCAGTTTTTCTCTGGTCTTATTTAGTTATCAGCCATAGCAATTAATTAGGATATGGCTTAGAGATAATAAGGGATTAGTCAACACTGGTTTCACCCCTGGAGTAAACTAACACCTATTTGCAGGATGCCCCCGCCCCTTATTCTGTACAACTGTGTTTGTTACATAGAAACAAACTGCCTTTAGCTCTGAAAGCTGCCATACAGGTTATTGTAGGTCCGTTTGCAAATAACCAACACAAATGTTTTAGTATTCGGTGATCCATTGGGGTCAACTGTCATTTGTGGTTCATGCACCCATACAGTGGGAAGATAGGGTTGTTACATCTATAGGTTTTATTTGTAAAATGAATCTGCAGCCGTTTCATTTACAAATTAATCAAATAATCTAAATAAAATCTAATAAATAATCGAAATAAATGATTTATATAATTATAAATTATAAATGTACATATTGTTTTTCTGTGTGAAAGGGAAAGTGATGTTCCATCTCACTAAATATATATAATATCTGATTTATAATGGCTTCAGAATTATTTGAACAAAACATGAGAATGGGCAATGGTAGTTATTAAAATCGCACAATTTTAACTGAGATGCAAGAAATAAATACTTTAAATGTAATTGTTCAGTAGTTAAAGCAGAATCCTGATGCCACAAGTTGTTTCTTTATATCAATTCACGGTGTTAAATATCTCTGCGATCTGCCAGTGAGAATTGGAGCTGATTCTGTATAGTGTCGCACTGCCAGAGGATGGATTTTATAAAATATAGTGATAAAGGGCATTACAGGATTCATTTTCATACAATTTGGTAAAATCGAGTTCAAAAGAAACAACATAAAAAGAAAGTAGAAAAAAAGAAGAAAATGACATTTTCCAGAAAAGAGCAGAATTAATATTTCTAAACACATTAGGGTTCGTTGCAGTTCGTTCACCTGCCTTCGGAGTTATCCTGCTACGGACGAACGACAGAAAGCAGCGACAGAGGCGAGCGTCCCACACCCCGAAACAGCGTCTCAATATAAAGGCGTCTTTGGCATAGGAGCGCAGTTCCAACCGAGACCGGCAGGGGGCGCAGGAGGTTTATCAGTGTTTGCGCTTAGAGGCGACTTAAGTCTACAATACTGGATTTTTCGGTAACTGTTTCACTGCCTGATTACGTCAGTACAATTTATGGATAATTTTAAGGTTCTACTAATTTGTTTTTGTTTCTAACAGAAAAAGACAGCATGAAAAAAAGCGATTTCCCCTCACTATACCTAAATGTAAAATACTACATATAACTGACGCATGCGATTGTCTGTAAGCTTTGCGAAAGCCGGTGCCATTCAGCTGCCATGACCCAAAAAAAACTAAAGAGAAAAGGAGAGTTATGGGGGTGCTGCAATGCGTATAATCTGTAGCAATGAAATATTAAGGACAATTTAATTCTTACTTTAACTGTTTTCTGCTAATGCATTCTATGTACTGTGCCTTTTTAATTATCGACATGTCTTTATATCTTTTTTCCTTCTGTCTTTCTCTCCCTCTGTATCGTTGATTTATTTATTTTTCAAGATTATTCAAGGATTTACGAGACACTCAACTGCCCGATTCCAGCCCCTAGTCAGTTCTATAAAGGAGGGTTCTAGATTCTGAGCATTTTAGGTAGAATGGTAGCTCATGAATATTGCTATAGGAGAGGGGTTCTGGTTTATGATCATATTTAGTGAGTAGGGGAGAGGGGGGGTTCTGGTTTATGATCATATTTAGTGAGTAGGGGAGAGGGGGGGTTCTGGTTTATGATCATATTTAGTGAGTAGGGGAGAGGGGGGGTTCTGGTTTATGATCATATTTAGTGAGTAGGGGAGAGGGGGGGTTCTGGTTTATGATCATATTTAGTGAGTAGGGGAGAGGGGGGGTTCTGGTTTATGATCATATTTAGTGAGTAGGGGAGAGGGGGGGTTCTGGTTTATGATCATATTTAGTGAGTAGGGAAGAGGGGGGGTTCTGGTTTATGATCATATTTAGTGAATAGGGGAGAGGGGGGGTTGTGGTTTATGATCATATTTAGTGAGTAGGGGAGAGGGGGGGTTCTGGTTTATGATCATATTTAGTGAGTAGGGGAGAGGGGGGGTTCTGGTTTATGATCATATTTAGTGAGTAGGGGAGAGGGGGGGGTTCTGGTTTATGATCATATTTAGTGAGTAGGGGAGAGGGGGGGTTATGGTTTATGATCATATTTAGTGAGTAGGGGAGAGGGGAGGTTCTGGTTTATGATCATATTTAGTGAGTAGGGGAGAGGGGGGGTTCTGGTTTATGATCATATTTAGTGAGTAGGGGAGAGGGGAGGTTCTGGTTTATGATCATATTTAGTGAGTAGGGGAGAGGGGGGTTCTGGTTTATGATCATATTTAGTGAGTAGGGGAGAGGGGGGGTTCTGGTTTATGATCATATTTAGTGAGTAGGGGAGAGGGGGGGTTCTGGTTTATGAGTAGGGGATTCTAAATTCTGAATATTTCTAGAGAGAATGGATTTTTTAGTTCATTATCATTCCTAGAGGGTACAGGATTCTGTTCCGGATCGTTTCTAGAAAGGAGGGATTCTGGTTCATGATCACTTTTAGTAAGCGGAGATTCTCTTATGTTGAACCTGGGGGGGGGGGGGGTAGTTCCTAATAATTTATATAAAGGGTGAATGTAATTCATGATCACTAATATTGTTGTAAAACAGTATTCATTTTAAAAGTTAATAAAAGTTAAGTTAAATATTCTAGTTAATAATCATTAATGGAGAGGGTTGTTATTTTCTAATAATTTCTAGAGTTCCGGTGGGTGCTAGTTCATTATCACTTCTAGAGCGGGATTCTAGTTCCTCATCGTTTCTAGAGATGTGGATTCTAGTGATCATTTCTAGGGTTCTAGAGAGGGGTTTATACCTGAACAGAGCAGTACGGGCAGTGGGGAATCAGACTAATTAGATGTAGGGCAGGAAGGAATCAGTGTGGGTACAATGCGGGACAGGAATACCCCCATAGTTACAATTCCCCGCTGCATAACACCCAGCACAAGAGGTCGGAGGAGGGTCTGATAATTGTAGTTGCGGCAAAAATTGTCTGGGGGCGACTGCGCTGCCATTTTAACCCCTTTTCATACGCATGTATCTCTATACACAGAGCTGCGAGCAGTTCAGCGGTCACTGACCGCTCTGATATATGGAGAGTAGAATAATAAGGCTGTACGGCCGGAAGGGGGCAGTGTGGAGGGGCGGGCTGGCCGGCAGTGAGAGTGCCATTGTGCCTGCTGTGAGTGCGCCAGGGATCTCCATTTCTGTGCAGCAGGGAAGGAGCTGAGAGAAAATGGCTGCTGCTGAGCGCCGCTGTGTGTCAGGCCTGGGCTGAAGCCGTGCTGTTAGCGAGGCGCAAATGCAGCCTCTTAATCACATGTGCGCCGCAAACCTGCTGCAGAACGGAATGGAAGGGAGCTGAGGCGCCAGTCATTCAGCTGCAGAGTTTGCATTGATGGGGTGACACTTGCCCCAGGGGCACCCACAGTCTCTCCCATCAATCTGCTTATAAACACTCATTTGCTACAAAATAACTTTTACAGAAGGTGGACCCTGAGGCCTGAGTTCTCCATAGTGGACCGTCACATGACAACTTGCTTTTATGGGGGGGGGGGTAAAATTTATAACACTTGAAGAATGATCAACTACATAATGCAGCTCCATCTTAATGCTGAGCAGCACCTCAAAAATTCTGCTATATTTATCAAGATGCTATATTTATCAAGATGTGTACTGAATTTATTGTGTAGCCTAGTGTAAAACCAGTCACATTAAACTGCTGTGTAGAATGGGCAGCCACTATTTTATATGCTGCTGCTTTCTCTGGAATATTTCTGCTGTCTGAACTATTTTCACTTCCTTGAACTGGTTACACCATGTCTGAGGGGGTGTAAATAATGTCAGAAATTACAGCTATAAAGTGATGTTGATGAACATATCAATATAGCACTGGAATCTTAGCCTTGTAAATAACGCTATTTATTTCACGCACTTTTATGATGTTTTTGCACATAAATCATTTCACACCTTAATAAATAGTCCCCTTTGGCTGTGTTTGCCCATAGCCAGGACAATTAGTACAGTTATTAGAGGTGTCCCTGAATGTTCAAGTGATCTGCTAACCTTGGCCATGGCCAGGCCATGTGGGATCCAAGGGCCAAGAGGCCAAGCATGGGACTTAGGCACTGAGGGAAGGGCTATTATTTATGCTTTGCTATTTGCCAAAGCTTTCTGTAAAGTAAGAGCAGCTGTCTTGGTCCTTGTACATAATTAACCCCATAGAGTTGCAGATCAAGTAGAATGGAAGTACTATAGATAGATACAACTACCTGCAGCAACTGACTAAAAGGGATGGGGGTTGAATGAGAGAGCTGTAGTTAAACAACAGCAGGGACCCTATGGAACATGCCCCACCAGTACTAAAGCAAGGGCTGCACTGTAACTCAAGTCCTTAGCCCCAACAGGTAAATTGTGTATGGGAGTATCTGTGCTCCACAACCTGAGGAGGCCACTGTATGGTGCTGGTGTAGAGAAGCGTGAGAGCATGGCGGCGTGGGTGGAAACACTGTGGCAGAGGGTACCCCTCATGAGCTGTGAGCCTAAGGGCAATAAAGTCGGAGCAGGAGAGGTGCATGCCATGGGTGCAACTGAAGCAGAAGTGGGGAAGCAAACAGCAGTTGTCACTGGTGGTGGGGACTCTTATTAGGGTGAAATATTGTGGCAAATTTAACTGCAGGGGCAAAAGGTAGGGATATAATGCCTAAGGGTATAAAGGGGGTTATGGGTTTGTAAAGTAGGGGCAGAAATGAGGGATATACTGAGCTGCGGGTCACATGCTGCTCCAGGCCCAGACTGGCAACCTGTGGGCTCAGGCAAATGCCAGAGGGGCTGCTGTAAGGTGCCAGACAGTTGGGCTGGGGGGGCTGTTTGGGTCTCTGTGTATGAGTTGCCAGGGACTATCTTGCATCCCAGTCCAGACCTGTGCTGCTCCCTTTACGTGGTGCTTCCCATCCAATGATAATGGAATAGGAAAATAAGGGGCTAGTAGTTACTGAGTAGGACAGGCTGCTACTTCTCTGCAGCTAATTCCAGAACCTTGAACCCCAGTTACACTAGTTTTTGAAAGGTTTCTAAGAATAGTTCCAAGAGTTATAGATGGGGAAGGCCCGGTGGGCTGCAGGTATTGATTCACAATCATTCAAGCTATTGCTGCCATTGTGCCACATAACTGTACTGGAACCTACACGCATACTATGCTACATCTTTCCGCCCATTCTCTGCTCCCCTTTTTATTGGACGCAGGCGCAGCGGGGGGCGGAGGCAGGGGAGAGATTGCGCGCATTTGGCGGGGCTGTGAGGGAAAGCAAACGCTGCTGTGTGACTGGCAGAAAGCGGCGGGGTGTGCGCATGCGCGGAGTGGTGGCTTGGTGCTCTGTTTCCCTGCCTCCCAGTGACAAGGGGCGCTTTGTTAGGCGCGATAGCTGCCTGCACCTTCTGTCTAGTGTAACCCTCGGCCTCTGAGCGGGGCCAGCCAGGCTCTAAGCAGTAGCACCAACGTAGTCTGCTCTTCCTGCCCCAATATACCTTGCTGGCCGCCGTGCTGTTGTGTTACTAGCACCACCATTTCCATATCTGAGGGGATGTAATGACATAAATCAGAGATGTCCAACACTAAACTGCTGCTTTCCCCTTCCTCCTATATATATATATATATATATATATACACATATATATATATATATACAGTCACACACGCTAGGATGTATTGATATATATATATTGCATATATAGGAGATATATCATTTATACCCTCAGCAGATATCACTTCTCTCTTTACCACAGTCTCACAGAGTCCCCAGGAGACAATAATCTTAATAAATATTTTTTGTTGGTAAATATCAATTTATGCTGTAATATACTGGATGTCCTTTGATAAATACACCCTAATCATACTTTTAATTAATTTTGTTTCTTGATTTCTTGAAAAATGTGGCTCCCAGTCAGGCCCTGCACAATATTGACTGCTGCATTTTATACTGAAAAATCAGTGGCTATTGTGGCGGCATTTCAGGGACTGGCTAACAACAGATTCCCGACAGACACAGACCCCTATCCAGAATAAAACAATTACCTTCCACTCTGCAAACTATATGTGAATGATGATTTCCTGGTGGCAAAAAATCCCTCTCTGTGTCATGTTAATGGGCCCTATTTTATTTCCCCAAAACATCTCTCACATTGTCTTTTCCTGTGCAGGGCTTGAGAAGGGAAGACGATGAGCTCTAATTAATGAATATAGAATTTTTTGGTGTAAGCAGCCATGTATAAAGCTGTTTATCTAAATCAGCGCCTCTTCTTTATGCCAGAATTTTACACACAAATAAACATGATTTTTAAAGTGCAGCATGAGTGTGTATTATTTTATATATTGTTTTTTTAAACAAAAGCTGAATTTCCCTTAGTAAACATGATTGCAATTTTTTGGTTTGTTAATGGAACCTATTTGAGGTGAATGTATCTTGCATTGGTTTGGTGATGTTTTTTGCGGAGATCCATCTTGCCCTGTCTGTAGACATTTCTGTTTTTATGTTATTATAAAGTCTTGGCAGTTGTTAGTGGCATGGGAGAGACACAATGCAGACATGAAGGCAAAATTCATTTTAAATAATATAAAAACTGTCTTTCAGTTGGGCTAACCACACGGTCAAAATACCTCCAAGAAGAAAACTGGACCAAACAGTAAAAAACCACACGGTCAATTTGGATCTCGTTCGTTTGTAGCCCCTGCATTGTGGCAGCTCAAATGTAGCAGAGATGCCCCTCTAATCAGATTGCAAAGGAAAACACGTTATTAACAGACTTACTAAGGAGGAGTAAAAATTACTGCTGGTGTAACATTTAAAATTGGGAGTTATTATTTCTGGGATAATAACCTCCATTCACTAAACCATTTGATGTTAATATCACTTTGGGCAGAAGTGGCCTTTCTCTCTCCCTTTCTTCCAATTCATTAAACTTTAAAACCTTTTTTTGAACAAATAATTAAATACCAGGTCCAACCTAACATTATAAGGAAAATATTTGTTTTAGGAAAAAGGCACCAGATTTATATTGGACTCTTACATATATATAATGGCAATGTGGCTATATATGTAATTATCAATTCCTGACCTAAAAATACTGGAAACACGCATACTTAGCGCTTAAAAATTGGGCCTATATAAACTGCCTTTTTTTTTCTTAGAGAACTTGTTGATATTTCCCCATTTTTTAATCTTAAAACGTCAGATTTAAAATGGAGTGACTATTAAGCTGGACAGGCCAATATATCAGTTTTCAAATTTGAGTTTCTTGAAATTCAGATACGAATAAATCATTTTTCTTTTTTTGATAGCTTACATTAAAAAAAGCACATTGTTCCAGCCACTTTTAAAAATTCATTTTTAAAAAACTTGAATTATAAAATAGCTTGAATGTTGAAAATACCCCTCTCATTCACTTCTATCAAAGTTTACCAGATTTTATTGGCTAATTGGTTCATTTACTTTTTTTTAAATTTTTTGATTGATACATTACCAAAAATTTGAATCTGTTTAAATTTATATTTGAGATTATCTTGCTGTGATTTTACCAAGTTGTGGGTCCATTCGCTCTGGTGTGATCTCAGCTGCACATGAATAGATAACCCACACCTTGTGCCTCAACCCTTTCTCCTTGTAGATTGTAAGCTCTTTTGGGCAGGGCTCTCTTCACCTCTTGTATCGATTATTGATTGCTTTATATGTTATTCTGTATGTCCAATGTATGAAACCCACCTATTGTACAGCGCTGCGGAATATGTTGGCGCTTTATAAATAAATGTTAATAATAATAATAATAATAATGTACAGTGATAGGATGGTGGGAATGATGAAAATCACACAGTGGCCTATGAGATGCACTTACTTGTGAGGGAACTGTGACATTTACTGTTTGACTGGTAGGTTAGAAAAACCTCTATCCTTAAACATATACATTCTCCTTCCAGCTACCTTCAAAAGGGTTGGGCTTCTACACATTAAAGGGGTGCTAGTGCATGTAAGAGTGAAGATGGGGAAGGTGCCATATTTGTGTATATACTGCAAGTTGGTTGAGCAATAAAAACAATCGCTGGACTCTACAAATGTTTTATATAATTAAGAAAGTGATGGTGGTTATAATTACTTACCATTCACTTGAAGTAATTAAAGAACAATATACAAATACATACTCCCTTTACTACATAAGTGTAGATCTGTATTTCCTGAATGATTGGGGGTTTGATTTCAAATATGCTCTCTGGCCACTCATAGATATGCTCAGAAACTGAGAAACACAAATTATTCATTTATTAACGTAATTTGTTGAGTAGATGTTGGGTAGGATTGAAGCTGCAGTTGCATGTGTTTTCAAACAACATTCTTTGTGCGCACCACAGTTTATTGTGTGCTCTGGTTTCAAAATTTGTGTGTGTGCGCATGAGCGTGGAGCTTAGAGGCGACATTGCTTACAGTAGGATACAAATACTGCAATGCTGTATGTCCCTGGCATGACCTGGCCTTTATTTCTCCTGACTGGTGGGTTCATATACCCTGGCTTTTAGCCAGTGGGCAGCTCCAAGGGCTGTGTGCCGTTACAAGGCCTAAAGGCAATGTCTCGTTTGGAAAATTCATTGTGTCACTTTTGCCATTCGAATCATGAAATGCAGCAGTGAGTATAAGCAGAGCTGGATCTTGTCCTGCATGTTGGATCACTTCCTCAGTACGTGAGTCTCATCATGAACACAAACAGTTAACCCATTCTGGGACAGATTTCTGTGCACAGTCGCTTTATTGTTTTACAGGTCTAAATTCTTTCCTCGAGGTATGGGGCATTACAGTTATGCATAACCTTCTCCTGAATTCTGGCAGCTGTCTGCATTCTCGTTACATACATTTCTATCACCAAAAAACATTCATATTAAGGACAAAAGTCAAATAAAAGAGGGCCCTTCCTAATAACAGATGGTTCTGTCCCTGACTGTGACTGTTGGAAGGGCCCAGGCCTGGAACCTAACAAATGTCATACTTTCAGCGATGCAACACTATCTGGGGTCCAGAGTGACTACATACATTTGGTCAAGGCCTTTACAAATATTTCATAGTCCATGTGTCAATTTCATCCTGTAGTTTGCAGACATTCTCACACAGGGAATCTTACCCTTTGATGTCTATAGATGCAAGATATTTCCCAGGTATAGCAACCCAAAGAGATTATTTGTTTCCAGCATTGCTCTATGGGTGACTAGGAGTGGAACAAATTGCGCTGCACCTGTTATTTCATTGGCCAAAATGTGGTACTGCTGAATATGTGGGTGTTTAAATATAAATGTTACTGGGACTGTAGCATGAGCTAAGGAATATTTTACAAATACAATCGTACAGGCTGAGTGTTCTCCTTAAGACCATCTAGGTATGATTTACTGTATATATCTTTAAAAGGAGGTTTATTTTTTTATTAAACTGCACTATATTAAATTTAATAATGTTCCCCAGGGACCTATAGGACACAGCATGGTGCCTATCCCACTGCCTCTACACACAGCTTCTTGGCCACATTTTAGCATTTATGGTTATTTTCCTAATCATTCAATTGTATTCCATGCTTTTAATCAGTATTTTCATATAAACCTAGCACACAACTGGCAGGAATGCTGCCTTCCAAGATCAGTAGATATTCCAGCAAGACACTTATTACCAGCGAATATTATCAGCCCAAGTTATCCTTTTTAAAATATGTCTGTTTCATTGTTTATTCATTTTTCTGTTACTGAATGTACTTAATGCTGATAAAATGTCATGTACTAAAACTGATGTGGAGTTGTTTCCTGTGGCGAGCTAAGCTTTCTTATGCGGCTCACTCTGCTAATTAATCCTGTTTAAAGCTTAAAATCCTACAGTGATTTAAATGTAAGGTCTTCAGGAAGGATCTCCAACCACTGTAGTATGAATACTGTGTTAGCTGGAATCTAAGCCAAAAGTGTTGGTTTATGAATGAGAGCAAGGAGACTTAGCACATTTAAGATGCTAAAATAAAGTACATTATTCACCCGTAAATCTAAAACCTAATATTCCCAAACATTTCACATTGATTTTAGGCAAAAACACTACATTTGCGGATTGTAGTGTTTCTTTAACATTGTGTTACTGTTCATTTATTTAGTAGCTATTGAGCAGAGTTGCAACATCTTCTAGGCCCCCGTCAGTTTGAATTAGGGAATGGTTGGGGGGGGGGGGTTGTAGGGTAAAGGAGGAGGAAGGCTGAGAGTTTGTCATGTCTGAGGTGGGAAAAACCATGTGAATGTTTCATGGGAATTTTAGTTAAAATTAATGGAGAAAATTAGAAAAAAAATGTTGCAGGTTCAACCACATAGCAAATATAATAAATAAAATAATAATAAGGGAGCAGCAGGGGAGAATTGAGAACTTTTTCAAAACAGTTTTGACTGATTTGCAGTTTGTGATGTTTTGTAAATAGGGTTTTGCTTCAGCTGTTGCAGAAACACAGGCTGCTGTTTGAGCAGTTACAACAATTACACAGGGGCCGGGGGGGGAGCAACCCTGCAGCTGATGATTGCGGGGACTCTAGCCGACCAACAGCTGATGGGTCAGATAAAGTAAAAAAAAGCATGATAAATGTTAGGACATTTTTGAGAATGAAGGTATTATTTTGCTCCAGATTCTAAACAAAATGAGTTCTTGTCTCCATTTGACCAGAAAACATTTTTTAATCTTTTCCAAAATTGAGACCAAATGCGAATATTAGTATTGAGTTTCTTATTTTGTCCAGATCTTCAGATGTTCTTTTGCATCTCTAATTTTATCTACTAAAATCCATAAGTGCAAACAGATCTTTAGCTGTTGTTTCTTCTATTAAAGTGTAAGCCTGGAGTTTGGCCAAAGGAAAGACGACTGCCATGTAACTGTGATAGCCCAAGGGCAAACATAACCATTTACACAAGTTCTAAACACTGTACCATCTGACATCCAAATATACACATCAAACATTCAACTTTTAAGGCAGATTAGCAATGTCAGTTTTATATCATTCTATTTTTATCATTCACAGCCTAATATTTAGCCTCTATCTAGATCACGGCAGCCTGAAATCACGATTATGATATGTAATTGAAAAAAATGACAAAATAAAATACGTTTTTTTCTTATTTAAAATATTAAATATATTCTGTAGCTGCCCAAGAAATGAAGACAATAGTGTTACCAGCAATTGCTCTGTAGGGCTTAAGCACAGTGGTGTTTTCTTTCTTTGCAAAGGGACACAAATATAAATCTGCTTTCTATTTTTTTTAAATAATTTTTCTTTTTTTGACCTGAATTTTTTTTTTCTTAATTATGATCAAATATGCTGCATCCCTTAAAAGGCAGTGCAGGCAGCACCCATTAAACCAGATGAAACCCAGAGCAACATGAGCACAAGCTAAAAGGTGACTAATTATGTGCAGATTTATTGGAAAATCTTTCTTTCTATTTACCTTTTTTTCCTTTGAAAACAGGGCCTTGTGTTGCAAAGATGGATGGAAAGAAAAAGGATCTAAACACAATGTCCACTTTGATCTTGGTAAATACAGGCCTCAGGTTTGTGATAGTAAATGTAAAGCTAAAGAATCAATTATTATGTATATATACTAAAAGCACATCAATCTATTAAACCTACAGCTTACACATTACCTCAAGATTTCCACAAAAATGTCAATTTGAATAAAATAATTCTTTTAATTATTTTCCTTTTTTGTAGTTAAATGTTCTGCCTCTTTTATTCTCCGAGTGAAATCTCAATATAATATATATATTATATTATATAAATATCTCTGCATTGGGGACTTCCCTGGAGAAGATCAGACTGCTGATAGGTGCAGTTATTAAACAAATTCATTGTTTTGCAGATTCACGTGCCAATATGGCCAGCAGCACATTTTACTGAGAAATTGCCTGGGCTTTCCAAACCATGAAAATCAGTCAAATCCTGCATGGGAGGGGGTCTCCCGATACATAAATCAATATTCCGTTCCCACTGAAGTCGTAATTACTCCTTGATGCTGAACATTCCCATGCTACTTTGTAAATATTGCCCTTGGTGTAGGCGGTTATACAGGTTAATGGGTTTATCCGTAAAGCTTGAACCAATTACATATTTCTTTGCCAAATTTCAAGCACATTAAAGGTTTCTCCCTTTTCAGACTCCTTTCTTCCCCATCAAATTCAGGGACGTTTGATGGAACAAAGGAGTATTCTTAGTTCTAGCTGTAGCTAGAGGATAATGTAACACCCCAAACTGAATGCATTGCATAAATAAACATATACCCTAGCCTGGATTTTCTGCTAAATCTGCTCTTTCTATTAAATAAATGCAGTCTTCCTATCATATAATGCATTTTATTCTAGTAGTTTCTCTGTTCCCTTCCTAACAGCAAAGAACACTAAATGCAGTTTCACCAAAAGATATATACAGGTATTTGACCCAGTATATCCAGAATGCTTGGGACCAAGGGTATTCCAGATAAGGGGTCTTTCCGTAATTTGGATTTCCATACCTTAAGTCTACTAAAAAATCAATAAAACATTAACTAACCCCAATAGGATTGTTTTGCATCCAATAAGGATTATTTATATCTAAATTGGGATTCATTACAAGGTATTGTTTTATTACTACAGAGAAAAAGGAAATCATTTTTAAAAGTCTGAATTATTTGATTAAAATGGAGTCTATGGGAGACAGGCTTTCCGTAATTTGGAGCTTTCTGGATAATGGGTTTCCGGATAAGGGATCTGATACCTATACACATATATACAGAAGAGGTATGGGATCTGTTATCCAGAAACCCATGATCGAAAAAATTCCAAATTATAAGAAGGTCATCTCCCATAGACTCCAGTTTCATCAAATAATTACAAATTTTAAAACATATTTTATTTTTCTCTGTAATAATAAAACAGTACCTTATACTTGACCCTAAATACAATATAATTAATCCTGATTAGAAGCACAACAAACCTATTAGGTTTATTCAGTGTTTAAAAGATTTTTAAGCAGACTTAAAGAATAGAGATCCAAATTACACAAAGACCCCTTATCTGGAAAACACCAAGTCCCAAGCATTCTGGATTACAGGTCCTGTGTATTAAAGCAATTCCCTAAAGCATATAGGCATGAGCACTATATACAGTATGTCAGGTTGCACATACGATTCATGGGTAACAAAATGGCTTTATGTATCAAAAATAACTCCCCAACTGATTTTATCATTCTTAGTAGCAGACATCTACAGCCTGTTTTCCTTTTATTTGCCTGGAGGATCACCTAAAATGCGATTAAAACCTCACAACAATTAAACTGTTTAAAAGGCTTGTAAGATTGTAAGCTCTACTTAGATTGTAAGCTCTATGGGGCAGGGACCTCCTTCCTACTGTGTCTCATACCACATGGCACTTATTCCCTGTGTATTTATATATATTTATTGTATTTATTTATTATATCACTTGTCCTCCCTGTGTGTAATTTTGTATTCTGTAAGATTATACAGCGCTGCGTACCCTTGTGGCGCTTTATAAATAAAGTTATACATACATACATACATACATACATATATGTTTAGAAAATATAGAAACCTAAGAACTGGGAAGCCTATTCTGCTCCGGCAAATTACAGGGCACATATTTCATAATCAGTGAGCAATTAGAATATTGCACTCATTGCGAGCTCACAAAGGGGATCACGTTACATTTTCATTTAAAAAAAAAAAATGTCTTGGCAGGGTGTTTGCTGTAATTAATTAGACTAAATTGACCACAAGGATGTCGCTACATAATCACTTGTCAACAGGAATGAAAATGCGCTGTAACTTTAGCTGCTGCTGCACGGGGATTTTCAGAAGGTGAACAGAATTAAAAAAGTAAAGAACTTAACGAGGATCAGTTTGGGAATCATCACTATATCAGGTTTGGTGAAACGATTTCCCCTGACGTCAACATTAGCCGAGTGCTACAATATACATTGTGATTGTGAGAGGAGCAATTTGCCTGTGAGTGCAGCTTTAAGCTGCCCATATAGGCACCGATATAATCGTACGAAATGTGTGGGCTCTGAATCCTGTTCATTGTCATACCATGGCGGTCAGTTGTTTAGTCAATCGGAGAGGTTAGCAAAGATCTGTGCATGTATTGTGTATCTGATTATATCCTTGGGGGACCTACAATGCAAGGCAAATAATTAGCAGATTATTAGTGTCTGCCAATTATTTTATGTTCAGAACATCCTCTGATTTGTTATTTTTAGGGCTTTATCCTACAATTTCAATCTGAATGTTAGTACACATTCGTTGGAAAAAGACTAAAATCTGAATGGGTATAGCCAACTTTACTGTAGCGCCAGCCAGCCCTAAAAAAGATCAAATCAATCAGTCTGTGTTCAGGTTATGGATATCACCCAATGCAATTGCAATTGATTCATTAATTGTAATTTTTGTCTGCAAAGCATTCAATTTTATTATACCTTATTTGTATAGCGTCATTATATTCCACATCGCTTTACAGAAATTATACATCATTCCCATCAGTCCCTGCCCCAGTGGAGCTTACAATCTAAAGTCCTTATCGCAGCCACACATACACTATGGTTGATTAAGTAACCTGCCTGTATGTTTTTGGAGTGTGGGAGGGAACCCGCACAGACACAGGGTTACAGTAAAATATGTACAGCTTTGCTCTGTATTGATTTGTGTATGAGGCTGTGTATGAAAGCAATGCCTTCTGTGCACCAACCACACACACACAAACACACACACACCCACACATACACACACACACACATACATACACCCACACACACTGCTTTGCTCATATCATTTGGTCGTTAGGCAAATAATTGTGATCTGAGATTTAATACGCTTTTAAAATGATTGCACCAGTATTACCCAATACAGAAAACCTGACTAGCCAACATGCATTTGTTGGTTGGATTAATGTAACTCAATAACTTGTCCATTTATAAGGTAATTATTCACAGTGTCTTGGTAGGTTGAATAACACAGAAACCAGTCTGTGGCTGCAGTTCAGTTAGGCACCATCTACCCCGGTTTAGCTAGGGATCTATTGCAGGCGACTGAATCTCTCCATGGGACATCAGCCTTTAGCACTGTGTGGACAGGTGATAAGATAAAATTACATTTGCATTTTTGCTCTTACCTGTTATAAGTTTCTGGGCCCCGCAACAAAATGATTTTTGCACCCCTGAAACATCAAGGAATAAATATTTTTCACAATCATAGATATTGCTTATGGTCAACTCAAAACAATCCTGCAAATTGGCCACCCACATTTGTACTACAGCAAAGTCCCTCCTTGCAGCACATTGAAAACAATCACAGATTCCAGGTCTACAGGCACTGATAACAAAAGTAAATTGGATCAGAGCAATGGAATCTATCTGGAAAAAGCCTTTTGGGCAGGAGCCACGAGGGGGGGCTGGAGTGGTTTCTGGGGGCCCATTACATAGAAAGCTCACAGTTGGAATCCTGAGGTACCCTCCCTCCTTGCTATTT
Source organism: Xenopus tropicalis (assembly GCF_000004195.4). Lineage (NCBI taxonomy): Eukaryota > Metazoa > Chordata > Amphibia > Anura > Pipidae > Xenopus > Xenopus tropicalis. Next base: position 26,733,683 of record NC_030682.2, read on the forward strand.
GTTATACCAGGGTCTCTCCCAAATAGAAAAAAGCCAAACCTGAACATCTTATTTGCCTCGGCCCCCACGGGGTCCTCTACCCTCCAGGGCCCCTGTTGTCACATCATTATCATTACTATGGGAAATTGCTGTTGCGTTTTCATAGCAATTCTTTTCTTGACACCCAAAAAGTGTAAGAAGTAGGGTGGTAATTTTTCTGTCCTCTCTTCCCATCACTTTTATTGCTGCATATCAGAACCTGTGATAAAGTGAAACTGAAGAATAATCACTCCCTAATCCTCTAGTCTCTTGATCCTCCAGCAATAACCACTATTGCTCAACTTTCTGTTCTTCTTCTTCCCTGTTAATGTTCTTCATATCCCTTCTGTTTCTGTGGTTGCCCACCCTATCTACCCTATCTACTTCAGCTGGTGCATCCTTATCTATACTTCATAAAACAGCAAAATGATGGCCTGCTAACCAGCTAGATCTATAGCAGGAACAAGGGTGACCTAGAAGGTACAAAGACAGGTAACCTGTAGGTTTGGCCTTTCTCCAGTGCATTGTGCTACAGACTTTGCCTTTCCTGATAACTGTGCAACCAACTGAGCGCCATGTGAGTGGGAGCCAGTAATTCCCATCTCTCCCCATGCAAAGCCCATAACTGCAAAGGGAAAAGTTTTACTTGTACTTTCTTTCAGGCTGCAGTAAAAAAGGATACCCCTCCCCATTTTCCAGTTCTCACAGTCTCTCCAGACTGGGCAGTTTGCTAGGGACTAAGTGTTTCCAGCGAGCCAGAGCTTCCAGACATTCACTTTAAGAGTCCCAGTGAACCCTGGCAGCTGCAGGCCTGCCCACACACTGACAGTTCAACCAAGGTATTTACCGCTTACCCAACCAACCACATACTCATTCTGCCGACAGACTGGTTGGATAAGCTAAGTGAATGTATGATAGTAACCCTGTATATTTGTAGCCTTTGCTGGGCTGCAGCTCCAAGGGGCTTTTTATAAAGCCTGCACGAAAAATAGATGAAAATAAGAACATTACAGTTGTTGTGCTACTTTTTATACTGTTGTTCAGGCCCGGACTGGCAATCTGTGGGTTCTGGCAAATGCCAGAGGGGCTGCTGTAAGATGCCATAGACAGTCACTATTTATTGGGCTGTTTGGGCCTCTGTGTACTTGAAATGCCAGAGCCCAGTCTAGACCTTCTGTTGTTTCATATATAAACTGCTGGCACTGAACATTTTGGTGTAAATACTGGTATAACTGAGGTGTAGTTGTCAGAGCATTTTTACATATGGAACTTGTGCCAGGCAACTTATGATCCTCCGTAGATTTGCAAATCTATGGCACCGATGCCCTGGTACCTCTGTGTCAGCACTGTACATTCTTTGAGCTATGGCATACAAAGGGTTAAATGAAAGTGGTTGTTTGTGTGCCTAGTGAGATCAGAACATGTAATCGTCCCAACCAAAACCGCTATAGAGCCGAACCCTGGTGGCCTAGAAGAGCGGGTGAGCAAAGTTGAGAGGCAGTGCATGGAGGAGACACGATGAGGTTGCTCACATTCTGCGCATTATTTCCCCATGTTCAGCTCTGAAATGAAATAATAGATTTTCTTAAAAATAAATAAATAAAAATCCCCCCAGCTGGAAAGTTTCTGCAGAAATCTCGCACCGGGGCTGGGAGGGTGAGTGGGGTAGGCTGTGCGACATGCCTACCTGTGTGACATCACTCATATGGAGGTGACATCACACACTGCCGGAAGTGACATCATCTGCTCACTGCACTGGTGTCACCATTTATTTGGCATTAAAATCTCATTTACTGAACATCACGTTCACAGAAGCCTCGCTCCATTCCGTGTGAATACGGTGCTTTCGTATGTTTGATTTCCATTTCAGGTGCCAGATTTATGAATTTGGGGGGCCATTAATAAATCACGCCTCTTGGCAGAACTGGGTAACTTGCAATTGGTGTATTTTTTTTTAAGAACTTTTTGATGATGTTACTAATATCAGATTCAGAATGATGGAGTTCACGCGGCACAATTGTGGTACTTGAGTACTGGAGTATAAAAAAAAACAACATTTTGGTGTAGGGAGGGAAATCTACTCAATTTCTGACATGGGCACATTCGGTTTTAGGCCTTTCAAAAAATGTGCAGAGACACTATCTGAGCACCAATATAATCTCTGACTCAGAAGAACCATTTCCCAAACCCCCTTAGGCTGGCAGAGTCTTTTAACCCTTCCCATGCCTTGCTCACTGCTGAAGTGATGGATTCTGGGACTTAAAATCCCTCTGTTTTTCAGGGAATCTGTGTTCCTCCCACCACATCTCCTCCAGCTGTGCAGGAAGCAGAAGGCGCGTTCTCAGTCAGTTCAGCCAATGAGATGTGAGGAAGTGAACCATGGGAGGGGTTATTTCTTGCAATAAACTCAATGGGAAAGGGGGGGGGAAGCAGTGGTGGAGCAGGCAGGTGGCATGGCGCCGACCATCAGAGAGAAATACAAAGTGAAAGAAATATGGTGGGCAGCGTATAGATTCTGTGGATCACTTCAAACAAGGAGCAAGGTGAGGATGAGGATGAATGACTCTTGCAGCCTAAAGGAGGGGGAGGGGGAAATGATCCCTCAGAAACAGACTATCATGGTTTCCTCTCAGGAATCAGGTATCATGTATGTTTGTGTATAAAAAATTGTATATTTTTTAACGAAATCAGTGCACCGCACAATTGCATTTGTAAATAAGCCAAATATATGGTGGTTAGCAGTGTATCCTGTGGGAGAAGTCAGATATTCTGCTTAGGATCCAGCCAGGACCATATGGAAATATCACATCCACTGACTTGGAGTCAGTCTCCTGAATATAATGTTCTTTACACAACAAGTTTTGGACATTTATAGTTATTTATTTAACTCCAGGTTTGTGAATTTCCCACATCAGCAACTTTTTCTCAGTTTGGATAATTTCTCCCACAATGAGAGGCTGTTGGGGGTTGCTGGGAGTTGTAGTTTAGTTGGTAACAGCTAGTTGGTATGCTTCTGGTGGGAGGGATTGGGTGTGGGTTCACTTGCTGGAAGGGGGGTGTTGTTGCAAGGCTGGCATTGTGGGCACTGCCACTCCATTCCATTTGCTCAGTGGGACAGAAAAGCTGTAAAAACCCACTCTTCTGACCCCAAGCACAGCTATTCCAGGCTCTGCAGCCATTGATGAAGACTGATGGGGGGAGACTTGCAGTTTAACTCTTCCACTTCTGATGCAGTTTAACCCAGGGCAGGCCTGGCCAAGTTAGGACCTCTTCAGATGCTCACCTAGATGCCCAAGTGTAATAGCTGTAGTTCAGCAACATCTGGAAGAAGAGTCATCATAATCCTCAGAATAACATGGAAAGACAAATTTGGATAATGCAGGGCTGCACAGAAACCAGTGCAGATGTTGATTTAATGTGTTAATTTTAAGCAGGTAGGGCGGCAGCTCAGCCGGCAATCTGTAGGGCTGCAACCTGACATACGGTTACTATTGGCCAAACCACTAAATGTAATGGGTTATTCCCTGCATGTGCAGTGCTCCTTTAACTAAAAATACTAGATACAAATAACAGACATTTTAAAATTATATAAAAATAAATGTCAATAAGACTTTCAGCTCCCAGCATCCCCTGCTAACCTTCTGGGAGCTGTAGACTGCAGCAGATAAAGGCCCCTGAATATGACATCATGGCACATTCCTGCAGCTAATGAGGGCCCCTGAATATGACATCATGGCACATTCCTGCAGCTAATGAGGGCCCCTGAATATGACATCATGGCACAGGACTACATAAATAAAGGTGCAGGGCAAGAAAACTATCCCTGGGCATCCTTGTACATTATACAGACACGGTGCCCAGGAAGCCCAAAGCACTTTATCTGGAACACATTAAACCTTCACTGCATGGTTATATGTAATAAATATATATCTCTGTCTTTCTTCATATTCCTCTCTGTTTCCTATAAACAGACATAGGGAATAGAGCAGGGGAGCCTAGCATATGCTCTAGTCTGGGATAGGAAATATAATTACAGATGATAGGAGCATTTGAAACCAGATGCAAAGACAAAGGTTCAATCCCCCCGCCGAGAACAAAACAAATACAAATAAAGGAAGAAAGGCAAGTCGGCGCTTTTGAGTAGTGAGGCTGCGCTTTATTAGAAATGGCCAGCAGATAAGCACCTTTCTGCCCTTTCCCTATCTGCGCTGAAACCTCACTCCCTATTTTATCCTTGGCTGCCTTTTATATTCAGGCGAGTGCTGTGCCTATTGCAGGCCTCCCTCTCTTCCCTTATTAATGTGCCAGCCTCTATCTGCTCTGCTGGGAGACTTAATCAATGAATCAAGCAGCCCTTCCATTCCCCAAGAGCCGGCCCCCACCTGCTCCACAGCATTTTCCTTTATCTCACATGCGCCTCCCTTATGTACCATTCCCCTTCTCACCCCCCCCCCCCCCACCAATTTACAACTAGAAAGCTGCTTATTTGCTCCGGCTAGTAGCCTTTAAGGTGGCATCTTATAAACCCCCAGTTCTTCTGTCTTTGGACCCCAACCTGTAAATGAAATGCAGTTTATTCCCATGGTAGAAATCCTGACAATTTGCATGGTTGCTGCTGAATTTGATTAGCGGAATTGACTAAACGTGCTGCAAGACTTAGGGAGTCTTTGCTAGGGGCAATGATTTGGTCAGAAGAAAATGGGTGCAAGTAGCAGCTACCCCGCCTCTCCCAAATGAGAAACACAGCAAGGCATAATGGCTTGAGCAGGGTAATCGCGGCTCTCCATGTAACCGGGATATCTGAGATCTGAATGGGCTTCTCTACTTGTCAACTGGGCCTGGACATTAGTTAAAGAGGAGAATCCTGTAATGTATGACAGATGGGGGTGAAGTGCTGACAGGCAGATACAAACCATGGGCAGGAAATAGAGGGGAAGGATATTAAAAGCGGCCTGCAACATTTGCTTAGAGAAATATTCAATTTTGCTAAATAAAATCACAAGAAAACCCCTAACTGCTTCAGCAGCCCCCCAGTCCCTTATTCTGCCAGACCAGCTGGCAATGGGGTGCTGGGAGTTGTAGTCCTGCAACAGCTGAACAACTATAAATAAAATAAAGGCCATTCATATAATGCATTTTGCTGAAGCTAAGGCTTTAGTGAGTTTAGGGGTCTGGCTTTTGGTAGATAAAGGAGGCGTGACTGGCAGGGACCACTCAGGAACACTCACTTCTGCTTCTCTGGAGACTTTCCTATGCTTTGCAGTAAGTCCCTATCTTGTGGGGAGGGGGGGTAGGTAGGTAAGTCGGTGAGGGAAAATTGCATTATTCAGTGATGTCCAACTTGCAATCCTTCGGTTTGGTTGGATACAGCTCCCAGCATCCTCCAGCAACATCTGGGGGTCGCATTTCAACAGCAGCTGAAGGGCTGCAGAACAGACATCCCTCAATAATCTAACAATTGTTCTTCCATTTATTGTGTTCTCTGTACTCTTCCATCTTTTATGTATTCCCCAATGGCCCTGTGAATCTGCACTCTTGGTCCTACACTAAAACTGTCCCCATACATATTATTTATTGCTTCCTAAAGGCATAACTGATCAGCGTGATGTCCCTAAAGTCTTTCCATGGGCTGGGGATCCCAACACGTGTGCATGAAGCATCCAAAGGATGCGGCCAATGTGGCTACTGCTATGATCAGAATGCAAGGTATGGACATGGGGGATTTCCAGCAATGCGCCACCACAGCCACCACTCTTCTGTGGGTGGGAAACAAAGCTATATCATCTTAAACAATGATGATAATAATAATAATAATAATAATATTAATAATAAATGGATGTTGGGTGCTGCTAAAAGAAGGTAGAAAAAAAGACATTTCTAATAGATAATACAAACTGATATAAAGAGACAGTGTTACCCTTATACAGGAATTTTTTGTTTGCTATTTGCAGGTGCTGACCAGGGGTAGCTGCAGATAGAGAAAGACGGATTTGGAAAGGCTGCCCCCTATAGGCAGTTAAATCGTCCCCACTACCGACTCACATGATTTTAATGGCACTTGGATTGACCTCTTTGAATGACTTTCATTACTTTTATTATAACCTGGGCCGAGTAGGCCTAAAACCTATACACATATATATAGATATTTGCTCCTTCTATCGGCCCTGCTACAGCTGAATGAGTAAAGTGGCAACTCCTAACCCAGATGGTATTGCTCTGAGACAAATAATAAAACAACCCAGGGCTGAAAAGCTGAAAAATAATGGACCAGGCTTTTTGAAGCTGTCAGAGAAACAATGTTCTCCCAATTAGAAGGAAAGGTAGGCACTACTTCATTAGCTAGGATTAAACTGAATTATCAGAATCAATACATTCCATATTTAGTCTTTCTGTGCCAGTTTGTTCAAAATGTGACATAAAATGTGGATTTGATGTGAATCAAACAATGAAGACAAGCAGTAAAACATCTGGAGGGAGCAGACATTTGGCAAATATTTCTTTATTGATATCAAACCAAGTGAGCAATAATAACAATGATATAAATAGGGGACAGAGTTAAATAACTGGCTGGTAGTGATCCACCCTTTCTAGAAGTGACTGGGAGTATCCGGGAGAATAGTATCTAAGGGGAAAAGGAGAAAAATTATTTCATTACAGAAATCAAACACAACATGGAGCTGATACATTTGCGCTGTAAGCAGTGCTGCTAGTTTGGTATTTAATCCCCTGTTTGGTTACTAGGGTCACTGTTCTTAGCAGCCAATTTAACCCTCTGTTAAAATGTACCTTCTACAGAGGAACCCCGTGGCAGTTCAAGGGGAAGTGACACCCTATCCCATTCTACTCCTGTACTGCCGGTTTCCCGCGTGCTGATGAACTTATCCTCCGCACTCGTTGTTTCCTTCTGCCCATTAGAACATCATAGGAAGTGACAGCAGAATGAAACGCAAGTAAAGTATCTCATTACTGCCTCTTAGAGAATTCACTGGTGCTGAGGGGAGGCCAGAGATATTAACCCCTTACCCCCCTGGGGAATTGTAGAGAGCCAGAGTGATTGAGATGAAGTGCATATTCAGTGCTACAGCATTCTGCTCAGTCCCAGCTCTGGCGCACAGAAGGACTGATGTATGTGCCCCCCTCCTCTCAGGCACTTACCCACGCCCAGACTAAAGGCAACATTTCACATAATGAATAAACATTAAATATGCACCATAAGTACTGACTGGATCAGCCGCTGTCGTCTGACAATTCCCAACACTCTCTTATTAGCAAAGAAAATGAATGAGCGGCAGTGCAGCTCGCGGGGGAAAAGCAATATGGGCTGTATATATATATATATATATATATACCAGGGGGTGCCTATAGGGCTATGCATTAAGGAAACTGCAGGGAACATCAATTTAGGTACACTGGCACTGCTGAAAATTGGCACTAAGTGTAAATGCCAGCAGCTTCCAGAAACCATCTGAAATTTTCATTCCAAGTTTAAAAAGATGGGTGGCACTGAGAAAATGAATCAGGCGCAGGCTCTATTAACTCTTTTCATTTTAGATTGTATTACTTAGCAGTTTTTACACTATTAATATTATGAATGTGTTACCAGAGCACCACTGTTGTTTGGGCCAGATGAGAGCCAGACAGAATGGCAAAAGCTTATCTTACATAAGCATTACCTGCTGGTTCCCTGCTCAGTACCATAAACACAACCGAGCAGGGAAGTGTCAGGAGATGCTCCCTACTTCAGTAAATGAACTGCTACTTTAGATGGAAAAGAATGGTTAGACATGATGGAAGGGAATGGGTAGGGAATCCATCTTGCTTAGGTGTAGTAGCAAAGTTTAGTTGCATGGGAGATGTGTAGGAGGTGAGCTGGGAAGCTGGTTGGCCAGTCAGAGAGAGACACACTAGCATGGAAGGTAAGTAGGAAGCGGAGCACCATGTACCTGTATTCTTCACTTACATTTTATACACTGATATTTGAAGTAACTGAAATTAATTTTAATAGCTTTAATTCCTTTGAGAAAAGTCCATTCCAGCCGACACGTACATACACATACAGGCGCGCTTACCTGACAATCTCTTCAGGAAAACAGTTGTTGATGGTGTTGATGTATTCTTGGAGGGGTGAGCCCGTGTCTGCCACTATCTCTTGAATCTTTTTCAGCCCCCCACTTGTGACAAATAGTCGCCTTGCTTTGCTGTCGTGTGGAAGAACCTGGCGAGAAACAGAAAGATTTTTTTTGCTGTGATTTATACAAATTGCAGAAATTAAGCTTAACCAAACCCAAACCCTTAATACTGTGTGTAACTCTGTCAGGCAACAGATTTTATTGCAGTTTTGTTGATTTTTTTTTCTCAAACAGTTGTGCAGATTAGGATTCAGTTTGGTTTCAGTAGGATTTAGTATGTGGCCAAATCCAGAAAGTAAGGATTAGGTGCATCCCAGGTTTTATTCTCACCAAGCTCTTATATATAATTATATCCATCAATCCACTTTGTGCAGCAAAGGACAGAGAGCTTTTTAGGTTTCCCTGCTAAATCCTCACCTTATACCTTTCTACCAGGCTCTCGGATGAATGTAATAGAAAAACATCACATGATACATTTGTATTGATGCAACTTGTAACAAAGTAAAAGGGAAATCCCTAGCTCGCCGAAAGACTGCCGCCCCGTCCCCCATTCCAGCAATGTATCATGCTGTGCTAATGTTTAATCACTGCCTTTTAAACATTAAATACCTTACAGCTTTGGAAAGCATTGTTAGAAATGGAACGCTTTGCCCTCAGGCCATAATTTATTACCAAGTAACAAATGCACATTCGGCCAGCAGCTCATTCCCAAGCCACAGGGCTGAGGTATTCAGTGAATGCACAGGCCGCTGCCTTCTCCCAGGCACATGACTGGCTGAGGTACAAGGAGGCGGGGTAAATCCAGGGATGTCACCCAACCCCATGTCATTAGGGGGAAAATGACCCACTCCTGGATTTTTTTTATTAATTTAATTTCTCTCCAGTATAAATGGTAACATGGAATACTGAGGCATAACAATAGGAGATGCTGATATGGAGACTGCTGCAGGGCAGGCTCCAAAGGGCTAAAACTGGGCACCAACCGTCACCATGTTTGCACCATATCTGCACACTTGCCCTGGACATTTCTGATGCTTAACTATATGTGTGTGTGTGCCATTGGCAGCAATGTATTCATAAAGGCAAGCTGGGGGTGGCACTTAGACCCCTTTCTCCCCCTACTTGTGTCCTAACCAGCGAACGAGGCTGCAATAGAGCCCTACACTTAGGGGCCAGTGTGCCTTGCCCCAGCCAGTGCTGTGCTTGGCACCTAGAGCCATATTTCCTACCCATTTCCAATGGATTTGCATGTGAGGTTAAAGGACTAGGAAAGGTAAAAACTAAGTAAACTTTATCAAAAAGGTAAATACAGCCATAAGCACTTACAGTAATGCTGCACCGAGTCCTCTATCAAAAGAAACACAGGATTTCTTGTCTCTTTTTTTTGTAAATATGATGTTCCAGTGTCTGACTTCCTCTCTCAGAAACAGCCTTAACTCCCGGGGCCAGAATCTGCACAGTTCTCTCCTCTCTCCCCTCTGCTCACCCCCTTCCCACCAAAATGCTAAGAACTCTCTCCCCCCTCCCTTAGAAATGTGTAATCTGAGCTATAACGGCTAGACTGCAGGCAGGAAGCTACTTAAAATGGCAACTGCTGTCTTAAGCAAACAGGGAAAGCTTCTAAAGCTCTTTACTCAGGTATGGTAATGGTTTCAGAATAAATATATTGTTCTAGGTGGCACTAATGTGGCAAATCTATTGGCAGTAAAATGCCAAAATGACTTTCCTTCTCCTTTAAAGTAAATGAGCCCCTATGGGGTCCTAGCTCTAATAGCAATGTTTCTTTCTGAGGCTCAAACAATAGAGGCAGAAAGGTTTGCTGAATTTTTTTAGGTAAAGTCTGCTCAGAGCCAGTATTTCTATGTACACAAGGGGAAAGGACATACTGTATAATGGCACCATTCAGGGGTAATTATATTGCAATGAATTTCATTTGTGGGTATTTATGGGGATAGGTACTACAGGGCAGAATAAGGCTGTATATAATAACATTACAAACTTGTTAAATGTTTAGGTATTATTTGCTTAAAGTTTGAATATTTTATAGTTACTGACCAAACTCCTTTCTGACCCCAGTGCACTCAGCAAACACAGGAGGGAGCACATATTTCATTTGTACAAACATAACTCCATTCTTCACTGCATTCTTTGCACAAGAGGTTACTGTTATTCCTGAAAGTGCCATTGTATCTATAGCATTGTTGCTTTGGGGGAAATACTGGGCCATGCCCTGGGTGTCAGTATGGCAGATATTCTAGATACACCCTGGCAAGGCACACAACATGGCCAATCACTCTTCATCCAGAAGGGACATTTATGGTTATTGCACTGCTGCCTGTAGGGGGTCTGATTCTGATTTAGCTGCTAGGGGGTGGCAGAAGAGAGAGCTAAATTGAGGCAGGGCTAACAAAACAATTGGTCTTTTTGAAATACATGAAAATCTGAAATGTGAAGCTCAAAGCTGACAGAATATAACAGCCCCATAACAGATCATGTAGAGAAGGGATTATTAGAAGTGGCTGATTATGTGGTAGCTGCCAAAGTGAAAACTAAGCCAGGCTGGCACTAAATGATTTATGGCTGTGTCAGTAAGTTTGGATGGTGGCCAAGCTTTATGTACAAAGACTCTATAAAGGAACTCAACAGCAAATACAAGAACAGCCATGCCAAAATGAACCACAGCCTGGGGTGCACAGACCTAAAAGTGTTAAATTACTCTTACCTTACATTGTAACATATGGGAGGGGAGCCTGTTCTCTGCCTGGACTATTATAGGTGGCACTTATGAACTGCCAGGCAGGGTAAAAACACAGACACAAGCAGCCATGTTCTTTGCACCCTGCCCTTCCATGAGCACCCACAGGTGAATGCTTTCCCACCTGTGTTCAGCAGCACTGTATTCATGAGGGGCAGGCTGGGGATGGCACTTTGGCAACCCCATCCCCCACTTGCCGGTGTGCCAGTCAGACATGTTACAGAGCACCAGCAGGCACGGCAGCCCTGTCCTTATGGCTCCTGAGCCGTTACTCCTCCTCACTTTCATCGACCAACACACATTTTCTTTGGCATGTAACAGATTCTGTCTATTTAATGTAAAATAAAGTTGAACAAATAGCATATCCATTTGGCCAAAATCAGAGCTTGGGGGCCCTGCCTGGTCTTAGATTACCTTCAGTCCTGACCTTGATTTAGATTCCCTGTCTCCTTGGAGCCCAACCTGAAGGGGAGAGCTTGAGCTGCTGGATATTGTATGGCTGAAAGGCTGATTCCTCTATGTTTTCTCATTCACTGCTTTGTGAAAATTTGTGGGGTAGGCAAATGTTGTACCCCAAATGGGGCTGCAACCCAAAAGATCTGAATCCCAGGGCACTGGAAGAAGTGTAGCAAAGAAGGGAAAGTTGTGCTCACCACTAAATTTAAACTATTAGGCAGGGGAGCAATGAGACTGTGACCACAAAATTCATATAGACAGAAACAAGAGCCCCTCTGCACTCACCCATTATCAATATATATAGGACATTAAGCCATTCTGTGCATTAAGCTACAAAGCAATGCCCTTACCCTTTAAGCAAAACAGGGATTGTTTGTCCATATATTGTAATATATTCACGCTGGCCAACTATATCAAAGTCATCCCCAGTCTGGCCAGTCACTCACTTCAACTGAATTCTACTGGCCACTGGAAGAAGCAGACATTAGGCAGGATTTATTTATGCAAGCCAGGCCTCACTTGCACACTGTTGCCATTCATTGGTTTTATTCTCCTAATATGAAGGGAAAGTCCCATTGTATGTAGATTTTTCTCCTGCCTCCATTCACACCATGAAATAAATCACCTTTTTAAGGTGAATTATGCACCTCAGTAGAGGAGCCATTCCATGCCTCAAACAGTTCAGCTGAGGTGAATTCCTTCAGATCAGGAGAATAATGCATGGGGCGCAGTTACACACTTCACTAAACCAGCTCCATTTATTTTATTGAGCCAGACAGCGGCGTGGGTTGTAAATGACCCACAAAAATAATGCTAATTACATGCATCACTATACACAGAATTCTTTTGGCCCAATATATTTCCAGCTGAGGTACAAACCCCATTCTACCAACTAATAGCAAAAAGGAATATATATTTTTACATACTATACATATAGGGAATTATGTTCCCCCTATTGTAAAATATAAGGATATTATAAGTCACTGAAGCGTTCCATAACCATAAATAAGGCCAGAGTCAGACTAGGGAGTGCAGGGCCCACCGGGGCTGCCGCCACAGGGGCCCTACAGGTGCCACCGCTGTCCGTGTCCCCTGCACCCTCTAACGCCCCGCAGGGCCCCCGCTGAGCCTACCTTACCCCCCACAGCGGCCCCCACTGAGCCTCCCTTACCTCCCGCAGGGCCCCCCCCAAACATCCCTAACCCACCACAGGGTTCCCTACCCAGCGTCCTCCCCCAATCGTGCTTAAGTTTAACGCGTCAAGTGAGGAACGGTCGGCCGAGGGAGCACCAGTAAGGGTCGGGTATGGGCCGCCGGGGCCCACCGGGTTTTGTCCCAGCAGCCCAGTCCGACCCTGAAAAAGGCAAAAGGCCAAAGACTGAGTGCTTTTGTACAGATCATGCAGTTCCAAGGTGATTTCTAAAATCTTTATATTTTACAACCGGGGGAGCATTATTTCATATAATACACAACTTTCAGAGAGACATTTGACAAAAATGACATTACTAAGCACCGATTATAACTGATCAGTAAGGATCATTTATAAGGAGATAATTTACAGGATTTCATGGCTCTTGTGTATTATATAAATATATACACACCCACAAACAACTGTAGAATTCTATCATATTATGAAAAAGCGTGTGGGCTGCCTCAATCGGCAAAAGTGAAAAGACAAAAATATATAAAGAAATAATAAATAAATATAAATCTAAAACCTCAGTCCAGGTCACAGGCAATAGCCGATCCAATAACGAATGTAGTTAGAAAAAAATCAAAAAGTCAAATTTCAAAAATTACAGCAGCAGTGAAATAAAATTAAAAATTACAAATTTTATTAGGACATACTAGGCTTTATAAGTCCTAATAAAATTTGTTATTTTTAATTTTATTTCACTGCTGCTGTGATTTTTGAATTTTGATTTTTTTTCTCACTATATTTGTTGTTCTATAATTGTATAGCTTTGGATCTGTCATCCCGCCAACATCCATTCTGTAGGTACATAGAGTGACCCCTGCATATTAGTAGAATGTAATAATACACAATGGTAATAAAATCAAACATAAGTACATTCAGAAACCATACAGAGTATGTATATACATATTCTAAGGACCATACAGAGTATGTGTATATATATATTCTAAGGACCATACAGAGTATGTGTATATATATATATATATTCTAAGGACATTTGTGTTATTTGCCCATTACACAATTCATTTTCCTTTAGTTACTATTTGTTATGACTGTTTTCGCCTTGGTTGTTGGTTGCTTTTTTTTCTCTTTCCTTCTAAGCTACCAGGCCCTGCCTTATTTGTTTTCACCTCCACTCCACATTTTTTCATTTTAGACCCCCATATAACCTCCCTTTATCCTTCTTCCACCCCCCCATCCTATGTGCTTAACTCATTGTTCCCACCTACTGTTCCCATTATTTCCCTCTTGTCTTGTCCCAGGTGTTTTCCAGGTGTTACTCAGACATTCGGCCTCCCTTTATTTGAGATGAAAGAAAATGTTTAGTTTATTGCTCTAAAGTACTAGGCTGGGGCAAATGTGCACCTATGTGAGCCCAGCTGATTTGTAGCGTTTACACCCTAATACTGGTACACGGAGCGCAGGAAGGGAATATAGGGACAGGGCACCCATAAATCAAGCACAGGTCTCGCACAGTCTCTTGAAGACTAAGCCAAAGTGCCCCTTGGCCTTAGGCTTTACCTGAGGTGGAGCTACAATTTCCAGCTTTTGGGAACAGTATCAATATGCTACAATACCTATAGAGCCATACGTAGGCAGCGTTCTTATTATAAAATATTAAATATTGTACAGAGCTACACTTCCAATAGAAGAGTGACAAAAACCAAGCATGAAGCACAGGAAAGGTGAGAGCATTATGATCAGGTTGTATAATGTGCTTTTATTAGGGCTTAATTCCATGGGAGATTTTGATGAAATTTTGTGGGTCAGATTTTATCTGATCTTGTCATGCAACACTACACAACAGCACGAGATTTTGTAGGATCCTACAAAATCTGATGTCCATAGGCTGTAATTTAAATTCAGATCAGATAAAGTCGGATGCTGAGTTTTGTTCCTGCATCTACATCTGACAGTCAATGTATTTCAATGAAAAAAACAATTCTGTCAGACACCATCAGATTTTATATTGTTGGATGAAGCACGCAGCGTTCCCTTCCAGCTGGCGTGTTGTGTCCGATGGCACATCTTTCATGTAGTTTATACATCTATTTTTGTATCAGTCCCATTATATTCCGACCCATGTGACTATATCCGGCCATGTGACACTATCCTACCAAATCTCCTGTGGAGTTCAGCCCTTATATGCGGCACACCCAGAATTCTCCTGGAGAGAAGGGCATAAGTCCATACAGCCTATCAAATTATGCTAAAAATGCCTGTGACCATCTTTAAGCCATAACAATAAATATGACTGGGGGAAAATATAAATCTCTCAGTAAATCTCCCAAATGGTGAGACACACGGTCGGGAGTGAAATATTAGAAGCCCTGACTCCTGGATTATGGCCACCTATTTCATAAGGCAAATAGCTAGAGCTTAAATAACTTCATAAACTGTATATCGTTAATATGCTGCAATATCCCCAAGTCAAATGAAAAACGTTCTGCCACAAGGGAGGGAGGTTGGAATCACGGGGCCGTATGAACTCAAGTGTCTAAGGTGCAGGGAATGGGACGCGCTGCTAATGTAAAACTGCCATATAAATGCAACTACACCAAGCTGTCCTGGGTGATTCATATACTGGATGTGTCTCACCAATACGGCTCTATATATTTTATTCATATGTTCAGTGACCTGAACACACTTCCATGGTGCAAATTCATAGTATACGTCACTGACACACAGCTGGGCTGAGTTGGCTGCTCTCCCTTACAGAATAAGTCATTTGGTTACACCGGGAGAAAAATGATAGGCTGCGGGGCCACAGCAACTATACATGCAAATTATTAATTACAAATTAATAAGGAACTAACAGTATTTATTCACTTTATATAGTTGTATATTTGATAGTTTTAGGGCCCAAAATGTGAAGCATATTTATATATATATATGTATGTCACTCAAGGGTTAAATGTAGGAATGCCAAAGTCATAACAATGGTAGAAATCATTTTGAAAGAATAAGGGGCAAATTATTTTTTTTATTATATCAGTGAGATATTATTACAAAGATCCAGGGACAGTGTAGAACAGTATTTTATAGACTGTTAGCTCTTTTGGGCAGGTTCCTCTTCAACTCTTGTATTGCTTATTGCTTGCTTTGTATGTAATTTGTATGCCTAATGTATATTTATTGTACAGCGCTGCACAATATGTCGGGGCTTTACTAATGCATGTTACTACTAATAATAATAATAACCAGCAGCCCAGGGGACAGCTACTGCCCTCCCACAGATATTGTAAGGGCCCCCACAGATTTTTTTGGATGACATGGAACTCCGAGATGACTAGTATTATACAGGAGATGCATTTTACGTGTCATGTGATTTCATGTGAGGGAGGTGATGTTCCTAAGCACCAATTAGAACTGCTGATTTTGGTAAATATGAGCTATAAGCCTATTGTACAGACTGTTGCTTTAGTGAGTTATATGTTGGTTATTCAGTGTTTCTCTATATAGTAAGCACCATTACAAATCCTAGGTGTTTAAACAAATATATATACTTTGATGTACAAGGCAGGAGGGCCTGGCATGGGTATTGATTAACTTAGTGGAGTTCACATTGAGTTGAATTGCTGTTCCACAAATTCCCGGGAGGTCAATAGGACATGAACCCTGGGGAAGTGTGAAGCGTTGCAGCTAGTAGCGCCAGATGCAGCACTTCCTGCACACCCCGGCCCTGTATGGTGCAACTGGCTCACAATCATCTCACCCCATGTAATCCTGTACATTTGTTGAGGCTTATGGGAGTTGTTCTATCCCTGAAACAGGAATGTGAGCGAATAGCTGTACTTGTTACAAACTGACGGCAGGAAACCCTCGGCAGAAGTACAGCAAGAGGGCAGCAGATTAAAAGAAAAACCTTTCATTTCTTAATTTTCAATGTATCACTTAGGAAATCGTTCAGCCTGGGTATAAGTGGGAACCTGTTTGCACGGCTCTATCATAGCCTTCTGTGCATAGCTCATTGCTATTGGCTGATTCCAAGCCAAGGAAAGAATGCTGCGCTCCAGTACTTTGGCTCTCAGAGTGGGGTCTGAATAATGCGCTCTAGTTAACCCTTTTGTGCTCATGGCTGGGGGAAAAAACACCCTCTGGACTTTGTGTGATGCACAAGAAGGTTCACACAGCCCTCCTGATTGCTTAATGCCTCAATTAGAGCTTTATGACCTCTGAGTAACTTATCTCCCTATGTATTACTGGGGTTTTACAGCTGCTCCTATCACTAAATCTGCTGGACTTTTACTGCTCTCCAAAATCACTTTTAGACCAATCTGTTTGTACTTAGTACTGAGCACAAGTAAACAGGGTCCCTATACACTGAGCTCTATGCTAGGGAACTGCCTCACCTTTTCCTTACTCAAGACTTGTTGTCGTAATGAAGTAAAAAATAACAGACTCAGAGAATAAAGGGAAATGCAAAGCTGCTTTGTACCCATAATAGTATTTAGCCTTGAACTGAAATCCAACCACTTTCCACTTCATTATAAATTGCTCATTCTGCTACTGGCAGCAATGGTATCCACTACCTCTGTGTGCCTTGCCCTGTATGTCAGTTTGCTGCTGATACTGATGCATGGCATTTGGTGTTTTTTCACATTATGTCAAATGATCAGTGGCCCTAGTGAGGCCCAGCTTACAGCTACTAATGCTGTCCCGCAGGTTAAGGCTTATCCGTGCTGCTTTATTGCACTAGGCTTATGAGACAAGGACACAAGGCTTTCCATTTTTTTTTTGTTCTGACAATAAACATTCAGTAAATATAGCTCATAATGAGGTGTACTAGTCTTCTCTAGTGATACCCAATCCCCATACACTGGCTTGGGGGTAAGGCAATTTGATGGGTTTTGGGAGAAAGGATCAAAGGTGTTTCATTAGTATTCAAAGGTGAAATAATAAGCAATACTAAAATGCAAACTCCATATAAATTCTATGATGTTTATGATTAGCTTTGAGGATGTAAATATTAAAAGTAAAAGTAAAAGTTTGCAGTGTAGGAAATTATGTTTGGCCTGGGACATAATATATTACTGGATTTGTCCAAAAAGATTGAAATTCAAAGATTTTAGATCAAGCTTAATGTCTGTGAATAGATGGAATATAAAAAATGTTTTATTAATACTACACAGCACCCCCCAACACCCCCCCCCCCCACAGCACCCCCCCCCCCACATCCCCTTAATGTCTGTGAATAGATGGAATATAAAAAATGTTTTATTAATACTACACAGCACCCCCCCCCATCCCCCCCCCCCCCCTGGGAAGCAAGCAAAGGCTATACAGGCCCTGATACAAGCGCTGTGCCATTTCTGTCAGTAACCAGAAGGGTCAGTGTGTCATTACAGGCAGTTTGTGTGTATATTCTGTCAGTAACCAGAAGGGTCAGTGTGTCATTACAGGCAGTTTGTGTGTATATTCTGTCAGTAACCAGAAGGGTCAGTGTGTCATTACAGGCAGTTTGTGTGTATATTCTGTCAGTAACCAGAAGGGTCAGTGTGTCATTACAGGCAGTTTGTGTGTATATTCTGTCAGTAACCAGAAGGGTCAGTGTGTCATTACAGGCAGTTTGTGTGTATATTCTGTCAGTAACCAGAAGGGTCAGTGTGTCATTACAGGCAGTTTGTGTGTATATTCTGTCAGTAACCAGAAGGGTCAGTGTGTCATTACAGGCAGTTTGTGTGTATATTCTGTCAGTAACCAGAAGGGTCAGTGTGTCATTACAGGCAGTTTGTGTGTATATTCTGTCAGTAACCAGAAGGGTCAGTGTGTCATTACAGGCAGTTTGTGTGTATATTCTGTCAGTAACCAGAAGGGTCAGTGTGTCAGTACAGGCAGTTTGTGTGTATATTTGTCAGTAACCAGAAGGGTCAGTGTGTCATTACAGGCAGTTTGTGTGTATATTCTGTCAGTAACCAGTAGGGTCAGTGTGTCATTACAGGCAGTTTGTGTGTATATTCTGTCAGTAACCAGAAGGGTCAGTGTGTCATTACAGGCAGTTTGTGTGTATATTCTGTCAGTAACCAGAAGGGTCAGTGTCATTACAGGCAGTTTGTGTGTATATTCTGTCAGTAACCAGAAGGGTCAGTGTGTCAGTACAGGCAGTTTGTGTGTATATTCTGTCAGTAACCAGAAGGGTCAGTGTGTCAGTAGAGGCAGTTTGTGTGTATATTTTGTCAGTAACCAGAAGGGTCAGTGTGTCATTACAGGCAGTTTGTGTGTATATTCTGTCAGTAACCAGAAGGGTCAGTGTGTCATTACAGGCAGTTTGTGTGTATATTTTGTCAGTAACCAGAAGGGTCAGTGTGTCATTACAGGCAGTTTGTGTGTATATTCTGTCAGTAACCAGAAGGGTCAGTGTGTCAGTACAGGCAGTTTGTGTGTATATTTTGTCAGTAACCAGAAGGGTCAGTGTGTCATTACAGGCAGTTTGTGTGTATATTCTGTCAGTAACCAGTAGGGTCAGTGTGTCATTACAGGCAGTTTGTGTGTATATTCTGTCAGTAACCAGAAGGGTCAGTGTGTCATTACAGGCAGTTTGTGTGTATCTTCTGTCAGTAACCAGAAGGGTCAGTGTGTCATTACAGGCAGTTTGTGTGTATATTTTGTCAGTAACCAGTTGGGTCAGTGTGTCATTACAGGCAGTTTGTGTGTATATTTTGTCAGTACCCAGTAGGGTCAGTGTGTCATTACAGGCAGTTTGTGTGTATATTTTGTCAGTAACCAGTAGGGTCAGTGTGTCATTACAGGCAGTTTGTGTGTATATTCTGTCAGTTACAAGAAGGGTCAGTGTGTAAGTACAGGCAGTTTGTGTGTATATTCTGTCAGTTACAAGAAGGGTCAGTGTGTCAGTACAGGCAGTTTGTGTGTATATTTTGTCAGTAACCAGAAGGGTCAGTGTGTCAGTACAGGCAGTTTGTGTGTATATTTTGTCAGTAACCAGAAGGGTCAGTGTGTCAGTACAGGCAGTTTGTGTGTCCAGCTCAGTAGGAGGCTATCAGTCACAATAAGGTGGACATTCCTATAATTGAAAGAACCAGGCTCCTTGTTGTAGTGCAAGTGACAGCAGTGTGAATCGGTGACAATGTTTTGCTATTATTAAGTACAGCAACCTACAGCTGCCTCCATTATTCTTACCAAAACCTGGGACTAATTAGTGTTCCTGGGTGCGGATTGTCATTGAGATGTCCTTTTAGAATTCACCAAAAAAATAAGAAAATACAGCCAATAATATATATATTTGTCTTTTCTTTCTGCTGAGAGAGTGCATCTGTGCGAGTACACCCTGGTACTGAGATAGGCACAGGCAGAATCCCAGGTTGAGCTCCATTAATTAGGGATACCACTGCCCCCCCCTTATTATCCTGTGGAGGTTTGGCATTCAGAGATAGAATACCAGAAAAGAGATTCCACCCAAAACGCTGATACATGTCTGTATCTAATAAAGCAATGCGCTCTCACATCCAAATTGGATTGAAGCCATTTTTTTCAAATCGGGATCTATTTAAAGCATTCTGTGCAGCTGTGGTCTACTGTAAGCTAGCGAGACAGAAAGAACCCTTTAATATCCCATCCTTCTTTATTAAAGGAATGGTTTCATGGCCTGCAGTGCCCCAGGGCAGCATTCCCCTTGTGTGGAGTGTGCATGAGAGCGGCCCTACAATTATTCCAAGTTCATAACTGCCAGTGCCTCATTAAGGAATGGAAGCAGAGATCTCTGTAAGGGAAGCATTCTGTCCCAGCGTTGTTACCTGCACATCGTACGGCCTTCAGCTATGTGTAGGATTCAATTGTGTAATAATACAAAGGGGATGCTGCATGCAGAAAGTATATAATAAATATATAATATAAAGCAAGAAAGAATTGCGTATGATCATAAAGCATGGAGCATGGGTCCTATAAAGGCTGGGAGCCAAACAGATTTTGTTTAGCGAGTGAAAGAACAATGAGCCTTTTATTTAGAAGTCAAGCGAGAGGCACTTAAACTCCAATACATCTTTAGAATCAGCAAATGAGCATCTGACACTGGGGCTTTAATGGAGCGCTTAGGGTGCGCAATAATAACCCTTATTGGGGACATATGGCTAAGCCAGCATGCACAGGCCATCAGCCTCACATGTGCTCTGCCTGTTTATATATAACGTTATTTGCAGGGAAAGCAACACAGTAGAACAGGTGTACATATATATTATTATATCCCCATAAATACGTACAGATATGTAGTCTACCCAGAACTGGTTTTAGGGTATGATATAGGTATGTATACTGTATGTATATACTACACAAACACATACCTACATGCTATATGTACATATATGTTCTTATGACATTCCCTTCCCCTAGTCTCTCTGCTTTGTCAGGGACCCTTTTTTAACAATTCAGCCCCAGTATTTATTGCACACTAAATAGCCTTGACAAAGGACAGGCAATGGTCTGTTTAAGCAATGACTGATAAAAATAAAGAAAAATACCACACCAACGATAGCAGGAAAAAGTGATTTAATCTAATCTCTGCTTGAATTACAGAATCGGTAAACTGATCTATTCTATCAAGATATATTGAAATTCGTTAATTAATTAGGACTTTACTGGGCCCCCAACAATTCTGGGCCCCCCCTGCAGCAGGGTTTGTTTTCTCTGTGGTTACGCCCCCGGCTACAGCTCCCCCATAACTCTGGGAAACATGTCCAGATACTGAAATGGTGCATCAAACTGGCCCCAGTGGTCCCTATATATTCCTGGGGCCCCCTTGTGCTGCCCCACTTTTCACACGTCTGTCGGTGTGCAGATTATATTCGTCATTCTCCGTGTGTTACACATGCACGTGTATAGCGCCTTTGTATTTAAATCTCCACTAGGACGGCCGGGTTTCACTGCCATTAACTGAATACTTCCTAACACTGCAGTCTTTGTGGAAACAAGCGCAGAATAAAGTTATTACATCTAAATCTGCTGGTAACTGGAGACGGAAAGGCTCTATGAAAAGACTGTAAATACCCATACCTGTGGTTTTATGGGCCTGTTTTGTATTTTGTTATATAAGGGCCAGGCCCAGTACAACGCATGTAGAATTTTAGCGTGGGGCTCAGCAGCAACGCAAGACACAGCCCATTACATTTGATACTTCTATAAACGTATTCATTAGCTTAATATTGTACCAAAATAAAATGCAGCTGTCATCATCGAGAACTGTGTGATTTTCATTTTTTCTCTAATGTTACGGAAGCATGGAAATAGTAGAATATACAACAAAGTTAAGGGTTGAGATGTACAGTTTTACACTTTATGTGCTCTAGATCACAGACTCACATTACAGAGGACATTTCCATATATTCTACTGGAATGTAAGTATTTAACAGAGGGGCCTGCACATTAGGGTAGATCTGTTTAGATACTGTATACAGAGACATATTTATTAAACTTCTCTTAAGTCTGAGGTTGCCAAACTGACGCGGCTGGGAGAAATGGTAGGGGGTTCAGTCTAAATGCCAGGTAGGGTAAGATTTGGGTCAACTCCTGCTTGCTCTTCCACATACACCCCAAAGCCCACGTTTGAAACAGATTTGCAGCCTTAGATATTTTGTTGAATGACTCCTACACCAATATTTTCATACATTGTAACCTTAATATGAGTAGAGCGGGGCACCGACCAAAGGCTGGACCTCCTAGGTGGGCTTTAAATTTAAAAATCACACATCGCTGCCTAAAGGTATAATAATCCCTGTAACTAGAGCTGGACACAACACATACAATTCTCTAATTTTCTCCTTGTATGGCACCTTAAAATGATCAGCTTGCCCCAACTCCCCCCCCCCCCCAAAGTCTGACTGCACCAAAATCCATCATCAACTGAGAAAACGCTTGCTAGTGACCTGATATGGCCAGTAGGCTGGGTTGTGACGTGTAATGTATGCCCCCCTACTTCTGCTGTCAGCTTGGGCTGCACCCACATATATGCAGGTCATACAGCACTTATAAGGCACTAAGTTCCCCCTACAAAAAATTAAAGCACTGTAACAGCACGGTACAGACTGCTCTTCCCATAACAGGTGACAGACGAGTGTACGGCTTACCTTGCTGAACTGCCCGACCACATGCTTCAGGATATTAGGCGGTGCATCGTGCAGCAAGGGCTCCAGCGCTGGCAGATGGGTACACTTCTGCAGTATGTTCTTTAAGGCCTTCTTTGCCTGTACACATACAAGAACAATGCAAATTATTGTTGCATATGAATGACATGAATCTGTAGGCATAATCACTGGACATTCCATGAAGGCACACTGTCAGATTAGGCTTATTGCTCCCTACCCCTGCTGTGAGTGCAACTGACACACACTCTAATGCTATTTTTTAATTACATTTGGTTCCCTGTGGCTATATATGTACTTGATTGGTCAGGCAGTTTGGCAGATTTGGATCTCACTGCATGGTATCTGTGCCTGGATAGTCTACTCAGGGACAGTTTCAATAGAGTGTAAGCTCTACGGGGCAGGGAACTCCATTCTCTTGTGTCTTTGACTCTTAATTTATTGCAACTGTATTTTGTATTTATTGTTATACTTTGTATTTATCTATTATTATCTTAATAACCCTGTTTGTATTAATCTATTCTACTGTACAGCGCTGTGTACATAAGTAGTGCTTTATAAATAAAGATATACATACATACACAGACCTTCCCTGGTTATGGGCAATGATGGGATGTCACAGGAGGAATGGCCAGACAAAAAATTACATGCGTATGTATAATAATTATTTTAAAGGGGTAGTTCACCTTCATGTTAACATGTGTCCTATTCTTAGCAACTTTCCCATTGGTTTTCATTTTATTTAATTATTTGCCTTCCTTTTCTTGCCTCTTTCCAGTTTTCAAATGGGGTCACTGAGCCCAGAAGCCACAAAACAATTGCTCTGTCAGTCTACAATATTTTTGGTTATTTTATTTCACTTATTTTTTCTATTCATGCCCTCTCGTATTCATCTTGTAGGCTCTTGTTCAAACCACTACCAGGTTTCTAGGGTAAATCAGACCCTAGCAACCAGATAGTAGCTGAAAGTCCAAACTGCAGAACAAAAATCATTTAAAAACCATGAAACATGATGGCCAGTTGCAAATTATCACTGTCTGCATCATGCTAAAAGTTAATTTAAAGGTCAACTAGCCCTATACCTTTTCTATAGTGCTCTTCCCCCATGTGCATTTATCTTACCTTCTCTTGTGTGTGTTTATTGTTTTATGATCTGCGTATCCTCTTTGATATAATTCTATTTCTCCTACACTAAAGCTCACTAAAGAGGAGGAGATGTGGATCTTGTATTTGCAATGTGTTTCTAATTTGAAATAAGTGGGCCTGCTGACATCCACTGTACTAAGTACATTCAGATGATATATACTCTGCCTTACTGACAATATCTGCAGGCTTGTTTCTTTGGTACATAACAGGGTTACCAAAATTAGCAGAAAAGAGAGGGGAAAATGCAACAAATTGGCAATGATATTTCATAGCAATACAAATAACTTTATTCAGCATATTTGTTTGTTTTCCATTTCTTTTTTAAGGAATATTTTTTCTCTGTTTGATGCAATATTATGTTTATATAGCACAATGAATGCTATGTAATGCTGTCAGGTACACTGAATTCCAATGTGAATTCCAATGTGAGAGACCTAGGTTCCCGAGGACATGCTTAGGAACATTATGTAACTCTAGATCTTTCCAGGCCCGTGTTGAGTAGCCACAAAGCTTTATAATACACATGAAGGGGTTTTTGCTTAGTTAGCAAACTCCAATTATAATGTAATAATTTCCCAAAATGTATCATTTCTGGAAGGGGTGGCCTTTAGGGTGTTTAACTATAATTTACCATGGAAAATGCCAGAGGGGCTGCTGTAAGATGCCATAGACAGTCACTATTTATTGGGCCGGTGGGGGGCTGTTTGGGCTTCTGGGTACATGAAATGCCAGGGCCTATTTTGAAGCCCAGTCCAGGCCTGCTGGGTATGCTTATATTGCCCTGTGAATATATACTAAAAGGGTAAATGCTCTGCTTTATAAACAGTGTATGTTGGCTTCCTAATTGCCACGGGTGCCTCCTGCACTGCTCACAAAAGGAGCTTTCTATCCGGTGGGGAGTATTTTATCAATGTAGCTTCCTGCCTTTTTCTATAAGCACAAAAGCCATATATGTCATGTACCAAAGGCTTTCTGTTTTTTTCAATAATTTACCAAAACCTCACGTTTGTAAACCAGGTAAAACTTCATACTTTATTCACACAAGCTTGGAGCAACAAAGAAGCCTGAATTTGCTGATATCAAACACGCAGCTGTTTACATAAGTGTGGGGATACACAGACTTTGTAATGGAAACAGTGCATAACAGTCTGTGCATGTCAAGCCAAAGAACAGACGGCTTAGAATTTAGGCACAAAGGGGATGACTGATGTTTCCAGCATAAATGCATAAGTAGTCAAAAGTGAGCCATTCTGCATATTACCCCACCCACTGATACCCCTCTGGATTTACCCTCTGGGGGGGTCAGTCTGTGCTTGTGTTTGATAGATATTCTTCGCTATTTCCCATAGCAGTCATTCTCAACCTCTTAGCAGCGGCTGTTGCTGAACTTGAACTTGGCTCTGGCTGCAGCAGGGATGCTGGGAGTTGTATTTTAAAGCTGGAGTGTTTCAATGTAGAATGATACACACTAGGTTTATATGTGGCACTAATAGGTTAGCAAGCAGCAGATTCGGAATTTCACAAAAAAGGCTATGGATTCAAGGCAATCAGTGTTTTAGCTTGCAACAAAAAAGGAGCAAATGTTTCATGGTTTAAAGAAAAAAAGAACTGTATTAAAACTTCAGATATCCACTTTCAAATGCTTTCTTAATCATAGTAAATAAATCCCAGCTGCTTACTTCATGGAAGCCTTGGCTTGCCAAAAGTCAGAAAGGAGAGCGCACAGACGGGTTTATTTAATAAGAACTCCTAGCACAGTGCCTTGGAACAAGAATGGCCTGGAACTTGTGCAACGGGCACAGAATGTAAGAGTCGCTATGTGGTTTAGCTGGCAGCGTACAAATGCCGTTAGAAGATACTCAGCTTCACCAACATGGCAGAAACTCTCTGCGATATACCGGCATGGCACTGTGATGCTGCAAGTTGATTGGGTACATAGGGTTGCATAGAAGTGCAAGAATTGGGGCAAGGTGCAAAGTGAAAACAATTAGGCTTTAACCTTTGCCTCTCCATATTAAATACACTTTTGTTTGAATATATGCTATCTGCCATAAACCGTGCAACATTAGGCAGTGTCATTCAGTGACTACTAAAGCAAATAAAGTGCTGTCTTGCATAAAAGGGCATTAACTCAAGGGATGAAAACATAATTTTGCCTCTGTATAGGTCCCTGGTTAGGCCTCACCTTGAGTATTCAGTGCAGTTTTGGGCCCCAGAAAAAATATTAATAAGCTTGAGATAATGGCACTTGTGCAATTTAACATGTATTTTAGTAAATCAGCCTCCACATGTTTTGATGTAACTTTTCTGGCTCAAACTACTGAGAACACTTGAGAATTCAGTCAACAATTGAGGATTACGGATGTCCAGTACAGCCTGTGTCTTTTATTTCATTACCTAAGATTTATGGGATGTTCATTCCATGCATTCTGTTGAGGCCTATGTGACTTACTCCTGCCACTGTGAAACAGTGCAGCAAATAGCCTCGGGGTTTGTATAAAAGGCATTCTAAATTGTCCTGTGAAAGTATCCTATAGGTTCCCCAGAAAAAATAATGAACTTGAATAGTGAAAATCCCCTTACAAAGCAGGGGAAGAATGTGGGTAAGCAAAGTGCCAGAGCTGTCAACACCCCTATTTTTTAAGGAGTTCCCCGATTTTGGCTTCTATCCCCCCGTCTCCATTAGCCCAATAGCATTCTCCAGATTTTTTTGCATTCCCCCAATGTGTAATTCAAATTCCAGGCATATATATATATATCCACATAGAAAACTGAAGCATGCAAGGGAGTAAAAAAGTTTTTATTAGTTTGTCAACATTCAAAATCCCCAGAGGAGGGTTATAGCCAATCACAGCCCTACAATCACACAAGCAAGGACAGGCTTCAGTTTCCTATCAAGTCAGCCTAGCAGCTGATTGGTTCCTATACTACAGTGCAGTTTGCTGAGTGCCGCCGGCCCCCCTGCACAGCCTGGGAAAGGAGGCGCAGGAAGTGGAACAGATAGGTGGGTCTAGTACAGTTTAAGGGGTTACCAGATCACATCTAGAAAATCCAGTTTGTTGGGCTGCACTGATTGCAATGTCATTAAATGCATGCATTTATTAAAGGTATCTCTGAATTTACAAGTGATCTGGTAACCTTATTCTGCTTGTCTCAGCATAAATTGGTAAAGCTCACCTATATCAGTGCTTGTTGTAGCATTGGGTGCTGGCTGCTAGGCCCACTGCCTTATTCTGCTTGTCTGTTTATGCATGTTCCCAGATAAAGGGATGATCTGCTTAGCTTATAGTATAGATTTTTGGATTGTAAGGTGTTTTTTAAGGGCCCTCTTTACCTGTTGTATTGGTTGTTTTGTATGTTAAACATATACAGCAATTCATATTTAAATGTGATTATTTATTATTTTAGGGTATGGCGAGCCTTATTATGAAAACAGCCCCCCCACATTCCATATATTACATCCTATACCCTGTACATGGAATAATGTTGGACTGGGCTGTATTACCTGCCATGTGTCTTACAGGCATTATTATATATACAACTGGGTTATGAATGACATTCTTAAAGTTTACATTATCATATAATATAGATCTTATTTTTTTCCAGTCCCACAAACCCCAAATTCATTGAATTTTGCCTTAAATGTACATTTTGTCAGTTTAAAACACTTTTACCTCAGTGCAGAAGGAACATGAATTTGAAGTTCCACTGTAGCCTATAAAACAAAAGTGACACAAGGAAACACTGCCGCTCTCATGTGATATGGCCATTCTGGCATCTGCTGTATGTAATGTGTCTGTCAGACAGCTAAGGAGCCATGTTCTTATTGAGCGTGTAAGGCAGCACTCAGCAACTTTCCCTGACATTTGTGAGAGATTACGGGGGCTTTCTGTCGGAGGCAGCCCTGGCCTACTCAGTGTGGCTGCAGATGGACAGGTGTCGGCAGTGGAATTTTATCCATTGCTAATAATAATAAAAAGACTTAGTAATTTGTGTGGCTATTGGCAGTGAAGGGGTGAAGAATGTGGGCTGAGAAGTACAATCCAAGCTGGCACAGGACAGCTTTTCCCACATGGCTTCCCTAATGCAACTAAGCCCCTATCTGTAGCAGCCTATTCTTCTAGTCTTTGGGAGAGACAACTCTTCCGAATTTTGACAAATAAAGTGGTTGTTTTAATGAGGTGGGCATGTTTCCACTGGGAACGGAGTGCAGACCACCAGAATCACTTGTGATGTTAAAGCAGAATGAGATCCAGGTGTGTGGGGGGGGGGGGGGGGCACAGCTTGGACAAGCACATGTTTAAGGGCTGAGCAGGGAGAAAACAGAAGAATCAGAAAATGCACACGGCTCTCGGCACACTCACAACTGGGTAACGTTACACTAAAATGTATTTGTTATGTTTGCAAGTAGCAAGTAATAATGGGGGGGGGGAGCTGATGTCGCCCAAGCAGTTCTGTTACATATAGGCTTTTCCAACCACACAAAAGCAACACTGTGAAGTGATGGATCCTGGGCAACACCCACAAGGGCAGGGGGTCCCCAATCCTTTTTACCTGTAAGCTACATTCAAATGTAAAAAGAGTTGGGGAGTGACACTGACATGTGCCAAATACAGGCTATAATTATAATTTGGTAGTCTTTATATGGACTGACAGCCTACATAAAGCTCTGCACTTAAAACAGAGGGACCTCAATTCCATGACTTTACAATGGGACAAAATGAGGGACAGGCTGGAACACTCTGTGAGCCTAAGGGACTGGTCTCTTCAAGCATGGTTTTCTTTCTATGGGATGTCCTTTTTAAAAAAAAAACCTTTGTATTTATGTTTGGCAGTTCAGATAGTGTTTATTCATTCTTACTACATCTGCCCCATTGAATAAGTTCATGTCAAAAAGGGGGTGTATGTTCCCTAAAGTTTAAATAGGTTTCCTAACAGGTTAGCTCTTGTTAAGGTGCCAAAATTGACTTCCTATGATGCTAAAGGCTAAGTGCAATACATGAAGGCACAATTATACAAATGTCAGTCCCAGGTTTATTGTTAATGCTTAGTGCTGTGCTCTAACGTCATTACAGAACAAAATGTACATTGCAGAGAGTTAATTTTGCCCACTATTTAATATGTCAGTGACAATGGTGTCTCACACACAAACCAATTTCCATTGTACATAACTAACTGCATTAACAGTTACATGTGTAAAAAGATGTTTTCGTTTTAGTAGGACCAGGCTTATCTTGAAACAATTGTTTAAAAGTACGATTTCCCCATCAACAAAACTGGCCATTTCACATGATATCATCTAGCTGAATTGGACAGTGGGCAAATTTCCTTGCTAAGGATGAACCTTTTCATACCAACCTGATCGATTTTCTGATGAAAAATCACCAGATGTGCAAACCTTCGGTGCCTACTAACCTTATGAATTTGACGCATTTGTTGGATCACATTTAAATTGGTCGTTAGGGAAAGAAAAATTGTAACATGTATGGCCACTTAAGAGAATCACCTTAAATATAAGGGAAGCTGAAAAAAACAGCATCGTATCTCGGGCACGACACATGGCTTAAATGGCTGTACTGTTGCAGAACACAAAAGCCTAAATAAAATAGCTGTCAGACTGTTTATTCACCATTATCCCCTTTTACTGCATCCTTCCACCCACACACGGAGCCTTCAGAGAAATGGTTTTAGAAAGCGCTTCTAGCACTCCTTGATGTGTTGTGTTATTGACATTTTCCCTAGAAACCTGTACAACTGCACTCAGCACTTAGATGTATTATAATAAAAGACTTACGAGATCTTTGTGAACACAGAAAGAATAAAAACTGCTGCTAGAGAGAAGCAATTGAAGCTTAGCGCAGGCTAAATTCAGGTCAAGTCAAATGATCGGAGATCAGAGGTTTTGGAAAGAAAATAAGATTTTAATTATGGGCAAAGCTGTTGGGGTTTACATAGGTTGATAAAAGAAGCGCCTACAAGGAAGTGCGATGGCTCTGGTGGCACAAATATTTCCAAGGTCAGCAGATAGGGTCCGGTGGGAACCTGTATGCAATGGGCTGCACGGGAGCGCTTCCCACGAGATCGGCTTCCCCAAAGCAAAGATTTTAGGAGCCAAGGCAGCTGAGAAAGCTGTTGCAATGACGTATGCAGTAAATACACTTATAGAAAGGCAGGGAGGAGGCAGACGGTAGGATATATTCTTATGGTAATTACATTACAAAAAGGCCTTTTATCATCTCAGGGTTTCCCTGTCTGTATACGCTCGTGTTACACAGGGTAAGTCACTGACAAGTGATAGTTTCATAAAAATAGTAGTATAAATATCCTGCTTTCTGTGAATCTTCTCTTTCCCAATCCATTTAGTGTGTGTTTTGAAAGATAATTTTAACAAGAAGAACTAATTAACTAATAAAAAGTAATCAGACATTAGAGATTAGAATTAGAAGTTCCCATAGCACGTGCAAAAGGCAAAAAAAAATAGCAAAAAGCCAGATATTTCACTCTACTGCACATGTGTCGACCTGGGGCCAATAAAGGACAAAGAAGTGGAAGAAAACAATCTTTCTGTGGTGCTCACTCATAACTACCCCAGGCAGGTGCAGTTTTCTGCTAACAGGAGCAATGTACCATAGCAACTAGGCAGTGGTTTGAATAACAGCCTGGAAGATGACTAGGAGAAGGCCTGTATCAGAAGAAAGGTGATAAAAAGAAACAACAATAGCTGGGGTCAGTCACCTTCATTTGGAAGCTGCAAAGAGGCAGAAGAAGAAGGCAATAATTCAAAAACTTTAAAAAATGAAGACTAATTTAAAAGCTGCTAACAATGGCCTTGCTATAACTTACCTTAAAGGTTTAATATTTCACATTGGTGGAATAAATTAATATAGTTTATGGTAAGTAATGCATTTATTGCTGTATTTCTGCTGCTGCTCTAGGTGCAATACCCATACTGATACAGACTAGGAATAAAGTCTGTAAGATCAGCTTGTTTGGGATATGCCCACCTACAGGCCAAATATTCGGATTAAACCAGTGGGCATAGGTGCCATTGGATCAGGGACTGCATCGACGAGCCAATGTGGTCCCTGATCCAACGGAAAAATAACACCTGCCCAATCAAAATCTGACCAGTTTCAGGCCAGATGTTGGTCGAGGAGGCCCGTCCTTGGTGCCCATACACAGGCAGATAAGCTGCCAAATTGGTCTAAAAGGACCGATATCGGCAGCCGAAAGTGGCCCATGTATGGCCACCTTAAGGGGCCCATTCATAAAAGTACGACAGGCCGATCACAAAAAAATTGTATTTTTTCTAAAGTTTAGAACTGTTCGTACTGTTAACAAAATTAACGGTAAAAAATATGACTTTCGTGATATGTTCGTTATTGCATGAAAAAATCACACTTTGCACAACGATAATGAAAGTTTCGGAATTAATTCAAGCTTTGGTATCGTGACTATCTTTTGGCCAGGTTGGGGCTGCAGAGTGCCATTGAGCCCTATGGGAGACTTTCCTTGGGCCGGGTTGGAGCTGCAGAGTGCCATTGAGTCCTATGGGAGACTTTCCTTGGGCCGGGTTGGAGCTGCAGAGTGCCATTGAGCCCTATGGGAGACTTTCCTTGGGCCGGGTTGGAGCTGCAGAGTGCCATTGAGCCCTATGGGAGGCTTTCCTTGGGCCAGGTTGGAGCTGCAGAGTGCCATTGAGCCCTATGGGAGGCTTTCCTTGGGCCAGGTTGGAGCTGCAGAGTGCCATTGAGCCCTATGGGAGACTTTCCTTGGGCCAGGTTGGAGCTGCAGAGTGCCATTGAGCCCTATGGGAGACTTTCCTTGGGCCGGGTTGGAGCTGCAGAGTGCCATTGAGCCCTATGGGAGACTTTCCTTGGCCGGGTTGGAGCTGCAGAGTGCCATTGAGCCCTATGGGAGGCTTTCCTTGGGCAGAGTGCCATTGAGCCCTATGAGAGACTTTCCTTGGGCCGGGTTGGAACTGCAGAGTGCCATTGAGCCCTATGGGAGACTTTCCTTGGGCCAGGTTGGAGCTGCAGAGTGCCATTGAGCCCTATGGGAGACTTTCCTTGGGCCGGGTTGGAGCTGCAGAGTGCCATTGAGCCCTATGGGAGACTTTCCTTGGGCCAGGTTGGAGCTGCAGAGTGCCATTGAGCCCTATGGGAGACTTTCCTTGGGCCGGGTTGGAGCTGCAGAGTGCCATTGAGCCCTATGGGAGACTTTCCTTGGGCCGGGTTGGGACTGCAGAGTGCCATTGAGCCCTATGGGAGACTTTCCTTGGGCCGGGTTGGAGCTGCAGAGTGCCATTGAGCCCTATGGGAGACTTTCCTTGGGCCGGGTTGGAGCTGCAGAGTGCCATTGAGCCCTATGGGAGACTTTCCTTGGGCCGGGTTGGGACTGCAGAGTGCCATTGAGCCCTATGGGAGACTTTCCTTGGCCGGGGGCTGCAGGCTGGCCTTGGGAGCTTGGCCGGGAGCAAGTGCCATTGAGCCCTATGGGAGACTTTCCTTGGGCCGGGTTGGAGCTGCAGAGTGCCATTGAGCCCTATGGGAGACTTTCCTTGGGCCGGGTTGGAGCTGCAGAGTGCCATTGAGCCCTATGGGAGCTTTCCTTGGGCCGGGTTGGAGCTGCAGAGTGCCATTGAGCCCTATGGGAGATTTCCTTGGGCCGGGTTGGAGCTGCAGAGTGCCATTGAGCCCTATGGGAGACTTTCCTTGGGCCAGGTTGGAGCTGCAGAGTGCCATTGAGCCCTATGGGAGACTTTCCTTGGGCCAGGTTGGAGCTGCAGGGTGCCATTGAGCCCTATGGGAGACTTTCCTTGGGCTGGGTTGGAGCTGCAGAGTGCCATTGAGCCCTATGGGAGACTTTCCTTGGGCCAGGTTGGAGCTGCAGAGTGCCATTGATTCCTATGGGAAGCTTCCAAAATCATGCATTGAAGTTTCAAAGTCAGAAAGGGTTTCACGCCGTTCACGATCGTTCGGAAATGAAAATTTCAGAACTCTCGAAACATAAGTAAGATATTTTCGTAGGTCTACGAAATGAATTTTAGCAACACTTTTGATCATCAGAAATTATTTGCTCCGAATTTCTGCCAATCGTACTTAGAACAATCCAAAATTCAGACTTTGATAAATCCGCCCGTAAGAGTACTATGTTTTAGGGACAGGTCACCATTCATGTGCTATAGTATATCCTACCTAGAGCATACTAAAATCTAAGAAATTTATATATTTTTTTTTTTAATAAACAATACCAATAAAAGAAAAGAAAGAAGAAAGGAAGGTTTAGTATAATTAGAATGTGGGTAGGAATATAGGAAGGAATGTGGGTACCTGTTTGCATTGGTTATTAGGAAATGATCAGAGAGTGTACATGTAGCAATGCTATCTATTAAGCATAACATAATGAGTGCATGGACATTTGTCCTTCATTTCATATCTTAATCCTGAACTTGCTAAAAATCACAGATACTCTGAGAGTTTTACAGAGCTGTAGCAGAGTGTATGAAAGTTTCCCATATTTAGTTCAAGGAAATATTATTAGCAGTCATGCAGTTGCAGCAGGGAGGAATGGCTGCTTAGTTGCTAGGTAACAATTGTCAGACAACTTCACCTGACTACCAATCATTCCAGTTTTATAGGGAAGCCTCCTCTACCAGACACGTCCTGCATAACAGCGCATAACAGCGTGCTGGCTACTCTGGGAATGGCGACATTAAACAATGTAACACCAGTCTCTGGGGTGTTTTCTTCCATTCAGCACCGACGAGTGTCCTTTTATATATCTATATGTCTACTTTCCAGGCCTGTTCTAATAATAGTCTCAATTGGCAGAGCAAACAATTTTTTAGTTTACTAAAAAAACATTCAAACATTAATTATTAAATAAACTCAACAGGATTGTTTTGCCACCAATAATTATTTCATAGTTAGGATCAAGTACAAGGTACTGTTTTATTATTACAGAGAAAAGGGAATCATTTAACCATTAAATAAACCCAATAGGGCTGTTCTGCCCCCAATAAGGGGTAATTATATCTTAGTTGGGATCAAGTACAGGTACTGTTTTATTATTACAGAGAAAAGGGAATCATTTAACCATTAAATAAACCCAATAGGGCTGTTCTGCCCCCAATAAGGGGTAATTATATCTTAGTTGGGATCAAGTACAAGGTACTGTTTTATTATTACAGAGAAAAGGGAATCATTTAACCATTAAATAAACCCAATAGGGCTGTTCTGCCCCCAATAAGGGGTAATTATATCTTAGTTGGGATCAAGTACAGGTACTGTTTTATTATTACAGAGAAAAGGGAATCATTTAACCATTAAATAAACCCAATAGGGCTGTTCTGCCCCCAATAAGGGGTAATTATATCTTAGTTGGGATCAAGTACAGGTACTGTTTTATTATTACAGAGAAAAGGGAATCATTTAACCATTAAATAAACCCAATAGGGCTGTTCTGCCCCCAATAAGGGGCAATTATATCTTAGTTGGGATCAAGTACAGGTACTGTTTTATTATTACAGAGAAAAGGGAATCATTTAACCATTAAATAAACACAATAGGGCTGTTCTGCCCCAATAAGGGGTAATTATATCTTAGTTGGGATCAAGTACAGGTACTGTTTTATTATTACAGGGAAAAAGGGAATCAGTTTTAAAAATGTGAATTTTTTGATTAAAATGGAGTCTATGGGAGATGACTATCCCATCATTTGAAGCTTTCTGCATAGTATGGTCTCTTGGTAACAGATCCCATACCTTTTAAAAGGAGTTCAGCAAGTACCTATATTTAGCCTGGGGTGGTGGCACTAAACAGTAACCTGTAGCAAATAATGCCACATCATCAATATTTAGTCCATTGTCAAAAACTTCCAAAATACACTATTAATGAATAGTATGCATAGTAAAGAACAAACAAAGGGTTATCTCCTGGAATGTTTATGTGAATAAACAGCAGAAAGCTGAATGTGGCTGTACCTTCACTTGGAGGTCCTCGGAGCTGTCTGTGTCCATGTATAGGGAAAGCAGCTTTGGCAATACATTGGCAACAGCAACAGCACGTGCATGCTCTGGAGTGTGTCTTCCAATCTGGCCCAGCGACCAGGCAGCAGCTGCCTTTATGTGATCTTCTGCTTCCTCTGACAGGCAGATGGCTAATTGTGGTACCCCCTGCAATGTGCCACACAATGGTGCTAAGAGAAACGCATTCCAAGAACTCTCTTACCAATAACACACATTATAGGTAATATATAAAATATAAAAACTTCAGGTTAAGGCTCAGTTTGTCTTCTTCTGCTTATGATATTTTCTCCAGATATTATATTTCTTCCTTTTTTTGGAGGAGTATTTATAAACATTTTCTAATTTTCTAGATCATGGGTCTCCAATCTTCCTTACTCGTAAACCACAGTCAAATGTAAAAAGACTTGGAGAGCCAAATAAGGGCTAAGATTGGCTATTAAGGGCCTCTATGCACACTACTGAGCTTACAGGGGCTTTATTTGGTAGGAAATCTTGTTTGTATTCAACCATGACTTGCCCCCAAGTCAGGAATTCAAAAATAACTACCTGGTTTGGGGGCACTGAGAGCAACATCCAAGGTTGGGGATCACTGCTCTAGATAAATCAACAATAGCTAATTACTGTTCAAATCTGCCAAAAAGTCTACTAGGTTTCAACCCAAATCACCCTGACAGTAAAAGTATTTGCTCTTTTCAGCAGGAAAATGGTCAATGCAACCACTGAGAAATGTCCGTACTGATGTTGCCAAATGTTTCCTGTATAGGTGAGTGGAAGTCAGCAAGGGCAGTTTGGAGCACTTTCAACGGTATAAAACCAACCCAAGTGTCATGAGCCCAAAGGCAAAATCTGTGCCAGGCATTTAATAATTGTTTAGTTATTTGTAAATGTAATTGCTATTGAAAGCAGTATCTGTCTACCTCTACCAATTCCCTCCACATAAGTGTGTATCAGTAGCCAGCCTAGGCCCTAAGCCTCCCACAATGCCCTGCATTTCCTGTGAAGAAGGAGAATAACATAAGTGTGCGAGGCACTGTGGTTACTGGAATGCAGGCTGAAGGAAAACTGATTTCTGCTTGATTCTGTAGTCAGGCAAGCATTACTGCGAATGGCAAAATACAGGCAGGTATTGCTCAAGAGCAATGACATTCACAAATAACTTGAAAAAATGCATAATAAATGTATTTTGGTCTACTGGAAATTTGCTTAGGATTATATTTGATTTGATTATGAAAAAATGCAAAGCCAGTAGCCTGCAAGCCACTTCCTAGCGTGCCACCAAATGCAGGCCAGGGGCTTATTTGCATAGCTTCTGATTTCTAACTTTAACGGAAGAATAAAAATGAAAATATTTGACAGCAAATGGGCTGCTTCCTGTTGCACAGAAGCGTAACGATCAGTGGGACTACAACCCAACTGCTTTGCATCACAGCACACTGGCATGGACATCTGACTACTTTTTCTCCAGCGCTGAGATGTTTCCTAGGAGAATTTTCATGATTTTCCTTTTAATTACAAGTAGAACAGAGACTAACCTTTGAGATAATGACGGCCATTGCCAGGTTCTCAGAATGAGCTGCCACATAACCCAGCATCATGATGCCGGGAAGCCTCACATTCCCGCTGCAATTTCCAATGCAATCAATGACAGCAGCCACTCCTCCCGCATTCACTATCAACTGAGAGAGCTGCAAATAAGAAGCAAGTTATTGGTCAATATCTCTATGTACAGACAAACATATAGTGGAAAAGCTAAGAGGAAGCTGGCTGGGCATGCATTATTTGTATCATGTCATTTTATGACATTGTTTAAAATGTAAATCAGTGGAAGTTATTATATTGCATTACAGTCACTGGGCCTTTATATCTCCGAGGCCCCAGCAGTCACAGTTTCTCTATATCCCATCCTGTGTCCCCCCCAACACCAGCTGGGAGCCTCAGCACTCACTAGCCTGTTGCCTTGTAGGCTTAAAAGGGCTGTTCAATCAGGCAGTAAGTTGAATGAGAGGCTGGAATATGAATAAGAGAGGGACTAAATAGAAAGATAAGGAATACAATTGTAATAACAAAATTGCAAGTTCACAAAGCAATAGTTTTTTTCCTGCCAGGGTCAGTGACCCCATTCGAGAGCTGCAAAGATGTAGCAGAGGAAGGGAAATAATTTAAAAACTATATAAAAAAATAATAATGAAGATCAACTGCAAAGTTGCTATTAATAGGACATTCTATAACATACTGTGGATAACAGGTCCCATAACGGTAGTGCCCTCATTCACACAGGTTAAGGTTGTACTGGCTGCAGTGCTTGGGAGCTATTGACTTTAAAAATGCTCCCCATAAATAAAGTGAGGCCCATATAAGCTACATACACCTCCTTGGTGCCTCTATATAGCCAGAATTATCAGCTGAAACAGAAAGCTGCCGACCCTGACTTATGGAAAACCAGACCCAACACCTCTCAGCACAGGATATCACTGGAATCAGACTGGGGGGGAGATATTCCCTGCACTCACTTATTTCTCCCTTGATGCAAAGTGTTGTCAGTGTTTAGCTGTACCTTCCAGCACACAGAAAATGATAAGATAGATCATCTTTAAGCCTAAAGTCCTATAAAAATAATGTACCTGCACTTCCAAATTATTAGAAAAACATGGGGGGGGGACAGGTTCCAGAATTAAGCAAATTCAAATTATTGGCTGTGCTTGAGTTTTTTATCAGCTGCTAAGAATAGCTGAGAACAATGCCCACTGCACCGGCATTCCCGCAGCAATAACAGCTGATGGGTTTAGCAGACGCCTGATACATTGAACAGGGGCCTTCAGGCTGGGGGTCTCCAGCTATCGCTAATCCCAGCACCTTTATCTGTCACAGTGATGCTAGGAGTTGCTCCACAACAGCCTGGTGATTACTGAAATGTTTAGTAACAGCAGTATTTGTTTTCATATAATTTAATCCAGGATATATATCCTTTAACCACCAAAACACTTAAAGGGGATATAAACACAAAAATACTAAAGAAAATGTAATTCTAACCAACGTTCCAATATATATGATAATAATGATTTTGCATTTATTTGTAAATGTACTTGCTATACAGTGCAGTGGCTGTCTGTACCTTCTATTTTCTGCTCTGTTGGTAAATAATGTAGCAGACACCAGGTGATAAACTAAGGATTGCACCAAATCCCAGATTCGGTTCGGGATTCAGGCTTTTTTTGAAGGATTCGGTTTCGGCCAAATCGAATCCGAATTACAATCTTTTGGAAAGATTGTTCCCACCCTCCATTGACGTTCAGGGCTGAATCATCAGATATGGAGGTAGAAACAACAGTGATTCCACCCCTATCTAACGATTCAGCCGGAAAGGTATCCCAATCAAAATCTTTTGCCCTCCGCGATCAACAACACAACCGATATCCAAAAGTATAAACGGCTGTAATGCTTTTCAGCTCTGTATCTCGTCAGCGACCCTAATGCCGATGATGATGAAAAATAGGCCTGGAATGAAGATTGCTGTGTCTGGACCATTAATGTTTACAGCTGACATTCTTTCATTGCTATAGGAGGAGAAGTAAGAACTGACTTGAATAAAAAAAGTACCATGATAGTATTGCAAATCAGAGAATACACACACACACTGACACACACACACACACACTGACACATATACTGACACAAAAATACACTGACACACATACATACAGACACACACATACACTGACACACACACTGACACACACACACTGACATACACACACTGACACACACACACTGACACACACACACTGACACACACATACACTGACACACATACACTGACACACATACACTGACACACATACACTGACACACATACACTGACACACACACACTGACACACACATACACTGACACATACACACACATTACACTGACACACATACACTGACACACACACACTGACACACATACACTGACACACACACACTGACACACACATACACTGACACACATTACACTGACACACATTACACTGACACACATACACTGACACACATACACTGACACACACACACTGACACACATACACTGACACACACACACTGACACACAAACACATGCCCTCTCTGAGGCACTTCATTAGCAGTGCAGAATCATCAAGTCTGACAACAGCTTAGCAGCAGCCCTTGGGGGCATGGGGGTCAGCAGCGCAGCCCACAGAACTTCTGCTCAGTCAGATTACAGCAGCAGCGAGTATGAGCACAAAGGATTTCAAGCTCATCTGATGATTCATTCCTTGAATGATTAAAGGATCATTTTAATTTGTATTTCTCTTAACTCCAAGCCCTGATATAATCCCTATTAAACACATCCCTGGGAACATTTTGAAGCCAGTTCAGCAGTTCCATGGATCTTACCTCGGGGGTGTGCCGTGCAATTTCTCGGATCAGCGTAGATGAATTTTTCTTAACATATTCATCAGGGTCCTTCAGACACGTCAAGACGACAGGGAAGATTTCGGCTTCTACCACCATTTCCGCCAGGTCAACGGAATGCTTAGCAATTTGGCTTAGGGCAGACAGCACCTGGCGCTTGGGAGTAAACACAGGGATTACTAGCTGAAGAGGGGGGAATGGGGGCACACTCAAACCAACATGAAATGCTCAGTAATAACCACAGTGTACCAGAACATGCACATTCTCTTACTAACTCTTTAGCACTGACCTGGCAACAGCATACAGACCTGTCTTCCAACCAGAATTCCTCTTGAACGCCAACAATTCCTCCCACTACCCACTCTATCCAAATTACATTTCTAATGCTGAAGAATGAATAAATGTTCTTCATACAAATTGTACTGGTATGTGACCTGTTATCCAGAATGCTCAGGATAAGAGATCCTTCTGTAATTTGTATCACCATACCTTAAAACTACTAAAAATAATTTAAACATTAAATAAACCAAATAGAATTGTTTTTCCTCTAATAATCATTAATTGTAGCTTAGTTTGGATCAATTACAAGGCGCTGTTTTATTATTACAGAGAAAAAGGGAATCATTTTTAAAAATGTGAATTATTTGATTAAAATGAAGCCTATGGGAGATGGCCTTCCTGTAATCCAGAGCTTTCTGGATATTAGGTTTCTGGAGGGTCCAACACGGGTCTCTAGAGAATAATGGGACAGGGCCATAATAAACTAAGCTTGTAGATTGTAAGCTCTTTTGGGCAGGGCTCTCTTCAACTCTTGTATCGGTTATTGATTGCTTTATATGTTACTCTGTATGTCCAATGTATGAAACCCACTTATTGTACAGCGCTGCGGGATATGTTGGCGCTTTATAAATAAATGTTAATAATAATAATAATATACATAATAATGTACATAATAATACATAATAAACAGCCTGTTACTATTAGGCTAAATTACTGTGTAAATTTGCATGAATACCTAATTTATTACAGGACCCAATTAAAATAAGCTCTTTTAAACCAAACAGTGCAAAGCAAACGACCCTATTCGCATGCACGATTAATATGTAAACACTGGAAAATGAAAGTAATGATAATATACATTCACTGATTCTATAAATGTTCAATAAAACATACTGTCATTGGCTATATGTCATTTATAACTTCATGTTTGCTTGTGTTTATGTGTTGGAGTTGCCATACTGCTTTACTCAAACCAGTCAGTTAAATCCTAGAGAGCTCTATACTCCTGTACGGGTTCTATACATAAAATTGGGAACTGCAATCACTTATTTCGGAATTGCTTACGTCTTATCTATAGTGTATATATCTAATTAATATTATGGCATGTATAACTAGGTTAGCATTAGGCAGAATCAAAACAATGTCTGCTTTAAAGGGAAAATAGTCCCTATTAGTAGAAAACTCTAATGGAACGATGCCCTCCAGTTGTTAAATTGTCACTAATAAATTAAGTTTTTTTGTTGGATTATAATTGAGCGTGCAGAAAAGCCGCAATTGGCCCTTATAATAAGTCAAATGAGTATGCGATGTATTCCCACTGACCCAAACTATGATCCTATTATTTGTAGTACTCCTGGACTGATATGTTTCTCTATAGCAACACAAAGGCAGTTGCTATATGATATAATAATGGATCTTTAAACACCAATATCCTGTAATAGTTTACCGAGGAAGGTAGAGGACCTGGGGAATACACTGCAGTTCCATGATTAAAACAAAGTTACTAACAGTGCAAAACATTCACAGACACATGGGAATACTGCCATGTCCCCCTGGGAGGGAACAGAGAAAAAGCAACACAAAGTACCTTGAGTTTAGCATCTGGATTGAGAATCATCTGAGCTAAGTGGGCTATTGCCCCTGCATCCACAACGGTCTGGGCGAGCTCAGGAGAATGCTTTGATAGATCACTCAAGGCAGAGGCAGCAATCCTTTTCAGGGCGATTTCTGGCTCCTGGATACAGAGGACGAGCAAGGGAACAGCTCCCGCATCCACCACGGCCTGTGACAGTTCTGGAGGTCCAACAAGAGGTAATGAAGTAAGTACGGGTGAGTGACCCTTGTGCGAGCCATTTTTCACCATGACAGATAAACCAAAGGAAAGAGGGCAGAGTGGACTTTTCTGTCTGGATATCTGCATTTTAAATCAGCCCTCCCAGTTCCTGAAACCCATGCCGGCCAATTCTTGGCTGAAAGGAACACTGGTCAATAGAGGGACCCCTTTTTTTCATGCACACATTTGAGGCACATTAGGCTGAAATAGCTTGTTTTTTTCTGCTGGAGAAAGAGTAAGCAGATGTCAGCTGTTTAAGCCCTGACTATTCTGTGCTCCCCAATAGGCCTGTCATTTCCGCATGGCTAACACTGAGTGCCTACATTATAGGCAGCCCTTTAATTAGAGGTGGAGTTTGCAATCATCTGGGCCATGTTTATGTTAAGACAATATGTCACGCCAAGGCAAAAATACACCCAAAATGAAAAATGTTTGCCTAATACATTCCATGGTATTTGCAGCATCAAAGCAAAGTATCCCCTTGCATAAATAAACAACAGCTCCATGCATAAATACTTCAGCGCCAGTTACTGATATTATAAACATCTCCATGCATCACTGTGTACCCCCATGCTAGCTCTCAGTCCGGCAGCTCGGAGAATTGCTCTTTTCAACGTGTTTCCATTTTGCAAATCTGATCTGGAATGTACCCTTTAAACATGTAACTCGGCTATTTTAGGAAGATGCTTTCATGGATCTGTCTTCATCTTTATGGCACAAATGAGCCAAAAATGGAAAATGACAAAATATTTTAAATTAAATCTTACTTTTCATCTTATGAATGTACAAAACCGAGGTCACAGAAAGGAAAAGGAAAACTACAGGTTCTCCTTGTGATTAGTCAGGTATGGGATCTGTTATGCAGAATGCTGGGGACCTGGGGTTTTCCAGGTAAGGGATCTTACTGCAATTGAATCTCCATATCTTAAGCATGCTAAAATGTATTTCAACATTAAATAAACCCAATAGGAATGTTTTGCCACCAATATGGATTCATGCAGCTTAGTACCATCAGGTACAATGTACTGTTTCATCATTACAGAGAAAAAGGAAAGAATTTTCAAAAATTAGAATTATTTGATTATAATGGAGTCTATGGGCCTTCCCGTAACTCAGAACTTTCTAGATAATGGGTTTCCAGAAAAAGGATCCCATACCCATATATAAAAAGAACTGCATTGCACATTCCAGTTCTTGCACTTTTTTTCAAATATACAGTATGTTGATTTCAGTCAACTTTCTGGGACCTAATGGTTCATAAAGGTTCAAGAACCAAGGCCAAACATCAATGGATATTTGGATAAAATGTTTTGTATATAATAATATATAAATATAAAAAAACAAGTACACAGAACTTGTGAGAATGCCCAGATATTCAGCACACACAGAACATATTTTTTATGGTAAAATTAATTAAAAAAAAAAAAATTATATATATATATATATACCGGTATTTATTTATTTATTTATTTTTTATAGGTATGTGACTATTATAAATGCATTCACATTAAAAGACACTGAAATTAGAAAATACAGTGCTTTAATAAAACAAAATTCTTGGAATAAAGTGGAATTTCTTGGTTGGTACAGAAAGAAACAAACGCATTCCATTGTGCCCACATCTTATAAACAACAGAAAGAAGCTAAAAAGAGCTGCCTTGGACTTTATAAGCAGAATTCTAACTGAACTGAAAATAATGTTTGTGTTTGTATTTTCTCTCACAAAAGACGGAGAATACACGAGAAAATGAGAGTCTGGTTTCAGATGCTAGGCGCATAGATGTCGCTCTGGGGCAGTTATCCGTTTGATAAAGCAAACTTCTCCGAAATATTCTAAAGAAAAACTAAAATAAACCCCGTCCCCCAGTGAGTGGTTTTTAAAGAATTTTGTGGAGAATCTGTTCTCTTCCTTTGATAATTATGCCCCATTAGCTTTAGCCATAATATTGGATTATGGGGCTAAGAATATCCCAGTGTTTAACTGTAATAGCTGAAATGTGAAGAAGAAAACTAATGAGGGGGAGGAAGAATAAAAAGAGTCATTTCAGGAGAAGAATATCCTGCGGTTTTCTCTCGGGAGCAGGGTTTATTTACAAAATCGCCAAAGGGCTTAAATGAAAAAGCAATGTCATTATCCCCAAGGTGTGGGAATTTGAGCCACGGAGGTGAGCGAACCGCAAAGAGTTTCAGGGAGAGATCTTACGTTAAATGTGCTGTGGATTGGAAATGGCCCATAATGGTCAAATTATCAAATTACTGCTTTCATATAAGATCTGAAAAGTTGTCACAAAAGGGAAATCTCCCAAATCTCTGTCTGACTTATTAACAAAACCTAGAAAGTCACAGCCTAAACGTGGCATGGTTCTGTAAACACAGCATCATTTATGACTTGTTTATGTTTTGTTCTAAAGGGACTGATACTGCTACATTCACTTTATCATTCTGTTTGCAATGCCTGATTCGGATGGGGTTTAAGCAGGTGGTATATTAATGCGGCACTATACAAATATGGGGGGACAATGTGCACCAAATATTAGGGAGAGATAGTCATCAGTGTGTTCTGTTACACATTATACTAGAAGACCAACTGTGTTTTCTGTAGTGCAACAAATACCCACGTGAGATCAGATATATATGCCAACAGTGACTGCTTTCTCTAGTGCAGCCTTACTTTCAGCAAACGTACAATGGGTTTCCAACAGTTTTCTTGGTAATTAGTTGCTGTATTCATTATAATCTACTAACGCCATAAATATCTGCCAGAAGCCACCGAAGCACATGTGAGCCACAAGATATGAGTGACACACATGAGCCTTGTGGTTGCAGTTCTTATCCGGTTGTGTAGTTGCTTTGTGCAGAGTGCATGACACCGCTCAGGCACCTACAGAAACATCCTGCCACACAGCTACTTGCTAAGATGAACAGATATAAAAAGTGTCCATTACTGTGCTTTCAGCACAAGAAAATATTCCCCCGCTGTAAAGTGTAAAGAATCATGTTTTCTTTAGGGTACCATAGGAAAGGCCTTTGCCTTTGCCCCAGAATCACAGGGGTGCCCAGACTGTAGCCCTTCAGCTGTTCTTAAACTGTTACTGGGAGTTGAAGTTTGAGGGCTGCAGGTTAGACATACCTATGTGGGCAATGCTGCAGAACTCACTGTGTGCCAAACC
Source organism: Xenopus tropicalis (assembly GCF_000004195.4). NCBI lineage: Eukaryota > Metazoa > Chordata > Amphibia > Anura > Pipidae > Xenopus > Xenopus tropicalis. The sequence goes on from NC_030682.2 coordinate 26,778,194, forward strand.
ACATTGCTTAGAATTCCCTCACTTTAGTAAATAATTCATCTGTAGAGAGAGGCACCATGTTATCCCACCAGTCCCTTTCCCGAGGCTATAATCCCCCCACTGCTATTATTGGCACCTACTATACCTTCAATTCCACTGCCACAATCCCTTCCCAGAGGCTATTATCCCCCCACTGCTACTATAGGCACCACCTCTCCCTACTATACCTGCTATCCCACAGCCACAGTCCCTTCCCAGAGGCTATTATCCCCCCACTGCTACTATAGGCACCATCTCTCCCTACTATACCTGCTATCCCACAGCCACAGTCCCTTCCCAGAGGCAAAAATCCCCCCACTGCTTCTATAGGCACCATCTCTCCCTACTATACCTGCTATCCCACAGCCACAGTCCCTTCCCTGAGGCTATTATCCCACTGCTACTATAGGCACCATCTCACCCTACTATACCTGCTATCCCACAGCCCCAGTCCCTTCCCAGAGGCTATTTTCCCCCCACTGCTACAATAGGCACCATCTCTCCCTACTATACCTGCTATCCCACAGCCCCAGTCCCTTCCCAGAGGCTATTATCCCACTGCTACTATAGGCACCATCTCACCCTACTATACCTGCTATTGCAGAGCCATCATCCATTTCCAAGTCTTTATCTTTGCCTCATATTTATAGCAATCACATTTCACCTTTAAGCACAACCAGTCACACAAAAATATAACATTTAAAAAAAATCTCAATACAATGCTATGGATAAAATTGAAACCTAAAACTTTCCAGTTGCAGTTTCTTAAGACTCTGTTTTAAGCCCTCAGGTGGCCTTGCATATACTCTGCCTTTCTGTACCATAATAATGCAGACTGACACAGTCTAAATGTATTCCTTTGATAATGGGAGTTACAATCAGTGGCCTGGTAATTGTGCAGACTTGGAAGGCTCCCACAGGAAATCTGGAAGCCAAGATGGCACCTCGGCTTTATTTGCCTGACGCTGCAAAAATGCTAAGGACAAAGGTATGCAAATGCAGCAGCTAAACGACAATTAAAAGACTGGATTAGTGACCTTAGAGCTGGGCGGCATAATTATAGTCTGTGTCTTCTAACTATTAGGCATGGGGAATGATCCTTGCAGCACTACACTACAGGCAGGAGTCAGACACTAACACAGAGTAATAGCATGAATGTTTTCCAGGAAGCCCATATGTGCCGCAGAATTAAAGAAATAATGTGCTTGGTCTGTAGATTGCTCCAGGAAAAGGCATCTAATAATAGATCCAAATGAAAAAAATCAATAAACAAACACTAGTCTGCTGTGTAAGGTAGGAAGCCATTGGAAGAAAACTCAGCCAATCAATAGAACATGGAAAGCTTTGAGTAACAGTCATTTCCTGAGCAGCAGGGAAGTGCAGGGATGAAACTGTGAGTATTTTACCCCCACAGGCTCTTCTGCCTTCTGACCATCGCTTGGGCACAATGTCAAATGCCCTATAGATCTTGTGCTTCCAAAAGCTGAACTATTCAAAACACAATAAGGTGCCAGGAAGCAATAAAGAAAAAAATAGAAAAAGAGCTGCTTGCACAATTAAACACATACTTGCTGACTGTCTACCTCCATCAATCTACCAAAAGTGACTGGTCTGGTACCTGTGCATCCAGGGGCCACTGGGCAGAAATAGGCTTGGTACTATGGTACTCAGGGCAATATACTGGCTGGAATAAAAGGCTTCTCCTTGAGTGCTAACAGGCCATGGTCTGACCACTACTGAATCTTTGAGATTTTATCCTTAAAGGGGAACTCCACCCAACTTATGCTTTTTGAAAAGTAAACATAATTTTAAGCAACTTTGCAATATACATCAATTTAAAAATATGCAGCCTTTTCATGATATTGAATGTAATAATATGGTTTGGAACAGTTCCCTAAGCCCGGCCCCCTGTTCCCCTGCTGATCTGGCTGGCTACCTTGAGACTCAAATAAAATGTAACAGTAGTCGACTGTCCTCGGCCTGCCTTCAGCCTGCATCCTCCTAATCCCACAATTCCCTGCACTTATTATGTGAAATTATTTTGTTTGATATTCTGAACTAGTCAGTAACTAGCGCAACACTCACTGGAATTTTCACAATTGAAATTACACCATAAATTATATATAATATCAAGGAATATGAGCTGACTGTGCGACTATAATCTCTGATTACTATTGCAGATGGGTTGTACAATTATCCAACCCAATACATAAAGGTGGCCATACACGCACCGATATTATTGTACGAAACCTCGTTTCGTACGATAATCGGTGCGTGTATGGCATGTCGGCGAGTCGACTGATATCGCAGGAAGCTGCTGATATCGGACGACTCGCCGATCGGACCAAAATTCTCCCTTCAGAGCTGAATCGGCAGAAGGAGGTAGAAATCCTATTGTTTCTACCTCCTTACCTGCCGATTCAGCCCTGAATGGTGTGTGGCGGATCTTACGATGTTTCGTGCGACCGATGGTCGTACGAAACATCGTCAGATCGCCACGTGTATGGCCACCTTAAGGGTATTGATTGTTACACATTGTTTCTGTGCAAATGTACATTTACAGATGGGAGAAGTAGTTAGGGGAATCGTTTTTTTTGAGATGCTGTTGGATTTTTTTATAGAGAAGCACAGCTCCACAATCTGCAGTGTAATTCTGCACCCGCTGGGGCAGCAGTTTGGTTAAAACAATATCAAATGACTTAATAGTGCCACAGTCAGGGTAATGTGGTTCTGGGGCATTGCAGGACAGCAGGAACATTCTAAGGGACATTTCTACTGATCTTGCCCCTTTAGCAGGGCAGCAGGTAATTCTTTATACTAACCCCAGTGCAGTGAGTGTAAACTCTGACCCTTTTCCCATATCTGTATTTATTATTCATATCAGTTCCAGTTTATGTACAGCTATAGACAGTATGCCAGTACATGATAGTGTTGCATTGTTGCAATAATAGCAGCACCTGCTAACCATTTGATTCTGCAAAATTATTGTTCACAAAATGTGGCTGGGGCAATTTCAAGAGCATTTTTATCCAGGATTGCCCAAAATCACCCATATCTCATGTTATGGCATTTGCCTGAAAACTTTCCCTAAACCTATTCATACAGCAACTTTCAATGTAGCCTTGACATAAGGAAATAACACTATCTCCAATGAGCGTTTCCCTCACCCTAGACTATTTTTTCCTCCTTAGACATATTAAAGTGTATTTGTGTATATAGAGTGTGAGTTGGCTGCAGGCCAGTGCTTGAGTGGGTATAGCGTCAGCTCACACAGGTGTAAAACCCCCGGAGATTTGCAGAATGCTGTATCACACAAGGATATAATCACGTTCTGTGACCTCTGAACTGTGGTACAACAATTTTGGAAAGCCACAGATTACCATAAATACCATGGGCTGACTGCGCTGCCACAGCTTTTTTTCTTCTGCAAGAGTGCAAATGAGATTAACCATAATCCCTCTGTTTCTTGTAAAGTTCATATCCATGAAAAGCCTTTACTCTGAAATCCACTTCTGCAGTTCATCATGTCTATACACCCTAGAAATCTACGGGTTACTGCCTTGTAACTGCAAGTGTAAGGGAAGGGGGTTCACCGGCCAGAGAAATAATGATGAGTATAAAACATGTTGGAAACCCAGCACAAGTTAAATATAGAAAACAGCAACATTCTGTCGGGTGGATGAGGGGGAGAATAGGGGCTGAAAGAGGGAACAGGGGGGAAATTAATCAAGAAAGGGCTTGAAGGATGAAGGGAGGGGGGTGTAGGAACTGATGGGGAGCAGAGCAGGACTTGATGTAGAAAGAGGCAAAACAAATGAAAGGAGAGGCTGGGGGAAGGGGAATTCAAAGCACAGCCTGAGGGAAGGAGAGGAGGACACACGAGCTGAAAGATAAAGTATGGCTAAGGAGAGGGGAACTGGCCAGATCGGGGGAAGGAGGGGATGGTGAGGATGGTGGGGCCAAGAGTTAATAACAAGACTGGTGGCAAATCTGAAAGTGGCTTGGGTATAAAAAAAATATATTTGAAGGATGCTACATTTGTCTAGTGCAAAGGAGAAGCATTATATATAGATAACTTGGTGTAATGGCCCACTCTGACAGAATACAGACTAATCATTTGTATAGTTTTGGGGATAATGGGGATTAGGGTAGACAGGGGAATAAGACACTGTGGATGCATTCATTTGATAACACTTCTATTAAATACATGCAAAGAGAAAGTAACAGCAGCAATATCTGCTACAAGTTTTATAACCCACTGCAACCATTCAATTTATCACTATTTACTGCCCTAAGAAGCATTTCCAGTTTCCCACTAGCAGGATACAGGTAAAATGGTCCAGGTAAAATTGTTTCCAAGTGACAAATTGTCCTTGAATCCCTATCGATACAATGGAGGGACCACTGTCCCCCTATCACTAAAATACTGAAGCTGAACCTCACACTGCACTTGTCTCTCTATAGTCCTGAATTCAATATAAAACCCCAGACTTTCCCATGTAATGGTGTGATCCTGATCACTGATGCACCTAAGAAACAGATCTCATCTAGACCATATTTATATATTCATATTCATAGCATAATATCACTCTCCTATTATTATACATTTAATCAGTACAGTGTTTTTTTATATATACAGTGAATATATTTAGAAGTTGAAGCAGCAATATGATTTGCTCTACGTCAGAAAATCAATAGTTCCTTGATAGACATAACCCTCAGTGGCATAATTATCTTGGTTTAATTAATGGTAAAACACAGCAAGGAAAACCATAACATATTATTTTTTTTTTCAAACTGTATTTTTCTGAATAATACTCACTTCTTTATTCATACTATATTTGTACATGAAGCTGCCCAGATCCACAGCAAGCTTATCATCTGATATTATGAGCTCTGTTAGGTGGCAGGTTACTTACCATTAGCAGTTTCAAGCAGTAATTACATGGGTTTTCCCTCCACCACCACTTGTAGCCATTACAAACAATTTCCAGTGCTTTGTCACAAAAAAATGTGACAAAAACACAAGCCCTAAGGTGACATTACCCTAATAAACAGCCACAACATTATAACACAACATAAATAAAATGCAAGTTGCCACCCCTCACAAAATGATCAGGACCTTTCTTCAGGATGCTGGCCTTCAGGGCACAAGTGTAAGATTTCACAACAACCATGAAATAGAAAACCGCAGTCCATTATGGCATATAAGATCTGTAATTTCACTCTTTTACTATAATGACTCTGCAAAGATCATGTTGGACATTTGTGCCATTACAACAGGATAACATATTTATTCTGACTCCATGCTGCAGTGTAACACTGTGACTGAACGTTACTGACCAAAGGAAGGATAAAAGAGCAGCGTGCAAAGGGCATTTCAGGAGCAAATCACCTTGTTTTGTTATCACAATTAGGGTTGATCCCGTTATGGCCTTTCCATTGCACTTAACTTTTCAGTGTCTATCTATTACTGACTGAAGCATCACTGAGTTCTAATCATATGTGCAATGTCAGTGACTCTGTGGTACGCACATGCATACAGACATTTATAAACAGCCCACAGAATCTGTGCAGGCAACACAATCAGCCTTCAAGTGGGTGCCCTAGCATGGGGGCCACAGCTGAGCACAAAAAGGTTGCCTATTATTATTTATGGGCAAGATCAGAGTTGTGAGAGGTGTGGCATAGGGTATTGCTTGTTTAGCATAACTGATGTATCTGCTATTTTATTTAGCAGATATCAAAAAGAGAATCTGGATTATTTTATCAGATATTTGTGATGACAGGAACGAATAATGAATGCTGTATATAATTATACTACTTGCAGATAAAATACTATCAGGAAACCCATATTCAGAAAGCTCCAAAGGATCCCAATCCTGATTGGAGGCAAAACAATTCTTTTTAAATAAATGTTTAAATCATTTTTGAGTAGACTTAAGATATGGAGAATCAAATTACAGAAAGACCCCTTATCTGGAAAAACCCAATCCAGAGCATCCCATACCTGTATGAGAAAAAGAGCTATTCCAAAGCCCTTACCTGCATTGTGTCTTGAAATATAGCCCAGTGCCCAAGCTGCTGACTCCTTCACTCCAGGGTCAAAGTCCTCCAGGCAAATCACCAGCGTATCCACCGCTCCACAGTCCACTATTGACTGAGCTAACTGAGGAGAGTGTTTGGCAACAGCTCGTAGCACAAAGGCTGCTGCCTTCTTGTAAAAGCGCTGTCAGGGGAGAAACAAGTGTTACAAAGGCTTGCAATGGAAGGAAATTAGGAAAAAAAAACTCATCAAATAAATACAACAAACAATTTTCTCATTCCCATACTGATGTGACCATGTCTGTGTGTGCGTTTGGTAATCCAAAAGGCAACATGATTCACTTGTTCCGTATGCAAGGCTTTAAAGGGTGAATGGAACCCAGACATCCTTTACATTAAAGAGCAAATAGATGTGGCATTAAGCTGGCACTGAAACTGAGCAAGCACGTCAGTACATAGCCATAAGCAGAAGTGATGGATAAATAAACACATCTGTACATGGCTGTTCCCATTTCACTTGCTCAGACTATCAGTTACAGACTGGAATGGCCTATTGGCCTATCAAGAGTATTTGATCAATAATTAACAATGTCAGATATCAGCTCTGACTGAATGGACTGCATTAGCATATCAGGTCAATGGAATCAATAGGCTATTTTGTTTTGTTATTTTTGATAAATCTGCTCCTTTCTTTAAGCTATACAAGCATTTATTTCCCTGCTATTCTTACCAAAACAACTTTGTACCAGAACATCTGTGGGTCTGATCAGGATGGGAACCCTGTGTCACTTCATTCAAGTAAAAAAAAAAAGCAGCGCTTATAGCGATGGTGAACCCACAAAGTGATACCAGTAACCTGAGCCATATACCACCCCCAGCAAGCAAAGATTGAATATTACATGAAATACATGAATAAAGAAATTGTGGAATAAAAATAGTGCTATTTTTCACTGGGTGGGATTTTGCTATAAATTCCCATAAAGCCTATTCATTTGAACTCTCTTAATCCATAACTAATGAGTTGAATGGAAGCTGAGGAATAATACTGGCCTAAGTAATGAAACCAGCACTGCACAGGTACAGCAGAAGATAGGATACTAACAAGCTAGACACAGTATATCTGTGTATTTCTCATCAGAGGCAAGTCCTTAGAGTTCTGTGTATTCGGCTTCCCTCCACTTCCAACAGATGATTATACAAGTTCATGTTTCATCTGAATTGCTTCTTTGTCTCAGCATCCAAAACACTTGGAGCTAGGAATAAAACAAGGCTGATCTTGTTACAAAGCAGATAAGTTAACTGTCTGAGGACATGTACTGAGCATTCTCAATTTGTAGTTGTCAGGATCAGCAGTGCTGCAAGGCTGACATTATAGAGAGATTTTCATTTGGCCAATACAGTATTATCCTCTCCAAACGACAGCGCAGAGCAGGTCACGTCACAGTGGACACGCAAAGCAGCTAAAGGAACTCAAGAAGTTAAAGGCATAGCATCTAAATGGCCATCATTGCACTATATTTGCACACTATGTACATATAGTATGCATGCAATGTGTATTGTAATCCAATTATCAAAATACATAGTTCCCCCATTAATTGACATTTGTCTTTCCAGCACTGCCCCGGGATGGTTAATCTTTAAGGCAATATTTACTATGTTATAGAATGAGCTATTCCTAGCAACTTTGCAATTGGTCTTCATTATCTATTTTTTATAGTTGTTAAAATTATTTGCCTGTCTTTTCTGCCTATTTCCACCTTTCAAATAGAGGTCACCGACCTAAGCAGCCAAAAACAATTTCTTTGTGAGGCTACAATTTTATTGTCATTGTTTTATTACTCTTCTTTCTGTGCAGGCCCTCTACTACAGGTATAGGACCCATTATCCACAATGCTCAGGACCTGGTGTTTTCTCGGATAAGGGGTCTTTCCGTAATTTGGATCTCCTACCTAAAGTCTGCTAAAAACATTATTTAAACATAAATTAAACCCTGTAGGACTGTTCTGCCCCCAATAAGGGGTAATTATATCTCAGCTGGTATCAAGTACAGGTACTGTTTTATTATTACACAGAAAAAGGAACCATTTTTAAAAATGTAAATCATTTAGTTAAAATTGAGTCTATGGGAGATGGCCTTTCTGTAATTTGCAACTTTATGGATAATGGGTTTCCAATCAGGGGTCCGATATCTGTATTCATATTCCCACCTCTTGTTCAAACCACTGCCCTGCCTGGTTGCTAGAGTAAATAAGACTGTAGCAACCAGATAGATGCTGAAATACCAAATGGGGAGGTGCCCAACAAAAAGCTAAATAACTGAAACGCCATAAACAGTAAAAAATTAAGACCAATTGCAAATTGTCTGAAAATATCAATGTCTACATCATAGTAAAAGTCAATTTAAAGGTGATCTACCCCTTCAGGTTTACCTGTGTATGGTGCAAGTGATTGGTTACAGTACTACTGATACCTGAAGCCAAGCTTCTTTAAACAACTGGACATTTCTTAGCACTGAGTTACTGCTGTGCTACTACCCATAGCCAACAGCTATACAGTAAAATACCTTACAACTATGAAAAACTATATTTCTGCTCCATTAAATTTATATTACTGGGATCCATGTAACCAGACAACCAGAGGACATACGAACCATAGCAAATCCATCAGGATTATCAAGAGATAAACTAAAGTAAATATGCTTATTTCACAGTTGACCCTCGTTGCCAAAGAACTCCTGCGGGTCCTATAACCTGGGATACCAGATAAATACATGCCTGATAAGCCGCATGTATGCAGGAATTCCTATTTAGTTGCTAGGAGACTCAATGAAGAGCAAGGTGTTCTGATCAAAATGCCAGGAATTGCTGGAAGCTGCAATGGCACATTAATGGGCAACAGCCTCAGCCTGAGGGCAATGTAAGAGTAAGACCCTTCATTCACTCAGAAGCCATAGTGTGCCCAGTCAGCAATTACCTCCCTCCAGTTTGCTGTTACTCATTTTATCTTTTGGAGGAACTGTTGGAAACTGGAGAGAAGCTGTGAAGAGAAAATGTCCTGTTTAAAACGGATGAGACTAGAACATGAATATTCTCAGAAAAGCTTCAGATAAAATATTTTTTGTCTATTAATATACTTCATCATTGTAAATTCCGTCCTTATAGGAAGCAATGTAATCTCTGGGACTAGCACAACAATCTCACAGTCACATAATAACTTAAGTCTTTTATCTAAGTCTATTACATATTCTGCTTGAAGAGCTCTGCCACAAACATCTGGTTAGTGTTAGCAATTGGAGTAATAGTAATAATAGTAACTAGTAGATATCACTTTCTACATCATGCTTGCTACTGCTGGGAGTCCTTTTTGTATATTGTTCATATTGAGAAGCTTTCCGAAGCGGAGGTATCCCACCTGCAGCCAACACGGAGGCACCATCCCTAAGAGTTCCCTGGAAGTGCCCTGTACTGTAGGTACTGCAGAAGTGTGCTTAGGCTTCATTTCCAATTCATATAATCCATTATCATTACTGTCCAGCGGACTGAGTTTTAGGCAGAAGTCCAGGACCTGCCTATAGAAATAAAACTATATTTAAACGACCTTCACAGAAATATGAAGTATACATGTATTATTTATGGTAAAGCTGGGTGATCATCTGATGGGTTAGGGTTTAGATCACCTGATGGGGAAATAATACTGCAATAATGGAAGCTCCAACCCTATGGCAAGTGCTACTTTTGAATGGGCGTATAAGGGTAGTTTTGTACCATTCATGTCTGGCCAGCTGTAACCAGCAGTAAAAATATTAAGTGGATTAAAGAAAGCATCAAAATGGGTTTTAACACCAGAACCCCCCTCTATTAATTTTATATTTTTTTGCCTTCAACCATTACTATACAAATTATCTTTAAATATCCTTTTTAAAGACACTCCCCTTTTCAACTTTTCACACCCTTCTTCTGCCTCCTATGCCTTTCCTATGTTGGTTTCACCCACCTAATGCTTCCCCACTTTTCCAAATTCCTGCTTTTCTTTATTCCTGCTTCTTCATATCTTCTCCCACCCCTCATTGTCCAGGCTTACTTCTCCCACAGGGGTGTAACCATAGAGGAAGCAGAGCCTCTAACTGCTGGGGGACCCAGTGCGGCACTGACTGACATCCAGTTTTACTCTATGAGTTTTTTTGAGGGGGTGGTCCTAAAATGATTTCACATGGGGCTAGCCATATTATTCATTTCCCAGGGTGCCACAGCCATGTGACCTGTGCTCTGATAAACTTCAGTCACATTTTACTGCTGAGCTGCAAGTTGGAGTGATATCCCTCCCCTCCCAGCAGCCGATCAGCAGAACATTGGGAAGGGAGCAAGATAGCAGCTCCGTAGGTATCAGAATAGCACTAAATAGTAAGAAATCCAAGTCCGGCTTGGGACTCCTCCAGTTACATGGGACATATGTAGCACTGGCTCCTTCTGCACAATGCACTGAGATGGCGCCTACACACCAATATTACAGCTAAAAAATACATTTGTTGGTTCAAGAATAAAATGTTAAATGGCAGAGTGAATTATTTGCTGTGTAAACAGTGTAATTTAGAAATAAAAAGTATTCCATAAAAATCATGACAGTATCCCTTTAAATTATTCTAGAGTCAAGATGAACTCTACTCATTGTTTCTGAAGGGGAAGAATGTTACTTTGTTATTAATCAAGAGCAGCCTATCTAGTAAGTAAGTGTTGGATGACAGTGGGAAATAGATGAATTTTGTTTTGAAGTTGATATTTTAAGAAAGCTTGTAGTCATCCATGAAGCGATAGCTGTAAGGCAGTTAGTGATATTTGATAGTAGGGAGCGGGCAGGGAGGGGGTAGGAGTCAAGTGGTGTAAATCTCAGTGTCACCGGCATAGGAGGAATGGTGGAACAGCACAGCAGGTACAAGAGTACAGGAAGCATCACGTTAGATAAACCCAAATGCAAAAAGAGACAGGAAATAAAGAACAGGGAGGAAATAATGATATATTGGTATCAGTTCCAGAGGACAATACGTGAAAAATGCTGACTGAGATTTCCCTTTAAACCAGCCAGTTTGGCCTGTTGTGGTGCCGGTATGGTTTGGGATAGTTTCAGTGTTTTGCTAGATATTATTTATATTTACTTTTGCAAATCAATGTTTTTGCCTGTGGTAGTTCTGTTTGCGTATTAGTGCCGCCCAGCAATTTGCATCCATTACAAACGTGCCTGTATTTCATGTAATCTGCTCACCTTAGGTTTAAAGGGCTAGTGCACCTTTACGTTAACTTTTAGTATGTTACAGAATGGCCAATTCTTAGCAACCTTTCAACTGGCCTTCATTTTATACTTATTATAGTTTTTTAGTTATTTGCCTTCTTCTGCCTTTGTTAAGCTTTTAAATGGGGGTCACTGACACCGACAGCCAGAAAACTATTGCTCTGTGAGGCTACAAATTTTTTATTATCATGAATTTGTATTATTCTATTCAGGCCCTCTTTTATTCAATTTCCAGTCTCTCATACAAACCACCACCTGGTTCCTAGGGCCCTAGCAACCAGATAGCTGCTGAAATTCCACCCTGGACAGCTGCTGAACAAAAAGCTAAATAATTTAAAAACCACAAATAATGAAAAATAAAAACCAATTGCAAATTGTCTCATAATACCACTCTCTTTACATAATACTTAAAGGAATACTGACATGTTTTTTTTTCAAAACGCATCAGTTAATGCACTGAGATGGCGCCTACACACCAATATTACAGCTAAAAATACATTTGTTGGTTGAAGAATAACATTTTAAATGGTAGAGTGAATTATTTGCTATGTAAACAGTGTAATTTAGAAATAAACAGTACAGGTATGGGACCTGTTATCCAGAATGCTCGGGACCTGGGGTTTTCCGGATAAGGGATCTTTCTGTAATTTGGATCTCAGTTACTTAAGTTTGCTAAAAATCATTTAAATATTGAATAAATCCCAATAGGCTTGTTTTGCCTCCAATAAGGATTAATTATACCTTAGTTGGGATCAAGTACAGGTACTGTTTTATTATTACAGAGAAAAGGGAATCATTTAACCATTAAATAAACCCAATAGGACTGTTCTGCCCCCAATAAGGGGTAATTCTATCTTAGTTGGGATCAAGTACAGGTACTGTTTTATTATTACAGAGAAAAGGGAATCATTTAACCATTAAATAAACCCAATAGGACAGTTCTGCCCCCAATAAGAATTAATTATACCTTAGTTGGGATCAAGTACAGGTACTGTTTTATTATTACAGGGAAAAAGGAATCATTTTTAAAAATTAGAATTATTTGCTTATAATGGATTCTATGGGAGATGGCCTTTCCGTAATTCCTAACTTTCTGGATAACGGGTTTCCGGATAAGGGATCTCATACCTGTATCTGATATATAAAACTAAAGGATATTGTGTAAAGATAGGTTGGGAAAGATAGTGCCATGAATTATATGGTTAGTAGGTTATAAACATGTTAGTAAGAAAACAGAAAATAGACTACATTATTCGGATAAGGGATCCCATACCTGTACACCATAAAAATCATGACAAAATCCCCTTAAGGGTAATTTAAAGGTAAACATTTAAAAATTACCTTTGTATCCTGCAATATAAGTATGTATATGTTTTATTTAATAGCGCTTATTTAGAGGGTTCACTCTATACAGAGGGAAAACACACGTGCTTATTTAGCCTAGTATACACTGAGGGAGACGTTCCCCAATGTTCTTGGATACAAATTAGACACCTAGCTTGTCACACACATTAAAAGCAATACACAGAAGAATATTTGTGTTAATAACTTTATATAATGTACAGACACAGTGTTTCTCTGTGCTTATTGCCATACTGTAAGTGGGTGTTGCTATACTGATATACGGATAGTCAGTTCAAACAGTTATTCACAGGCAGCACTGAAGCAGAGGAAACCAAAGGCAAAACTTGAGGTAATTTTCAAAATTGCAAAGTGTCCCAAACACCTATGACAGTAGATAAAGTCTATCTTGTGAAAGTCAGGGAAGCGGCCAAGATTTTATCAACAGGAAACTATACAAATGCATCCTTCTCTCCATGCTACCATAACACTGGTGTAAATGCACACCTTACTGGCCATACACAGGCAGATTATTGGTTGCCATATTGGGCATACATCACTGGTTTGGGCTCATATAAAAACCCAATGAGGAAGGCAGGAAAATCCCATTGGGTACAGGTCAAATAGTGTGGCTGCAGTGCTTTAACTTGACAGATCTTAAAGTGGTTGTTAACCTTTAGATTAACTTTTAGTATGACAGTGATATTCTGAAAGAATTTGCAATTGGTCCTCATCTTTATTTTTTATGGTGTCTCAGTTATTAAGCTTTTGCTCAGCATCCCTTTTGTCAGGTATTTTAGCAGCCATCCAGTTGCTAGGGTTTTTATTTTCCCTAACAACCAGGCAGTGGTTTGAATGAGAGACTGGAATATAAGTAGTAGAGAGACTGAATAGGGAGATAAGTATGATTAACGATAACATTAACAATAAAATTATATAAACTAAGTTATAAAATAAAATATATAACTAAGTTACCTGATGATGTTATCATCTCTTTGCCCCTGGGGTGATATTATTGGATCTGTTCAATATATATACAGGTATGGGACCCATTATCCAGAATGCTTGGGACCAAGGGTATTCTGGATAAGGGGTCTTTCCGTAATTTGGATCTCCATATCTAAAGTCTACTAAAAAAATCTATAAAACATTAATTAAACCCAGTAGGACTGTTTTGTGTCCAATAAGGATTAAATATATCTTAGTTGGGATCAAGTACAAGGTACTGTTTTATTACTACAGAGAAAAAGAAAAAACATTTTTAAAATTCTGAATTATTTGTTTAAAATGGAGTCTATGGGAGACAGGCTTTCAGTAATTCAGAGCTTTCTGGATATCGGGTTTCCGGATACACATATATCAATGCCTGTCCCAGTGGAGCTTACACTCTAAGGTCCCTATCATATTCACACACTGAAGGGCCAGTTTTATCAGGAGCCAATTAACATGCGTGTTTTAGGAGTGTGGGAGGAAACTGGCGCACCCGGTGGAACATGTAGACATGAGAAAATACAAACATATGCTGATATTATAAAGTATATTAATAGTATCAATCAGCAGTGAGCTTGCACTGATCCACTGGAATTAGAATAGTGAAAGCTAACATCTAATAGCTGCTATGCATTACTGTACTGGGGGAAAATGTGCCATTAGTACTATACCTAAAGCTTCATAAACCTTAATAATATATATAGATGTGAAGGATTGTGCTTAAACTTAGTGCAACAAACTAAATGAACTGGGGCTGGGGCTGATGTAAATGATTAAACAAAAGGCTGTGTAATATGTCAGGACTGTATACATAAAGCATAATAATAATTAATTGGTACTTCTGTATGCTTTTTCTTGTAGCAGTGACAGATAACACATTACCTTACAATTTAGTCTCATTTCTCATTAAAGCTTTTTTTAAAAAAGGAGACCTTCTGGCCATAATCCCTTTAAAGCCTGATGTGCTGATTTTTTTCCCTAACATCACATAAAGACTTTTCCGCTCGGAGAACAAAACTCTGCTTTGTGGAAAGGCCAAGGATCACATTGAAAAGACTTGCTGCTCCTCTTGGACTAATCACCAAGCAAACATATATAAATATGAAGGAAATTCAGCACTAATTCAGTGCAGGCCAAGGGCTCATTTCTGTTCAGTGTTATAGGTGCCCTCGAAAGCTGCTTTCCAAAGCATCATGCAAATTTCGCCTGCAGCTGTAGAAATAGGGAGGCGTGCCTGCGGCTTAGTAAATATTCCTCTCAAATGTTGCTTTTTTTTCAAGAACTGGGGCTGAGGCTCTGCCTTCAGAGGGGATCTGCTACCTGTGGCACTCCAGCTGTCTCTGGACTACAACCCTCAGGCTCCTACAAAAGTGTTCATAAGGTGCGGGGAGTTGTAGTTCAGCAACTGCTAGAGAGCTACACGGTGCAGATCCCTTCCATATGATGCATGTAAATGTCAGATTGAAGCAGACTGCCATGAAGGGGTTAAAGATCTCCATGCGACCATGCCAGTTCTTTCCACCCCCTTACAATCTGATTTCTGCACTGGAGAGTAAAGCGTTCAGCCACAGTTCACTGTCAGTTCTCGGAACCATGACTGAGAAAGTTTCCACTTACTTAGGTTTATTTGCTAAAGCTGGCCCCGGTCCAGAATCTCTGGAACTGAGAGACAGATTAAATGTGTTTGTGCTACAGTACACTGGGCAGTTTATCATCCTGACAATTTCCACATTTAACCCTAAAACAAGCTCCCCAAACACAGTGGCCCACCTCCCTACCAGCTTATGGATTTGTGCACACACTTAGGAGTTGAAAACAGTGTTTAAAAAGGGTGGTTCAGCTTTAAGTTAACTTTTTGTGTTATAGAATGGCTAATTTTAAGGAACTTTTCAATTGGTCTTTTTTTTTTTCTTTTTTTTTTTTTTTTTTATAGTTTTTGAATTATTTGCTTTCTTCTCCTGACTCTCTCTCCAGTTTTCAAATGGTGGGGTCACTCACCCCAACATCCAAAAAACAAATGCTCTATTGCTGCTTTTTATTACTCATTTTTATATTAAGGTCCTCCTCTAATTGTATTCCAGCCCCTCATTTCAATCTGTGCCTGGTTGCTAAGGTAATTTAGACCCTAGCAACCAAAAGCTGCTGAAATTCCAAAATGCAGAGCTGCTAAACATAAAGCAACAACTAATACAAAATGAAAACCAATTGCAAACTCTCTCAAAATAGCACTCTCTACATCAGGGATCCCCAACCTTTTTGACCCATCAGCCATATTTATATGTAAAAAGAGTTATTTATATGTAAAAAGGGCTATTATTGGCTATTTGGTAGCCCCTATGTCAACTGGCAACCAATAGAAGGCTCTGTTTGGCAATACACTTGGTTTTAATACAACCAAAACATGACACCAAGCCCAGAATTCAAAAAGCACCTGCTTTAAGGCCATTGGGAGCAACATTCCAAGGGTTGGGGAGCAACATGTTGCTCACAAGCGACTGGTTGGGGATCACTGCTCTACATTATGCTAAAAGTTAATCTAGGTGGACATTTTTTATCTACTCTTCTAAATGATCTAATTTCAAGGGGAGGATACATATTTCCCATAGAGTATAGGATTCATGACCAAACCTATTAACCTTAATTTGCCTAAAGTCTCTCTAAAGGCTTATACACACTGCGTTTCGTCCTGCTCTCCCCTCCGGTGGAACGCAGGAAAATTCCACCACAGGGGTGAAACACCTATGGGTACGAGTCCTAATTCCAGTGCTAGGCTGGGGGGGTGTGGACAATGTATAGGTGAGGGTTAGGTGTGGATGGGTATGGTTGGAACATAAAGGGGCACAGCCAGTGAAATCAGATGTATGGAAAGTAATCATTTTGCTTGCAATGTGGCCTTAGACTCTTGAAAATAATAATCTAATAATATAGGGCCATTTCCAAACATGCAAAGCCTCTGTGTTGATTTGCACGCTGTCAGAACCCAGATATTCTCAACTTGGTGGTCAACAAAGCTCACAGCCTGATGTAGCCGGTAGGTGTCTGGCACAGGTTGCTTCCTTCCAGTTAAAGAAAAGATCACTTTAAGAAACTTTTTACACACATTCATTGTAACCCCATTTCCTTTAATCCAAGAATCGCTTCTGGACTTACTGCATTGGTCAACAAGGCAAACTTATTCTAGTCTGAAAAATGAAATGTTGGTGATTACGGATAAGACAGGGCAGATGAGATCAAGCTACAGTTTGTATTGAGTTCAGTATATGGACAAATCATTCCGGCCAAATCCAAAAACATTTCATTTGGTGGATAGGGTGGATGGGATATAAAACACAGCAAAGGAAAGAGCAGCTCTGAAACTGCCACTGGCAACACAAGCGGAGCAATCAGCATTGCAGAATAACTTTATGTAACCAGGCATAACGTGTCACTGAGAGCGCTGCCCAAAGCATTTCATTTATCCGTGGGGCAGTGATGCAAAGGCTTCCTACGCTAGGGGGCTGGGAGCTAAGCAAACATGAAACAAGAGAGAATTCTGCTGGTACCAAACAGTTACATACATAAACTGTACTGGGACTGCTTGCCCTAAACCCAGAGGCTACTTACCTAGTTTACTAGATGGTGGGGGGAGGTTGGGAAACCCAAGTGCCTTCCATATTTATAGGATACCAACACTGTTCCCTGTTTTCACTTGCTCTTGTCGTCTATTTTAAGTGAGTATATTAAGGATAAAGCAGGCGAGAGTGGGAATCCAGGCTTATTATGTCAGATAATGACATTGCTAGGGTAGAACAATAAAAGCAAACACATCTGAACCTTCTTTATACACAGCAAGCTTCTCCCCATCCAGATGTGGCACTTACCGTAAGAAGGAGGACAGAGAATATCTACATACCATGTGGCATGTTGCTGAGGCAGGGATACCCACACTAAATGGGGTACAAACTATACTATTTCAATCATGCTTGAAGTCTATCATTTTAACAAGCCTTTTTTTAGTTCAGTTATATCTGGGCCAGGGGCAAAACAGACTTTGTGGAGCCACATTATTTATATAAACAAGGACAGTATAGCCCTTCAGCTGTTGTTCAGCAGCCCTTGCACTGTCATTGGGTGCTGAGTTGTATTTCAATAACAGCTGAAAGGCTACAGGTTTAGCAAGACTGCATGGTAATTATTTCAATCATATGGGTAAAGTGAAAAATACTGCTAACAATGTATTGTCCTGGGCTGGGGTAATTCAGCTGGAACCATGGGGTTGTGTGTATGCAGAGATATTATCAATATAAGATTTTTAATATTTTCAATCCAATACTCTTCTTTAAAGGAGAAGAAAAAGTAAAAACTATGTAAGCTTTATCAGAAAGGTCTAGGTAAATACAGCCATAAGCTGTCCTCTATGAAAAGAAACACAGGATTTCTTGTCTATTTTTGTGTAAACATGTTCTTTGGTATCAAACTTCCTCTCTCAGAAAAATCCTTCATTCCTGGGGCCAGAGTCTGTGCAGCTATCTCCTCTGTCCCTTCTCCTGCTCCCCCTCCCATAAGAATTCACTCCACCTCCAATCAGAATGTGTGATCTGAGCTACCAACAGATAGAGCTGCAACAGGAAGCTATGGAAACCAAGCTAAAATGGCAGCTGCTATCTTAAACAAACAGAGGGAGCTTCTAGGGTTCTTTACTCAGGTATGGTAATGGTTTCTGCAGAATAAATATAGCATTCTAGGTGGCACTAATGTGGCAAATCTATTGGCAGTAAAATGCCAAAATAACAATATTTTTAAAATACTAAAATTACATCTGAACGGGAACAACCACTGTAAAATCCCTTAGCTTTCCTGAGAATCTGTGCCGTACCTACAGAGATTTAACTAATTTCTGGTCTTCATGCTTTTGTAACCTTATCATGGGAAGTAGGCACATCCCCTTAATATACATAGTTGTTCAACAATCCCATAGACCCCCCTCTGTGTGGCCCCCCACCTGTCTGGCTGCTTTGATGGCTTACTCTTGTGTAAGCTTTAAATGGTATCAGTACTGTGATTAACTGCCCCCCCCCCTGCATGGTTCTCACCTCAGATTCAGGCTGTAATCAGGCTGTATTGTTTAAATATGTAATCCCCTGTGTTGTTCACACCTTTTAATCTCTGCATTGTTCACCCCCTGCAGTGTTCACACCTCAGGCTCAGGCTGTAATCACCCCCATTGTTCCCCTGTTCACACCTCAGGAGCAGTAGAAACCCACAAATAATCCCTGCACACTACAAAAAGAACATATACTGAGGTGGTACTGCAATTAAAAAGTTTTTTAATATATAGTTATTGTGCAGACTGTAGGAGCAGTGCCAGCATTGTGTCACTGTAGGCTGCCTGTGTGTGCCATACACACAGGCAGCATAGGGCAAGCAGAGTATGGCACACACAGGCAGGGTAGGGAAGGCAGAGTATGGCACACACAGGCAGAGTAGGGCAGGCAGAGTATGGCACACACAGGCCAAGTTTGGCACAAACCAGCCAAGAATGGCACACACAGTGAAAGTATGGCACACGCAGGCAGGGTAGGGAAGGCAGAGTATGGCGCACACAGGCAGAGTAGGGCAAGCAGAGTATGTCACACAGGCCAAGTTTGGCACAAACCAAGAATAGGTCTAGGTCAGGTATTACTACATTACAGCTGCTTGGCCCAAAGATACCAAGCAAATACTGCATATCTTAACAATTAACGTCACAGAAATATATTTTATTCAATAAAAGACTAGCAACAGGTTAAATAAATGCCAATGCATGGATACTGGCAAAGAGCCAAGTTGCCAAGGGGCCAAGGGTACTTCTAAATCAGATACAGAAATTACCAAACAATAGTGTATATGTTTGTATGTGTATATGTGATAACAGTACCCGCCATATAAAAGAGAAAAACAAGTGTTTCTGAAGCCATGTGACAAAATCAAAACTAAAAATGATTTTTTGGCTTGAATACAAAGTGTTAGGACTGGAGGAAAGCCAACACAGCACATCACAAAACATACATCATCG
Organism: Xenopus tropicalis; assembly: GCF_000004195.4. Classification (NCBI taxonomy): domain Eukaryota; kingdom Metazoa; phylum Chordata; class Amphibia; order Anura; family Pipidae; genus Xenopus; species Xenopus tropicalis. The sequence goes on from NC_030682.2 coordinate 26,797,905, forward strand.
GCAGAAGAAGCATGGTGGCAGTGGAAGGGCATGACATGAACGTTCATCAGTGATCCCTAAGGAACCTGCCAGGGCTGGAACCGTTTTGTAGAGAAGAATACAGACAAATCTATGTGTGCAGTATTGGCAGCATCCCATCCCAAAAGACTCCAATCTGTAATTGCTGCCAAATGTGCTTCCGCCAAATATTAACTGCAGGGGATAAAGATTTATCCATTTGGTACATTTCAGTTTGCTATTTTATACAAGTTTTTTTTATCAACAACAATTTTGTGGAATTAAATGAAATTGACTATTTTGTGGTAAATTAAAAATATATAATAATTAATGCAGTCATAAGTGCAGGCACCTCTGGCCTCCGGCTCTCAGCACTTTGCGCTGTAGGATGCCAACCAGCAGCTAGCTTTACTTGTGTGAAGCTGAGATTGACTATGGACAACCTACTGTGCTTCTGGGTAAGGAATGTAGGGACACACCTAGGCCCAGACTGGCAATCTGTGGGTTCAGGCAAATGCCAGAGGGGCTGCTGTAAGGTGCCATAGACAGTCACTATTTATTGGGCTGGTGGGGGGCTGTTCGGGACTTTGTATTTAGGAAATGCCAGGGCCAATTTTGAATCCCAGTACAGACTTGGACATACCCACCACTAATTTATACCAGACATACACCAGAGAGCTGGGTTGCCACCTGTCCAGTTTTGACCGTTTCCAACATTCTGAAAACCGGGCAGAAACCCCCTGAATAATCGGACGGATGCAATAATCCCGCCTCTGACATCAAGAAACGTCATCACACGATGACTTTGCTTGATGATGTCAGCGGTTTGCGTGATGATGTCATCATGTCTGGGTTTAAAATCTGGCAATGGTGGCAACCCTACAGAGAGGATCCATGGGGAGCTACAATAAAGGTAATGATTTTTTTTAGCCCAGAATGAAATCAGGTACTGTATATTATTCATTACTAACAACATTATTAGAGTGATTTTCAAAGACACTATCGATCCCCTTAAGATATAAAACTGTCCCTATCTGTTGCTTGCAGAACTCCCCAGCATGCTGAGCAACACTTTCTCTCGGAGTGCAGTGGCTGTATCTTACTACAAAACACTCTACAGTAAACCAGTTGAAAAAACAGGTATGGGTATAGGACCCATTATCCAGAATGCTCGGGACCAAGGGTATTCCAGATAAGGGGTCCTTCCGTAATTTGGATCTCCATACCTTACATCTACTAAAAAATCAATAAACCATTAATTAAACCCAATTGGATTATTTTGCCTCCAATAAGGATTAATTATATCTTAGTTGGGATCAGTTACAAGGTACTGTTTTATTATTACAGAGAAAAGGAATTCTGAATTATTTGATTAATATGGAATCTATGGGAGATTTTCCGTAATTTGGATATTTCTGGATAAGGAATCCCGTAACTGTACTGACACAAATTTCTGCACAGGGAAAGAATGCACAATGCAGCCTCAAGTGTCCCGGGAAGCCAATAAAATCTGGGTAATTTTTTTGGCCATGCCATTATACCCCACACCATGCCCCTTGCATTACCCTGCATTTGTATAAATACATGCTAAATTGCACCAGTTCAGTAAACCCATAACAACTAGTAAGATCTTTGCTTTCATATTCTAACTTGTACTAGATAGAGCAAAACTTACTGCTGCTTGGCTGGTATTACAGGTATGGGATCTGTTATGAATGAATGCTTGGGACCTTGAGTTTTGCGGATAAGGGATCTTTCAGTGATTTAGATCTCTATACTTTACATAATTTAAACATTAAATAATCTCAATATAATTGTTTTGCCTCTAATAACGATTAATAGCTTACTTACCATTAATTACAAGGTACTGTTTTATTATTACAGAGAAAAAGGAAATCATTTTATTAAAATGGGGTCTATGGGAGATGGTCTTTCCGTAATTCTGAGCTTTCTGGGGAACAGATCCCATAGCTGTAGTAACTTTGCTCAGGGCCATAACTAAGGGTAGGCAGAAGAGGCATGTGCCTAGGGTGCAACAGTGGGGGAGCACTAGGTACATACCCCTTCTGTTGCCTACCCATAGTCTGGGCCCATTACTTCAGATTTGCTGCAGGGGCAAGGCTGCACTTTGAATGAACTGCTCACTGCCGACAGGCCTAAATTATATGTCAGGAATCCTTTAATTCACAGCTCAGCTCTAGACATGTTACTGTGCACCATCCTGTTACTTTATTGCTAATTACAGTAACACCCCCAATGCCGGGCACTTGCTGAGATTTGCATGTGGCAAATGTGTGACTGGGACGAATTTCTGGCCACCAGAAACAAAAAAACAGGGTGCCCAGACTGGCACTGTTTTCAGTTATCACACCAAGATCAAGGTTAGATGTTACTCTGCCTTGAAGGATGTAACTTAAGGGCATTACATTCAGAGAAAATTTGTAGTTCAACAAATAACGCCCATAAAAATGTGACTAATGCAAGAAGGGGACCTAATGAAGCTGTTTGTGGACAATGACAGGTCGCTCTGATCTTTGGTAACCATCTCAGTATCTAATCACAAATGACAATCCACAGACAAGTATCTTGTATATAAGCATGCACAAAAGCATAACAAATATTAAAATGCAATGTAATTGCTTACGTTCTGTTCAGCCAGAGAATACACAAGCTGGGGAAGAATGTCTCCTTTAACAACGGCTTCTGCCAGATCATCGTTGTAATTGGCAAGTCTCCCGAGAGCCAAAGCAGAGGTTTGCTGGATTGTTGGGACCACGTCCAAGAGAAGGGGCCGTAGCAGAGACATAACGCCTTACAGAAGAGGAAAAGAAAAATACAAGTTTTTATCAGGCCGTTAACACTGAAAAATCTTTGCAATCACATATTTCACTCACCAGTGCTATTTATTAAATATATTCCATAGAAATGAAATGGTGGAAGCTGAATACAAAGAAGGTCAAACCTTCCAGCATGAATGAGAATCATTTCTGTACTGATGGGGCCTAGAGACTAATTGCTGCTTTACACTGAAACCAATCAGCTACGATGCAGACCAGAGGGCTCATTATAGAACTGCAAGTACACTGTGCAAAGTACATTTTCGGGCGAAAGTCCCCATGTTTTTAACACACAATGCAGTGTTTTTTCCAATTATGGCCATGGGGTGGTGATGCTATTCTGACTGATGCGCTAAAATGTGTGCAGTTGTGCATGCGCTTTGATGCCATTCAGATGCATTTGCCCTTAAAATCATCAGATGTCTAGTGTTTGGCATAAAAATGATGTCTGTGCCCAATTCTGTAAGCACAAGTTTGATGTAGGCCACTGTCGGAGCCCAGGAGCTAGGGTTTCCATACAACAGTATGTGCAAGTACTTTTAATGTACAGACCTCTCAGGTCAGATAATATTTTCTTTTTCTCTATAATTATGGGTTTATTCAATATTTAAATGATTTTTAGCAGACTTAAGTTATGAAGATCCAAATTACGGGAAGATCCCTTATCTGGAAAAACCCCAGGTCCCGAGCATTCTGGCTAACAGGTCCCATACCTGTATAGACACCCAAATCATAATATCTTCCTGTTGTTTTATCTTCTTCAATTTGTGTCAACAAATTCTTATGTGACATATCATCACTGTTACCTCACAAATATATTAAGCTCTACTCCCTAAAAACAGAATACAGGTATGAAACCTATTATTGAGAATGCTCCGGACCTTAAGCCTTATAAAAAATTGTTTAAATATTAAATAAACCCAATAGTACCTTATACTTAATGTAATTAATCCTTATTGGTAGGAACTGTTTTACTATTAACGAGAAAAGGAAAATAATTTTTAAAAATTAGATATATTTCTTATAATGTAGTCTATTTTCTGTTTTCTTACTAACATATTTAAAACCTACTAACCTTCGTATAATTCATGGCACTATCTTTCCCAGCCTATCTTTACACAATATCCTTTAGTTTTATATATTAGATATAACAAGGCTTGCATGAAATTATGGCCAATGTAGTAGAAAGGCAGATAAACTGTCAGTTAGGTTTAGAAGGCTTTCAGGTTTTTTGCTTTTACAGTCTACAGTCTTAAAAGCTATTTAGCTGATTTGGCTGAAATGTTGACTATAATCAGTTTGGTTTTCATAATCAAAAATGAGGATAAATTTCCTACACTTTCCGGCAAAATTACACTTTGAAATGTCATGAGTTTTCCCCCTTCCTAAAGATACGGAGGTGATATATTAAACTGCAGAATTACTAAGTTTGCACCTGATATATGAGCAGGTTTGGTAAATTGTATTCGCTAACTGTCCTGTTAGTGTGTGACACGCAAGCCTTGTAACCACTGCTTCCCTTAGGACAATTACAGCGTTCCAGAGAGAGAAGAGCCAGATATACAAGGTAAAACACACAGGAACATCCTTAGGATCAATGCTTGAAGAGTGTGGTGTGTCAGAATTACACCCTTACTGCATACATACAACCAAAATGCCAGAAAATAAAATGTATCATAGCACCAGGAATTTAAACAGTGCCCAAGACTTAAAGGAACAGTAACACCAAAAAATGAAAGTGTATAAAAGTAACTAAAATATAATGTGCTGCTGCCCTGCACTGGTAAAAGTTGTGTGTTTACTTCAGAAAGTCTACTATAATTTATATAAATAAGCTGCTGTGTAGCCATGGAGGCAGCCATTCAAAGGAGAAAAGGCACAGGCACATAGCAGATAACAGATAAAACACTATTGTATTCTACAGAACTTACCTGTTATCTGCTATGTAACCTGTGCCTTTTCTCCTTTTTTCCAGCTTGAATGGCTGCCCCCGTGGCTACACAGCAGCTTATTATATAAATTATAGTAGTGTTACTGTAGCAAACACACCAGTTTTACCAGTGCAGGGCAACAGTGCATTATATTTTTATTACTTTAAAGCTCTTTCATTTTTTGGTGTTACTGTTCCTTTAATGTTCTCTTTGTAGAAAAACCTTCACTATAGAAAAACTAATAAGAAAATGATCAGAAGTAAGCAATGAGTAGAAGATTTACAGTTTTATGTACTGTTAAATTAGTGTGGCAGAAATATGTTTTTTTAATTCCACCAGAGTTGCACGGCAGCAGGAAAATTACTATACAAACATAAATCTCACCCCTCACTTTCCCATAATATAACCGAGGAGTCACTTGGGGACTTGACCACTCAGTAAAGTGCTTTAATGGCTGAAAATATAAAGAATAAAATGAGCTTTGTTGTACGAGGACACAGTACTGTACTGCGCTGCAAAGATACTAGCTCCTAATCCTTATCTGAATATAGTGCTTGTAATCCTGAAGCCTTCCAACACTTTCTGATTCGTAGTCCATGGCTGTACATTAAAAATATCTACAGCAGGCATGGGCAACCACTGGCCTTGAAGATATTGTTCCCTATAACTCTCATAGAAAGCTTAAGGGTGCTGGAGTCATCAGAAACTGAAGGGCATTTGAGCCCAACAAGTTCAAGAAATGAGTTGCTTTGGGGTGAGTGAAGGAAGTCCTTGTGCTAATGGCCTAAGCATTTCTAACTAGCTGTTATGTTTTATACTATCTATTTAATAATGACCTAGGGGCCCATTTACTTACTCACGAACCGGCCGAATGCGTCCGATTGCGTTTTTTTCGTAATGATCGGTATTTGGCGATTTTTTCGGAAAATTACCGCGACTTTTTCGTTGCCATCCGAATGTTGCACAAAATCTGGCGATTTTTTCATAGCGTTAAAACTTGCGCGAAAAGTCGCACCTTTTTCGTAGCCATTACGAAAGTTGCGCAAAATTTTGCGATTTTTTTCGTAGCGTTCGGATTCATTCAAGCTTCAGTATGGTGACTTTTCTTGGGCCAGGTTGGAGCTGCAGAGTGCCATTGAGCCCTATGGGAGACTTTCCTTGGGCCGGGTTGGAGCTGCAGAGTGCTATTGAGCCCTATGGGAGGCTTTCCTTGGGCCGGGTTGGAGCTGCAGAGTGCCATTGAGTCCTATGGGAGGCTTTCCTTGGGCCAGGTTGGAACTGCAGAGTGCCATTGAGCCCTATGGGAGACTTTCCTTGCGCCAGGTTGGAGCTGCAGAGTGCCATTGAGCCCTATGGGAGACTTTTCTTGGGCCAGGTTGGAGCTGCAGGGTGCCATTGAGTCCTATGGGAGGCTTCCAAAATCATGCTAAGTCTGAAAGTTTCGCCCGCCGCTTACGAGTGCTCAATACGAAAAAGTTGCGACAAGATACGAGCAAATCGTAATGGCTACGAAAAACTCGCGTTTTTTCGCGAAAATCGTATTGGTAACGAAAAAGTCGCGACAATTTCCGAAAAGTCGTAAAGGCGCCGAAAAAATCGCAAAAAATACGAAAAAGTCGCAAAATGTTCGTTTTCCAATCTGAATTTTTCCAATTCGGATTCGAATTCGTGTCTTAGTAAATCAGCCCCTTAGGGTTACCACCTTTCTTCTGCTTGAAATCCATGCAGGAGCGGTGCAGATGATGCCAGGGTGGGACTATGTCATGGTGATCTGTATCTGTTTCATATAAGGAGAGAACTGTGCTGGGCAGGCAGTTTTCACCCAGACAGCATTTACAAAAACCAGGCTGTCAGGTCAAAACCAGACAGGTGGGAACCCTACTGAACCCTGGAAAAAGATACAGATAGAGGATCTATTATCTAGAAAGCTTGGGATCTTTCCATAATTTGGATCACCATACCTAAAAAAAAATATTTTTACATTAAATAAACCCAATAGGATTGTTTTGCCACCAATATGGAAGCATGCCGTTTAGTTACTATCAGTACTGCTTTATTATTACAGAGGGAAATCATTTTGAAAAATGTGAAATATTTTATTACTCTGTGGCAGACGGCCTTTCTGTAATTGTGAGCTTTCTGGATAACGAGTTTCCAGTCTAGGGATCCCATACCTGCATTGTATTTTGTCAAATATTTCCAGCTAATTTCAAAAGACTATCGCTGGCCACAAACGCTGACGTTTCAGATACCAGTGAATTCATTGTTCTCTGCATAATCGCTGAATCTTCCCGGCTTGACTTTGCAAAAAGTGTTTAAAAAAGAACTTTTCAGAGCTACAAAGAAAAGAGATGCAGCAACTGCCACATAGCTCAAAGGAACAGCTGCCTTCCCCGAGCGAACAGCCTCTCTCTCTTTGCAGCTTAATAGATTAACTTGCCTTGTAAAATGTTTAATGTGCATGCTCCAGTGAAAGAGCCTACAAGGAAAGCAAACTAATGTTCTAACCAACTGTTCCCACTACAGGCCTCTGCTGCTTGCAAGCTCTGCCTAATTGCTGCCTACATATAAATAATTTACTAAGCAAGTCACTATTATCAAAGGTAGGCAGGGATATATTTACGCACTACCTCACATTTGGCTACATGTGATTTTATATGGGCCTGTACTGTATGTGGCATTTTGCTGATATGTTTGCTCTAAAATTATGGACAGAGTCAGGATAATAATGATATACAGGTATTGGATCCCTTATCCGGAAACCCATTATCCAGAAAGCTACATCCACTTGTTTTAATGCAAAGGACTGGACAGCACCAGTACAGGTATAGGACCCGTTATCCAGAATGCTCGGGACCAAGGGTATTCCGGATAAGGGGTCTTTCCGTAATTTGGATCTCCATACCTTAAGTCTACTAAAAAATCAATAAAAAATTAATTAAACCCAAAAGGACTGTTCTGCCCCCAATCAGGATATTATATATCTTAGTTGGGATCAATTACAAGGTACTGTTTTATTATTACAGAGAAAAAGGAAATCAGTTTTAAAATTCGAAAATATTTGATTAAAATGGAGTCTATGGGAGACAGGCTTTCCGTAATTTGGAGCTTTCTGGATAATGGGTTTCCGGATAAGGGATCCCATACCTGTACTCGTGTTTTTTAGCACCCAAAATGTTTTCAAGCTAAAGATACAGATAAGGGATTCCTCATCTGGACACCTGTAATCCAGAAAGTTCCAATATACAGGAAGGCCATCTGCCACAGACTCCATTTTAATCTAATAATTAAAATGTTTCCTTTTTCTCTGTAATAATAAAACAGTACCTGTACTTGATCCCAAGAAAGATATAATTAATTCTTAATGAAGGCAAAACAATCCTACTGGGTTTAATTAATGTTTAAATGATTTTTTAGCAGACTTATGGTATGGAGATCCTAATTACGGAAAAATCCCTTACCCAGAAAACCCCAGGCCCTGAGCATTCTGGATAACAGCTGATAAAAATGTCAAAGCAGTGGTGCAGCAAGCGCTAATGAGCCAATCAGATAAGGCAGGCCTATCGAGTGTCTTTTAGCGTGACGGTCATGATCTTCAAGTGCCCTGTGCAGGTAATCTCACAGTTTCCAGGTCCCTGACGATAGCAACATAATAGCTGAAAGGTGACTTTTTAACATGAGTAAAACGTTTTTTCCAAGACCTGATGATTTCACTCAATAATACCCTATATGAGGCATTGGTATCAGGCACTTTTTATGATGGTGACAGCACAGCCTGAGACTTGAATTAACACTTGCACTGCCCCCAGGCTCCCCTTGTGTTCTCAGCCCACACAGCACTAAGCACTGCAGCACATTTAGTCCTCTGAGGGCCTAAACAGTATTTCCAAATATCCCCCATATTCATGGTATTGATGAGCACAGTAATGGGGTTCTGCTCTGTGTAAAACACTGGCACTGCTTGGGCAATGACAACTTGCCGGTTTGCTGTTATCATCTGTTATAGTTCTGCCATAGGGAATATCTACCTAATATTAGTTAATATAATGATGAATATATCACTGCCGCATCCCCTGCTACAGCAAATGCAAAGAAAGGTTCCTGTGCTAATTTACTGAGCATGTGCTTCGGATAATATACAATAGTCAAACAAACTCCTACAATATCTAAACATTTTGAGAACATCTGAGCCTTTTCCCTTAATAATTGTATGTATTAGGTATTTGGTACTCTCCTAAAGGGAAAGGAACACAACCAATATACAGGTATGGGACCTGTTATCCAGAATGCTTGGGACCCGGGGTTTTCTGGATAAGGGTCTTTCCATAATTCGGATCTCCTACCTTAAGTCTACTAAAAAATTGATTTAAACAGTAATTAAACCCAGTAGGATTGTTTTGGCTCCAATAAAGATTCATTATATCTTAGTTGGGATCAAATACAAGGTACTGTTTTATTATTACAGAGAAAAAGGAAAACTTTTTTAAAAATGTGAATTATTTGACTACAATGGAGTCTATGGGGATGGCCTTTCCGTAATTCGGAACTTTCTGGATAATGGGTTTCCGGATAAGGGGGGGTCTGATACCTGTATATAATTTTTGCAAAAAAAGATCCTTGGCTCCACGCCATATGCCACCTGTAGGCAGTGCATTTATATTAGCAGCTTGTCACCCTGCCACTTTAAGTCAGTAGGTACTACCCATTAGTCAGTAGGCACTACCCATTAGAGCACATGCGGAGTGGCTGAGGGTCTCCCAAATAACTGCTCTGGTAACTTCTGGAGCATTACGGTACCTCCCTTAAAGAAAACGTTCCAGCTGGATTTTTAAACAGCATTCTCCCAAGAATGGTAAGGGATTAAGGTCAGGACAAATGCTTTGCAAAAACAATAATAACATATTGGTGGCTTTCTTCCCCTTTAAATATTTTTCAACCATTTCTGTTGTATCCAGTGACACCCAGCATAAAAAATGAGAGGGAGCTGCATCTATCTTGCAATGAGCTATTTTCTACGTACCCTTCCACCTACATATGGCTATCACAATGGTGAATCATACTCTGCATTCCAACCAAATTTATATATAGAAGAGGGCAGTGTTCGAATATTCAGCTTGACAGGGATCACAAATAAGAGTCCCACTGCCCCCTCCATGTTAAACAACACAACTGTTTCCCTAATTGCTGCCCAATATCCACCCATGTATGTAAGACTGGACACTGCTCCCTTCCCATTTCAGCAGTCATTTGGTTCTGTGACCTGTAGTTCAAAAACATCTGCATTTTTCTGTTCTGTCCTGTTCTGTAGCTGTTGATGAGATGATGGGACATTTCAACAAAAGGAAGGTCACAGGCTGCCCATCCCTGTCTTACATAAATAAACACTGGACCTACATGGTCAGCCCTATTCTAGGCCTCGATTACACTGAAGGCATTGTGTATCAGTGACTGTATGGATCAGTACAGAATGGGACATGTACTCTTGAATAACAGAGGCACAAAGAACAGAACCAGAAAAGGGAAAGGTTTCATGAGATGATTTGGCTCACTTGGACTGCACATTAGCTACCTGATTTATAACTTGCCTTGTACCTTAGCCTCCCCTGTGAGCCAGGGACCTGCAATCCCCCATCCCAAATCCCCCCCAAATTGGCACATCTACTCAGAAAAATAATTTAAAAATATTTTATTTCAAACATATATCATAAACCATGTGATTGTTTTACAATCTCCTCATAAAAGCTCAGATCCTGACCCAGAGTGAAGTGCGGGAACAGAAAAGTTAACCTTTTGTGTTCCACATTAAAAGGCATATAAAACAATCCAGCCATTTAAGCAAACAGTTATGTATGAAACACTTGTGCTGCCTAAACACCAAGTAACACTCTCTGTGTGTTGCTTCCCTGCTGCTATACTGATATGAATACAGGCAAATAACTCTCCATGCTGCCACATTGCCCTGCGCTCCCCAAGGTGAATAAAGACAATCTAGCCTGCATTGTATTCCCCAATGCTCTAGGGACCTGCAGTTATTACAGTACATGGCTCACTGTCATGTCAGATTGCTTATTTACAGATCACTCAGCTGGTAAATAAGGTGCAAAAAATTACATTGCTCCTAGACCACAAATGTTATCTTTGGAACTGATTTATTTTGCGTTAATACTCACCCCTTGTGTTTGCAAAAAATCACTTTATACACAAGTCATCTATAGCAGAATAGTACAAGGCACAGTGACTGAGTATATTGAACATCTTGTAATCTGTATTCTCCAAAAACCTGATGGCCAAGAGAATTGATTTATACCAGATCACAGGCATTCTGTTTACCAGTAAAATTAGGAGACCAAGGCTCCATGCACACTAATCCTGACATTAGTCTGTAGTGTAAATTAGATCATTATAGCAAGACTAATATTAATCTATTTTCACAGAGTATGAGACCCAATGTAATCCAGTCTGGCCAGTTAAGACAAGGTACTGTGACCATGGACGGTCACCCACTAGAATTAAATACTGAGATCCGACTACAATACAACTGTATTGCGGATTACTATACAGATCTGAGCAGTTGAATTGGAGTAAAACTGGTTTAACTGATACAGAAACTAATATATTCAGCACAGGTGCCAAAGCCTGGCATTAGCAGACTAAAAGGTATGTACACTGTGACTAAGGCTGCATTCATTTTCTATTTGGGTTTTGATGTCCTTTAGTATAAGCAGAACACAAATTGAAATGAACGCTTCTGTAGCCCTGAAGGAATCAGCCACCCATAAGCCAAGGTTATGTATTGTGTATGTACATATACATATATTTAGCAACATCAAGGCATAATCAAAAGGCTATGAATAACAAATGTTTATACATTTTACATAATGTGACTTTTCCAGATACCATTTCCCTGCTAATAAATAGCAACCGTCATGGTTCAAATGACAGATGCAGTTATGTAAGGTACCCTGTGCAATGTTACCTACTATATATCTAGTGAAAATATAAAGAAAAATAAAATAAATATAAACCCAACTTCTAAAATATATATTTCCCCTCTTCTCTGCCCACTGTGGTCTCACTAGCAAGTAAATCAGTCAGAATAACCCGGCTAAGGAGCAGCTATTTATTGCATCTAGCATCACACATCAGCTCCATGCCAGTGCTGTGCCATATATTGCCCAGTCAGGCCAAGCTTCAGGGCTGGTCCTTCATTTCTTCAATATGTGCTACCTTCTGATCAAACAAATTCTTACACTGATAATACTTTATTTCTTTACTATTACTTTATTATTAATTACTTATTTTTTTATTTATGTATTATTTAGAATAATTTTACCTGCAGCGCTCATGTTTGGTAATGAATCTGTCCTACTTACCCTATCAACCCCATAGCAATTTCAGCAACAAATTGGAAGATTAATATGCAACTGGCTTGAAAGGAAAATTAGAATTTATAATGCAAATTAAAATCTCACCTCAAAAAGTATCTAAGGCTGGGAGAGAGAAGCAAAAATAATAAGCAACAAACTCAGAATCATAAACATAACTTTCCCTTTAATATTACATTTTTTTATGGGAAAAACTATGGCAAACAATATGCCCAAACAACCAAAAGACTGACCGGCAAATGCTATCAGACTGGCGCATCCCAAATCACCCATGGTACTCTACCTGCATTCTGCAATGTTTCGATGTTCTGAGGCCTTGTAGCAAGCTCTGCAACTGTCTGGACAAATTGGGTCCTGGCCCGCTGATACTGCTCAAAAACTGCAAAAAAAAACAAATGAATATGTAAAATGATGTTAAATTAGAGCCAATGCTGAACATGTAATTGTATTAATTACACCATTTAAATAACTTTTATAATATCTTTATTGACCCAAAGTGAAATCAAGCTAACCCTACTCTAAAGCAGGTATCTCTAGTGATTCTCTGATGCTGGCTTTTTTACTGAGATGATGAGAGCTGCAGTGGTTACTACACATCCCTTTCTTCATTTAAACAAATGGTTGTGTTGTATCGGAAACTGAGCTTAAAATACAGACATTCCCATACTGTGTGACTGACCCTCACATACCACAATATGAAAGGGGGGGGTAGAGACTAAATAAGTTGGTCTGAATGAAGTGTGAGCCTGTGATAAAGAAGATACAGAAGTCTTTATCTAGATAAAATATATTGGTGCATTTGGGTTATTCAAACAGATTCAGTTCATTGAGCTTTTGTTGTCTGACAAAAACTGCTGAGAGACTCACAGAAAGAAGATGGGAATGGAAAGGGTTACTATATATAGGAGGGGGCAGAAAAAAGCAAGAGATGTGTGCCTGCCGGAATGTAAAGCCATGTTTATATACCCAGCATTACGTCACCATTAAGCTATACTAAATAATGCCATATATTTATTTGCCAAATATGACAGTTGCAGTGTTTATGTACAACTGTGCGGTATGTCACATAGGCTGTGGCTTCTCCTTACTGGATTTTAGAAAGAAACAAATGCAGATGTAATAAATTCATATTATTTAAACGTGTAATTATTTATTGCTTTTATCTATGTTACCACATTACATTACACAGATGCTCTTAGCGCAGTAGAACCATGCTTATAGAAATGAGTAGTTTAGATAAACAACTGTTTCCTCTACTTGGATATTAAAAATAAGCTCAGAGTCCCTTGGGGGGGGGCACAATATTTAAAGTGAAAAAGATACATATAATCTTCCATGCTTGACTTCCTTAGACAGTGGAGGGCCCATGAACAGGAGACCAAGTGCAGGGGTCCTAGTGACCATAGAGCCACCTCTTTATGCCCCCAGGTGCTTGGCAGAAGTGAATGCAGGAGGGGCAGAGCATGGGCAGCCCCTGGCATAGCCACAGATTTTGTATCATTCAAGCCTAATTTTTCTTCTTGATTAGATTTTTTGTGCTTAAAAAATGGAATTGGAAAACTCGAATGTCTGGTATTTATTAAATGCAAAACATTTTTTGAGTTTTTCGAGCTCGTAAACTCGATAAATTAGAGATATTCAAGTTTTTTATTCGAATGAGTTTTCCTTAAATAAGCTACCATTTGGTTTCAGAAAAACAAACTCGCATTCACAAACTCAAAAAATAATATATAAGCCCAACACTGTCTGCTTATGGCAGGCCTTAAATAATAGATCCCTATAGGGCATATATAACAGCAGAGTATTTTTTTTATAAAATTAATTAAATGTAGAAAGTAACCAGCAAAGATTACTATTAACGATTTGGCCACAAATCTCTGAAACAGATTATAAAGGATCTACAAAAATAACATTTGGATTTATGCCACAAAAGCCTGTGTGATGTTTAGTAGACTTTATCCAGTAAGAAAATAAAAATATCCACAGCCTTTCTTTAATGTATATTTAGTGACAGAGAAGCTATCTAAAAAGAAGAGTTGTGATGTATTAAATCTGGGTGCTGCTGCGCATGTATGTATCATGATGAAATATTCAGCAGAACATGTCGGGTTTGGTGATTCTGTCCCCCCCTAGCATCTAGGCTTTAGTTAAAATTCTGATCATAGCATTTATATAAGAGAAGAAGGAGGTAGGTGCTGCTTTTTCTGCCCCTTTGTTGCTAATAAACTCACGTTGTGATGTATCAACATGGCAAAGTATTTTTGCCCCCCATCTTCAAACCTTGACTTGTTTACAACACATGTGAAGGCAGGATCTTCTGTTTGAACAGACTGATCATTGGAGTAAGGAGAGTCCACGCAATGCCTCACAATGACGAGCGCTAGTAGATATAGGGGGACAGACAGAGAATGTGGAATACTCATCAGGACCAGCACCCTTTTCCCCCAGGCCCCCCAAGGCTTGTTGCTGTATGGCTAGGAATCCTAGGGCCAACTTTAGGTTGTAACCAGTGGTGTATCTACAGAAGGGACAGAACCAGTCACCATGGTGGACCTACGCCATATGCAATTTTGTGCAAGAGAGAGGCCCACGGATATTTTTTTTTTTTGCAAAGACACCTGGACCCCCAGGTTACACCACTGGTTGCAACATCTACTAAGCTTGAAGAAGATCGCCATGCAAAAGCTGTTTTTGGATAGCAAAAGAAAATATAATTTCATAATTACAATGACTAATTTTCAGTGGTTTTTTTCTAAATAGTTATTTCTAAATGTAATTGCTGTTGAAAGCACTACTCGTTTATCCCTCTCTGTTCTCTGGCTGTAACTCCTGAAACAATGTAGCAGAAGTTAGTTTTCCCCCAGGTCTGTTTATTAAGCAGCTTCTGCTACATTGTTTCAGGAGTCAGGACCAAGCAGTACAGAGAATATAAACTGGCACAGTCCAGGCATATGCAAAAGAACTGAACACCCTAAGTTATTTAGCTCAGTTATATAAACATTTCTAACATAAATACACTAATGTCAACCCCGGGACCTGGGTATAATTATTTTGTTTGTTCTGTGTTTTTGGTGATACAACTGGCCAAACTTCTATGCCCAGCCCTCTCAGGGGGATCATTATCCTTAATCAGTCTTGGATTCCCCCCCCCCAAAAAAATTTTTACTGAGACATTGGGGAGCCTTTTTTTTCAATGTAAAACCTCTCATTTGCTCTATATAAATGTGTTGGTAGAGGGTAAATATTTCCATCAATAGATCAATGGATGCTTTTATGTGTTTGTTTAACAAACATTTTACAAAAAGTGTATGAAGAGTAGCTTGTTGCTGTGTTTAAAGGGAAATCCGATCAACAGAAATATTGTACTATATTGTACAACTGGTCAATGATCACTAAATGCTTACATATTGAGACACAGGATCTGTGAGCTCCTGTATGTGTTACTGTAGCACTTATGTGGTTATGTGGTGGTTGATGGTGAGTCTGTGGACAGTAAGGGAGCTGAAAGCATGGCAGGGCTGTGTGCGCTGCACCGGCTGTGTGTGCCTTGGAGGCTGAATATCTGTGGACAGCTGTGGTAATACGAAACTGTGGTTGCCCTAATGTTTGTGGATTGGCTGTGTATGTGTGTGTTAACATAACAGTGTAAGTGAGATTATTCAGTGGAACGGTTTATGCATTATTATTTATGCTGGCATCCATACAGACCCTTAGTTATTTAATGGCTCTGACTCCTCGCAGTAATTCTAACAGGCCTGGGTAGCTAAACATACGGAGTGCTAAAATTGTGATTTCATCCCAAAAGCATTAAATAGACCAGATCCCTAAAAAGAAGAAAGCCAACTCTGGCACAGCCAAATAATGTTGTGTTCTTGTGATTGTTTTTATACTCCATGAATCTATGTGTGTATTTGTGTTCATACAGCAGCCCTGACTTTAATAGCCTATTAGAAAGACTGAATCTAGTATATATGATATATGGTGCAGAGGACACAGATTAGTTAGCCAGTAGCTCTGCTCTGCTAGTGGCTGGCCTACAGAAGGTCACTGATAACATCCTAGGAGTGCCCCCTAGCTACTGGACACTGCACTGAGCACTTATGAACCTGTGCTCCATTAACTGCACAGCCACTTCCAGGAGAGGTCACTTCTCTGCATTCCTGTAAATGTGTGCATTGTGCCACCTGGGTCAAAAAGAATGATTATTCCTTATTTAAATGGTATTTAGTGGAGCTCACAATCTAAGATACCAATCATATTCACACACTATAGCCAACTGTATCAGGAGACAATTCTGTATGTGTTTGGAGTGTGGGAGGAAACCAAGCAGACACAGAGAGAACATAACAAACCCCTTGCAGATGGTGCCCCAGCGCCATAAGGTAGAAGTAATAACCACTGTACCACCGTGCTATTCAGAATTCAGAGCAGGCTCTTGATTTTCATAAATGAATTGCCCTTGAGGTTCAGTATATCAGGGTATTTTCTGACCCTGCTTGAGTGCTTCCATGTAGCAGACCAGGTAGAGAAAACTAAATCAGATTACCTGTAATAATGTGGAGATCAGAGGCCAAATCTCCCATATATAAAATTCTGAAAATATATTAACAAAGCATCCCTAAAACAGGTTATTTTATCTATAAATATTAAACTTTTACATTAATATTGGCCTGAGTGGTTCCTTGCAAGTGCCTATCTGTATTTTTGCATTTTGACATGCCAACAGGTTGCCAGGTAGAGTGAAGCTAGGATAGGAATCATGGAGCACTTTACTGGGATCACTTGTGGGTAACTGACTAGCATGGAAATTTCTCCTGCTGAACTTCTCCTTTAGGACCTTTCTACTTCATATAAAGAACAGACCCCATAGAAGCACTTTGAAGACACAAACCTCTAGTTAACTTACAACTCACAAACCCAAACTTATTAATATGGCAGGCCCAAATCAGCCATAACTGTCTCTCTCTGCTACAGCTACCAAAGCACCTAGAACAGAAAATCACTCTAAAGGGCAGGGAATAATAAGATGCTCTTCCCTCCCACTATTTATCTAGGACCATAATTATGGCTAAGGTTGATTTTCAACACTCACGGTGCTACAAAGGATGACTTGTGAAAGGGGGTGTGGCAGTTGGACTTTTGGTGGCCCTTCCAGGGAGCACATTATAGATTCTGTTTACTATGGTGGCTTTCTCATTAGTGAAGTTGGAACTGAATAACAATTTATCACCAAATAAACAAGGCAAACTTAACCTGAAAATGAACTTTTTCTGTGTTTCAGATAAAACTAACTCCTCAGTTGGCCATTTTTAAAAGGACTACTGAGAGGGGAATAATAAAGATTAACTTGATTATTTCAGAAACAGCACAGATTTTTTACTGACAGTATTTAGGAAGTTCCTTATTATTTATTCCCATATATAACATTTTCATCTTCATGACAGATCCCCTTTAACGATATTTTTTTTAAAGCTATGCTATTTTATTCTCCCTCTCTCCAAATTGAACCTTTCAATGCTACATGGTGCTTCACGGATAGCTGTAAGAGCCACATACATCTGTATTACAGAGCATATCCTATTGAAATAATACATATTTTCAGTTTCTAGTCATTTTCTATGGTTTAATGTTTTATAATATTAACCATTTAAAAGTTTATTTTCCTCCCTTCCATCTAAGTCCTCTAGGTTAGGTTACCAACCATCTAAACCAGTGGTTCTCAACCTTATAAATGCCGCAACCCTTTAATACATTTCCTCAAGTTGTGGTGACCCCCAACAATAAAATGATTCCTAAGACCATTGGAATATGTGTATCCTTATAACATTTGCTCTGTAAAAACCTTAAGTAAAGTTTGCAGAGCATGCTCAGTAGAGGGAATGTAGTCAGGAATGTAGTCAGCTCTCCTCCAGCCAAGACTCTGATTCCCACAATGCATTGCATGTTCTGTGATTAACAGACCTATAAAGATCCAAAAATACCTTATGTGCAGTGCATTGTGGAACTAGCAGTTCAGGAGACATGATTTTTTATATATTGTTTGTGCTGAAAAGGCAAAACAACAAAGGACAGACAGAAACTTTCAACTGTCACTTGCAATTTGCAGAAAAACTTTGAAATCATCAAAAATAACTGGCAAATTGCTCAGAATAACATTTTCTTTTATTATGCAAAAGGATTTAATCCTTTAGGTAGACTTTCCTAGAAAAATGGCAAAAAAACTCCTAGAAAACAGAATGCAATTAAAAAAAAAATCATTATTTGGGGTTTGCAATTTGGAAGCTAAGGGTGATATTTAGCAAAAATTGAGTATTCAAGAGAAAACAAAAACGCGAATATTCACGAACGAGTATTTTCTGAAACCATGAATAGCTGTGATTTATTAAAGAAAAAAATGTGGAAAAATTGGTAAAAAAAACCTTGGTGAGTAAAAGCTGGCGAGTGTCTGTAGCAATCAGCAGGAATTGTCCTAAGCACTTTATTATCTCCCCAGTTTATTAAAACATTCAAGATTTTCAGTCTCATTGAGGTGGGGTTTTTTGCCTTCCTCTGGATCAACTAGCAGTTAGGCAGGTTATATATAGGCATTATGGTTGAGCGTGATGGACGCACGTCTTTTTTCAACCTAACTTACTATGAATCAAACAATGTGATTCTTGCTGGTGTACAAAACGTGCAAGGTTGGTGCCTATGAGTATTTTGGTTTGGTCAATGAAAAGCCAAGGACAGAGATGTCTAAGAAGAGGGGGGCCCTGGCAATGCAACAGCAATGGGACCAGCACTGGGGGGGTTTTATTACAAGTCCCAGAATCCCATGTACAGCTGGAGGGCTGCAGGTAATAATAATAAGGATATTACAAGTCCCTCAGGAGTTCCAGGGCTACATAAAGACAAAAAGCCACATGATTTTATACAGATGAAAGACTTCCAAAGTGACTTCTACTATCATATATTATATATTCCAACAGGGAGTGCATTGTTTTTTCATACACACAAGTTTCATTGAGTCATGTGGCACAAATGACATCACTATCCAATGATTATAACTGATGACATCACTTAACACCGTTTATAAGGATATCATTTACAGGATATTCATGGTTCCTATGTATTATAGTACAAATATAACTTCCCAAAAGTTTGGGGACCCTAAATCTACAAACTTTACTCTAGTCAGAAAGTACATTTAAAAACATGCATGCAGCAAGGCTATTTAGGTGCAATTTATGAGCCCCAGGCACCAATTAGAAGAAGCAGCGGGAAACATATAGCTATGGCACCGAAAGGCAGCGTTGAATCAATATAAGAATTATAAGAAAAACACTTTTAAAAAGTAAGTTACCCTGAAGAACCTGGCGCTGGCTCATGTCTCTGTCTGTGTTGGATCACTAGGACTATCGGTACAGTAACTGCGCTCGGCCCCCAGTATTGCTTGGTATCCAGGATGCTTCGCAGTTTGCGCCTAACAGTGTACGCGTCTCCCTGGCAACACAGGCGGAAAGGGCCGCACCAACGCTCGCCATTGGAGGGGGGGCTGGAGACGCGTGTTGGAGGGCTTGTTTTGACAACGCCGCTCTCCTGCCTCATTTCTCTGTCCCCCATCTTGCCCTGAACAGATGGTACGTTCCGAAGCTATAGTGCCAGGAGGGAGGGGCTGCGTGACGGTTGCTATGGTGACCAAAGGGCAGGTTGAAGCGGCTCCTTGGCAGTGACAGAGAGCCTGTGACGTGCCGGGTTAGGCCACAATTCTTCTATTCGCGGCGCTTCCTCAACAGCCTGCTGGGAAATGTAGTTAAAAGCTTTCTGGGGAGCAGCAAATAGATTATTCCTGCTTTATAGTGTTACCAGTGCATATTTAGAGGTGTTTAGATACATACAGTTTATTGGTGTCATTAGAATACTGTTTGTCGCTCCAGCAGTTGCAGTACTACAATTCCCAGCACTCACTGAGGCGGGGGATTCCACCAATGAGAAGTTATACAATATCAAAGAGTATAGAGCCCTGAATAGAACACAGTGTGCGTGTGTATGTGTGTCTGTGTGTATGTGTGTGTGTCTGTGTGTGCGTGTGTGTATGTGTGTCTGTGTGTGTCTGTGTGTGTGTGTATGTGTGTCTGTGTGTGTGTGTGTATGTGTGTGTGTGTGTGTGTGTGTGTGTCTGTGTGTGTGCGTGTGTGTGTGTCTGCGTGTGTGTCTGTGTGTGTGTCTGTGTGTGTGTGCGTGTGTGTCTGTGTGTGTATGTGTGTCTGTGTGTGTGTGTGTCTGTGTGTGTGTGTGTCTGCGTGTGTGTGTGTCTGCGTGTGTGTGTGTGTGTGTGTGTGCTACTGTACAAAGCATGATCGCCCAACCCTCTACCCTGATAGCACCCCTACTCACCCCATCCTCACTTCTTTCATGTAGAATTCGAATAAAAGCTCCCCCATTGCACACCAGGCTATCCCCCAAACAGTGTGTATTTGATTGATCCATAGTATATAATCATCATCGTATTCATTTATACAGCTGTAAAACAATTAAACAAACCAAAAGAATTTGGTACTGGGCCCTTCAATCATATATTTATATACAGTTATAGCACACATGGCACAGATGATTAGAGAAAAAAATCATTTTAAAAGGGTATATCAATTCAACAGTTTTCCTTATTGCTTACAATATTAAATTGTATTGGAAATTATATTTGTCTGCAACAATTGTGTGCATCAGGCTGTTGTGAATATGGGATTGATAGAAAAGTTAAAGCTTTGAACCACTTTGTATACTTTGAGCTTTGTATACCACTTAAAATCTGCTGCTATGTAAATACTGTTATCCATAATATATATTTATATACACATATAAACACAGCACTGAACTCAACAGGAACCATCAAAATATAGTTAATTTATACCTATATATTTGTCAAACAGGGGCCTAAAGTGTTATAGAAGAATCTTTTAGAAAGGAAAGGACACAGGGCACAATTTAACTAATTAGAGATCATTGATGGGATTCAGTAATGGGGTACAGCAATATATAAGTAGCTGGGGAATAAATGCTTACAGCCCAGACAGAGTTTAAATCACCTTTATAGCCCCTCAGCACCATACAGGGGAAAATTCATCCTTCCTGCTACTATTATCTGTGCAGAATCTGCCACATTAGAAATATAATGCATATTTTCTGCATATAACGAATAACATGAAATACACTTTAATCATCAATATAATCTAATATATATAGTATGTAAGACTTCTTATAAAATAGTACCTGGGAACGATTTCAGTTGGAGAGTCTGAGGCCTCTAATGCTAAATAAAATGTGAACTTTTTTGCTGTCACATTCTGTACATGAAACTGACATTCTTTATAAAGAGAATATGAATAAAGATGAATATGTCACACTCAGACTGATAATCTTCCCAAGTTCTGATCATACTCTGCATGTAAAAATATCACAGGTGCAATCTGATTGTTTTATCCTCATATTTGTACAGTTATTTATATCTTGGCATAGGAGCTTAAATTCCACAACAATCTCCTTTTAAATCATTTTTACAGTTGTTGTTTTTGTTAAATGTGAGACTGCAAACTAGTGATATTTAAGGCCCATTTGAAAAATGAATTCTTTCCACTTTGTCGTTTAAATTATGAGATAAAATGAAGGCAGATTCAAAAGGCACTCTGTCTAATGTTCTCTTGATAAACTCAGAAAATACATTTCTATTCATGTTTCCATATGAAATCATGGACTCAGTGTTCAGGAGCAAAGTGCCACAATTTTGACCCCTTTGTATAAATGTAGGAGGAATTGACATGGATTGTATAAATGTATTTGTGCTTGTATATTTATTTAGGAATGTATTCATTGGTACCATGTTGTGTCTAGTTATGTGTTACATTAATCCTGCATGAACTTTATTTGTAACTTTTTAGTTACATTAGGTTTGTAATCATATTTGAATGTGTTTAAAAAACTATGTGTCCTGAGTAACACTTAACTTAGTTAATTAAGTTACAGAATATCAGAACAAGGAAGCGTATGACTTCCCATGCAGATCAGTGGGGAGAAGACAGAATGAGACAGTTATATACATAGATTTGCTATTCATTTGCTGTAGAAGATACACCGTGTTACTGGTTTTAATGCAGAATTTGTTAGTGACACACAAGAAAGGAATCCCTTAGACCTTCTTCATACATCATAATTACACTCAACTTAGCATGTGACAGTATAACCTTTAATATGTGTAATTAATTGTGTAACCTATATTGGAGCTTTTATTCTACAACAAGTTACTGTGCTTTGCACCATACAAGAATGAGATCAGGGCTGGATATCGTTTTGGCATCAGTATGTTGTAGGCTTTTACTGAAGCATTTTTTTCAAGAGTGACATTTGACCTCATTAACCGGTGCTGCGTTCCATTGTAACATCATTACACCTTTTTGACAATTTTAAACTTTTCAGTGTACTATTTTATTTAAGTCCCGTGGGAAAAAAAATTGGACACTGGGTTAAAAAATATCTCATTTTAAACTGATAAATTAAGCATTTATTTTCCAAGGATCCTATAGCATTTAGTTATTAGAAGCTGGGAGGTGAAATCTAAGACTGATCCAGTGAACTTAATATTAGAATGTATGAGCAATGCCCAATATGCCCATTATAATTTAATTACATAGTAAATAGGGTTTCTAGGTTACTCAGGAACCCATCATTGCCATACAGATATTATTGCTTCAGCGTTCCTGGCAAAGAAAAGGCTAATGATACAAAATGCATGGAGTTAAATAGAAATTATACTAATTAGGGTTCAGGAATCCTTTCTGACTGGGGTCGGGTATTGGATACATGGTGTCCCCCCTGCTTTCTGTAAGACTAAGTAACCAAACCAAAGAATTAGTTACAGTAACACTTGGCAACATTACAAACCAGAAAAGGATTTACGTTCCCAGTATACACAACTATATGTGATTGCACGTCTGGACCTAACCTGCTAGGCTGGTGTTTTGGCAGGGCAGGGGTTAAGGCTGCGGATGGCGCTGTATAAATCTCAGAGGCAGCGGAGTGTGCGGATCCTGCAGGATTGAATATTAACGTGTAATACACACTGCACTGACTGCGAAGCGCGCAAATTACAAAGCGCCGCTGTGGCCCTTGTGCGCCGATCTGTGGCCCTTGTACGCGGAGCCTGGGTGGGAGAAACGGACCGGGGCCGCTGGGTGGGTTGGGCTGAAGCGAAGAAAAGCAGCTCCAGCTCTCCGAGAGGGGGCGGTGAGGGGACACGTAAGGGCCAACAGAATAAGATCGGGGTGCACTAAGGGGGTAACCGAGGGCCGGCAAAAATGCCTGTAAGGCCTGCAATATTGTTCTGGTGCCACGGATATTTAAGCTTTAGATTGCGCCGGCCCTACTGAAACTGACAGTTAGCAGTGACATTGCGTTGGTGCTGGACAGACAGGAGCATGGAAGCGCTGGGTGGCACAGAGCACCCTACACTCTGTGAGTCGGGGTCAAATAGGATAGATGGTGATAGCCCTAGCATTTAGCTGCCAGGGACAGACACCAGGGGGCTGGGAAGGAAGAACGACATATAGATGGATCTATAAGGGACCGTTTATTTATCAAAGTATTTCGAAGACGGAGGGGGACGTGTAATTAAACATGGGAGGTTTTTCCTCCAAAAATTATTTTTACAGTTATGGAGGTGCATAACCAGTGCCATTTCCTAACTGGTGTTTCATATCTATTTTTCTTTATTTAATCTGACAAACAATTATATGGATGTTGGAAATAAATAGGGAAAAGACAGGGCGGAGGGGAAGTGTAGGGGGTTATTGGACCCGGACTTTTACACCCAGCACTCTAACAGCGTGAGTTTAATAACTGTCAGCTTGAAAACAAGTTCTGTTACCTGGTAAATGTATTTCATTTAGAGTCAAAGTTAAAACAATGTGGTCAGGTTTGTCATTTGTCATTATTCCATCTAATGGGGAGAAAAAGCGGCCCTGAGATTGTCCCAGCACCAAGATTTGGGGAAGAATTGTCATGTAAATGTTCGACACAATCACACTGTTATGTACACACACACACCAGTCATACTGCTCTATTATGATGTGTACCTGGCACTTGGCTTCGCCATTAGTAGAAGAAATGAATGAATGTAGGCACAGAGGTGGGGCAGGCCCGGTACTAACAAACAGAACCATCATACGAACTTTCCCTCCGGTGCTTGATTCTTGATTTATTAATAGTAATCTGTTAAAAAAACACGGAGTTTCAATGCGAACTAGGGAAGAAAATGGTACATTACCC
Source organism: Xenopus tropicalis (assembly GCF_000004195.4). Taxonomy (NCBI): domain Eukaryota; kingdom Metazoa; phylum Chordata; class Amphibia; order Anura; family Pipidae; genus Xenopus; species Xenopus tropicalis. Next base: position 26,822,352 of record NC_030682.2, read on the forward strand.
TGGTAATTCTTCTATGAATTGGGCCGGTAAAGTAGAGAGAAGCCCTATTATTAAAAAGCAACTGAAATAATAAACACAATAGATACCAATTAGAGTACCCTTTAGTGATAGGAATTATCCCTGCTGTATTAGGGTACTGGGCCCCACTGTGTTCTGTTTCCCTGGGGGTGCCCAAAACTTATTGTTATCCGAACATGTTCATTCAGTGCAAAGTACAGACTTTTTATATTGCGTTTTTTTGGCAGTTTATCTAAAATTGGAGTTTACATTTTTATGTCCCTTTCGCTGATGTTTGGCAACTTTGTAAACCAGGTGCAGACTCTGAACTTGTACAATTGACTCCGTTAGTTGGTACATTTCCCAGCACCATCTGTGGAACCTTGCTTTCTATTGTCTCAATTATAACAGCTGCCTTTAATGAAACTCAGGGATTAGACTCATCAGGGCCAAAGAAAAAGTATCAACAAATGTATCTAAATGTAAATAGAACAGTTTACAGAGTCGGTAAACCCTGTAAAGGTGAAAAATGAAATAACAATATTGGAAAAAACGATCATTTTTTAAAAAAAATAGTAAGCAAATAAAAAAAAAAGTATTTACTTCTGGTGTACTATCTGACAAGTGTCTGAATTACTATAATTATACTCAGGGAATTCACTGATTTTCCTCTTGGGCCCCCTGTCTTGTCTGAGGGCCCCTTTCTAACGGGACCTTTTCTCTCCTATCGCTGCCGAGCTGCCCGGCTAAAGGGGAGCAGTAGGGCCAGGCCGGGCCCAGGAAGGGGTGCCAGAGCCCAGTGAGCAGCGCTAGAGTGACAGGAAGAGGGCGGCCTGGGAGGGAGCGGACTGATCACTTCCCCTGGGGCTGCAGAGTGAGAGGGAAGCGGGGAGGGAGCTCCCGTTACCCAGGGACAGGCGGCCTCCCAGCAGTGTAAGCTTGGCACCCATGTCTGTGCCACATAAACAGTGAGGGTGCCGGTGCCGGCCTGTTCCCAGTGTTTGCCGGGGGCCCCTCAGCCCTTCAGTGTATTCACTCAGCTCGGAACCAGTCTGTTGGGGCGACTCCAAACAATAAGTATTATTGGACCTTCTCATGGTAAAGCCCCAGCTCTGGCTCAGCTACAGACTGGATATAAAGAGAAATAAAGGGCAGATTGGTACAAGGAATCTCCTAAGCCATATGCTCTCCGCCATTTCCTTGGGCTGGATAATATATTTATGGATTTATTTATTTTCAATCTATATTTTTGTCCTGAGGATGCAGTCTCCGTATGGATCTATACACACAAGCTGCCCATGTCAGGCTTTACCTATATGTACTATTTCACTCATGTAGCGCCTGATTTACTTATACGGATGAAACAAATAAACGGGCTGTATATGCTGTATATGTATATGTAGATAGATAATAGATATAGATAGATAGATAGATAGATATCGATAGATAGATAGATAGATAGATAGATAGATATAGATAGATCGATAGATAGATAGATGATAGATAGATAGATAGATAGATAGATAGATAGATAGATAGATAGATAGATAGATAGATAGATAGATAGATAGATAGATAGATAGATAGATAGACAGATAGATAGATAGATAGATAGATAGATAGATAGATAGATAGACAGACAGACGGATAGATAGATAGATAGATAGATAGATAGATGATAGATAGATAGATAGATAGATAGATAGATAGATGATAGATGATAGATAGATAGATAGATAGATAGATAGATGATACATTATAGATAGATGATAGATAGATAGATGATAGATAGATAGATAGATAGATAGATAGATAGATAGATGATAGATAGATAGATAGATGATAGATAGATAGATAGATGATACATTATAGATAGATGATAGATATAAATAGATAGATAGATAGATAGATAGATAGATATAGATTATTAGGAACACATACAAGTGTAAGAAGGATATGCGGGTATGAGGGGAAGCCGCATTGCCAGTGGAAGGGCAGCGCTAAGCACACATGCCGGGCTAACGTTACAGCTGACAGGAATGCAGGAAACTGCTGGGAGAGTGGCCATGCTTGTACGTGCGCGCATGCGCAGCTGCATTTCCCATCTGGCACAAAACGCTGCAGTCGGACGGGCTGAGGCGGTTAATCTGCTTGATTTGCAGCACTCACCGACTGCTCAGGGTTTGGGCCCCTTATTAAAGCCTGTGGGTATCCCCCAGTAATAATTTGTTGGGGCTAGAGCCGGGGGATTCCTTGGGCCGTTGATCCCATATTGTCCTGGGACATAGCTCTTTGTCTTAAGTGATCCCCGGTTTAGTGTGAAAAGTCCTTATTATTCTGTATCTGCGGCTTCTCCGGCAAAGCAGAAATAAATTTCGATTAGCGTCCGGCAACACCCTGGTAAATAAACGCTATGAAAGCGATCGGCAAGGGAGGTGCATCTCTAGCACAGTCTCTTGTGTTGAGATACAGGTACAGACTCAAGTCTGCCAAGTGCACTGGCAATCATAGGGTCTTGTGCTGAAATTGGGGGGGGGGGGTCATTATTTCTATTACAAACTCATTTAATGATTATTTCCCTAGGGTTGGAATCACTTGGTCACTTGCTATACCTACACAGGGAATAAACGCACATAGTGTTACATAGGCATGGAAGATTCACTAGTAAACCCATAGGGAGTAAATATGCTTTGCATGGCAACACTCACACACAGGAGGAAAACATCCAAATCCGCAGCGCATTTACAAACGGGTGAATTTTACTATCTTTTTTAATGTCGTAATTTTATCCACCTGGAAGTTTTGTACCGTATTGGGTTGCACCATGTCCTGTAGGTTGTCATTAGTGGATTTCAGTGACAAATATTGTGTTAAAATACGATCTTTTACACAAGTTATTTAGGCGTCAACATATTTTACTATAAAGGAGTGGCTAATTTATAGTAGAGATACTACCTGGCTGGGTATTGTGCATAATGTCCTGTTGTGTAGAAGACTCTTTGTAGATGGTGTTGCTATGACTTAGCTGGATGTGCTTTATGTATAGACACCATCTCCCAAATAAAATTGCTGCTATATTAGTAGTAGTAGAAGTAGTAATAGTAGTAGTAGTAGTAGAATTTCTATGTGACATAATCCATGAGAGCTCAACACCGACATCCATTGACATGAAGCACTATCTAAGATCTGGGACCAGCATAACACAGCAATAAGAATGCACAGTATTGCCAACATTTACAATAATAGCAAATCCAAATTGGTATGTTCCGCAAGGATGTCAGATACAAATAGCACAGGTAAGAAGTCTAGCAGCATATGAGAACTGCACAAGTATTTGTGACTTGCTCCATGCACCCCCACATTTGGGGAATGGTTAGGCCTGGACTCTTCATTAAATTACATTTACACACGTTGTACTTAAAACAAGCAGCTTTACAATACAGGGTACTGGGCCTAGTAGTAACTTGCACACATGTGTCGTTTAGAATATAAAAATACAGACTCCCAAGTAACCACAATTCTACACAATGTCCCCTTGAGAATGGGGGGGGATACTTCTCCATTGGTATTTACAGTCCCGCTGATTAGAACATTAAAGAACGTATGTTTTTGCCTAATAAAAGAAAACATAATTCCAAGCAACTTTCCAATACGAATTTATTGAAACATTTTAGTGCTTTAAAAGTTATGTGTAAATGTAATTGCAATAGAAAGCAGCATTTGCTGAACTCCTGGTTGTTACGTTTTAAACAATGTTGTAAAGGCCAGTCTCCTCCAGCGAGTCAGGTCTGTCAGGCTGCTGCCTTGTGTTACACTGTTTCAACTGCCAGAGCCACCAGGGCAGGGAATAGAAAGGAACAGACAAAAATTACTTCTAATAGCAATTATATCTACAAATACATCAAAAACTATTGCAAATTTGTAATGAATGTATATTGCAAAGTTGCTTAGAATTATGTTTTTCCTTTATTAGGCAAATCATTATATTTTGGGTTGACTTGTCCTTTACCTAATTGTGTATTGAGCAGCATACAAACACCCAATATACCGAATGTATTCTGTACAACACAATGACAATAGTGTAGGAAATGTTTTATTGGCAGCTCAGTGTAGGAGCAGGCATTACTGAGTGCAATATACCCTGCCTGTTCAGTTTACCGACACTGGTAGTAATGTAGTAATGATTTCCAGATGATATCTGTGGATGGGCCCCGAATGTGTGTGATATAATAATTGTGCATTGTGTATGTGTAAGTTGAGGCCTGTGCCAGGGAGGAGTAGGCCTTGAGGTCACTGTCACCTGCCCTCCCTCCTTGCCAATAGCTGCTATAGAGGCTGCAGTTTATTTTCAGCTGATCTCAGTTCCCTATTTAGAACGAACAGTCACATGAAACCTTATCAGTACCCTCTAGATTAAAGGGGAAGTTAAACATTAAAAGCCTCTAAAGCAAGTAAGCAATTTGGAATGGTGCCTTAGATATAAATGTATTTATTTAGGTTTATTTATTTATTTATCTTTTTTTTCTTCTCCTTTCCGTTGGGAAACATATAGCTCTAACTGGCTGCCAGGGTCAGGGTGCAGTGTGCAAAAACAAGTTTGTGTGAATAAAAATGATTTCTCTTTCTGTCCCTGCTGACATACAAACAAAGGCTCGCTTGCCTAGCGACCAAATCCTACTTTAAATTCTAAACTGAAGAGTTGCACTAATTAAAATAAAAGTTCATCAGTTTAAAAAGTAACAAAAAAATGAATACTGCTGCCAATTTATATTTCTGTGTTATTGTCTACATTTCACTTGCAGTTAATTCTAAACTGAATTTAATCATAATTACCTTCAGACTGATGACTGTGTGCCTATAGTATTTCTACCCGGAATAGATAATATATATGGCAATTCCAGGGGAGGAGATGACACGGCTAATGTAGTCCTTGCTGAATTCCTATATAATTACCGAGCAGATATAATGTTGTATAGGTACTGCTTCAGTTTTTGGCAGTCAGTGAAACAGCGAACCTGGACGAAACGTTGTAGCTCCTTACAGTCAGATCGGTGTGACCCTGGCAGGACTGAGCTATGAGCAACTCTACACTGAGCTTTCCCAGTAACCCAGTTCGCACATCAGAGCGGTACAGTACCCCCCAGGGACGGTGACTGCTAATGGGGACGCAAGGCTCCTCCCCAGCACTTGCGAATCGGCGCAATGTGTGCGAAGTGGCTATTTTAGTACATAGGTGCACCCATAATAATCTCCTGCAATTAGTGACCAACGCCAATCCCATGCACCGTGCTCATTGATTTTCCGGTTTAACGCGTCTCCAGTTTCCTTTAAATCGTATAATTGCGGGTGTGGAATGAGCCCCTTTGTGTTGGCCCAAATGAATCAACACAAAACAAACGTGTGTATGTAACAAAGCACCTTTATTGGGGGAGGCTGCAAACCGCAATTATTGGTGTATCTGCTTTTAATAATCCTGGGCTCTGTTACACGCAGCAACAGCTCAGTGTCCTATAGTCTGTTGTGTTAGTGCTCGGCGTTGTCTGTGCAGCACTAACGCCTGTTATTACATAGGGAGAGCGGAGCTACTTACATAACATTGGTTTCGGCTTGACTTGTGTCAGTAACATGTGTAACACAGATCTATTAGAAGCTGCTTGTCCATCGAAGTGTAATAAGAGCTACAACTTTACCCCTTGTCTGATATAAACCATGGGTAGATCTCCTCTCTACTTTGCAGTTTGAGAAGAAACGCAGAGATATATTTTTGGGGTAGTAGTAATACTGCGTGTGTACAATTTTCCACCCCAGGGGCGCATTTATTATAGAGTAAAAATAAACTCACCAAAGGGGCAACTCACCATCTCTTTCATTTTTGTATAATTAGGGACATACTTATCAATATGGGGTATAAATATATCCATATAAAACATATACACATAAATAAATCGCTTTACATTTTCCCTATGGAGAATTGTAGCGACTAATATTTCCAGGACAGTACCTGTCGGTGCATCCTCTATCGTGTGTCCTGCCCTCACCTTGCAGGCAGTGTATGGTGCTCCCTGTCCCTAATGCAGTGAGCGCAGGGATCTGATCTCTATCGGATTATTCTTGTTATATGAATAATAGTGACTCCCACTACAGAACCATTTAGTTGGCTGCCATATTGTTTGTACCCCATGTATTTGTGCAAAAGCAGAGAAGGTGTGTAAGTGATGTGACTTTGGTAGAGAAAGTATTATGGGTTAAGCTTTCGTGTCTGCCCCCAGTGCGCTAATGGCGTACCCCCAGCACAAGTCATGGCATTTTGATTTTAGTTTATCTTCATAGATATAAGTACAGAGCTATTGTTCCCACCCTATTTACTCACAATGAATATATCCTACATTTGCTGCCCTGCAGTGTCCTTTCCCCTACCACAACAGGGTACACGGAGTATTATATCCCTATAATTGTGTACTCAGCGTTTGCAATATTCTTTGTACCACACAGCTCAGGGTACATGCAGGACTTTCTCCCACAATTTAGTTGTAAGTATAGGTTCATCCAGCAGAACTCTTGTACCATAAATCTTTGTATAGAGTATATGCTGTATTTCTTTCTGTATCATATAGTTTTACATAGTGTACATGCAGCTATATTTTTTGACATAAAAACATTAGAGTTTTGAATGTCCTCTCTGTATCAGAGTGTAATACAATATTCTTGCATGTTTTTTTTCTCTCTCTACTACAAAAATTAGCACGGGGTATATACAGTACGTTACCATCTGTACAATATAGTTTTTTAGAGGGTGATACAGTATTTTTGTTCTGTACAATCGCGTTTAGTAAACGGTACATACAGTGTTTATTTCCTCTATGTGCAATATAGTTTAGTATAGGGTGCACTTAGTATTTTGCCCCGTTCTATATTGTTATATATTTATGTATGTTCGACATTTTTCCCCTGCACAATGTAATTTAGTTCAAGGTACATACAGTATTTTCCCCTGTGTACAATAAAGTTTAGTACAGGCTACATACGGTATATTCTTTATGTACAATAGTACGGGGTACATGTCTTCCTGTACATTAGAGTTTAGAACAGTGTATATGTAGAATATATCTCTGTATCACACAGTGTACATGGACTATTTTCTCACTACAACATAAAGTTAAGTACAATGTACAGTATATGCTGTGCATGAAGTGGCTTCTCTGTGCAAATTAGAGGGTATCAGAGTGTACATGCAGTGCTTCTCCGTGTATAGTTTAGTACAAGGTACAGGGAGTATGTGTGAGACACAAACACTGCACATGCGATTCGTTCCCTCTGTTCGTTGCTGTGTCCGAGCATGTTTCCCTCTACCATAGAGTTTAGTGCAGTGTACATGCAGTGCAGTTTCACCATAGAGTTTTGTACGAGAGCTGGGCAGGATTCCTCCTTATACCATAGATGCTAAATAGCATTTCTCTCTGAGTACAGAGAAGCCTGTCCGTGCTGTCTCCCTGTGCAATGGCTGTAACAGTGTATTGTGCCCCAGTCTGACTCGGCAGTGCGGACACAGCGGGGGTTCTTATAGCCTTTCACAGTCCCAGGGTGCAGTGTGTTCTCCCCATCATGCAGTGCGGGTTGCAGTGCTCTGTGCATGCAGTGAGCGCCCCGCCCCTCCTCCTCACAGTTGCACTGATTAGCGCTTCTCCCCACCGAGTGAAGCACATGTTCCCATTCCTCCCCCATTCCCCTGTACGTGCAGTGATTGCTTTGTTCCTCCGCTCAGGGAAATGATTGTGTTGGCCGGTTGTACCTCAGTGTAAGTGCAGTCTCCCAGGGCGATAACACCGGAGCCTGAGCTGAGCGCTGTCTCACTGTATGGGGCAATAGATTAGCTGGGCTCTCAAACCTTCAGGCAGTGAGCAAGGCTAACGGTGTGGGTGGGAGTCCCAGCCATTGACCTGAGTCTGCCTGCTTTCCTGATCTATTCCCTATCCATCCAGCGGGATGGCGGCGCGGCCCCTGGGGCCTACATGGTCGGGGATAGGAAAGACTTGAAATCCGTTTTCCTTGGGTTCCATATAGGTATAACATTTGCCCCCTGTGACATATGCAGCATTTGCATGGTGCCCAGAAATAACGGGCCCCTCTACAGTTGTATAATGAGCGCCCCCGCCGCTTCACTGTTTGCGCTGTGTGCGCAATGCGTGTTATTTATGTCTGTCCATCACATTAGGGTTCAGAGCGGATATAAATATGATAGGGGTGGTATGAATCTAGAGTTTCATGGTGTGGGGCTGGGAGATGCACTGCTGGGAGTGACACGGGAGGGAGAGGGACATGGTACTGACTGGCATGGGGGTGGGCACTGACTGGGGATGGCACTGGCACAACTGGGGCAAGAGAAGAATCTTGTTACTCCTGAACCTGACTGTGTGTCACTGTGGGAGTGGGAATATGTAAGAACAAAGCCCTTAGGTAACGGCCCGGGCTGGTAAGGGGGAGCAAAGTCAGCCACTGACAGGCTGGGCACACGGGCACTGCCACTGACAGGCTGGGCACACGGGCACTGCCACTGACGGACTGGGCACACGGGCACTGCCACTGACAGGCTGGGCACACGGGCACTGCCACTGACAGGCTGGGCACACGGGCACTGCCACTGGACTGGACTGGGCCCACACGGGCACTGCCACTGACAGGCTGCGGCACACAGGCACTGCCACTGAGAGGCTGGGCACAGCGGGCACTGCACTGGACGGACTGGGCACATCGGGCACTTGCCACCTGACAGGGCTGGGCACACGGCGGCACTGGCCCACTGACGGAACTGGGCACTACGGGGCGACTGCCACTGACAGGCTGGGCCACCACGGGGCACTGCCACTGACAGGGCCTGGGCACTACAGGCACTGCCAGCTTGACAGGCTGGGCACACAGGCACTGACAGGGCTGGGCCACACAGGCATCTGCCACTGACAGGCTTGGGCACACAGGCACTGACAGGCTGGGCACACGGGGCACTGCCAACTGAACAGGCTGGGCACACAGGCACTGACAGGCTGGGCCACACGGGCCACTGCCCACTGACAGGGCTGGGCCACATCAGGCCTGCCCACTGAACAGTGTCTGGGCACACAGGCACTGCCACCCCGAGTGGACAGGCTGGCGCACACGGGCACTGGCCACTAGACAGGTGGGCCACACGGGCACTGGCCCACTGGACGGACTGGGCACACGGGCACTGCCACTGACAGGCTGGGCACACGGGCACTGCCACTGACGGGCTGGGCACACGGGCACTGCCACTGACGGGGCTGGGCACACGGGCACTGCCACTGACAGGCTGGGCACACGGGCACTGCCACTGACAGGCTGGGCACACAGGCACTGCCACTGACAGGCTGGGCACACAGGCACTGCCACTGACAGGCTGGGCACACAGGCACTGCCACTGACAGGCTGGGCACACGGGCACTGACATGTGCACTGGGCGCTGTTATCCAGCTGATCCTGCGGCTATTTAACCCCTGATGCTGTGCAGGGGACACGGTGCTGCAGTGCCAGAGACTGCTGTCTGTAATCGCACTGCTGCACGTACTGATCGATCGCACCCCTCCCCATCGATATCCTGCTGAAATCTTTTTAGAATGCTCACCGGGGATTGTAGTTAAAATGAGTCTTCGATTTGTATCATTTTAAACACAATTTGGAGGAATGGCTGAATTCGGGAATGCTCAGTATTTTACATCCCTAAAATCCAGAGAGGTTGCGTTTGGGCGATACAAGGTCTCCAATGTGTGTGCTAATGTGTAACTAGTATAACTAACAGTCGTCTCTGGCAATTGCCAGTGATCTGGAAGCTACAGACATGCACAATCTGGGGCTCAACGGGACAGGATTGATGGATATTTGTGTTTGCAGTAAATGCACTGCGCACAGGCGTTTGTATATGACGCTGTTTTGCCTTGCGTTTTCTTGGGGCGCTGGTGTACCTGACCATATCACAATCACCGGGGTACAAAGAAGAGTTCTTTAGCAAATACGGGTGGGGGGATTATGCCTTTAAAAATCCATTTCCATTGTGCAAACAAAAGTGTTTGATAGATTCGATAGAATTGTACTGTATGCGCTGCTAGACTGCTCTTAGTTGATAAATAAGCCCAGCATTTCTCTTCCCAGACATGGATAAATTCGAGATGCTCTTCATAATGATGTGCCAATGGAACATACCAACCAGGTTTATAGAGACCAGTTACAACTTCAATTATGATTCCAATGTCAGTACAGGAATAGGCGAAAAGGTTGCGCCTGTCGCTAATGCAAACTCAGGGAAGCTCCAACTCCGATACAACCTGCAGCATTTGAGGAGGGCAATTATTTTCTGAGCGCCTAATGTCACAGGCGCAATTCGGTTTGTACATTTCTATTTCTAAATTCTACACACAGAAAAGTGGAGCCCTTGCACGGAATTTGCACATTTCTACACACTGCGCTAAATCATGTAACAATGCTAATATAAGATAGGACACTGATCCGAATAGAAGCTTGGGGTGCATACAGCACTAGCACTGAGTGGATATTTACATGCACTTTATATAACTTTGTATGGCTATGTCCTGTTAGGCGTTTGGCCTGTCGCTATCACTTATTAAATTTCCATTTAAAACTCTCCCTTATTTCCAGGTACCCACATTATTGGTAAATGGATTCTTCCTTATATTATTTTTATTAAAAGAGATGATTATAGATGTATTACTTCAGATGGTTCTGTTTAATGGTGATATCCTTGCGAGGTTCTGATTGGACTGATAAGCTCCAACAAAGCCGCCCGCCCCAGAGTTTCTCTCCTTACCTGTCCGGCACCAGCATGGAGCCCCCAGTACCATGGAAGGGAGGAGCTGACCAAAACAAACAGAACAGGGAAATTGAAGGCAGAGGTTCTGCACAAAGTACCGGTACCGGTTACTAGTGATATTTATACTGGGGACACAGTACTTAAATCTTGAATTCCGTACATTGCCGTTAATTGGCCGTTAATTGCTTATAATGCCGGGTCCAACAAAAACAAAAGCAGAGAACCGAATGCAATCTCGGATAGTGTGGCCATTGTTTCCCCACTAAGTGCAAACCCCACTATTCCCGGGGGGCTGGGATTATTCTGGGACTACGGGTAAAGTGGATTGGATGCGTGTGAAAGATCTCACAGGATTTGGGCTATAAAGCAAGGAGTTTGTGTGTGAGTGACAGGGCAGGCAGGGAGAGGGAAGCATCGGGTTCATGCACACAAAGGCTCAGTGTTACGGACTGGCTCCCCACTTTAGGCTGCTAAACCCTTTGTACATCCCGATGGGCGCTATTAGCATTAGCCCAGCGCTAGGTATGGGGGATGCGGGACAGAAATCCAGGGAGCGGGCCCGGCCTTCTTAGCGCAGGCAACGGATAAAGGTCTTTTATCACATGGCGGGACTGTGGTAAAAAGAAGCACAATGCTCCTAGTGCGCAGGCGCAAGATGGCTGCTGGAAAGACTGCAACCTGCACGGAATCTCAGCTTTGTGGCGCAGAGAGAGGGATAGACTGCGATAGACTGCGATTTGCTAATGCTTTGCTTATCCTCATCTGGGGCTTTAACTGAACGCATCACAACACGATGCGGGGGTGCCCTCAGTCTAATAATACGGCTATTCATTCACCCCCCCACCCAAGTGACACCCATTTACTTAAACCTCGAATCTGTCGTTTCCCACTGGCTCAGGCAGGTGCGACTGGGAGGCGTTTGGCTAGTGAATCGGTATTTAGCTAAAGTGTGATGGTGCACTAAACGCGACTAATCGCGCATTTGCCAGTTTTCCGTTGTAAGTGCAGCGTGATTTAATAGTGAATAGTGTGGGAGAATTGCTGCGAGGTATTTGCAACACAAACACAGAGATAGAAATACCTGCTACAATAATAGCAGCACAAAACTGCGAGCGATGCGATTCAGGGCAAAGCTGCAGAGAGGGCTGAGTGTAAGGGGCGCAGTGCTGGGGATGCAGCAGGAATCGCTGCCTATCGCCGGTCGCTGTGTGTAACCCACACGGGCAGGAGGGAGAGGGGAATGGGAAGGAAATCCGCCGCTTTTCTCGCTCTGCAATAGAGTCGGAAACAGGAAACTGCACCTGGTGTAACCGCCGGGCATGTGTAGCTAACAGCGGCAGGTTGGGTAGCGGGACAGCGTTAAATCGCTACAGCCGCCTGGCATTGCTACTGAGGCGCTGCCTTTCCTGGACTTGGGAAGAAACAAATCCATAAACAACACAAACTGCTGGGAATGTCCGGCAAAGCAGGGCCTGGGGCAGCTAGTTACTAAGCACATACACAAACATCCTCTGGGGAAAGGGAATCCTCTCGGACAAAGCCGAATACAAACACCAGAGCCAGCTGGGATTCCCAACATGTCTGTGCGGAAGCGAAGCGCGATATGCTCAGCACACTCCGTGCAATTCCGACTGTATTTTCGTGCGCATCTTCGCTCAGGCTGACTTGACTTGGTGGGTACATGGGACAATCTTCAGGCTGGAGCTGTCTGAGAATATGTTTTGCTGCAGCGCAAACATGTGCTACTTAGTGCATAGAACTGTGATCTTCTGCAACCCCGTTAATCTCATAGGAACCTTTAGCTTTCGCAGGATTCTGTGAGCCACATCCACACTTAACGCCAATGGTACTGAATCACTGTTACCTATGTTATTGGTGTTAAATGTATGGATAACTAGCAAGTTATGGGTCTTTTCTGCCATACCCCTAAGATCAGAGTTTGTTCATGAAGGACAAATAATTAGCATCGATCGTTGTATTCCTTCCAAATAAAGCAGTAAAGTCACAATTTGTAGTAATGATGGGTGTGTATAAACAAGGCCAGTTCTCATCTTTCCATTAATACGGTTTGTTCCAATCTCGATCTCATTTGATCTGTCCCTCAATAACAATTCAATATTTTTTAACCAATTATATGTACAAAGCCAGTCAGTACCGCATAAACATGAAATCTCAGTTTTTATCACACATTTAAGTACAGAAATGAAAACATGAACAGGAATCTTCAAGTACTTTGAACTGTGTGCGTGTTTATATATACATATATGTGTATGTATGTATGTATGTATGTATGTATGTATGATGAGATGAGTAGCAACTCCCATCTCTAGAATAGGGCCCAATGATCAATCTCACTTAGGCCAATAAACAAGGGAATCTTTAAGGCACACGGGCTATTGTGCGTTGGACATATTACATAGACAGTGATTGATCACCTATGATGTATGCTGGCACTTCAAGGCGAATATTGATTACGGCTTTGGCTACTCTTACGATTGTATAAGAATAACAGCTTCTTTAACCCCTTCCTTTCCAAGAATCTCAGCACTGGCTCAGGGCCAAATCATAAATCGCCGTCTACCTCGTTTCAGCACAGTTTAATACATATTAAGCATATATGTAAACGGTACAATATTGTTTTAAGAACAGATATACTGTTGGGAAAACTGGTTACTAACAATGAACAAATGACTGCTGCTGTCTTTCACCAGACTGAAGGATTTCCCAGAAGAGGAATGAAACGGGATACCAGGAATATGTAAAAGTAACGGTTTAATGACTATAAGCGAGAAGAGAAAGCAATAGAATTGTGCTTCTTTCATTTGTAGACTGGAGACAATGAAATGATGTGCCACGAATTTCCTTACCAACATTACACTCAATGATCAGCAGACACCAGGCTGGATCCAAGCCAGTCTATTGTCAACTCTCTGGGCCAATATATTGAAGATGCAAGGAGCTTGATCAGAGCAGATCTACTGGTGGCTAAACTACAACCCCTAGTACCCCCTGACTAATTGGCTATGGAGGTAGATTAGGAGATGTAGTTCTGTCACAGCTGTGTGGGGGCAATAATCAAAAACCTTTCAGATAATTATGAAAATGGTCCTTGAAGAGATGTAAGAAACTCATTATTAACTGAAGGGGGGGGGGGTCATTTTACCAGATAATAGCAATATTATTAGTTTTAATTTAACACTGCAAACAGCTGGTACTTCCCAAACAAGTTGTGGATTTTACACTGTACTTAGGAGAGTTAAAAACAAACACACTGTGGGCCCTTATTGCTTGGAACCATACTGACTTGATGCTGACAAACAGACTTGTGCCCCTGGGACTCCTCAAGGCTGTGCTATCAAACTGACAATTCGGATAGATTTTTGGGAAAAATAATTAAAAAAAGAATGAACCTTAACAATCATTTGTGAGTGCATGAAACACAATAATTTTCATTATAGTATTTATAAATATATCATACAATACTGTCTCCTGTTATGTCATATACCAATATGGCATTGTTCAACACGCAGAATGCCAACTGATTCTTACAAAAGCGAATCATTTATACAAGTCACTAAAATAAAACGGTAATACCCGCTTTCTTTAGGCAAAGATTGTAAAACTGGAAAACAATGCGTTTCTTTTTTGTTTCATGATTTTTTTTTCATAACTTGACCAATTCTGTGCAGCGACAAATGAACCAATTTGCTTCCAGATATGCCATCTGGGGTGCTGGGTGCTCTGGTAGTAAATTGGGTGCCAGGACAAATGAAATATGAAAAAAAAAGAAAGAAATCAACATGGCTAACGCTATTCACAGTGAAATGGCTACATAGATGCGTCTCTATGTATCTCTCGGCTGGATGTGACAAGATGATCGCTTTCTATTAGTCCACACACAGAAAAGAGCTGGTGGTGGGTCTGTTCCCAAGAGATCCCCCTTGTACTCCAAATGACTTAATCCACCGTTTGTCTGGTCTTGGATCCTTCCCAAACACAACAAGCCCAGGGCACGGTAAGCCAACAAGCAGAGCTATCAAAGAGGGCACACAATATATCCAGCAGGGTGAGATCCATGCGATGCCAAGGGTATCCACTGGAAGTGCACAACTTGTACATCCAACATGATCATTCCTAACTGCCACCCACATAGTGTAGCTACGGTTTGTATATCCACAGTGGCCCAACAATGCCCTGTTCCAAGGTCAATAAAGCCAATGCCTCATCCATCCAAAAGTATCCTCCCCTGCATCCAGCGCGACATCCACATCCCATACCATTGGTTAGCCAACTAAATAACACTTTCAAGAGTCTTTCACTGTAACCTTTAAATAATAATCCTCTGGATTCACTCCTGGGCGATATATGGTTTCACTACAAAGAAAGCGATTTGGACAAAACGCCACACATATTAGCATCTAGAAAGCTGCAATGGTATGGAGAGATCTAGGAACCAGGCGGTGCGCCAGTCCTCCCATCCCTAGGGGGCGCCCTCATCCCGAAGAGATGGCAGAGGCTCCGTTTAAGGATATTTTCCTTGCTCTGTTGGCGAAGGGGTTCTGGTGGCTGCTGCTGGAGCTGGTTCCATTCATGGTGCTGGAGATGTGGGGGAACTGTGGGTGCGGGGACTGCACAGGGGTGCTGGGGCTTGGCATACAGGAGGAGGTGGAAGGCATGCCGCCACCCAGGCTGCCCGCTTTGTCGCTGCCAGAGTCACTTTCCATGTCCCCGCTAGTGTTGGTTATCCTGTCGGTGTGTGGGTTTATCTTCATTCTTTTACAGGTCGGTCTTACTCTGTACTTCAACGGAAGGGGCCCGTTCTGCAAGGGAAATGGAGAGGTTAGAGAAAGGGCAATCGGTGTGGCAACTCTACTGAAGCAAGCATGGCTACTTACCCTTCTCCAGGTGTAGATATAAGCAATATCCATTAAGGTGTAATAGTCCTTCAGCGGTTCCTCCTCGTACATCACATCGATCTATGGGGAAACACAATGTGGCCTCAGTGTCTCATAGGGAAGGGGAGAGGGGCTTTGCGCATAGCAGCGACTCGCAAGCGGAGCCCATCTATGGCAACGTGTTGGCACCAACCGTATCGGCCGGTACGAGCCTGCCCAGTCCGGTACATATGACACCGAGCATATTAATGCTGTATCTTGTTACTGGCTGGCCAGTTACTTACCTGGAAATTGCTGGGGATGTCCATCTTACTTCTCAGGAACTTCCTTAGATGCATGACTGTGAGGGCGGCTGGGCAGCGCAGGTAGCGCTTGTCATTGGCCTGCAATGGGGACACAGCACGCAAAGTAAATGCACAGCCCACAACTACTGTACATGGCGCTCCGGTCTCAGGCTTTAATAGTATCCCTTTCTAATAAATGCTGGTGCCCGAAGTGTTTCTGTATAGCTGGCACTAAAGCCTATAGGATCATCCAGTCTCCGTTCATATATCCCTTGTAGTAACATTGATTGTACAGTAATATCCTGGCAGCAAAGTTACGTTAAAGGTCGCCGAACCCTCCTGGTCCATTAACAGTCAACTAATGAGGGGATCCCATTTTCCAATAAAAGCCACCCACTCAGATGCCACTAAAGTCATCACTAAAAGACACCATTGTATCCCAGACTGAGAGAAACCCAATCCGCAATGGATGGTGTTTTTACCTCTTCCTTGGATTTCTCTTTGTCTTTGCTTCCCTTCCGATCAGCCCTGGGGAAGGAGGAAATAGAATATTGACTCCCGACGCCAAGCAGAACCCCCAAGTGCATAGACACATACAAATAGCGGTTAGGGGCCACATGGGATCTTACCTGTTTTGGTCAAAGAACTCGATGGACAAGCTAATGATCTCATCGTCCGTAATGATCCTCTTGTCCTCGTCTGCGACCTCTCCTCTATCCTCGTTGGAGCCATTGGAAGCTGCAAAACATGGAATATCTGTTTAATGCCGTTATCCCAAAGGCCTGCCATGCCAACCTCACCCGTCCCAATACATTCTGCTACACCGAATACTCTCCTAAATATTGTTCTTACTGCTGGGTGGCCCAGAACATACCACTAAATGGGGCTCCATCACCATATATATCACCATCACCATATATTCCAATATGAACTGCAAACCCAGCATCACTGCCCCATGGCAATTGTTCTTGCACTTATCCAATGCCAGCTTTACCCATAATAATGCAGAAGCCAAATCACCTTCCTGACAGTCTCCTTGTCGGTATAACTCTACTCTAAAGGACTGGCGATTGTGCCAGAAATCTTACTAGCCTGAGCTCTGCTTTTCTGGAGACAGGGGAATCTGTTCTAGAGAAGGGAACTGCTGCCATTGCACCTAAGGCTGCTGGGAGTAAGTAAGGAGTTGGAGTTACCATCTGCAGAAGGATGAGCAGCATAAAAGTCTCTTCTCCTCTTCATTTCACCTGCGAGAGACACGGACGCGTTAGGGCACTGCTGACAAAGGGACTGGTGCCCCAGGGACAGACAAGCGATACTTACCTTTGAAAAGCCCTGGCACCAACTTATACACAATATCCTGAAGGGTTTTGTCTGCCCTAAAAAAGGAAAACAAAAGCCATGAGCATTGGCAAAGGCTTGAATCTGGGCTTCATATGCACCCTAGGGCTGATGTAATGAACCTATCCGAAGTATACAAAGCCATTTTAACCAATAAGATGTTTTGTACCAAACCGGCGGCCAGTAATTGATTATAATTATATTAATTATAGCTAAATCGACTGAATGTCAATAACTCATTACATGATCCTAAAACAATTCCAAAACCTGTGGCTCTTCTTAAGGTCCCCTCATCTACATAGGATTATAAAATATATTAATATATATATTTACTTGAAAACACCATCGATTGTAAGACATTTGAACCTAATCAATTACTATCATCCTATGTATATTAGCTAGAAGCAATGCAAGTACCTTCATTGGCCAGGATGGTGTTATTTAACCATTAAAATACTTAATAAGTTTGTAGCAGACTGTGGTAAGGTATGAATGCCATACTGGGCAGATACATAAAATGAAATCGCACCCGACAAAACACACAAGCAACAGATTTCCTCAACAATAAAAATACTATAAAAAAATTCTGTGAAATAAGACTAAATATTAGCTACTGTCTGCACCCTACATGCGGCCTTTACACACCTGATGTTGAGAAGGGGCCTGGTTTTATGTACTTGAACATCACAGATCGGACAGTATTTGCTGGTCTCCAGATACCGAACGATGCAGGTTTTACAAACTGTTACAATTTAAACAGGGATAAGTTAGTACCGAAATGGCAATTATAGTAAGGAACGATCTCCGAGTGGATTGGGGGTGCAGTTTATCGAAAATCAATCTATTATCCGGAATGTCCTGAAAAGCCTAGCTGTGAGGGAGTAGAACAAAGACCTGAATATATTTACAGGGGTATTTTGGAAAGCGTATGGGGGGTCCCTACAGGAGCGTACGGGGGTCCCTACAGGAGCGTACGGGGGTCCCTACAGGGGCGTACCTACAGGGGCGTACGGGGGGTCCCTACAGGGGCGTACGGGGGGTCCCTACAGGGGCGTACGGGGGGTCCCTACAGGAGCGTACGGGGGGTCCCTACAGGAGCGTATGGGGGGTCCCTACAGGAGCGTATGGGGGGTCCCTACAGGAGCGTATGGGGGGTCCCTACAGGAGCGTACGGGGGTCCCTACAGGGGCGTACGGGGGGTCCCTACAGGGGCGTATCGGGGGTCCCTACAGGGGCGTATGGGGGGTCCCTACAGGAGCGTATGGGGGGTACTTACAGGAATGGAGACATTCGATTATGGTTGTAGCATCTATGAAGTATCCGCCACACAGCACACACATGAGGTGTGGGTTTAACTCGGTAATTTTAATCCTGGTGGTCCGATGCATTTTTGCGGTGGAAGTGGGGTCTCTGAAAGAAAGAAACCAGGGGGCTATTACCATGGGAATGGGGCAGAGTCAAGGGGCTCCCTGAAAAGGACTGGCATTGCAGTTATTTATGTGCCAGATCTCACACCCCGGCTGTTACCGAATTACCCGGAGCCCCAGGTTTTGCCCCAGTCCCGAAGTCAACGAATAACCCCCCCCCCCAGAGCATTCCAGCAATGAGCGCCCAGCTCTGTTTTACAGATAGTCCGAGAGCCATAAGGGCTCAATCCCGCCAGCCACCATGGGAAGCCTCTAACCCACCGCGGTACGGCCAGGATCGGGCAGAGGAAGGCTGCAGGTGAGCTCGGCGCTGAGCAACAGAGGCTGCAAAGTCGCAGGGCGATTTCACTATAGAATGGCACCTCAATGAAGGTAGGATACGGGTCCGGAGAGAGGGCACCGACAGCTCCCAGTCCATGAGACGATCTCTCCGTTTATTGCTGAAAGGAAACGCATTGCCTTGTGCTGGTGCCAGAGCTTCAATCCCCCGGTTACCATAGCAACCTGCACTTACACTTGGCACCCTGCCACCGCCTGGAGATGGGAGGGAGACCCAACGTTACGGGCTGCCGGGGGGCTGCCAGGACAAGTACCTGGGCGACTTAAGGCAGGTGCCTGGGACCTTAATCCTTTCCTTACAAGGACATCGACATTCAAGCCTGAACTCTCTCTGTAGCAGCAGTAGTGCAAGGTTGAGGGGGGATTTGAAGGAAGGAGGGCAGATCAATCCATCCACAACGTACCTAGGCAGATGATCACTGCCAATCAGTAGGGTGATTCAGCTGGAGCAGAACCCCACAATAGCCAGGCTCCTGCACAATAATAGGTCGGTACCAGCAGGGGCCTAGTTAGGAGCTTTCTTGGGTGTCGGGCACCAGAAGGGGTTGTGAGCACCTAGGCATCCTGAAACTGGAAGAGATTTCATAATCCTCTGGGATATTAGATAAGGATAGCAGCAACTAGAAGCAGCGACAGTGAAGTTCTCAGCTCAGAATCATGGGAGAGGCTGTTGGCACTGTGTGAGAGTGTGTGCAGGAGCAGTACCCAAGCCCCCAGGCTGGAGCAGAGGGGTAACTAAGGGCGGCGGGGACAATAGGAAAGGATGGCTGCTGAGGTATCCGGGAGAAGGATTAGGGGATACCGGCTAGAACAAGCAGATAGAGAGAGAGTGCAAGCAGCAAGATTCAGGGGCTTCCAAGAGGGGGAGGGGGAGAGAGAGGACAGGAGCTGCACAGGGAGAGAGAGAGAGAGAGAGAGAGAGAGAGAGAGAGAGAGAGAGAGAAGAGAGAGAACAGGGAAAGTAAGAAGGGAGGAGAGACACAAAGGACTGGCTAGGAGAGAGGAAGAGAGAGGCAATGAACACCGACAGGGCCCAGGCCTGGGGGAGGGTCCAGCTGGCTCTACCGGGGAGATTTGATCATGCACAGACACAGGGAAAGGCACTGCCGCCTGGGAAGCAAACACACAGCAACTGCAGGCAGGGGGGCGCTTGAAGGGGGAGGGCGTCTAAAGCAATTATACATTATATACACACACACACACACACTTATATACATATATACATACACACAGGTGGCCGCAGTAGGAGACACACACATTCCCACACTCAGGTACAAAAGGGGCAGGAATAGAAGCACGGGCAGTTACTTGACACAAACAATACACGCTAGTGGGAGCGGTGCAGTGACCAATGGGAAAGCTCGGCGCACAAATGCCACTGGCAGCCCCTCCCCCCGGTCTCTATTACCCCCCGCCTGACCCCACAAACCGCAGCGGCTAAAGCGGGTTAACCCTGCCGGGCCCGGCACAAGCTGCTCCCCTGTGGGACTGGCCCTCTGGCCGGACACTTAGCCACAGCAGTGCCCCTCTAACGCCACAGGGCATGGCACATATGAGCACATGGCACACCATGCCCGCCTGCTGGCACTACAGCACCTACTCTGCTAAATCAGTAAGGGCAGTGGTCGGAAAAAAAAATCATTTTCGGCTTCCGTGGGAACAAAAAATAAATAAATGTAACAAATTCGTTTTTAAAATCAGGTAATACAAAGTATGGATGCAAAAGCGGCAGCTCCGGGAGATGTATGTGATGGGCTCAGCTCCGGGCTCTGGGCAAGCACTGCTCTCAGCTGCACCTCATGGGCAGGGAATGGGCGCAGGGGAATGGGCGCAGGGGAATGGGCGCAGGGGAATGGGCGCAGGGGAATGGGCGCAGGGGAATGGGCGCAGGGGAATGGGCGCAGGGGAATGGGCGCAGGGGAATGGGCGCAGGGGAATGGGCGCAGGGGAATGGGCGCAGGGGAATGGGCGCAGGGGAATGGGCGCAGGGGAATGGGAGCAGGGGAATGGGCGCAGGGGAATGGGCGCAGGGGAATGGGCGCAGGGGAACGGGAGCAGGTACCCTTCGGGGAACTAGGCATCGGCCAATGAGAACAACTATCTTAATAGGGAAAGTTCAACTAAATGCCGGTATCAGATTTCTATATTCGGGAGATGAACTGTCCGTATGTGCGCAACGTCCCCAATATATTGGAGTAAATGACGAGGCTAGACAGCACAGGGCAGGCAGGAAAACGGGGACTGGGCGACACTGGGCACAGATTGAATGGAAATTGTCATTTCTGCCCATTTATACTGGCACATGAATAGAGCAAAGGTCGCACTCCCGGCTGGGGTAGCAGCCCTAGCGCCTGAGCAAGTCCGGCGGAATCACCTCAATTTTATATGAGTAATATTGTATATCATTCACTTGCAGGGGGGGCACTCTGGAAATTTCCAAAAGAACAAACGGGGAAATATAGTAAATTGTATTGTCTTTTTGGCCATCCAATGGAACACTTCGCACAGCGGAAAATCGGGTACCATTCCTTATATATATTCCTATAGTTCATACCCAACAAATGCGATAAATGTAGGTACTTAGGGTTTTCCAGCCTGAGTTTATCCAACACTACAGATCCAAACATGCCTGACCTACTGTCATGTGGCGCACAATTCCCTTTAATATGGCAACTCCAGACCGCACAGTCCCTTTAATGGAAGCGACTTGAATCGCTCAAGTCTTTAACTTTATGCATCATATTCACCTTCATTATTCTCATTTGGATCTACTTTAACTCTTTCTGGCACAAACCCAACAGCTTAGAACACACCAAGAACATAAGTAAAGCTTATATATGAGGGGCACTTGAATAGCCCCAGTCAGCTGGTTACTGTAACACAACGAACTACTTGGCAAGGCAGCTGACAAACAAGTTGGGGGTCTGAGAACTACATGTCAGGCTGAGGAAAACCGGGGCAAGATTCCTTACAATGAGCCCTTACACTGGCCAAACGAGAAGGGGTTAAGCAGCGCGGCTAGGAGATCTATCACTTTGGCTCCTAGCTGGGGGAGACTAGTACAAGGCAGTAATGTGCATGTACAATTAGCGCTTGTTAGGCAAAGACCTGGCCGGGCTGTTGATAGGATACACGCAGGGACTGTATGAGAGCAGTAAGACAGTCGCTACATTGCAGCCAGGTACTTGTTATTTCAGGAGGTTATTGGCGGCCCAAGGATAATGAAGACTTTTCCATTCGCACAATCCTATTGCTGATCTCACCTTCCGAATTTTCGCACTGAGCGATACAAACAACGTGTAGAATTCGCAGCTTCTTTGATTTTCCCCTTTTTAAATTCAAGCACATTTCAGCAACATTTTTTTTTATATTTTAAACAATCCCTATTACGTTTCGGCTTCAATATGCAAGCATAACTCCATATTATTTGCCCTTTTTATTTCAGCCCCCAAATATTTCAGATTACAAATTCAGCACATTCATGTTCAGCCTAAGCCCTTGCTGTGCCAAACAGGATGGTGAGTATTGAATGAAGGCAACACACAGGAGCACTGGCAGAGCTAGAAGCACCGAGTCGCTGTCACATTGCAGTGCCCCAACATGTGCAACTACACAGCACTGCCCAAACTGACAAGTGAGCACACGGAGCAAACACAGACACATGCTTTCAATCAGTTCTTAGTTCTTCTCCTGTTGCAGGAATGACAAAGCCAGGCCCCGCATAGGCACATTATATTCTCTATCCCAGCTGCCTGGCGGGGCAGATTTATGGCACAGGCTTATTGTAATAGGCTAAAGAGCTGGCCGGGAGATGCCAGGGCACATCTATAGCAAGCGATGCCCCCCTAGCCCCTAGAGTTGGGGCCCAGTGCGAGTATACTCAGGGGGCCCACAGTGTGAGTATACCCAGGGGGCCCACAGTGTGAGTATACCCAGGGGGCCCACAGTGTGAGTATACCCAGGGGGCCCACAGTGTGAGTATACCCAGGGGGCCCACAGTGTGAGTATACTCAGGGGCCCAGCCACAGTGTGAGTATACTCAGGGGCCCAGCCACAGTGTGAGTATACCCAGGGGGCCCACAGTGTGAGTATACCCAGGGGGCCACAGTGTGAGTATACCCAGGGGGGCCACAGTGTGAGTATCACAGTGTGAGTATACCCAGGGGGCCACAGTGTGAGTGTGAGTATACTCAGGGGCCACAGTGTGAGTATACTCAGGGGGGCCACAGTGTGAGTATACTCAGGGGGCCACAGTGTGAGTATACTCAGGGGGGCCACAGTGTGAGTATACTCAGGGGGCCACAGTGTGAGTATACTCAGGGGGGCCACAGTGTGAGTATACTCAGGGGGGCCACAGTGTGAGTATACTCAGGGGGGCCACAGTGTGAGTATACTCAGGGGGGCCACAGTGTGAGTATACTCAGGGGGGCCACAGTGTGAGTATACTCAGGGGGGCCACAGTGTGAGTATACTCAGGGGCCCAGCCACAGTGTGAGTATACTCAGGGGCCCAGCCACAGTGTGAGTATACTCAGGGGCCCAGCCACAGTGTGAGTATACTCAGGGGCCCAGCCACAGTGTGAGTATACTCAGGGGGCCCAGTAAGGCAGGCAGCACAGAGTTAATGGGAAGAAAGCCACGGAAAGGACACAGCATGGTATATACTGCGGGTAGAAATGAGGCCGAGTGGCACTGCTGGGGCACAATATGAGACAATATAAGACAATATAGTAGAATATAGTGGAACAGCACACAGGGATACACCGATATAATGATACAAACAGAATGAGGAGCCGCACGCATGGGCACACAGAAGATGCCATGTTGATTTGCTCACGTGTTCCCCTTGCCCCCCCCTCACCCCATTGCAACCCCCCAACCACCTGTGTACCCCCTTTCCAGCCTCCTCTATTTACACCCCACCCCCCCTACTCCCCCTCCCCTTTATTTGTGTGCAGGAGCAGCCAGCCCCCCCTCCTCCCTCTGCTCACGGAGACCCCACCCCCACCGAGGGGGGGGCGCCGGGGGAGAGTTGAGCACTTACCGTTCGGGTGCTGTTGCTGGGGGGTCCGGGGACAATACGGTGCCCGGGGGGCGCTCAGCGGATGAGCAGCAGCAGCCCAGGGGCGGCCATCTTGATGTGAGCTGCAGACGCTGTCAGTACAGAGAGCGCTCTCCGCACATCCCCCAGGCGCAGTGCCGCCTCAGCGATGGCTCCAGTTACCGCTTCCTGCCTGGCCCCCGCACCGAGCCCCCCGCACCGAGCCCGCACCGTTCCCGCCTCTCGCTTCCCGATCGGCCAGTGGCGGAGGTTATACCATCCCCGGCGCTTTGTCCCGGTCGGGCTGCTTTCTCCGTGCAAGTCTCTCCAGCTGCCGGTGCCGGGCTCACTCCGGCTCCCTGTATCAGTGCGGAGGTGTATGCGGCTGGCTGGGCGCTCTCTCCCCGGCTGGCTGGGCGCTCCGTCTGCTGGAGCCTCACACTGAAACTGACACCGTCCCCAAAATGGCTCGGAGTCCGCCCGCTCCCCCTCCCAGCGCGGTCACGTGGCTTCATTCCTTAAGGGCGGCCTGGGAATGAGTGCAGCACTCACACTCACACTCCTGGCGCCTCCGCCTCACACTCACACTACTCACACCGCTTGTGTATTACCGGCACATCTGTGTGGCCCTCTCCGTGCCCCTATACCCTGTGTGAGCGGCTCCCACACCGACTGTGGCTCCGGGGCACTTAGCGCTATCGTGTCGTTTTAGCGTCGCCTCAGCCGCTCTACTTTGGGTTATATGCAGGCAATGGGGCCCCCTTATTCTGCGCCACATAAACACAAAACATTCACAAAACCTGCTGACAAGTATTCCGCTCATTTCCAACACAATCTGGATATTTGGAGCCATTTGCCCCAGTGCCGACAGGTTGTGACATTTACTAAGCAATGCAATGTGCCTACGTATTTATCTACCCCCTCTGTCACTCAGGGCATGGGGCATAAATAATATATCAATGATCTGCATGCACCGGCACAGAGCTGTCAGGCACAGGGATCTGATTCATAACACTGAGTGTGTATATATATATATATTTATATCCCTCACTGTGTATTCTGGCACGTAATATTCATACATATAATGCATTTATTTCCTTGCCCCGTCTGCTCGGGTAAGACAAGGGACTACATATACATGATTCCCCGTTTCTCTACTCACCCTTGTAACGTTTGCAGGCAGTGGGTAGTGACATATGAATATCATAAATACATTAGAAATACATTATTCTATATTTATCCCCGTAACCTCACATTTCTGGCAAAGTGTTGGAGCTGCCATATAAAATGTATTTTTACTAGCTAGTTATTACCTAAACTTTTAGTATACCATTTCATAGTTATGCTATTATTGCCCATTTATTATTGGTATTTATCTATATAATAGTACTGATTTAAAGCCATAACTTTACACTGCACGAAGGGAGTTTACGTTATATGTATATATCTTATTAGCCACATACCATAGTAGTGCAGCAGGCTATGCAAGTTGCCTTATAACAGCCATATAGTTACCAAGTTAGAGTTTCCCAGTTCCCAAGCAGCGCAGGCACATTATGGAGGTGGATTATATCATGTATATCATAGTAGGGATTTGTGGGATAATATATATTATTGTAGTAGCTAATTATCTCAGTAGCCGAGCAGTGCAGGCAGAATGTGAGGTGGTATATAATATATATCACGATAGCTGGTTATCCCAGTAACCAAGCAGTGCATACAGAATGTTGGCGGCAGCAACATATATCATGATTGTAGCTGCTTATCCAAGAAGTTGCGCATTTCTGAAACAGTATATATATCACGATAGTAGCTGATTATCCCAGTGCTGGAGCATTGTTGGTATGTTGGTAGACTGTGGTAGTTAGAATTAGATACAGTATATATCACGATAGTAGCCGCTTATCCCAGTACCGGAGCAGTGCTGGTTGGCTATGGTAAGTGGAATATTATATATATATATCATGATAGTTACTAGTTTTCCCAGCAGACTGTGGGGCTAGGAAGCTAGGACGTGGCTATCAGACACATTATAGTAGAAAGTTAATAGCCACAAAGTGGTTAGTAGGATAAGAAATAGGTGCTTTGCACGGATGAAGCAGTGTGGGGGGATCTGGCGGGATCTGCACAGGATTGGAGGGGGCAGTATTTCTATTGTTTATCTCTGGTTGCAGAGAAATGCCAGTCCCTCCGGAGTGTGTGCAAATGGCACTGCTGGCTCTTGCTTTTCAAGCTTCTGCGATTATTTTATCCCTGCAAGATTTTCGTGACACGACTTCACCACATAGATCAAAAGGGGAGGGGGGTGTGGACGGGCCCCGGCTGCTGATGCGTGTGACCCGCTGGAATAGGCGCCGCCCGATCCGGGCAGAGGGAGGAGGATCGGCAGGAATGTGCGTCGGGGGCGCAGCCAGGGGGAGAGGATTCCGCTGTAGCCGGGCAAAAACCAGCCCTGACCCACTTACTCGTCCTGCGGAGTCTCAGCTTCTTACTTGCCCAGTTTTTTAATCAACTGCCCTTTTCACTTGCAAAATCGCATTGCTACATGGCATTTATAGAACGTTGGCTTTCTGTCTCATCTGGGCATTAACCCCTAGGCTAGCAGATAACTGGGGTAAACGCAGGCTCATACTGCATTCCCTGGGCGACCAGGCTAGCACTTATATGCTGTAACCGTATCGGGTAGAGCTGCTATTTAGTCTGCGTCTATATGTGTGTACAAATCATTCACTTTTCTTAACGTCGTGAGAGGGCTGACACACAAACACAAAAGCAGTGTGTTCTACATCCAAACTAGTTCTAAATACTCTCCTTAATTATCTATGTGATAAACAAAAAATGATATATTATTCTATTCCCGTTTGCCCTGGAAAGGATTTTCGTAAAAAAATAAGTACTCGATGAATTTGTGTTTAGGAAATAAATGCGGAATCGAGGTGAAAATCAACCCAGTTCCCCAAACGGTTAATATCTTATGTTTTTTATTGTATCAGTTGCACAGATTGACGCCTTATAAAAACGGAAACTTGATACAATTTACCAACCAGAAAAATAATGCTACAGCTTGCAAAGGGCTGGCAAATTTTAGTAACTGGCCAAACAAGCTACAGGATTATCCCCTATGATAGCTACTTATATTAACATTTAAAATAAGAAAATTATTGAATAAATCTTATCTATGCAGATATTTGTAAAGAGGCGTGAGGAAGCATTTTTGGCAATGACAGAATTCCCAGGAAGGATAAATGATTTCCTTTAGAGATTAGTGTCAGGTTGCAGATTTTTGTGATGCCTTTAGGATGTGACAGAATTCTTGCAGATTACTGGAAACATGGTGTGCTTACACATTTATATTTACTTATCAGCCCACATGCAAAGGCTTGTTTATTAGAATAAACCAGCAGCTCAGAGAATATGCATCCAGGTTTTTATTGCAATGATGATACAAAACAGCATACAACAGCAGGTAGATTACAGGATATGCATTAAAAAAACAAAACAAAAAAATTTCCGAAGGAAGAGACCGAGGCGGATGGATTCTTGACTGTTACTGGATACAAAAAAGGTCACATCTGAGAAGTCCTCTCTAGGCTTTTGGCTGCATCTCTAAGCTTTCCTAACAAATCCTACAAATGGAAAAAACTTATTAAGTATAAAAAAGCTACAAGTTTAACCATATGCTGCTGAAGGCAACAAAATATACAATGTAGTTAGTATATGAGAAGCCCTGCTTATTACTCCAATACTAAGTGCATATTTTCTTGAACTAAATGCATTGCTGGAATACACTTTTTTTGAACAAAGCAAAGGAAACAAGTAAAAAATAAAAGCCATGGTTTGGCAGCAGTTCGTAGCTATAGAAATAATATTTTTATAGAATTTTGTGTTGTGCTTACTTGGAAAGGGTTGAACTTGATGGACTCTGGTCTTTTTTCAACCCTATGTAACTACTATGTAACTATGCGCAACAGTCAAATCACACAATGTAGAATGGAAAGCCTACACATTTCTTATGAGAAAGCTTAAGCACTTCTTCAAAGTGCATAGGTATTTTATAAGGCATATTTATGACAATGAAAGTGGTGGCAGTAGTGTCTTTAATGAGAGTTTCAATCAATAACCAGAAAACTAATTTTGAGTGACTTTGTTGCAAATTATAATTTCCTGTGTAAAGATTGTGGTGCAGTTTCTCTCTCTACAACCATGCAACACCATAGGGTGCAACACATCCTGCAAATCAGATTTAGGGAACATTTTTGGAGACCTGACTGGCATCTTCTATTCATGCTTTGAGGACTTGGTGTCGATATTCCATAGAATCTTGTGGACATTCCGACAATTCTTACTTTTAATAACACGACGCAAGAAGTTAAATTAAGGTATTTCTAATTTAGGATTATAAAGAAAAAATGAGAAACTGAGTATGTTTAATATTTTACCAACAAAACTAATAAATGGTATCGGGTGGTACACTACTGACATAAAAACTCACAGACAAACAATTCCAGGGATACAATTATAGACCTGCTACTTGAATTTTGCTGAAAAGTGTCCGACGAGGCCTAATATACATTTATAATTCTGCAATTCCAAATATTCTCAAAAACCTATGGATCTACTTAAGAAAATAAAACTATACCTGCAATTGTTCCATGGAACAATTAAAACTAATGTCTGGCTTTTGGTTGGCATCAGAACTCTGAAAGGAAAGGACAGCAGCATTTAATATTATAACAATTACAAACAAACCAACACAACCCCAAGCTTCTGTGTAACTGGGCCTCAATTACCTCTACAGTTAAATTAACTAAATAGCCAGGTCGGTAGTGTCGGTACAGCTGGTTGCTCTGAAATATAAAGAAGAAAATCAGACACACGGATATAGGGTTAGACTAACGATTGGGTAAGTGCCTTGTCTTAGTACCTTTATTTGGTATTGAAGACGCCAAGTAACATCAGTGATGTGTGGAGGGGAGGTCCCTATACTAAATACAGGAAAATAAAGTGAGAGCTAAACTCAGTAGAAATATCTCCATGTATCTAACACTGGGTTTAAAAGGGAACTCACCTTCCAAGTAGGGTTTCCAAAGATTCCTTATTTTTCTGAAACATATTAAAACAAACACATGTCCTTATCTTAATACATATGAAATAAATAAAGGATACAAAAGGATACAAAATTCATCTTGTAATTTGAACCTGGTATTCAGTCCAAAAGAGTTCTGTTCTGTCTTTGTCAAATTTACAGTCTTCTAGGAAGGTGCTGTTGGGAGAGGGAACATGGGATTGTAAGAGCAGGGAGGCTCAGCCCACTGGGGAGGGAAGGGCACAAGCACACAAGCACTGTACCTTAGGCCTGCTCTGTCTGCATTGTGCTTCACTGCCTCCAGAATACAAGTTGTGGCTGCAGCATGGCAGTGCTTAACGAGTGCTGGCTCAATGGGCTGCAGCTCTGCATCATCTAAGCAATACAGAAATAACAGTGAATGGGAACAATTATATTCTGCTGTGGAATATGTACATATATATTGTGTACTCTGGACACACAAGGGGCACACGCTGACTTCAGATAGACAGTGAGAATCCTTGGCCACACACACAAATCACTTGTAACAGGTCTCTTGTAATATTCTAAAACGAATTCGCAAGCATTCGGGACATTAATGGATATGCACACCGCAGCCCTCGACAAAACATTGCGTCTGCCAAAACCCCGAAAAGTATCGGCGCAGTGTTACAAGTACTGAAGTTAAACAAAGTAGCGCCAAACGATTCTCTGGCAACAATGTATCAGTGACAGAGGCTTACTAACGATCGCTTGTGTTACAGACGCATACTAGCACAGCTACACAGCAACGCTTAACAAACGTTTCACTATGTATTTAATGCCTTTTTGGGCCAGTACAAACGAGACTTTAGATGCTCAGAACGCTGGAGCGATCTTTGCACAGCCCTTTCCATAAATAAAGCGATTGCTTGTGAGTTGGAATGTAATACACGTCTGTGCCACTAGTAGTGACTGCACTCACCAACACTTCCACTGGAAATCAAACCGCTCCACCTTAACAATCAGGTTATATTTCATCCCAGAGAAAAGCCCCAGCACAGCGAGAGGGCACAAGCCTTAGCCCAACAGGGCACAGCAGCCACGGCCTAATTTATAGCCCTGCATGGAATGCAATCATCCGCTGGGAGTTTCCATTAATCCGACCGCGATATAAACATTGGGGAACACAAAAGCAGTGAATATGGCTGCCATTAAACCAGCTACTATAATGCAGCTTTATATCTAAGTTCCGAAGCAAGGACCTCCCACTGATTACTAGGAAATATATATCCCACTGCCCCTCTCCTGCAGCTAAACGGGCACATTTATATAGAAATGACCGACAACATTCCACCAACACATTCATCAGTCTTTAGGC
Source organism: Xenopus tropicalis (assembly GCF_000004195.4). NCBI lineage: Eukaryota > Metazoa > Chordata > Amphibia > Anura > Pipidae > Xenopus > Xenopus tropicalis. Next base: position 26,852,931 of record NC_030682.2, read on the forward strand.
GCTTTCAGTGTTTTATTTGTTGTGCAAAAAACATAAAACAAAGTAGTAATATTCTGTCCCTTTTGTGCATATAAAGCCAAGTGGGGGTTGTGCCCATTACAATTGAGCAAGGAAAGCTCAATGACCCAGGTTCCTAGAAAAGGTTTCATTTTGTATTTTGGGAATTCAGTAAGCTGAATCTTTCTCTCGTTTTTGAAATATATATTTGCCCTTAGTACTTGTATTGCATTTAAAATAAATCAGATAAGAAGGAACAAAATCAGCCATTGCACCCTCACACATAAATATCCACATTCTTTTTATCCATAAATATCCATTACACTGACAAGCAAAGGCTGCATAATTCTATCTGTGATCAGTCTGCAGGGGTCTTCTAAATTACTATCTATCTATCTATCTATCTATCTATCTATCTATCTATCTATCATGTGTAACCACTTATTTTAGCTCCTGAATATGATGGGCATTAATTATGTTATGCTAAATAATTCTGGTTTATCACTACTTTCCCCTACAAGATCACAAATAAGACCCAGTTTTTCATTAAAATCAGATGTATTTGAACTACAGAGCACAACACAAGGGGGTAAAACAAAGAACCTTAAAGTGAAAATGTTACCTCATTTTTAGTCCTTAGGTTTCTTTTAACACAACTTCCCAGATTCACAAAACAGTACAAATTAACTCTTGTTTATGTATAATTATTACTCTTTTTCTGGGATAACACCTCTCAATTCGCTGAACTTTATATGTTAATATCACTCGGGGGAGAAACGACCTCCAAAATTTAGCTCAACACTCTCTTTCATGAAGCTTAAACTTTAAGTGATATTAAGACCATAAAATGAAGCTAATGTTATACAGATAAAATAGTTTTAGTAAACAGGGGTCAAGTTATTTGCCCACCACGGTGCTTTGCGTGTACCTGTCATTTTAAATTCTAGTGCAAAAATGACTGCGTTAGCACTAGAAATACTGTCCAAAAAAACTGCCCGATTTACTTAGTGAATTAGTCTATATTTAGTAAATCTATATTACATTTATACCTTAAAATGCAGAGATCTCGACTCTGAGTAAATCTGGCCCCAAGAAGGAATATTTACTAACAGATGTGGTATTGTAACATCCCCCTTCACACAAATAACTTGTGCCTTTCAGTCAGTGTGGCCCCAGGCTAAGCAATCATTGTCTGCCTGTATTTCAGATTGGGAACACTGTACTTGTTCCAGTTATATCTGACTGCCCCATCGCTGGATCTATGGTTTCCAATAGATGTATAATCCTGGACTAGGACCAAAAAGAATTTTGGTTTCTATGGGAAAAACCTTTAACAAACCACAGGTAACTTAATGGGAACAAAACAGATATAATTCCGCATAATTACCTAGCAAATCCCCAAAGCCGGTAGGAAGAGAATTCACTAAAAAGCTGACTGTTCTTTTCTATTTATCTCTTGCCTCCTGGGAGAGGCGACCATACCTGCAGCAAGTTGCAGCAGTACCTCCCAGATATGGATCTGAATGGGAACAGCAGCCAAGCAATGTGCCCAAATAAAGCCAGTGTAGGGGGGCAGCATGGGAGCCCCTGCCCCATACAGTCACTAGGGGAGACAGTCCAATCGCAGCCCTGAAGCAAGTCGCATAGGCCAGCAGCAGGACTGGCAGGCAAGCAGTACATAGCAGAGCAGCCAGGCGCTTAGTAACGTTAGTATTCGTACTGAAGCTCTTCCCACCGAACTGAGTAAACACGCTCTGTACAAAACAGTTTAACTTGTGCCACAAATGTAAGATGGAAATGATATGTACAGCAGCAGCAGCGCAATCAGAGCCAGGAGCTCCCCCCACCCCATAGAGCTCAGGAGCTGCCAAAATGTGCAGCTCTCCCGGTGCGACTGCCAGGAGGTCACATGGGGAGGGATGGGGCAGTGCTGGCACCCCGACATCAGCAGGCCGCTCACAGGGCACTTGGGGCTTGCCATCCCCTCCCCACACATACAGCAGCAATGAGTGGCTGCCCACCGTGGGACCCCACTGGAATACAAACGAGATACAGAAGAGCCCCCTCTTGGGGCAAAGCTGGAGACTTAATTGTCCCGGACAATACAAACCAGAACTGTGCCCCGTGTGAATTCTCCCACAATGGTGTCTGTGTAAAATAAATATAATGACTCTATGAAATATATTTATATAATAGCGAGTAGAGAAGATGCAAGCGGTGTATGTGCACTATAGGGAGGTAACTAGCCCTTCTGCCATACAGAGTATCCTCTCCCTATTCTATACACTGTTACTAATGCCACTTCTACAAAATGTATCTGCTACTATTCACTATTTAGCACTTATCTTGACTTCTGCTGCCCCAGTAAAATACTACAGGTCCGAGTGAAACGCATCTATACAGGGCACAACAAGCTACACCTGCAGATATAACACGGCACATAAGTCCTAGGTCCAAAACTTGCCGTGGTTAAAACAAAAGATTAAAAAACAGCACTGTTGCATACTGTACATACACGGCATACTGCTTACTAATTCAGCTGTTTGCCCTAAATTTACGTATACAATAATTAATAAGTAAATCTTGTATTTTTAAACAAACTGTGTGCTTACTATAATATTTACTATGGATTTAGAATTACACGCAAAATGTCTCTGCTATAACTTCCTTGAAATACCACATGCTACACAGTACCAACTATTCTACATAGTTATACTATTCTATTCTACTATTCCTGCAGGAGCAAACTCTACAGTATCGACTTAATACAAAAAATCTGTATGGTACCAGCGTAAGGCCAAGGGGCAAGCTCTTTCTACAGTACCAGAATTCTACCAGGAGCAAGTTCTGCACTACAAGCATTCTACCAGGAGCAAGTTCTGCACTACAAGCATTCTACCAGGAGCAAGTACTAAAGTAGCAAGTACTACACGCGTTCTACCAGGAGCAAGTACTAAAGTAGCAGGTACTACACGGGCAAGCTCTAGAGTACCAGCGTTCTACCAGGAGCAAGTACTAAAGTAGCAGGTACAACACGGGCAAACTCTAGAGTACCAGCCTTCTACCAGGAGCAAGTACTAAAGTAGCAGGTACAACACGGGCAAACTCTAGAGTACCAGCGTTCTACCAGAAGCAAAGCTACACTGTAGCAGCGACTATTACCATAAGCAAACTCTATGATTGAAAGTAAAATCTCTTGTCGCCAAGTGAGTAATATCTACAACAAAAACCATAGCATAACACTGTACAAATTAATCTTTTGTACACACAAACTAAACAAACTATAAAACCTTTGGAAAATGCATATACATACTTGTCACATATACATAAAATAAAAATATGGTTATATGTGAACTACATGAGGAAAAAAAAAAAATGAGAAACAGAAAAACAGAAAAACAACGTATGGCCAAATTCAGTAACGTTACATTAATCAAATGTAGAAAAATATAGACAAGAAAAAATATATATACTACTGTTGAATTAATCAAGTGAAATAGCATTTAGCTATTCTGAGCTACTAGTAAACTCAGTATAGGTAGAACCACTGGCCTACTGAACCTATAAAAGTGGCCCATTTAATACACCAAACGGCTGTCTACTCGGGTTATAATGTGGCTTCAGACCTGATCATAGAGAACAACTCACTGGCACAGCACAACTGCCTGTCAGCTTGGCACAATGATAAATGGTTCATTAATACAGACACGCCACAGTCACACCACAACCGTACCACATGCAATAAAGGTTATATGCAGAATAAAAACAGAAATGGACCAGCTAAATCGCCAAATTAACATGTATCTTCCCAAGTTAGGAATATTATATTTTAATAAGATATAGAACTACCAGATTCCATCGTTTAGCTGCCCCAATACAGTAAGATATGTATCTCAGAAGTTAGTAGACCGAGCCAGAACAACATGGAATCTTCAGTAAACTACTAAACTGCTAATTACTAAAATAGAGAAAGGCATTATAGGACATAGTGCAGATAAACAAAACCACAACTCAGAACATGTACTATACCAACCAGTATTATAACATATTCCTAGTACATTAAAAATATTAATTATTAAAATAGACTATTGTGCCACAATAGACAACGACCTTGCTTAACAGAGTAAAAAATGATAGAGTAAAGGAAAATAGAAAAGACTTTAAAAAATGGTAACGTTAGAGTCCATCTGTCCTTTAGTAAAGAAATATTCTAAATAATACTGCATGGCAGTCCCCTGTCAAGCACTTAGTTAAAAAGAAGCACTCAGAAATGTAATATAGGATAGCAAGAGAGAAAGATGGCGATATTTATTTAATATAAAACAGTTTACAGAATTACCAATACAACCTATAGCCAATACATTAGAGAAAGATACATACTGTAATAATACATAATACAATCCTACATAAAATCTGTTGTGGCAGTTTTCTCTATAGTCCCTAAAGTACAGCCCCTTAGTAGAGACTAAATACACTGCTTAAATAATGTACCCTACATGTCCATAATGGTCTCTAGGTAAAACAGAGCTGAATGCATGTTACAAGAAGTTTCATATACAAGAAAGAAGCCAACTACTCTATGTGAAATAAATAGGTAAATGAATAAATACGTACATATATAGAAATACTGGACCCACTGAGTTTGGATGTGGAATTTAGAACATTCTTTGTTGCATATCTGCTACACATAATCCCAATACCTAGAATACCCTCGGTATTAAAACTCTAGTACTCACAGAGCTGGAATACCGAGATCCGACCTTCTTGGCGACCAGATGTATAACATACTAAACCCATAGCCAGTACACATTCAGATTCAGTCCCTAAAGTTCCTTAGTACAAATCTAGTCCCAAAACCTACAGCGCTGCAACTAATGATGTATCTTATTTACAGTTCGGAGATTTATTAGATGCTCTGACATATCTGGGTCATACCTACCTCTCACCTTGGCCTAAGGCCCAAAACAATATTCAGTCCCTAGATTTAAGAACACACTTCCTAGTTTATAAAAGGTCCCCAGTCTGAACACTTGCAGGCCTAGTTGCCAGGGGACAGCTATCTGGGGGTTTAGTTATTGGTGGGGCCCAGAAAGCAAATATTTACTACTGGTCAGTAAAGACAAGATGGGCCCGAACATTCGCAGCTGTGCGGTACCAGCACTCTGCTCATTGTCCCAAGGTGACATATACCTACATGCATCACTTACATTGCACATTTATCAGGAGCTTAAACCAATGATGCAGTATTTAACAGATGCTGGGTACTCATAGCGCTAAGTACCCGGATACAGGGCGCAATCGGTGCCCACACAGAGAACAGGCTGATTGATACATGCAGGGCATCCCACCTTTGCACATACAGCACAGGCTTATCTTTGAAATACAAAGCATAGGTAGCTGTGACACAATGGGTGCCAGATGATTAACACATGTAGCTGCCACAGATGGGACACACTTGCGCCTAATGTTGGGCACACGGCAGCAGCTGATGCAGCACAAGTTAATGTTTCGGATGGCAGGCATAGGTTTGATAAGGGAAACACCCACTGAAAGATGATGGATACTTTCAGCTACCAGAAAGAAACAATCGGATACAGGGCACACTCAGATTTCACATGCAGAATGAATTAACTTTTAATTTTATATTCACCCTCAACTTACTGTTGCAAGCCACACTCACTGCACACGCACTCACTTGCTTTGCAGATGCACTCAGTAAACACATGTAGGACACACTCAGTACACACATGTAGGACACACTCAGTACACACATGTAGGACACACTCAGTACACACATGTAGGACACACTCAGTACACACATGTAGGACACACATGTAGGACACACTCAGTACACATACACACATGTAGGACACACAGTACACAGATGCATACAGGACACATATAGAAGATGCAGGACATTGTTGTAAGATGCAGGATACATTCAGTTGCAATATGTAGGACAGACTCTGTCGCAAGGCACACACAGCACACAGATGCAGGACATAGCACCCAGACACAGGGCACACACAGCACACAGATGCAGGACATAGCACACAGATGCAGGACATAGGACACACACGCAGGGCACACACAGCATACAGATGCAGGGCACACACAACACACAGACGCAGGGCACACACAGACGCAGGGCACACACAGCATACAGACGCAGGGCACACACAGCATACAGACGCAGGGCACACACAGCACACAGATGCAGGCCACAAACAGCACACAGATCCAGGCCACACATAACACACAGACGCAGGGCACACACAGCATGCAGACGCAGGGCACACACAGCATACAGACGCAGGGCACACACAGCATACAGACGCAGGGCACACACAGCATACAGACGCAGGGCACACACAGCATACAGACGCAGGGCACACACAGCATACAGACGCAGGGCACACACAGCACACAGATCCAGGCCACACATAACACACAGACGCAGGGCACACACAGCATACAGACGCAGGGCACACACAGCACACAGATCCAGGCCACACATAACACACAGATGCAGGGCACACTCAGCACCCAGACGCAGGGCACACAGGGCACAGATAGCACACAGACGCAGGGCACACTCAGCTCCTTAATGTAAAATGGATGAAGCACTGGTATGTAATGTAAAGGACAATCGGCCCAGAAGTTCCATCTATTGCTCCAAAGGCCAGAGCAGAGCGCAGCATACCCTGTGCAGCATGCCCAGCTCTCCCCCCTTGGCAGCCCCAGCTCTCCCCCCTGTGCAGCATGCCCAGCTCTCCCCCCTGTGCAGCATGCCCAGCTCTCCCCCCTGTGCAGCATGCCCAGCTCTCCCCCCTTGGCAGCCCCAGCTCTCCCCCCTGTGCAGCATGCCCAGCTCTCCCCCCTGTGCAGCATGCCCAGCTCTCCCCCCTGTGCAGCATGCCCAGCTCTCCCCCTTTGGCAGCCCCAGCTCTCCCCCCTTGGCAGCCCCAGCTCTCCCCCCTTGGCAGCCCCAGCTCGCCGTTTGCCTGGCTGTGGGGAAATGGTGGCTAGCAGCAGGAAGCACAACAAAAGCGTTTGTGACACGGAGCCTACACACTGAATAGGCCCCTTCGGGAAGCAGTGCCTGTTAGCCCGGGTACCCAGCAGCCCGGAGTGCCCGCTCTGGGCTCCAGCATTGCTCTCAGTACCCGGGAAGCTGCACAAAGGCTGCATAGGCTTCTGCACGGTCCCACTCCCCGCTACTTCCTTACCTAAGGCTGTCTCTGCGGCCTGGGCCTCGCTAACACTTAGGAAGGCCGCCCGAATAAGGGCAGCGAAGGATTTAGGGGTGAATAGTGCTGGATCCGCTAAGCGGTGCAAGCCCCTCTGTAAGTCCTCCGACAGCTCCATTGTAAGCAGGGCGACCTTCCACCTCACACCACGTGACTAGACCAGCTGACAGCCGCCTCACGGCTTCTTACTGTGAGTGTGTGTGTGTATATATGCTGGTGTGTGTGTGTGTGTGTGTGTGTGTGTGTGTGTGTGTGTGTGTGTGTGTGTGTGTGTGTGTGTGTGTGTGTGTGTGTGTGTGTGTGTGTGTGTATATACTGGTGTGTGTGTATGTGTATGTGTATACTGGTGTGTGTATGCTGGTGTGTGTGTGTATGCTGGTGTGTGTGTGTATGCTGATGTGTGTGTGCTGGTGTGTGTGTGTGTGTGTGTGTGTATGCTGGTGTGTGTGTGTATACTGGTGTGTGTGTGTGTATGCTGATGTGTATGTGCTGGTGTGTGTGTATGCTGGTGTGTCTGTGTGTGCTGGTGTGTGTGTATGCTGGTGTGTGTGTGTATGCTGGTGTGTGTGTATACTGGTGTGTGTGTATGCTGGTGTGTGTGTGTGTGTATGCTGGTGTGTATGCTGGTGTGTGTGTGTATGCTGGTGTGTGTATGCTGGGGTGTGTGTATATGCTGATGTGTGTGTGTATGCTGGGGTGTGTGTGTATGCTGGTGTGTGTATATGCCAGGGGCGGGCCAAGCTGACCAGGCGCCCTAGGCAACCGGCCGGCCATTCCCCCCATGGAACGGCGCATGCGCGCCAAAGCACAAGTGAGTGGGGGGAGAGGTGCGAGGGGGGGCGCAATCCGAACGGTCATTGCCTCCACCGCTAATGACAAGCGCCGGGGGCAATGACAGAGGAAGAGGACTAGGGGTAGGCAGGAGAGGCTCCTGCCTGGTGCCCCCCAATCGTTGCGCCCTAGGCAGCTGCCTCTTCTGCCTACCCCTAGTTCTGGCCCTGGTATATGCTGGTGTGTGTGTGTATGCTGGTGTGTGTGTGTATGCTGGGGTGTGTGTGTATATGCTGATGTGTGTGTGTATGCTGGTGTGTGTGTGTATGCTGGGGTGTGTGTGTATATGCTGATGTGTGTGTGTATGCTGGGGTGTGTGTGTATGCTGGTGTGTGTATGCTGGGGTGTGTGTGTATATGCTGGTGTGTGTGTGTATGCTAGTGTGTGTGTGTATGTTGGTGTGTGTGTGTATGCTGGGGTGTGTTCAACTTGCCTGGTCCTGTGTGTGCCCCAGTGTCTCACTCCCATATGTACACTCAGTAACCAGCTCCCATAGGTCTGTGTGTATCCTGCATGCCCTTCTATCTGCCCTAAAATCACCAGCTCTCAGTTACAGGCCTGTTTGCTTTAATGTCTAGTTTTGCTTTAGTGGCACTCAGTGCTCATGTGTGTCCTGAATGGGCTGTATTCTGCTGAGCTCTCAGTACTTGGGTTGCCACCCTTTAAGAAAAATTGCCCTATTAATAATATGGACATTAAGATCACTTTTACTTGCTCGCCAGAAGAAAATCCTCTGGTGTATGTGCCCTGAATGCCCAGCTGTCACTGGCCTGAGTCAGCACTATACCTATAGCAGAACTGGAACCACTGAGGAAGCAGTTTCAATATACGTTTATTAATAATGTGTGCCTGTGTTCTGGTACAGCTCTGTGTCTTGTGTTAGTGTGTGCATGAAATGAACAGCTGTAGCTGCCTGTGTTCTGGTACAGCTCTGTGTGTTGTGTTAGTGTGTGCATGGAATGAACAGCTCTAACTGCCTGTGTTCTGATACAGCTCTGTGTGTTGTGTTAGTGTGTGCATGAAATTAACAGCTCTAACTGCCTGTGTTCTGGTGTCAGTCAGTATCCTGATGTTCGCGGGTGTACCCAATGCACAGCTGTTATTGGCTTGTGTGCTTATGTCAATCAGTAAAGTGGCATTTGTGTGTGCTCTGAATGCCCAGCTGTCACTAACTGGTGTCTAATACATCAAACTTAATAAGCTATAATTCAGTACTATCTCAAATTTTTCATTACATAATAATTAAAATTTGTGAGGTATTAATGTAACTTTTAATAATCAACTATCCAGGCAGACTAATATTGTAATTTATTAGACATGAGTTGAAATAAAAATGAGACCACAAGGACTGAACCTGTGTTCCTCAGACTTAAGAAGCTAAAGTGCCGTAAAATGAAACAGAACAGTCCATGCCCCCAACCTATTTCTTTTCAGTAATATATGTTTCAATCAAAACTGCCGTTTCTGCAGCCTTCTTGCTCTTGGCAACCTTCTGAGTCTGCTTGCAGGACATACCCTGCTGCTACATAGGGCTATCTCAGGGGATAAGGATACTGGCACAAAGGTCAGCCTTAAGTGTTTATGGCTTGGCAGGCAGGTGGCAAAACACTTGTAATTGTCCCTCTGTAGACTTTAATGGTAATCCCCTTGATCCTGCAGGTTAGGGTTGCCACCTATAAGGTTTTAAACCAAATATTTCAGTTTTTCTTGGGTCTGTTAGGTTTCAGCGTATTGAAACCAATACCCACCTGTGATGTGACAGCCCTGTTCCCATATAACACAAACACACCCCACATCAGGACTCTGCCCCTTCCCCTGATGTCATCAAGCCATTTCCAGATGCCATTGGCCTGCCCACTTGTCTGTTTTTTGCCAAGGCCAAAGGTGGCAAACCTACAGCAGGTGCATCACAGGTCAGACAATTATCACTCGAAAATGCAGCGGTGAGCTTTTCTGAGATAATGATCTGACCCCTGACTGCACCAGCAGGGCCCTAGTGATTACTATAGAAGTCTATGGAGCTGCAAACTATGTGTTGTGCAAGGTGAAAAACATCTGCAATCGCCCCAGGTGCCAGTGCCCTCACAGTATTAATAAACATGCACCCAAACTGTAGTGGATGCAACATTTGTTTCCTACTACAAACAACTCAACCATGCTAGCTGTCAGTTGTGCATCCTACAGTACTGACTTTAAAGCCAGGGAAATCTGTCCGAAACTCACATTACTTTGTTGATGGCAGACAGAAAATGATAGGTTTAGCATATTATTATTAGCACATATTATTGGTTAAGGGTGAAGACACACAGAGCTACTAGTAGCAGCTACTTGTAGTGGCTACAGAAATAGACAATGCTGATCATTTACTGATAATTGTCTCTACAGTTTTGTGGATTTTTTTTTTTACAATAGCAACAATTCTCACATACTGTGTAAAAAAAAAAAAAGAATGTTGGTTTATTGAAAACGTCTCTAAAAACCTGACTAGTCCCGCCCATCTGTTCCACTTCCTGCTGCCACCTTTTCCAGGCCAGCGGCACTGAGTACAGGGCACTGCACAACAGGAACCTATTAGCAGCTAGGCTGACCTGATAGGGAACTGAAGCTTGCCTTTGCTTGTGTGACTGCAAGGCTGTGATTGGCTATCCCCTCCTACTGTGCTTCTGGCAGGGACTGTTAGGACACACCCACCCCTCATTTGAAACAAGGAGAGGGACCATAGCAGATCTATCAGGAACTCCAATAAAGGGGCCATTTTTAAAGATAACATTAATTTTCAGCCCAAAGTGAAACCAACACCATATATTATTCATTAGTGCCTACAAGATTGAAGGGGTTTTTAGTTCCTATAGGCAACATTATTTCCCAAAAATATGCAAAAGGGCCTTTGGGTTGGTTATTTAATATGTGTGTATTTAAATAAAACTGCCATGTGATTTCAAGTACCCTAATTTTAATTTTCCCGGCATTTACATTGTTTTTTGTGGTCCTACCCATTTATAGTGCATTTCAATAGGTTATTTTTTCCTGGATTTTAGATAAAAACGTAGTTCTAATGTTCCAAAAAATGGCTGTTCATCCGCTGTGCATGTTATTAGTGAAATAAAGAAGTTTAAAATACTAACAAGATGCGTACTTTGCCCTGGTTCTGTCTGTAAATATTCAATTCCAATCAGTCTGCACCTCATACAGTCCTACACAAATCACTTGTTGCTTTAGGTTGTTAATGTGACTGCCAGAGAGGCCTTGCACACCCCCTCCATAGTGTAACATTAATGCTACTGCTTAACTCTTGTTATTAACACAGTAAGTAAAACAGACTCCTGTGCTTATTTCCTTTGAGTACTTGAAGAATAGATTGTTTTAACACATTTTCCTGACTTTACAATTTCCTGGGTTTTACACTATTTTTTCCTGGTCACCTGAAAAACTTAAAATGTGGGTAATTTTGTAATTAGTACTACAAGAATAAACAGAAAGATAACTATTATTAAAACAAATCTAGCCTCCCACACAGCCACATTTCTGGTTGCTAGCAACACCATTTACATTTTAGGTGGGAGTAACAATGAGGCAGAGGAAGCTGCTGTCCCACGTCACTTTACAAAACAAGCCTCTTATATTTCGGCCCAAATGAACTAGGACTCCTGTGCAGAAGCTTCATATGACTGGACCAGTCACGTTACTATCTGTATTACTGACATTTGTGTATTCTTAACAGAAGCGTGTAGGCAAAGTGTGCTTGTAAATAAAGATGCATTCTGCTTCCGTGGTGTTTATGGCTTCTGGAATTTGAAGATCAAATTAGGTCAACTTAATTGTAGAATAACTGCAAACTTAATTCTTGTGGAATAGTATGTCAGATAATTTGCAAAGTAAATTTTGAAATGAGCATCCACTTATGGCAGTAACTGTATATGAGAGCAGAATTGGATACTGCATGTTGGTCACAGGATGCCAATATTCTTCTGTACAGTTTGTTGATTATATTTCCAGGGATTACAATTACGTGGAGTTTATTCAAAAATGGGTCTGTGCCTGGAAATTAGGCATAACTGGAAACTATGCTTTAAGGAATTTATTAAGCCCAGTAGCTGACTGAACAGTACTGCATATTTATCTTCAGGGCCCAAATAAGTAAGTGCCCATCTGTACCCCACTGGCAGATACCCTCAGTACATACAGACACAAACACGTAGTCAGGCAACCGTGAGCTGTTCATTCACTTCACAGTTACAGTATAAAGTCCATTACTGAGATTTATGTGTTCAGTGCACAAACGCAGGACACATTAGAAGCAGACTTTAGTACACACTGCAGCATATGGTTATTTAGCAAGAGCTGTGCATTCCGTTTAGCATATACACACACATGTATAACATATCTCTCTCTCTCTCCCTATATATATATATATATATATATATATAGTAGAAAGAGTGCCGCACACACAGGGACTTGATACAAAAGAAAAAGTGGTTCCAACGTTTCGAGCACAATCTGTGCTCTTCCTCAGGGACAGGGTTTTTTTGTCCCTGAGGAAGAGCACAGATTGTGCTCGAAACGTTAGAATTTTTTCAATAAAACCACTTTTTCTTTTGTATCAAGTCCCTGTGTGTGCGGCACTCTTTCTACTATATTTTTGTTTTTTGACCTGCACCAAGGGCATTTGGACTTGTATAGGGTGTGCTCCTCCCTGTATACTATATATATATATATATATATATATATATATATATATATAAAGTAACAAGGTGTTGTGCATCCTATGATTTATATACAGCCAGTAGCTTTAAGAGAAAAGTGGTTTTGCCTATTTTGCATTAACACTTTATGCGGATCACACCTGCCAGCAGTGGTAGCTGAGATTCATAGAGAAAATAATACCTTTTTTTAGAATGTGCTTGAGCTGCTTTTTATAAAGAATTTCTGCCGCATCAGCATATATAATAAATGGTTTAAATGTAACAGCGTGCAGGATGTATTGCGTGGTAAATGGGTCAGGAATTACTCTGGGGACAAATGACTCTTGATCAAGGGACAAATTATTGTAACCGCAACTGAGGCCTGGAATAGCTCTCATGTGCCCACTTGAAACACAGGGGTGGGGGCTGCAGCCATGCTAGCACATATACAGCGTGCAGACATATAAGATGCATGAGTACTGTACAATCTCTCAGCGCTCTGCTCCCTCTCACATTATGGACAATGAACAAAGAACACGTACAGTAAATTTAACTTGCTACAGAGAAGTTCTTCATTGCAGTAATTAATTATCTCTGCCTTGATCATTTAATCTTCCAGTCTGCCGAATTATGTTGCATAGAAGATTATTTTTAAATATAGATAAATTAGACACTGATACAACCAAGGACAACCCATCCTTACAAAGAGCAATTTGTTTGTGCTCAGTTTTTAGAAAGGAATTTTGTTTGGAATAACAACAGCTTCTATCCACCTAAAATATGTTGTTTTTTCCCCATCATGAAGTTGCAAGTAACTTCATTAAAAGCTTTGTCTTTGTTCTACATTTAATATAATCTTAAAAAGACAACCTTACCCGGGGGAGATTTATCAATGTTCGAGTTTTCACAATTCGAGTTTTTTTAGCTAAAAAAATATGAATTTGAATTATGTTCAAAAACCCAAATGTCTGGTATTTATTAAGTGCAAAAAATGCTGGAAATCAAAAAACTCAAATGTAAATATTTGGCACCTAAAAACTTGTGAGTTTCTATAGCAGTCAATGGACGTTGTCCTAAGCAAAGGCAAGCCATATTTGCAAACTCGATTTCTTCAAGTTTTTTGAGTTTTTCAAGTTTGTAAACTCAAAACATTTTTGGTATTTATGTTTTTTATTGGAATGAGTTTTTCTTATTAATAAAAAACCGAGCACACGATATGCAAGTTTATTCAATATGGAAAATTTGATAAATAAGCCCATTAATATTAGGCTGATGGTTTAGCCAATTAGCACAGTATTTCTGTAACGAATTCCTGAAAAAGCTTTGTACAAGCTGCTCTGACATAATAAGGCATACACCAGATCCCCTTTTCAGGCACCCAGGTTAAAGGGGATATAAACCCAAAAAGAAACATTTTGCCCAATAAATGGAAATGTAATTCCATGCAACTTTTCAATATACATTCATTAAAAATGTTCAGTTGTTTCAAGGTTATTTGTAAATGTAATTTCAGCTGAAAGCGACATTTTTCCCTTTTTTGTTCTCTGGTTTTGATAGTTTAATCAGTGTGCCAGGAGTCAGCCGTGTATCCTGTTAATCAGCTGATTTTTACTACATTGTCAGAGCCAGGAAAGCAGAGAAAACAAACAGCCAGACAGATATAGCTTTCAATAACAGTTATATGTTTTAAAAAAAAATGAAACGTGTTTAATGAATGAAAAGTTGCTTAAAATGATATTTTTTTCATTAATCAAATTCAAATCAGACAGGTGGTCACCTCATATTATTTACTATTTTGCATTGTAGGAAGAAAATTTTACATACTATTAGAATCATAGAGACCCAGCAGTAAATGACACTGGAAGCCATTTCTGAGTCCTGACGTTATATTCCCTGTTATAGACTGTAACATATCTACATATTCTCAATTTTTGCAACCAGTGTCCAGCATTACAGGCATTATATTTCTTTAATTAAACCCAAATTATTTGAGTTTTGGAAATATTAATGGGTTTGTTTTTACAAACAGAACTATTCACTTTGGTTTCAGTAAAATAATCTAGATTTGTCTGCACAACATATTTTAACCTCTGTAGAGTGAAATGACTTCAAAGTATCTTCTTTACATAGAGCTCAGAGGATATGAGAATGTTTTATACACATGTATATTTATTCCATTTTTCAATTGTAAGCCACACATTTATACAAAACTACGACTAAACATAGTGACAGAATTGCACGAGAAATGAAATGCAGACAATTCTTTTTATGTACTAACGGATTGCTGATGTCTATATGTTTTCATATGGCCAATTCCTGACTACTGACTATTAATTAAATTATCATCTGAAGGCATCACTATCTCTGTAGCTTCACAGTATTTTATATATATTTTAGATATGGATAAATATGTTACAATTAATCAGTGACAATATATTGAAGATCCATATAGTTTAAAATAAATTAAATGATCAAAAAGACTAAAACTAAAAGTTCCTGCATCATCCCACCATAATGCATATATGTATTTTTTATTATCAGAAGATAAATTGACTAAATTTGGTCAAACATTCAAATGTAAACATATATCCTAAAAACTACAAAAATATCCCTTTAGCCCAAGGCACTGGTAAATGACAACAGCGATGGGGAACAATGGGAGTTGTAGTACAACGGCAGGTGGAAATACCATCCCTAGAAAAAAATATAACAGAGATTTGTCTGTGGTTCTGCCATTGTCAGTCAAGGCCTGCAGATTGCTTTAACTATGGCTCTGTTCCAGTGCTCTTTACATGCACGGTGTTATAGTTCTGCAACAACAGCTGGTCAGACGCTGAATGCAAACAGCACAGGTTCGAAAGAACTGCCTCATAAGCCCATGCATTTAAAGGGATAAGAGATTGTCTTTCTTTTTTTTAAATGCAAGAAAGCATGCATTTAAAAAAACTTAAAGGGAAAGTGAGTCAAAATGTTCACTGATGTTTTACTAATGTGCACAAATGAGGACAAACTTTGCATATTATAACACATCATACTGTCTTTTTCAGGGAATTTTTCCTTTTAGATCAGGTGGTTATAATGTGTTATTGCAGAGGCAAAAAAATGACTCTGTTAAGGTAGAAACAAGGCAGCTCTTCCGCTCATGGGTTGAAATACAGACATTAAGACAAGGGATCTTATATGCACATAATAACCTAATAATAGCTGCAATGCTGGCTGTATATCCCTCCTAGCAGGTCGCCCAGTTTCACTGTGTACATTAGGCTAAGTGCTGGTATTTTATGCTTGTAGCAGATGGTCAGCTCCGCAATATGACCGCACACAGTGATTTCATGTTTAGTTTTTGTGTATGTAATTAATGCAGTAATGCATTTTACTGTCTGTGAAAGGGAAACTAACACCTATAAAATAACGGCAGCACTGAATTGATCGCATTTTATTGCCCTCTGGTTTTGTTGTTATTTAGAACACACACACATCTCCCATGTATGCTCTGCAATGTGGGCAAGTAGGGCTAGTAATACTTCCTGTCACCTGTCTGAGGGTGGTACACAGCTCTGGCAAGCAGGGGGCATTTTTAACAGAACTAAGCTATGATGGAACATTTGGGCAGGATCACCATCAGTTTGGAGAGGCAGGAATCCTTGTCCAAGCTCAGACTGGTGCAAAAGGGGTGGGGAATAGGTGGGTCAAGGGCGTGGCCAGGCAGGTGTATGCACATAGTAACACAAGAGATATACTACAACCAGTTTGGCAGAAATATGCCTTTTCCCTAAAATATCTAGATAAGGACTTTTTCACTTTTTATGTCAAAACAAAATCTGCTGCACAGCACAGTGCCATGGCCCTGCTCTTTCGTGTATTACATTAACTTGGTTATAAAAAAAATCTCCATTTGATTAAACTCACAGATGGGTCCAGGGTTTGCCCCAGAAATCTGAGAGGGTGTGAACAATTTGGATGAAAACCTAATAAGGAATTCTATGTGAATGTCGCCATTAAATCAGTTGACTAATAGCATTCTGCGCCTCCCCTTTCCTCTAACTTACCTTTCCCCCCTTCTGTTTTATGTGGTGTTTGCTCGCCAATATCAGCAGATAGAAAATCCCCCTTGTTACATAAGTAAATGTAATATACACTCATAGTGCTGCAAAAACATGCCCAGTCATTTGCTGAGCACAATTAACCTTTAATGCAGTGGATCATAGAATTTATAGCTTTAAATGCCCACATTACCATCGCCAGAGAGTCTACATTTCCAAATGGCTCTCTGATCTATCATGTTGCATGGCAGATCAAAAAGTTGCCAGCACTAAAAGAGTTAAAGTATCAGCAAAACCAATAATTAAGATGGTGTAACATCCACTTTCCAAAATCCTACAATTCTAAAAAAAAACCCTGCATTTTTCATACATTCCTTTTAATGTATATATAATATATAACCCAGTGATTATATGTTATTATCATCTAAAACAATGGATCAACACATTAATGGATGTTTGTGTATGTTACAGAGCCTTCAACATACCAAACCTCTAATGGTTTTATTGCTACTCTCTAATTAAAGAAGATTTAATTCTAAGCATCTTTTCTGTATAAATTAACTATACATTTTCTATGCTTTTAAAGATATTTGTAAATGTAATTGCTGTGAAATTGTTTACTGCTTTTTTTTTGTTATCTGCATTTGTGCTATTGTTTTATGAGTGAGAACCAGTGAGAAAATAATAATATCAATGTGGCCCCCTGGCATAATGCACACATGGCTCTCCATACCTCTTTATGGATGGGTATTACTGTATGCAATATTTGTATAAATTATATACAGTATGTACATTTTAAAGAAGGGAAAATAAAGACATTTTACAAACACAATTACAATGAATGGGCTTTTGACTTGAAGTAGAGTGACGATTCTGTATTCTCTGTATAGTATATGTATATATTATACAAGACAGACTAGTATAATTAAATGAGATGTATTTAATGATACTTTTAAAATATATATTAATGGGAAGAGTGCAATAAATTGATTTATGAATTGAATGCACCAGTGCACTAATAGATCCAGCGATACAAGAGTTGCAATTAATTATCACATACTGCATGTATGTGATTACTGCTTACAGCGAATGTAACTAAATGTACAATATGTAGAGAGAATTAATCAAAAGAAGATACATTCTGTGCCTTTCAGTGCTTCTTTTGTTCATTAATATATAGCTAGATATACAAATCCTGGTAGGTGGTTTCTAACCAAGCCATATAGAATCCAAGCATTGTTTTTAACTTCATTCTTACATGTTAAAAACATATAACAGTTCTATTTAGGAGTATGCAGTTTTTGAAGATGCACAAATACATGTTCTGCATTAGTTTCTGATTATGTGATGTCTCACATAATCACACGTATATTGTACTGGGGCACCTTGGGAACTGCTAGAAGTAAAGTTATTCATGCCAAAGTTACAGTACTTTTTTAAAGGGATAATAATATTTATTACCAAATCACAAAACTCTCTATGAAACCCCCCTACTTTTATATTCCTTTAGAGTCAGACAGTGCCAGTACATTTAGGCAGGGCTTTGGAGGAACTGTTCAAGATGCATATCAGTACCTTCATCAGTAGCACTTACAGGCTAATGGGGCCTATCACATTAGCACTGTGGTCACAATTATCATGAGCCAATTAACCCGCTTGTATTGTGTGCACAGGTAATATGTTTTTCAGTGCAACTTTTATGAAGTACACACCAGTAAGTGAGTGTGTCGCAGGAAAAACCAAGACCTTGCACCAAACATTTTAAAACAAAGGTGTAATATATAATTTTAAATATAATACTGAGTATTTCATAATACTAAGAGAATTTACAGCTATATAACCAACTAACAACCATTATGCTCCAGGTATATTACAAATATAGGATCCCTTATCTGGAAACCCATTATCCAGAAAGAGCCAAATTACAAGACGGCCATCTCCCACAGACTCCTTTTTAGCAAATAATTCTAATATTTAAAAATAATTTCCTTTTTCTCTGTAATAATAAAACAATAGCTTGTACTTAATGGTAAGTAAGCTGCATGCATCAATATTGGTGGCAAAACAATTCTATTGGGTTTTAATGTTTAAATCACCTTTCTTAGCATTAAGGTATGGTTGATCAGAAAAATCCCTAATCTGGAAACATCAGGTCCAAGAATTCTGAATAACATATTCTATACCTGTACTATTTACCCAACACTGCACTGCATGCTTAAACCGACAACTATTGTTTTGTTTATAGAATTTGCATTGCTCACTAGCTATTGAAATTCAAAACTGGCCTGTTGTTCAGCAACTGTAATTTTTTATTCAAAACAAGCAATATCTTTCAGCTATATACAAAATTACACAATGTGTCCCAAAGCATTTGGTCACTAAGCATAGGAGGCATGGCTCCAAATAATTAGCAATCCTGCTGATATTGTAGAGACTGTAATTTATGCCAGAATTTCAGTATATGTACTTAAAAAGAAATGTCCTGGTAAGCGTGACACTGCAGCTGCAGGCAGGCTTGCGTCCAGAAAGCACAAACAATAAGTCAGTGTACTTTTTCAGTTCCCAACAGTGGTTCATAATGATTTTAACCACATACAATAACTGGTTTGAGATTTAAAGCAGACAGGCACAGGCCTCTTTTATGCTTATGTGCCTTTTTCCAGTATGTATTAGTTTAAGACACCAAGGGCTTAGTTCACAAAAGGATGGCCACAGTTTGTGTATGAATTATTCACTAAAATGCCATTATTGTATTTCTCAGTTTATTAACACAATATGGACATTTTTATGCTGTATTAACAAAATCTGTATTCTAATTCATTCGTGGGAACAGTTTTTTATTACTGTACAATTCAATCAATTTTTGAACTCTATGATTGTGTTTATGTGGGCCCCAAATTCAATCAGTTTAGAAGATGCTGTAGTGTTGTTGCACTACAGTAGATCAGCAAAAATATAAAAAGGTGCAGTTACGTGTTGCCTTCGTGGAGCTGACGTGACAATAATGAAAACATCCTCATGATCAATAGTAACCCCTATTTTTTTTATACAGGTTATCCAGAAGGCTCAGGACCTAGGGTTTTCCTGATAAGGGGCCTTTCTGCAATACGGATCTCCATACCTTAAGTCTACTAAAACATCATTTAAACATGAAATAAACCCAATAAGATTGTTTTGCCTCCAGTAAGGATTAAATATATATTCTACACTACATAGTATTGTTTTATTATTATAGAAGAAGTAAATCATTTTCAAACATTTGAATAATTTGATTAAAATGAAGTCTGGATAATGGGTTTTGGGATAACGGATCCCATACTTGTATTTTCATGGTACGTTAAAACTACATTTGCATCAATCTGTTACTAAATGTATTTTTTTTTTTTAAAAAATGTTATTTTGTTTTCAAACAAAAAACAACCTCTAATTAAAAGAGTACTTTATATATATATCCTTACCCTTTTTATTCTGTGGGCAAATAACCATATTCATCCTTATGACTGAAAGCAAATCCATAAATATGCTGTGAATTTGAAACCTTGCCAGCAACAAACTTGTTAGGACAATACATGTAATTAAAATAATAAATGCTAACTCTGTCAGTGAATTCAGATTGGTTAAGATGTCATAGATAGTACTGTATTTACAATATACCGAATATACATCATTTGTAATTCATTTCTGCTGTTAGCTGTGAATGGCAAAATGTTGTTACCTGTACAAGCTCAAGGGTAAAAGATTCTTTAAAAGATTTTCTTTAAAAGATAGATTTTCTACACCACATTTCACTATCACTATCAAGATAATAGTTCTATAGATATGTAGGCTTTAGAATAGACATTTGAATATTTTTTATGAATCTGTAATAGAGAATAATCTAAGCATTAGTAGACCATTTGATTTTATTTAACTAATATCTTATTTTATAAAATAATTATTTAACAATTTGAGTACAGTACAAGATCAATGAATTTCCTATTGTAAGATACTTGGTTATTCATTTGTACTGTCAAAACCAATATAGCTTTTAATAATAAAAAGACTACAACACTTGTCTGTCTTTACAAAATAGTTAACCAGTGAAGGGGTAAATAAAACATAAGCAAATATTTTCAAATAAGGTATATTTAAAGTGTGTATCTGTAAGCTGTAGTTACTGGATCCATGTAGGTAGCTGGATCATTCATGAATTATATTTTAATGGTATATTATAATAACAACAGCAATCCACAGAAAAGATTTTCAGCAAAATCCTACATTATTGGTTTGACAGAGGCCCAATTTCTTCCATTCAACCAGTCTTGCCAAGTCCCAAGCTAGGCTGTATAGAAGATTAACATAAAGCTGTGTTTGCATATTCCACTAGACTGAGGGTAAATAGGCACATAAATTGTTAGGTGTTAAGGTCCCCATACACGTTAAGATTCGCTCGCTTGGCGAGATCGCCAAGCGAGCGGATCTTCACCCGATATCCCCACCTACGGGTGGGCGATATCGGGGAACGGGTAGGCAAAATTATATAGGCGGCAATGGTGCAGTCAGTGCGGCGACCTCATCAACGAGCTGATGCGGTCCCCGATCCGACTGAATCTTTTAACCTGGCCGATCGATATCTGCCCAATTTCAGGC
Organism: Xenopus tropicalis; assembly: GCF_000004195.4. NCBI lineage: Eukaryota > Metazoa > Chordata > Amphibia > Anura > Pipidae > Xenopus > Xenopus tropicalis. The sequence goes on from NC_030682.2 coordinate 26,874,363, forward strand.
CAGATATCGGTCGGGCAGGCCCCTTGTTTCTGCCCGTACATGGGCCGATAAGCTGCCAAATTGGTCCAAGGGACCGATATCGGCAGCTACTATCGGCCTGTGTATGGGGACCTTTAGGGGCACATTTACTAAGACACGAATCTGAACCGAATTGGAAAAATTCCGACTTGAAAACGAACATTTTGCGACTTTTTTGTATTTTTGCGATTTTTTTCGGCGTCTTTACGACTTTTCGGAAATTGTCGCGACTTTTTCGTTACCAATACGATTTGCGCGAAAAAACTCGAGTTTTTCGTAGCCATTCCGAAAGTTGCGCAAAATCGCCCGATTTTTTTGTAGCGTTAAAACTTGCACATATCGTATTAATAACGAAAAAGTCGCGACATTTTTCCGAAAAAATCGCAAAATACCGATCATTACGAAAAAAACGCAATCGGACGCATTCGGCCCGTTCATGGCTTAGTAAATGTGCCCCTTAAGGTGGCCATACACGCACCGATATTATCGTACGAAACCTCGTTTCGTACGATAATCGGTGCGTGTATGGCATGTCAGCGAGCCGACCGATATCGCAGGAAGCTGCTGAAATCGGTCGGCTCGCCGATCGGCCAAGTTAAAAAAATTTTGATCGGGCGCCATAGAAGGCGCCTGACCAAAATTCTCCCTTCAGAGCTGAATCGGCAGAAGGAGGTAGAAATCCTATTGTTTCTACCTCCTTACCTGCCGATTCAGCCCTGAATGGTGTGTGGCGGATCTGACGATGTTTCGTGCGACCGACGGTCGTACGAAACATCGTGAGATTGCCACGTGTATGGCCAGCTTTAGTGTGTGTTTGCTAGCACAGGCAATCGTTATTGTAGATGTCAGATTAAGAATGTATTGAACGTAGACTTTTTAACATTTTTTTTATATATTGTGGGCCTGGTCCACATTAGCAAGAAAAGCCTTATGAAGAGACACCTTTTCCTGTAACACATAATATTATTGTATGTTTTATGTATTCAATTATTTCCCTTCAAATCTTTACAATATTAACTCTTTGTTTTCTATTTTCATACTTACCAAAAGATCCGAATTTAAAAAGCACAAAAGATAAAAGACGCAGAAAAAACTTGGCTTCTTTTGTATTGCCGTACAAATGACAGTGTCAAAAATGCCGAAAACATTTAACACCACAAAGTAAAAAAAGATCTTCCAGTTGTAAAAGGGAGATCTGCCATTGACTTCTACATGATCTCCACAGGTTTTAGATGGCGTATTTTTGCTTTTAGATTTATTGTGGTTTGGTACATTTAAAAAATGTATTTAAACTGCTGTTTATCAGTCAGGGCCCCACTGGGCCCCCAGCAGTCACAGGGTCTGCATTCTCAGTCTCAAACCCCTGATAGCGAAACATTACAAATCTGTACATCTTTTCCTTTTATTATGATATCTACATAATGTTGAAAATGATTTGTAAATCTGAAACTGATCATTATGATCCTTTTGTAAATCTGCCCCATTGTAAAATATTGAAACTTCCACAGTCATCCATTGTTTTGGTGACATCTTTTTCTAATGGAATATGGCTGACTGACAGAATCAAAGCGACTGCATCTGAAAATAGAAATCAAACTCACAGATGGACATGCTTCATATGCCAAGTGGTAATTTGCACTAATAGCTATTAATCACCTGTTCATGTACCACATCAAAATATAAAATTCAGCTGTATTCAAGCTGTGCTGACAGGAACTATATACAAATAATCACCATAGCTGCAAAAATGTAATAGGTTTTTATATACATTTTTATAAACTAACATTATATTCATAATCCCATGGCATCAGTAATAAATAACAAAAAGGACTGAACGGTGATACTCCCATGAGAGATGCTAATTTACCAACAAAGCACTGTATTATTACAGACAGCAATAATAACAGGATTAAAGAGCTGCTGTGATAATGGCATAGCATCTATATAATGACAAAAATTACTGCACAGAACCTACAGATAAATGTTGTCACAAGAGCCAATGACAATGCCTATAATGTATCTTATATCTTCCTTTCTGCTGCTCTTTCATATGATAGCCATGTTTATCTGCACTCTGCTGGGGCCTCATTAGTAAGGAAATGCTAACTAAACTTTCCTTAAGAAAACGTAACATGTAAATATATGTACGCAGAAAATTATGCCACATATACAATCATTTTCTCTTCTAGAAATATATAGAAATGTCAGATTTATTAAGCATGGCTTTAAATAGCACTCAAAAAAAAAATTTATATATATATGTAGTAAGTTAAGGGTCCGCACTACTCAGGACTTTACAATTACAAAAATCTTTAATGGGAGGCTGACGTTTCGGCCCCAACAAGGGCCTTATCTCCAACTTCGGACTGCACCCAGGCCAACATATTGGACATTTACGTGAGTGCTAGCCGGTTGTGAGTTTATCGTTTATACAGGTATAGGACCCATTATCCAGAATGCTCGGGACCAAGAGTATTCCGGATAAGGGGTCTTTGCGTAATTTGGATCTTTATACCTTAAGTCTATTAAAAAATCAATAAAACATTAAACTCAATAAGATTATTTTGCATTCAGTAAGGATTAATTATATCTTAGTTGGGATCAAGTACAAGGTACTGTTTTCTTTTTACAGAGAAAAAGGAAATCAATTTTAAAAATCTGAATCATTTTATTAAAATGGAGTCTATGGGAGACAGGCTTTCTGTAATTTGGAGCTTTCTGGATATCGGGTTTCCGGATAACAGATCCCATACCTATATGTATATTTATATATAACAGAATGCACGAACAGGTATATAAATGCATATTTATAGTAGAAGGTAATACGAATGCCACTATTGTGAATATTATGCTTGTACGCTTGATTGTGAAATGAATTGTAGTAATTTGTGATATATCATGTTCTTCCTAATGTTTTGTCCATCCTATACATTTTTGTTGTACAGGAACTAATATACATATACTGCATTATGTATTAAAACAAATAACAAACTAAAATTACAATTTTTCATCATTTTGGCTCTAACAATGCTGGGCCATATCATATCCAGTTAGCCACAAAAATAAATATTTTTGTATGTACAGGTATAGGACCCATTATTCAGAATGCCTGGGACCTTGGGATTTCCAGATAAGGGTCTCCATACCTGCTAAAAACCTTTAAACATTAAATAAATCCAACAGGATTTTTTTGCCACCAATATGAATGTATGCATCTTAGTTATCATCAAGTACAAAGTACTGTTTTATTATTTCAGAGAAAAAGGAAATCATTTTTAAAAATTAGCATTATTTGCTTGTAATGGAGTCTATGGGAGATGGCCTTCCCATAATTTTTGTTTTATTGTATTTATATTAGAACTAGAATCTTTATCAAGGTCTCCTGTGCTTCCTATTCTTGTTACAGTTCCTCCATTAGTACACAAATCATTCTGAGCAAAACATTCTGTCAGTAAAGATACCATTTTAGATAAATAGATACACGTGTAGGCTCCCCTTCTGTTTAGTGGGTGTTTGTGAAAAACTCCATATACCTTTTCATTATCCATGGAGTATATAAGAAAAGTCCTCACTGGTGTAGAAACTAAAGTCTAGCACTCTTTCTACCCACCAATTTCTACCCATCATAATTACAAATAAAATAAAATGCATTAAAGTACTATATAATTATAAATAAATATAATGTCATATTTTTATTTTTTTTGTTGATTTACTTGTTTCTAAAACCAACATCAGTTTTTGTGATAGTATCAGTTTGTATGTTGGTAAAACTGTATATGCAGTGCTGTACATTTTCACAATACAATAACAGTACAAACCGAAGGATAAACCTTGCATTAAATACACACTAGCAAAAGGTTCAGAGGGGCATCTACTAACGTTCATTTTATAATTTTGTGGGGGGAAAACATGTTTTTTTAAAATGTATTATGTGTAAAAGCTGCAACAAATCCAAAAGAAAAATACTCCATCTAAAAGCTGTCATGGTCAGGTGGGCTGCTGTCCTGTTTCCAATCGGAATATCTTCTTTTGCTTCATGGTATTAGAGTTTTTTGGATTGGTAACAAATCACTTGACATTTATGGATTTAGAAAAAAGTAAGTTTAATCATGGTTTTTAAAACCACTAAAACCATGAAATTGAGAATATTGAAAAATGGGCCTCTAAGTGCCACATGTTACGGGCCACAGGAGGAAGGCAGTCTCTGCTCTGTAGAGCTTACAATCTAAGTAGCATAGAAAAACATATATGCTTATTTAGCAGGATTAATGTGGCAGACAATTTTTTCAGGCTTCTATAGCGTTAACATCCGCTATGATATTTCATATTACTAGGATGACTGACTGTTACTAACATCAAATAAATGACATCAAATTATTACTGCAGAAACTTGTATAAATATTATTTTACATTACAACAGAAATTGGAAATTGGATTTGATATAGTAAAGTTGAAGAAATATGTGTTAATATCAGGTATTAAAACACAATGGAAACTCTATACCCAGCTGTGCATAATACACTTTTACTACTCTAAAGTGTCTTTAGGGGAACAAGATCCTCTTTAACCAGAAGTGAAAGGTTTTAACATTTATATAATTAAACTAGAACAATGGGTTCTGTAGAATTAGAGAATGTTTTATTTAAAACTACATCAATGTAAGCATATGAAAACAATATCATTATAATGCTGTATAGGAAAAAAGGAATTGATAACAATGCAGATTGGACTGGAGAATGTAAAACATTTATTAGTAAAGCTCTGATACCATACGTGGTATCTTCATCAGCAATTAATAACAATATACAATACATATTACCAGGGCAGTGGAGAGTTTACCTATGTATATTTTAATAGCCCAGTCATTCATTAACCCTTTTTTATTAGTATTTCCTATTTAAATACAGTAAGGAAACATGAATTCCTTGTATCCTTTTACCAGTTTAGACAAATAGCGAGTTGGCTATGAAACACAAATGGCATGCATTGAAAACTGCTTTCAAGGATATTATATCTTAATGAAGAGAAAATGGAAACCTGCACGGGATTCAGCCCTGCAGAAGAGAGTAAAATAATGGTATAAAATGTAGGAAAATATGGCTACCGGGGGTGCCTGGGGCTTTATGGAATTCTAGCAGCTGTGTTCGTATGTCTTTGTTAGCACTATTTATAGTAAAACCTTGTTTAAAAAAAGGCAGTATTTGCACACTCACAGACTAGTAAGAATCAACATTTCTCGGCAAGGCCAGATAAGGCTGGATGTAGGCATAGTAACTGTGAAAAATGACATGCAAATATTCATTCAAGTTATGCTTTTGGAATGATATAAATCTGAACCAACTAACAACAGTGACAATGTGGAGTCACATTATAACCTATTCTTATGTGATCTTTTTAGTACAAAATGTAGAGTTCTGTGTCATTAACATTTTTCATGAAAAAGAAAAGTCATACCAGAGGCTATTGCTTCAGTAATGCAAAGCTGCTAAAATGGCCATTACTCCACACCATAAATAGGTATGGATCCCTAATCCAGAAACCCATTATTCAGAAAGCTCCAAATTACAGACAGACTCCATTATAAGCTAACAGTTGTAATTTGTAAAAATGATTTATTTTTTTCTGTAATAATAAACCAGAACTTTGTACTTGATGGTAACTAAGCTGCATGAAACCATATTGGTGGCAAAACAATCCTATTGGGTTTAATTACTGTTTAAACATTTTTATTCAGGTGCCAAGCATAATAGATCTTTTACCTGTACTTTATTTTGCTTCATTACTATGAGATATTGACTAAAACCTTGCTAACTTTATATTTTAACATACAAATTCCTTTTTACATGTGTTTATTTTACTGCCTTACCATCCCAGCCTTCATTCTTTATAGTTTTGGCTAAAATGACATTCATTTTTGTTGTAGGTTTTGTATACAGATTGTTACATGTAGAATCATATCCAAAAAGGCAAAATAACTGCTGGTCATGTTTGGAACCACTGCATTATATTGTGCAGAATATTGTTTTAAATGACACAGCATTGGTTTATCATGAATATCTACCCTTACTTTAGTATACATTCATCAGTAAAAACAAGTTTGTCTACTGTATTCCACTATTAGCATTTGTATGTTTGTGTATGTTTCACAGTGCAGGGTGTATGCATAAAACATACAAATTACATATAAATACTGATACAAAAGGTAAAGAGGGGCTAAAAGAAGAAGAGGCAAGAGACACAAGGCATCTTATATTTGTTACATATTTTAAAAATTACCACTGATAAAGTGCATGATTTATCAACAAAATGAAATAATATCTTATATAATTATTTTCTTTTTTTATCACCAAGAAAACATTTGTAATCAAATTCTTTTTAATTCCTATAGCTAAAATGACACTTATAAGTGTGTTAAGAGTTAAGGAGACTGATCAGACATAACTATAAAGCGGCTTCTTAGCTCTACTAGGCCTCACAAACTAGGTGACTTTGCCCTGTGCCTCAAATTCTCATATCTTAGTTATCATCAAGAAAGATCCGTAGACCAATAAAATCTATATCTTATGCCTTTGTAGAAATAAACAGTTGATGCGATGGATCTATTGGGCCTATGCAAAGCCAATTAAAGTGCACCTGGGTCTCTGCATTATGGAACAGAAACCAGTGACTAGTAGCGACATTGGGGTCACCTGACTATTGTGTTTTTTTCTGCTAAGCAATCATTTTAAAGTGTCTAGGAAAAACTACATTAAATTAGAAATGTAAAATGCTGAAATCTATCTATTTTGATAGCCATCATACTAGACATTTTTTTGATGATAATAATTAAACCATCCTAATTTAATTTACATTACTTCCTTGCTTAATTTTTGAACAAAAGACAAATACATATATTTTTGATAGGGTTAATTCTGTTTGGTCAAAAACACAGTTTACTTAATTTCAGATATGCAAAACGGAGCTAGTTAAAAAAATATATTTACAAGGTACTGTTTGCACATTATTTCAAACCTACCATTAGTTACCAGAATTTGTCAAACTTGCAACAAACATTTAACCAGAGTATTCAATCAGCAATTAATAGTAAATGGGTTTCAGAAAAGGAATCTATTAGTCATATCCCACTGATAAGTCCTGAATCAAATATAAGAATAAACAGCAAAGATTTCAGTGGAATAAAAACGATAACATTTATTGGCTCAAATAAACAAAAGCATAACTCATAAAAAAAGCATACTATACCAAACAATGACCAGGTGCATCCTAATCTCCTAACGCGTTTCGCACCATGTGGCGCTTCATCAGAGGAGGTGAAATCTTTGCTGTTTATTCTTATATTCAATCAGCAATTAGCTTTGATCCCCCTACCACAGGTGTAATTATAAAAGCAATAGTTTCTGTGCCAAGGTATACATGTATGGGACCTGTTATCCAAAATGCTCGTTACCTGGGGATTCCATATAAGGGATCTTTCTGTAATTTGGATCTCTATAACATAAGTCTGCTAAAAATAATTGAAACACTGAATAAACCCAATAGGATTGTTTTACCTCCAGTATGTATGTATGTATGTATATCTTTATTTATAAAGCGCCACTTATGTACGCAGCGCTGTACAGTAGAATACATTAATACAAACAGGGGGTTAATAAGATAATAGATAAATACAAAGTATAATAATAAATACAGATAAATACAGCAGCAATAAGTTAAGAGTCGAGGGCACAAGAGGAAGGAGGTCCCTGCCCCGTAGAACTTACAATCTATATGGGAGGGTAACTTACAGACACAAATAGGCAAATATAAGTGCTGTAGGTCACAGTGGGTGACATTACAATATAAGTGCCAGTTCCCAGATCAGGTGCTGGGTGAGTGCTCCAAAAGGGAGTCTTTAAGTTTAGTTTTAAAAAGACTGGGGGAGGATTCTCTCCGGAGGAAATCAGGGAGGGCATTCCCAATGTAAGGGGCAGCAAGGCAGAAAGGTTTAAGGCGGGAAACCGCAGTAGTAGTGGAAGAATTAATTATATCTTAGTTGGGATCAAGTACAAGATTCTGTTTTATTTTTACCGAGAAAAAGGAAATCATTTTTAAAAATTAGAATTATTTGCTTATAATGGAGTCTATGGAAGATGGCCTTTCGGTAATTCAGAACTTTCTGGATAAGGGGTTTCCGGATAAGGGATCCCATACCTGTATTTGCCAAGTGCTAGTAAATGAGTGGTTGCAAAGTGGATCTAGGTATTCCATACATACCTGCAGTCTGCATGGCAATTCCTACACTTATTAATTAATGCAAATATGTAGATAAAACAATTAGGGAATAAAATGAAACAAAAATAACTTTACTTAGAAAAAGGTTATTCTATTCCTTTAAACATTTACAAACACAGTGAAAAAGCAGCTAGTTTCCTATGTATTTTATACACAAATGTCCCTGTGACATTCTTATGGTGATTTCAGCTGATTTGAATCTGTTCAACTGGCCCCATATTATACTAATATATGTAATCTTTAGTCTTCACAGTGTTTCCAACCAGCATACTTATACAGTTCAACAAACATGATCAATCCAGATCTTCTTAAAGGGGTTGCTTGCCTTTGAGTTCACTTTTACTATGATGTAGAGAGTAATAGTCTGAGACAGTTTGCAACTGTTTTTTATTCTTAGTAGTTTTTTTAATTATTTACATTTTTATTCACCAGCTCTTCAGTTTGGCGCTTCAGCAGCTATCTGGTTGCTAGGGTCCAATTTACCTTAGCTACCAAGGAGCGGTTTGAATAAGAGACTAGAGTATGAATAGGAGAGGACCTAAATAGAAAAATAAGTTTTTAAAAGAAACAATAACAATAAATTTGTAGCTTCACAGAGCAATCGTTTTTTGGCTGCTGGGGTCAGTGAGCCTCATAGTAACATAGTAACATAGTAAGTTGGGTTGAAAAAAGACATATGTCCATCACGTTCAACCATAATGCCTCATTTAGTTTGAAGACACACGGAGCTACTAGCAGCAGCTACTTTTTCATGGCTACTAATCTCCAGAAAATACTGTGCCATAGACAATACTGAGAATTGCCTCTGCTACATACATAGAGACAATTATCAGTAAATGACCAGCATTGTCTATTTTAGTAGCCGTGACAAGTAGCTGCAACTAGTAGCTCTGTGTGTCTTCACCCTAAATGCTGTAAGGAGTTAGAAGACGGCAAATAATTCAAAAACTACTGACAAAAAACAATGAATACCAGCTGAAAACTTGCATAGAATTGGCCATTCTATAACATTTTAAAAGTTACATTATAGGTGAGCCATCCCTTTAACTTTAAGAAAATGCCTCAATCTTCTCCACATTAAACTTAATTAGCCCTCAGCAAATCATTTAAAGATCATATAAATATATTTATTATATTCCCCTTTTGATATTTATTAAAGGGGACTTACATAGCACAGGTATGGGACCTGTTATCCAGAATGCTGGGGACCTGGGGTTTTCCAGATAAGGGACTTTTCTGTAATTTGGATCTCTATAACTTAAGTCTGCTAAAAATCATTTAAGTACTGAATAAACCCAACAGGCCTGTTCTGCCCCCAATAAGGATTAATTATATCTTAGTTGGAATCAAGTACAAGGTACTGTTTTATTATTACAGAGAAAAGGGAATCATTTAACCATTAAATAAACCCAATAGGACTGTTCTGCCCCATAAGGGGTATTATATCTTAGTTGGGATCTGTTCTGCCCCCAATAAGAATGAATTATATCTTAGTTGGGATCAAGTACAGGTACTGTTTTATTATTACAGAGAAAAGGGAATCATTTAACCATTAAATAAACCCAATAGGGCTGTTCTGCCCCCAATAAGGGGTAATTATATCTTAGTTGGGATCAAGTACAGGTACTGTTTTATTATTACAGAGAAAAGGGAATCATTTAACCATTAAATAAACCCAATAGGGCTGTTCTGCCCCCAATAAGGGGTAATTATATCTTAGTTGGGATCAAGTACAGCTACTGTTTTATTTTTACCGAGAAAAAGGAAATCATTTTTAAAAATTTGAATTATTTGCTTATAATGGAGTCTATGAGAGATGGCCTTTCCGTAATTTGGAGCTTTCTGGATAAGGGGTTTCCGAATAAGGGATCCCATACCTGTAATATATTTAATTTGGTTTGAAAAAAAAAAAGTTCAACCCTTTAATGAGAACCACAATAGGCATGGGGAATTGCTGACTTTGAGCCTCCCTCTGTAATGACTCTCATACTAATATATATTATTACTTCCTGTTTCCTATCCATATTAGGTAAACACTTTCTGTCATAATAATGAAGATCATAGCATGCCTCTTGGCTATCCATGCTGCTGTGATGCAAAAGTTAGATTTGTCATGGTCAGTGCCCATGTGTAACCAATTCCCTGCCATTTACTTTAATGGTAATCACTTGTCCCTGCACACAAAGGTGGATCATGGCCCAAAAATGCTTGTGTGTGCCCAGGGATAGGTGGCAAGGATGTCACACTGAGCCCAGGGACAGGTGGCAAGGATGTCACACTGAGCTGATCCTCCAAGAGTGCTCTCCGGCTGCAGCAGGATCAGCTCATTGTGACATTAGCTATACACAATTGGACTACAGATTGTCGATTGGCCCAAACCATTTTACACTAAATTGAATGGGTCTGCTTCTCAAAATTAGAGCTTGAAAAGTGTCAGCACTATCAAAATGCCACAGATGACATTGCCCTCATAACACCAAATATCAAATATGATAGAAACTTAATATATGTGTGAAGCTGATTTATGATGTGTCACTTTAAATCTGGTAGCATTTTGTAATCTTAGAATAGTCATTTACACTTCTTATGCCTGGAGAATAATTGTATATATATTGCACCCAAAATCTATTTACATAACTGAAATGAGCTGTAAAACAATGTGAATTTATTTTTATGGCTAGTGTGGAGTAAATAACCTATCCAAACCACCATATTTGGCTTTCTAGCCAGTGACGCTGTGTCAGTAACCTTAACCACAAGCATTTTTTACATTTTAGTGGCATTTACCTTAAAGCCAAGAATCTCTAGTGTTCAGCACTTGAGCTCAGAGATAACGACTACTTGTGTGAATGAAAAGAAAATGTCAAGGCACATGGACATGCACATCCACACAAAGGAGGAGGATGCAGCTATTGATCTGGCACAGCAGCTTATTTAGTATTTAAAATAAAAGAGTAAAGTAATTTATGTTAAATATCAAATTGTTCCTCTATTAAAAAGGTGAAAATATACTGTACTTTTTATGTATTTTCTTAAATTCATTTTGTTGCCGAGCCATCTATATTTGTCAATATAAAATGATATCAATATATTTAATTTCGACCTGCAGCAATATCCTACAGTTTACTTCACGCTTGTGAGACTATTTCACTACCCAGCATGGGGCTTGCCAGAGAACCGAATGAGTGTTCTACGGGAAACAAAGAACAATGATGTACACAAAATCAGTAATCTGCCGTTATATAAATACAGAAATACAGACCGATAACAAATGAAAATAATGTAATTGTATTTGTCAATATATATGTATCTATCTATTTTTCTTTGTGTTTGCTTTAAATAATTCTTTCTAAGATATATTATTGTACTGGGTAAATTGGTTAAAAAACGAAAGAGAGAGAAAAGAATAATGCAGCTTTGTCGCTGAAGCCCTTTGTAATATCACAATATGAGCCACCTGACCCCCTTTCCCCAATTATATGTTGGTTTCTACCACAGCAGACTATTAGAGTGGCCATACAGGGGAAAGCAGACAGAGAGCGTATTAAACCAAGTCTGCTGGCTTTGTTGTTCACAAGGATTTGCTTGCACATTTCAATTACTTGCTACATTATGACTCGGGACGAAGACCTTGTTATGAAGATGTTTCACTGCAGCAGTGTCTGTGTCTGCGTTCAAGACCTCTGCCTTTATCAGGCCTTTGTCAGATTATGCTCAGTGTCTGGGGAGGCTGGCTGTTACTCTGTTATCTGTGCATAGCTTATAGACATGGGCACCATCATATTTTTTCTACTTATAATAGCCCATTTACTGTATTTTTCCAATTTTTGACAAATTGCCTTGATGATTACTATTTATATGTTCATTCTGTATGTATTTTGTGTTGTTCCTTTTTGGATTGCTATGGTTACAAATGTCTCTGCCTTTAGGTATTACCTGCCCTGTGTAAGCCAAGTGCTGCACATTTATCTTCCTCCCTGTCAGCTGTATCGTCGGCTTGCTCACATCAGGTTTACCTTTGCTTTACACTATTACATATAAGAATATTATTATTATTTGTAGTAGTACTGGCAGTAATTAAAACCCACCGTATAAATGTTTTAGACAGTATATAAATGATTTAGCTAAGCACAATATTGCATTAGATTATAAGAGGCATGGGTATTTTTGTTGTCTAATAAGAACAAAGAAGAGCTTCTCTTTGAATTGCTTACCATACCTAAAAGCCTATTATTATCTCACTGCATTATATTTTTTATATTACCGCTATATTTTATTCACATAGCTTAAAATGATACCATCGCTAATGAGATTTGCTGTCAGTTGTGTGAAATAACAGTAGAAAATATATTTATACTTTATATTTTCTAGTAATGATCATGAAATGTGAGAGCACTACTAAACTGCATGTCAGATTTAACTGGTAAACTGCAGCTTCAGCTCACTGGGGGCAGATATTAAAATTGTAGCTGCAAAGTCCATACTGCACCTCAGCACAGCAATTTCTAATTGAGAAAGAGGAATAGCCATAGCTACTGGACCTTGCTTTTCTGATGTTATCTATGGAGGATCTCACAGCAGAAGATTTTAGCAAAAATGGTAATAGCAATTGTAGGGTTATGCTGGCTTGAATAGTTATATACATCCAACTCTTGTACTTTTTTTTTAATTATTATTATACACATAGGTCTTTATCAACGATTGCTAGCTTACAAAATAATATCATGAATAGATTTCTCTTAATACAATTATGATTTATGGAACCCAGTAAAACATAGAGAGTTTTGATAGGAATTGGTTTCGTGGTTTCTGCCTACCGAAAGCATAGGTTTGATTTATCTGTCAGATCCATGTTACCCTGGCCAAATCACTTACAGTGTACTTAAATGAGAGAAAATGTAATACAAGTCATTATCAGTAAAAAAAAAAAAAATCACACAAAAAAAATGACATTTTTAATTTCACTATGTAATATTTTTCTTCATTCGTAACACTGCAAATTATAATAATGGCATGCAATTCCCCCACATCCAATAGTGTACTCATAATGGCTGCATTTTTGTTTTACCTTTGACCACCTATTTGATTAGACTGTCTACCCAGGAGATGCATAACAAACTCAATCTAGGTATTGTTAATGACATTATAATAAAGTTTGGTGGCACTGGTCTCGAATATACACACTATAAGAAAAATAAAACAGTATATGATGGGCAGCCATGAAGAGGTTCATTACAAGTGGAAAAGTGTTTGATTCTGTGATCCAAACATGCCGGCCTATGTATGTGAATCAAAGTGGCTTAGACAGATGACCCAACTCATGCGCAAATATAATTACATGAGGAGTCATATGTTCTCTTCCTCCATATTTTACCTTTTGCAGAAGGATAAGTAACAGCCCTACATTGAGTTTAGTTTGTTTTTTTAATAGTAATTTCCTTGTTTAGTATTTAATTCAAACATGTTTTTGGTTTTCTAGCTCTAATTGAACTCCAACTCCCGGGAATCCCTCTGGCAGCACTAGAGTCTTAGATGATGCTGGCAGAAATAACATGAGGAGCCATAGCTACAGTTCCTTGTTTTAGTTGGTGTTAAATAAAAAACACATGTTTAAGCTGCCTAGTTTTATTTAAACAGTTTTCATATGATTAGTTCCTTGAGGCACATCCAGGGGGTATGTCCACTCTATCGTGTCTCCCACTCATAATGCAATTAAACTGTTAAATATTTGCATGACAGGTTTACAAAAATGCAGTTTGGAGTAATACAGCCAGATCTGCAATTGATACAGGCTCAACATGTGTTACACTGCAAAAGACCTTAATCAATCTTGGCACTTGGTTTCTTACAAGCAGCAGCTTAAAGCTCCCGTCACACTTAATTAACATTCTAATTTTTAATTTACGCAGTGCCTGTACTTTGCCTAGCCTTTGTGAATTCACAGTATAACTGCAGCTTCATAGAGGTCAATATATACATGTATTATATGTGTATATAGTGGAGAAATTAGCTTTTGATGAAAATATAAGGTATATTAGTTAGCACCTAGCTTAAGAGACAGATAATGAAACCATAATATCTCCAGTATGTCTCTATAACCCTTTCTTGGCACTGATTTCCAGGGCCACACTGGGGCACAAACATGTAACCCCTATTTGGCTATTAAACAGTCAAACCACGGTTTAGGGCATGGGGTACATGTGACTCAATCCTTCAGGATGGGCCTTCGCTAAATGGAAGTAACCAGGAGAACCAGGGGTGCAGTGTTGCTACAACTCACTGTAGCTGTGTGCAGTGCAGATTAGCAAAGATGGAAGCCAGAAGGTTCTTGCAGTTGAACAATAGAACTGATTTATTGTCAAAGACAATCAATGTGCAGGTTTAGTGTAATATACTCACATACAGATGTTATATGATAGTACTCCCTGAGGACAGCAAAGAGAGGATGCACACCGGTTTATCCCACCTCCTTTAGAATCAGGATCAATGCAGAGGAAGTCCATGCAAGGTCTAAGGAACCTTTCAGGTGCTCTAGAGGTGCAGCTTTTATTGGCAATGTTTTCCTTTGCAAACATCTCAGACATCTGCAATAGACAGTAACAGATTCTCTCATCTTAGGCCAGAAGAACCTATCTTGAACCAAACTGTATATTTTCCCAGTACCTAAATGTCCATTTTTGTCATGTAAGTTTCTGAGCACAAACTGTTGATATCTTTTAGGCAGAACAAACTGGTGTCGATCAGGGTGATCATGGTATAGTACCACCCTATACAGGAGTCCACTCTCTATCTCACTTTCCTAGAAAGTGCTCGACAAGAGTAACTATCTAACTGGTCCTCGTTCACGGGTCCCTGTCCCTGACTTCACTAGAGTATAAAATGTTGACTCTAGGGTAGCTTGGCTTTACTGGGGCCCTGTTGATCCCAAGCTCAGTGGACCTTCACCTGAGACACAGAGGCAGCCAAAGAGGAAGACTTGCTAAACACTATATGAGACTGCAAGACATGTGGTCAACCCAAATAACCAATAAGGCATAAGACAAACTCTAAACTGATACATGGGTCTTTGCCCAATAACAGAATAAACAGCATAAACTAGGAAGTTGTAGGGTTTAAAACCATAGGGGCATGTTAACCCTATGGGTCCCTACATCTCCAAATGTCTAAAATTTAGTGTTTTTTAGCAGACAGAGAATGCGCCACATTTTTACACTTAGACAGTGGACAAGGCATAACATTTCAAGTACATAATAGTTGTCATCAGGCTCAAATATGTGAGCCTCCTCCAGCATCCCCATGGCCTTCTCATACTGTTGTGTCCTGGTTTTTCCCCACCGTTTCTCTACTATGGTACCTCAGGTCTCTGTCCAGTCTTCTTCTTATTTTCTCTGAATATTTCCTCCCTTGGCCTTTATGCATTTTCTTTGGATTCCAATACCAACTCTAAGCTACATCTTTTACACAGCTTAAGGGGCTGATTCATCAAAGTATGAGTTCGAATCCCGAAATGGGTAAAATTTGGATTGGATATGATGCCATGATCAACCCCTGCCTCCAGGCCTGTTGTCTTTATTTTTGTTTCTTATTTATTTTATTCAAATAATAGTGTCCTTTTTTTCTACAGAAATCTGAGCACTCTGAGCACTGTAGTTTGGTATGGGATAGAAAAAAATGTTCATTGCTGCAGACTAATTGAGTTGCCGGCATCTCCTCCTCCGGTGCATCCCACTTCTGGTGCGTTCCATTACAAAAAAACTTCCTTATTTGCATAAGGCTGTTCAGATATTAAGAGCTCAAATAAGAAGCCAATATTTTGGGGAATTAATGCAAGAGAACAGGGATTTAATTATAATGCCCATTATCCTACTCCCTTAAAAAAGGCTTATACAACATTTTACATATACTTTTTAACATAATTTAATAAAGGTTACACTTTAAATGTTTGCCCATGGTCCACAAATTAGAGTTTGCCCCCCCTGTGTTTGTTTATTCAGTAGTTACTACTGTAGTTACCTACTGTGGTTCTTTGCCTGAATACATCACTCTCTCCTGATCTAGGCCTCTCTGATGCTTCTACTGCTTTGTCTACATCTCCTATTTCCTGAAAGGCCTTGCAGTTTTGCCAAACCCTTTCAGAAAAGACACTGACAGATCAGAACATATGCCTGGACAGACAAATAATACAGTGGATAACAGTATGGCTTCTCCAACCTGCCTCTAGAGGTGTCTATGCACTGATTATTGGGCAGCAAGGTTAAAAACTACCGAGCTGTTTTACTATATCAACACATGCACAGTCATTTTAAAATTGTATGTTACATGTAGTAAGTAGTAGTAATGTAGTCTTGGAACAAGTATATTGCAACAAATATTATAGCATAGTGCTTGACCAAAGGGCATAAACCTTTTGACTTTTATTATTGAATATTTTCTTCAACATCAAAGTAAAACTAAAATGTAACACACAATAGAAAAGGTGAGGGGCACTTAATCCATTAAGAATTTAGACATTTCTTAGCTTTAAATGCTGAACTGACATATACTACAGCCCTCTTTCCTAACATCAAAGTTACAGTATGTGCTGAAAATGCTAAGAGGACGCTGATCAATATTTTTCTTCCTTTACAAATACAAAGGGGTTTTCATTTTATGACATGCTTTTTATGACAGATCGTTGTATCAAAAGATTCCTAATGGGGTGTTCACACTACAGACTCTGGTTTGTGTTATACGTGGTGATGTGCAAACATGATTCCTGCTGTAATAAATAAATAATGAATACCAAGTGATCACCACGTGTCTAAACTCTACAAACTGTATATAGAAAATCATTAATAGAGTATTCTTAAAGTATACTTATAGGAAAGCTGAAAGAAAGCAAAATCAAATCTATGAAAAAGGTATAGTGGTTGAAACATACTAATAGCCAAGCAAACAAAGAACATTTTAGACTGATCCTAAATATTGTGGCTACTTGGTATGTGTGAGTAATAATAACAGACACTCAAATATGATGCATACTCGGTTCAGGCTAGAGTTTTCAGTCTGACTTTCAGAGGGAAACACAATATAAATTAAGAAACATTCAAAACTGAACTAATGGGTATTATATCACAAATTTTTTTTTTTTTTTTATAACTTGTAGGTCTGTGAAGCCAAACATTCTACCACTGTATTGACAATACAAGCAAAAGCAATATGGCACTATTTTACTTGAGTCCTTGGATGATTCTTCTTTTTACTTCTTTACTTCACTTTTTCTGCAGAATACATTATGTCCATAGTTTAATGATAAAAGGAAGAGGGCTAGTACACATTGTACTAGTGCTGCTGGGCATTATCAGTAACATTATATTTATTTTAGTTTTCTTGATGTTACTGCCTCTTTAATTTTCTGCTTATATCATTTGTAAGGTAAAGCACAAAGCACCCAAATATAGATTCATTTTTTTATACCTGGATTTGTCCAGCCTTCCTCTATATCTGTTCATCATTTTTTACTTACTGTTACACAGAGATTGACATTAGAATTCAAAACATTTTAGCAGATACTATATAATAAAATCAGCCCTACCTTCTGGGTATGATTTTTACCCCTGGCCTTTACTGAACTGCATAATTTTTGTTTAAGAGGCAGAGAATACAGAGGCCATCATAGTCATGTCATTTCCAGAAGAGCTTCAGCTAAGAAGGGGGCTCTGCTAATCACTGTACCAGAGGGCAAGTATAATTGAACATTTATTTTTGTATCAAATAATTGTATCAAATCAATGCTACCATGAGGATGCACAGTCCTGTGCCATGGAACTCTGTACACAGACCTGGATTTGTTATTCTTGTGCCCGAAAGCCACAAAAATGGAAATGACCACTATATGGAAGTGTAAATGGGCACCTGTTCCAGACACAAGGGAATGCCTTAAGATTAGAAGGAAGTGTTTTTTATCAAAAGGTTTGAGTATTTTATAGAGAGAATTGCAGAATTCTCTTACTGAAATATCTGTAATGGCAAATACATTAGGTTTCTCTAACATTTTAGATAGATCGCCTTGACCTTCCTGTGTATCAGAAATGTCCCAGTGGAGGTCCCCTAATCCGATGTGGCATTTTAATGGTCTCAGACTGCCTGTGAACATAGATTTTTTGACATTATCATTTTATTTTAATTTAGTCTTTAAACTTGTTTTTAATTAGGTTATAGTCCCACATACGGAAGAAGTTGAACAGTGACAATCTTGGCTACTGTGTAACTCTCTAGACATATTTAGCAACTATTTCTATGAATGACTGAAATTAACTGTTTTTCCCATGATGCTGTGTAGTAGGTTTATGTAAGTTTTAAATGTTTGTCCAATCCTTTTTGTGGTGCAGGTATACTGGCTAATTGTGTCTTTCTCATTTAAGAAAACACCTCATAGTGCATCAAGTGATTCATAGTTTTTATGCATAAGCCAATGCTAACAGACTATAACCTGAAAGCGCATATTTTGTATGTGATGCAATGGAAACAGTAAACACTTCAGTTCTTCAAGTTGTCACTGCTGCCTTCGTGTGAAAGAAGACCTCCGAGTGGATGATCAAATTTGCATGGTTTCTGAGCAATCCACTAATTGACTCCTGAACCTGTAGCATAGCAGTGGGTTATCTAATGGCAACATTAAGGGCTAATTAGCTTTTCTAGTTGCCACAGTGGCCCTAAGGTCATTAAATACCCTACAAAGCACAATGGCATTACAGTCTTTCTTCACATGCCAGTGCATGAAGACTACAATTTTCTAGAACTGTATTTATAGCAACTCAGCTGCCACTGCTATTTTTCATGTTCGTGAAGCCCTCAAAATGAATTATGTGTATTTTCCGGAAGGATATATCAGCAACACTGATCATATTTGTAGATGAGGTAAGTTTCAACATCAGAATGGCAACACAGCTGTGCAGGAGGCCCACTGTAATTTGTATCTTAAATCTGTTTTAAGACACATCTTGTCTATAAGCAGTAGCATAACTCCCCTCTGATGGCCCCTGTACGCAAAAAAAAATATTGGGTCCCCCAACTTCCCACATCTGCAGAGATAGAGCCCTGGTCTTTGCTCAACCTTCCTGCACAAGCACACATGCGCTCTCACCCAGTAGGAGACAGAAAGTGGCAGACCCCATGACTGGTCTGCCCCCTGCGATCTGCTGGATAGCAGTTACGCCACTGACTATAAGCACTGCGAATGGGGACATAAAATGGAATAACACTTTTCTAACTCCGTTACTTTATTGCAAGTGCTCTCTTTGTTTAAAGAAGAATTAAAGCTTAACAATGAAGTAGGCTACAAATGTTACATGTTAACTTGCCCATGATGGATACAGCCCTTTATTTATCCCCAATTAGGCCTGGACTGGGATTCAAAATATGGCAGCTTAAAGCAGCCCTCTGGCATTTGCCAGAACCCAGATTGCCAGTCCAGGCCTGACCCAAATAACTCCCCATCTTTATTTTGCTGATTCACAGCACATGCTTTGTTGCAATTTATCACACAGAGCAGCAGTTCTGTCACACTTTAGGCTGATGTTCCACACAAAGATTAGTTGCCCGCGATAGATCTCTGCTACCGTGGGTGACTAATCTCTACTAAATGCCCTTTCACTGGCAACTAAGCATTACTCCGGTTTTCAAAAGTTGTGCAAAGTTGCCTGCAGGAGGAAACAGTGCAACAATGCGTAGGCCTTTCCATCAGTGGGACATCAGCCTTCTATCTAAGATTCTAACTAATTTAAAAAACACTTAACAGGATTATTTAGCAGAGGTATCATTAACAAAGCAAAGACAAAGGGAGCAGCTAAGTGTGTATGTTTGTGTTGTTAAGATGTGTGTTTTTTAGCAACTGAATGCCATGCCCTCACATTCCTGCTAAATACACGTTTCACAAAAATTCAGATCAACTATGGGCCACTTTCAGACCCGTCTATCCATGGGCCAATGCAATCCTCACATGACTGACTGTTGTTTTGGACCCAGAAATGGGCCAATAAGCCACCAACTCTTTAAGAAGGGACAGAATCGGCAAACAATATAGAGCCATATGCATCTTTTAAACTTATTTACCTTATAATGCATTCCAGTCTCCCACTACCTGTTGTACAGGTATGGGATCTGTTATCCAGAAACCTGTTATCCAGAAGGCTCCAAATTACTGGATCACCCACAGACCCCATTTTAATAAAAAAAAATCTACATTTTTTAAATTTTTTTTTTTTTTCTTTGTAATAATAAAACAGTGCCTTGTACTTCATCCAAACTAAAATATAATTAGCCTTTATTGGAGGTAAAATAATCCTATTGGGTTTAAAATATGTTTACATGATTTTTTTAGTAGACTTAGGGGCACATTTACTAACCCACGAATCCAAATTGGAAAAATTCCGATTGGAAAACGAACATTTTGCGACTTTTTCGTATTTTTTGCGATTTTTTTCGGCGCCTTTACGACTTTTCGGAAATTGTCGCGACTTTTTCGTTACCAATGCGATTTGCGCAAAAAAACGCGGGTTTTTCGTAGCCATTACGACTTGCGCGACTTTTTCATATTGAGCGCTCGTAAGCGGCGGGCGAAACTTTCAGACTTAGCATGATTTTGGAAGCCTCCCATAGGGCTCAATGGCACCCTGCAGCTCCAACCTGGCCCAAGGAAAGTCTCCCATAGGGCTCAATGGCACTCTGCAGCTCCAACCTGGCCCAAGGAAAGTCTCCCATAGGGCTCAATGGCACTCTGCAGCTCCAACCTGGCCCAAGGAAAGTCTCCCATAGGGCTCAATGGCACTCTGCAGCTCCAACCCGGCCCAAGGAAAGTCTCCCATAAGGCTCAATGGCACTCTGCAGCTCCAACCTGGCCCAAGGAAAGTCTCCCATAGGGCTCAATGGCACTCTGCAGCTCCAACCTGGCCCAAGGAAAGTCTCCCATAGGGCTCAATGGCACTCTGCAGCTCCAACCCGGCCCAAGGAAAGTCTCCCATAGGGCTCAATGGCACTCTGCAGCTCCAACCCGGCCCAAGGAAAGTCTCCCATAGGGCTCAATGGCACTCTGCAGCTCCAACCTGGCCCAAGGAAAGTCTCCCATAGGGCTCAATGGCACTCTGCAGCTCCAACCCGGCCCAAGGAAAGCTTCCCATAGGGCTCAATGGCACTCTGCAGCTCCAAACCCTGCCCAAGGAAAGTCTCCCATAGGGCTCAATGGCACTCTGCAGCTCCAACCCGGCCCAAGGAAAGTCTCCCATAGGGCTCAATGGCACTCTGCAGCTCCAACCCGGCCCAAGGAAAGCTTCCCATAGGGCTCAATGGCACTCTGCAGCTCCAACCTGGCCCAAGGAAAGTCTCCCATAGGGCTCAATGGCACTCTGCCGCTCCAACCTGGCCCAAGGAAAGTCTCCCATAGGGCTCAATGGCGCTCTGCAGCTCCAACCTGGCCCAAGGAAAGTCTCCCATAGGGCTCAATGGCACTCTGCAGCTCCAACCTGGCCCAAGGAAAGTCTCCCATAGGGCTCAATGGCACTCTGCCGCTCCAACCCGGCCCAAGGAAAGTCTCCCATAGGGCTCAATGGCACTCTGCAGCTCCAACCCGGCCCAAGAAAAGTCTCCCATAGGGCTCAATGGCACTCTGCAGCTCCAACCGGCCCAAGGAAAGTCTCCCATAGGGCTCAATGGCACTCTGCAGCTCCAACCTGGCCCAAGGAAAGTCTCCCATAGGGCTCAATGGCACTCTGCAGCTCCAACCCGGCCCAAGGAAAGTCTCCCATAGGGCTCAATGGCACTCTGCAGCTCCAACCCGGCCCAGGGAAAGTCTCCCATAGGGCTCAATGGCACTCTGCAGCTCCAACCTGGCCCAAGAAAAGTCTCCCATAGGGCTCAATGGCACTCTGCAGCTCCAACCCGGCCCAAGGAAAGTCTCCCATAGGGCTCAATGGCACTCTGCAGCTCCAACCCGGCCCAAGAAAAGTCTCCCATAGGGCTCAATGGCACTCTGCAGCTCCAACCTGGCCCAAGGAAAGTCTCCCATAGGGCTCAATGGCACTCTGCAGCTCCAACCCGGCCCAAGAAAAGTCTCCCATAGGGCTCAATGGCACCCTGCAGCTCCAACTAGGCCCAAGGAAAGTCTCCCATAGGGCTCAATGGCACTCTGCAGCTCCAACCTGGCCCAAGGAAAGTCACCATACTGAAGCTTGAATGAATCCGAATGTTTCGTACTCGGCGCGAAAGCTGCGAAAAAGTCGCGACTTTTTAACGCTACGAAAAAATCGCCATATTTTGCGCAACTTTCGGAATGGCCACGAAAAAGGCGCGACTTTTCGCGCAAATTTTAATGCTACGAAAAAATCGCCAGATTTTGCACAACTTTCGGAATGGCTACGAAAAAGTCGCGACAATTTTTCCGAAAAATCGCAAAATACCGATCATTACGAAAAAAACGCAATCGGACACATTCGGCCCGTTCGAGGGTAAATGTGCCCCTTAAAGTATATCCAAATTACAGAAAGATCCAGGTCCCGAGTATTCTGGATAACAGGTCCCATGCCTGCATATCCACCACTAATCTTAAAAAAATTGCTGACAACCCTCACATGAACATGCACATGTCACTCATTAAAAAAGTCCCAATCTGACAAAAAAAAATGTCTTACATTTCCGTATGTATTGAATCACATAGTTGCATACTTGAAAGATGCATTCATTGCTATGTGTTGTTAAAAAAAGTTACAGCCCAGTAAACAGTAAATAGAAGGTTTTTTTTAGAATACATGTATTATGGAATGGTTGGAACCTGGGGTTTTAGGGATAAGGGATCTTTCCATAATTCGGATCATCATTTGTTAAAAATCATTCAAATACGAAAGAAACCCATTAGAATTGTTCTGCCACCAAAATGGCTTCATGCAGCTTATTTACCATTAAGTACAAGGTACCGTTTTATTATTACAAACAAAAAGGAAATAATTAAAAAAATGTAGAACTATTTGCTTAAAATGGAATCCATGGGAGATGGCCCTTACTTAATTCAGAGCTTTCTGGATAAAACAAGCAATCATTACAATCATTGCTGGCATAGTCACCTGAGACCAGCCTTTTTTCAGTTAATTATCTTTAAGCACAGAATCAGTCTGAAAGAAAACCTTGTCTGCTCCGAATTTTGGCCTTAGCAGTGCAGGATTTGTTTCCTTCTATAACACTCTACCGTATTACAGTGTTCTGCAGGCAGAGTAAATGAAAATTAATATTTTGAAGAAATACAAACTCTAAAATACAAATTACAGTTGAATTGAAAAAGTGGGAAAAGGATACATTTATCAAAGGTCGAGGATTAACAATTATGAGGCTGAGATTTATTATTTAACTATCAATTTAATAAAATGTTACTATATGCCAATTACGAGGGGTAAAGTTAAAAATCAAACCACTTCTGAAATACACCAAGGGACCTATTTATAAAGCTGTGTAAAATGATTTATGCTGGAAAACCAGCATAAAACGGTGGTGGACAACAAATGGTGCATTTATAAAGCTGCTTATTTCTCCTTACTCGGTATTATACACTGTGCAGCCTGATCCTGCAGCTAAAATCATACATTAAAAAGACTTGCCCATTATTTTACACCACCTCACACCTGGCATAAACCATTCAGGTCAATGAAGAAAATTCAAGTTGGAAGAATATTTTGGTGTAAGAAGCTGTGTAATATGTGATGTAAAAAACAGCAATTGGAAACACAATTTTTTAAAAGCTTTTTGAAGCAACTGCTACTTTTTATGCAGGAATTTTAGAATGGCCTTCACAATCGACTAAAATAAATACTTCTTATATATATAAGCTCTGAATTAAGGGATCCATTATTCGGAAACCCATTATCCAGAAAGTTCCAAATTATATGCACATGTCCAAGTGGCACAAAGACAGTAGAAGGAAAAGGATCACTTGCTTACAGGTACTCCAGGCCGGTGCAGTTTTCTGCTAACAGGAACACCAACCTGGGGTATCAGGTAATTAATTACAAGCACGGGGGTGCCTAACATTTTGGCATCCTCAGTGATTATACCTTTCCTTTTCCTTTAATGTAAGAAATCTTTAAAAACATAAAACATATTTATTTTGTTTTCTTTGTAAAAAGTTAACTAATTTTAAAACGTAAGGCCAAAAGTTATATATATATATATATACACACACACACACACAGTAAGCCAGCTTATATATATAAGGTATACATTTCCTTATTCACTGTTTATGTTTAGTCCCACTTTATATCACATTAATAAAAGCTTTCTTCCATTAATTACTGAAATAACAATAATCAATAATAGTCAATAAGCCATTATTGGAAGATATCTGTAAAATATATTTTGTATGTATATATATAGTTTTTCTTTATTAAAGGAACAGTAACTCCAAAAAATGAAAGAGCTTTAAAGTGATAAAAATATAATGCACTGTTGCCCTGCACTGGTAAAACTGGGGTGTTTGCTACAGTAACACTACTATAGTTTATATAATAAGCTGCTGTGTAGCCATGGGGGCAGCCATTCAAGCTGGAAAAAAGGAGAAAAGGCACAGGTTACATAGCAGATAACGGATAAGTTCTGTAGAATACAATAGTGTTTTATCTGTTATCTGCTATGTGCCTGTGCCTTTTCTCCTTTGAATGGCTGCCCCCATGGCTACACAGCAGCTTATTTATATAAATTATAGTAGACTTTCTGAAGTAAACACACAACTTTTACCAGTGCAGGGCAGCAGCACATTATATTTTAGTTACTTTTATACACTTTCATTTTTTGGTGTTACTGTTCCTTTAATATATGATATTACAACTGCACAAATTTACCAATTAAGTACCGTATATACTCGAGTATAAGCCGATCCGAATATAAGCCGAGGTACCTAATTTTACCTAAGAAAACTGGAAAAACTTATTGACTCGAGTATAAGCCTAGGGTGGCAAACACAACCGCTACTGCTAAGTTTCAATAATCAAATAAATAACAGATAAATAAATAGATAACTTTAGGGAAAGAAAAATGCTACAGCAGCAGACAAAAGCAAGTTTAGGAAGGCTAAGGAAGCTGCCATACTAATTATCAAGTACTTGGACCCCAGTGTACAAGTCCCACCATAGTACTACAATAGTAGTTACAAGGGCAAAATAATTCTTGATGCTGGACTTAATACAAATTTAATTTTTGTAAATAACAAGTTATTGTACCAATTACTTACTCTGGCTTGGTGTGCCCTTGTTGATTAAATAATACTTCTATTTTGCTTTTACCCCAAGATTTTACCCATTGGACCCTATAATACTGGGGGCCCAAAAAAAACACACCATTTGGTTTTCACAAACTGGCAGAGTTGTTTACACTACCAAGTTACCAACACCTACAGATGGGTAGAGATGTAGCGAACTGTTCGCCGGAGAACTAATTCGCACAAAAATCGGGTGTTCGCAAGTTCGCAAGTTCGCGAACTTTTAGCGATGTTCGCAATTTTGGGTTCGCCTTAGCTGGAGCCAAATTTTGACCTCTCACCCCAGAGCCAGCAGATACATGGCAGCCAATCAGGCAGCTCTCCCTCCTGGACCACCCCCGGACCACTCCCTTCCATATATAAACCGAAGCCCAGCAGCCATTTTACATTCTGCCTGTGTGTGCTTGATGAGTTAGCATAGGGAGAGAGCTGTGCAGGGGTTTGAGGGACAGTTTAGGTAGCTTTGCTGACTAGTAATCTACTTTCTACTGCTCTGTATGTAGCTGCTGTGGACAGCTGTCCTTCTGATCTCATCTGCTGTAATCCAATAGTCCTTGTAAGGACTGCTTTTATTTTCTGATTACTGATTACAACAACGTATTTTTCAGAGAAATTTTTGCCCTTGATCCCCCTCCTGCATGCCACTGTCCAGGTCGTGGCACCCTTTAAACAACTTTAAAATCAGTTTTCTGGCCATAAATGGCTTTTCTAGGTTTCAAAGTTCGCCTTCTCATTGAAGTCTATGGGATTCGCAAAGTTCGCAAAAGTTTGCACTTTTTGGCAGAAGTTCGCAAACGGGTTCGCAAACTTTTTTTGTGAGGTTCGCTACATCCCTACAGATGGGCAAACTAATATGCAAGAGATGGACTGCTTGCGGTATGGCCTGCATTCTGAGCAGGCATTTCCTCTCCTATCCTCTCTCGCTGTCAGACAGGGTATTTGCAGAAGGTATTGTACATTTAAACTTACTTGCGCTCTGAGGATAGGTGCAAGGAAAGGTGTAAGAGTGTACCTGCATCTGGCAGGAGCTCGATTAAACGAATTGCCATACGCTGTCTTCAAGCGCGCACACGTGTGTGTATGCTCCGGCGCACAGAGACTTTTGTTCACATTCGGCGGCGCACTGAGCCGGCTGCGCATCCAGCGGCACACAGACCCGCCTGCGCATCCAGCGGCACACAGACCCGCCTGCGCATCCGGCAGCACACAGACCCGCCTGCGCATCCAGCGGCACACAGACCCGCCTGCGCATCCGGCAGCACACAGACCCGCCTGCGCATCCAGCGGCACACAGACCCGCCTGCGCATCCAGCGGCACACAGACCCGCCTGCGCATCCAGCGGCACACAGACCCGCCTGCGCATCCAGCGGCGCACGGACCCTTGTGCACATTCAGCGGAGGTAGGGGGGAGGTATACTCGAGTATAAGCCGAGGCTTACTTTTTGAGCACATTTTTTGTGCTGAAAAACTCGGCTTATACTCGAGTATATACGGTAGTATAGGACATGCTGTATATGGATTCATATGTACAGAATCAAAGTCATTATTTAATATTTATTCTTCTGCCAAACCAGGGATTAAACCTTTTTCTCAGTGGGACACATATTAAGTCTGGGAATTAGCTTCACAACTTGATAATTGTTTTAGAACCAATTATGAAACACATTTTTATTATTATTATTCACTTCAGTAAGGCGTTTAGCTGTATTAAACAAGGATCATGGAGACCCTCCTCAGTATGGGGACTCATTTCTGGGTTAAGAATACCTGTGGTAACCAATTCAAGAGAAACATTCAGAGTGCTGTTTTGTTTCTGAAGTAAAAAAAAAATGTGTTTGTTTAAATAATCATCCACAAACATAACATAATTCAAACACAAACATAAAGCCCTAATTTGAAATAACAGCATTCAAGTTACTACCACGTGACTCAAATGTATGGTTGTATTAAATCCCAAGCTTGGAAAGGGCTCTGGGGAATATAACAACCTTTATATTTACTGGCCCATTGAGTAAGCCTAAGGAAAAGCTACACCAAGCCACTTCCTGGTTAATGTGGCGTTGCAGGAGATCAACTATTCATTCCTTTGAGAATTTTAATACATGGTCTTTCCGCCACCATGCCATAAATACTCTTTTATTTTATTACATATTATAACATCCCACTAAGAAGTCCTTAAGCAATTAAAGAGCCATACAAATCCCCTGGGGAGCTGAATTTGGCTCCCGGTCCTTCAACTGGGCATTTTTGGTACCAGATTGTAAGCTCTACGGGGCAGGGACCTCCTTCCTACTGTGTCTCATACCACTTACTCCCTGTGTAATTTTGTATATTGTAAGATTGTACAGCGCTGCGTACCCTTGTAGCGCTTTAGAAATACATACATACATACATACATACCAGTGGCATCACCTAAATATGAAGTTGTGTCTCAAGAAGAACTAGAGCTTAACAAAGAATTAGGCTAAAAATCAGTAAGTTTTGGGTTTCTGTACCAGCCCAGGCCACTACAGACATTTAGCAGTGATGATTTGTTCCATAGATAATGCTTACAGTAGTTCCCAATTGTCTATTCTTTTGACCAGTGCTGCTGTACCATATATATTAGATGAAGCAGGTCTTATCCAATTGTATGAAATAAACAGACACATTCTTTATCCAATTAAAATAAAATATATGATATAAGAATTGTATGCACCAAACAAATCAATGAAATTTGCTCCATCTATAAGTCGGCTTTCTGAAAAGTGAGACCAACAGCTGTTATGGACACCATTCTGCATATTTGTACATGAGCTACCATTTTGCTTGGGAGGGGGCTGCTAACAAAACACTAGTCTGGCAAATTTGCTTTTCTTTTAGAGAGATTTGTTTCTCAAACTTGTTCCCTACTATAATTTTATGGCTGCCATGTTTTTTTGCTTCAGCTTTTACTCTCAGGTTAAGTTAACCGGTGCATCAATAAATGACAAAAACACAACAATGCGGCTTCATCCAATGCCGTGCTATCCAAATATCCATAAGATAAATATCTGCTCATTTTTCTGGCCAGTTAAAAAGCCATTACTCTTTGCCCCTTCCTTTTCCATCAAAGCATATCTTCAGCGCAGAGAGTGCTTATGAATATGGAATTATCCTTAACAAATGCAATGGAAATCAGTTTACTGAGACACATAAAACATGTCAAACCACCACTCGACACTCTGATAGCACCAAAGCCTTTCAGAACTGAGAATCTTCCAGCCGAGGGCATGAAAGAGAACAGAAGTATATCGTGTATCATGAGTTACAGCTGTACATGAAATAACTCTACATCTCCAACATAAAAATAAGAGAGATTATTTTAACCCTTAAACCTATAAAGGTGAGCATATGCTTCTTTATAATTAATCTCAATCTCTTACAGCGACATGTTGTTGTAAAAAAGGAATACTCAAGAAACAAAATAAAAATAGTTATCTGCATAAACTGAAATAAAAAAAGGGGGGGTTACGGGTTGATTAGAAAATATAAAAAAGCTAGCAGAATTTACACTAGAGTTATTTAGTGTCTGTTTTTATATAGACTCTAGATACCCTCTACAGCTCTGTTTGTAAAAATTGCTTCTACTTAGTGCCTTCCCCTGACATATCTCACTTGAAATTCATATCTGATTGTTGTATTGTTTTATGTTTTCTAGCTTCTCAGCCTTCTATTTTACTATCATTCCCTAAACCAGTTGTTTGGTGTTGCACATTTCCCCTGCTGCTCTCTCTTTGCTGTGCTCATCTTTTTACTGTTGCTCTCAGTGGTATGAAAATACAAGAAAGATAAAAAGTTAAAATGTTAAGAAAAGTCAAAATGGAAAAGGATATTGCTTTTGTTTCTTCTTTTACATAGGGGCTGTTTCTCTTTTTATGCTAGAAGCCATAGGTCAGGAATATATAGATTTATTTGTACATAAGGGGCAGATTTATCAAAATGTGAGTTTAGAGCTTAATACATAAAAACTTACCCACAATCTATTTATTCCTATGGGATTTTTTTCCCACACCTTGGGGCACATTTACTAATCCACGAATCCGAATCCCAAAAAAATCGGATTGGAAATGAAAATTTTGCGACTTTTTCATCGCCGTCGGTCGCAGTTTTTTCCATATTTTGCACGATTTTTTTCATCGCCGTCATGACTTTATCGTATTTTGCGCTACTTTTTCGTCGGCGTCGCAATTTTTTCGTATTGAGCAATTGTAAACGTTGGAAAAACCATCCGATTTTTTCGCAACGGCGCCGAAAAAGTCGTGACGGCGACGAAAAAGTCGCGACAATTCGCAAAATGTTGCGGCGCCGACGAAAAAAAACGCAAAACTTCCGATCATTACGGAAAAAACGCATTCGGACGCTTTTCGGGCGTTCGTGGATTAGTAAATGTGCCCCCTTGTGTCTCAACCCTTTCTCCTTGTAGATTGTAAGCTCTTTAGGGCAGGGCCCTCTTCACCTCTTGTATCGATTATTGATTGCTTTATATGTTACTCTGTATGTCCAATGTATGAAACCCTTATTGTACAGTGCTGCGGAATATGTTGGCGCTTTATAAATAAATGTTAATAATAATAATTTTTAGATGTGTATTTATCAATGGGTGAAAGTTAGAGACCACCATCTGATAAATATGCTTCTGAATCTCCTATAGGAATGAACAGAATGTGAGTGAGTTTTTATGTATTAAGCTCTAAACCCACTATATGGAATCTTTTATGGGATCTATTAAGAATGCCTGGAACCTGTTTTTTTTCCTGGTCTTTATTTGAGTTTTAATTTGGATCACAATACCTTAAGGTTACTTAAAAACATTAAGGGGAAGATTTACTAAAACTTAGATATATCTCATTTTACTTTTCTTGAAACCATGAATAAACTCATTTCCACAAATGTAAGATATTTATCAAAAAACTTTAAGTGAATAAGCACTTGTGGGAATAAACTGCAGAAAAGTTGCAAAAAGCGCAACTTTTTTTGCTTGTCGCACAAAAATCCAAAAAACTCAAAACGTTTGAAGCAAAGAAACATTTTCCAGGGATGGGACATCTGCCATTGACTTCTACATGACCTTGAGAGGTTATGTGGACAAAACGCATAATAGATCTCGAAAAAGTCACGACTTATTTTCTTGCAACATTTTCGGCCTCAAAAACCAAAACCTGAAAGAGTTGCGGGTTAGTAAATGACCCCCTTACACTTTAGATAGCCCCAAGAGGATCTTTTTGCCACCAATATGGTATGCTAGTTTCGTAACTATCAAGTACAAGCTACTGTTTTATCTTTAAAGGTAAAAGATAAAAAAAAATAATTTAACAAAACTTTGTGAAGAATGGACAGTATGGGAGATGGCCTTCCTATAATTTGAAGCTTTCTGGGAAAACAGGTTTCCAGATAAGAGATTCCATAACTGTACTGGTGAAAGTAGGGAAGCTTTCTCTCTATAATCTCATTTTCTTCATTTAAGACCCTCTTATCAGTCTGATAATCCCATTAGAAAAACAGCATGGAGCAATGTCCTGTGGTCAAGGGAGTATTGGCATTACTGGGGGCATGGAACAGGAACTAGCCCCCTTAGTTGGTTAAAAGCCTATATGGAGACACCACTGAACTATGTCTAGCATAACATTATTATTATTAATAACAACAACAACAATAATAATAATAATTCACATACACATTTTAGAATTTTTTAACCTTTAAGTTGTGAGATATCAAAGGTTTAATTAGTTTGCTTATTCAAGCTAATATGTTAGCCTCCTGCTAAAATAAAACTCATGCGACAATAAGCTTGCCAGCCGGTGGGAGACACTTTATTACATATGCACTGCTACTCATTTTCATATGGCACTGCCTGCTGTTTATATGTATTAAATGCAAATATCTTAACCTGTACAACATATTTATTAGACAGTTCCCTGTTAAGATGAAGTTAACATTATTAAAGTAAAAAAGAAATAGTGTATGGGACACTCTTTGTTTGTACAGGATTGTTTAAATCTTATCAACTGCCACACAGATTCAAGCTGACACACCTAAGGTGCCCATACACGTTTAGATCCGCTCGCTTGGCGATATCAGATGGGCAATATCGGGAAAATGTAGGCTAATTTGATCGTTTGTCCCTGGGGCCAAACAATCGAATTCTAATGGCGGCAATGGCACAGTCGGTTCGGGGACCACATCAACGCCAATTTCAGGCCAGATATCGGTCAGGTATGGCCGTCGTTTCTGCCCCTACAGGGGCCAATAAGCTGTCGAATCGGTCCAAGGGACCGATATCGGCAGCTGCAATCGCCCAGTGTATGGCCATCTTTAGACACAAGCTATAACAATATCAACTCTCACCATCCTTAACCAACTCCAGGGTCAGACTGGGGGGTGCAGAGGCCCCTGGGGCACCAAGGTGCTCGCCATGTCCCTCACACCCCCCACATGGGCCCCCACCATGCCCCCTGACCCCCCACAGGGGCCCCCACCTGATGCCCTCCCCTGAGTGCGCGTAAGTTAAACTTACTTTTATCACATCAGGGGAGGGAGACCAGTGGCCCAGGGGAGGCACCAGCAGAGATCGGGCCTGGGCTGGGGAGGCCCACTAGGTTTTTTTCCCAGTGCCCCACTGGCCCAGTGCGACCCTAACCAACTCAATGAAAGGAGGCAGTTTGGTAGAAGGAAGGCCCCAGTGCTGACAGAGAAACATAAGAAAGCCCAACTGCAGCTCTTCAAAACACATCAGAACAAGCCAATATCTTTCTTGGAGAATGTTCTGTGACACATGAAATTAGAGTTTATTTGGAAAAGTACAGGAAAAAATATAAGCATTCAAGTAAAAACCAACCCTGCTAGTGATATGCAGGTTAACAAAAAGTTGACCCACACCGAACCCTAATTCACCATCTTTTGATACGTACCCGACTCTAACTGCTGAGCCTGTGACTGTGAAATCACTAATACCTACATTCAGACATGGAAGAGGTTCACTGATGTTTTGGGTTGCTTGGCTGCTTCTGGAACTGGTTGGCCTAACTCTGTGCATGACATCATCAAATCTGGAGATTATCAATACATTTTTGAGCACAATACTACCTAAAAAACATCTTAGAAAGCTGGGTCTCAGTTGCAGAATATGGGTATTACATTAACATTTATTTATAAAGCGCCAACATACTCCGCAGCGCTGTACAATAAGTGGGTTACATACATTGGACATACAGAGTAACATATAAAGCAATCAATAACCGATACAAGAGGTGAAGAGGAGAACTGGAGCAAAATAATAAAAAAAAAGAGTGGTCCAAGTTGTCAGTAGGGAGATGGCTATAGGAAGCTTTGGTTGTTAGATATTTTTTTCCATTTGGTTGTTATATATTTTTAAATAGAATTGCAATATACTGTAATCTTAATAAAGCAACAAGGAATTCTGAAAACCTGTTTTAGTTATTTGAAAAAAGTGCCAATATTTTTGGCCACAACTAAAGCCAGTAAACTGTAATTTATAATGTAAATATACATGTCAAGCCACAATATACCTAAAAGCATGAATAAAAATTATCCGTTGGATGTAAGAACTAATCATAACCCACAAACTAATCTTTATCCAAGCAACAAAAGACATTTTGGCAACTGTAATAAAGACTTACCCCAACATTATACCAGCAAGCAACAAAGCATGGAAAGAAATTTAGACGAATGATCATGGTGAGAAGAAAGTAATTGATTACAAACAGTATTTGAATGAATTTGGTTTTCCAACACACATTTAATAAATATGTATGTATGTTTCCGAGCAATGCATGTAAGTTTTAGAGCAATGCTACCGGTTTTATAATTGTTTATTGCTTTCCAGGAATCTTTCACAGACATTAAAGAATGTCTTGGTGTGGTACTCTGGGCCACTTTTTAGTTCTCAATTTCTATTTCCCCTATGTAAAAGTAGACAATTCTCTCTCAAGATGGTTCAGTCATTTCAGGAATATATTTTATACAAAATCTTAACCCTGGCCCCACTGACTTTTCCTATTTCCTTCCCTTTGTGTCAACATATATATTTATCTTTTTTTTCTCTCACGTCTAACAATTTTAGGACCTCATTCTTCCTTTTTCTCTTCTTGTTATTATGTGTGATTTTTTTTAAACTTGATTAATATGAGGAGGAATTGTAACATTAAGTTTTGGAAGTTTGTTAATGTTTTTACAGTTTGAATAACATTTAATAAACATTATTTTGATGCAGATTCTACAATGTTTAAATTCTGAAGCGGAGTTTTAGTTAGGTTTTTGTCTGCCTTTATTTGCATCAGCAGGCTTTGTTGAAATAGGTTATTCTTGATAGACCGATACATTTTTATTCACCCTTCTTTACTGTGTAACATACCAGTGAATTCTCTGGATTTATTAGTTGATAGTCTTAGGAGAAATAGTACTCATTCAGTACTATTAAAGGATTTAATTCATAATGATGGTTCTCACCATCCACATCAAGACAAAAAAATCTGTTGCAAGTTCAGCTTTGTGTAAAGCTAATTAGCAAATGAGATGTGTCTTATACTGAACAAAGGAAGCATTCTATATTTTCTTGGGAGTGATTTCTTTTCCTTTTTCTTTTATAATTGCTTAATTTAGGTTGCCTTCACTGCACCCTTTGATAAACTGTGTGACTATAGCCCTTCAAAAAAGGCAAACAGAGAACTTTGGGAAATTGACCCTTGAATAGCTCTGTGTACATAGTTGCTGCTATACAATTATAATGCATATATATATCTTGTAAACAGGAAATGTTTTTTTGTTCCGGTCCTTTATAGATAAGCAGACACTCTATCAAAGTGGACCCATGAAAAACATATTATTGGTTTTGTTTGTAAAGTACAAAAAGCACAGAGCACAAAGATGTTGGAGTAGGTTACTGCTAATATATATTTCTGAATATTATTACAGTAATATAAAAGACAATTTTTGCACAAAATATCCAGTAGTTATTAGACAACACATTCTGGTTACACAGTTTTTTTTCTGAATGTCTTAATGATGATTATTGAATATTGAGTGCACAGACTAGAATATATAAATCCATTACAATCAAACACTATTGTTTTTTAATTTTGCTGGAGCCTTATATACAAAGCTATAATGCACTATGTCTCATTTCAGTATTGTGCAACATGTATTCCCAAGGCTTCAGAATTTTATCAGACAACGGCTGTTTAACCTTGTCATTATAGCAATGGCTGGCAAAGCAATGCATTGCTCCTCTGGCACTTGAGTGCTGAAATGCATTCTAGCAGAAAAAAAATGAACACGCGCAGTCTCTGTCCCTGAAGGTTTATTCTCCTGAGGAAATCACTTTGTGTAAATGTGATGAGATGCAGCTTGTTCTGACAACTGCACAGTACTATAAATCCCATTGGGAAAAACAATGTTAAGGCAAATGCTAGATATCTGTATCTATTAAATGTAACCCCAAATTATGTTAGTGCTGGTGTCATTGAATCAATTTTGTCTTGCAGTTTAAATAAATAAATAATTTCTAACCCAAATAAACATGTAACATTAACCAGTAACATTAATGCAAAGATATATTTTATAAGAAGCATATACAGGTATAGGACCCGTTATCCAGAATGCTCGGGACCAAGGGTATTCCGGATAAGGGGTCTTTCCGTAATTTGGATCTCCATACCTTAAGTCTACTAAAGAATCAATTAAACATTAATTAAATCCTATGCTATTGTTTTGCATACAATAAGGATTATTTATATCTTAGTTGGGATCAAGTACAGGTACTGTTTTATTATTACAGAGAAAAGGGAATCATTTAACCATTAAATAAACCCAATAGGGCTGTTCTGCCCCAATAAGGGGTAATTATACCTTAGTTGGGATCAAGTACAGGTACTGTTTTATTATTACCAGAGAAAGGGAATCATTTAACCACTAAATAAAACCCAATAGGGCTGTTCTGCCCCCAATAAGGGGTAATTATATCTTAGTGGGAATCAAGTACAGGTACTTGTTTTTATTATTCAGGAGAAAGGGAATCATTTAACCATTAAATAAACCCAATAGGGCTGTTGTGCCCCCAAGTAAGGATAATATACCTTAGTTGGGGATCAAGTACAGGTACTGTTTTATTATTACAGAGAAAGGGATCATTTAACCATTAAATTAAACCCAATAGGGCTTGTTCTGCCCCCAATAAGGGGTAATTATATCTTAGTTGGGATCAAGTACAGGTACTGTTTTATTATTACAGAGAAAAGGGAATTATTTAACCATTAAATAAACCCAATAGGGCTGTTCTGCCCCCAATAAGGATTAATTATACCTTAGTTGGGATCAAGTACAGGTACTGTTTTATTATTACAGAGAAAAGGGAATCATTTAACCATTAAATAAACCCAATAGGGCTGTTCTGCCCCCAATAAGGGGTAATTATATCTTAGTTGTGATCAATTACAAGGTACTGTTTTATTACTACAGAGAAAAGGGAAATCAGTTTTAAAATTTTGAATTATTTGATTAAAATGGAGTCTATGGGAGATGGGCATTACGTAATTCGGAGCTTTCTATATAACGGGTTTCCGTATAAGGGATCCCATACCTGTACTATACAATAGAGTCTATTTATCACTGAAATCCAGTGGTCAGTCTATGTACTTTTAACTTCTGATCTTAAAGCATCATTGAGTACCTTTGCTGCAGCTTCAACTGTATATAAGGTAAACAGGAATATTAAAATATTAAGCAATAAGTATGGTCTTCAATTAATTATCCTCTAAATAGTACAAGGGGTTAATTTATTATGTCCATTTTTCTCTGCATGTCCTTATGCCAAATTTGAGTGGAAGCTGTCAGATGGATTTATATCTGCAAAGGTCTGATGTAAATAAAACAAGTGCAGTTTGGCTACTAGAGGTCTAAGGGGAATGCTTCAGTGCCAATCAATATGACAGCTCCAATGCTTATCAGTATATATGCAGAAAATATGTTCTTTGCCTACTGTCAATTTCAAGTACAATGAAAAGGAAGGTCAGTACAAATGATATTTAAAAGAGTTCCTTTTAAATAATAAGCAATCACTGTAGATTGTTATATATTTTTAATTTGTTGTTGTTATTGTTCCCCTGTGTAATTACAAGCTGTTTATTCCACCTCCTGAAGTCCAGGCTGAAATCTCAAAATGGTTCAGCACAGTTTCTTTCTGGGCTAAGCCAAGGTTACAATTGTCCTGTCTCCTGTGTGGCTGTGAGTGATTTAAGGCTTGGGTCCTGCTGTGTATCGCTAACTCTGCTTCATCAGGGAACCTCTGTATCAGTCTAAATGTGTGGCCAAGAGGGCAATGAAAGTATGTGCCAATGCCCTGCCTACATGAAGCAACTATTTTGTAACTTGTTAACAATGCTAAATTTTGCAATAATGCAAATAATGACTTCTTATGGCTGCAATTTTGCAGGACTAAATTCAGTATTGTGGAAAAAATACATCGTAAATTGCAGATGTTTTGCCCTTTTAACCGACGCCGACTATGCTAACATAACATAAATATTCTCAGCCTTTTGGTCACATGTAATTAGGGTGCATCGCTATCCTGACCCTTCTTCAGTTTATTCCTTAGAATAACTCCCATATAAATGTGTTACCTGTGCATTTTTGTATACTACACAAGATTCAATGCTAACTGAACTGAACAAGCAGAATTAATATAACAATAATGACATTACTAAACACTGCTTACATTATATATTTTATAGGTTATTAGTGGTATTTAAAATATAGTATATTATTGTGACAATATTTACATACTCCTCATTATTTGTTTACATAATTGATTTGCACCTTGAAATCATAATACAGGTTTTTTTTGAGTGGAAGCAAGTAATAAAAGTGAGAGAAGAGTATCACCAAGACACTGCTAACCCACAGTGATAATGAAAGTATAATGTGACCTAAATGCTGTCTGAAATAATGCCACTTTGAGCTGAATCACAGACATGTGGCAATGTGGCCTCACTCGTTAAATCCAGGTCACATTGAAATAATATTTTGTTGTGTTTTCATTTTCAGTTTGATTGGGTGTAGAGATTGTACTGTTCTAAAATCATCAGCACGATTAGCAATTTTTCCTAGTTATACAGGTTCCTGAATCATTACCCCAGAATTAACCTAATTCTGGATTAAAAGGTAGCATGAAATTGTCACATTAAAGTTCTCAGGTGAATGAGTTCCCAATAAGAACTAATTCTTTAATAACCTTCAGTATTGTGTGCTACTCTCTTACTCAATGTTCACTTCATTATAACTCCTAACCACACAGAAGACACTTATTACTCATCCGCCAGCGTAGCAACCCATTTCCCATCATGGGGAACTGATGAGGGAACTGAAAACAAAGGGCTTTATTTCCTGCATAAGCAGGCTGACTCTACCACTGCTGAGAGGAACAAATATAAACAGGATGGGTAAATAACTACCTATTGGCCTATTAGTTATACAAAGGTCAGTACTGCAATGTGCACAACGGCGGGACCCTGCGTAGGTTATTAATTAAGCAAGAGATTCATATGAAACTGCAGCTTGTCAGAAATGTGTTAGACTGCGGCTGTGCATTGTATCATTATTAAGAAAACTTGATTAAAAGACTAGTTTTATTTCATACCATGTCAATGTAGAGATGTTGTCAACAGCAATAATTAGGGTGAAGACACACAGGGCGATTAGTCACTGCAACTTTTTAAAAAGTCTGTCGTGGCAACTAATCGTAACAACTCTACGGCCATAGGTTATAAAAGAAATTGCTGCAACTAAACACTCGCAAATTTTCGCTGCACAGATTAGTCAACACAACTTTTTAAAAATCGAAGCGACTAATCGCCCCGTTTGTCTTTGCCCTTAGGGAATTTTCTGGTCACTACTGTGCTGTAAGCAAAGAATTGTTTGGCACTGTGAGGTTAAAACTGGCTGCTATTTTGAGGATGTTCTACAACCTGATGGAATAATGCCCTTGCTAATTAAAGGGCATGTCAACCCCAAAAATAATTTTTTGCCGAAAAAAAGCAACTTTCCAGTATCAATTTATAAAATTATTAGTGCTTTAAAAGTTATTTGTAAATGTAACTGCTATAGAAAGCAGCATTTGCTGAACTCCTGGTTGTTACTATTTAAACAATGTTGCAAGTGCCAGGCTCCTCCAGCGAGTCAGGTCTGTAAAATCTGCTGGCATTTGTTACATTGTTTCAGATGCCAAAGCCACCATGGCAGATATAGAAAGAACAGGCAGACACTGCTTTTAATTGCAAATATTTATACAAATATTTATATTTTTAAGTAAAAAAAAAAATACAAATATGTAATTAATGTATATTGCAACGTTGCTTAGAATTAAGTTTTCTTTTATTAGGCGAACAATTAGTTCTGGGGTTGACTTGTCCTTTAAGTAATTAAGAAGGTATCAGCTAATTCTGCATGTAGAAATATCATACACCGTTATGTGTATGTTAAAAATGCTGCTGATATAGGTATGGGACCTGTAATCCACAATGCTCTGGACCTTGAGTTACCCAGACACCATATTTTTAGTCTACTAAAATAATTTAAGCATTAACTAACCCCAATAGGACTGTTTTGCCTTCAGTAAGGATTAATTATATCTTAGTTGGGATCAAGTAGAAGGTACTGTTTTATTAATATTATATGGGAAACACAGTACTTGTGCCAGACACAGAACCTCACATACACTTAAGGTGGCCATACATGCACCGATAATATCGTACGAAACCTCGTTTCGTATGATATTCGGTGCGTGTATGGTATGTCGGCGAGTCGACCGATATCGCAGGAAGCTGCTGATATCGGCGACTCGCCGATCGGACCAGTTGGAAAATTTTGATCGAGCGCCATAGAAGGCGCCTGATCAAAATCTCCCTTCATCGCTGAATCGGCAGAAGGAGGTAGAAATCCTATTGTTTCTACCTCCTTACCTGCCGATTCAGCCCTGAATGGTGTGTGGCGCATCTGACGATGTTTCGTGCGACCGATGGTCGCACGAAACATCGTCAGATCGCCACGTGTATGGCCAGCATTACTTGAACATTTTTGAATGGTGCCCACCATTGAGTCTGCCAGAATCTTAATCTGAACCAATGACAGCACCACAGTGGACAAAGTGACACGTGTGCCATAACTACAGTTTAAAAGGAAATACTTATTAAAAATGGATAATATCTCAATTTTTCTCTATAAATTGGATGCCCAACAGCTGAATTTATACTTAGTTTTTTCAGACTCTCTGTTTACTGCTGTGATATTTTCTGATGTGAATATATGCATAGCTGTTGTTTGACTTGATAAGGTTTGCGAACTCAATCAATCTGCTAATTATTCCAGTTAAATTATCATAATCCTGCAGTGATATTAAAGGTGAAGACACAAGGAGCTACTTAGTAGCAGCTACTTGTCATGGCTACTAAACACCAGAAATTACCCTGCCATAGACCAGTGTTTTTCAACCTTTTTTGGGCAAAGGCACACTTGTTTCATGAAAAAAATCACGAGGCACACCACCATTAGAAAATGTTAAAAAATTTAACTCTGTGCCCAGCAGCAGTGCCCCCCTAGTACATTGGTGCCCAGCAGCAGTGCCCCCCTAGTACATTGGTGCCAAGAGCAGTGCCCCCCTAGTACACTGGTGCCCAGCATCAGTGCCCCCCTAGTACATTGGTGCCAAGAGCAGTGCCCCCCTAGTACATTGGTGCCCAGCATCAGTGCCCCCCTAGTACATTGGTGCCAAGAGCAGTGCCCCCCTAGTACATTGGTGCCCAGCATCAGTGCCCCCCTAGTACATTGGTGCCAAGAGCAGTGCCCCCCTAGTACACTGGTGCCCAGCATCAGTGCCCCCCTAGTACATTGGTGCCAAGAGCAGTGCCCCCCTAGTACATTGGTGCCCAGCAGCAGTGCCCCCCTAGTACATTGGTGCCAAGAGCAGTGCCCCCCTAGTACATTGGTGCCCAGCAGCAGTGCCCCCCTAGTACATTGGTGCCAAGAGCAGTGCCCCCCTAGTACATTGGTGCCCAGCAGCAGTGCCCCCCAGTACATTGGTGCCCAGCAGCAGTGCCCCCATAAGTCAGTGTGCCCCGTGGCCCCCCCTAATACATTGGTGCCCAGCAGCATTTTACTCTTCGGCGGCTTCAGCAGCATCTTCCCCTCACGCGCGCCGCCTCTGCACTTCTGCCTACACGCGACCGCACACAGGCCCTTTTATAACGTTGCGCCCCGTGCGTACTGACGTCACCCGTACACACGGGGCGCAACCAATGACAGGGCCCGGATTTTTTTTTTTTAAAGTAAAAATTGCGGCCCTGCCTACGGCACACCAGGCAACATCTACACTAGTGTGCCGCGGAACAGCGGTTGAAAAACGCTGCCATAGACAGTACTGAGAATTGCCTCTGCTAAAACACACGTAGAGACAATTATCAATAAATAATCAGCATTGTCTATTTTTATTGCCATGACAAGTAGCTGCTACTAGTAGCTCTGTGTGTCTTCATCCTAAATGGTTTCAGAGAGGTTTTAAGAGCACAATCTCAATACGGATAACTAAGCTCTCTACTATAAAGCATGATGGTACTGATCCTTTTGAATATGCCAAGAATTAGGGACATTATGAATAGGGATGTAGCGAACCTCAAAAAAAAAGTTCGCGAACTTCCGCCGAAAATTGCGAATATTCGCGAACTTTGCGAACCCCATAGACTTCAATGGGAAGGCGAACTTTAAAACCTAGAAAAGCCATTTCTGGCCAGAAAACTGATTTTAAAGTTGTTTAAAGGGTGCCACGACCTGGACAGTGGCATGCAGGAGGGGGATCAAGCAAAAATTTCTCTGAAAAATTGACCCACGCTGTTTTTCGAAATGATCGGTAATTTTGCGACTTTTTCGTAATTTCCGGCGCTTTCGTAAAGTTATCGTAAGTTTTGCGACTTTTTCGGAGCATTCGTAACGTTATCGTAAGTTTTGCGACTTTTTCGGAGCATTCGTAACGTTATCGTAAGTTTTGCGATTTTTTCGGTGCCGGCGAACCCAAATTGCGAACATCACGAAAAGTTCGCGAATTTGCGGACTTGCGAACACCCGATGTTCGCGCGAATTAGTTCGCCGGCGAACAGTTCGCTACATCTCTAATTATGAAGGGAAACATCACAACAACACCCCTTATCCACATACCTAAGCAAAAGCTAAATATCAGCCACTGGTTTGAGGCACAACTTTATTTTGATAACACCAGCCCTCTGGAAACAAATTACCTAACAACTGCATACATTTAAATACATAATAATATAATAATAGACTTGGTTATATACTTACAATTAAAGACTGATATCCAGTCATAGTTCATTTCTAGCCATTTCTACTGCTTGTTAGGTGAGTTATAACTAATTACCCACGTGGACTAGCTGCTTCCAGCTATATTATATTCATGGAAAGAGTGATTCTCTGACCACGGCACTAACTTCTTTTACTGCTACAAATTCTGGTGCTGCATTGGATTCTTTTCCATCATTTTATAATCTTCAGTGCCAAAAAATAAATGTTCCTAAAAATCTAAATGTAAAATACAAGGTTAAGGGATTAAAACTATTTGCTTTGTTTGTTTTTGTTTGGAAAGTCAAAATTTCAGCAATCCAAAATGAACATGCATTATCAGCATACTCTGTAAAGTTGGCAGTGATTACATATCTGGCAGTGGTATTTTAGATCCAACAAGTAAATAATCTGCCTACCTTGCTTGTGTGCTGTTTGAAATGGGCAAGTGTAAGGTAAAGAGTAGAAAGGAGGGACGAACTATGTTCTAAGAGACTTCACAATACAAATACACCAAATCCAGGATTTGCGTCAGGCAGCTCAGTCATACCACTTTTTAAGATTTGAAGCAAAAAGATGGTTTCAGTGCATGCCTATATAGCTTCAGTGATTTCATTCTTAATAAAGCAAAATAAACCCAGTGCAGTTCCATAAGGTTACTGATATTCTATATATATTTTGTGGTCACAACCTCATTGCACCATTGACAAATGATTTAAAATGTCGTGGTTTAGCACATCTTCCCCTTTTTTGCTATAGTTTATACAGGAGCAGTGGCCAGCACCATGTTGTAGCTCCCATCCTTTACAGCTACAGTCAGTGGAGCCAATAAAAGGGCAACCATTTGGGGATTTTAACCTTGAAAGCAAGTAAATTGCAGGTAAAACTCATCCCCTTTGTTAAATGTATATTGAAGCAGTAGAATTCTTAATGAATAAGATAAAAGTGATTGCAGGACCGGGAATGACTTTGATATAGTTGGCCAGCTTGAAGTATATTGCAATATATGGACAAACAATCCCTGTTTTTCTTAAAGGGGAGGGCATTGCTTGGTAGCTTAATGCACAGAATGTCCTATATATATATTGGT
Organism: Xenopus tropicalis; assembly: GCF_000004195.4. NCBI lineage: Eukaryota > Metazoa > Chordata > Amphibia > Anura > Pipidae > Xenopus > Xenopus tropicalis. The sequence continues at coordinate 26,917,389 of NC_030682.2, forward strand.
AATGGGTGAGTGCAGAGGATCTCTTGTTGTTCTTTATGGTACAGGACAAACAGAGGCCTTCCTATATTCTAATGTATCATGGTGGATCATACAGGTCTCAAAATGGAATCAAAGTAGTTGGATGTTTTATTTCTGGAATTAGTACATTACCTTGTATAACAGGGTCGTTTCTCAGTTTGCGTCTAGGTGATATTGGCCAGACGCCAGTGCTCACCTGTGCTTAGCTTGAACTTGTGCAGGGGGATGGGGGGCCCAATTGCTTTTACACAAAACTAGTAGAATTCCCAGTTAAATCCTCAAGAAATTCTGCAGTTACAGCTTTCAGTATGTCATTGTAGTGTATTTAAACACATGCATTTGCAAGTTCTTGTGAGGGAATCCTCACAGAAAGAATTTTGCTATTTTAACATTCCTTATGGATAATTACACTTGCTTTTTATTACCTCTGCCTTCATTCTTTTTATTAACCATAGAGTTCTTATTGAGAGACAGATTACAGATAAAGTTTTCAATCAGGACATCAAAAGAGAAATCTTTTAAAACCAAACAGGTATCAGTCATTTATGACACGAAAAGTAGTTATTGGTGATTCTCATTATAGTATTACATACCCTGTGCATCTGTGTTTCACTATTTTTGTGCTTTAATTATGCTAACTTTAACCACTAAATTAACTCAAATATAAACTGTGCATTTCTTTCACTTATTTGTTAAATCTTGGAAGGTGATGGGGATGAAAAGACTTTGGATCTGTAGTACTAGTGGGGGGGGGGGGGGGCAATTCAGCTCTGCCTTCATTCTGGTGATGTGGCAAGCTTAGCTTGCCTATATTTAACATACACTTGGGTCAACCACATATTTATCCTCAGTTTGATTTGAAGCTGAGACTTGTTGCTTTCTGTTTGTTTCCTGCCTCTGAGCTAGGGAAGCTATTTGTAAGGTTACTAGTTCTTATAAAAAAGCAATGTTTACATCTTGTATGGTGTTCTTATGCAGCTGTTGTGCCTGTTTTATAAGTTGAACTGAACTTTTCTACCCCTTACTGTAGTTCAGGTGTATTCAGTCTTTTTTGGTTCAAGCCCCATTTGAGGCCTAACTTTTTGTCAGGGACCCCCTAGGCTCATAACAATGTTACAAATATATGAGATATATTTACTGTATGTGCAACAATATTTATGACAGAAAAATAAGTGCTTATCGCAAATCTCAATATGGGATTCCAGGAGTATTTAGGAGAACAAATAGGCAATCTCCCCCTATATCACCCAATCTGGTTTTTAAAGGAACAGTAATACCAAAAAATGAAAGAGCTTTAAAGTAATAAAAATATAATGCACTGTTGCCCTGCACTGGTAAAACTGGTGTGTTTGCTACAGTAACACTACTATAATTTATATAATAAGCTGCTGTGTAGCCATGGGGGCAGCCATTCAAGCTGGAAAAAAGGAGAAAAGGCACAGGTTACATAGCAGATAACAGATAAGCTCTGTTTTATCTGTTATCTGCTATGCGCCTGTGCCTTTTCTCCTTTAAATGGCTGCCCCCATGGCTACACAGCAGCTTATTTATATAAATTATAGTAGTCTTTCTCAAGTAAACACCCCAGCTGTACCAGTGCAGGGCAGCAGCACATTATATTTTAGTTACTTTTATACACTTTTTTTGGTGTTACTGTTCCTTTAAACTGGGCCCCTCTTTTGAGTCATTGAGGGGAATTCAGAAAAATGTCTGTAAAGGAAAATGTTGTAAAAATGTCATATAAAAATGTTGTTTGTGCACCGAATTATCCACAGACCAATTTTCTGTCATTTTTCAACCTCTACTAACAATTTTAAAAAAATGTTGTTAAAAAGTGGGCTTGGCTATTGTGTACAAACATTTTGAGAATTAGTCATATCCACAACTTTTTACAGACATTTATTATTTTCACAGCACAATAACGACAATTCTTTTTACTGTGTATTCAACACTTTTAAAAATTTGATGGTATTATGACAAATCTATAAAATTATAAAATGCCTTCTGTAAATTTGTCGGGCTTACAACATTTTTACAATTTGGTGACCGACACTGAGAACTGTGTAATTACACTTTGTATGTTCCCCCCATTGACACTTTGTATGTTCCCCCCATTGACTTGGGTTAGAAACTTATAGTTTGCATTTAGAGCGCATAAAAATTCAGTAAAAGCTGCAAAAGATTCTAAACAATAATGAATAAAAATTACATAAAAAAAATATGCCACCTTTGTTTCAAAAAAGAGGATAGCATTACAAATGAAAAGCAACTGTAAATAAAAATATTTTTTTAGTTATATAATAACTCATAATCATATATTTTGTAGTGTTCCATGTCTACATCTTATTATCTATAGCATCCCCACCACAACTATTCTAAATACCTTATCCCCCCCCCCCCACACACACCCATAAATGATACCTGCTTGAATGACAGTACAGGGAGATTAATGATTTGTTAGTGTGCATCTGTCACTTCTCTTTTGCAGACCAATCGGTTTCCAGCTGCTCTGGCGTTGGGCTGTAGCTTGCCAGAGTATTGCTGGTGCTGAGTGAGAGCAATGTTTATCATCATAGCACTTGAGATAACCTTTAGTGTTCGTAGCAAACAAAATGGTTAACCTATAGAAATGTATTTTTGGAATGTTGATGTATGTATGTAAGCATATCTTTACCCATAGTACTACTGTGGATGTGTTTGCAGTTGCAGAGCTTCATGGCAACGTGTCAGCTATTTCCATAATTACTGTATAAATACACATCTGAGGGGGTATTTGCTATTGCTTGATTTTTTTGGTTTGGGTTTTATTTTTGACTCTGAAAAATCAATTTTGATGTGGACAAAAAACACTATTTTATTGTTTATTATTATTGTTATGCAACAAAACTGTGACAAATCCAGCTGAAAAAAATTGCCAGTCAAAACCTGTCAAAATCATGTAGATGTCAACTGCAGATGTCCTTCTTACAATTGGAAGATCTTTTTTAGGTTCATAGTTTTATCTGTTTTCCAGTTTTTTGACCCTGGCTTTTGTGTGACAACACAAAAAAGTTGCGTTTTTTGTGCAGCAAATTGAAAAATTCACAGTTTTCAAGATTTTTCTTATAGATTCATGCTTTTTCAATTTGGATTTTTTAATGAATGACTGACATGGAAGTGAGTTTAGTTTTGGTTTTAAAAAATATAAAACCACAAAAATCAGAATGTTGCTAAATGCCCCCAAAACTCTTCTTAAAGGCATTGTTCACCATTATATTCAGTTTTAGTATGATGCAGAGAGTGCTATTCTGAGACAATTTGCAATTGGTCTTCATTTTTTATTTGTGTTTATTTAGCTTTATGTTCACCAGCTCACAAGTTTGAAATTACAGCTATTGTTTGGTTGCTAGGGTCCATTTTAACCTAGCAGCCAGACAGTGGTTTCAAAGAGAGATAGATATATAAAGAAATGAGGGCCTAAATAGAAAGATAAATAATAAAAAGTACAAACAACAATAAAATTGTAGCCTCGTAGAGTACAGAACAGTTTTTTGGCTGCTGGGGTCAGTGACCCCCAGAGAAGAAGAAGGCAAATAATTTAAAATCTGTAAAAAAAAATAAAAAATGAAGACCAATTGAAAAAGGTGTTTAAAATAGGCCATTCTATAACTTACTGAAAGTTAACTGGAAGGTGAACCGTACATGTAAGAACTGTTAATGGTCACTTTACATTGCCACATTGAGAATGGCTTAAGTACCAAAGATCCCTTCTCTGTGTGATAATGGTTTGTTTGTGGGAACCCATTAAGGAGGCAGAGTGGGGGATTTAAAAAATGCAAGCACTAGAATTAGTGTGCTCCTGCTCTTCTGACTGTAGGTACAAACATAGAATCAATAGTACGGTCAATGAGGTACAGATGAAAGGAGGTTGTAACTGGGCAGAAACATTATAGTGTTATAGAATATAATGCATCATGACAGGTGCACTGTGAAGGCCAGATGTTAACAAGACATCAACTGGTAACCAATTCAAGGCATAACAAAAGAAAGTAGCAAGTTATTTTAGCTATAGTAGATCTTTTGTTAGGGTAGTTTAGGGATGGCTCAAAATATTGAGGAAGAAGTGTCTATGAAGCCCAAAATAATGTTTGCCAATGAACACCTAGGCAAAAAACAACACTTCTACAACAATAAGCTCTGGACAAAAAATCTATGTGGTCACAGTACACAAGACATGTTTGGCAAAAACTAAAGAAAGCCAGCAGAACCTGATACCAACTGTAAAAGCAGTTATGTAATGGTTATAGGGCTGTTTTGCTGCATTTAGGGCCTGAACAGCCCACAGGACCCCCTATGAATTGTTTATTGAATCAGAAAGCGCTTGAACATAAAGAGACCATCAGTCAGAAGATTGTATTACAGCCATAAGTGAATTCTGCAACATGACAATGACCCTGAACTTTAAATTAATCCACCAAGGTATAGCTGGGGGGGAAAAAATGGAGGTTTCTGGAACGGCCAAGTCAAACCCTGGATGTAAATCCCATGGAGACGGTAATATTTAAAAGGGCAGTGAATTCAAGAAATCTTAAATATTGCACAGCTGACAAAATTCTGCATGGGGGGAAGGGAAACATTTCTCCCAGCTGATGTCAGAGACTGGCAAACAGTTATAAGAAATGCCTACCTGAGGTAGTTTCTGCCAAGGGGTCAATATCAGATATTAGAGCCAAGGGTGACAAATCTGTTTATTTTATGTTCAAAAGTAATTTTCCTTGTTTTTTTTGTTGTTACATCACCTGTACCTTTGTATACTGTTTGAATTAAGATAAAAAAAAAAATGTATATCTCAACATATGTTAGAAAAGGAAATAACTTCTTAAATCGCATGATTTTATGTTCACTCTGCTAAAATTATATTTCCTACTATGGCTGACTAAAAATGAATGTGTTATTTATATGTATTAATGCCAATATATCAGAAGAGTTCTAATTTGAAAGACACAAAGATCTTGGCACACCTGCCTTAGAACTGAACAAAACCAATCTTTATTTACTACCATTTAAAACCAATTGTCATTAAAAATACAGAGAAAAGAAAGAACATTTAAAAAATTAAAAATACTTACCAATCCTGAATGATCTTAACCTTAATGTGTGCAATCTCATTTGACACACTTGCAAGGTAAACAATTGAAGTATTCTATCATACTTACCTAATTTGGTCCTGTCTACTCCTCCTTTCATACTGTGAAGCCATTAAAATGAGTAGATGAAATTAAGAGTCCAATACACCCACAACAAACAGTTACTTTATTAGTAACAGTTTTAATTAAGATAGGAATGCTATATCCATCTGAAAAATAGCTAGACTGTATTGGGATTTTCTCAGACACTGCTAGCAATCAAATAGGAAGACAACTGGCAACATTGAAACATTACCTGTGATTCACAAGTAACAACTTAGCCCAGCAGAACTTAGTAGAAGGTATTAAGGCTTGTATATATTTTCTTTCTTTCTTTTCTCTGTATTTTTAATGACAATTGGTTTTAAACGGTAGTAAATAAAGATTGCTTTTATTCAATTCTAAGGCAGGTGTGCCAAGACCTTTGTGTCTTTCAAATTAGAATTGTACCCATAAATTACACATTGCGTACCCTGCAATGAGGCTATAGTGCGAGATCTCTCCCAATACTATTAATATATCAGAAGAGTTCAAGGCTACAGTTCATCCCATTGTAAGAGATTCTCACGGGATTCTCACATGTCATAATTTACATATACCTATAAACCAATTTCTTACTATGACCTTGTATTGATCTAAGTAGCAGAGATGGCAGTTTAGTAAGACAGAGACAGAAAAAGTGTCTTGTAGGTGGGAACATTTCCAACTACTTGAGCTATAACAGGAGACATTAAATGAAATGTGCCTTGATCATAGCTTAGACAATCTCTTCCTTTGTATAGAGAGTTATTTAAAACAAAAAACACAGAAATTTTGAAGAATGGTGGTTAGAATCGACTGACATTGGATAGATTCTAGATTTATTAATAATCTCAACAAGTGTGTTGTTTGCAAAACAATACATAATTTATTTTAGATGGCAATACATTTTCTCTTTCTGATTTAAAAGACCCTGATAATAAAGAAGTCACTATACCCTAGTTCTGATTTTTTTTCTTATGGATTTATGTTATGTTATTTTCACATTTGTTTTTTTGAGCATGTTTCCAATATATTCACATAGAAGTCTAGTTGCATAAACCGTCAGCTTATTGAAATATAGGTTGAAATATGCACGGAATAAAGGGGAAAGGATGGATTTGCAGATCACTGAACTACATTACTTCATATATGATTCAATTGTGTAGGCAAATACCTGGACAATAAATGACCCAGGTTTTCAATGCACCCCACCTCTCTACTTTCAATTTTCTAAATAAATGAAAAGAGAAAAAACTAGAAGTGAAATAATTAAGATGACTCCCATTCTGTTTTGTGTTATTATTCCTATTATTAATATTGATATTACACAGCCGTTTACAGAGAATGTTAATTACCCACACCAGTTCCTTTACATTTTTTAATTTTCTTAGACTTGCACATTCAAACCAAGCTTTGTTACAGCTCACTTATGCTTTAAAAAGTCTTAACCAGTGGGTGGATACTAGTCCTTTTAACATCATGTGATGGTGTATTATAGTTTATTATATATATATATTTCTTTATGCATACTCATTGAAGGTGTGTGCTGCTTTTCAGTAACGGAAAAAAAATTACGTGCAAAAGTCTAATCCCTTCAATCATTGCAATGCGTTGTAGAACTCTGAAAAAGGGTTAAAAATGAGTTGCTCTGCTTCATACGCACAATAGTTTCCATGACAACCTTTATAATCTGACTGACATTTTTTACTGCAACCTTCAAAAACTACAATGCATTCAGAGTGAGGAACAACAGCAAATGTATGCAAATAGATACAGAACATGTGACATTATCTATCATCTTTACGTCTGACAGGTGGAAGAGAGTGTATTTAATCATAAATAAAAGTATGGGAAAACATATTTTATTTTGGTCTGTGCTACTAGATTTAGGTACCCCTGAAACCAGTGAGCAGATCAGGATTTTCATATCATATTTTTTATATATAATAACACTTCCATTGTCAAATAAGAGAGAGAAAAGAGAGAAAGACAGAGATGATTACTACTTCCTCCTAAATGTTAATTATTGTGGTATCACAGCACAGTCCTCTTTAGTTATTGTTTAAACACTTTTATTAAATAAACTATGCTCAACACAATAGAAATGCAGAAATCACTAAATCAATAAGAAAAAACAAAGTTATTCATTCATATAAAATGGTCAAAGTATGGCCTAAATTACTGAAAAAGTGTGTCGTTTTTATTCAGCTTTTAATTGTCTTTCAAATAATACCAGCTGTTTGCATCATCTAGTTTAAAGTTGCATACAGACTGAAAATCTGTTAAAGCTTATGGGGCCATTTGCTATTTTTAGCACTAAAAGTCACAGAAAAATAAAGTTGCAGCTTTTTTTTTACTATGCATCCAAATGGCAAAAAATCTGAATTTGGCAGTTCACCAGATAAAACTTGCTGAGATCATGTAGAAGTCAATGGCAGAGGCCCCTTCTCTTTCCTAAAAGATTTTTCTTAAGCCTTGAAACTTTAGAGTTTTTGCAATTTTGACGCTGGTTTTTGTGCGACAATTCTAAAAATTCAAGTTTTCAGGGCAGCAATTCGAAAAAGTTGCAGTTTCTGCATTTTTTTTCACGCTGACTTTTTTAGTTTTTTAGTAATTGTCAGATATTAGTGCAAATGAGCCCTTAGGCTGATGCCACACGTGGCGTATTTACGCTGCGTTTTTTTCTCAGCCTAAAAACGCCGCACAAGCCACACAGCCCCTGACTATGGCGTTTTTCAGCCTAGTACTGGTGACGTAGCAAATCCCGTTTCCATGGTGCTAATAGTGCAAAATAGTAAAAAACGCCACGTATTTCAGCTAGGTCTGGCAGCTACCTTTGTGTAGACATAGGAATAGCTTGCTTTGCAAATACTGGCGTATTTCAGCCAACGCTTGAAAAGTCCGTGCTAAGGCGTTTTCTAGTGTATTTACGCTTTGTGTGGTTTGCCTCGAGTCTTTTCAAGTTATTTCTATGGATGATGATATCGGGCGTTTTTCAGCCACTGAGAGAATTAGAAAAAACGCAGCGTAAAAACGCCATGTGTGGCATCAGCCTTAGGGGCTGATATCTGATGAGTTAGATTTTGATCCGAGGAAAAAAAAAATCACAGTTGGGGGTTTTATTTGCTTTTCTGGTGTTGTAATTTTTTCTGCTTGGGGAAAAAGGCAGGATTTATTGGCAATCTAGTTACTTTAGAATTTTCTTTAAGAAAAGGCAATCATCAAAATCATAAAAAAAAACCCACAATGAACTTATTTCTTCAACTAATGAATCCAGAACGGTAATAAATCTAAGCTAATGGAATCTAAATCTAATGTCTCAGTTACAGGAAACTATACATACTGTATCACAAAATATGCTGGAAGGTTTTCATGAGGATATGAAATGAAACATAGAAGGGTTATACTTTCCTGCCTTAATAACTGATATTTCATCCAGCATGCCTGCTACCCAAGGTTTCCCAAATAAGGTTTTCTTTTTGTAATGTGAAGTATCATGCTTTGAGGGCTCTTACTCATGCGGTTTCGCCCTGCTTTTCCCTGCGGTGGAATGCACCTGCAAACCCCCCATGTGTAAGAGCCTTAAGACTACTAAAGCCCCTATCTTGTTTTGCCATCAACATGGATTTACTTAATGGATTTACTTAATTACTCAAGTGCAAGGTCATGTTGCCCTGCTACAGAAAAAAAGCAAATAAGTCAAATAATTATTTTAAACAGGGCATCGTTGGAAATAGGTTTTCTCAGTATAAAGACAAGGTAGCAGCTTATTGTACATGTACCTGAGTTTGGCAAAGACCACACTGGTGTGTTGATGAAGTTCTCTTCCAAAAGGTCTTCATAGATACCTAATGATCAGTTTGGGCTGATGTAGCCCATCACGTTGTTGGCCTAATAGGGTAAATATCTGTAGTTTAGCAACTAAACAAGCAGATCTTATCATGTGTTCCAGCTTTAGACACAATGCAATAAAACATGATATACAGAATTGTATGTGATCTATTACAGTTTATGTCCTAATCTGACATATCACTTCCCAATTTGATTTATGTCTTGGATGTCATAGATATGTCAGTACAATGTTTTAAAATTAGCCCTGCCAAGTGAAACATATGAAATACCAACTACCACTGAACCTCATTACATATCTAATTTGGAGTTCACATTTCCAAACTCATGACCCAGGGATATAACCTGAAGGTCATTTCATAATAAATAAAATCATGAGTGGCTTGGCAGAATAGCTTACTCTCTTCTTATTGGTATGGTTAATACCATGCACTTACTTCAGATAGTTACTGGTGACAATTTAAAACCTTTTTTATTTAAAAAAAAGTAACTTTGTATGGTAATATATTGCTCATACTACATTACAAACTATTTACATTGTTTACATAGAAAAAACAGGGGGACCTCCTTTTCCTAACCTAATAGAGAAAAATACTGAACTGGGAAAATACAATGATACGGAAATGATAGCAGCAACAAGAATAAACATTTATAATGTCTTCTTTGGATAATCTTCCAAGCAAAACATTAAACAATCTGAGCAAGTAAAAGATTTCTAAATATTAACCCAGCTCTAGCAAACACTGCTGGCACAATGCTTTAATAGGTAATGCATTTCTCCTATAGGGTTCAATATAACCAGGAAATAAAGTGGATATGATATTGGCACAATACTGCTTCAGTGTCAGTGCCATAGATTCTAAAGCTGGCCATACAACCTTGTTTCGTACGATATTCGGTGTGTGTATGGCAAGTCGACCAATATCGCCGATCAGCCAGGTTAAAAGATTTTGATTGGGCGCCATAGAAGGCACCTGAGCAAAATCTGCCGTCGGGGCTGAATCGGCAGAAGGAGGTAGAAATCCTATTGTTTCTACCTCCTTATCTGCCGTTTCAGCCCTGAAGGTTAGCGGCGGGTCTGGCGATCTTTTGTGCGACCGATGGTAACACGAAAGATCGCAGACCGCCACGTGTGTGGCCACCTTAAGATCTGTAGCACAGATAACTAGTAAAAATCTACAGATTTACAGTTATGGCTCCAGTTTTAAAAGATTAGACTGCAGAAGTGGGGAGAAGAGGGTTGGGTTAAGGCATAAACACATACATTTGATAAAGAAGGATACTCTTACCAATGCAAACTATTTTATTTTAGCAGAAGGTACTAAATTGAAAATATAATTACTGTGTCTAGTCAGCAACTCCTCCTGGTGATCACTGGCAGTAGAACTGGCCATATTTTTATTATGATGCAGAATAAGATAATAGGAGTGTGTTTCTAATAATAAATGTAAGCAACTTATTTTTCTGTGGCATAATTTAAAGCAAGGAAGAATGATAATTGGTTTTACAGTTTTTCCCCTACATGTTGGTTTTTCATGTCAATGGCAAAATCAGCTAGGCTGCCAACAGCTGCTGCCTAAAACCTTCATTTTCTCTGCCATGATTTAATTACTTTTCTAAGCAAGTAGTTACAATCTCTGTTCTATTTGCATATTATTCAGAAGACCTTTGAGCCATAGTACTCCACACATACAATTATGCAGAAAAAAAAGACTAGAATAACATTAGGTAAATGTATTCCATATAGAAAACGCACTATGCAAATGCAAGCATGGAAGTAAATTAACTATATGCTTTAACTCACATTGTGCACCAATGGGAAATAGAAAAATAACAACTTGAACCACTGTTTTATTGTTCTTTAGCTGTTACTATAAACTGCATGAGATTTCCAGAAGTAAACATTTTAAGATGAATAGATGCTATGACCAGTACTCTCTCTTTGAATCATTTTCCCTTTGCCTGTACCCATTTTTATACCAGCTTTGGGATAACTAAATTGCTAAATTTAAAAATACCAAATATTACAACATGATGGTTACCACTATTTCATTTTGATCAAGTTTTTTCCTAGATACAGGTAATGATTATTCTTGCAGAATGCCAGACTCTAACCCCACTGCAACTCTTTCTACAAGAGAAGTTTGGCCTATTAGAACTACGGTCTGCTATAAACAATTGTATGGGGAATTTTGCTATTTATATTTTATTTTACTTTCAGTTTTAAAAATGCCCATGCTCTTGGAAAGAGTTAACCAGAAGATTTACCATTTCACCTAAAGTGTGCTTGATAGGGCACAGGAGTTTAAACAAAAATGTGGAGGTCCTGACCCCCTAAAGTTGCCTATACATATGAAGATCTGGTTGTTTAGCATGGTCATCAAACAAGCAGATCTTTTACCAATGTGCACACCTTGATCACAGCAAAGGTATGCAGACCGTCTGAAAAAGAGTTGCATCAGCACAAAGATGTGGTCCTCGATCCAACAGCAAAATCAAACCTGCTTGGTCAATATCTGGTCAATTTATGGCCAGACATCAATCGGGTAGGGCTGTCAGATGGCACCATACACAGGTGGAAGGGCCAATTCAGCAGTTTTTATTGACCGTGGTCAATATCTGGTCAATTTATGGCCAGACATCAGTCGGGTAGGGCTGTCAGATGGCACCATACACAGGTGGAAGGGCCAATTCAGCAGTTTTTATTGACCGTGGTCAATATCTGGTCAATTTATGGCCAGAAATCAGTCGGGTAGGGCTGTCAGATGGCACCATACACAGGTGGAAGGGCCAATTCAGCAGTTTTTATTGACCGTGGTCAATATCTGGTCAATTTATGGCCAGACATCAGTCGGGTAGGGCTGTCAGATGGCACCATACACAGGTGGAAGGGCCAATTCAGCAGTTTTTATTGACCGTGGTCAATATCTGGTCAATTTATGGCCAGACATCAGTCGGGTAGGGCTGTCAGATGGCACCATACACAGGTGGAAGGGCCAATTCAGCAGTTTTTATTGACCGTGGTCAATATCTGGTCAATTTATGGCCAGACATCAGTCGGGTAGGGCTGTCAGATGGCACCATACACAGGTGGAAGGGCCAATTCAGCAGTTTTTATTGACCGTGGTCAATATCTGGTCAATTTATGGCCAGACATCAGTCGGGTAGGGCTGTCAGATGGCACCATACACAGGTGGAAGGGCCAATTCAGCAGTTTTTATTGACCGTGGTCAATATCTGGTCAATTTATGGCCAGACATCAGTCGGGTAGGGCTGTCAGATGGCACCATACACAGGTGGAAGGGCCAATTCAGCAGTTTTTATTGACCGTGTCAATATAAACTTGGAAACTGTGTCTAGTAAGTTTGTTCCAAAGGTTATAAACGGCACAGGAGGGGCTGATCCAGAAATCTGTAATTATATTTAAATTGTAGCGATTACCTAATATGCCAGTTTTGCACATTCAGAAATATTACTTTATGGAGAGATATTTCAACTTACCTGCAGATTTTTTTTTCAAGAGGTTGTGCAGCTTACCCAGTGGTGAAGGTTCACATTAACAAGTGCTAAACTGGTATGACAGCAACTTTAGAGGCAGGGAAAGAAGCTCACATGTGCCTGCAAAGTAAGTGGTAAATATCAGAATAAATGTAACTATCAGGATGCAAGTTAAACTACTTATTTGCCAATTACACTGCTACACCAGCAATACAGCTGGTAAATATACAAAAATGAGTCTAAGCCTTCTGCCGTATGATGTAGTTTACATTAAATTTAAGTTTGCATGTGATTTTGCATTATTCTTAAAACTTTGCTGCTGCCTTGTATGTGCAAATAAAGGTATTTTTAAAAAAAATTACTGAAAATGTCCCTGTGTATTTATTGATAAAAAATGATCCAATAACATATCTACGTGTGGTAAAAGTAAGTGAATTGAGCTCACAATATTTGGTCTGACCCCCTTGTGCAGGTAACTGTTAATCAGTCCTGCACATCGACATCGGAAATTTTAGCCCATTCCTCCATACAGAACAGCTTCAGCTTTTGAATATTGGTGGGTTCCCTCACATGAACCACTCGCTTTAGGTCTTTCCACAGCATATGAAATTAGATTAAGGTCAGGACTATGACTTGGCCATTCCAGAACATTCACTTTATTCTTCTTTAACCATTCTTTGGTAGAATGACTTGTGTGTTAGGGATTATTGTCTTGCTGCATGACCCACGGTCTCTTGAGATTTAGTTCACACACAGATGTCTTGACATTTTCTTTTAGAAATCTCTGGTTTAGTTCAGAATTCATTGTTCCATCAATGATGGCAAGCTGTCCATGACTACATGCAGCAAAATAGGCCCAAACCAGAACACTTCCACCACCATGTTTTACAGATGGGATAAGGTTCTTATGCTGGATTGCAGTGTTTTTCTTTCTCTAAATGTAACACTCCTCATTTAAGCCAAAAAGTTCTATTTTGGCTTCATCTGTCAACAAAACATTCATCCAGTATCTTCCTGGTTTGTGCACATGATCTTTAGCAAACTGTAGAAAGTCAGCAATATTTTGGGGGGAGAGCAGAGGCTTCTCTTTGCTACACAGCCATACACACCATTGCCATTCAGTGTTCTCCTACTGATGGAAACAACAAATCCAAACCCGAACTCCCTCAGCCCTCCAACGGAAACTCACCGTTCGGTGCACAATGCTAGAGAGGGATCAGCACCCTCCCCACAGATTCCAAACAAGCAAACAGCAACAGCACTCAAGAGCTACATACGGGCATTGCCCTTAAAAAATCCTTTATTGCGGAAATGCAACGTTTCGAGGCTAGGACAGCCCCTTTGTCAAGCATAAACATATGTGAAAGTGACGGCAATATATAACCCACTCATTAACAATAATTAGCATCAATCAATTAAACAAATTAACAATGTAATAGTGATAATACTAATCATAGAAAAACATTTTTCTACACAAAACTACATAGTGTACAATAGCATAATTTTAAAATAGCATAATTTTAAAATAGCAGAAACATATTTATAACAATATAACAAAATTATTATAAGTGAATTTAACCAAAATTCCCAATCTCAAAAGTGACTCAGTGTTTACACAGTAAATGAACTTCCAGTTTCAACAGTGACTCAGTGCTGTAAAAAAGAGCAGACCCTGCCAGATACAAAATAAGAAAACAATGTTGCTGAATTAAAAATGTTACAACGATTTAAAAACATTTAACAATAAAATACAAAGTTGCAGAAAAAGAAATGTATCTTACCCTATTCACAGGTGAAAGAAAATATCTATCCCTGCAAAATACCACAGAAGATTATTTATCTGAAATAAAGCACACAAACAAAATTTTAACCATTGATGGCCTATAAAAAACAGGACATATTAAATTCATCATTTAACCCTTTTGTATGGCGAGATTGTAAAAGCCAAATCCAATAACATTCTCTTTGTGACAGTACTTTCTTTTTCTCTTGTCCCTGGGTACATACTATTTTCTCTAAAATCTGCCACTGGACTTGTGACACCTGATGCCCCTGTGTAAAAAAAATGCTTAGCCAGCAAAGTCTCTCTTTTTCTCTCAATCTCTTTACCTTTCAAAATTTTTGAAGAAGATTGTGGCTGGTAATTACGAATGACAGATTTGTGCTCATTAAGTCTGACCTTGATGGATCTGGTGGTCTGTGCAACATAAGCTAGACCACACGGACATTTAATACAGTAAATGGCATCTTTAGTGTCACAGGTAAAGAAACCTCTTACTTCATGGCGAGTGCCTTGTAAAGGATGTGTAACATAGGCCCCAGGGATAATACCATTACAATGACTACAATTTCTGCACGGATATGTACCTCTTATCCTGTCTGGCAGCGATTTTTGTTTCAGAATTGGTCTATGTTTAATACACTCACCAATATTCCTGCCCCTTCTATAGGAAAACACTGGTGGCAGTTTGAATAAATGCCCATACTTCAGATCAGTGGCCAAAATGTCCCAGTGTTTTAAAATGATATTTCTTTGCTTTTTGGTGTGTATATCATAAGATGTAATAAAAGTAATATGTTTAAACTTGTTGGATATCCTATCTTTTCTCTTTAGGGCATCATTTCTTGAAATTAATTTTACTTCATTTCTTGTCTCCATTAATTTAGCTTCACAATACCCCTTCTCCACAAATTTTGGGGTCGATGTAATACGTCTGATGCGCAATAATTGGCTCCTAGGAAGACCCTTAAATAAACCCTGAGGGTGAAAACTAGATGGTCGTAAAAGGTTATTTTTATCGGTCGGCTTACTATATACTGAAGTGACAAATTTAGAATCTATTACTGTTACCATCACATCCAAAAAATGCATCTGGATCTGATCAAAATCTAAAGTAAATTTTATAGTAGCATGAACACTATTTAAATAAGTTAAAAATTCATTTAACAAATCTTGAGTGCCAATCCAGAGAAAAAACGTGTCATCCACATAGCGTATAAAGCCTCTCAGAATATTAGACACCTTGTAGCTGGAGTTATCTTTGATGTGGGGTAAAATGGTAGGGTAAAATGGTCTTGAATTTCCTCCATTTATACACAATCTGTCTGACTGTTGATTGGTGGAGATAGTCTTGTAACCTTTTGCAGCTTTGTGGACACCAACAACTCTTTTTCTGAGGTCCGCAGACACCTCCTTTGTTTGTGTATATGTGTGATCAGGCTTTAAATAAACCAGGGTCTCTCACTCTCACCTGATTGTCATTCCATTGACTGAAAACACCAAACTTTGATTTAAACCTTCAAATTATATGACTTACTTTTGCCACAAGCAGATATGTTATTGGATCATTTTTTTTAATGAATACATAACCAGATATAATAATTTTTTCATTTGTTTAACTGGGTTTTCTTCATCTACTTTTAGGAGTTGATTGAAAATAAGATGATGTGTTAGGTCATATTCATATAAAAATATAGAAAATTTTAAATGGTTTCACAAACTTTCAAGAACCACTGTATGTCTAATGGTCCTGCACATTGGCTTGTAAGTAACCATTATCAAAAACATAAGGATGGGATTAAATGTATTCTTTCGGAAGAACAGGGACAGTCATGTGGATTTAAAAAAGTGAATACAGGGGCTAGTACAAAAACACTACCTGCGTTCCTGAGTATTACTCTACATACTGCTCCTTTTTTTTTTGCAATATAGAATCCCTGTGTGAGAGTGTTTGCCTAAAACCTTTGGAAACCCTTATCCAGAAGGAAGCACACAAATTCCCTTAGCAGGGTTTCTTCCAATTTTATCTTATGGAGAACAATAAATCTTTCCTCTCATGAAAATTGCAATGGTAGGACTCCAGGACCAGACTTGGGGAGGAGTATAAAACAGACACTAGTACTGTCAAGAAGGGATTTTTATTATTAAGCTTTATTTATATAGTGCTAAAATATTCTGCAGGAATTTACAGAGACTGCTTAACACTTTATTCCCTACCTAAGTGTAGCTTATATTCTAAGTTCCCTATAGAATTTACATAGAACACATAAACTAATGCCAGTTTTATAAGAATCCATTTAACCTGTATAAATGCTTTAAGAGAGTCTGAAGATACTTAAGCACCCACAGGAACCCCATAAAGTTTACCCCAAATGAAGTGTTTTTCCCCTAATTGCCTGATTCCTCAAGTGTAAGTGTAATATTTAAGCTGGCCACTGCGGAAATGCCCTGTGTCTATATGCACACTTGTATACTATTTGAAAAAGGAGATGTGATGGACACACAGGTGCTGAGTGTGACTATACAGAAGTAAAAGTAGCAGCTTTGGACCCAAGCACCTTTAATGAATGGCATCAATTCAGGCAATGCCTGCATCCATTTTTTTTCTCAATCAGCTGCATACTGGCGGCTTTAAATTCTCTAAGGCAATCAAAACACTGCATATGCAAAGAGCCATATGGTATTTCTTTGTATAAACTATGAGCCAAATTAGGATATGGTTGCTGTTGCTAATTTAATCACTCTTGGTGTTTGTCATGGCTCATTTCTTTTAGAAAGGCCATATCCATATTATGTCACGTGATGTGAAGCTATTACAATTTCTGGCTTCTTTTTAAAAGTATTACTTAATAGACGAGATGCCTTTCAAGGAAATAAGTATGAAAGTATACACAGGGCATTTATTTACAAATGTGGCCACCTCTGTAGTAGCATCAGCCATCAGGCTGGCACTGCTACTGTAACCAAGTTTGTCAAATATCTTTCCATCTGATTCGCCTAAATTGATTTGGAGAAATGTAATCAATGGTCTTAAGTTTTATACTTGTCTAGTAACCCATAGCAAACAATTAGCAGAAAGTCTTCATGTGTAGAAATGGTCAAGGAATTTTGTTTAAATTACACTCACGTATATTTAAAATATTTAGGTATTAATGTATTAATTTTCACCTTTCAAATGTATTAATATATTATTAATATATTATTTTTCACCTTGTTTCTTTCTTTATTTCTCTCAGGTTTTCCATCAAATGGATAGTATTGTTAAATAAAAAAAACCTTATTAATATCTTTTACTCCTTTACACAAGTTGTATAAACGTTTCGTTTTGCTTTACATTAAAGGTTCAGGTTTTTACATGTTTATATAGTTTAACAGTTTAATATTTCTGTTTACTCTGTCTCGGCTAAGCTTCCCTAGGCCTTTCACTCTTGTTAAATCAGTCACCGTCACATTCAAGCAGCCTTTGGGATAACTATTAATTGTTTTTGATTTGTCTTCTGGAACTGTGGCTCTGTTCCTAATCATACAGGAAACAGAAATAATTATATGAATAACAGGAAATGAATTCCTACATACAAGCATAAAAAGTGACAATAAAGTATCCCAAAATAAACTTTTTAAAAATCTTTTTAAGATTGTAAATTCTAATTAGCAGGATCCTCTTTACCACCCACATTGGTCAGTATTTGTATGTAATTTGCAATATTCACTGTTCTGTACAGTAAATGCTGGTGCTTTCTAAAATGTTTAGTAATAATAATATATAATAATAAGTAATCAAATAGATAATTGTGTCATAGCCGATTATTTAATATTGTAGTTTATGCCATATGTGTCTCTAATCACCCCAAAACATAATAGATTTTGTACCTTCTTATATGTCAATTGTATCTTTTAAACATAAGTTAAGGGCTAATAAGTGAATTATTTAAAAAAGTAAGCCAATCAGAGCATATCTTTTGTGTGTTTCTTTCGTAGAGCAATTGTTTTCTAAAAATTAATTAGTTACAGTTTATCTAATATACAAATTTATTTAGAATGTACAGGCCTTCTCTTGAGGTACCATTCATGTTAAAGAAGCCAATACTTACTGCATATAGTAATTTACACTTATAGGTTTACTAAATTACTAGGAGTAATTTAACAATAACCCGGACACAAGTATGTCTTAGAGCTTCTTCAGTAAGGACTTGCGTC
Organism: Xenopus tropicalis; assembly: GCF_000004195.4. Classification (NCBI taxonomy): domain Eukaryota; kingdom Metazoa; phylum Chordata; class Amphibia; order Anura; family Pipidae; genus Xenopus; species Xenopus tropicalis. The sequence continues at coordinate 26,935,917 of NC_030682.2, forward strand.
TAGGGCATATTTGTGCTCTCTATCTTAAATCTGGAGCGGGGTTCAAAGCACAGTACAGGTATAGGACCCATTATCCAGAATGCTCGGGACCAAGGGTATTCCAGATAAGGGGTCTTTCCATAATTTGGATCTCCATACCTTAAGTCTACTAAAAAATCAATAAGACATTAATTAAACCCAATAGGATTGTTTTGCATCCAGTAAGGATTATTTATATCTTAGTTGGGATCAATTACAAGGTACTGTTTTATTACTACAGAGAACAAGGAAATCAGTTTTAAAATTCTGACTTATTTGATTAAAATGGAGTCTATGGGAGACAGGCTTTCCGTAATTCGGAGCTTTATGGATAACGGGTTTCCGGATAAGGGGTCCGATACCTGTGCTGGCAGGCACAAGGCAGCCTCATCCTTAAAGCACATCAAGCACACAAATTGTTATGGCTTTCACTTCACATTGATTCTGTTTTATCTGTGGAAAAGATTAAAAAAAAGTTGACCCCAAAAAATTAATTTCTAGAAAGTATACATTCCAGCTAGTATGGGTAATCAGATTTGATAAAATTTCTGAATATCACCTCAAAGCCTACAATTTACGGCATCTTATTTCTCATACCTTGAGTATTGAGATTAAACATCCTAAATATGAATGCCAGGGGTCCTCTGAACATATATAAATAGGATAATCAAAATATGTGGCATGAAGAGATCCCAAAATGTGAGTAGGAATATTCAAGGCTGAGGCTGGATAAAGATATGCACACTGCCAGCATATTGTGTCATAAGCTGACCCCAGAAAACTATATATATTTTTTTAAAAATACAAATTCTAAAAAACTCAAAATGGGTAATGTACACAAAACTGAACAGTTAATTCTATTAATTGTGTTGTCTCTGATAATGTTGCACTGCAGTATCACCATACTGAAAATGTACAGTCGTGTGAAAAAGTAACTACACTCTATGGCAATTTTTTACTTTTTCAACATACAGATATTTGATCTTCATTTTATCAATATTGATTGATAAATATACACTATTTACACTTTGTTTAAACTGGTTTATATAAACATGAATGCCAATTCTGTATGTGCAAAAAATAAGTATACCCTTACATTTAGGTCAAATACCTAAAATTAAAACTAGGTGCACCAGATCATGTGCAAATATTATAACACCCTTAGGGATTGTACAGACGAGCGTTTCCTCCTGCATTCCCTTGTGGGGGCATTCTCCTCTGTTCCACTGCAGGGGGGTAAAGGCATTCCATTTTTTCTTATGGGGCTGAAAGCATGTTATAGTGGAACGCAGAAGAACACCCCTGCAGGGAAATGCAGGAGGAGACACTCGTGTGTAGAAGACCTTCATGAAGATTTGTCTCAGTCATTAGTTTGGTTGAAGTGTGTGATAGAGGTTATAGAGGCCTATGGGTCTGGGGAGGGATTTAAAAAGTGTTCAATGTTTTAATAAAAATGTCTTACTGTAGTAAGTGTAAAGGTTAGAGCATTAAAAAGATACTGTCATGATTTTTATGGTATACCTTTTATTTCTAAATTACACTGTTTACATAGCAAATAATTCACTCTGTCATTTAACATTTTATTCTTGAACCAACAAATTTATTTTTTTTAGTTGTAATATTGGTGTGTAGGCGCCATCTCAGTGCATTATGCCTGAGTCTGAGCTTTCAGAAGGAGCCAGCGCTACACATTAGAACTGCTTTCAGCTAACCTATTGTTTCTCCTACTCCCATGTAACTGGAGGAGTCCCAAGCCGGACTTGGATTTCTTACGATTGAGTGCTATTCTAATATCTACTGGGAGCTGCTATATTGCACCCTTCTCACTGTTCTGCTGATTGGCTGCTGGGAGGAAAATGGAGGGGGTAATATCACTCCAATTTGAATCCCAGCAGTAAAGTGTGACTGACGTTTAACAGAGCACAGGTAACATGGTTGTAGCACCCTGGGAAATGAAGAATATGGCTAGCCCAGTGAAATTTCAAAATTAAATATTAAAAAATCTGTTTGTGTTTTTGGAAAACCAATTTCAATGCAGGATTCTGCTGGAGAAGCTCTATTAATTGATGTGTTTTAAAGAAAACATGTTTTGTCATGACAGTATTGCTTTAAGGATTACTGCTATAACCTGGAGTATTCATATTTGTGCGCAGCTGTGGCATATAATGTGCGGTATTAGGTATTTGGGTACAGAAGATACATATTCTGTTCAATATTTGGCATTCTAGTATAGTTGTTAATACAACTATTAACTGTTAATGTATGGAGTGGCAGGTGGTGTCTTTATGAGGGTTGACAGTCTGCTTTGATGGATGTTTGGGTAATGCAGTTTCATCCCTGGTTGCAACAATAATTCCATTTTCACGTCTGTGTTCTTGGATAATTATTTTATGTGCATTAAAAGAGATTAACAAATCTGTATTTAACTTCCTTATCTTGCTGGTTAAATAACCTAATAGGTCCCATGAACATTGCTATTGCCAGAAGTTCTTGCAAGAAGTTCCTTAAAGGGACAGTGACACCAACAACTGAAAATGTTTTAAAGCAAATAAAATACTTGCCCTGGACTGGAAAAAGGTTTGTATTTGCTTTAATAACAGTACTATTGTTAATATAAGTAAGCTCGAATGTAGCCACGTGGACAGCCATTAAAGCTCATTTATAAAAACTATAGTAGGGTTTCTGAAGCAACACACCAGTTTTACCAGTGCAGGGCAACAGTACATTATATTGTAATTACTTTGATTAACTTTCATTTTTTGGTGTTACTGTTCCTTTAATCTCCTTTTAGCCATACTTTCTAGTATGCACTGGTTTTCCAAATAGCAAAGACTGATGGCTGCTGATTACTCTAAGGGGCACATTTACTAATCCACGAATCCGAATCCCGAATGGGAAAAAATCGTATTGGAAACAAAAATTTTGCGACTTTTTCTCTGTCGCATTTTTTTGTATTTTGCGCAATTTTTTCGTCGCCGTCACGACTTTATCGTATTTTGCGCGACTTTTTGTGTCGCCGTCGCAATTTTTTCGTATTGAGCAATTGTAAACGCCGGAAAAACCAATCCGATTTTTTCGCGACGGCGATGAAAAAGTTGCGGAAAATATACAATACAATCGTAACGGCGACGAAAAAATCGCAGGACATACGAAAAAGTTGCGACAGTGACGAAAAAGTCGCAAAAATACCGATCATTACGAAAAAACGTGTTCGGACGCCATACCAAGCAATAGTGTTGGTGTCAGTGACCCCCATTTGAAAGCTGGAAAGCAGAACAGTAGGGTAAAATGAAGACCAATTTAAAAGGTTTCTAAAACTAGGCCATTCTATAACATACTAAAAGCCATGACTTTACGATGGAACAAGGGAAGGGTTGTATAGTTCTACAAGCCCAAGGGGGTTGGAAAATGGTTCTTACAAATTAGAGATAGACTATCATAGTTTCCTTTTAAGCTGGGGAATTGTGTATATCTGTTTAGAAATCCAGATAGTGCTTATGCATCTTTTCTACATAAGCCCAACTGAATGAGATCATGTCAAAAAGGGGGTATTTTCTGATTTTAAGTTGGCCCTTGAAACTCTAAAACATTATTTGTAGGGTTGGCGCTTTGAGAAAAGTGCAGATCATGCTCCACTTGGGTGAGTCAGGATACAGAAATGCAGACTTCATAGGGCAGGAATGTGGAAACACAATGCCCTCTCTAGAGCCCACAGGCTGAAAAGTGTTGAGCCCCATAGGCTCGAAAGATAGTATTGGAGATATGGGGCATAGTAATTGTAAAAATATTTGAGTAAAGCCTCACATAATATATGGATAGTGCACCATTATTATTGCTGGGCCCAGTGCATTTACCCACACAGAAACAAATCTGCAATTAACTTTGATCAGCCACTTTTGATCAGGTATGGGTTAGCATGGGTTAACAGTACATTATATTTAAAGCCACAATAAAAAATCTTTTTAGAATTACCAGTCATTTAAATTTCTGTAAGGAACCAGGAAATACACTAGACAAAAAGATAATATGTAGGAGTAACTTGAAATAATAGTTTCATATTACTAACTCAGTTTAAAAAAAAAAAACTATTTATAAAGGCTGTTATTCCAAAACAGTTAAGGTTTGTTATCAGAAATCAACATGAATGTGCCATTTACAAAAGATTTTTTAATCATAAGAATGCATATACAGGTATGTGACTTGTTATCTAGAATGCTCTGGATCTGGAGTTTTCCAGATAAGAGATTTTCTGTAGTTTGGATCTCCATACTTTATATCTACTAAGAAATCATTTTAAATTAAATAAGCCCAATAGGATTGTTTTGCCTCCAGTCAGGATTAATTACATCTTAGTTGGAATCAAGTAAAAGGTATTGATTTATTTTTACAGAGAAAAAGGAAATATGTTTCAAACTTTTGAATTGTTTCAATAAAATGGAGTCTATGAGAGATGACCTTCCCATAATTCAGAGCTTTCTGGATAACGGGTTTCCGGATAACGGATTCCGGATACCTGTACTGTATAGATTACTGTATAAATGATATACCTGCTATGTATGGTAGGAACCCCAAAGTTCTTGATAGCAATACATTTTAACTGGTTTGTCATAACAGCCAGTATACATCATGTTAAAGAATGCTATTGGTATGTATATAGAATAGTTGTTTGCAATTTAAGGAGGGCAGTCAGTTCTAAATTTAGCACTTTTTCCATTTTTGATGTGTGATTTTCTGTATAAGTGTTACTTGAAATAAACCAGGCACATGGCAGTGAAATACCTATGTCTACAAACTCCTGAGATGTAAACACAACTTTGCCTAATCTCTGTATAATTATCACATCTTAGCTACGTAATTCACAGGCATAATAAATAAGGGTTTGGTAATACAGAGTGGACTTATTGTGCTTAAAAAACCCCCATAACTCTGCAATATCCAAAAGAAGGGCATGTAGGTAAAAAGAAACCATTCTCAACAAGCACTGATTAACAGGACAAATAACACAAGCCACAAATTTGCTATAACTAAATAAACAGAAATTACACATATTAACACAAGCCTTATTTATTAAGCTCATGTTAAGCATGTGTATATATTTCTCATTTTACTAGGGTTGAACTATATCTTGGAAGATCATAATTTACCCTTTAATATAAATGCAAATAAACTTAAATTATACTGCCCCCAGCACATTATGGGTTTCACTTTCAAAGATCCTAGTCTGTCTGTGAATCACAGATACAGAATGCAGAGAATAGCAGTTTTCTTCAAGGCTGCCATCTTGGCCACTTAATTTCCAGAAACGACATGGTCAAAATGGCAGGCAGAAATAAATGTTTAATTCTGCACTTCCTGACTATGATTCACAGATGGACTACGATTTATTTTTAAGATAAAAACCATGCTATTTAATGGGGGAATGTGGTGCAAAATACTGGAGCTAAAGCACCTGAGATTCAAATGTTTTATTGCTAGTAAATCACATTGACACCATTAATATGTTTTTGTTTTATTCTTTTAACTTTATAAAGGCATAAAGGAAAACTATACCTTCAGAATGAATACTTAACTATCAGATAATTTATATCGTAAATGTGACCTATTACAGTGGATCTATCACCCTTATTAATAATTCTTAATCCCTTTCTATAGCAAACTTAGTACTATCATCCTAAAATCTTGTGTATGCACCAGAATGGGGGACCAATGCTCATGCCCATGTTACACAATGATAGGCAGTGAGAAGGGAAGGGGAATGGTGGTAGTGCAGTGACATCTAGGAAGTGCATAAGAGAATGAAAAGTTATTGCCTGCTTCACCAGTATGCCTGAGGCATAGAGACAAGGCAGGCAATATATATGATTGACAGCTGAGATTTTTAAATAACTTTATAACAGCAATCATTTTTTTTTTGAGTTTTAACTTTTTTATTGATCATGACATGTTACATAACATTGTAATCAATGGTTCATAGGGCTGTAAATAAAAAAAGAATTTGGGTTGCATGTTTAATTTGGTAAGGACTTGTATTATACTGCTTTTTATGTCTGGATGACAGGTCCTCTTTAAAGAATATTACCATATTGGCATAGTGGAAGTGACTTCTTGATTCTGGAAAAAATGTATTCAATTGTGTAGAAATGCAGTTTTTATATGATTGGCTCACCAGCCCATATCTGGACTGGTGTAGATACATCAACCATATTTTTGTTGTGACAGCCAGCACCTTGCCACCTGCCTCCCCCCCCACCTGGAACTTTCCTCTTCTGCCTACCCCTAGCTCTGGCACTGGCAGCAGCAGGGCAGTTTCATATAAGAAGCAATCAGTATATTTAAGAGATGATGGCTCCCTACAGGGTCTGAAGCTAGCCATACATGTATATGGCAACCCCGTGTGCTATGTGACTGATCAGCACACAGGGTTGTCATTTGTGTAATGTGACTGATCAGAAAACTCTTCCCTTGTCCCTTAGCTATTCCGCTGGGGTCCAAATGAGTCCTTGAAAACAGACAGCAGCCAAGCTAATAGGCATCAAATAAACAACTTGCTATTTAAGCTATTTTTTCAGTGAAATACTTTGCTACGCTTTTTTATTCTAGTCTGATAGACTATTAAAAACAGGAAATGAATGCCTTTTTGTAATGTGGAGCGTGTAAGTGTAAACAGTTTTTGGACAGAAAAAGTTATGACTAATATCTACTTTAAATGTGCTAAGAAGCCACTCAACATAATAATTAAAAAAAAATGATGTAAGTGCTTACATAAAGACATATAAATTGATGTGAGCATCTTCAAAAACCTGAATAATAAAAAAACAATTCCTGTGAATGTATTTAGAGAGCTTGCCCTATCCATTATGCACACTTTACATCTATGAAATTAGCATTATGTGGTATTTTTTAGTTCCCACAGATATATGCTAAGTGTCTAGTACATTCCATAAAATCGCTTACCATTAGTAAATTAATGAAATATGTATACACTGGCTTATTATTTGTCACTATCTCCTTGGCAATAAGGTCAGGCCTGTGACTTACCTATCAGCAATATTCCATTTAATTTCTTTTTGGACGTGTGTGCAAAACTTTGTGTCTCCGCCTGTCGCTAATAAAAAGAATATACCCTACCACTTCTGATGTTTATTGGCGGTGTGGCAGGGATAGATGCAACCAATGCATATACAATGGTCATGTGCGGGTATCAAACCATTATTGGAAAAGATTCTTCAACACCTAAAACAGGGCTCGGGGGTAGATTTGCCCAGGGTACTTGAGGTATTACTTCTGTCAATTATGCCAGGCTCAATTAGCATATCTAACAAAGGCTTTGTCCTATTGGCACTGCAGGCGGTAAAAGCTGTGATCCCTAGGCACTGGATATTTGTGCAGGCCTCCTTGAAAGGTGAACAGTTTAGAGAAATGGACACAATACTGAGAATGGGCGAGTTATTAAGTCTCATTTGCAATACACCATGCAGTGTACAAAGACTGCAATCAGCCCCTTGCATGTCATTCAGAGGTGCAAAGTACGTTGCAGCAAGAGGTGCAGCTCAAATTGGGGCTCTTAAGCAAGCTGTAAGGACAGGGCTGTACTCCCCCTCCTGACGCTGTCCTCTAAACCAAGTGCCAGATTTTTGATCTGGAGCTCAGTGCAGGGTATAGCAACCCTAAGGGCACAAGTGCTCTCTAAGCACTAAGGGATGTGCTCTTTCATCCCTTAGCACTCTTGTACTTGGTCCCCCAAGAAAGTAAGTGAACTCTATTATTTTCATGGCACAAAGAGCAATATGTAGCTACTTCCTGGGCTTTGTAGATAATGTATCAAGGATTGGATGAGCTGCCTTGCCTTGATTTCCAGTAGTTCGGTACTGATGCAGTATTTTTGCTTTTCCTTTCATACAATGAGTAATATAAAAACCAATACCCCTTGCTTGCAACTTGTAAAGCCTTGCAACCTATCCTTTGTGTCGTTCTTGCCCATTTCATAATTTGGTGTTTCAGTTTGCCCATACACAAAACAATAATATCGTACAAAATAAAGTTTCATATGATTATTGGTGTCCAGATGAAAAGTTCACCTGCAGAAGCTCCATGTTGGCCAGTTCATAATGCATGAGCAGATATAGAAGTGAAGAGCAGCCGCAGCCTCTCTAAAGGTGGCCATACACACTTAATCTGCTCGCTTGGTGAGGTTGCCAAGTGAGCAGATCTTCACCCAATATCCCCACCTATGGGTGGGCGATTTCGGGCTAATTCGGTTGTTTGGCCCTGGGACCAAATGATCGACTTAGAACGACGGGTATAGGCAAAGTCGGTTTGGGACTGTACCAATGAGCTGATGTGGTCCCCGATCCGACTAATTTTAAAACCTGGCCGATCGAGATCTGCTCGATTTCAGGCCCGTGTATGGCCACCTTTAGGGCTCTGGCACACGGGGAGATTAGTCGCCCGCGGCAAAACTCCCTGCTCGCGGGCGACTAATCTCCCCGAGTTGCCTTCCCTCTGCCATCCCACCGGCGAACATGTAAGTCGCCGGCGGGATGGCAGACGCGGCGGCGCGATTTCGGGAAATCGCCGAAAAAGACTCGCGAGTCTTTTTCGGCGATTTGCGCGAAATCGCGCCGCCGCGTCTGCCATCCCGCCGGCGACTTACATGTTCGCCGGTGGGATGGCAGGGCTAGGCAACTCGGGGAGATTAGTCGCCCGCGAACAGGGAGTTAATCGCGGGCGACTAATCTTCCCCGTGTGCCAGAGCCCTTACACTCTTTGTACAAACACCTGGAACAATAGAAAGATGTCCATTCAGTGTGTGGACACTAGGGTTGCCACCTTTTTTGGAAAAAAAATACTGGCCTTCCTATATTTTTGCTTTTTTTCCCATTTATTACATTGGCATCAAGCATCATTTTTACCAGCCAGGTGGCAACCCTAGTGGACACTAGGGTTGCCACTTGGCTGGTAATAATGATGCTTGTACCAATGTTATCAATAGGGAAGAAAGGTAAAAAATATACAAATGCCAGTGATATATTTTTTATAGAAAAAGTGAAAACCCTAGAGGTATTCTTTGGGCCAGTCACACCCATTAGTCAATTGGGTAGAGAGCATACGCAACTTCAGGTATTTTGTTCTAGAAATGCTGGCAACCCTGTAAGTAAGCCAATGTACGACCACCTTTTGGTGAAATGTATCCTCTTGCTGGCCACGGCCAAGAAGCTGTGTTTTGGAATGAAACAATCTCCTCTAGTTTCTCTGTGCAGGTGAGGGAAGCCATACATGCGGCCCTCCACTCGTGGGTTCTGTTTTGGCGGGACCGTTACGTGTTATATTGTGAGGTGCAACCACAATGAAATCACCTGAATTACAGTACGCCGGGAAATCTCGCAGTAATTCCCACGAAAGTCTAGTCATTTTACAGCGCTTACAAGCCGTATAAGCATTCTTCAGCGTTCTTCGCAGCGTTTGCGGTATATACATCCTATTCCTCATTTATATCATAGAGACTTATTTGTGCCGTCAGAAAATGTTTACAGATTAACCCTTTTGAAATAAAAAATAACAAAAGTGGTATAAAGGTGATACCTTTATTGGCTAACTAAGATAACCATAGCAAGCTTTCAGAACATTTTAGTTCCTTTTTCAAGCTGATTACACAAAAATGTTCTGAAAGCTTGCTATGGTTATCTTAGTTAGCCAATAAAGGTATCACCTTTATACCACTTTTGTTATTTTTTATTTCAAAAGGGTTACCCTGTAAACATTTTTTGACTGGCTAACATGGTACATCACCTTTTCCTGCCGTCAGAAAAGTGAGCCCTCGTGAAGGTCTCTGTGGCGCAATCGGTTAGCGCGTTCGGCTGTTAACCGAAAGGTTGGTGGTTCGAGCCCACCCAGGGACGCTTCATTTTTTCCCCTTACCTTTTATACCTATTTTAAATATGGTTATAAGTGTTTCACGTTATGATATAAAAACCAATGGTTCCATGGCGGGCCGGACTAAATGGATCTAAATAATGATCTTCCAGAGGAAAGGCAGGCAGTTCGTTTACAGGCAGAATCTACGCGATGCTTGGAACAGTGGGGATTCAGTGTCGGTAACTGCAATTAAAAGCCTCAAATAAAGAAACGCTAATTAGCCATTATCGGCATGTTATTGCTGCGCTGTCTTTGCGCCAATATTGCGGCCCCTGCCTATGCTATGAAACCATTCCTACCGCCCCCTTACTGCACCGCGCTGCTACCCAGGCAAGCGCTGAATTATTTGCATTACCCTCTTTATATTCTATAAGGGTACACAAACCGAAATCAGTAGATTTAGTATTGCCTGTAAATTGTATGTATTATCCCCAGTGTAAGCAATACATTGATATGCTCATGTGCAGCCTGTTAATGTGTAATCACGCTTCACTGCCAATTTATTGCTGTCGTCTGGGGTTTATTTTCTTCAATGTTTCTTCAAGGTTTACAATACACACCTGTATATGAGTGTATATAAGCCCTATGGCAAAGTCAGTCTTCTGTCACATCAATTATTGATAAAAAGTATCTTTCAGGTGACATATTCATTTTTTGAAAGGATAAGGATACACAAATGTGTTGATTTATAACCATGCTGTTATGACAAATAAAATGCTCATTTTATTTGGGGTAGTAATATAACTGTTGGACACTGGAGAAGGAATGATAGTAATGGCTGTGCAGTTGTGTTATTTTATGGATTGCCAAAAAAAAAGCAGACATCAAGGCTGCAGTAATAGGCCTCACTTATTAATATTAAGTATTTGGGTCACCACAAATGTCTCAGCAGACCAAAGTTTTAACTAATAGCTTAATTATATGAACAGTAGTGGAGCACAATAACAATTAGCACTACTATCTCATCAACTTATAAATCACCAATTGTTTTCATATTTCCTATGTTTCGAATAAACCCAAAGTTAGCTCTTTTGATTTTAAGCTTTTGTGAAAAGGGCCCCATGATCCTATTTTTATTCTGTAACCCTTAGTTGTTAAATTATTGTAAGATCCCTGTTTATTAATTTAATTTAAAGCACTGCATAACTTGCTGTCACTATTTACATAAATGATGATGAAATAAGGGAATAACAGACATTAAAAAACAATTACAAATTTGGGTGGATCAGCTCTCAGAAAGCATTGGAATGAATTTACACCAAAACTGAATTCACAACATACAATATTAAAAATGAAATCCATTTATGTGTTTGATTCTCAAAAGCCTGAAGTTTGACATTTTCATTATGTCTGTAAGGCAATACACTTTATCTCTTGCTAAAAAGTGTTTTGCAGGGACTAAATGCACTGGACTTATGATAAAATATTTATATTTGAAATATGTTAATCACATTGAAACCACATGTCATTATTGTTGTAAATGTGAAGTGGTTGCATATTTGTTAAAATTTATCACACCACAGTTTGCACAGTTTATTTCCTTTTTCAGTTCTGTTCAGTTTCAGTTCTGAACTTTTTGTTATCTCTACTATACCTTAAATGTTTAGTAAAACTAAATGTATCTTTTTATGACACTGATTTTAAAGTGCATAGATTTACCTAGTATTCTAGGTCTGGCTTCACAACTGTTTCACATATAGTTCTAATTATTATGCATATATATTGTAGCAAACAATTGTTGAACCAGTTTACCCCCATTTAATAAAAAGCACAAGTATCCTTGCATATTGTAAAATTATACAGCGGAAATGCAAGTGTGATTTTTGCACTGTAAACTGCATTTTTATATATGTATTGTACAAAAAAAAACTTGTTTCTTAAAATTATAGTACTAAACTGTACACCACGATAGCTGCTGGAATAAGACACAAACCTTATTGCAAATACATGTGAACAGACTTACTTATTGTTTCACACACCTTTACTAGGAATTAATGCATTTGAGGTGTTACATATTTTCCTGTACACAATTGAAATGTTCAATTTACAGAACTCTCCTTAGAAATCCATTGGACTGTTTGTTTTGTGTAGTTTTTAGTGTGAACACTTGTGTGTGTGTATGCATGTGTATACATTGAACATACATATATATATATATATATATATATACATATATATATACATATATACACACACACATAAATGTGTGTTCTTGCAAATGGCTAAAAGTAAAAGTAACTATACATATATATATATTATACAGTTGCAGTTCAGCTGTATAAGAGGGACCTTTACGGGATGATATAAAGGTCCGACTTGCAAACCGAAACACCTGCGAAAGTTGCTCTAGTAATGACTACTTCTTTCAGTCATCTGAATATGTTTTAACACACACATATATATATATATATATATTAATGTTGCTATATGTATGTTTGCCAATAAATGGTTTGCCATTAAAATCCCGACACCTAGCACGTTATGCATATGGGCTATAAAGGGAAATATTCTGATTCTGACACACACATGCGAGTAATTTCTATATGGTGCTGCTGTTTCATTTAATAAAGTAACCTGAAAACTTTACCCCCCCTCCCCAAAAGTAATTCTATCTGTACTTCAGGTAAAGACAAAAAACAAAAGTCGCTTCTCCCGATGTGAGCGCCGGCAGCACCGCAGCCATCTAGCGCCTTCGTGTCCCAGCACACTATATAGCGCCTTGTGTGTGTCCCAGCACACTATATAGCGCCTTGTGTGTGTCCCAGCACACTATCTAGCGCCTTCGTGTGCTGGGACACTTTTTTTTTTTACACTAGAAGAATCCCTTTATTGTTCAGCGGACTAACAGACCCCCCCCGCCGGCGATCGTTTCAGCCTGACTGGCTGGATGGTTAGTTTAAAAGTGAATAAGAAGGCAGAACCCATGCCGTGGGCGGGATGAGCGGCCATTTTGAATATTTTACTCCGGCGAGGGGTCTACAAAATGGCCGATTGGAGGGAAACTGCTTTGTCCGCACTGGAAACGCGGATAGCCGCTACACGTGGTGCTCGTTCTTTTCAGTTCAGGGATGTCTCCCTTTCCCTCATGCTTCATAATGGAACCCGTTACTGGAAATGTACCTGTAGCCTCAGTTCCTGAGTCACAGCCATAGCATTACCTCACTTGAGAGCCATTTTGGCCAGTAGTGTTTGCCTCTGGAGGCTCAGAAGCGTTTGATTATCATCAGTCATTAGTACTGCACCAAGTTAACGTCCTTAATAATATACCTGTCATAAAAAATACCCAAGTGTTTGTCATTTAACTGTGTGAACCCGATAAAACACTCAGCCAACTACAGGAAGCTGTTAAAGTGTATTTAGAGAAATGTAGCCCAACAAAAGCTGGACATGACTGGTTTTACATTTGTTTGTCGCTTCAGGTAGAGCCCTAACTTTCCTTTGGTGTCAAGAGCATCTCCACCCTGATGGCAATATAAATATGCAGTGGGATAGCATGGTGATCTGCTAAATATGGCAATGCACCAAGATGCGCAGGTAATATTAACAACTCCCTGTACCCGGTATATATGAAATAACAAATAGTTATGAATATTATAGACTTGTGTGTGCCCCCCATGCAATAGCTATAGTTTAAATAAGCATACCGTTACAATAAAGAATTGCTTTCTAGCCATGGAACACTAAAATACCTTTGTGCAAATGGGCAGAATTAGGGGATTTACTAATCCACGAACGGTCCGAAGGCGTCCGAAATGCGATTTTTTTCGTAATGATCCGTTTTTAGCGATTTTTTCGTAAATTGTCGCGACTTTTTCGTAGCCTTCGCGCTGAGTACGAAAGTTTCGGTTCATTCAATGCTTCATTATCGTGACTTTTTTCTTGGGCAGTTGGAGCTGCAGAGTGCCATTAGGTCCTATGGGAGGCTTTCCCTTTGGGCCAGGTTGGAGCTGCAGAGTGCATTGAGTCTATGGGAGGCTTTCCTTGGGCCATGGTTGGAGCTGCAGAGTGCCATTGAGCCCTATGGGAGACTTTCCTTGGGCCAGGTTGGAGCTGCAGAGTGCCATTGAGTCCTATGGGAGGCTTTCCTTGGGCCGGGTTGGAGCTGCAGAGTGCCATTGAGCCTATGGGAGACTTTCCTTGGGCCGGGTTGGAGCTGCAGAGTGCCATTGAGCCCTATGGGAGACTTTCCTTGGGCCGGGTTGGAGCTGCAGAGTGCCATTGAGCCCTATGGGAGACTTTCCTTGGGCCGGGTTGGAGATGCAGAGTGCCATTGAGCCCTATGGGAGGCTTTCCTTGGGCCGGGTTGGAGCTGCAGAGTGCCATTGAGCCCTATGGGAGACTTTCCTTGGGCCAGGTTGGAGCTGCAGAGTGCCATTGAGCCCTATGGGAGACTTTCCTTGGGCCGGGTTGGAGCTGCAGAGTGCCGTTGAGCCCTATGGGAGACTTTCCTTGGGCCGGGTTGGAGCTGCAGAGTGCCATTGAGCCCTATGGGAGACTTTCCTTGGGCCGGGTTGGAGCTGCAGAGTGCCATTGAGCCCTATGGGAGACTTTCCTTGGGCCGGGTTGCAGCTGCACAGTGCCATTGAGCCCTATGGGAGACTTTCCTTGGGCGGGGTTGGAGCTGTAGAGTGCCATTGAGCCCTATGGCAAGTCGTAACGGGTATGAAAAAGTCACGACAATTTACAATAAAGTCGTAACTGCGACGAAAAAATCACAAAAAATACGAAAAAGTCGCAAACTGTTCGTTTCCAATCCGAATTTTTCCCATTCGGATTCGAATTCGTGGATTAGTAAATCAGCCCCTTAGAGCCCCTCAACATTTTACTTAATAAAAACATTTGCAGTACACAGAAAAAAAAATAGAAATGTACCAATAATTTTGTTGCGTTAACCACTTTTAGTGAAGTTGAGTTGAACTGTGTTTTCTAAACAATTGCCTGCTGTGCCTTTTTGTGCAGGAGACTTAAGCATGAGGAATGGCATTGGTCTGTCGCCTCAATGTGATTTTCGGTTTAAAAAGTCAACCAGAAAGTTGCCAAAACAAATGGGTATGGCCTGTGCCATAAATCGTGTAGCTTAGACTGGCACCAGATGATCTCCTTGTAAAGACAGCACACAAGACAGCAAAAATGCAGGCAGCTCTTAGAGTTCCACTTGCAAGGCAAGTATAATATCTTACTGGTAGAACTGATAGACAAACATGCTTCCTTGGTTCTTTGCTTGCCTATGTTCAGCTCTTTACACGCCACTACATGAGCAATTAGTGAAAAACCATTGTGGCAGGAATATCAGTAGCCATATTAAAGGGCTGTTAGACATGCATATTCCTGCTGTGCATAGTGTAGCTAGCTCCCCACCAAGACTAGCTACTGTAAATCCCCATGGAGAGAAACAGAAGAGCACAAAACATGTAAGGAGATTAAGAAAACAGAGGAAGATACATTAAGAAAGAATAATGAATGTGGCAAAAGATTAATTCAAATGTTCTCCTGCCTGTCCAATTGCATTATGCTTTTAGGAATTAAGGGCCCCTAATTGCTTTGCAGGGCCAGGACATGGAAAGAAGAGAAATTGAGCTAGAGGATAAAAGTGTGCAAAAAAGGAATGACCAAGGAAAATAAGATGAACAATGGTTACAATGCTGAAGGCATCACTAAAAGTTACAACTCTGCACACATCATTTCAGTTTTTTGACTTGTAAGTAACTACACCAATAACTTCCATATATCAGACACTAGAAAACAGCAAAATGGCTGCCATTTGACCGTGACATACTATGAAGAGTTCCAGCAATCTCAACAGCATTTTCCCTCGTATAACGAGGGAAATTGACTGTTGAAGAAAACTTCATCCCACAATAATTTTTGCATAACAAAATGTAGTTCTAAGCAAATTTCCAATATACAGGCATGTTACTTAAAAATGTTAACCAGTTTTAGTTCTTTTTAAATGTAATTGCAATTGAAAGCAGTATTTGTTCCTTTCTGCAATGCTGGACACATGAAACAATGTATCAGAAACTATCCTACAGCAAAACTCCAATTCCCACAATACCTTTAATGGTTCTTCACAGGCATGTTAATCAGTAGGCCCCAGTTACATTGTTTCAAAAGTCAGATCCAGCAGTGCTGAGCATAGAAAGGGAGACGAATATACTGCTTTCTATAGAAAATACATGTACAAATAATTCTAAAATCATACAGAAACGTTTTCTGGAGTTCCCCTTTAAGGGCCATTGCTGCTGAGCAGGCTAAGTTGAAGCTCTGCATACCTAGAAAAATTATCCCTCAAGCCTGGAAAACAAACTGAATGCTCAGTGACTTAAATATATTTATTGTGTTTTCTCTATGTCCATGCGCTACTTTGATTCTCAATATTAATGGGTGTTAACTCTATCCAGTACAGTACTTCTTGGTTTAAACTAACCCTGGAAACAAAGACTTAGGAGTGTATGTATAAAGTTGTGTAACAGGTAGTGTATATAGATCATTTAATGACTTTATGCAAATGTGTAGCACATTCTGGTGTAAAAACAGGTGAACTTGGAAAAAGACACATAAAAATTTCCGCTCAAGAAAGTCTTTGTTGCCTGAATTTTGTACTGTAATTATGTTCATGGCTGAGAGTACAACTTGGAATAATAATATATGGCCTGTAGTCTGGAATTTCTGGTTCCCCCTCTATTCTCTACACCTCTATCGTTTAGGGTTCATAGAAATGGGCACAATATTTATATATTTGTGATAATATATTGCTTTTATAGCTAATTCAAGCATTTGTCAATCCTTTTCTTTAAATGCAGCACGTAAAACATTCTAGAATTTGTTCTAATTATTACTGAGGTTGTGAAATATTGTGTTACACATCCTAAAAATGTATTGTGACTGAATTTGCATTTATATGTGCTTATATGTGTTCTGATTTCAAATTTGTAAACATGCTGTGTGTGATTGTAGTCTTATTCCCTATCTACTCCCATCTTTCTACATTCTTCCTCTAGGGAAGCTTTGTCCTTTATTTATTTGTTTTTTTTTTTTTTTTGCAAAATCAAAACAAACACAATTCTTGTAATTTCCTGCATTGTCTGTTATTATTAAACCCACAGGTAATAATTATCAGCTGTGTTTTTCACTGTCCTGTATCGGTAAATATACAGGTATAGGACCCATTATCCAGAATGCTTGGGACAAAGGGTATTCCGGATAAGGGGTCTTTCCGTAATGTGGATCTCCATACCTTACGTTTACTAAAAAATCAATAAAACATTAATTGAACCCAATAGGATTGTTTTGCATCCAATAAGGATTATTTATATCTTAGTTGGGATCAATTACAAGGTACTGTTTTATTACTACAGGGAAAAAGGTAATCAGTTAAATTCTGAATTTTTTGATTAAAATGGAGTCTATGGGAGGCAGGCTTTCCGTAATTCGGAGCTTTCTGGATAATGGGTTTCCGGATAAGGGATCCCATACCTGTATTGCTAAATTCCCACTGCTATTTTAGTACTTATATTTTTCTTTTTTGTATTAGAGGAATAAAGTAGTAAAACACAATTTAAAATGCAATTTGTAACTTTAATTTCGTTTTTCAAATTCTAACATTTAAACCCTTATTTGACATATATAATGACTTTTTGGAGAGGAGAGATATATTCAGCTAAAATGAAATCAGTGTTTTGCCCTATATTGCTCATTTTGTAATTCTTCCTAATAGGCTGTGGCATTGATAATTACAAATAAATAAGCTGTCTCAATGGATATAGCTTTTAGAAATGGACAGTAATATTTTGAGTGTATGCCACAGTGAATATGTAGAATAACTCGTGCATACCATCAGTTTTCTGAGACAAATACCAATCACCTATTTCTTGCTAATCACAATTGGAAATGACATATTAATTTTCATCCATAAGTCTCAAAATTACAATAGGCAAACAGTGACAGACAAATGTTAAGATATGAAATAATATAAGAAAATAACCCACGGGTGTTGATTTTTGTGTTCATTGCTGAATCATTTAACAATTAGACATATCTCATTATCATCATCAAGCAAAATCACATCATCCATATAACAATTCTTCTAAATGGTAGGTTTATGGACAAGCGGTGTTAAAAAAGAAGACTATATTACTTACATATATATAGAGGGACTCATTTACTAGCATAGGTAAAAAATTACATGTGCAGTTGCCCATAGCAGCCAATCAGCAAACATTTATAAAAAAAAAACTACAGGTTAGAAAATAAAAACTTTAATCTGATTGCAGTTGCTATGGACAACTGTATTGGTGCAATTTCATTTGTTTAAAAGTTAACCTAAGTTAATTAAACTAAAATTGAAAACATAAGTGCAACATAGAAACAATTTAAACTGGGAAACTGGTCTGTAGATAGGAACAGCTATGTTTATTGGTCTTTGTGAGTAAACACTAGCTTTTTGAAGTTCCACAAAATATTTAATGCATCAAACTTGTGTACGTGCAAGCATCATTGTTTATTTATAGGGTCTTGACGATCTTAGAAAAGGTTTTCATTTAGAGGCCCATTTATCAATATACTGATTTCCATGAACATCATTCATTTATCAAAAGATCTAAATTTAAAAAGCACGAACGAAAAAAGATGTGGAAAAAATATGAATACCGCAACTTTTTTATATTGCCCCACAATATGAGCTAATTTTTTTCGCTAGGCAAGGAATCACAGGGAAATTGCACATTTGGGCATAGGCAATTTTTTTTGTGAAACAGCCGCAAAATTTTGCCATGTAAAACTCACGGTTGCGTCAAGAAGTTGCGGTCGCATAAAAAAAGACGGCTTTTGTAAATTTTGCGAATTTTCGACGAAGCAGGCAGATTCGTTTATCGCTAGTTATGAATAATGGAGCCATGGTTTCTAGCAGCCATTATTGATTATTTGACTTTAAAACATTCAGTGTCATCTACATCAAGGAGCAGAGTAAATAGCGTGGAGGTCCCAACATAATAAAGGGTAAATATTAAAAATCACCTTTGTAAGGAAACCATCCACAAACCCATAAAAGAGTAAGTTAAAAGGGAATGTAACAACTTACTGTAAGTGTTTATATTTCTATAACCCCTTGTTCTACCACATACAGCATAAGGGCAGTTGAGCTCAAGCATATACAGTGGTTATGGGGGTCACAGTAAAAGGAGTAGTGAAGGCATGAACACTTTTGTTCACCAGCTGCTCCAAGAACACTGATGTCATCAAGAATTTTTAAGGTACTATAAATGACAATAAGCCTCATTTACTAACTCTAGCACAAGTGCAAAATACTAGTTTTTTTGCAAAATTCATGATCCTAGTAACTTGCGACTACTTGCAGGGAGCAGCACTACATGCATTCTACTTTGATCAGTGACGTGCGAGGAACTTTGATCAATGAATCCAAGACTGCCTGGAAGGGGTTTCCTTAGTGCAATGCTACTAGTAGCAGCTACTTGTCACGACTACAAAAATAGACAGTTCTGATCATTTACTGATAATTGTCTCTATGTGTGTTTTAGCAGTGGCAATTCTCAGTATTGTGTATGGCAGGGCGTTAGGTAGCCGTGACAAGTAGCTGCTACTAGGTAGCTCTGTGTGTCTTCGCCATAAGAGTTTATTTTTAAATAAGAAGTTCTTCTGGATTGATTCATTAGCTATATACCTTACAAAATAAGACAAAAACAAAGCCTTGTGCCTGATGTTCACAAACCATTCATAAAGCCTTAATAAAAAAGAGTATTCTTTCTTTAAAGGGACAGTATACAACTAAACACATTTGCTAAAAATTAGCATATAGTATAGTATGACATGTTACAATTATATTCTGCCTAATCTTTTAATTAGAACAAATCTAGATTTTCCTGTTTGTTGCCATAAAGCACTAATTTAAAAGTTGGGGTTTTTCACATCCTGAAGGATTCTACCTGTCTACCAGTGTATGAGTAGAGCTCACAATGAAAAAAATTCACCCACCTTCTATTCATTCCTATGGTATTTTTAGAAACGGATATATCAATAGTGAAAATTGGAGTTTACCATTTGATAAATATGCTTCTAAAAATCCCATAGGAATGAATAGAAAGTAGGCTAATTTTTCTGTGGTGAGCTTTAATTTCACATTCTGCTAAATCTGCCCCTAAGTCTAAAGCTGGCCATACACAGATTTTAGTCTTCTTTCAAGGAACGTTTGGATATCAGTCATACATTTAAATGCAACATAGTTACATGGTATATAGTTACATAGTTACACAGAGTTGAAAAAAGACAAGAGTCCATGAAGTTCAACACTTCCAAGTAAACCCAGCACACACAACCTATACTTACCTATCTATACTATCACTTAAACATAAACTATATCTACAACCACTAATACTAACTGTAGATATTAGTATCACAATAGTCTTGGATACTATACTTGTTCAAGAACTCATCCAGGCCCCTCTTAAAGGCATTAACATAATCTGCCTAACTAGAATTCTAGTTAGAATTAATTCTAACTCTAATTCTAGAATTAACTAGAAAGGGCATTCCACAACCTCACTGCCCTCACCATGAAAAACCACCTACGCTGCATCCAATGGAAGCTCCGTTCCTCTAATCTAAAGGGGTGGCCCCTGGTGCACTGATCGTTTTTATGGGAAAACACAACACCCCCCATCTGCCTATAATCCCCTCTAATGTATTTGTATAGAGTAATCATGTCCCCTCGCAAGCGCCTCTTTTCCAGAGAAAACAAGCCCAACCTCGACAGTCTAACCTCATAGCTTAAATCTTCCATCCCCTTAACCAGTTTAGTTACACATCTCTGCACTCTCTCCAGCTCATTCTCATTCATCCCTCTTAAGGACTGGAGCCCAAAACTGCACTGCATACTCAAGGTGAGGCCTTACCAGGGACCTATAAAGAGGCAAAATTATGTTCTCATCCCTTGAGTCAATGCCCTTTTTTATACAAGACAGCACTTTATTTGCTTTAGTAGCCACAGAATGACACTGCCTGGAATTAGACAATGTGTTATCTACAAAAACCCCTAGATCCTTCTCCATTAAGGATACCCCCAACAAACTACCATTTAGAATATAGTCTGCATTTATATTATTTCTACCAAAGTGCATAACTTTGCACATTGAACCTCATTTTCCAGTTTGCTGCCCAGTTTTCCAATTTTTTCAAATAGCTCTGCAAAGCGTCAGCATCCTGCATGGAACTTATAGTTTTGCATAATTTAGTGTCTTCAGCAAAAATAGAAACAGTACTCTCTATGCCCACCTCCAGGTCGTTAATCTATAATTAACCTATAATTAACATTCAGACTGAAATTGTAGGATAAAGCCCTACAAATCAAAGGATGTGCTGAACATGAAACAGTTGGCAGACACCAAGGGGCACATTTACTAACCCACGAACGGGCCGAATGCGTCCGATTGTGTTTTTTTCGTAATGATCGTTAAATTTGCGATTTTTTCGGCGTCTTTACGATTTTTGCGTAAAAACGCGAGTTTTTCGGCGTCTTTACGATTTTTGCGTAAAAACGCGAGTTTTTCAGCGTCTTTAAGAAAGTTGCGCAAAGTCGCAATTTTTTCGTAGCGTTAAAACTTGCGCGAAACGTCGCGCCTTTTAAGTTTTAACGCTACGAAAAAGGCGCGACTTTGCGCGCAAGTGTTAACGCTACGAAAAAATCGCGACTTTGCGCAACTTTCGTAAAGACGCCGAAAAACTCGCGTTTTTACGCAAAAATTGTAAAGACGCAGAAAAACTCGCGTTTTTACGCAAAAATCGTAAAGACGCCGAAAAAATCGCAAAAAATACGAAAAAGTCGCAAAATGTTCGTTTCAAATCTTTCCAATTCGGATTCGAAATCGTGTCTTAGTAAATCAGCCCCCAATTGTATGAAAGTGACTTACATTGTATGTTCCCTAAGGATATTGTCTGATGCACAGATTTTATCGTTATCCAGCCTAAATTTTCTAACCTTCCCAATCAACTAAATGTGGTATGAAAATTAACAGGATAATAATTCTGAGCCCACACACGGTCCAAAAATCATAAGAAACTAGGTTGTGTATAGCCAGCTTAAAGGGGAAGGTGGGTAAGTATGGTATGATGATGTTGCCAAGAAAAACTTCCAGGGCCAGTGCAGTTTTTTGTCTAACGGCAGCACTGGCCTGGGTAGTTATTTCCCTACAGGGGTACCTAACAGTTTGGAACCCCTCTGTGAATAGGGCTTTCCTTACCCTTTCTGGGCTGAGCCTGCAAGTAGTTTGTATGTTCATTGGGTTTCTTTTAGGTCTTTTTTTTTCTCCAAAATGCCTAAAACATACATATCAGGCAGGTTAATTGGCTTCTGATGAAACTCAAATAAAGATAAATAAGGCTATACTCCTACTTGTACTTTAAGGCCTGGGGCAAATGTTTAGAAAATTTGATCTATCAAAGATTTTATTTTAATCTTTTCTGTTACACTGCAATTTTCTTAACAAACAGGCAATAGTTTCTTTATACAAAAATTATTACAATTAAGGTTAAAAGAACTTTTGTTTTATGTATTCACAATTATTTTTATAAAAGACAATGATTTAGGGAACCAATTAACCAACATCATAAATCATTTAAATATCCATTGTAAACCCAATATGCAGCTCAGATTTTTGAATAATCAGGCTGCTTCTAACTGAGATCTTCCTCCTAACTGGTACTGATATTTTAAAACCACCCTAACAATTTTCCATTTACTTGATAAATAGTTTATATTTTTAAAATAAACAAGAAAAAGTCAGTTTTTTACTATGTTTACCCCTTTTAGGAAAAGATATTTATTATAAAATTAAATAATCTTAAGACATTCCTTTTCAAGGTAGAAATGTTTACTGACATTCTGTTCTGGAAAAAAGATTGTAGTAATTATAGATAAATAGGAAAATAATGAATAAGGAGATTAAGGGATGAATGCGTGTCTTTACTAGGAGAAAGCTCTCTTTCCTGACATGGCATTTGCCAAGTACAACACTAAACCTTCTTATAAATGCACACAGATTATGGAACCTTTGAGGTTTTGAAATCTCACATCAATTTCACTGGAAATAATTCTAACCAAAAGGCTCTCAAAATATGCCTGATGTCATCAGAAGTCACCCTTTAGACAACAATTGTGAAGCAAAATTCAGAGAAAAGGTCAGCACTGGAAATCTAACATATAAATGAGCAGCTCATATAACCAAGTAACCTCAATGTAGATTTCTTTTCAGATATAGGTATTTTAGAAACCATTTCCCTAAAATTCTTTGGTCTTGGAGGGGCAGTTCAATCATCATCATCCCACATCACTACCAGCCTTTCTTTATTAATTAGCTTTTCTAAACTCTTAGGGGCTGATTCATCAAAGTATGAGTTCGAATAGGTAAAATTCGGATTAGATACAATAATTTCAGATGATCGCAAATATCACGAAAATGCTTAGGAAAAAAACGGATTAGTCACGATAATATCGTATTGGCAATCCGAAAGTCACAAAATTTTTGTATCCGACTTTAACCCTTCTGTGCATGATTTTGGAAGCCTCCCCTAGGACTCAATGGCACTCTGCAGCTCCAACCTGGCCCAAGGAAAGCCTCCCATAGGGCTCAATGGCACTCTGCAGCTCCAACCTGGCCCAAGGAAAGTCATAATACCGATGCTTGAATGAATCTGAAACTTTCGTACTCGGCGCGACAATGTGATTTTGTTGCTTAATTTTTGACGCACAGTGCGAAAAAATTGCGAAAATTATTGAAAAATCTGCGAAAATACGCACAGTACAAAAACTTAGAAAAATAATATTTTTTTTTGTATTCGGAGGCAATAGTAGTTTGATAAATGGGCCCCTTAGTATCTTTTCTTTAGACTTTGTCTGTTGCAATGGCCCTTTTGAGAAATGGAGATCAGAAGTACCCTGCATGTTTTAAATGGAGCCCTACCACTACTAAAGGGTAAGAAATGCCCTTTCATCCCATTTTACTACAGGACCAAATTCGGCTGGTCCTTGCTACTGCTAACAGACATAGCTTGTTACAGCAGTTTATTATCCACAAGTACTTTTTTATTCTTCTCCATGAAGGATTCACATAGCTTAGTCTATAATAATAGTCTGAATAATGCCACTATGTCAAGGTCCTGCTGCAAGGAGAACATTCTGGATGTAATAAATTCTTCTGCACATTTTTTGTTATCTGTAAACACAAATCCATGTATGTGATCTATTATCCAGAATGCTTGTGACTTGGGGTTTTCCACATAAGAGATATTTCTGTAATTTGGATTTATGCACCTTACATCTGCTAAAAAACGTCTAAACATTACATAAACCCAATAGGATTGTTTTGCCATGGATTAATGAAGCTTAGTTATCATCAAGTACAAGCTACTGTTTTATTATTACAGAGGAAAAGCATATCATTTTTTAAAATTAAGATTACTATCTTAAAATGGACTCTATGGGAGAAGGGCTTAGTAATTAGTTTCTGGATAACAGACCCACACCTGTACATTGCTTTAAATAACAGAGCAGAGCCCTGCAGCACAACGTTTAGAACATTAGTCTAATTAGAGACTAAACCATTAATTACTATTTCAAAACAATGATATAACCTTTATAAGGTGCACACCAGGTCCCACACCAAATCCTATGGTCGGGGGGGAATTAAAATATACAGAAAGCTTTTAAGTATTTCTTAATGGGTATGGTATAGTGTGTATAGAAATTTGCTACATTTCAGGTAACGACCACTTTTATGAGCATAAAAAGACCTACCTCTATACTCATGCATATATAAACTATATATACAGACACCTATACTAAACTAACTGTAGATCGTAAGATCACTGTAGCCATGGATATTATGCTCGTTCAAGAAATTATCCAAGCTACTCTTAATGGTATTAATAGAATTTGTATCACAATATTACCTGGCAGGACATTCCAATCCTCTGCTATCTGTTTATAATGTCCACTAATGTATTTGTAAAGAGTAATCATGTCCCCTCGCAAGCGTCTTATCTCCAGAGAAAACGACGTTATCCTTGACATTCTTTCCGTTTTACTTTAGTTCTATCATTCCTTTTACCAGTTTAGTTGCACATCTCAGCACCAATTTATAAAAGGGGTTATTCATCTTTGAGTTAACTTTTAGTATGATGTCGAGAGTAATATTCTGAGACAATTTGAAATTGGTCTTACCGTATATACTCGAGTATAAGCTGATCCGAATATAAGCCAACTGGAAAAACGTATTGACTCGAGTATAAGCCTAGGGTGGGAAATGCAGCAGCTACTGCTAAGTTTCAATAATCAAATAATTAATAAAGGACACTCAGTGTGACCCCTGTGAATTCTTCATAAATATATAATGTTGGCAGCTGCAGATTAGGGAAAGGTAGATGGAGGACCCCTTGACCCTCCTGCCTTGAAGCTGCCATACTAAGTATCAAGATAAGAATGCTAATATGAAGATACTTTAACATTTAGTTTAAAATAATTAATTATAGTCCCACTTTTGTCCAGTTGTTCTTTTGCACCTACAGTAACTGCCTCCTTCTATTTACCCTTTTGTACCTTATTATGCAGTTCCCACTTCACTCCATATTCACTGGGCCATCTTAGAGGTTTCTGTGATACTTCACTTCACTGGGCGCATATTCTGTGACCTGAGTGCAAGCTGATATTCGTCCCCCCTTGTCTGTTAGCGCAGCATATATCGACTCGAGTATAAGCCGAGGCTGAGTTTTTCAGCACATTTTTTGTGCTGAAAAACTCGGCTTATACTCAAGTATATACAGTAATCTTTTATTACTTGTAGTTGGTTAGTTACCATATATACTTGAGTATAAGCCGATCCGAGTATAAGCCGAGGTACCTAATTTTATCTAAGAAAACTGGAAAAACTTATTGACTCAAGCATAAGCCTAGGGTGGGAAATGCAGTAGCTACTGCTAAGTTTCAATAATCAAATTATTTCATAAAAGGACACTCACAAGTGCTTACATGACTACCTTATTAATAAACACAAGGTATGGGCTGGAACATCCAACATAAGATAACCATATGCATGGTTGTACAGGTTAATATCTCATTTAATTTTACATACATATTGAAATTGTGATGTGTAAATTCGTTATTTAATTCCCCCCCCCGTGCGCCGCCCCAGCATGCACACACGTTGTGCACGCGAGAGGCGCGTCGTGTGTGCGTGCTGGGGAGGCGCACGGGGGGGTTGCGTGGATTGCGACATGGGATGGGCCGGTAGGACACGGATGCGCTGGTTGGTCAAGGATGCGCCGGTAGGGGGGGGTTCGCGCTGCGCTACAATGTGTGTGTAAGAAGCATTTCTTCATATAATTGTAAGATATAAACATCTAATAATGCTAAAATGAGGTTTTAACAAAAAAAAAATATCATGGGATTATGAAGAAGGGGTATGTGATTACTGTATCCCTGTGTGTGCGTGCTGGGGCGGCGCACGGGGGTGTGTGTGCGGGTCACGACATGGGATGCGCCGGTAGGACACAATTATGACTTTACTTGACTCGAGTATAAGCCAAAGATTCCTTTTTTAGCACATTTTGAGTGCTGGAAAACTTGGCTTATACTCGAGTATATATGGTATTTAATTTTTCATTCAGCAGCTTCTCAGTTTATAGTTTCTACAGCTATCTAGTTGCTAAGGTGCAAATTAACTTAGCAACCAGGGACTGATTGGAATGGGAGACTGATATATGATATGATATATAATGATATGATAATATAAGAAAGACTGATTAGGAAAAAAGTTATAAAAAGTAACAATAACAACAAAAACTGTAGCTTTAGAAAGCAATAATTTTTTGGCTACAGGGGTCATTAACCCCCATTTGAAAGCTACAAAGAGTTCGAAGAAAAAGCCAAATAATTCAAAAACTATAAGAAATAAATAATGAAGACCAATTGAATAGTTAAATTAAAGATGAACCACCCCTTTAAGGACTGGAGCCCAAAACTGCACTGCATACTCAAGGTGAGTTCTTACCAGGGACCTATTGATGCAGAATTTTCATTCCTCACATAAATGCCCTTTTTATGCAAGACTGCAGTTTATTTGCTTTAGTAGCCACTGAGTCAGGCTGCCTAGAGTTACACAGCTTGTTATCCACAAATATAACACCCCAAATCCTTCTAAATTAAAAAAACAGTAACTCCAAAAAATGAAATAGCTTTAAAGTAATTAAAATATAAATTACTGTTGTCCTGCACTGGAATGTTGTGTGTTTGCTACAGAAAGTCTGCTATAGTGCATATAAATAAGCTGCTGTGTTCCAGCTTGAATGGCTACCCCCATGGCTACACAGCAGCTTTGTTTATATAAACTATAGTAGTCTTTCTGAGGCAAACACACAGCATTTACCAGTGCAGGGCAACAATACATTATATTGTAATTACCATTATACGCTTTACTGTTTTTGGTGTTACTGTTCCTATAATGATACCCCCAACACACTACCTAGAGTTAAGCAGCTTGTTATCCAGAAATATAACAAACCCCCAAATCCTTCTCAATTAATAATACCCCAGCACAATACAGATTAGTGTATAACTTGTATTTATGTTATTTCTACCAAAGGGTATAACCTTGCACTTATCAACATTAAACCTTATTTGCTAGTTTGCTTCCCAGTGGTCCAATTTAGTCAAATTGCTCTGCAAAGTGCTACCTTTCTCTCTGGCATACTTTCCTATTGGGCTGGTGAAAGAAAAAGTACAAGTGTCATGAGAAGAATGTTATTGTTATTTGTCATTCTTTGCCAATATCACAGACTCTGTCTAACAAGTGGTACCCAACTGGTACAATGTGCAGCCATTTTGCCTCCATCCATTCCACTTTGCCTTACCATCGATGACTATAAAACCCTGAATCTGTTGCAGTGATAGATCTATATAAACCTCTGTATTCCTAAAATTATCTGCAACTCAGTACAGCAAAAATTGTACCTTCATTTACTTCATTAAACATATTTCTAATTTTTTTATTACTTCCAAATTCTACTAAACTCCTTTTCCCGAATATCTAATATTTAAAAAAAAAAAAAGTCGCATGGAAAAGTCACTGGGAGAAAAGTCATAAAAAACTCAACTTTTTTGAATTGTCACCACAAAATTCACAATTTTATTGAACTGTCGCTGCAACAATTCGAAAAAGTCATGATTTTCGGACAAAACCCAGTGACAAAAGAAAGAACTTCAAGGAAAGGTAAGGGACCTTTGCCACTGACTTCTACATGAGCTTGGCAAATTTAATTTGGCGAATTGTCGAATTCGGATTTTTAACTGTTTAAACAAATAGTAAGTCTTGGAAAAGTCTCAGAGTCTGAGTTTAAAATTAAAAATCAATGCTTAGTAAATGAACCCCTAAATGTTTTACATACTTCTAACCTATATGTCAAGGTGTTAGACTGCAAAGTCTACAGTAATTTGATAAATCCTTAGCCAAAAGCTGTATACATTTTTACTTAACATCAGTGTGAATTTTAACATAAAATTGATGAATAGGGCTTGTGCTCAACATATTTTTTGCCTATTGCTTTAATCATGAAAAATGTATGGTTTTTGTTATTTCATAAGCTAAACAGGGCAAACGGGAAACGGAGCTACACCAGGTCCTTGCAAGGTAGAATGGATTATTAGACTATCAGCGCACAGATAATCCCCCTGCATAATGGACTCCTGCTAACAAAACTGTCAAGGGCAAAGCGAGGGGGTTGTATACCGGTAATCAAATTATTTGGCATGCAAGATTAAAGCAACAGGCACAAAGTATGTTCAGCATAAGCCCTATTCATTAAACTCATGTTGAACAAGGGGGTTTACTGTCCCTTTAAGTTAAACATAAGGCGAGAAGCAGTTGCAGTCAAAATGTTCCTGTCCCTCGTCACCACTGCTAAAGCTACTCAAGGAGAGGCTCCGTATATGGTTTTCCCAATTTGGAAGTAGTAGTTTTGTAGTTTTTGGTAGTAGTAGTTTTGACCCGGAAAGTGCTACTGAAAACTGGGCTGTCCATGTCAAAACCAGACAAGTGACAGGAATACTTGCTCTAATGAGAAATGATGATGACATATCTTTTATAGGCACTAATGATATATTGTGACCTCAAATAATAAATATTTTATATGCCTTAAGAGAAAGAAACAATGTTTTACTTTATTGTGTTTAGACTCTCTAGGTGTTTAATATTATCCTATTTTAAGGGCATCAAAGTCATTTGACACTGATGAGACTTTTTGACATGTTCATTTACCTATCTAATACTGTGCCTAAAGAATAATTTACTACTTGAGATGTATTGAGATGTATTTACTACTTGAGATTATGGGAACTGGGAGCCAGGAACACAGAAATACAATGGCTCCTAAAATGAGTGCAGTCAGTTCATAGGGCTTATTTACAAATGGATTCCAGTGTGCAAAGTACCATGTTTTTACCTCTACTGCAGTGTTTTTATAGAATTGTAATATTGTGTTTCTTCTAAGTAGAACCAATATGGGCGTTTTGGGCAAAAAATTTATTTTTACTGAATTAGTGTGCTATTGGTGTCATGTGGCATTAGTGCCTGATTCACATGGCCAGTTATGGCTATGGACACAAGCCACAAAGAGAACTTGCCAGGCTGTAGCCATGTCACCATGGGTGACGAAAATTAAGAACTGGCAACTTTCAAATTTCTTTTCTAAATTTCTTTCTTTAAAGTTGATAATTCAGCTCTTTATTTTTTTGGGCATTGCACTCTCTGCTGTATCCACCCTATCCCAGAGCAAAAAAAGGTGGGCGCAGGGGTAGTATCAGGTATCTACAAAATAATTCTACAAGCACCTCAACTCTATTTTATACTTAGGGGTAAGGTATCCTTTTCTGGTTTTCTGGGTCTTGTGCTGCTGCATTTTCCTACAACACATTTTGCTGTTTTTTATACAGGTATTGGACCTGTTATTCAGAATGCTCAGTATCTGGGGTTTTCTGGATAAGGGATCTTTCAATAATTTGGATCATCATACTTAAAAAAATAAATTAAATATTAAATAAACCTAATCGGATTGTTTTGACTCCAATAAGCATTATTTATATCTTAGTTGGGATCAAGTACAAGGTAGTGTTTTATTATTACAGGGAAAAGGAAATCATTTTTAAAAAATTATAATTATTTGATTAAAATTGAGCCTGTGAGAGATGGCCTTAAGTAATTCGGAGCCTTCTGAATAACGGCTTTCTGGATAATGAATCCCATACCTGTACAGGTCATTGGGGCAAACCTGGAACAATCATTCTGCCAATCTGTGCACTAAAGCCTGGTTATATGCACATCTTGTGCTTCAATATCTACATTGTTCTTTGTGGTAAATGTCATTGGTCTTGATCTTAATGCACTGCAAAGCATTGGAGATGTTATTTTCACCCAGCAGGTCAGACAAACGATATTAGTTTCACTGCTTTTTATCTTTCTACTTTGATTTTGTTCTAAAAAGTCCTGCATTTCCAGCACAGATGAAGCAATTTTCACATGAAACAGTAATTTAGGTTGAGAAAAGAGACTTGCTTATTGAGTTCAACCTTCACACAGAACCCTCTTCCTGTTGGAAACTATAGACAAAGAAGGAATATACAATCAACTAAAAGAAGAATGTCGTTTTCAACTCTAAAATGGCAATCATATTTATTCTTTGGTGTCCACTGCACGGATTCATGAGAGTGGATGTTTTATATTTCTTATCGTTGCCCACTACCCAAAATAATGTCCAGAGTGTTCTTAAAATGATCTCCAATATCTGGCAAAGATCAAACATTTAGGGGGGCATTTGGTAAAGCTGGATTTTTTTGTGGCAAAAAAATGCTATTTTTTTATGCGACAAAACTATGCAAAAATATGCCATCTAAAACCTGTTGAGATTATGTAGAAGTCAATGGCAGATGTCTGCTTTACAACATCCACTTATTTTTGCTCTGATTAATAGAAAGTGCAAGTGCATTTAACACGGTTAATCCGGCAGTGCAGCTTACATGTTTCAGGCTGTTAGGACATACTGTTGAGTTCCCAAATTACACCAAATGCTTTAGAGATGGTTACGCTCATTTTAGGGATCTCATCATAGGCAACAGATCAGAGGCATAAGACATGTGTGGTCTTGAAACCTCCTACAACCGTATCTATTTGTTTACTTCTTGTTGTACAGCTTACTAAAACTGTAAATATTATGGAAGAATTCCAACTTCATCCTTATAACAGTATGAATAACTACAACATATTCTGATTCTGCATTTCAGATGTGGGCCACGTATGCTTTTCCCCTTATTCGTGTGTGCATTGTGTGATATCAATCGAAGATATTCTTCTAATCACCGCTCTAACAGAATACTGCAGAAAGTGTGTAACAGCAGCAGAAAATATAGACATTACTTCACTCTCTTCCCAAAGCCTGAGACATGTGTGTTTCTGAAATTCTAGTACAAGTCGGCAATTAAAATAGCACAGCTGTTTGTTCAAGCCTCCAGTCTCTCAGGAGCATATCTCATGTTGCAGCATGTGTGAATGAAACCTTTTTTACTGGCTGCAGCCTCTGCCAGTGAAACTAACCTAACAACGCTGCATCAGCATTTGGGCCATATAATAAAACAAAATCCCATTTCATTTCATAAATTCTGAATGAAAAAAACAAATTTAATATAAAATAAGCTCTTTCCTTCAATATTCAGAAGAAACTAACACAAACCATTTTTCTTTTAAAATAATAGTTACCTGTAGAATAATCTACTATTCACTATTGTTTTATGGGGGATTTGCGAGGTGCTGCAAATTTTGGGGCATGGCCTA
This sequence comes from Xenopus tropicalis, assembly GCF_000004195.4. NCBI lineage: Eukaryota > Metazoa > Chordata > Amphibia > Anura > Pipidae > Xenopus > Xenopus tropicalis. The sequence continues at coordinate 26,967,731 of NC_030682.2, forward strand.
TTGACATAATTTTGTTACATCATCTTGCATGTGTACTCCTTTTTATAAAGCTTACTGCTCATGCTCAGAAGGCCCTTTACATGTATTGCCCATGCATACAATGCATTTTTTCTTGAAAAGGCTCAAAGCTTGGGGAATTTGATTGAAGTGTCAGGAGACTGAGGGACAGACCACTAAGGGTGAGCAACGACGAAGCATAACGCAAAAGCAATCATTTTCCAGGCGGACCTTCGCCCACACTCGGGCAGTTTCCATAGCCTTAAAGCAGGGATCCCCAACCTTTTATACCCGTGAGACACATTCAAATGGAAAAAGTGCTATTTGGTAGCCCCTATGTGGACTGGAAGCCTACAGAAGCCTCTGTTTGGAAATTATACTTGATTTTTATGCAACCAAAACTTGCCTCCTTACCAGAAATTCAAGAATGAGCACCTACTTTGAGGCCACTGGGAGCAACATCCAAGGGGTTGGGGAGCAACATGTTGCTCACGAACCACTGGTTGGGGATCACTGCCTTAAAGGCAGCCACACAGTGGAATGTAAGGAAGCAGATCTGTTTCTCTCAGCCTGGCAGAAGAGCGCAGATCTGAGAGAAGCGGATATACGCTTTGTCTGTCCTTGCCCTAAATCTGGCAACTCCCAGGATTACAGGGGGATTTGACAGATCTGCGACAATATAACGGAAGCTGATATTTTTTATGTGGTTATCTGTGGTGTAAATATCCCTTCTTGTAGATCTAAGAGGGCACTTACCGCGGAAATAAAAGTTCTGACTTTTCCAAGAGTTGTTATGTGACAAAACCACAACCATTTCAAATCCAAAAAATACTCCAGTTAAAACCTGTTGAGATCATGTAGAAGTCAATGGCAGATACCCCCTTTATTAATATTATTATTATAATTTATAATAATATTATTATTATTATAATATTAATAATATTATTATTTTAATATGATATTATTATTTTATTAATGTAATTGGAAGCTTTTTCTTTGCTTCATGGTTTTAGGGTTTTTGACGCTGGGTTTTGTGCAACAATTAGAAAAAGTCACCGTTATCGTGCGACAAGTTGCTTGCATCTGGGGCCTGTCACTGCAGAGATGGAATGGATTTTGGCTGAAAAACACTTGTGTGCATTTTCAGCATGAAATCCCTCCATGTGTGCAGTGAAAAATAAATGCAAGTAAAGGTAGGAAATAAAGGCAGTATCTGCCTGGCAGTAATGTGTCATTAATGACTGCAGTTGCACACTGTGCCTACTTATAATGCAAGATTCATTAATCTTTTGTCATACAACACAGAAGATTTGGCTATGATAGCCCCTTTCTCTTTCCTAGAAGCACATGATACAGTTTCCCTGAACATGGTGGCATTGATAAAGCCCAGGTCTTCAAGGTCACAATATATAACCAGGGCTGGATTTCCAGTCTGGGCGCCCCAAGACCGCCCCGCGAGTCGCCCCCCTCCCCCTCATGAGTGCGCATGGCGCGGAAGGCCACACTTGCATATGGAGCAGTGGGGAGAAGTATGGGAGCAAAATTTCAAGATTTTGGTGCAGTGGGCCACCCCCAAATTCGCGCTACCCTAGGCCCGGGCCTTTGTGGCCTCTCCACAAATCCGGGCCTGTATATAACTACCATACCTTAAATCCAAAAAAACTTTTAAACATGGAATAAACTAAATAGAATTGTTTTGCCGCCAATATAGATTCATGGAACTACTGCATGCTACTGTTTTATTATTACAGAGAAAAAGGAAATCATTAAAATTATCTTCCCATACTTCTGAGCTTTATGGATAACAGGTTTCTAGATAAAAGACCCCATTCTTGTAATGATCCCATGCCTGTAATTGTCAGGATATGATTCAAGTGCTACCTTTTAATGCTTATTGTTGCTTCTTTGGCAATTTTTCTTGAAGTATAGAAGAAATATGACAGCCAGTAAGAGGAGGTGAATTAAGAATCCTCTTTGTGATTCTTTAAAGGCAATCCAGGGGAAGAAATTATGTAAAGAATGTTTATCACTACTGAGTGATTCTTCTCTTGATGCTTTGGAAAGGATTAAAGATGGCATGCTATTCAATTAGCAAGGCTATTGACTCCAGATACTTCCTCCAGATGTTATGGATGGCAACACAGCTGGTTAGTGCCCAGGAGACACACATGAAAGATTTAACCGATACAAAAATGACTCAACTTGTTGACTTTTTAAGATGATAAATCCACTGGTTAAGCAACAAGGGAAACTCGGGAATATAAAGGAATACCAGAGACCTCTATATATGAATATATATAAGGAGAAGAAAATGAACTTCACAAAGAGCATAGAACAGATGTCTTTAATTAGAATTCATGTATCTAAACTATAAACTTTGAACAACAATAGGAAACACCACTAGTTGCATCCATAGTAGCGTTAGCAAAAAGAACTACTTCCCCATTAGATGCTAATGCACTACAGTATGGCAGATGTAAACCAGCCACTGCTTCAACTGGGGGCCCTGAAGATAATGCTAACCAGTTTTGCAGAGACAATGCAACAGAAAGTGGGATGCTAAAGGATTTTACACAAGGAAATTTGGGTCTGACTACATGGTGGGAGCAGCCTTAAGCTGGTCATTCATGCTAAAATGGCGACCTTGCCAAATGATCAAATCTTTTCCCAATATGCCCACCTTACGACGGGCATAGGAGCCATCTGGACATATATAGTTAGTAGGGGGATGGTTTAGACCGATAATCCTGAGATCCTGGTGGATTAAGGATTACTTGCCTTGACACAAAATTCCTGTTGGCCAAAAGAAAATGACAAGGAGCCACAGCTGCATCCTGCTGTTACCATCATTTGGTTAGCTGGCCAAACAATGAAACAATATAAAGGTGGCCATACACATTTATGGCCCTGTATGGTATCTGCCCATTTGGTCAAAAGGATGATTGGTTGGCATACCGTATGAGTACTGTACAATCAATGTCACTACCAAAATACCTTCAGAAAATCAAATTATAATGATATGACATTACAATTTCCTCTGTAATCAGAACTGTTATCACGTATGTATACTATGCTTTGGCTCTTAAAGAATTTATAACTTGTGTAAATGTCGTGAAAATTCTTGACAATACACAGTATGAAGCAGATTTATCAACATTTGGATTTTTGTGGTTTTATAGTTTTTTGAAAACATAACAAAAATGCATTTCCACAAAAACTACGACTATCTAGTAATTTATTAAAAGATCCAAATTGAAAAAGACGCAAAAGGAAAAAGAAGCGGAAAAAAGAGAAAGCTGCAACTTTTTCAGTTACAAACATGCAAGTGTCAAAAACCCCCCCCAAAACCTCTAAAACCATGAAGCAAACTTGACTTGATATCGACAGTTTTTAGAGAGTATATTTTTTCTTTTGGATTTGTTGCAGTTTTATTGCTTAATAAATTGCAAAAAAAAAAAATCACGTTTTTTCTACATCAAAATCGTATTTAGGTTCATAAAAGCCCCCTAATATGTAAATTTTTATGACACAAAAGTCTATGTTCTTCTATAGATGCACAGAAATAGTTACATACAACCTAAGGAGGCTTTATATTAACATAGCAAAAGTATGTCTTGGCCAAGCTACGAATCTCATTTCTCTTTTGATTGAAAGTCAAGTTACCCTGATAAAGAGGCAGTTTACATTCAAATTATCTTTGAAAGAGTCATTTTTAAATGCAAAAACAAGTGTGGTCACGCTAAAATGGAAACAACTAATGTGCATATTGGTGACATTTATTAAAGGGTCTAAATAAGCTCCTTTTACTTCCAAAGTGCACCTACTGATGCTAGGGACCCCTAAAGCCACTTCCACAGTAATTGCAAGATTTCCACAGTGGGCTGTGTGAGTAGGGGCAACAGCTCAGTGTCAAAAGAATCACGCACTAACAGTGAAAATAATTATTTTGACAGCGTCGTGCATCTGATGACATTATTTCATCACCAGATGACATACTTGCTTGTGCATATATAAATATATATATTTCTTAATGTATTTGTGCTATATATATATATATATATATATACATATAAATGCAGCATAAAACATATACCATAGAAGGTAAATGTACTGCTTTGAAGGTATTAAAATGGCCACAAAAAAGGTACAGTAATTGAATGCCACATTTAAATATGTTGAAATAGTTTTATTTCTACATAAAAAGAGTTTTGAAACAAAATTGTAGTATTTACTAATCGGAATGTCACTTTACATGTAAATGATGAACTAATATTTACTACCACTTGTGATAATCATAACCATGATTGCTTGTGTACACTACACTTTGGCATAAAATGATTTAAAAATTGTTTGATTAGTGTCATGAGTTTTCTTGCTCATACACACTACACAGGGAAGTAGGATTTTTTATCAGTAGTTTTCAGTTATCCTCATATTTTATTTCTGGGTTTGAATGAGACACGACAGCTATACTAAGTACAGATATGAGACCTGTTATCCAGAATGCTTGGGACCTGGGTTTTTTTGGATAAGGGGTCCTTCTGTAATTTGGAAAAACCAGGGCAGAGCCAGTAGGCAGCACAAGACATGAGCTCTGCAATAAGTCATGCTGCACGGACTGCTAGTTACTCAAATACGCACCAGTAGTGAGCTCAGCGGTGCCCCGCAGTCATCGGCACCTGGCACTGGTAAGCGGGGAAAAAAGACATAAAGTGTGTGCAGAAGCCACATCATGGATGGGTCAATTTCCCTGAAGTGCTGGACAAGGTGCCACCCACAGCTCTACACATCCACTTGAGAAGGAACGGACATCCAGGCAGATTCTTCCCCATCATCACAAAACATACTGGCGGCGATTGCTACCTGTCAAACAACTATTACCTCTACTCTTACTGTAATAATAGAGGAAGTTAAGTTAAATCCCTCTCCTCAAACATGACATTCAAGCCATCAGAGAACGTACTGGGACCCTGGAGGAGCGGGTTAGCATGCTGGAGGACTGCACAGCTCCTGTCCCCAGTGAATTTGTACAACTAAAAATGCTTCTTAAGTAAACAATAAAGGGTAGTGGGCCTGCCAGAGAGGAGTGAAGGCTCCAACGCTGAGACCTTTGCAGAACAGTGGCTGAAAGAACTGCTGGGAGCAGAAATATTCTTATCACAGTTTGTAGCTGAACAAGCCTTTGGGTTCCTACCAGACCCCTGCCCCCAGGAGACCTATATTGGCTCAGGGCTAGAGGTGTAGCGAACCTCACAAAAAAAAGTTCGCAAACTTCTGCCAAAAAGTGCGAACTTTTGCAAACCCCATAGACTTCAATGAGAAGGCGAACTTAAAAACCTAGAAAAGCCATTTCTGGCCAGAAACTGATTTTAAAGTTGTTTAAAGGGTGCCACGACCTGGACAGTGGCATGCCGGAGGGGGATCAAGGGCAAAAATTTATCTGAAAAATACATTGACACAGTGTTGCGTTTTGTGCTGTAAAGGGCAGAAATCACACTACATTTCTAAACTTGTGTAATAAACTGCTTTAAAACGTCCGGCGTCTACATGCCAATCAAGTCGTGTAAAGGTTACAGCCGGTTCACACACAAAGACAAAACGCCGCAGTAGTGGATACGGAATATATTATTGCTGGTGGAAAACCGTTGCTCAGGTGATTTTATTGCAATGCAATGTCACTACTATGTGTAACGTGTTTGGTGCACTACTATGAACAACAGCAAACAGCACTGGACACGTTAAAGAACAGTAAGTTAAATAAAATAAAAAATTAATAATAAAAAAAAAGTGATCTCTGGTTGGTGCTGGGGGTAAACTACTAGGAGCAGCACACCAGTCCCCAACACAGCTAGACTAATAGCACTCGGCTCTATAAATTACAGTAGCAAAGTAAAAAAACACAAATAAAAAAAAATGATGTGAATGTGTGGTTGGTGCTTAGTGCACTACTATGAGCAGCACACCTGTCTCCAACACACACAGACGGAGCTGCAGTACACAATGAAGAGTAACAGTAATCAGAAAATAAAAGCAGTCCTTACAAGGACTATTGGGTTACAGCAGATGAGATCAGCAGGACAGCTGTCCCCAGCAGCTACATACAGAGCAGTAGAAAGTAGATTACTAGTCAGCAAAGCTACCTAAACTGTCCCTCAAACCCCTGCACAGCTCTCTCCCTATGCTAACTCATCAAGCACACACAGGCAGAATGTAAAATGGCTGCTGGGCTTCAGTTTATATATGGAAGGGAGTGGTCCGGGGGTGGTCCAGGAGGGAGAGCAGCCTGATTGGCTGCCATGTATCTGCTGGCTCTGGGGTGAGAGGTCAAAATTTGGCTCCAGCTAAGGCGAACCCAAAATTGCGAACATCGCTAAAAGTTCGCGAACTTGTGAACACCTGATGTTCGCCGGCGAACAGTTTGCTACATCTCTACTCAGGGCCAGAGGCTGTGGACTGGGGTGCAGCCAAAGCATTTGCAAGGGGTACCTACATCTTCCCTAATTAAAGAAACAAGGCATAGGCTGCATGGGGAGCTAGCGGACGCCAGGCGGGTGCTGACAGCCGCATAGCTAGCCAAAACACTCATAGGCCCAAATAAATTTCAATTTAGCATGTATGGAGAAATACTCCCAAAGGGTACTGAGATGAGATGCGGGCTGGTTTGATAAGGGTGATAAATGTGGCCAGTTACTGGTAATGCTTAGTAGGGAGCCTTCCCAGTTAACTGCAATCCCCAGGCTCTTGACCACTGATGGGCTGGAAATCCAAGGACAGGACCAGATACAAAATAAATTTGTTTCTCACTACACAAAATTGTACATCTCTAAAACTCACCAACACCTAGAAGCCCTGATCCAATACTTAGATGGGATCCCCATACCCAAGCTCCCCAGGGAGGGGATGGAGCTCCTTAACCTTAATATTACCACTGATGAGGTCTCAGAAGCCATATCCGCCTTTCCCAGTGGAAAAGTGTTGGGACCAGACGGCCTTCCAGTTGAGTGGTATAAGGCAAAGGGGGACATTATAATACCTCCCCTGAACAGTCTCTTCAGTAACATCCCCAAGGACACTTCCCAGCCACATGCAAACTAGCCACCATCACACTTATTTTAAGAGGGAAAGTCACCAGACAAGTGTGGGTCATACAGGCTAATCTCTCTCCTGAATTCTAATGTTAAGATACTAGCCAATATCTTGGCAAATCGCTTGAAACTTTTTATAGAGCACATTGCACACCCAAACCAGACCTGGTTCATACCCAACAAGGGCAGAGATATTAACATTGACTATACGCCAATATCATATATATGTGGGAGAGTGGTGGTGGCGTTGAACACAGAAAAGGCCTTCAACATGGTGAAATGGCCCTTTTTATAGCAGTTATTAATTAGATATGCTTTGGGAGTGAAGTTTATAGCTTGGACCCAGGCTTTATATGACTCCCCTAGAGCCAGGATTTGGGTGAACTTTGAACTTAGGTCTTTTATTGGAATTTTCTCACGCAAGAGGGACCAGACAGGGATGCTCTTTGTCCCCCCTCATCTTGCCATAGAGGCCCTAGCCATGAAATTCAGACCGAATCCTACCATCATCATGGGGGCCTCTCGTCAATATATCCTCTTACCCCTGTATAAGAAAGGTCCTCACAATCTTTCAAAAAAGGGTGGTGTCCCCTTACCACCAGGCATAAAAACAGACAGTACTGTGGGGTAATAACACTCTCCCCCATCTTCATTCCCTACCTGCTGTGGGCACATGGGCTGCAGCAGGGATCAAATACCTGGGAGATGTGTTTCAGGCAGGGGGATGTTTAAAAGAATGGAAAGTTTTAGCTACAATGGTATGGATTTGTTGTGTTGTTTTTCTGGAAAGAGGGGACATGTGTCCTCTCACTTCTCCGCTGCTTCCTCTGGCTCCCCGCTGCATCCTTGTGCCAGATCATAGTGAGGGCTGGGTATAGTGAGGGCCATAGTTTGAGGATGCTTGGTTTAATACTTCAAGGTTGCGTTTTATTAATTTTACAACCACAGCACAGCAGTAAAGGCTGTAGAATAGAATAGGCCATATAGAAGAATTCTAGGTTAATATTATAAATAGACCAACTCAGAAGACCTAATCCACATAAGTGGACCATAATAGCAGGTCATCCTCATCAGTGGAGCACCATTCAAACCTTAAGGAGTCCACTCAAGTCAATTCTTGCTAATATAAATGAATCATCTTATGGTTGGCATTAATATGGCTCATGTACTCTTTCACGCTGAGTGGTAACATTTATTTCATTACGGTTTTTCCCCCACAAGCAGCACCACATCCCCATCAAGCCTTTTTATAGGTTAATGTATGCAATTTGAAAAATGGCATGATTTACATTGTTAATGGGCATTGGAAAACAAATATGCTTTTGCTATTATAATCAATTTCAGTGAAACGATAGACAATATTGCTGTATTCAAGTGTTAACATATATCTGTAGAATTTTAATATCAACACATACTTTTAATAATAAAAAAAAACCTCATTTGTTATCCTAAGCAAAAAATACTTTTAGAAATGTGCAGCAGAGCTGAATTCAACATTGGTTTTCATATTTACTCTAGGGCTCAGTGCCAAAACCCTACAATATGCAATATAAGAGCTGAATTAGACAAAAATGGCAATTTATGGATTTGACCTGGTTTCATAAATTCACATAAACTGGCTAGTTAAAGGGACACCCTTATTAAAATAAAAACTATTAAAATATATTAAAATATTTATGTCTAAAAATATTTAGCTTAAGTACCATAACAAAAGAACAAAAGGTATCCTCTGGCTCTCTGTCCCTTTCAGAGTAATATTATAAAATAAAGCTGCTTTTATTCAAAACCACATCTTATTCCTTGTCTCATAATACTCTCCAAACTGTCCTCTGGTTTTGCCCAAGTTTTACTTCTTTCCTGTCTCATTTCTTACTCTAACTATGATTATATGTGTAAAGATGTGCTTGTTTGGTGAGGTTGACAAACAAGTGAATCTTTTACTGATATGCCCACCTTAAGGTAGGCCATATCTGATCGTTAGTCCCAAGAGCCAAATGACAGGATCACAATCCAGTAGAAACAGGCCATTGGGTGGGTACCGCATTAATGAGCCAACTGGTTCCTTAACCCATGGGATTTTAAAACCTGTTCAAATCAACATCTGGCCAATTCTTGGCCAGATATCTGTCACGGTCGGCACCCAATACCAGAACAAGTGCCAAGCACCCTGGTCTCAGCTCGTGCTTCACCAGTAGCGTGACCGCCTTTGGCTTTGGGAGGAGCCCTCAGCTACTCGGATGCCACCTGGACTTATACGAGAGGTGCAGAGCAGGAGTTCTGGCTAGCAATGGGGCACGACGGTAGAAAGTCTTGAGGCCAATGGTCACGGTACAGATAGGAGTAGGCAAATACGGGGTCAGGCAGGCTGGGTCGAGGCGGGCAGATAACTAGGATCGTCAGGCAGGCAATGGGTCAAACCGGATAATCAAACAGAAGGATGAGGCGGAAACAGTAGTCAGGGACAGGCACGGATCAGGATACAGAAATCAGAGTCGTCAAAGCCAGGCAGGGTCAAAACAGGAGCAACAGGACGCATAAAGCACAAAACAGGCACCAGGAGTAAAAACCTATCACGGGCAATGAGTCAGATGCAAAGGGCCCTTTAAATAGTTTAAATTTCGCGTCTTTGCTCGCTGACGTCATGACGTCAGCGCGCATGCGCCTTTAAAAATGCGGAAGTGCGCGCGCGCGCGCACTAAGAGGAGACCGGCGCATTGGACGGACGGCGCGGCGGGCGTCCCCACCGAGCCGGTAAGACCCTTACATTACCCCCCTCTCCAGGGGGGGCCACTGGACCCCCAGGTCTCTCAGGAAACCTAGAATGGAATTGTTTCCTGAGACGGTTAGCCTTGATGTCATTAACTGAAATCCAAGAATTCTCTTCAGGGCCATAGCCCTTCCACCTGACTAAGTACTGGAGCCGACCACACACCATACGAGAGTCGAGAAGCTCCTGTACCTCAAACTCGGACTGCCCATCAACCAATACTGGGGGAGGAACAGGTAATACACGGACCTGGGGAGCTGGCTTTAACAGAGAAACGTGGAAAGAATCAGAAATCTTAAAGGTTTGCGGAAGTTTAAGACGAACAGAAGAGGGGTTTATAACCTCAGTAATAGCATAAGGACCAATGAATCTAGGCCCCAACTTAAGAGAAGGGATTCTCAACTTAATATTCTTTGTGGATAACCAGACAGAATCACCGACTTGATAGTGGGGAGCCTCCCTGCGAGATCTGTCAGCAGATCTCTTTTGGATAGCAGTAGCTTTAGAAAGTGACTCATGAACATCGGACCAAATTTTAGCAAACTGAGTAATCGAGGAATTAACAGAGGGCACAGACGACAACAAACCGGAAAACGAAAATGCTTTTGGATGCAAACCATTAACAATGAAAAAAGGAGACTGACCAGTAGAGGAGTGAGTGGCGTTATTATACGCAAATTCTGCCCAGGGTAATAGTTCCGCCCAAGAGGACTGATTGTCAGACACATAACACCTCAGAAATTGTTCAAGTGACTGGTTAACTCTTTCAGTTTGCCCATTAGTCTGAGGGTGATATGCGGTGGAAAATGATAATTCAATCCCAACCAGAGAACAGAATGCTCGCCAAAATTTAGAAACAAATTGCACCCCTCTATCCGAAACAATGTTAATCGGAAATCCATGTAACCTGAAAATATTAGACACAAATAAATCAGCCAAAGATTTAGCGGAAGGGAGGTGTGGGAGGGGAATGAAGTGACTCATCTTACTAAACCTATCCACTACCACCCAAATTACCATTTTACCTTGAGAGGGAGGAAGATCTACAATAAAATCCATCGAGAGATGGGACCAGGGTCTGTCAGGGATTGGCAGTGACCTTAACAACCCCTGAGAAAGGTTTCTGGAAGACTTAGATCTATGACAGACAGAACATGAATTAACAAAAGCTTTGACATCTCGAGTGAGGGAGGGCCACCAAACGCTACGAGACAGGAGAGACACGGTCTTGGTAATGCCAGGGTGCCCTGCCAATTTGGAATCGTGAGCTTCTTTTAACACCTGTTCCCTGAGATTTTCAGGAACAAATAGCCTCCCAGAGGGGGTCCCAACTGGGGCAGAAGACTGAACTGTGGATAAAAGGTTGGTGAGATCAACCCCCAGAGCTGCCACAATCAACTCACCCGGGATAATGGGTATGCACTCTCTAGAGTCAGGAGGATTAGATTCAAAACTCCTAGAGAGTGCATCAGCTTTAGTGTTTTTGGAGCCAGGCCTATAAGTAATAGAAAAATTAAACCTGGTGAAGAATAGAGCCCACCTAGCCTGTCTAGGGTTCAATCGTTTGGCCGACTCAATATATAATAAATTTTTATGATCTGTAAATACGGAAACAGCATGTTTAGCCCCCTCCAGTAAGTGCCGCCATTCTTCAAAGGCCCACTTAATTGCTAACAGTTCTCTATTACCAATATCGTAGTTGATTTCAGAAGGGGAAAATTTTTTAGAGAAAAATGCACAAGGGTGCAGTTTGTTAGTCAAAGGGTGCCTTTGAGAGAGAACCGCCCCAGCCCCAACCTCAGAGGCATCGACCTCAACAATAAAGGGAAGGGCGGAATCAGGATGACGGAGAATGGGGGCAGATACAAATTCTTTCTTAAGAAAATTAAATGCTTGCACAGCCTCAGAAGGCCACAAGCTGGGATCTGCTCCCTTCTTAGTAAGGTCAGTGATGGGGGCAACAATCAGGGAAAAGTTTTTAATGAACTGACGATAATAGTTGGCGAAACCTAAAAACCTTTGGGTAGCACGTAGGGAAAGAGGTTGTGTCCAGTCCAGAACTGCTCTTACTTTCTCTGGATCCATTTCTAGACCCTTACTAGACATATGGAATCCCAAGAACTGAACGGATTTAACCTCAAAAGTGCATTTTTCAAGTTTTGCATACATATTATTTCCCCTTAACCTTCGTAACACCTCTTTGACATGACTACGATGGTCACTTAGATTAGAGGAGAAAATCAAAATGTCATCCAGATAGACCACTACGAACACCCCCAGCAAATCCCGGAAAATGTCATTGACAAATTCTTGGAACACAGCGGGAGCATTGCAGAGACCAAAAGGCATTACTAAGTATTCATAGTGGCCATCCCTTGTGTTGAAAGCGGTTTTCCACTCATCCCCTTCCCTGATACGAATGAGATTGTAAGCACCTCTAAGGTCTAGTTTAGTATAGATGTTGGCACCCTTAACGCGATCAAAGAGCTCAGAAATTAGTGGAAGGGGATAGCGGTTCTTAATAGTAATCTTGTTAAGCCCCCTATAGTCAATACATGGGCGAAGACCTCCGTCCTTCTTACCCACAAAAAAGAATCCAGCACCGGCAGGAGAATTTGAGGGCCTAATGAACCCTCTTTCTAGATTTTCGGAAATATACTCTCTCATTGCCTGGGCCTCGGGCAATGAAAGAGGATAAGTTCTCCCTCTGGGGGGAGTAGAGCCAGGAATGAAGTCAATTGGGCAATCATAACGCCTATGAGGTGGTAGTGTCTCGGCAGCTTTTTTTGAAAACACATCAATATAGTCATTATAAGCTGCGGGTAAGCCCTCCAGGGACGTGACTGCCACTATAGGAGAAATACATGAACCCATACAATTAGGTCACCATTGAATAATTTTCCCAGATGCCCAGTCAATTGTGGGGTTATGAGTCTGGAGCCATGGCAACCCCAAAATGAGTGGAGAGGTAGCACCCTTTATGATATAAAGTGCTAACTCCTCGCAATGAGAATTTATACTCATAGACAGAGACATAGTTTTCTCAGAAACCAATCCTGATCCTAAAGGTCTTTGATCTACTGCCATAATTCGCATGGGGGTATTTAAAGGAAATAAAGGTACACCAAATTTGGCTGCAAAAGCAGCATCCAAAAAATTCCCCTCCGCCCCCGAATCCACAAAAGCAGATACCTTGACCGAGCCTGTGGGCCAGGTTAATTTGACCGGAATCAAAATCCTAGAGGCAAATAGGGGAGAGGAAACACCTGCACCCAAATGGAGCTCCCCTTCTCCATTTAGGCTTGGGAGTTTCCCGGCCTCTTAGAGCATTGATTTAAGAAATGACCCTTCTCCCCACAGTATATACACAACCCTTGGGAACGCCTGCGAGCCTTTTCCTCAGGAGATAAGCGGGAAATGCCCAACTGCATGGGTTCCTCCTGAGGTAAAGGTACGGAGGGGCCAGCACATTCAAAATTAGATACAGCTTTGGGAGAGCTGAAAAAATTAGAACGAAGAGAGGTATTCCTCTCACCCCTTCTTTCCCTCTGTCTCCTATCTACCTAGATGGCTAAAGACATGAGGTCATCCAGGTTAGAAGATAGGGGGTAGTTGACCAGACTATCCTTGATGGAATCAGACAGGCCTATACGAAACTGACTGCGCAAGGCCATGTCATTCCAGCCAGTTTCTACTGCCCACCGACGGAACTCAGTGCAATACACCTCCACATCCCGTTTCCCCTGGCGAAGCCTACGAATCGCGGCATCGGCAGTGGATGCACGATCCGGGTCATCGTAGAGAATCGCCATGGAGGCAAAAAATTTGTCTAAGGAAGAACGGGCTGGGTCAGAGGTGGGCAATCTGAGGGCCCAAATCTGAGGGTCACCCTGAAGGAGGGTCATTACAAATCTTACTCTCTCCTCATCAGTAGAAAATGAATGAGGAAAGAAACTAAGATATAGTTTACACGCCTCTTTAAATATGAAAAATTTGGATCGGTCCCCACAGAATTTTTCAGGGAAGGCAATCTTAGGTTCTTGGGGCCTAATGGTGTTACCCCATATGTTAGCAGAACCTACAGGAGGAGAAGATCCAGGACTGGACCGCTGCTGTGGAGTTTCCAGTTTACGGGTCAGATTATGGAAACCCTGCAGGAGATAGTTTTGTTTCTGCTCCTGTTCCTCTAGGCGTTGAAGCAAGGTGGTCAGCAACGCTTCAGTGGTGGAGGAGGCAGATGGAGCAGCAGCGGCTTCGTGACCATAGTCTTCCATGGCCCGTGATAATGTCACGGTCGGCACCCAATACCAGAACAAGTGCCAAGCACCCTGGTCTCGGCTCGTGCTTCACCAGTAGCGTGACCGCCTTTGGCTTTGGGAGGAGCCCTCAGCTACTCGGATGCCACCTGGACTTATACGAGAGGTGCAGAGCAGGAGTTCTGGCTAGCAATGGGGCACGACGGTAGAAAGTCTTGAGGCCAATGGTCACGGTACAGATAGGAGTAGGCAAATACGTGGTCAGGCAGGCTGGGTCGAGGCGGGCAGATAACTAGGATCGTCAGGCAGGCAATGGGTCAAACCGGATAATCAAACAGAAGGATGAGGCGGAAACAGTAGTCAGGGACAGGCACGGATCAGGATACAGAAATCAGAGTCGTCAAAGCCAGGCAGGGTCAAAACAGGAGCAACAGGACGCATAAAGCACAAAACAGGCACCAGGAGTAAAAACCTATCACGGGCAATGAGTCAGATGCAAAGGGCCCTTTAAATAGTTTAAATTTCACGCCTTTGCGCGCTGACGTCATGACGTCAGCGCGCATGCGCCTTTAAAAATGCGGAAGTGCGCGCGCGCACTAAGAGGAGACCGGCGCATTGGACGGACGGCGCGGCGGGCGTCCCCGCCGAGCCGGTAAGGCCCTTACAATATCATTTGGGGAGACCCCTCAGAGGGGCTTTATCGGCCCATGTAATGTCAACTTTAGGCATATCTCCAGGACTTGTCTTAAGCAAGACTCCGCCCCTTGGATTTTTCATCTCTGTATTGCTTTAATAAAATTAAAACATTCCCTGACAACTTTTCAAAGAGATATGTCATAATGTTGCTAAAACAACTCCAAATTCCCTCTTTTTTTGCACTAATGCTTCAGTGTCCATCTCAGGCCTTTTGACTATCCCCATTACCCTATGCTGTGCAAAACTGCCATAAACCAACACCTCACATGTCTTTTGTGCAGTAACCTTTTTGATCACTTCCAGACTAACAAAGTTTGATCTACTGAGCTAGGTGTTTTGACTTTTTGTTGTGTATATCAAATAATTAAGTTTCTCAAAATGGTTTGCATTTAAGAAACTTATGAGGTTATGTAATAAAAGACAATAAGTTTTCCCAGGAGCAGTAACCCATAGCAACCAATCAGCAGGTAGCATTAACTGGTCATCAGTTTAAAATAACTTATTGGTTGCTATGGTTATTGCTCCTAGACAAACTTAGTGCCTTTTATTACATATGGGGAGTTAGACTTCAATACATTAAGGCTTAAATGTATATTTATGGAATAAATAAGGGGAAGTAGTTATCCCTTAGGGATCAAAATGTGGACACAACATTTTGCAGTTTCCTGGGCCAGGAACAATTGCCAGGGTTTGCCAGTTGCACCTACATGGCTCCTAATAGACTTGTTGAAATACACAGTAACCAGAAATCTGAATTTGACCATCTAAATTAGGTCAGATCTATGACAGGGACATGGAATGGTGTGGGGGAACTGACAGCATTAGGAGGGAGGACACCCTATATGGCTCTGAGTGTAGTGACCACCAACATAGGAAATTAACCCCATCCAAGGATCACTGCAGGGACTATGTTCTCAAAAACAACTTTTTAAAAACCATTAAAGCTGAACTACGCCAATTTGTTTTTCTGCATAGTGCAAAGCAAATGTAATGTTTACGCAACTTTCTCTAATTAAAAATTGTGAGTGTCTTTAAAGTCATTTGTAAACTTTACTTTAATCATAAGGAGTAGTTTCCCCTTTTCTGCACTGCTGGTTCTGACTCTTCTGACTATGGTGATATGGTGATCCAAATTACGGAAAGACCCTTATCTGGAAACCCTCACGTCCCAAGCATTCCAGATGATAGATCCTATACATGTACTTAAAATGGCTGTGTTTCAATTTGGGATAATCCAATAGCACATATAGGGCCATATTCAATTCAGTGCAAAAAAATGATCTCATAGTTTATCACGTGAATACTCATGGACGAGATTCAACTCAAGCAGAAATAACAAATTCACTTCCAGTTTTTTCCCATAGACTTCAATAGAGTTTTCACATCATAAAGTTTTTCTGAATTTAATTGCATCTCAAATTGAACCTCCTCTGATTTTTCATGTGAAAAAAACCTGTTTCTCACTGAATTATTTGAAAAATACATATTCTTATTTAAAGGCTTTATTTATATGAAAAACTGTTCTACATACATTATGTAATATAATTATAGAGAATGTTATAGTTTTAATATATAGTTCTAATAAGTACATTCCTGCCATCTGACCCATTGTTCAGGCACAATACACAATCTGTGACAAAACACAAACCAGTTAGGCTTGGTGTGGAAAAATTAACGTTGGCAATTACCGTATATACTCGAGTATAAGCCGATCCGAATATAAGCCGAGGTACCTAATTTTACCTAAGAAAACTGGAAAAACGTATTGACTCGAGTATAAGCCTAGGGTTGCGCGCACAACGGATGCCAGACACTTACATCTTAAAATCCATATACTCGAGTATAAGGCAAGCCCTAGTTAATGAACTCACAAAGGAATTTAGAAAATTGGTATATGACAAATTACATAAGAAAGTTGATCTGTGGCAAGTTTATCCATTTACATTTTAGTGGTTGTCAGTGGCCCTGATTTCATCTGTAATTAATTTTATCACCATCATGTTCAGATATATAAATATATAAAACTGGGCAACTCACCCTTCAGGAAAGTGTTACAAAAAGTCCTATACCATGTTACACATCTTTAAGAGCCACTTGCTCTGGGACTTTACTTGCTAGCTGCTTGATAGAGTTCTGGAGAGGTTGATTACACAGAATCATTATGGCTAATGGAAGGCTTTTCCTGAGGAATGAATTCGGTGCAGGTAAGGGGCAATCAGTAAGGGCCCTCCAGTAAGGGGCAATCGGCAAGGGCCCCCCCAGTAAGGGGCAATCGGCTGATCGGCGCCACGGAAATAACGTTGGCAATTATATAAGTAACAGAAATTAAAATTAATTTACAAAGTTTTACCTTTTTATGAAAATAATACTTCAATTAAATTACCACAGCTGCAGTTAAAAAGTATATGTATCTATGATTTATTGAAAAGCTCCTGCTACCATGGCCCAGTCCTCAAGTTGTACAAGACATCAAGCATATGGTAATGGCAATATAAAAGAGAGAAGCTGTACGTGCTTCTGAGAGCCGTGCGGCGGCAGCCTGCCTGTACAAACTAACGCTCAGAGAGAGAAGCCAGACTCCTGATTAGTGAAGGCAGCTGACAGATTTTTATGCTTATGAGATATTTGCCACGCATCCTTTGTTCCTTACCAGTGAAAATGAGCTGTATTGCTTTCCTCATGAATCTCAAGGCAAAACCTTTAAAAGGGTTTGATTTCTGAATTTCAAGCAAGCTTAATTAAAGCAGCCACAATGCACTTTAGTCACAACATTCTATTTCTTGTAAATCTAGAATTAACAATAACAATTTAGAAATGATTTGGACCGTACATGTAATAAATGATGAATTACTATTTATTGCCATTTTTAGTTTTTATATTGCGTGTGTGTGTATATATATATATATATTAGGGAAGGGATAGAAGTATTCTGAAATGTTATCATATGGGCTATAGTATGGATCATTTTAAATATACATTACTTATATATACATTTATATACATTATATATACATTACTTAAATATACATTTATAATGCATAAAGTCAGTTCTTTTCTAATATACAGGTATATATATATATATATATATATATACACATATATACAGGTATGGGATCCCTTATCTGGAAACCCATGATCCAGAAAGATCCTAATTACGGAAAGCCTGTCTCCCATAGACTCCATTATAATGAAATAATATAGAATGTTAAAACTGATTTCCTTTTTCTCTGTAATAATAAAACAGTACCTTGTACTTGATCCCAACTAAGATATAATTACCCCTTATTGGGTGCAAAACAATCCTATTGGGTTAAATTAATGTTTTATTGATTTTTTAGTAGACTTAAGGTATAGAGATCCAAATGAAAGACCCCTTATACGGAATACCCTTGGTCCATTCATTCTGGATAACGGGTCCTGTACCTGTATATATATATATTATATATAATTGTACATGCAATTATAATACACTAATATTTGTTTGAACCACAAGACCCTTGGTGCTGGTTGTGTTTGATTTGGTATCCATTCGGTATTCCGTGCACAGGGGCAGCTACATTGTAGCAACTTTCGGAGTGTGGTGCTGTCGTGTGGACTTTTTCTTTTCATCTTCTGTGGCCAGTAGTCCAATATCAAGTGAGAGTCCTGCAAAAGAGGAATCCCTTTTTGCCCCAGGACTATAACTATTTGGTGTTTTGAAGGAACTGGGAAAAAACGGGGGTTATATTCAAATATATACTTGGATATTCTCCACAGAAACTGATGTATTTTTAGACTTAAATGAAAACTATACCACCAAACAATGTAGGTCTCTATGAAAATATATTGGTTAAATCATATGTAAAACCCTGCTTCATCTAAATAAACCATTTTCATAAAAATATACTTTTTTAGTAGTAAGTGCTATTGGGTTATCCTAAATAGAAAATTGCCATTTTAAGAATTAAGGACCACCTCCTGGGATTACAGTGCACACAAACAAGCCAAGGCACACATACATGCTAGGCCCCATCAGCCAATTAATGGTCAGAGTTCTGTCTTTTGCTTTCACACTACTTCCTGTTACAGTCAGAGCTGTATTATTTTTGGTCATTTGGCACACAGCCCATCACTAAATAGTGGATCAAGGGAAAAGATGTAAAATGACAATATTTACTGATATATATATATATATATATATATATATATATATAATTTAATTACAAATAGTCCGCACTCCCATATTACTCAAATTATGTATGGCCTCTCTGGGTGCTGCAAAGCGGTTGTTCCATGTATAGAATACTCCAAAGATTATGCGCACTCCACTTCCAAATGTTTAGACTTTATTCATGGATAATCACATATCTGTTACATCAATCGATGTAACAGATATGTGATTATCCATGAATAAAGTCTAAACATTTGGAAGTGGAGTGCGCATAATCTTTGGAGTATTCTATATATATATATATTGCAATTTGGCAAGATTCTTTAATAGGTCACTAAACATAATATAAACTGTTGGCTAAGTATTCCTTTAAGAAATTTACGATAAAACCCAAGCTCTTTATATCATAACCCAAACACTGTAGCTATCTATAAAAATGTATCACATAAAACAACTTATACGTGTTATACGAGTAGTATGTGCCTTTGGGTAATCCTAAATAGAAAACTGCCATTTTAAGTACTAACGGCCACCCTTTGGGATCATACCATTTATGGTGCACACAAACAAACCAAGACACACATACATGTTAGGCCACATCAGCCAGAGTTCCTCTGGATATTCTTGTTCACAATATAAGACATGCAGTTAGTGATATAGAAGAGAGAATCGGTCAACTAGGGACTCTATCCCATTTGGTCTCTGCATTTTCTAAGAGTTGGTATCTGCAAGCATCTCATATGCCCTCTTATTCAACAAATACCCTTTACCCAATAGAATAGAACATACAACTGACAGTAGCCTTCATTAACATGATACATTTTTGCAGTTTGAGAACTTGGATCAGTATCAACAATTATATTTAAAGGAACAGTAACACCAAAATGAGTTTATGGATTAAGGGGTTAAGTGTAATCTTGTGTCTCCTGACAGTTTTCTAAAATGTATTGATTACCAGCACAGTAATAATATTGTGTAAACGTAAAACTAGAAAATCCAAGTTCAACTACCCTACTTGTACACGAGCTGAGCTTATGTAGCTAGAAACTAAAAAAGACATATAGGGGGCAGTCCCATATGGTTTGGACTGGGTTAGCTTAGAGCCACAAGACAACATCATGCCAAGGGGCTGCAAGCCAGCTAATTATTTTGCAATTATTCTGCAGCAGAGTATATATCATAGCATGTAATATATATATATACACACACACCACTCAGCAGCTGGATGGCAGCAGGGGTTATGGTTACCGTATCCCTATTTCTCTTTTGTTCTCTTAAGGTCCCCATACACGGGCCGACTATAGCTGCCGATATCGGTCCCTTGGACCGATTCGGCAGCTAATCGGCCCGTGTATGGGGAGAGCAGAGCGGCCTGGCCGACCGATATCTGGCCTGAAATTGGCCAGATCTCGATCGGCCAGGTTAGAAAATCTGGTCGGATCGGGGACCGCATCGGCTCGTTGATGCGGTCCCCGATCCGACTGCCCCATTGCCGCCCACATAATCCGATCGTTTGGCCCCAGGGCCAAACGATCGGATTATTTTTTTTTTTACCTAAATTCTCCCCGATATCGCCCACTGCTCGTGTACGGTCACCTTTACTCTCCACTCTATCCCCTTAAGGACCCCATACACGGGCAGATTGTAGCTGCTGATATCGGTGCAATGAATAAGGCTTGTTTAGAAAACATACAGTTTGCATATTGTTTTATTTATGAAAAATCTATAGAGCTAAACAGGGAAATTTAAGGTACTCCATGTTCAGTCCTTGCGAGGTAAATCATTTGATGACCAGTATAAAATCCACATGCCACTATGCAAAGAGGATTATCTGTACAATGGGAAACTAATTCTAATCTACCTTGCTAGAACCAAACGTGGAGTAACGTCAGTTTCCCCGTTTGCCCCAAGAAATAACAAATAACCTAGAGGTGTGATCAACAGTAAATGAAAGTCCCTTGTTCTAAGCATACGTGTACTAAACATGTATTACACACATGCACTAAAAATCATATAAAAAGAAGGTACCTTCAAGCTCACCTATGTAGGCTTATAAATAAGATGACCAGCATGCATATAGAATGTAGATAGAAACACTAAGCAGAGAGCCTAGGCAAAAAATAGTATCAGTCAGATTCTAAGGAGGGACACAAAGGGATTTTGTCTTGGCATGTTTTTCCCCAAAATCAGGAACATAACTGTAGTGGAATCAGACCCTGTCACTGCTGGGGGATCCAAAAAGTATAGGGAGCACTTACCAAAAAGCACTTTGTGTATGTTTAAGAAAAGTGTGGCTCTGAAGCCCACCCAGTAACTTCTAGTTACACCACTGCCCACCATTCTCTCTCTTTTTTTTTTTTCTTTTAGTACTGTTGCAACCTTGCCCTTCGGCATGTTGGAGGGCCAAATATGTCTCTTGATGGGCCAGGTGGGGCTTGCAGGGCTCCAGTTAGACATCCCTGTATTAGGGATGTAATACAGTTATCCCTGTAATACAGGTATAGGACCTGTTATCCAGAATGCTTGGGACCAAGGGCATTCCGGATAAGGGGTTTTTCCATAATTTGGATCTTCATACCTTAAGTCTACTAAGAAATCAATAAAACATTAATTAAACCCAATAGGATTATTTTACATCCAATAAGGATTAATTATATTTTAGTCGGGATCTAATACAAAGCACTGTTTTATTTTTACAGAGAAAAGGGAAATCATTTGATTATTTGATTAAAATGGGGTCTATGGGACACAGGCTTTCTGTAATTTGGAGCTTTCTGGATATCGGGTTTCCGGATAAGGGATCCCATACCAGTACCTTGCTTAGGAGGCAGTTCCTGGGCCATACAGTTAGAGGGACATGGGACTATGCTTTGGCAGGCCCCTAGCTTCTGCTGAACCAGTAATCGGAACAGCTCAGTGCTGCCATGCAAAATTCAGGGCTTTGTAACTTAAGCTGGCCATACACGTGGCGATCTGACGAAACATCGTAAGATCCGCCACACACCATTCAGGGCTGAATCGGCAGGTAAGGAGGTAGAAACAATAGGATTTCTACCTCCATCTGCCGATTCAGTGCTGAAGGGAGATTTTGGTCAGGCGCCTTCTATGGCGCCCGATCAAAATTTTCAAACTGGTCCGATCGGTGAGTCGTCCGATATCAGCAGCTTCCTGCGATATCGGTCGACTCGCCGACATACCATACACGCACCGAATATCGTACGAAACAAGGTTTTGTACGATATTATCGGTGGTGTATGGCCAGCTTTAGTCACCATCATTAGTAGGGCCCTGTGCCTTAGTAAATGGCCCCATATCCACACAATGGTATAAAGCAATACATCTGCATTATGCCCAGTAGGCATAGGCCTTTTTAATGAATATCAGATACATTCATGTATCTGTAGTAATAAGTCAATCAACTGGATTTTCTTGAAGATGTTTCTCAATTCAGAATGCATTAATCAGGCCAGTTGGATGACTGGCAAAACCTTCAAAAAAAAACACAGCAAGTCCAGTTGATTTGACTTATTATTACAGATTTGCCATGACCTGGATGAACGAGAATCTTCACAAACATACATAAATGTCTTTACGCTGCAAAATCAACGTGTGCATTATAGGACCGCTTGACTACGATTCCCAGAATGCCCTGAAGGCCTTGCGTGTGTTTACTTGTTTACGTGTGAGTAAATAGAGCTGTAACAGCTGGGAAGCGGCAGGTTAGAGCGCTCAGCAGCACGGTGAATCACCCACAGAGTGGGCAGTCCCATAGGAGGGCGCACAGGGCCCCGCTTCTCTCTCTCACACACACACACACATATATATATATACACGCTGGCAGAGGAAGACCCTGGACTTGCAGGCCTTGCGGACTCTCAGGCGTTGCCTTGGAAACGTGACGTTGCCTCTCCGGTCTCCCACGCTGCGCCCCGGCAGGCCAAGTGCTGAGCAGAGCTGGTGGGCCTGGCAGCCACGTCTGCTGCTACAGCTGCTACTGGGAGAGTCTCCGGCAAGGCTTCCCTCCTCCTGTCCCAGCATGTGGGGGTGCGGGGCCCGGCTCCTCCTGTCCGTGCTCTTACTGTGCTGTACGCAGCCCCACAACGTCGGGGCCTGGGATAGCGGTGACCTGGAGCTCTTCGATTTGGTGGAGGAAATCCAGCAAAACTTCTACGAGTTCCTGGGGGTGGAGCAGGTAAATCAGCCACTGTAACCGGACACAGCCCCTGGGGAATTTCAGGGTTGGGCCACCTTGCCTTTCAGCATATTCAAAACTACAACTCCCAGCATCCTCTTGTGGGTGCTTTGAATTGTCAGTCTGCTGCAGCTGGAGTTCCAGAAGGTTGCTGGTAAGATGGTGGGCCTGGTAATAATGCGCGGTATGAACTGCTATTCCAGCACTTGTTTTGTAATGAATCTGACTACAACTCTGTAAATGGAAATATGTTTATATTCTATACTTGCTAATAATAATAGGAGGCAAAGCAGCAGGGGTAGTGGGGTTGGTGTTGTTTAGCGCCCCCTAGCGGTAGAACGCATATAAAGACAGTTGAACTTTCATTGGCCCTTTTCATCATATGGTGACAAGTGAGGGCTGTCAGTGTATGGGAGCTTCCCCAGTGGCACAATAAGGGCCATAGACACTGGAATATAAATAAATAGCAAAGTCATATCTATATATCATGTATAACACTATGTTACAGAGCATTCTTCATTTGGCCCTTATAGCAACATTGGCACAGATGTGAGTCTGTAAAAAATGTTCTAATCGAATAATATGGCTAGATACATTATATACAATATTACTTTATTTGTAACTAATAACTGTGCACTCCTTCACGATAAGCAGAATGACATGTTTTGTTTATATATACTATATAGCATTTCTTCCTTAGGGCACTGGCACAAGGAGAGATAAGTTGCCCGTGAGAAATCTTTGCTACTGCAGGCGACTAATCTCCCCAAAATGCCTTCCCTCTGGCAAGAATGTGAGTGGCCAGTGGGATGGAATATGCATTGCTTTGGTTTTCTGAAGTTTCCCGAAGTTGCCTCACCAGGTAACTTGGGCAAGTGACACTTTGCCATCCCACTGGCAATTCACATTCTTACCTGTGGACAAAACTTTTCAGGGAGATTAGTCGCCCGTGCTAGCAAAGATTTATTGCGGGCGACTAATCTACCCATGTGTCAGTGCCTTTTAGCACTGTGTTTGCACTTAGAGGAAGCAATGCTATCTACCATGGGGTTTGTCTTAATATCACTAGGATATGATTGATATTATAAACACTTCCTGCTGTTAGCCTTGGCACTAGGGCTGCTTCTTGCTTGCTATTATGATCGTGTCACCAAAGCTGGTTTGTTTTGGCGAAAGGTTTAAAACTTGTTATTGTACTTTCTCATGGGACTTGTACAAG
Organism: Xenopus tropicalis; assembly: GCF_000004195.4. NCBI lineage: Eukaryota > Metazoa > Chordata > Amphibia > Anura > Pipidae > Xenopus > Xenopus tropicalis. The sequence continues at coordinate 26,992,093 of NC_030682.2, forward strand.
GCTTTATTTCTCATAGTTGACTGAATAATTGTGGCACATTACTGGTTGCAGAACTGAAAATGGCCTATGGTATATGATTGCATCTATACTTGCACTGTGTGCTAACTGTTTTGGTGCATGCGATGCTTTGAGCAGTGAACTCTGGCTCTTGGTAGCCCTATACCTAATATAATTCTTGCAGTAAATGCAATGTTTACTTTGTGTGTTGAAGCCTGTATGTATATTTTTATTTATATAGCGCTACTTATGTACAAAGCAAAAAGAGACAAAACAATGGAGGGCCCTGTGGAGCTTACAGTCTATCTGGGAAATCACAGTTTGTAATCACAATTCTTTGTCTGCCCATTGTTAGGGCTGGGAGATATACCGTTTAATACCGAATACCGGTGTTTTGTTTTTTTTAAACTATATTCATTTTTCAGATACCGCAATACCGGAGTGTCAGGGTATTCACCCGTGCGGCCCGGTCTCGCGCGCGTCCCGTTGTCCACGGGACATTGCGCACGCGCGTCCAGCTGCGCGTGCGTCAAAGCGCACGTACATGTCAAAGCGTGCACGTCCGCGACGCGCTGACGGCGCCGGTTCTGCACATGCGTGGGGAGTATTTAAAGCTATCAAACGCCTCCTCCTGTGCTATGTTGTCTGCGGCCTTGCCTGGGAAACTAGGCCTGCCTGATTTACCTTACGACTTTCTGTTGCCGATCCTTTGCTTGCCTGACTCTGATTTTCAATACTGCAGTAATTATTCTCTAATTTATTAGGAAATGGGGTTAACACCTAATCATGCATGGAAAAAAAAATACCGTCAAATACCGTGACAACGATATAATTTTGAAAAATACCGTGATATAAATTTTTGGTCATACCGCCCAGCTCTACCCATTGTTGCCCATTTATTTGCTAACACAAGTTGCACACAGTTTACAACTAGCACAATATTTTGTACTGGGAAAACATGGGCAACTGATCTAATATTGTGCCCTTTGTACTCCTTTAGTAAATAAGCCCTGAGATCTAATTAGTGTGCATATACAAATACGCCAGTCATCATAAGCATTAATAAAGCAGATTGGCTCACTGGTGTAACTGCCTGCACAACAGTACAGATATAATTCCTGGATGTCAGTAGTACGAGAGTATTGCGTAATGAGTAAAACTGTCCATACATGTAAAGATCAGTTCGTTTGGTGAGGTCGCCAAACGAGTAGATTTTTTTTACTGATATGCCTACCTTAAGTAAGGCAATATCAGGCTGATCTGATAATTTTGCCCAAGGGCCAATTGAATCACAATACAGAACAAGCAGGCTGTAGGGGTAAGAACTGCATCAATGACCTGATGTGTTCCTTTACCCGACTGGATATTTAAGCCTGCCCGATTGACATCTGACTGGTTTTTGGCCAGATATATCTCAGGGGGCCTCCATATAAGGGCCATTTTGTTCAGCAGTTAGTCAGTTACTAGCGTCTTATTTACTGTAGCAACCAGGTAGTGGTTTAAATGAGAGACTGGGGTGGGGGGGTCTAAATAAGAACATAAACAATAGAAATTAACAATAAAATTATAGCCCCACAGAACAATAGTTTTTTGTCATCCAGGGTCAGTGACCTGCATTTAAAAGCTGGAAAGAGGATGGTGAATAATTAAATAATAAACACTGAAGACCAATTAAAAAAATTGTTAGGGGCTAGGATTATCCATAACATACTAAAAGTTAACATAAGGCTGATGTCCTATGGAGAGATTTAGTCACCCGCGATAGATCTCTGCTACCGAAGGCGACTAATCTTTCCAAAATGCCTTTCCACCAGCAACAATACAACTTACTGGTGGAAAGGCCTACACATCTCTTTGGCTTTCCAACGTGACGCAAAGTTTCCTCCTGCAGGCGACTTCGGAAAGCCAAAGCAATATATGGGCCTTTCCACCAGTGATTCGTAGTATTGCCGGTGGAAAGGCATTTTGGAGATATTAGTCGCCCACGGTAGCGGAGATCTATTACAGCCGACTAAATATCTCCATGGGATATCAGCCTTTTAGTATTTGATGCCTAAAGGTGAACCATCTCTTTAATACACACAACAGCTAGTCTTTTTCATTGGGAAGGTGGTGCCTAATAGAATATGATTTGGGTTAATGAGATGGTAGAAGAGTGTCTGCTTAGGAGTGGGAGAGGTGGGTTCCCTCTGCTGTCACACTGGGACATCTTATACCCACCCTGGGTGCTTAGCTTATATTTATTTTAGATCTTGGTTTGCTGCTGTGACAACTCTCTAACTGGGCACAGCTAGAACCTGCTTCCTCCCCTTTCAACTCTTTATTTGTTTTTGGTTTCCACTGTTTGTTCTTGAATATTTGGTAAAACTTTGCCCTGAGGAAGAATCATTAATGTCGGAGATTTAACATTTAGATGTTTATTTAAATAAATTACAGTTACTTTGTAATTAAATGAGTAACTTTGAAACTTTGTCTTTTAAATGTTTTTTTTTTTTTTCTTCGAAAAAGGATGTAAACTGTAATGGACTCTAATAAAACTCTGTTTCCAAAACTGTGGGCCTGGCCCCACTTGGGGGACTAGAAGCAGTGGCTGGGACATCATTTTGGCTGGGTAGGGGCGAGATTTATTTGCTTAGATCAGTGGCTCTCAACCTTCCTAATTCCGCGACCCTTTAATACAGTTCCTCATGTTGTGGTGACCCCCAACTATAAAATTATTCCTAAGACCTTCGGAAATGGTGTGTTTTCCAGTGGTCTTAGGCGACCCCTGTGAAAGGGTCGTTCGACCCCCAAAGGCGTCCCGACCCACAGGTTGAGAACCGCTGGCTTAGATACTTATGGAAGTCTAGCTTGGAGGTCAGGTATAGATGAAGTACACTGATAAAAAACATTCCCTATTTTCACAGTGTCTTCCCTGTAATATCAAATGCCCTAGTCACCAAAGGCAATCAAATGGACATTAGTTGACTGGACCTGACTAAAAGTCATATAATATTACACATAAAGAGACCACTGACTGATTCAATAACTTGCTCCTAAATGATCATAGTGATAATTCATTCAGACTTCCTAAAGATCCCATTGTTGAAGAACCTTTATGTCATTGTAGTTAGGCCATCCACATATGGCCAAAATAATCCAGTGGCACCAGAATAATCTTATGTCTATTCATCTTTACCTGTCCTTCCCCTTTGGGATATACTTAACATGTTCTCGTACCTACATTTCTTTCCTCAGCTCTTTGGAGAAATATGCACCAATATTCAACTCCACATGTTACTAATAACTGGGGGGGAATCCCTGCTAGCTAACACTGAATCAGCAGAATCCCTTCAAGTTAGCAATGTGCTAATGTAGTCACTGTTGTATTGTACAGAATACTAGTGGGTGTATTGCTTCCCAATTGTATTGTACAGAATACTAGTGGGTGAACTGCATCTCTGATTATGGTAATTTTAAGGATACACAGTCACAGTCAGAGGATAAGAAAGAGATGTAATGTAATGTAACCTGTCTGGTTGCTGTGACTGCTTACCTTCGTGTAAGCTTTAAATGGTATCAGCAGTGAGATTAACTGGCCCCCTGCATTATTCACACCTCAGATTTAGGCTGTAAACCTCTGTATTATTCACATTTGCAATCACATGTACGGTTCACACCTTTAAGCCCCTGTATTGTTCACCCCCTGCATTGTTCATTACAGTGCCCACATTGTTCACCTGTTCACACCTCAGACAGAATGTAGGAGCAGTGCCAGCATTGTGTCACTGTATGTACTGCCTGCCCTATGCTGCCTATGTGTGCTATAATTTACCTCCCCCTACCCTGACTGTGTGTGCCATACTCAACCTTCCCTATGCTGCCTGTGTGTGCCCTACTCTGCCTTCCCTATGCTGCCTGTGTGTGCCATAATCTACCTTCCCTACCCTGACAGTGTGTTCCATACTCTGCCTGCCCTATGTTGGCTGTGTGTTTGCCCTACTCTGCCTTCCCTATGCTGCCTGTGTGTGCCATAATCTACCTTCCCTACCCTGACAGTGTGTGCCATACTCTGCCTGCCCTATGCTGGCTGTGTGTGCCATACTCTCCCTGCCCTATGCTTCCTGTGTGTGCCATACTCTGCCTGCCCTATGCTGCCTGTGTGTGCCACACTCTGCCTGCCCTATGCTGCCTGTGTGTGCCACACTCTGCCTCCCCTACCCTGTCTGTGTGTGCCATACTCTGCCCGCCCTTTGCTGCCTGGGTGTGCCATACTCTGCCCACCCTATGCTACCTGTGTGTGCCATACTCTGCCTGCCCTATGCTGCCTGTGTGCCATACTCTGCCTGCCCTATGCTGGCTGTGTGTGCCATACTCTCCCTGCCCTATGCTTCCTGTGTGTGCCATACTCTGCCTGCCCTATGCTGCCTGTGTGTGCCACACTCTGCCTGCCCTATGCTGCCTGTGTGTGCCACACTCTGCCTCCCCTACCCTGTCTCTGTGTGCCATACTCTGCCCGCCTGTGGGAGCTGAGCCTGGCAGGGGTTTGTTCTGGGAGTTTGTTAGCATTTGGAAATCATCATTATGTGGTCCCTAAGGTGTGTAATTATGTGCTCGGGTTGCTGTGCTATCCACAGGGGAGGCATATGGATCTAAGGGTATGTCTTAATATGACGTAATAAACTTCTTTTACATATGAACGAAGGGTGATATCCCTGCAGTGAGCACCAACCATTTGGGTTTTTGCTGCGCTACCACCGTTAATGTGGGCATGGTCTTAAAAACTCTTGTGATAACATGGGTGTGGTTTGAAGTGGGTGCAGGTAAAAAAGGTGAATGGTCAAAATTGGCTTCCATTATTGGCCCTCCACCATGTTGGCCAAAAAATTCCAGGATGTTATATCCTAGAGCAGAGCTGTTCAACTGGAGGGCTTTGGGCCGGATCAGGCCCTACAAAGGATTCTTTTAGCCCCCCCTCTGCTGAAAGGCTCCATAGACTTCACAGTAAGTCTAGTAAGTCACAGTAAGTTATTATTTTAATTTAATCTGGCCCTTGAACATGCTATATAAGAAATAATTGGCCCTTTACGTGTAATAAGTTGCATAAAAGCATTGTTATTATAGGAACCATTGCCCATAATAATAACGGTATCTTGAATCTGTTACTAACAAACTCATTCTTTGTGTGCTGTAATGAATAATTTTAAAGTATCTTTAAACTTCGCCATCTCAGCCTGTTTTAAAACTCCATATTGGAAGAGTGGTCAGACTAGTGTTAGAGCGCAGCAGGACCCAGGCTGACAGTGGTATTATTACATAATGTGTGTGTAATATTGCCCTTTATAACAATGCTTAACCTCTCCCTCCCTGCACTCAAAGAGTACTCAATTGGCCATATTTACAAAGCACAAGTAATGTCATCGTCCATATACTATTACTAATTACTATTGCCTACATGAACTTGGGCCACCTTGGAACATCTATTTTAAATGATGTGTAAATAAACGTTACTTGCTGACTTGCATGTTAAAAACTTCCCATTGAATAGCTATTAAGCACACATCTAATAATCACACATTCATAAGTGGCGGCCTCTTTGTTTTCCTAAGAAGTTGTATCGAGGGGCAAGATGGTGTAATAATGAAAGACAGATTTTTGCTGTGTGATGTTTATATACTTAAGTTTTGTATGTCAGTTTGATTTGGTATAATAAACCTTACAATAGTGAGTAAGCCCACAAGTTGTTATAGGGCTTTACAGTTGAGGAGAAACCATTGTCCCCTGTATCAGCAGCTAGCAATACCCAGCCAGTCTAGGAACATATGTCAATGAATGTTAATATTGTAAAAACATGTTTTCTTTGTATTAATAGCCTGTTCTAGTAATTATTTCCTCTTGTCTCTTTCCCCTTGTGCTGGGATCAGATCCATGAGCCGACAAACAATAATAATCAATAATAATGGCACTGGGAATAAGAATCCTTAGACAGGCATGATCTAACTCTATTCCAATCAATGAATACCTACCTAAAAAAATGAATTTGTTATGAACCAGTTAATGGATACACAATAAATTATTTAAATCTTCAGTTCTTAATAAGGATGATTAAAGATGGCTGTCTTATAGCAGTTCTGTGTAGGATAAGAGGTAGATGGAGTCAAAAAATATAATGGAATAATTAAAATGAATCAAATAATAGGGAGTACGTGATAGGCTGAAGAAAGTCACCTGTTAGCACAGTGCTGATAAATGTTCAGCAATTGTCCATTGTTAGCCTGTTCAGCTCTCTCCGGAGATGCTCTCCTGCTCTGCAGCAGCAATTCAGCAACAATAAAAGTGTTGGAGCTGCTATGTAAATCATTTATATATAATAAAACACATTATCACTATTAAAATTAGACTTGCAAAGCTACAGACACCATAAGTGTGTAAACAATCCTTGCAAATAAATGTCTGCACCCAGTCTCTCAGTATAAAGCTGGCCATACACGCACCGATAATATCGTATAAAACCCTGTTTCGTACGATATTCGGTGCGTGTATGGCAAGTCGGCGAGTCGACCAATATTGCAAGAGGCTGCTGATATTGGTCGACTCGCCGATCGGCCAGGTTAAAAGAATTTGATCGGGCGCCATAGAAGGCGCCTGATCAAAATCTGCCTTCAGCGCTGAATCTGCAGAAGGAGGTAGAAATCCTATTGCTTCTACCTCCTTATCTGCCATTTCAGCCTTGAAGGTTAGTGGCGGATTTGACGATCTTTCGTGCGACCGATGGTCGCACAAAAGATCGCAAATCGCCACGTGTGGCCACCTTAATGCTTGGCTCTCTCTATGGGTGATTAACTGGCTAGACACTTAGGGGCTGATTTACTAAGACACAATTTCGAATCCGAATTGGAAAAATTCCGATTGGAAACGAACATTTTGCGATTTTTTTCGTATTTTTTGCGATTTTTTCGGCGTCTTTACGATTTTTGCGTAAAAACGCGAGTTTTTCGTAGCCATTACGAAATTTGCGCAAAATCGCGATTTCTTTCGTAGCGTTAACACTTGCGCGCAAAGTCGCGCCTTTTTCGTAGCGTTAAAACTTAAAAGGCGCGACGTTTCGCGCAAGTTTTAACGCTACGAAAAAATCGATCATTACGAAAAAAACGCAATCGGACGCATTCGGCCCGTTCGTGGGTTAGTAAATGTGCCCCTTAGGGGCCATTTACTAATGCTCTGATTTTTGTTATTCGATTCAGGTTTTTTTAGCGTTAAAAGTCGCAGAAAAAAAGTCACAAATTTAATATGTGACAAAACGGCTAAAAATCCGAATCCAGCAAATTCAACAGCTAAAACTTGCCGAGATCATGTAGAAGTCAATCACAGATGTCCCTTCCCTTCAATGGAGGATCCTTCTTTCCTATGATTTTTTCAGTTTAGACTTTTTAGTAAATATCAGACATTTGTGGAAATGAGTTTATTTGAATTTTTAAAAAGTAAAAACTGAAATGTTTTAGCTCAAAAAAAACTTGAATTGTGAAAAAAAAAAAAAAACTCGAACATTGATAAATCTCTTGCATATTGTAGACTTGTTAGGGCCCTGAGTGGGTTTCAGCTTACCTCTCACTACTATTTATGCTATATGTTACCACAACCGTTCCCAATTCCACTGAGGAGCTCTAGTGGTTAGTGGTTTTTCTGCCATGGAAGGTATAATGGTAGGTCAGGCCTGAGGATAACAGTGCAGGTCGTTTGGAAAGTATTATACTACAGTGTTAAAGAGACGTTATACTGACTAACTGTTACAGGGCTTTTCTCATAAAGTAAAACAAGGGAACTTCACTGAGCGTAAATGTTTTTTTTTTTTTTTTCAAAGTTAATTCTCAGTAAAGCCAAGCAAGTCCTCTGCCATTTCATGGCTGGGTGAAACATACAAGGCTTGTATGTATCCAGAGTTACATTCTTATTTTTTTTTTTTTCTATAGCGCCTAGGCTTGCTAAACTACTATGCCATTGCTAGATGTTAATTACCCTAGCAACCAGACAGTAGATGAGTAGGAGTGGGCCTAAATATATAGTTAAGTAATTGCAAAACAAACATACTGGATTTATTTTATGTTCAGTTAATTGTTAGCAGATAATTAGTCTGATGATCTATATTACGGAAAGATCTGTTATTCAGAATGCTGGGATCTAGGGTTTTCTGGATAACAGATCCTACACCAGTACTTATGCCACATTTTTAAAATTCAGTAGTAAAGTGAAACTTCCATATCATACATTCCATACCAAACATAAGCTAAACATGGAACCAAACGGAAATCCCAAAATGTGCAATAATGGGTTAAGTGTGTAAGTTTAGTTGTTTTCAAACAGATGCAGTAGAAGTGATGACATATCTCAATTGCTTATAACTTTTTATTTATTTATTTTTTATGATTAAGGTTTACTTTTTCTCCCTCTGGTATGCACCACTAGCAGCTCAGTAAGCTACAATTTGATACTGGGAGGGGGCGATATTAAAATTTGAGATTAAATTAAATCCAAATCAGATTTTGGATTTATATGATGGTTCTTAAAATAATAACTCCGAATCATGGATTGAATGCATTCTTATTCCTCCCTGGTCTGGTAGAGCTTAATTTATATCAGCCTCAAAAAATGTTTTGAAAGTAAAAAAACATTTGGATTTGGTTTTAAATTCAGAACTGCAGAATAAGTTGGCGCTTTATAAATATAATATAAATAATCTGCAGCGCTGATATTTTAAAGCAGCTTAATCAACTAGAGCGAAACCGCTGACATTTGGTAGATAAAAGCAATATAGACTGATGGAAGGCTGGCTGGATAGATATATAGATGGCTGGATAGATGAGGGTCTATTATCCAGAGACCCATTATTAAGAAAGCTCTGAAATACAGAAGTGGCATTTCCCATAGTGTTCTGTATAAACAAACAATGCTTTATTTTTTCAGTACTCGATATTAACTAAGCTAGCTTACAGCTAAGTAAAACGATCCTATCAGGTTTTTAATGTTTAATTGATTTTTTTGTAGCATACATGTGTGGTGCTTTATATTAGGTACAGATCCTGTATTGTTATACAGCATAATAGCTTTCATTACTATATATATGTGTATATGCCTCTATTTATATAAAATAAACATGTATATGTATATATATATATATATATATATATATATATATATATATATATATATATATATATAAAATACTCTTTTTTTTTCCCTTCAATATATTGCTCAGTGTATTATTAGAATGTGCTATAATGGAATTCTTCTCTTGTAGCAGCCTAGTGTGTGTGGGTTGCTGGAACCGCTCTATACCATGTATGTATGGAATGTATTAAGGCAGTAATTTTCTGGATTGGTAAAAGGAGCATTCTGTGTTGTGCCGGGAAATGGGTGCATCATTTGTGTACTTCGAACACTTGAGAGCTATTTTTGATAAATGATTGCAGGCAGCATCCATCAAAGCTAATGTACCCTCCATCTTCAGCAGTCTCACTGGATTGGCCCTGGTAATTACTATATGGATCTACCCTTGTCATTTTTTACACCTATCATCTTTTAAACCCCAGCGTTTTTTTATTTTTTTTGTTAAGCTTTCTTGAGTGCATCATTCTGCAATATCACGCTTTTACCTCCAGCTTTTATTTTCTTGTATTTACTCTTCTATAGCAAAAACAAGAATATATTTAGATATATAACAATTTTTTTCCCAAGATGATGCTGTTGTTATTCACCAGCTGCTAGAAATTACTATAATAGGAGAGTTTAGCCAGGTTCTTTTTAAATTAAAATCAACCAATCATTTGACAATGTTTGAATTTATTTAACTGATAACAAAAGGTTTAAATCTGGGTTGGGGAGTGCTGTTCTATGAGGCACCCCCAATAACTCTGGTCACTAACCTGTGGTTGCTGGCCAGGGCACGTCCTCTGCTCTGCCTATGCACATCGTCTAAACCCGAACCCTAAAGACCCTTTATCCACCAAATCCCAGATCCTGAGCATTCCAGATAATAGATCCCATAACTGTATCTTTTTCCAAATGGCTCATAAACCAGCACAGGAATTCCAAGCAACAGTGTAGAATGTTTAACAATTAGAATGGAAGCGATAAGTTGGCCATGCATGGGTTCATAACACCAACTGGATTTGAACATCTTTATTGACAACTGTCCTATTGACAGTCCAGGGACAGTCACAACTGTAGACTTATATAAAAAGATGTATTAGAACATGGGCAGTGTAGGCCTAGCCTGAGTGTCAGAGCTTCAGTTATTGCAGGGAAGTTGCTTGGTACCTCGAACAAAATGCATTATCATATGAAAATATGCTGCTTTTTTAAATAAACCATTTAACAATTTCTGAATTGTCATAGTTGCACGTCATTCTATTATACAATTTATGCATTTATCTACATATACAATCATGTAGAGTTGTTGAAAATAGCAATTTCTAAGATTGTTATATTGTGTACTTTTGGCCCCATCTTTGTAGTGCTGATGAAAAACATTGCAGTGGAGTTTCATCAATATTAACACAGAGCAGATATGGGCATTATGCCATAAATGCACCTCCTTTATATAGTGTCAACATGTTAGGTAGCTCATTATAGAGAAGTTCATCATTCCATTCACATCTGTCTCAGCCCGGTGGAGCTTACAGTCTAAGGCCCCTATCACATTCACAAGCCATGGGCTCTTTTATCAGAATCCAATACATGCACTGATATTTCCTGCATATTTTCCTTACTTAATATCAACAAAGGCATCCCAAGAAAACTATCAAACTGTAGGCAATACCAAGATTCTGCTTACATTCTAAGAACTCTCATATATGTACATTTTCTGGGTGACTGCCTCAGCATGTCATGCACATAATATTAGAATAAGTGCCTCTAGATGGAGCTTCAGCACTTCCAAACCTTTGCAAATATCCCGGTGTCTCTTTAACAGCAAATCATTGCTTTGCAAATGCTCTCAGCTTCCCTCTGTCAGTCTCCTGCTCTGACAGTTTGATTTTCTTTAATGTTTTGCTGGGATTAGTGATTTTTTTTTTTTTTTGCAGTTTCCTTAATTATTTGTATTTAAAAAAATATATTTTTGTATTTAAAGAAATATATTTTAATAGAAATGCAGATGTTTTTTTCTGCAGGAAGGAATAATTGTTCTTTTGTGTTTTGAAGCACTGGCATTATTAGGTAATATTTATTACATGCAGATACATTATATGGTCCTTAATTCACGTTTTTGGTTTAGCAGTAAATATGCCTTTAACCTGGTTTTGTTCAATCCCACATGGAACAATCCGCAATTTATTTATATAAAGATTAAGTTTTTAATTCCTTTGTATTATTTCATTTGTTTGAATTTGGGTTCCTTGGGTTGTAATGCCCAAAACATTTAGAAAACAATATGTTGACATGTCATTTGCTAGTATTTGCGTTTGGAGGATTTTGTGGAAAATTTTCAGTTTGCCCTTTGATAAATAGACTCTCTACTTGCATGCGAAAGGGTAAATATAACATGGATCAAACATGAGAATTCAGAAAAAGCAGTTCAGTCTGTTTTGTAATTAATAGAAGATTTGTTGAGTATTTATAATACATTGACACCTTTATCCAAGTCTATAGCGGTGTCAGTTCGTCAGAATAAATATGTGTGCTTTAAGTAGTTTCACGCTATTCTACCGTATGGAGTCGTTAGTGCTCATTGCTTCTCAGCAGCACTAACCGCCATCACTCATATGAGTCCTAAATCCCTTATATTAATTCAATACAGGGAGAACTGATTCAGACAATTGTTTTCCAAGCAGAAACCAAACTACAAACTGATTTTGTTAAATGTAAAACTGACTGTAAAATATTAAATTTATATTATAAATTCTTAAACATATATTATTCTGCACAACATTTCTTTATCCCATTCTAATATATAAACCAACTGTATATACATTTAGTTTGCTCCAAATGTTCAAATATTAAAAGCAGCAAACCAAAATTAACTATTAAAATACATATTTACAAATGTTTTTTCACCCTATAGCTTTTCAGTCAGAAGGAGGTTTTAGAAATAATTCCTGACTTTACCCTCACACACGTAGTTTGGCTGATTTTATAGTTTTTATGGAAGTTTTCTTCTTACACACATTTGTTGATGGGGAAATAACCAGGTAGCTTGCAGCCTCAGTTTGTTTTGTTTCTACTTGCCTTAAATATTCCTTTTGCAATTATTAACCCTTATTAATTCCCTGCTCAATTTATGCATCTCTTACAATGTGTTCTGCAGAACTGGAAGATGCTCCTGGTGGCCCAATATAATGTCAGGACCTAGAGCGCATTAATTGTTAATATAAAATGTCCTCATCTGACCCTGACACATTAAATTAGCAGTTATAAGTAACAAGTAAACAGGTTGATCCTGTTTCTAAAATAATGTATTTTCTAATTTCAAATATATATATATGTATATATAATATATTTGAAAATTATAAGTGTTCTTCAGACAAACACCTTTTAACATAAAAAATGGCTGTGTGAGGACTTTAATATATGTGAAGTTAACCATTAATGTGTTTACATTTTCACAAAAGATAGGAAGGAAATTAATACACATAATATCTGAAAAAGTCCTAAGTGGCATTACAGTGTATCTGTAATTTATCATAATATGTGTGACTTTGTATACATTTTTACCATGTATTATCCAATTATGATTGTGTTTGGCATAAGGCGTTTGTTCCAGCAGGACCTCCCAGTTCTGTAGCTGAACAGAAAAGCATAGTAGAGTTTGGTATGGTATTTGCTTACAAGACAAGTTTTTTAGAGACAAACCTTAATTTTAACCTAGTGTCCCTGTAGGAATAGATTTAACTCATTCGGAGTCAGTCACTGGTGATCTCTTGAGAACAACCTTTGCCAGCAAGCCACACATCCTTTTCATCAATCACCACTGTGTTTCACATATGTGCTTGGCAAATACTATTTTCTGACAGTCGCCATTCACAGCGCTGTACTGGTCTAATGGAAATAAAAAGAAAACTCTGATTTCCTAAGCCAGCACTTCAGTTTTGCTGTTACCCCTTTGAAGGCACTAAACGGCTTTGTTAGCCTGGGTGTGTATTTATGTACATGCCTCCCTGTAAAATTCTAATGTGTAGCATGAAAAGGTTCAGCCAATTAACCCCTGCTGCTCTTTGTTAACAGAACAATATTTGTCTATGGCTGTTTAATAATTATAGCTAATTTTTTCCTCCACTCAATATTCATTTCAAAGAGAAAACTATACTACATTAATTGAGCCTGTTGCTTTGATTGAGGTAATATTGTACATAACTATAGCCACAGGCTTAATATATGTTAATATTGATGTTATTGTACAGGTTTGGAATTCATTATCTGAAAACCCATTGCCCAGAAATTACAGGAAGGCCATCTCCCATAGACTCCATTTTAATCAAATAAATCATGTTTTTAAGCATTACCTTTTTTTAGTAATAATAAAACAGTGCCTTCTACTTAATCCCAACTGATATATAGTTAATCCTTATTAAAAGCAAAAATAACTCTGTTGGATTTAATTAACGTTTAAATGATTTTTAATTAGATTTAAAGGTATGGTAAAGACCCTTTATGCAGAAAACCCCTGGTCCAGAGCATTCTGGATAACCGGTTCCTATACTGATATATGGTAAAATGCTTAGCATTCAAGTAAAAGTGTGCTCAAGTAAAGAAGCATAATTGCATTTTTATGGAATTTATATGAAAACTAACAAACACTATTACATTGGATCCCACCAGACTGAGGATATAAAACATGTAATTTACATTTTTTAAAAAAAAATAAATGTATCAAATACTCGTTTAAAAAAGAACTTTATTTCTGTCTCCTTGTCTAACCAGTAGGACACCTAAATTGCGATAACTTTGAGGGTACTATAAGATACTTTGCTTTTTTACATCAAAACAAGTCATGGCTAACCAGATGTTGGTGTAGAAACATTTGTTTTCATTCTGCTTGAAAACGATGTCTAATCATATGCAAAGTTTGGGAAAATGTATTTGTATTGGCAACGTTACAGTCAGCACGAGGGAATTTATTTCCTAGCATTCTGTCACTCTTTGACATTCTTTCTGGCAAGTTTACAGCAGCCATGTCTCTCTTTATGGCCACTAGATTTGCTCTTCATGCCTCATGAAGATCATTTACCCTTTATTTGGAACTAATTATTTACATTTTAGAATATATTTTATATATATATTTCTGGAAAGGTCTTTGATAACCGTGTTTTAGAGAAGTGGCTAGATAGAACACTTTTACCTGAAAATCATCTTATTGAGTTTATAAAATATTCAGTGTAAATGAGCAAAAATCACATCCAAATTTCAAAAAGTGGGAATTATTAGTTGACAGTAACCTAAATGTATTCCCTTGAAAATTTCAACGTTCTGATTGATGTTAACATTTATTTCCTTTGAGTATAATTCAGTAAAAATGCCGATAATGGAATTGCTGTAAACAAGGTAACAAAACAGGGATACAGAGCTAAAGCTTTTCTTGATATGCTTGCAATGAAAACAGATAGTTCTTTACACCAAGACACTAACCTTTTTTTTTTCTTTTTTAAAGCCACAGGCTCTGATATTCACACAGTTTAATAGAATATATCTCTTACTGTGCATTGAGGTCAGATCATGCATCCATACTTTATATGTTGTGGCTGAACTGATCACGGTATAACTGGAATTTATTGACACTTCAATATTTAAACAAAGATGTTAGATACTAGATATTAGATACTAGATTTATTTGTAAAATCCATGAAAAGAATTGTAGTGTGGTTTTCTTGACACCTGGTTAGATCTTATTTTAAACAAAAACATTAATGGGGAGCTTAGCACAATCTTTTTGCATATTTGTGCAAACATTTCATAAAGGAAAGATAAACTCTCAAAGCAAGTGAATGTAAAATTGCTCAGGGCGCACTTTTGAAATGTACAGTAATATATGTTTTCTAGTAAATACAACAGCTCCACCTGCTGTTCACTTTTTCCACGTTGACAGAAAATTAAGTTATTGAGAAGAGTAGGATCTTCTGATATTCCTCTGCTTAGAACTGACCAGACTCATGTAAGGTGGCTCTTTTCTACTTACTAATTAGATTTTCAGAGCAAACATCATATAAGATCTCTCATGAACGTAAATTTCTGCCAAACTTGTCCGGTTGCCCAAAATGAACTTCAGGTAGCGATGTTTCAGATTCATTATATCGAAACATAGAAAAAATAATGGAATAATTGAAAAAGTAGTTAGAAGAGGGCTCCGAGCAATTTCAAATTATTTTGTTTTTTTAACATCTTGCTTCATTTATTTGCAGAATAGGTAGTGACCTGAATTCCCGCTGTAAGAATCTTTTCAGGGCAGTCTGTAAGTGTTTGGAGTTTGCTTTTAGAGAGTTGCCGAGGATTAGGGGTTTTGCCTGAGCTTTTCTATATTGAGTTATTGAGACCAACATTGCTCTCTTTGGCCTTCTACCTGGATAGCTGATGGCCTCAATGAGTGAGTCAAAACAAAAGCCTTTCATAACCTGTTAATGTTTAGTTAGTAGGAATCAACAGACCTTTACGAATTTGCTGAAGTTGAATATGTGTACACATGGGATAGACCAACAGTGATCCTATGGACGTGGATTGGGAAGTGCCACTTCAGGGGCTGGGCACTGAGTGCAGTGAGGCTGATAACCTAATTGTCTGACCGTATCCTTGCATGCATTCTAAAGGCAGCAGTTGATTGCACATATAATGTGAGTTACTTTGCTAGAATGTATTCTTGTGTCTGCAGTAGCAACTCAGGATCAGAAAAGCTATATTTCCATAACCCTTTGCTGAATATACCTTCTAACCCCAACAGTCAGTCAGTCTGTTCTACTTTGAGCTTTCTGTTTGGAAATTTAGGGTATTTGTTCTGAATTTGCTTTTCTTTATTGTCAGTTTCTGCTGGGAACTAGTACTCCTTCTCAATATATTATTTTCTGCCGTTATGGGAATGAGCTGCACTCTTTCATACGGCATCTTGCATTTGCCAAAATGTATTTATTGTTTTAGTAGTTTTGGTTGCTAGTATATATAAATATGCATTGTCATGGGGAACATTGGCAGCTTGGCTGGCTACACTGTACTGAATAATGACCCCCATAATCATTCATTTATATAGCGCCAGCAAGTTACATACCGGTAGTTCTTTCTATACAGTATTTAATTAGGTCTCACTGGTTTCGCCAAAATATGCCTCTACCTAGTGCTGCAAATCCTTCATGCCATGTGTTTTTGTGTGAGATGATGCCCTTGTACTACACCCTAGTGAGAAGATGCTTTACACTTTCCGTTAATGAGAAAACAGGTAATTAACGGTGAATTAACCAGTCTGCATATTTTGTCACAAAATCACTTATGAGGGTTCTTTTGTTTTGTGCAAAATAAACTGTGGCCCTACATTGGATAGGTCCCCTACCACCTACTTTAAATAAATGGATAAAGTTGATAAACTCCCAACAGGAACTCTACAGGTTGACCTATTTAGTCAGAGGATGCCCACTAAAGTTTAAGAAGATTTGGAACCCATGGCTGGAGTCTCCAGCAACTGCTGTCTAAAACACCACGATACACTCTCCATTCCCTACCCCCCCCCCCCTTCCTTCCCTCTTTCTATCATACCCCTTGTTTATAACAAAACCAATTAAAGTTGACTATTTAAAAAAAAAAAAAAAAAAAAAAAGGCACTATGGCTTCTTCTTTGCTGCCGGAGCAAAATAGCTCTTTTCTCTGTTAGATCCCAAAGCAATAAGAGGGAACCCTGCACTCTATAATCCAATTTAGTTGGCCTCTCTTGTTGACAGACCACTTCCCATTTTGAGACCACAGACTTTGCAGCAAATAATGCAGTGTGGGCTCCATGGCAAGATAACACAGCATATTTTTGTATCTGTATATGATGGAGTGGAATCAAAGTTTATATGAATATATTCAGTAGGTAAGGCAGAATAAAAATAAAAATTATTTGTTGAAAATAGTTTAGATACCCAACCTTGCCACTTCTTAAACAATACTTTCCCCAGTGATACCAAAAATTCCTGTGGTGTTTAAAATTGGACCATTACACTGTGTGCAATTGGGTTATATATACTGATACAAAAAGAATAAGCAATAACTGGACCTTAGAATGCTTCCTCTACTCTTCACTTTTACTGCATATACTATTGCATGGGAAGAAGTTTGTAGCTGCAGATTGTAAATGTAAGATACCTATAAAGTGGCCAGAGACTTGTGCACTCTCCTAGGGACCCTAATACTGAATGGGTTAAATAGGCCAGAACAGGCCTGCCCTCACCAAATTCCGTTGTTACTATAGTGGAGGTTAGATTTCTACATGAGGATATTAAATAACAGGTATTTGTGGAAACAATTAGTGACGGTCTCCAAGGGAGAAAAGAAATGTCCCTTTCACTTCAAATAGCAGGATTAGACGCAGAAAGGCCCGTGTGCAAAGCATTTTGCCCTGGATAATGCAATTGTATTGAGCATTTTTAGGAGTCAGTTCTAGATCACTGGGAACGCTCAGCCCTTTTACACCGCTCTCGACTCTTGCAAACTGAGTTTCCTTTTAGGCATTTTGGCATTTTTTACAGATGAGCTGAAAGGGAAATTCATCAGGCATGAAAAATCACTTTTTTCCCATGTGTATAGCAGCATCTGCCACACTGATATAGGGGCTGCATAATGAATCCATAAGAATCCATACATTGTGTGTGCAAGCAGGAAGCCCTGGCTCATCTCATCTGCTTAACTCTATAGTGCCCATGGGGTAGGCTTGCTGGCCTTCCCCACCTCTTGGCAATACCAAACCTAATCAGCTGTTTGTGTGTGTGTATGGTAATTCTGTGTAATGTCTAATAAGCCGCATTTACTTCATTCCACAGAAACAAGGAGATATATGGACTAGAAACAAAGGTTTTATTGTGAAATGGCACGTATAGAAATTGGAAACCGTACATTTCAAAAGGATAGCAATAGTTGCTTGAATTTGGTGGCTATTTTTTGCTTGTAACACATTTATGGGTGCTATGCTGTTTGTTTTCAGCAGAAATGGTGAGAACTTTATAAACAGCACAGGATTTCTGCAGGAAGCACTTACACAACTTGAATTGCTTATGGGACTGTTCAGCTAGGAAGGCCTTTGATGGGTTATTGTTATGCTTACTAATTTATTGGTTTGCTTTTTAACTTCATTTTGGGAAGACTGTGTACTGCAGGATAGTTTTAGTAAGGCTGGTGCTTGCTCAACGCTAAGAATTGTATTTATTATCTTTTTATGTAAGGTAATAATAAATAATGTGTAGCCTTCTTTTAAGCATAACACAACCTTACTCTAAGTAACTGTAAATTATATCCTTATAAACGGTGCTTAGTGATATCATTTCTGTCACATGACTCGCTAAAACTTGTATACCATCTTGTATGCCAAACTTCCCTTCTTTATTTTTTCAACTTTTTGTATACCTTTCAATATTATATTTTTGTGAAAAATATATTTACATGCAGCATAGACATCATAAGAATTATTGCATGAATTTGCACCCAATATTTATGTTATGCTCTCAATATATCTTGTGTCTTGCCAACTTAATAGCTCAGCAATATGTTGGTGAATGCCATATTTAAAGATACTTTTATGGTAATTTTTTTAAATAAATACAATGAAACAGATGTTACTTCTGTCATATTTATGTGACGCAGTTGAATGCATTAGATCATATATGTCAAACACAAGGCCCGGGGGCCAAATCCGGCCCACCTGGCTGTTTTATGTGGCCCTTGGTGAGTGTGTCTGACCATCCAGCCTGATCAATTTCCATTTTCCTCACATAGTAACTAAGACTAAGGGGTATATTTATCATGCTGTGTAAAGAGTGGAGCGAAGCATTACCAGTAATGTTGCCCAAGGCATCCAATCAGTAATCAGATTTCAACATTAGCAAAGTATCTATTGGCTGCTATGAGCAACAACACTGGTAGTGTCTTAGTCCACTTTTTACACATTTTGATAAATATACCCCTTAGTATCTTACTAAGTATATTAATAAAAAATTTGGCCCGCGGCTTAGCCTGTGTTTTAGATTTTGGCCCCCGTATGTGATTGAGTTTGACACCCCTGCATTAGATCATGGGTATGCGGATTGTAAGTGTAAGTATATTTAAATGGCCACATTGTATTTGGCAGTGCTATACAATAGAAGGGGCTATTCGTCAAACATACTGATTATAAACAAGTACAGATGGATACAGGGGGTTAACTACGCAAAATATATTTGATTACTCTTGTTTTTTATTCTTGTTTGTATAATTTATACTAGGGGCAATGGCAATTCCTAATGTGCTCATCTTGACACAGTCACAGGTGGAACACAACATGCAACATTCTGACTTGCTTTTAAAGGGAAAAAAATCTCCCTTTTTGAACTCCTTCATTGGGCTTACGTAGGTGCATAAACATTTGAAACCGACAAAAGGAGAAGGAAAGCTTTAATCACTGCAGGGGATGCCAAATGTTTAATTTCTTTGCGTAAACATAATTGCTTAGATTGAGAGCAAACCATGGTTGCCTGACTCTCGACTAATCCTTTACCCCTTTTTGGGTTACAGTCATTCATCCCCTCTCTTACCTTGTTTCATGTTGAAGTGATGGGTTCTGGGATTTGAAGTCTTGTGGTCCATCGTGGGTGGAGTACCAATTCTCTGAAAGCAGAGAGGCTTCAGGTCCCAGATCTAATTCAACACACATTGACAGAGAACCAAAACAAAATGTGGGTATGATTAACCTTTAACTTTAACCCACTCCGAACCCGCTTCCTCCTACTATTTATAGACCTGTGCCCACCCCGCAATGACGTCACAAAAGAGGGCTGTGCGCGCCAGTTATGCACCTATAAATTAGAGAGCCGGAAGTGTAAGGTTGCGGGTGGGGAGGGTGAGCAGAAGCGCTCGACCCGAACCCGCAACCCACGGTTAATGTGGCAAGGTCGACCAGGTCCTGTGGGTATCGGGCTGGCCCACACATCACTATGGTAGATGCTTATGGCAGCTTGCATTGGTAAAATGCACACAAAGTTGTATTTCCTGCTATATTTTGGGTGCTCACTGCTACTCTGGAATTCTAGGAAATTCTGCTAAATTTGGCATTACCCTTGCTTTCATAAATGTTTTTTAGGCATATAAGCACAGCTGTCTCCTTACCTTTGCTTCTTACTTTAAAATTATGCATTCAGTTTTGAGTTCTTGATTAAATATTTATAGCTGAAATTAGATGTTGTTTCAGTTTGATTTATTTGCTTTGTTTGCTTTATTTGACAAGCATTTGTCTCTGCTTGCAATTGGCCTAAGGAACCATTATGTCATTGGCAGGCTGGCCACAAGCTCCTTATTCCCCACAGGACTCCTATTATGTTTTATGATTACATTTATATGAAGCCAAAAAAGGAACTGTTTTATGTCATGGCGGCATGGTCAGTTAATCAGAGTTTTAAATTTCCATGGCAAGGACAAATTTCCAGGTTTTCCATTTAAACTGTAAGAAAATACAGATGTGGGACCTGTTATCCAGAATGCTTGGTAGATGATGGTTTTCCGAATAAGGGGTCTTTCTGTAATTTGCATCACCAAAGTAAAATCAATAAAACATTAAATAACCCAGTTGGATTGTTTTGCCTCCAGTAAGGATCAATTATATGAATATATCATTATTATATCATTTTAATGGAGTCTATAAGAGATTGCTTTCCCATAATTCAGAGCTGTCTGGATAATGGGTTTCTGGATAATTATATCATATAGCATAGCAATTCCCTTCTACTAAGCACAATATCTCTTGGATATTTGCATTTGTGGGGACTCTTTAAACAACACAATTGTTATATCTGCTGTAGAGAGAGTATGTTAGAGCTCACACCAGCTTGTACATCGGCTCGTTAATCTCTTTTCAGTTCAGTTCAGCAACATTTTACTACAAACATAGAAAAATAGTCAGAGATATACAATACTTCCACTTTCTAGGCATCTTATCCATTATAGTTTTACAAATATCTAAAACATCACTTAAAAGAAAACAAATTTTGACCCTAATTTTCCTTTTAGTTCCTCTCCTAGCCACTGCATTGTGACAAGGGTAGCCCCACATTTTGGGAATCTTTTGTTTCATTTGAACCCTATATAGCTCCGAGATTATATTTGCACTCAGAAGATTTCATAAGAGCATTATCTGTACTTTAGGAACCCCCGTAGTCATCTTTCACTGGCAACTGCCTGCTAAAAGCCTACTGTTAGACAGGTACTCTATACACTTACATGGACACACACACACATTTTTGCGTGTATAATGATTCTTGCTGTGTTCTGGAACCCAGCTGCAAAGGGGAGAGATTTTAAGACCCCCCCCTGTCCAGTGCCATGTTTTATCTACCATGCTATAACCATGTCTGTAGAACATACCTGCTTAATACATGGAATAAAGGTAGAAGTCACGCACTGGAAGGTTTTTGATGTGAGTGATATTCTTGAGAATTCTGATTCTAAAGTGGAAGCAATTGCCTCCTCTCTCATTATTGGGATCAGGTGCACTATTCCTTTTGGTTCCTGTCCACCATCTTTGATGTCCTTCTTTTATTTTTATTGTTTAAAAATTACCTGCGGTTCCTAAGCCAGAAGATTATACAGGATAATGCAACAATAAAGACAAAAGCTTTTAAGTACAGTTATCTATGTGTTCTTCCTTGTGTTGCTTATTAATGAACAATGAAATTGAAAAAAATATATATATTTGTTTGCAAAAAAAATTTGAAATGCCACAATTCATTAATTTTCTCAGCATTGTTGTCATTCATTGAAGGAGTGGGGGGGCAAATGGGATTTTTTTGGGATCTTTTACAGAATCCATTTTTTGCATGAGCTTTTCGACCTACAGGCACCATGTTTTGGCCAAACACCCTGTTACGTTGTAAACACAACAAAATGAGTTTTCCTTAACACCAAACATGAAATGAACAGTTACAGCCAAACGACTTCACGTTTGACTTGAATGTCAGAACACATAGTACGAGAAGAATTTTTTAACTACACCTTAAACAGAAGATCTGCAACAAACTCTGGTTCCACATTAATTTATTACTGGTATGAGATCCCTTTTCCAGAAACCTATTATCTAGAAAGCTCCCAATTACAGGAAGGCCATCTTCTATAAAGTGCATTTTAAGCAAATAATTCTTGTTTTATAAAAAGATTCCCCTTTTCTCTGTATTAATAAAACAGTACCTTGTACTTAATGGTAACTAAGCTGTGTGGATCCATATTGGTCGCAAAACAATCCTATTGGGTTTATTTCTTATTTAAATTATTTTTAGCAGACTTAATGCACAGTGATCCAAATAATAGAAAATGTGTTTCTTCTACATTTAGTTGAACCCTCATTTGCTTGGGGGGAAAGCTGGCTGTGTTAGACTTCACCATCTAACCTGAGGTACCTCCTGACCTTCATCTCAAAGGGCTGTCACATCCTTGTGGCACTCAGTGGGTTAAAGGGCTTCCATCTCTAACTATTATGGTGGATGCACTCACGGCCGCACAAATCATTATTCACCAAGCGAATAGACATTCTCCACATTGATGTGCAAGCTGGGGCTATAAACCCCACTCCAAAACATGCTCACTTTCCAGCATTTAGGGAGTCTGAATGGACCTCTACCTGTTCATTTATATGTACCACGTTTTACTTTTGTGGTGATATTTTAGTTATCATAATTATGTTTTGTTGTTGTTTGTGAAATGCAACATGTAGCAAAAATTGCAGTCCTTTGGAAAGATCACTAAAATATTGGGGCTGCAGTTTATCTGGGGCCCCTCAGTCATTTTAATTCTCTCAGAGACCCTCTTGTTTGCCAGTGTTTTTTGTTACAGTCCATATATGTTGCCTTCGTTGCTTGGTAACTCTTTATCATGTGGCAGAATCTCTTTGTACGAGGAGACCTTTGTCGTCATGTTCAACCAGTGCACCTTTCCCTTTATTTATTTTTACCCCTTTTATGTTTAAAGCTTTGTTTAAATCACTTGTTATCATGAACCACCAACGGTTTTCCGAACTTTTGTGATAGGGATAATCATGCTGGTAATTCAACGATCAGCCTTCTCCATTCATTAAGATGGATATAAATGTTTATTTCCCATAATTTGCTCAAGATTCTGCCTTTTCTATTATTACTATTGCACCACAACTATGTTGAAAGTCTTAGCTGATGCTTAATAGATTAAATAGTTTCTTTACTGTTATAAATTTTTTTAAAGTCAAAGTTTTGACGTTTAAGGAGCCTATGGGAAACCTTTTAAATGCCTCAGAGAGCCACATATGCCCCATGATTTTTACGATGGATAGTCTAGAGCTGTACTGTATGGGACCTGTTACCCAGCATGCTCGGGACCTGTGGTTTTCCAAATAAGGAGTCTTTCCATATTTTAAATCATTCAAATATTAAATAAAACCAGTAGGATTGTTTTGCCTTCAATAAGAATTAATTATATGTTAGTTGGGATCAAATACAAGGTAATGTTTTATCATTACAAAGAAAAAGGAAAATATTTTTGAAAATGTGAATTATTTGATTAAAATGGAGTCTATGGGAGACGGCTTTTCTGTAATTCGGAGCTTTCTGAATAATGGGTTTCCAGATAACAGACCCTATACCTGTACTATGTCCTTATTTTTGCATTGTGTATTCCATACTAAGTTAAGTGGAAATTTAGTGATGATATTTACTTTCTTGCGCCTAATTTTATTTTAAAATGGCACTGAACCACCTCAAATCTTACAGAAACCGTTTATACTGTCACAATTAGTTGTGTGTGTTCGTTTGCCAGAACCTATTAAAATATCCTATGCAATTGTATGTTGATTTCTTGGGATTGCAAATAATAATAATTGCACTGTATAATGAAAAGTAGAAAGGCTTTGTGTGGTGGCTGCACAGGCCTTCAGTTGGACAGTAGATCCTGAAAATCAATATTTTGACATTATTCTGCAAGTATAACAACTAAAATTACCTTTAGCCTAATGGGGGGAAAAAAGCACATGGCCTATAAGAGTATCCCACAGAAGTGCGTAAATAAAGATAAAAAAATTAGAAAAGATTTGTAAGGCTAAGTGTAAAATTAGTTTGCTGCTTTTTGCGTCCTTTGTTCATAAATCATGAAGCTCAGCCGGCAAACATTTGGAAACGTATAGAAAGTAATGGCTGTCCAGTGGGTGGGGATATTACATGTATAGCCAAGTTAGGAAGAAAGTGAAATTAAGCTGAATAATTGTTCATTCATGTGGGTCAGTCTAGCTTGTTCCCTCATGGCTCAGATTACATTGCCTTAGGTCCTATAGTTGGTTGGCTATCTCTACATCTTAATGAGGCTCTGGGAATTTCTGCTTTCTTACAAAGTTTGCTTTGTGCTTTGCTCATATCCCTCCCTCCTCTTCTTGTTTGCAGGATGCTTCATCTGCTGACATTCGGAAAGCCTATCGCAAACTGTCTTTAACGTTGCACCCCGACAAGAACAAGGAGGAAAACGCAGAAACTCAGTTCAGACAAGTATGTGACCGCTAAACAAGAGCGAGAGAAAAAATCTGCTCCTTTGTAACGTTCAGATTTTTTTTTTCCTTCTCACTGTGTGCCCAGAGTTTATATGGGAATCTGCTTCACAGATTGATGCGGATATTCACAATCCTTTGGGGTTAAAGCTTTACATTTGATTACTTGGAAGCTCTGCTTGAAGTCACTTCCGACTTGATTAAATTTTTAATGCACAGATACCGAGCAAGCTTTCAGGAAGCATTTTAAGATTTGCTGTCTTTAAAGCAGTGGCAAAAAAAAAACATTTGTAACTCACTAACCAAATGGTTTTGTTTTAGTTGGTTGCCATCTACGAAGTATTAAAGGATGAAGAGAGGAGACAGCGGTACGTTTTATTTCTCAATCATTTTTCTGTGTCCCTGTGTAGTTTGAGAAGCTTTTTAACATAATTTTAATTCAGATATGAGTTTTTGTATTTTGAAACCACCGTGACACAAGTTTGGTTTATTATATTGTTATTCTGAGGCTTATCAAACACTTTTAGTGATTAGATCATATATGTTAAGTTTGACAAAGCTTGTGTATTTTGGTCTTTAAAATGCTGATAAATCTACATCTCATAAACAGAATGTCATTTGTGAAATCAGATACTTTGTTCAGCTTTACATTTATGTGTGCACTTTATCCAACACAGCATTCGATGATTAATGTGAAATTGTAATGAAAAAAAAATATTTCAATGGTACTACAACTAATTACTGATTATTTGGTGGGTTAAAAACATGTATCTTGTAAGGGAGCTCTAAAGTAGTGATACAGTACAGAGACTGAAGCTTAGGGGCAGATCTATGTGTGAAATTCACTCACTACAGAAAAACTTTTTTAGAAGCGTATTTATCAAATGGCGAACTCTAACTTTCACCCATCGACAAATACGCTTCTAAAAATCCCACAGGATTGAATAGAGAGTAAGTGAATTTTTTGTAGTGAGCTCTAATTTATATCAAATATATATCTGCCCCTTAGTGTTGAAAACCATATGAAGCCTTTACATCTCATGTGTCCATCAAAGCTTATTTGTAAGAAATATCTAATGGGCAGCAAATTGCAAAATATTAGACATTTCATAGCCTCTCAGCGATAGCATTATTCTTTGTTTTTGTAACAATTTATTATCTGTTTATTGAAAATCCTTTGAGACCATGTGATTGGTTAACAAAACTGTAAGTCAGTTAAAACCACATTCAGAATACAACTTACTCTTATGTTGGAACGTTGAGGTTTTGTTGGATGAATTTTGGTCTTCCTTGCTATTTTAATATATCTTAAGCTTATTACAGGTATGGGACCTGTTATCCAGAATGCTTAGGACCTGGAGTTTTCGGGATAAGGTTTTTTTCCCATAATTTGGATCTCCATACCATAAGTGTACTAAAAAAAATAATTTTTAGACATTAAATAAACCCAATAGAGTCCAATTTTGCTTCCAATAAGGATTCATTATATCTTAGTTAGGATCAAGTGCAAGGTACTGTTTTATTGTTACAGAGAAAATCATCAAAAAAATGTGACTTATTTGATTAAAATAAAGTCTATGGGAGATGGCCTCTGGATAATGGGTTTCCAGATAATGGATCCCATACATGCACCTGGTTTATATTTAGCAAAAATAATTCTTAAAAAATAATTCCACCACATTTATAGAATTAGGGGTTTAATATGTAATCTGGCGGTCAAGTTTCCCACGTAATTTTTTTTTTATAAGCTAACAAAATATCAACAAAGTGTGATTTTCTTGCCAGACGACAAATGAGGTTGATGCTTATTCTGATATCAAAAGTGTTTGTGCATTTTAAACAAATCCTGCAAGTTTAGGCTTTTCCCTTCTCTACAAAATTCTGGCAAAACCTGCTAATAGGAATAACTGCTGGCAAGAAGACTGTGTGCAATCTCCAAATATCTGCAATGTATTTGAAAGCTTGGGAAAACCTCTTATTGCATGTGTGAGAAATGTGGCTGGAACAGCTAAGGCACAAACATACATACTGTATATGAACCCCTCCTTCTGCTCCTTAAGCCCTCGGGACATTAAAGACAAGACAGAAGTGAAATTTCTCCAAAAGTTAAAATATACATTTCCTTGGGTTTATTTTTGTATGCTACTACAGCCACCTTTTCTGAGCTTATTTAAAACAGTTGGTTTCTGGCCTTGTGCCTTGATTTTGCTTCAGGCAAGTGGTAATCCCTCATAAATGCTTAATCTTTTGGGCCTTTTCGGTAATTGAGATAAAATAAATATATAAATATCTGTACGGTTCCTGGTAGGGCTTCGGTTGTTCACATTTGTTGGAAACATGGATTTATAAACATTACAAACAAGATAGTTATGTTATAAGATTATATATTTTTAAATTTGTCTATAAATACATATAAAATGTATTTGTGTGTTCATGAGAGGGAACTAAAAACCTTACTAATTTTATTTATTTAAGATTTGAAAGGACTGGACTTTGGAAACAATAAAATGCTCTGTATTGCTTTTCTTGCTGAGTATAATAAGGGTGCTGATATCCCCCAGCAGGGCTTTGTCCAGGGGCTATTGTACACTTAATCCAAACAAGCATTGTGCCATCTTGCATAATATAACCGCAGGATGCATTGGGAAGATATTTTACTATGTCAGAGCAAGCAATATGGCAGCTTTCACAGATTAATTATTTGCAGATAAGGGCCTCTGGGCTGCGTAGATTCCATATGCCTAGAAACACAAGATGAAAGTGGCCCCATTTATAAAGTATATTTTGCTGTATTTAACTTATTCCATATTCTCTAAGCTCAAAAACTATATAAAGATGGCTGACAACTGGAAGGTTTAAAAGACACTTGGCATGCATTTGTGGCTCTAAATTGTGAGTTTATAGTAAAGTATTATGTTTTATAGCGTTATGTTTCATTTAAATAAATGTTAAAGCTTTCTATTAAGGTTTATTGATAGGAATTCATGGAATGTGCCCATTACCAAACAAGTGGAGCAGAAAGAAAAGCCATCAATAGGGGCCTGGCTGTGCTGCAATCTACTGCACGTATTATTCTTGCCAAGAAATTGCAGTACCAACCAATGCTAGTGGCACCACAACACACATTTATTGCCAAGCTATTAATCCTGCTTGCCTTGATTAACGATGACAGAAGTGGGTTTATAATTCATGGCATTTTATTCTCTACTTTGTGTTTTGGTTACACTTAAAAGATGTTCTCCTACATAGATTAAGCAGGACAGTTATATGTATGGGCAAGTACTTTAAGGCCCTGTCTAGTGCCATATTCACACTGACAATTGAGACATCATGGACATCATACTTGCAATGTAGACTTTAAATGACCCAGACCTATTTACAGGATCTTTGTACTGAATGTAGCTTAATTTGACTGCAATTGCTGGTTTGTGAGGTATCTGTAAGGCAATTCTGGGCATTTTATCATCCAGGCATTTAATATCACTCTGATTGGGCAAGATAACACTTGTTGTTGCTCCTTATTGCTTTCAGTAGCCATCACCTGACAAATGACCGTATGTTTGCATTAGGAAATAATATAGAATGACTATGAGCCTTTTGTCACCCACCTAAGAAGATATTTAATTCTTGAGCTGTAAAATACCTGTAACTGAGCTGGGTGCCAGTATCCTGAAACAAAGCCAATTACATTTAATTTATTTTACTATACAGGTATTGAACCTGTTATCCAGAATGCTTGGGACCTTGGGTTTTCCGGATAAGGGGTAATTTGGATCTCCATATCTTACGTTTTACTAAAAGGACATTTATACAATAAACCTAATAGGATTGCTTCGAATAAGGATTAATTTTAATTGGGATCAAGTACAAGGTACTTAATTCAGAGCTTTCTGGCTAATGGGCTTCCGCATAACAGATCCCATACCTGTGCTAGCATGAAATATACTGTTAATTCAAATAAAGTCGTCTCAACCTCATGGGGCCAAAAACGCATCAGATATCTTTTGAGTCGGTCTGGCATCACTGGTCATTTAGACAAACTGTACAGTAAATGGAGGCTTGGCATCCATTGACATTGCAGGTCTAGCAAAGCTGTCAGAAGGTTTCTGGGAACATTAGTTGTCCAACAGCTTTTGTGCACAAGGGTTCCTATCCCTGCTCTGAACAATGGCAGCTGACTTGGCACGGATCCGTAACCTGCAGCACGTTCAGCCAAAACACAATCCATGATCAAGTTGTACATGTACCTTTTACTTCTGACATGAATGGCTAATGGGAGACATTATGTTTTAATCTAGGTGACGTAAGCCAGACACTTATCTTTATTGTGTTTTCTATACAAAAGTATTTAATGACATTATGTACGGCAACCCATTATCCAGAAAACTCCAAAGTCCGGAATGACCATCTTCCACTATAAGAAAAGAATTCTAATTTTCAAATCCTATTGGGTTTATTTAATGTTTCAATTATTTTTTAGCAGAATTAAGGTATGGTGATTCAAATTATGGAAACATCCCCTATCCAGAAAACCCCAAGTCCTAAGCATTCCAGATAACAAATCCTGTGTCTATAATACAAATTTGTGGCATATAAATTCAAATATAAAAGCAGATAATTACTGAAAGAGGTCTCTATGCTTGTGTCTCCTGTAGCACTTAATTTCCTGGGAGTTGACTTTTTTTTCTCTTTTGTTATAAATAAACAGCTGCCCAAAATTCCTTCCCACTCACATGGATGGTTATGGAGTTGCTACTCACTTGCTAAGGGGAAATGCAGTCATCCTTTTACTAGCACATCTAAATGGGTCTGGCCTGGCGGCTCCGGCATCTGTGCCACTGTAATTCATTTCTTTTAAATAACTATAAGTCTGAACACCAGGAATTTGGGAAGTTTTGAAGTGTTACTCATCCAAAAACATCTTTTTTTTTTTTTTTTTTTTTTTTGCATAATGAATGAAAGGCAATATAATTGTAAGCTAAGTTCCACTATACATTATACTTTACAATGGGTTTTGTAAATGTAATTGCTATTAAAAGCACTATTTGTTCTCTAGTTCTGACTTTTTAAAACAATATAGCTGCTTCAGTCCTTTTGCCGGGCAGTTAATCAGCTGCATTTTAATGTTTCAAGAGTCATGCATGGCAGAGAATATAAATAGCCGGACAGATACTTCTTTCAATAACAGTGACATTTACAAATAACTTATAAATTAGTATATGTATTAGCAATTTGCTTAGAATGATATTTTCTTCTACCCCCCAGTGTGGGGGTAGAAGGTATTTTTACAGATCATACGGCAAAAACTAAAAGAAGAGATTTGATGCTTTAATGGAGTATATAGGCATTAAAAAATATATATTTGAATTTTATGTGTGCAAGACTACAGATATCTATCAGTGTGTGTGTATATATATATATATATATATATATATATATATATATATATATATATATAATATTATATAATGTGTGTGTTTCAGTTTTTTTTTTTTTACTTTTCTGTGCCTATGTACTAAAAGTGGGCTATAATGGAAGTGATCTTCTTTTGAAACGGACAGTTGCATGAGCCATGATGTTCATTGATAGTAAAATCAATAGGGAATTGATTCTAAGGATTAATCCTTGGAGACCGTTGCTCAGAGCAGCAGACATTGTTAAGTAAAGTGCTCTTTTAAGCGTCTAGTGCATTAAATGTATACTGCCTTCACCCTCATGCTGCCAAGTATCTGCTGAAATGTTTTTTTTCCCCCAAGTCATTGTGCTGTCGGCCTTACAGCATCTAAGCAGTTAAAATAGTGTACTCCTAAGAAACTATTGTTTGTTCTGCCTTTTCCCCATTTTCATGTTTATTTTATCACTGGTAATTACATTTCCTCATCTACCCATAAATTCATTTAAAATTTAAATACATAAATATCAGTCAATTTTTTTTCTTCCCCCAAACAACACTAGGTATCAATTTAATAATAAGTATGGAAGTAGCAACTGCATTTGTTGGATTTAAATTGATTTACATGTCAAGACTGGCAGTTTAGCAGCTGCGCTATTATTCCTGGATCGGTCAATTTACTTGAGAAAAACCTACTATGGAGTCCTACTGACCTGCATGACAATATAGGCCCTATTTTTATTCCTGTAATTAGGCCTGCCACTAACTCAGAATATTTTTAATTAAAATATTTTGGTCAATGTGTTGCACCAAATTAGGCCTTTCATTGCCGATTTAATTCTTGGAAGAGTGTGACCGGAATTTCCAATGAGTGGAGCTCAGTGTAAGGTTAACAGGTTGGATGTCTCTTTAAAAAATGTTGATTGCTGTTTCAGTGCAATATTTGTGGTTTTGTTCAGCCCTCTCCTCCAAATGGTTAGGGGTTTGCAGCATTAATTGTAAGATTTATGGAATGAGATAAAATACACTTGCTTTTATATAAAGGAAATGGAATAAAATTAACAGAAAAAAAGAATTTGTGGAGCTGAGGAGAAACAATTGTTTAACTCTTTGAAGACACCAGTGCTTGCTGCCGAAATACACTGGCAAGGCCTCTGATGGTTATGTAGCAGCAGTTTTCTGATGATAGTGTGCCCACAAAAAGGGACAGACAGACCGCAGTACAGTTACAAATCCCTCTTTCCTTTTTTTACATGTCCAGGAATGCAGGTACAGATGTGGGACCCATTATCCGTAACCCCATTACCCAGAAAGCAAGGAATTACAAGAAGGCCATTTCCATTGTAATAAAGCTATTCAGTTTTTTTTAAATAATTTCCCTTTTTCTGTAATCATAAAACAGTACCTTGTACTTGATCCCAGCCAAGATTTAGTTAATCCTTATTGGATGCAAAACAATCGTATTGGGTTTAATGTTTAAATGATTAAAGCATGGTGGTCCAAATTATGGAAAAATACCCAGGCCCTGAGCATTCAGGATAATATATCCCATACCTGTATTATTTGCAGACCTGTGCCCCAGCTGCTCATACAATTGTATTGTGGACCCTTTAATATCTTGTGTGCCTTCTACTTGGATGTAAGCACTGCGTGTGTTTTCTGTAGAAGGAAGAACTGAGCACACAGACATTTCAGGCCACAGAAAACAGGAGGACAGAGAATGAAACAAAAGACACTGGCGTGGCTCATGGCATTGTATTATGTATGATGCATACAGTATATTTATACAGCCATAATGGGTAGTATCGCTTAGTAGAACAGGTGATAACTGTGTTGGAACAAGCTTCACTGTCGTATGATTAAAGGTGCATTAATCCAAAGCTGGATAATGAAATCACATTGCGAATAAAAAAATGATGTATGGGGCTTCTACTCACGCCGGGAAAATGATTTTCCTTGAGGTTAGGGCAGAAGGACGTACACTGCCTTGCTTTAATACGGAACTGCAAACCCGGGAGGAACAATTTATTTTTCATTTTGTATAAAAGCACACCCAATATTGTACATGCAGGCATATATCAGGTAAAATGGGATCTTCTTTTTATTTTAAGTGAAAAAGCAAATTATAGTTAGGTGCTTTGTGTTCAGCACTATTCACCTTATTCACCTACAAACTGATTGAGTGCTCATTTGCAACAGCTTCAGTTAAGTTGTACCTTTTAAATCGGATCTTGCAAAAAAAAAAAAAATAAATAAAAATCTGATAACCGCTCATAATCTTGCCGTCTGAACTGAACCCAAACTGTGGTCCCTGGAGCAGTGGTAGATAAGAGTTTGGCTTGAAAGCTATAATTAGGGTGATATTTAGGGAGAAACACTAGTTTCTCCTCTAGATACATCTAAAACCCAGCAGGTCAGTTAGAGTGAGAATTGGGATAAGGAAGTTATTTAATGGCCTTGATATTCTGATGGTTGATACCCAAATGTTTGCCAATATCTGTAACCTTGTTATGAACCAAGGGGGGTCCCTGGCCAAATGTTGGACCTCTAAGGGAGCTTGAGCTAAGGCGTTACGTCTGTAAGAGCTAAGCTACACAACAGTTTTGCACGAGTTCCCACTTTTCTAACACTGCATCAGTATTTAGTAAGTTAATGTTCCTAGAAAACATTGTTGTTCACTAATGGGCTAAGCCTTTTCATAAAAAATATGTGTGTGTGTGTGGGTTTCCTTCGGCAGATAGTGGTCAGATACTCTAGGTTGGCTTTCCTGACATTTGATTTTTTGTTGCGAAAACAACTGGTGCGAATAGGGTAAAGTTCACATGCAACAGAGGCTGCAGCAACTCTGGAACTAATTTATCCAATAAAGTTTAACAAAATGTTTCTGAAACATTACTAATTTGCTAATGCTGAGCAAAGGGACTTTTAAAACATATATTTGCAATTTGCTTATCATTTCCGTTAAATGCAGGCTACTACTTGGCTACTAAAAAAAAGTGCGTAAATTGCAGAATGTCTCCTGGGTTTTTTTTTTGTTTTTTTTAACTACAGGTATGGGATCCATAATCTGGAAACCCGGTATCCAGAAAGTTCCAAATTATGGCTATCTCCCATAGACTCCATTTTCATTAAATAATTAAATTTTTTAAAAATAAATTCCTTTGTCTATGTAATAATAAAACAGTACCTTGTACTTGATCCCAACTAAACTATAATTAAGCCTTATTGGGTTCATAACAATCCAATTGGGTTTATTTAATGTTTCCATGTCTTTTTAGTAGACTTAAGGTATTGAGATCCAAATACACATTTGCTTCCCCGTTTCAATGTACTGATGCTGAGTACATTAAGAAATTGCCTAAAGAAATAGTGTAAAAGCATTTTTTAATTGTAAATAGAAAAATGTGTTATCATTTGATTATTTCCTTGCATAATATACCCTATTTTATAGCAATCGCAACCATATTGTGACACCTACATACAGTAAGATAAAAAAAAATAAATACCTTTAATAATATTAAAACTAAACATTTATTTTTTGGGAAGAACAAAGCTTCTACTATGATGTCTGACCCCAGGAAAATCAGAAACACTTTTTTTTGTGTGTTTGCTCGTCCCCTTTGTTGCCAGTTTCCATTATGCTGTCTTAATTCTTAATTGTGATGTTGATCATGTTTACTTCCTGACTAAATATTGAAACCTGCCAATCATTTTAATGTTCTAGGTACGATGATATTCTTGTTAATGGCCTCCCGGACTGGCGACAGCCTGTGTTCTATTACAGGAGGGTGAGGAAGATGAGCAATGCCGAGCTAGCATTGCTCT
Organism: Xenopus tropicalis; assembly: GCF_000004195.4. NCBI lineage: Eukaryota > Metazoa > Chordata > Amphibia > Anura > Pipidae > Xenopus > Xenopus tropicalis. Next base: position 27,025,971 of record NC_030682.2, read on the forward strand.
TGTTCATTATTTTCACAGTGGGCCATTACGCCGTGGCTTGGTCCATCTACCTGGAGAAGCAGCTGGTGAGTATTTAGAATAATACATTTTTAAATCATTATTTCTAGCTGGTGCCTAAAGTACTGCAATTATTTGTTTATAATAAATATTTATTATTCAGCTGAATGAGAGCTGGTAAAATGTTAATATGCACTTTCTCCATTAAAGCAAATCACACAAGTTTTAATTTTGAAATGTGTTCCTTTTGGTTTTTTTATTTTTTTTTGGTGCAAACATCATGCATTTCACAAATTCCAGGTTCTCGGCCAGGATCAACAATATATAGCATTACCAATGTGGCATAAGGTCACTACTAATTTAGGTTGCTATGACAACTCCAATTGCTTATTGCTAGCTTGTGTTTGTTAGTGACACCTTTATCATTCTTGTTATAGCAAGCGTTCCTCTCTGAGAGTTTTTAAATCTAACCCGAGGGCAGCCTTGGGCTGAAAAGGTTTTGAATTGAATCCAGTGTGCTTATATATTTATAAAGGAGCTGAGATAACGCACTCTCAGCACCTTATGACTGCTCAACGTGGATTCAACATCTGACCTACACTCTCCTACTTGTTCCTCTGTCTTTGTGCCTTTTATTGCATTAGCAAAGGAATATTGCTTTCCATACTTGGACAATTATCGTGTAGTACAAATCATGCATTATTGTTTTCTTTTCTTGCAGCCATCTACTATAAAGCTAAAGACCACAAGTGCTAAATGGCTGTATGTCTGTCAAGCAGTGCTTTGTTCATTTTATTTTACTCGTGTCGAGAAATTATATTTCTACATAAAAACCCTGAATACTGTCAAGTAAACTACAAAATTAGAGGCCTTCACTGTAAGAGGACTCCCATACACTCAGGCTAGCAGAGAGCCCATATTCATAAGGTATCCATAGCTCCTACACTTATACCCTACTTTTGTAGAACGATTACTCCCTTTCATTAATAAGATCCTAACCTTTTAATTAACTTTATAACTAGGCTACATGCACACAAGAAGTCCAGAGAGTGCCATTACCATGCCATGTATAATGTTATGGGGCCTTTTACAGTTGCTAAGGAGAAATCCATTTTAAATGGGTGAAGGTGACAATGCTTTTATCAGAGCAGATGATGCCAGAACATTATGAAAATGATTAGCTATCTAGTGCTCCTTTGGGGCCTTATCTGAAATACTTGACTGCCATGTTGTTGCTGTACCTTTTACTGAATGGCTATGTTTTACTAAATACTGAATATTCACTATGACCTTATTATACAGTGTTAGAACACACCTTCATGAGCCAAAACAATGTTTTTATACTTTTTTCTGTACTATACTTAAGGATGAACTTCTCAGCAAGAAAAAGAAAGAAAAGAAGAAGAAAGCTGGGGCAAAGACTTTAGATGAAATCAAATCTGGCCAGATAGAAAAAAATGAAAGGTGAGCAACAATATTTTACTTAAGCAAAACATGCAGAATGTGCAACATTGTGTGCTGTAGCTTTCATAGAATATTGCAGTATTTGTTGAGTCACATTATGGGCTCACATTATGGGCTGCCTTCTCTTTAATTAATTGCTGCAGAAAACTCATTGTTGTGAAACTAGCTTTAGTGTTGGGTAATTGGCCTAATTCACCCAGGAATGTGCAAACCTGCTGCTCTTCTGGAATTGGGAAAACTACAACTTTCAGCACCTTAAGCAAAAGGCTTTTAGGAATGTTAAGATGTGTAGTTCATCATCACGTGGAGGGTTGCAAGTAGCCTGTTGTAGTAACCTAAGAAACTTTACAATTGGTCATTTATTTTTTGTGCTTTATTATTTATCTTTGTTTACTAAGGCATAGACCTTTTGAATAACTCTAGGAGTCAAATATAAGCACTGTAATATAATATAGGCATACAAATATATAAATAACAAAACATATATTTTCTAAAGCACCATCTGTCCAAAATGTTATTGTTGTATATATGCAGTCTTTTGTTTACAGCTGTTAAATATTCCATTTGGTGGGTCTCCATAACTCCTTTCATTAAGGTCCAGTTCTATTTTAGGTTTTCAATGCTTATGGGAAAGATTTACAAAAGGTTGAGGAAAAAGGACCCCCCCCCCCCGAACATTCATCAGTGGAGAAAAAAATCCAGTTTTGAGGAAATTTCCCAAATACTTATGACTGTTTCCACTTCCTTTAGAATTTTTACTGAGTTGCACTTGCAAGACTTTCCTAAATCCATGCAAAGTTCCCACAATGTGAACTTTTTAAGTGTTTTCACCACAGTAAAAAGATTTTGAAGTTTTTGATCCATAAGAACAAGACTTTCAACTGTTCAAAGCTGGAGAACACTTTGTGGAGAAAAATGAGGAAATATTTGTCAAACTTTTCAGAAGGTTAGGAAAGCTTTATAAATGTTAACAAATCAATAATGCTAAATTTTACTGTGGGGAAAAAAAGGGCTTTCAACTTATGTTCTGTTGACCAACCCTCCTCGAAGGAACTGTGGAATATGGCACACACTGCATGCACAATTCAGCACCTTTGAAACTGCTTTAACCCCACAGGCCAGAACAATTTGTGTATGTGGAGTTGGACCTTAATAAATTAAGGTTTAGCAGAGATTATTTCCATCTTGGATGGAAATAAAGGTCCAAGATGGGGGACTGACACATCAACCTGTATATGTTTTTAAATCAATTATTAATTTAATAAAGAAGGCTATGTTTTAGCAATTTTGAAAAGTCCAGTGCGCACATTATATATATATATATATATATATATATATATAATATAAATAATATCCCGCATGCCTCATGACCAGTACTCCTTTGGCTCACAACCCACCTCTGCATTCCTTTGTTGGGCCACGGAGGAAAACTTGCATTAGGCATTAGTTTGAATAGGCCACACACCGTGAATCTCTTGCACTGCTTTCCACTTGCTTCCCGCATCCATTGAGCCATGTGTTGTGTGTGTGTGCTGACAGACTTTCTTAGGAAAAGATGCTGGGACAAAGGGAAAAGCTGAAAGGCTAGTGAAGAGCAACAGTAATTGGCTTCAGCTGCACGAATCTAAAAGCAACCAAACATAAAACCTGCATATCAACAAGCAAAATAATAATCTCTGCCAAACCTTAATTTTATCACTGCCCCTAAAATATTACCATGTAAATACAAGTAGAAAATGGATAGGAATGCAGAGGAGAAGAGGGAAAGAGCAAAATTCCCTATTTTGTTATCGTACTGCTGAAAACACATTTGCTGTTCTTGAATGGGGGCCATATATTTCTGTTTAGGGAGAGAGTCCATTAATTCATTAGTATGATATGAGTATGATAAAAGATTAGCGCTTGCATTGAATACATGGAATAGTAATGTATTTACACCATGGATATCCCTTTCTTCTCTACAAGAAGTACTCATTCTTCTGTATACCCTGCCTGGCATTCCTAATGTTCAAGACCTGACAAGACCTTTCTCTCTAATATCAGGGCTTCTACAGATGCACCCATGACCCTTTACTCTGAAATAGCTCTGGCCTTTTGAAGTATAATTTAATTGAAAGGGAATAACGTCCAACTTTCTTAGCGTGATATTTGAATGGCTGATGCCCACCCACAAACTCAACCATTTTCATACCAAGATTTTAAAGCATTTAAATGTTCAACTGGACCTACTGGTGAATGGAAAGCGCTTGATTTATTTAATTCATTGAGCTTTATTGAAAGGGCAATCATATTACAGAAACCACATTGCAGTATATTGTATCCTGGCTAGTGGATTGCTTATTTTTTTTTAATGGTCTTCAAAAGCACAGTTTCCCCAGATGCAAAAAAAAAAAAAATAGTATATCATTTTAAATGCAGCCCTCCTTGAACAATGCTACTCAATCAAAGACATACAGATGTGTCCATATCATAATATCAAGATACAGGTATAGGACCTGTTATCCACAATGCACCAGACCTGGGCGGTTTTGGATTTGGGGCCACTCTGTAAATTGGAACTATTCTGGCTTTAACACCGCCACCCCCCTCCCCCTGCCATTACCTTTACAGTGCCGGAAAGGGGTCAAGGAGGACCACAGCGCAGAAATTTGCCTCGTAAAGTAACCGGGAGTGGATTTTTGGTGTCAGGCATAGTAAAAGTGTGGGAGCCGAGAGATGTAAATACATTTGAGCTCCCGTTACTCTCTTTTTTCATTCAAAAATACAGTATCTTCATCAGGGAATCTAAATGAACACATAGAAGCAAATGCAATATCCTAATACTGTATCGCACATTTCAGATGAAAGGTACTTAAAACAAGTCATTACAGTTGGTGCTGCGCTGCAGCAATGGAATTCAGCATCGTGAAAGATAAAACCATTTTTCCTATTGACTTGTAGGGAGAATTAAAGCATTTTTAAATAGTTCACTCAGCAGGAGTAGGAAATGGATCAATAGGAAAGGGAGATCAGAGGCGGTTCTGTCTGTTTTCTGTTTTGGTGACATCAGTGAGTAATGCTCTGCTGAACTGTTGATGGCATTAATGTTTTTCCCTTAGATATTGGGCTGTTTGTTCAGCTTAACAAACTAGTTATCTGGGCATTGATTTAATAGCCCTTCCAATGTTGTAGCCTCAAAGCTGAAGTGACACTTGCCATCATATACTGTACTCTACACCAGAGACTTTGAACTTGCCCCATGTAATGACTTCATCATGCCATAAGTACCACACATCTCAGGAGATTTCTGTCATTTGAACTGAAGTTCATTGAATAGAAGTATTAAATGATCAGATTTAGTGAAAATGATATTCCCAGTATTTTAATTAGTCCATTTCACCAGTGAATATTCTTTTGAGACCCATTCGGAACATTGTGTATGTTATTCACATGGATTCATAAAATTTGTTCTGTTTACAGAATGCATGTGTGTATGTATATTTGTATTCTTTCTGTGACAGAAAGTCATGTGTGATTTTAAGGACTCTGATTTGGTTCAGCCAGAGCCATGGATTCGACTGAATCTTGGTCGAATCCCGAACCGAATCCTGGATTTGGTGCATCCCTAGTGTTGACCTTCTATGTATGTTGCCAAAGTGTAATAATATCTGACAGCTTTCATTCCCCCCCCTGATTCCAAGTAAATTCTGTCGTATTTAGTATCACCAATATTTCTTTTAACCCTAAAAAAACATTTCCTGCTTATTGTTTGACTTTATATTTCTGTTTAACGGTGCACATAACGTGACTTCTTTCACTCAGAATCCCTCGGACACAAGCAATGATGGAAGAAACTGAATTTTAAGTGACTATTATTTCCTTAACAGTTTAATTTTTCTGCAGAGAACAAATGAGCAAAGATGTGGAAGGGTGAGACGCAACTAGTTGTAATCTGTAGGGAAATTGTGGGCATCTCTTTGGGCAGTTGATGAACAGCTCATAAATCACTTTCCATAATTACTGGTGCACACACTGTCAGGCATTTGTCACAATGATTAATTCATTCAGGTTCTGACCTCTGCACTTTTATTGAAAAGTGACCATTTACAAAGCACAGGGCAGGGTGCAAAGCGCAAAAAACAGGCAAACTTAGCATCCTGCCCCAATGCAGAGCAAGACCAGCACCTGTGTGCTGCCTGCATGTGGCTGTGCTCTATTCATTAGGAATGGTCTGGTGCATTGTGGATAACAGGTCCCATACCTGTTTCTTTATATTATGATATGGACACATCTGTATGTCTTTGATTGAGTAGCATTGTTCAAGGAGGGCTGCATTTAAAATGATATACTATTTTTTTTTTTGCATCTGCTTTTGAAGACCATTAAAAAAAAAATAAGCAATCCACTAGCCAGGATACAATATATTGCAATGTGGTTTCTGTAATATGATTGCCCTTTCAATAAAGCTCAATGAATTAAATAAATCAAGTGCTTTCCATTCACCAGTAGGTCCAGTTGAACATTCAAATGCAGGAAGAACTTGGAAACACCATGCTGATAATGCTTTGGGTGAAATAACCTAGAATCACAATGGTGTCCATTGTTTCCATGGATTATACTTGTACTTTATTTTTTTTAAAAAATAAAACAATGTACATTATATGTTGGCAGATCTGTGAATCTGTATGTAGGCTGTTTTACAGTATAGTCAGTTTTAAATTCTAACTGTGAAAAATATAAATAGAACTTGGCCCCGAGGCCTTGCCGGAAGTGAAAATTAGCCTTTGTAATGATTTCATAATATCCTTTTCATCTTATAGCATATTTTGTATTTTACTGCATTTTCTGTACAGTTATTAATAGCCATTTAGTGTTGCCTTTACAGTAGTGTGATGTTCCAACCCATTATCTTTACAGAGTCTCTGAAAAACCACAGTGGCGTGACTTGCTCCCTTTCAAGCTCGGAATCTGGTTTTATCTCACAGTCAGATCACTTCCTCAGCTTTATCAGGTGAGTGCTAATTAACATTAAAAGACCCCCCTCCCCTGCTTGGACTGAATGCCTAGATTTTATTTCCCCTAGACAGCTCATCATTAATAACCAGTCTCAAACCATGTACTGGGAGAAGTTCATTATCTAGAGAAGCACCAAGATGTGTCTGAAGTGCACTACATTGCATTTTAGGCTTTATTTATTATGATCATTTACATAATTAAGGTAGCAAGTGTTTAGTCTGGACCAGAAGTTTCCCCTCTTCGGTCATTAGAAGCCTTTGCTCTAACTCAATTTACATGTGTTTAATTGCATCCCAGATGTTAGCAATCACCCTCTGAAAGGTGTTTCCCCAATGTTCACACACTAGCAATGCAAGCACTCAAGGTTAGGCTTCCTTCACACAGGCACTTTCCTAGCCATCTGGAATGGAAAGCAATTAAGAGGAAATGTAGACTGTTTATAAGTAAGTTTTATCTTCCCTTAAATAGACAGTAAAGTATGAGGATATAACTTGCTGTGTTCACAAAACATTCCTTATCTGCATATTTTACATAGTGATTTCTTAGGCTTAGTTATTCTCCATAGACAGCCAAGGCAGCAGCTACCTAATTTTTATGACAGTGATGCAGTACTGCTATGTAGAGCTCTACGGACAATCCCTCTGTGATGTTAATGCCTCACTGAATTCTATGGACAATGCCTCCTTTATGGTGTTGCCCCATAAAAATGTGTTCATAGAACAATACTCTATGATTGTAATGCCTCATTAAATTCTTTAAATATTGTTCTTTTTTTGGTTTGTATTTCCCTACAGAAGTTATGGATATTTTCTCTATAATTATTATTATTATTATTATTATTATTAACATTTATTTATAAAGCGCCAACATATTCAGCAGCGCTGTACAATAAGTGGGTTTCATACATTGGACATACAGAGTAACATATAAAGCAACCAATAACCGATACAAGAGGTGAAGTGAGCCCTGCCCAAAAGAGCTTACAATCGGGTAGAAAAAACATAGTTGCTGACTTTTCTAATAAAATGTAAGCTTAGAGGGGTAGTTCACCTTCAAGTTAACTTTTATGTTATAGAATGGCCAATTCTTAGTAACTTTTCAGTTAGTCTTCATTTTTTTTTACATTGTTTTTTTTTTTTTTTTTTTTTTATTTGCCACCTTCTTCTGACTCTTTCAAGATTTAAAATGGGAGTCACTGACCCCAGCAGCCCATGAAACTATTGCTTTGTGAAACTACAATTTTTTTTATTGTTATTGATATTTTTTATTATTTATTTAATTCAAACCTTCTCCTATTTATATTCTAGTCTCTCACTGAAATTGCTGCCTGGTTGCTAGGGTAATTTGTATCCTAGCAACCTGATAGCTGCTACAATTCCAAACTGGAGAGCTACTGAACATAAAGCTAATAATTAAAAAATAATAATAATAAAAAATAAAGACCAATTCTAAATTCTCAGAATACTCTCTCTACATCATACTAAAAGCAAATTCAAAGGTAAACAACCCCTTTAACATTTTCAGAAGTTTTATGCTACATTACACTTTTACCATAGTTTATACTTATAAGCTTGTAGATTGTAAGCTCTTTTGGGCAGGGCCCTCTTCACCTCTTGTATCGGTTATTGATTGCTTTATATGTTACTCTGTATGTCCAATGTATGAAACCCACTTATTGTACAGCGCTGTGGAATATGTTGGCGCTTTATAAATAAATGTTAATAATAATGTTAATAAGCTGGCCAGACATACTAATCTACAAATTCCTCAAACAATTGCATATTTGCTAGATTTGGCTGCTCAAGTGCTGGGGCAGATTCCAAAGAAAGTCCTATGCAGATCTTTCGGGAGATGGCCATGAGATTTTCCAGCTGACACATATATGGAGTCCCCTTAGATCAATCAGGGAAGCCATTGTTTTGGCTTCATAAATGGGGCAATAAGCAGCAGGGTGAGCAGACAACGATATAGGCAGCTTAAAGCTGGCCATACATGCACCGATATCATAAGAAACAAGGTTTTGTACCGTATTTGGTATGTGTATGGGGGATTAACAAGGCGACCAATATTGCAAAAGCCTTAGTTATCAGTTGTCTCGTTGAATGGGTGGCACAGAAAATTTTGACTGGGTGCCGTTGAAGGCGCCCGAGCAAAGGCAAGCGTTGAGGGCTGAAAATAGGGTTAGAATTCCTATTGTTTCTAGCTCCACATCTGATGATTCAGCCGCAAACGTTAGTGGAAGGTACAAACATGGTTGCAGGAAAGATCGTAATTGGTACGTGTATGGCCACCTTAAGAAAAAAGTACCGCACTCAACAGGCTCAGTTGGAGAAACTGATTTTATTAAACAAACGAAAGAAATTCCAACATTTCGATCACATCATCATGATATTCCTCAGGGAAAACAACAAAATGTTGGAATTTCTTTTGTTTATTTATTAAAATCAGCCTGTTGAGTGTGGTACTTTTTTTTGTTGCTCCAGACCCATTTTACCTGCACCCAGGCATTATGTGTTTTTGTTTGGTGAGTGCTCCTTCCCTTTGTGTGCAGTTAAGAAAAATGCCCCAATATTGTTCATTCCTCTAAAATTACATAAGTATTATTGTATTTAAAAAAAAAAAAAATCATATATATATATATATATAAATATATATATATATATATACCTTAAACAAAAATGTCACCGCACTCATCCATAGCGTAAACCCTGGTGCTCCGCAACTTAAGGGCGCCGTCTCGCCCCTCCAAAATAGAAAGTTCGAAAAAGATGCAGCACACAGGTTATTTGCAAAAATCTTTATATGCACCAATACGAGCAACATTATATTATGCCAAGATTTGGACACAAACTCCTATTCTTTCGTCGCTATATCGACGATATGCTTATTGTTTGGGGGGGTACTGAGATGGAGTTTGTGCAATGGTGGATGAGCTGAAAACCTGGGTAGCCCGGTACAGTTTACTTATGAGGTCAGCACAACAAGAAACACTTTTGGATGTTGAACTTATCAGAAATGGTACACGGTTAGACTTACTCTTTTTCGGAAACCGACTGATAAGAATGTTCTGTTGCATTACCAAAGTAGTCACCCTGAACCTATGAAAAAGTCACTACCCATTTCCCAATTCTGCAGAGTCCTAAGGAACAATTCGGTTCATGACCTAGCAGAAAAAAAGAGATTTGGGTTCGTTTTAGTGAGAGGGGGTACCGGACAACATTTTGCAGCAGCATTTAAAATTGCACAGGAAAGATGTGCAGGGCTAAGAACCCTAGAGTAGTGAGACAAGGCTGGTCTTTAGTACCAAGTACAATCAGAGTACGAGAGCCCTGGGTAAATTTGTTCGGGATCAGTGGAATATAGTTGGAGCTGACAGCGATTTAAGGAGAATAGTCCCGGAACCACCAATGATCTGCTTTAGTTAAAAATGACCCGGTAAAATGCTATTCCGACAACGGGCACTTGGCTCACGGGCAAACAGGGGTGTTTCGTTGCCCTAACTGTACCTCATGCCGATACATGACCCCAGGTGATTCATTTTTGCACACACACAGGAAAAAAATTAGACATCGCATTACATGTACTTTTGTATGTAATCTATTTGATTACATGTCCCTGTGGCTTTCATATGTGGGGAAGACGGATCAAACACTACGATTACGGATGGATGGGCATCGTTCGGCCATAAGCACAGCCTTCAGGGATGGTACAACCAATAAGCCTGTTGCCAAACATTTTCTAGAGATGGGGCACAGGTTGCCCACCTTTCATTACATTGCAATTGATCATGTGCCGCCCTTACAAAGGGGTGGTGATCGGCCAGGCTACTTCTCCAAAGAGAGGTGTTTTTGGATTAAAAAACTAGGTACTTTGGCACCGGCAGGGTTAAATGAACACTGCTCTTTTCTATGTTTCTAGAGCAAAGTGAGGAGATGTATTGCTGAGTTTGCTACACTGGCTACAATATTTGCCAGTTTATGGTTAAGCATTTAATGTCTTTGTTTCCTTTTTTCTTTTCTGTATTTTCCCGTACCATCTATGGTTACATTTTCTGCATTATTTGTCAGTAGATAAGTATGAACTTTTTTAACTTGGATTTCTTGCACTACATGCTCCCTTATGCATAACAATGACTTTGTTATGCTTTAGCCTACAGGGTTAACTATTCAGTCATGTGACTGGGATGGAGTTTGGCTTGGGAGTGTCTAGAGGTTTTATCTATTTATTTCTGATTTTAACTGTGTATGTGGTCTTGATAATGGTCTTAGGAGGAGACCGAAACGTTGGCCTGTTTTAACAGCATGTTTAAATAAAAGTAACGTTTTAATTTTTGAAAAATACCTGGGTGCACCAAATTCTTGGACTTCTATATATATATATATATATATATATATATATATATATATATATTTATATAGAAGGAACCGCTTTACACAGGACTTATATATGACAAACAATATTTCATTAAAGAATAACGAAACTGACGTTTCAACTGTTACACCAGCCTTTTAGAAGATAGAACAACAATGAATAATGACCCATATATACAGTGTTTGGTGGGAAAACACAAAGATGTGATATATATATATATATATATATATATATATATATATATATATATATATATATATATATATATATATATATATATATATATATAATATATATATATATAATATTTCTTAAGGTTAAAGTCTTAAAGTTTGCCCAGGAGCCGTAACCCATAGTAGCCAATCAGAAGGTAGAATTTACTTGTCTGTTTCAAAGGAAACATCTTATTGTCAGAGGTTCTTAGCCTGCTACCACTTGTTCTGAAATCCAGCAGCAAAGCCACCCATTGTAACTGCAGTGCACTGATTTAGAAGTGTATAAGTTGCTTTCTCACTGGATTTTTTCTTACAGTACCAGTATTTAGCAGTTCTGCTTTCTTTATTGGATTCCATAGACCTTAAAAGAGCAGACAGGTGGGTGAATAGCAGTGACACTTATGAAATACAGTGCCTTCTGCATTTGCTTTGGCATTTGAGCTGTTTTTGGCACTAGCAGATGTGTGAAGGAATGCTTTATGAATACAGTCATTATGGCTCCAAAAGGAGTGATTCCGGAAATCCCTGTGCTGGGTTTCCTCTTTACTGTTACATTTCCTTTATTATTTTAAGGTTTGGGAGCATAGCCGTCTATTCTAATGCATTTTCCTTTAGCCTTCAGTAATGCAAGTGTGGTTATACTAGGCACACTTCTGTCACTATATTTTCTAAAATCCTTATACAAAGCTTTAATATGTTAGATCCATGCACTGCCCAATACTGCTTTGCCTCTTGTTAGATTTAGTGTTGAACAGTTGTGGAACTAGAAATAAATCTTTATAGAGACCCTTCCCATTGCAATGCATGTATATTGAAATTGTGCTTCAGCTAGGGCCCCCTTCACTCAACCAACATTGGTTCTGCTACCGTGATACATGCCCCTGGTCATAAATATATTTGTTTCTCAGCTTTAAAGTAACCCATGTGAAATGCACAGGTAATATCAAGAGTTTCTTTCTGTATAGGATGCCAAACAGTATTATGCAGAATATCAGGAGAAAAAGCTGAAAGAAAAAGAAGAAGCGGAAGCACTTGCAGAACTAGAACTGATTCAGAGTGAGTTGCTACATGTATCTTATTATTTGTACCCAGTAAATTAGATTTGTTTTTCCCTCTTGCCATGATGCCCAGTATTGGTCAAAACCATTTTCTGAGTTAAACAGTATAATTAAAGGGGTAGTTCAGTTTCACTTTTTTCAGTTACAAATTGTCAGCTTCCAATATAGATTAATCACACACTTTTAGTAGTTTTAAATTGTTTGTAAACATACTTGCTATGGGTCTGGGTCTAATTTTTGAAAACAATGCAGCAGAAGTCAGTTGTCCTCCAGGTATATTAATTAGCTTGCTTGCAACATTGTTTCTGCAGTCAAGCCCAAGAGTGCAGAGAGTATAAACAACTAGACACACACTGCTTTCAATAGCATTTACACATAACTTTAAAATCATTGAAAGTATTTATTGGATCCATATTATAACGTCTCCCTCATTAACATAATTATTTTCACTTTATTCCTTTTGCAGAGGAGAAAAAGCCCAAGGTTAAAAAGCCCAAATCTGAATTTCCAGTTTATTCAGCAAGTACAGCTAATATCACTGCGCCAGCTTATGATCAGAGTGCCAGTATTGAAGATATTGAAGAGCAAATGGATGACTGGTTGGACTGTAGAGGTCGAAACCAAAAGAAGAAGGTAAAGTTCTTTGCGTCTTGTTGCACAATATGTGCTTGTTCTAATCAGTGTATATTGTGGTTTTGCATGAATCTATTCCAGTGACAAGCAACTTGTGTCTATTTTCTGCTTCTAGCAAATTAGCCTTAAAGACGCAATTTAGTGTAAAAATGAAACTAGGTAAAATGGACAGACTGCGCAAAATAAAAAAATATTTCTAATATAGTTAGGCAAAAATGTCATCTATAAAGGCTGGAGTGAGCAGATGTCTAACATAATAGCCAGAACTCTACCTCCTGCTTTCAGCTCTCTAACCTCTTAGTTAGTCAGTGACTTTAGGGGGGGAGCCACATGGGACATAACTGTCAGCTGGATTGTGAGCAAGCAGGTCTGATTCAAATGCAAATTAACTGAATAGTTATGTCTCATATGGCCCCCCTCAAGTCACTGATTGGTTACTGACTGCTAACAGTTTAGAGAACTGTAAAGGAGGAAGTAGTGTTCTGGCTGTTATGTTAGACATCTGCCCACTCCAGCCTTTATAGATTATATTTTTACTAACTATATTGAAAACATTTTTTATTCTGCAGTCTGTCTATTTTACCCAGTTTCATTTTTACCCTGAACTGTTCCTTTAAGGCAATGACAAATGGTGAGAATTGCTGCAGGCTATGTCATTTACTTGTGGCAATAAAAATATAAGCGAAGATGGAGATGGAAAGATAGAGATGGAAAGCTAAAATAGAGATGGAAAGGGATATTGCAGCTAGCAGTAAAAAGAATCCAAAATTATTTTTTAATTATGTGAATAGTAAAAAAATGAAGCAAGAAGGAGTGGGAACTTTATTATCACGGGGGGGTAAGTTGGTTGATAAGAACGGGGAAAAAGCAGAAATTTTGAACTCTATTTTTCATCTGTCTATACATCTGAGGAGCCAGATAATGAAGGCTTCCCTTTTAATATGCCCAGTTCTAGTAATTTAGCTACTGACGCATGGGCCACTTGGGAGGAAATTCAAAAGAGACTTGAACATGTAAAGGTAAACAAAGGTCCAGGGCCGGATGGGATTCATTAAATGAGCTGAGCGCTGTGATTGCCAAAACCTCTTCACTTAATTTTTCAGGATTCGTTGAGGTCTGGCATGGTGCCGAGAGACTGGCGGATTGCTAATGTGGTGCCGTTATTTAAAAAGGGATCTCGTTCTCAGCCTGAAAACTATAGGCCTGTTAGTCTGACATCAGTAGTAGGAAAGCTTTTGGAAGGGGTAATAAGGGATAGGGTACTTGAATACATTGCAGTTCACAATACTATAAGTTTGTGCCAGCATGGTTTTATGCGTAACAGATCTTGCCAGACTAATTTAGTCGCCTTTTATGAGGAGGTGAGTAGGAACCTCGATGCTGGAATGGCAGTTGATGTCATCTACTTGGACTTTGCTAAAGCGTTTGATACAGTACCTCACAAAAGGTTAATGATCAAATTGAGGAATATTGGCCTAGAACATAATATCTGTAATTGGATAGAGAATTGGCTGAAGGATAGATTACAAAGAGTGGTGGTAAATAGAACATTTTCTAATTGGACCAGTGTGGTTAGTGGAGTACCGCAGGGGTCAGTCCTTGGTCCTTTGCTTTTTAACTTGTTTATTAATGACCTGGAGGTGGGCATAGAGAGTACTGTTTCTATTTTTGCTGATGACACAAAATTGTGCAAAACTATAAGTTCCATGCAGGATGCTGCCGCTTTGCAGAGCGATTTGACAAAATGGGAAAACTGGGCAGCAAACTGGAAAATGAGGTTCAATGTTGATAAGTGCAAAGTTATGCACTTTGGTAGAAATAATATAAACGCGAACTATCTACTGAATGGGAGTGTGTTGGGGGGATCCTTAATGGAGAAGGATCTAGGGGTTTTTGTAGATAACAAGTTGTCTAATTCCAGGTAGTGTCATTCTGTGGCTACTAAAGCAAATAAAGTGCTGTCTTGTATAAAAAAGGGCAGTGACTCAAGGGATGAGAACATAATTTTGCCCCTTTATAGGTCCCTGGTAAGGCCTCACCTTGAGTATGCAGTGCAGTTTTGGGCTCCAGTCCTTAAGAAGGATATTAATGAGCTGGAGAGAGTGCAGAGACTGCAACTAAACTGGTTAAGGGGATGGAAGATTTAAACTATGAGGTGAGACTGTCGAGGTTGGGGGTTGTTTTCTCTGGAAAAGAGGCGCTTGCGAGGGGACATGATTACTCTGTACAAGTACATTAGAGGGGATTATAGGCAGATGGGGGGTGTTCTTTTTTTCCCATAAAAACAATCAACGCACCAGAGGTCACCCCTTTAGATTAGAGGAACAGAGCTTCCATTTGAAGCAGCGTAGGTGGTTTTTCACGGTGAGGGCAGTGAGGTTATGGAATGCCCTTCCTAGTGATGTGGTAATGGCAGATTCTGTAAATGCCTTTAAGAGGGGCCTGGATGAGTTATTGAACAATCAGAATATCCAAGGCTATTGTGATACTAATATCTACAGTTAGTACTAGTGGTTGTATATATATAGTTTATGTATGTGATAGTGTAGATTGGTAGTTGTGGGTCGTGTGTGCTGGGTTTACTTGGATGGGTTGAACTTGATGGACTCTGGTCTTTTTTCAACCCTATGTAACTATGAAGGGCAAGACATTTCAGGGAGATTTGTTGCCTGAGGAGGCGAATTTTATCACAGAAAACTAATCTCCCATTTTTTTATTGCTCTTAGGCTAACGTCCCACAGAGCGAGTTAGTCACCTGCGATAGATCTCTGCTACTGCGGCTACTAACTGCCAGTGGAAAGGCATTTCGGAGCGGTTAGTTGCCCGCAGTAGCAGAGATCTATTGTGGGCAACTAACTCGCTCCGTGAGATATTAGCCTAAAAGAGAGGAAGATGCTAGGGAATAAAGGTCAGCTGCCCTTATTGATGAAGGCTGAGATAATAATGAAATGTTTCTAAGATCTCTATAGATTACTCACAAGAAATATTAATATTTGCATGCATATTCAATATTTGTGTCAGAGGCCAGGTGACATCATCTTAGACTTCATAATTAAAAGGAAATTGCAATTAGAAACATATGGTTTTTGGTAGATGGTATGACCTAGTGGAGATCCTATTCGGTGTAATGTGGTGAGTCTGCAGCTCATTTTGGTTATTTGGGTATATCTTTCTTTTAATAAACAGTGCTTAGTGGATAATTCAGGGCTATGTGCCGCTCAAAAGATCTGGCAACATCTACTTGTCACTTCCCCTTGACACCACGAGTTGCCCAGCACAGGCAGTAACCTCCAGAAAACACATTGGGTTTTTTGGCAACCAAAGGTTCTTCTTATATTTAAGGGATCTTGGTAGTGTCTTAGACTTAAAATATGTCTTGCATGCCATCTGAAAATTCCACAGGATTGTCTTCATAAAAGCACTGTCCCTGAATCTAAATCAGATTCTGTTCCAAGGCATGGCTTATACCTTGTTTAAATAGCTCAATCAAGTGAAGTTAAACGGAATGACTGGCTGGTTATCTGAGTTTTAGCAGCTGATTGATACAGTGCTAGCCAATCACAGACTTGGGCCAGCTTACCTTATCAGCTGTAGAAGAAGCCAATTTCTTTTTCTACTCTCTTATCTAAAATACTCAGTCCAGAGTCCCACCTAAGTAAATAACGACCATTTTATCTCATGGCTTGGGCACCAGACCCTTGTCCTGCTTTCCTCTGTGTTTGGCATGCAGGACATTTTTTAAGATAAGGCATTTATTTATGACCTGACTATTCATTTTGCCTTGAGGGTCTAATGGGGGCCTAAGCAGACTTGACATAGCACATGGGCAAAGTTTATGTCTGTATTTGTGTGTAGATAAAGCCGTGCATGTATGTATTTAAATACATAAATATATATCTATACACACACTGCCAGACATGAGATTAATGTCTTACAAGTGCTACCTTGCCTCTACATCATTACTGCCCTTTCTGTGCAACCTGTATAAATAGAATTACATCCGTTGCCACATCAGGTAATGTCTTGTTTTCTTACTGGCTCTTAGTTATTAAAGGTATCTTCAGCATTTTGTTGTACTGGCCCTTTACATATTTATAATGCATTATAAGTGAATTCCCTGACATCAGACCTGAATTGGCCAGCTTTTAATCAGCCGAGCTATATGAGCTTTGCTTGTAAAATTTCTGCCATGCAGGGCCTGCTTCTTTTCTAACAGCTGAATTTTGCACTTATCGATTCTGCAGGTTAAAGGGGTGGTTCTCCTTTAAGATAACGTTAAGATTAGGTTTTGAGTTATTTGCCTTCCTCTTGTACATCTTTCTAGCTTTTAAATAGGATAATGGACCCTGGCTGGGTGGGCTTACATTTTTATTATTATTGTTACTTTTTAATCCTTATGTTTATATTCAGTCCCTCTCCTATTCTTATTCCTGTCTTTAATACACACCACTGCCTGGTTGATAAGGTAAACAAGACAGTAGCAACCAAATAGCTGCTATTGCAAACTGGAGAGTCACTGAACAAACAAATAAATAACTGAAAAACCACAAATAATAAAGTACAAAGACCAATTACAAATTGTCTTAAGGTCCCCATACGACTACGGATGGGCGATATCGGGAGAATCCAGACTATACGACAGGTATAGGTAAAGTCGGTTTGGGGACCGCATCAACGGGCCGATGCGGTCCCCGATCCGACTAGATTTTTTAACCTGCCCGATCGATATCTAGCCAATTTCAGGCCAGATGTTGGTCGGGCAGGCCTGTCAGTAGTCCCCATACACGGGCTGATTAGCTGCCGAATCGTCTAAGGGACCGATATCGGCAGCTAGAATCGGCCCGTGTATGGGGGACCTTTAGAATATCACTGTCTGTCATACTAAAAGATTACATTGGAGATGATACTTTGTTATTGAAACATTCCAATTATACAACATTGTGTATATGTGAGTTGTGATACTGCATAGTAGGACAGCAAAGGAAAGGGGTATTTCACTTAATTATTATTTTATGTAAGAAAAATATTGATTTCTGTAAATACAGTTTGGGTAACATTTGGTGTCCTCAGGTTTAAATGCATACTTTATTCCATAAAATCATTTTATTGTGTCTATATCTTTGTATATTTAAAAAAAAACAAAAAAAAAACTACTTGTGGGTTCAGTTAAGAGGCAGAATAGCCTACATAAATAATATTCATTAGGAATTTCCACATGTCCAAGACCCGGTTAATTTGGACAGATATATATTTTCTCCTGCTATAAAAGTAAATGGTACATGTCTGCTTCCTGACAGCATGGCTGTTAGCAATAATAATCTCACTGTATGTAGTAATGCGTGTAGGCAAGGGAGAGTACATGGAATGACATGAACAGGGTCATGAACTGTATGATACTCGACTTCTTACTATTTCGGAATAAATCAAGCGAAGATGATGGCGCTTTAATGGCCAATTTTCCTTCATTCTGTGCAGATTCTGGATCTCAAATATGTTTTGTTCAGCGAATTCTTAAGTGGAAATCAACTTATCAGTCTGTGTACTTCCTAGTACCATTGCGCTGGCCCATTCTGCAGCTTGGTGCAGCCTCCCCATACTGAGCTTTGAGAGCCCACAACTGTGACCTCATGGCTTGCAATTACCCCTCGGCTTCCAGGCAATTTCCTGCCTGCGGTTTCCTGAGAATTCCCTGGAAAAACCATCTTGGGGAACAGCTTTTTGGTTGCTCTGCCACTTGAAAATTCTGCTACATATTTCAAAGATATAAATAACATAAATTAACATTTTCAGTTCAGAGCCGTAGTAGGACTTGTAATATGATAATCAATGTAATATTAAAGGGGTTGTTCACCTTTAAATTAACTTTTAGCATTTTGTAAAGTGCTACTCTGAAACAGTTTGCAGTTGGTCTTCATTTCTTATTTGTGGTTTTTGAATTATTTAGCTTTTTATTCTGGAACTCATCTCTGGAAAGAGGAAAGCAAATAATTCAAAATAAAATGAAGACATTCATTTTTCACATTCATGGCTGGAGCTGCTGCTGGAGCATGAGAATACAGGTGGCAGAACACAGAGTTTTTTTGCTTGGGACATATAAGCATATATTTAATAGCAGTGTTTGAGGAAACATGTAACTCTGGTTGAAGCTTTATTATGGAACTCCTAAATGAGTGAGGCCTTGGTATTGGCTATGGGCTGCCATTTAAAAAAAAATTGATGAATAGTATGTTTAAACTCTGAAAGAGATGCCAGTTACCTAACCACAGCTATTCCTTTTTTTTCTTTTGTACCACATGATCCCTTCAAATACAGGTATGGAATCCGTTATCTGTAAAATTACTATCCAGAAAATTCTGAATTAGAGGAAGACTATCTCCCATATATTCTATGAAAAGCAAATAATTAAAAATAAAAAATATATATTTTTTTCTGTAATATATGACAGTACCTTGTACTTAATCCCAACTAAGATATACAGATATGGTATCCATTATCCAGAAACCCGTTATCCAGAAAGCTCTGAATTATGGAAAGGCCATCGCCCATAGACTGTACTTTGTACTTGATCCCAGCTAAGATATAATTAATCTGTATTGGAAGCAAAGCAATCCTGTTGGGTTTATTTAATGTCTAAAAGATTTTTTAGTAGACTTAAGGTATGAAGATCCAAATTATGGAAAGACCCCTTATCTGAAAAACACCAGGTCCTGAGCATTTTGGATAAAAGGTCCCATACTTGCAACTCATTTTTATTGAAGGTAAAACAATCCTTTTGGGTTTATTATATGTTTAACTGATTTTTTAGTAGACTTAAGGTATGGAAATCCTAATTACAGAAAGACCCCTTATCTGGAAATTCTCAGGTCCCAAACATTCCACATAACAGTTCCCATACCTCTATCCAATGTAAGAATTGTTCATTTGTCTGTATGTGCAAGAGATTATTTCATGTTCTGACTAGTGATGAGCGATATTTTTCGCCAGGTTTCACCACAAGAAAACGGCCATAGATGCCAACGGCTGTAAAAAAATTGTCGCCCATTAACTTCAGTGCATTTTGCAAATTTACACTGTTTCAGAAAACATTTGGAGAAGCAAAATGGGACATATTCACCCATCACTAGTCCTGACCCACTGAAAGCCAGTTTTGTAAGTGTTTTGGGACATTTCTGCATCTTCCCTTCCAATGTCACTACGTAATGGTAGCGGGGGTAAAACATATTGGGCTAGTGTGTGATATTTATAGATCTGTGCTTTGGAACGTAAGAGATTTAAAATCCATATGCAACTAATCCTTTCTCCTTTCATAAACTAAATTTATTTACCTCTCTAAGCCAACATTAACCTAATGTCAGGGATGTTTAACAGAAGGTGCTTGGGCAGCATGTTATGCTCCCAAGGCATTTTGTAGGCCCCAGCCTTTCCAGTTGATCAATAGACTTTCTATATGACGTGAAATGATTGGTCAGCATTGATCTATAGTATGTGCATATGCCAACGTGTTGCCGTACCAGCCTGCCAGTATAGCAGCCCTGAGATGTGACGGTTACTGCCCGCAGAATGTGCTTAGGCACTGGCTGAACTGGACACACTCCCGAGTAGATATCCAGCATGTTCAATGTTAATGATTCATGGGGCTGTTGGCTGATTATTTTAAAAACAGAGGGTTTGTTTTCACTTCAAGTCTAAACTATAATACATATTCCGATACTTTATACCTGCTGACCTTTTATAAGCACAATTTAATTCTCCGAGCAAAACAAATCTCCCGTTGAGATGGATGGAGTTTATATAATTGTATGTTATTGCAATCAGTCTAAGAGCAGTTATATAAAATACCACTGACCCTGCTTACTCTCGACTGCACACGGCACTGTGGGATTGGGCAGATATTATACGCTCTGCAAAAATACCCCCCACCCTTCCCATTGGCCAGACGTTACCTGCCGAGCTGTTCAGTGCCGCAGAAAATGTCACTTTAAGTGAGGCTTTCAACTGTCGCCCCTTCTTGAACCCAACCCAACTCTTTTTTCACAGCACAATTGTGGTTCCTGTAGCAGCCAGGGGAATTGGGGGGCTTTCCCTTACTGACCTCTCTATTTATCTTTTTGCCAGGGTGTTATTCCCTTAGGAGAGAGCTTGCTTCTTTAATTGCACAGATCATTTTAACCATGAGCTCATCTCTCTTTGTGGTAAGGCAGGGTACCATGCCGCATATTCATTTCCCTCTCCCCCTGTAACTAAAATCTGCCTTAGCTAGGCCACTCTCCCTCCATAGAGGTGCCTGTAGATCAAGCATAATCTGAATAGCGGTTAGAATTTGACAATATTAGGGCTGGACTTTGCTGCCAACCTATACCAAGGTAAATGGACTGCAAAGGGGTTTGCCACTATTTTGCTCACTACATGTAGGAGCCCTGATATGGGACCAACCAAGCTGCCAGACACAATCTACATTTTACTAACAGATTTCTTTCGTTTTTAGAAAGCATTAAGTGTCTCTTGCTTGGTAGTTATGTCTGAATACTGAACAAGAGATACAAAAAAAAGGATTGAAACAAAAACTATATGCTGCTATAGCGGGGCTTCTTAGCTTTTTTTTTTTAATTTGTGGAAACCCATAATAAGTCTGAAAACTTCACAAGCCAAGCATTGGTTTAAAGTAAATTATGTACTTTATTTTAATTTCTCTTGCTGTAAAAAATAATACTGTATTAAAAGGGATATGTATCGGCCAGAAGCACAGCAGTAGGAAGCCAATCACAGCCGTCCACTCATACTGGCAGCGATTGGACTGCAGGTTGCCAGCCAATCAGCAGATAGACAGACCTGCCAGGGAACTGCAGCCAAAGTGCTAGCTCCCATGCACAGGAAAGCAGCCAGCGGGTGGAACAGAGGGGCGGGGCTTGTGGGTTTTATCAGAGATTTTCAATAAAATAGCACAGAGAGCAACCTTTCTAAGCACATTCTTCAGAGGAAAATAATGCAATGGCATAATCTTGTTTTTTACACATTATGCCCCCTTTAAAAAAGGGTCATGGAGACCCACCTTAAATACAAATGCGCAAGGATTCATATTTGGGTCTTAACCCACATATTGAGAATTCCTTACACTTTAAGTGGCAACTGTATTTTGTTTAATAGAGTTCAGTACATATATTTGCATTATATTCTTGTATGTGTTAGAACTTATGGAACTGTTCCAGCATCAACTAAACAGGATTTGTGACTTTTTTCAGCTGGCAATGCCCCAGTGGCATCTAACAGCATTTCTCTGGCTGTTCCTCTAGGTTCCTGGCTGGTATCTTGTCTCGGAAGCCTATGGGAGATGATAAGGAAGGTTGCCACCAACCAGCCAGTACCAGCACAGCATAGGCAAGATTATAAGTGCAAGTTTATTGAAGCTAGGGTAAATCCCTAGTCGCGGGGGGATGGGGGGGTTCTGCTGTATAGTAGCCCCAGACCCCCGCCTTAAACTTTGCTGCCCACGAAAAAACTAGTAGCAGCTAGTTGAGGGCATGTAGGGAAAGGGTACTTGTGAGATAGAACTGTTTGCGCTGGATCTCCTGAAGATTTTTTATGGGGTTGCCTAGCAGCCCAGGCACATTGAGCATGTGCTGTGCCACTGACATTCAAAAGTTGCCCTAACAAATCAGGAGATGGGGGCGCCTGTGCACAGGCCTGGATCATAGCATTATAGACGCACTGAACTTCTGGGCTGCCACAGAAAATTCATTATATAAAATACAAATTTCTAGCCAAATATATTTTTAGGCTTTATTTCTGCTTTAAATATTTACTGCTTACAGATTAATAATAAACTAAATGTCCTGTTTGGAGATCAAATGGATGCAGTGGCTCCTATCTGCGGTATTTGGCTCTAGGAGCAATGAACGTGCACATTTGATGCTAGTTCCATGTTAGCAAGGTAGCCAATAATCCCACTCATTTAGTTACACTATTTGTATGTATCACAGATGGATAATCAGTTCATTATATATGTTTTTCTTAAATAGATCATTTAATTCTGTGCGGAGCAGGGCACACCAGGCTGTGTTGGTAAGGGAGAACGGTTTCATGGCCTTTTTTCATTGTTTAAGGGTTTTGTGCATCTTGCTCCCTTAATCACATAATGGGAAAGTGCATTTATGCCTCCATAATTACACATCCCTGTAGTGTCTTTGTGCATTTATTAAATGCTGAGAGATTAGCGGAGGCCCTTCGTTTGGAACAGAGGAGTGTACGTGCTGATATCACGCAGATTTCTCTTCATGGCTTGAACTGACTTTTAACATATCCAGCCAGGAATGTCACTTATTATGGAAGTCATAGTCGTATTCACTTTTCTCCGTACAATAGCGACACAAAATGCCAGTAAATGCCTCCTTAAAATGTACATCAATCAATTTTCTACTCATGCACCTTAGTAAGTAGTGAGATGAAACGGGTCAGCACAAGCGCAGCGTGCAAAGTACAATTTGACGCTAGGTACCCTGACACAGATTTCATCCCAAATTGGAGCTTATAAAAGACCCTTGGGCATGGGGGGGGGTTGCTCCTTATTCTTGGGTGGATAATGCCCTACATACCCATATTTGTGGCCATATATTTCTATACATTACAGTGATATACATATTCTTGTCGGTTTTAATCAGTGCCTTTTCCTGCATACTGACGGTGTGACCAGATGGATGGCAGCTCCGGTGTCTTGGGTCAGCCTGGTACTAACTGACTATTTTTCTCTGTGCCTATAGCTTCTAAATGGTAAACACTGTATAACTTCCTGGCAGCTGCTGGTTGTCATAGGGGGGAAAACAGTCAGATAGGTTTACCAGCAAGCGTCTCAGATGACACACAGTCATATGCCTGGCCCAGTGGGGACAATAGGTGACATCTGGAGTGATTTTTTACATAACAATTTGATCGCTAAGGAAGATTCCCTCATGGGACATTCCCAAAAAGGAAATGGTTTGGAACCTTTTTATTCTGCTGGTGCGCGGATCATTAATTCTGTATCTCACTGCTCGCTGGGATATCATTTAGATGTCTCCAGATCAGGACGTGTTCCATGGAAATGCACATGTATGGTAGGGGTGCCTTGCGCTTACACCACTAGTGAGCAGAGAAATGGTAACACTAGGGTTAATGCTCTGTACGTTGATTTTGGATGCCATGGAAGCACAGATTAAGAACTTTTATTGTTTGGAGAGGCCAAACATGGGCCATACACAGACTGACCTAAAGCTAATGTGAGACTTAGTGGATTCACTGCTGGCGTGAAAAAATATACTTCTTGCAGTTCCCACTGACTTCCAGGGATACTGTGCAAAAGTGCGGATGGGAGTGCTTTTTTCATCCTGGTTGCTAGGGCCTTGTTTACCTTAGCAACCAGGCAGTGGTGTAAACAAGAGATTGGAATATGAACAGAAGAGGGAATGAGTAGAAAGATAAGTAATAAAAAGTAACAAAAATAATAAAATTGTTGCCTCACAGAGCAATAGTTGTTTGGCAGCTGGGGTCAGTGACCCCTGTTTGAAAGCTGAAAGATGTAGAAGAGAAGGGCAAATGATTTAAAATCAATAATAAATAAATAATGAAGACTAATTGCAAACTATAAACATTAATATAATTTGCTTATAATGGACTCTATGGGAAATGGCCATCCCATCAATTGTAGCTTTCTGGATTACATATTTTGCAGCATCAATCACCCTCATAAAGCAATGCTCAGTGTACTGGGTGCTGCTGTAGTTTTATTAAGGCTGAAAAATGCAAATTTCCAAAAGAGAAACCCTTGAGATCAGCATGTTTTTACCCACAATGCTGCGTTCCTTCCCAGATTGTGCCTGTCATAACGAGGGCACCAGCAGATACAAAGATTTGCACTTGTTAGTAAATTGTGACAAACGGAAACAACTTGCACCAGCGATATAAAGTGGCAACTTTTGTGTGAAGGAAGCGCCATATCCTGACATTATCTTTCACTTTCTTAGAATAAAGTATCTAATGTCCAGTTACAAAGGATACGTCCTCCCTGACAGAGGATTCTGGGAGTTGTACCTCTCCACATCTAGCCAGCTGACAGTTTGACATCCTAGAATAAATCAAAGGTTTCTTGGTTTTCATCTGTTTCATCCTCCAGTTGCAGAGATTGTGGCTCCTCATTATATTGCATGCTCCATGCTACAGATCTTTAGGATAATTCCTGAGCGGATCAATCATCTTCTCTTCATTTCGCTATTCCACAAACTCCCAGCTATTTTTTTTTCTTTAATATTTCCAGCAGATTAGCTCTTTTTTAGGCTCAGATTACCAATTGTTCCCTTGATCCCGATGGTTGTGTCGGCCCTATACAAGATCTGTCTGTCTTCTGTTAATCATTACATGATTGCTAGTTTACTTTAAGGCTCCTATGTGTTGAAATGACAGAGGGGGATACGTAACTCCTCCAACCCTGCACCCAATAGTAAGGAAAGGCACGAAATCCCATTTTAATTTTACTAAATTGACAGAGATCAGCCATCACTGGGAATAAAATGACATTGGAAATGTCACAGGAAGATGCCTGAGCCCTCTCTTAGAAGAGAAAATATGCATATTAGGGTTCAGACTGTGGTATTTGGACACTTTTTTTTCAGTTAAATCTAAATATTTTAGATATGCTGCATCCTTAGTAAATGTAAAGGTGTCTATTATATTTAACTCCTAATGTAACCTGCTGAAATCTGTGGGACAGTTCAACCTTAGAGTGGGAATGTACTGTACTGTAATTCATAAACTGTCAGGGTCCTAACCTGGGTACAGAAGTTACTGCAGTCAGGGGCCCCATGGCAGAGGGGACCTCAAGAGTCATAAAATTGGGACAAGGCTTGTGGGGGAGTAGGTGGATTGTGGGTAGAGTTATGGCAGAAAGGGGTGTGATTGTGCATGCTTGGGCCATTATTTTTTTTTCATGTGGGAGCGATTGTGCTTGTTTGAACCCTAGCGAGCAGGGCCCTGCTAACGTATTAGTAAGGGGCCCCATGATTCCTGATGGCAGCCCTAGGTGGGGTAATAGCAACCACAACAAGCATTGGCTTTCCAAACTAACAGTGTATTCCAATAAGTAACCAGCATTCCCAGCTAAACATATAACTTTACATTGTAAATAAAGTATATACTCTGGTATGTACAGATTCTAAAATATATAAAATATATATTATTTTGGCAGTTAAGGTAGCGTTTATGCAGTTTGGTAATGTCATAATTGTAGGCTTTCTACCTAAAGTCTTGTAGTTTAATCTCACTTATTATTTGCTGTATATACTGCAATACAATCCCGACTGTCCCATGCAGTGCTGTGTTTGACTCCTCTCCCTGAAGCAGGAATACAGCACATATTGAATAATAGGTATGCCTTCTGTTGTAGTATTTGTTTTAACAGAATTTCTTTTTATGATAATAACTTTTAGAAAGTTTGTACAATGAAAAAGGTTAATACATTTTGAAGAACTAGAGAGAAAAACAACCAATTGAGATCAAACACTCTTTGAACAAATCCTTCAAAGTGCATTGTAAGAAGTAGGTGTTGAAATCTGAAGGATTAAGTGGCCTTGGAAGCCCTGGAAGGAGAATGCCTGATAAAGCCTTTTGCTGTGCATTGTACATTGATGTTTGTGTGTGTCCCCAGTTGGGGCACAGTGGCCTTCAGCAGTTTAAGGTTGTGATAACTGCGTCCGTATATCCCGAAAATCAGACTATTGCCATTACATGGTTGAAAGATGTTGTAAATCACATATAAAGCACATAAAGAAAGATCTATTGTCCCACAACAAAAACAGCTCAATTTAATTATTATTAAGTATATTACCAAGTAGGTTATTTTGAGTGAGTCTATCAGAATCCCCAAGATTACTGGGGTGCCTTTTCATCTCTTTTAATCCACTTTTATAAGCATATCCACATGATACAGAACATAACCATGCTTGGACCTTTCAGTACAGTACTTGTCATTTATACCAGGCCAGTCTATCAAATAATAACTGGTACTGAATGGGTGAGATATCCAGTCGTGTTATATATATATATATATATATATAATATATATATATATATATATATATATCTCCATGCTGAGAAAAGCCTACGCAATATATCCAGCCCATAGCCACTTGCCTGCAAGAAACTGAAGCTGTCGGCTCAAGTCTGCAGGAGACCTAGATGTGGGGATTAGTGGAGTACTTACAGGGTTAATTGTTCTGCTGCAGGCAGGCTGCTGTCACGCTACTGTCACTCAGAGCTGTCTCATACAGGCCTCGCCTGGCTTTGCAACTGTACAGGTGTCTCTGGATGTCATGCTGCCACCCATATGTATTAACATGCTGGACTTTTTTATTCATTTAATTAGATACAAACGTTGTAAAAAAAAAAAAAAAAGGGAAGAGCAAAAAATTAGCAAAATGCATTTGTCGCGGCTACCATGCAACTTTTTTTCCTTACTCCAAATACATTAAAGTCAGTGGGCTTTTTTTCTCTGCAAATTTAAATTTGCCAATGTCAAAACGCCAAATTTCGCCGCAAATCCAGGCGTGAAAAAAATGTGCTCATCGCTACTCCCCAGAAGCATTTGGTACATACTGTGCTTTCTACAATATCGTGTACTGTATATGTTTATAAACAGCGTCAGAAATACTAGGAGCTCACCCCCTGTACCACTTGCTGGGGCTTTAGAACTTGCAGGTCTATTAAATGGGTCTGCTAGAGATAATTTCAGTAAAATCCTTAAAGTAAAAAATAATGCAGACTGATTAGGCTGGGGTTTTTTTTTTATTTGGATCTACTTCAATGGGTTAAAGTTAATCCATTAGGGCAAGGACAGGCGGGACAATTATTCGCCAACGAGACTTGGATGCTTCTTTACAGGTCTGTTTATCAGCTGGCTTCCATTAAATTGTTTCAGTAGTCAGAACCAGAAGTGTATGTATGTATGTATATCTTTATTTATAAAGTGCTTCTTATGTACGCAGCGCTGCACAGTTGAATACATTAATACAAATGGGGTTATTAAGATAGATAAATACAAAGCATAACATAAATACAGTTGCAACAAGTCAAAGACACAAGAGGATGGAGGTCCCTGCCCCGTAGAGCTTACAATCTATATGGGAGAGACTTGAAAGGGATAGACAGATACTACTAGCATTTAAAGCACAGTGGATAGCACATCTGCCTTACAGTGCTGTGAGTTTGATTATGGCCTGTTTCTATGTTCTCACCGTGTCTGTGTGGGGTTCCTCCAGGTACTCTGGTTTACACGCTCCAAGAAAATACAGGCAGGTTAATTGGCTGAACCTACTGTGTGTGGATGTGACAGGGACCTTAGATTGTAAGCTCCACTGGGGCAGGGAATGATGGGAACAATGTATAATTTCTGTAAGGTGCTGCTAAGTATGTCACTACTATATAACTACCAGGAAATATATATAAAACTGTGTAATCAGTGTATAGTACAAAGGTGCTGAGGATTATTTGTATTCTTCTGCTGGGTAAAATGGTATTTTGGTTTGCAAAAAATACTACAGATTGAAGCTATTATATGTTGAGTGACTTAAGGAATAATGTTGCATATATTCATCATCTGGTGAGAATGGAAACAATTGTATCAGGGTGCTAGATCTGCAGTGGGAATTATTGTCTCCTCATTCTGCATTAGTACAGTCCATTCTCTGTTTGGTCCTTTTGTAGAATTCTGGGTTCAGTAATATACCAGTAGCAGAAGGAGGGGTAACAGGTTCTCTCTCATGTAAAACAGTGAGCCCTCTATGAGAAGCAGAACTACGTGCATCAGTCCCCCGCTCTATTTTATAGCCGACATAATTCTTACCTTCAGCGTTGGACTGGAATGCCTGGGCCCACCACAAATCCTTACACCACAGGCCCACATTCTCTCCTTAGTAAACTTCTTTTTATTTTTATTTCTTTGTTCTTTTCTATAAAAGACACAAGTGGAATAAAAATAAAAAAAAAAAAATGAAGCATTCACATTTTGCAGTGTAATAATGTTCATTAGTGATAAAAAGGTAATAACTGTGCACATCCGTCAGGAATGACTTATTGGTGGTGCTAAAGCTCCGTGGATACCTGGCGTGGGATCGCCAATATAAATGGGAAATACCCTGTATTGTACTGTATGTGTGTGGCTCCTATATTGCACTTTGTATAATGTTCATTAGGCAATTAAATTGCAGATTAAATTGTTGATAGTGTTTGTTACACTGTGCAAAGGAAACGCTATTGAAGGAATACTTTCCAGCACGCAAATAAACGTGATTTTAGCCTTTAAACCCGGCACGGTAAACAACAGCAAGGCAGATGGTAATTAAATACTGTTGATTTCAGCTTTGTGGTCCTAGAGATTTTCCTGCCTGTAACTGCCGTGATGGCGTGTGTTTTTCTAATTGCAGGAAGAACATGATATGAATTTTATGTCTGTGGTTCCTAAGCCTTTGCTAAACTTTCACTTTGTATTCGATATGGAGATTCAGCCTTGGAGCGGGACCTTTTGATGTTAGATTTGAATGCTAGTGAAGCCTTGACAGCTGTCCACTCCCCATGTGGTGTCCTCCCCAGCACTGCGGCCGAGATGCATTCTTCCCCAATGTTTCAGTAATATTGGCGCACATGTTTCCAAGTGACAAAAGCAGTGTGCTTATGCATTCATTTCCCTCTTACAGCTACACTCGGCTCCGTATTAAAACTTTCACACCAAGGGCCACCCTAGTGGTCGCTGTGGTCGTCGGATCACAGGAAGCTTTGTTCCATCTTCAGATACAGTTAACGACTGCTGAGGAAGGGCACGTTGGCTGGAGCTTTTTGTCACGTATTGGGGATGTGCATATGGTTTGAGACAATGCATTAACACAAGTCGGGATCAATCGATTTCACTCTTGTTAATTGGTTTGATACAATCTTTCAGTGTGATCGTGCCACACCTCATGGCAATCTCCATGCATGGAATTAGTCCAGCAAACCTTTGCCATGACAGCTTCACTCTTTATTATCCATGAAAACAGGGACGCTATGTTAATATTAGGCTTGAAAAAGGAGGAGGGAAACCATTATATTACTCAGTGGTTTATTAAAAGCCTATGATTAACCCAACATACACATATAGCCAACAGAAATGTAATTTTATGTCAACACAGGAAAATGAAGTGCAGTTATTTACAATATGCTGTTACTTGCATTGAGGCAGCTATACATTAGTGGTTCTGGTACTCTGTCTCACTTAGCCCATGGAATAGCCACCTTCCTTTTGTTCTAGTCATGTGTGCAAATAGCCCAGGGTCTGAGGCCCACCAGGATAAATTCCAGGGGGTTCAGCCATCTTGGCGCCTTGCACATAGATTTGTGCATTGGACAGGTTTGTTTGGGCTGATGTTGTTGATACAGTGGTGGGGGGGGGGGGCTGATTTACTAACATAAGTGCAGTCAATGTTGTATTTTGAACAGTCTACAACAAATTGGAAAATAAAAGCAAAGACCTGCATGTTTGCTATTGGCAACTGCACTTGCACCTTTGTTCATAACTCAGCCATCTTGTCTTGTACTTGGTTCCTTTCCAGCCCCTGAATTAAGACAGGGTAGCCACATTTATAGGAAGCTCAGTTGCTTTGCCGATGACTTGTTCCCCACTATGTGTCGAGTATGTAGCGACTATACCCAATGCTGCTTGAATTATTGTGCAGCACCACAGTGAGTTACCAGTGAATAATGCACCCTGGCATTGTAGCCCCCTATCCACCTGCCTTACTCTATATAGGGATGTGCTGGCATTGTAGCCCCCTATACACCTGCCTTACTCTATATAGGGATGTGCTGGCATTGTAGCCCCTATCCACCTGCCTTACTCTATATAGGGATGTGCTGGTATTGTAGCCCCCTATACACCTGCCTTACTTTATATAGGGATGTGCTGGCATTGTAGCCCATATACGCCTGCCTTACTCTATATAGGGATGCCCTGGCATTGTACCCCCCTATACACCTGCCTTACTCTATATAGGGATGTGCTGGCATTGTACCCCCCTATACACCTGCCTTACTCTATATAGGGATTTGCTGAGAGCTGGAGGAGCCCATATTTTAGGGACCCAGGACCTGCATTCACCAGAGGATGTACCACAGTGAGTTTCCAGTGAATAATGCACCCTGGCATTGTAGCCCCCTATCCACCTGCCTTACTCTATATAGGGATGCGCTGGCATTGTAGCCCCCTATACACCTGCCTTACTCTATATAGGGATGTGCTGGCATTGTAGCCCCCTATCCACCTGCCTTACTCTATATAGGGATGCGCTGGCATTGTAGCCCCCTATACACCTGCCTTACTCTATATAGGGATGTGCTGGCATTGTAGCCCCCTATACGCCTGCCTTACTCTATATAGGGGTGTGCTGGCATTGTAGCCCCCTATACACCTGCCTTACTCTATATAGGGATGTCCTGGCATTGTAGCCAACTATACACCTGCCTTTCTCTATATAGGGATGTGCTGGCATTGTAGCCCCCTATACGCCTGCCTTACTCTATATAGGGATGTCCTGGCATTGTAGCCCCCTATACACCTGCCTTTCTCTATATAGGGATGTCCTGGCATTGTAGCCCCCTATACACCTGCCTTTCTCTATATAGGGATGTGCTGGCATTGTAGCCCCCTATACACCTGCCTTTCTCTATATAGGGATGTGCTGGCATTGTAGCCCCCTATACACCTGCCTTTCTCTATATAGGGATGTGCTGGCATTGTAGCCCCCTATACACCTGCCTTTCTCTATATAGGGATGTGCTGGCATTGTAGCCCCCTATACGCCTGCCTTACTCTATATAGGGATGTGCTGGCATTGTAGCTCCCTATATGCCTGCGTTACTCTATATAGGGATGTGCTGGCATTGTAGCCCCCTATACGCCTGCGTTACTCTATATAGGGATGTGCTGGCATTGTAGCCCCCTATACGCCTGCGTTACTCTATATAGGGATGTGCTGAGAGCTGGAGGAGCCCATATTTTAGGGACCCAGGACCTGCATTCACCAGAGGATGACTTAAAAATGCTTTAGATAAAAAAAATCCTTTAAAATGGTTGTTAAATTGATCAGCTATAGATTTTTAGAATTGCTTTTATAATTGAAAAAAAAAGAGAGCGCAGCTATTAATTTGCTGTTTATTTTCTACAGAGTTAAATAGGTTATAGCATAAGCAGAGCTCATTGTGTGTGATAATGCAGTACGGAATGGGTTGGAAACCTAAGGAATTTATGCAAAATGCCAGATTTTGCCATTTTGAGCCAAACTGGAATTTATGTAACCATCAAAACCTGCCTGTAAGAGCTAAAAGGGAAGGAATTGTTGAATGCCTGGGTGTCACCAGTGAGATCCTTTTACAGATGGGGTGGGCCCAATGTGAAAGCAGATTACCATTTATCTAAAATGGAAAGATTTAAACACAAAATAGCTTTAAAAATACAAAAAAAATCCTACTTTTTTTATTGCAATTGCCTTTTAAAATCGGCAGGGTTGTTTGCTAAATGTTAATGTCATTCCCTCTGTCGCACACCCTTTCCCTCTATAGTTTTCTGGAATCTCTAGAAAGCTATAATTAGTATGCTCCCAGGCTTGGCATTCCCCAAATCGTTTGGCGTCTGAATTTCAACTGATCGACGTTTCCCAGACTTGTCAGCCGCTGAAGGTGGTAATCCTAACGTGTCATTGTGCGACGCGTGAATAGGAGCCATCGCAATAATAAGGCCGGGATGTAAACACACTTCTGTCCTCATAGCCATCTCCGGCACATGTTTTCCAAGGTTAATAATTGTAATTGTTATGGTTGAAATTTTAAAAAAATATGTGAAAAGTACATTTTATGCTCATTGTAATTTTCAGCAAAGAATTTAGATTAGAGGTGGCCATTTGCTGTGCTGTAAGCCTGGCGTTCCCAATGGTGAGAGAGGGAATACGTACATGTATTTGTGATGGGATAAAAGTCACACCTTTACACAAAAGGAAGTGCTGTTCCGCTTACAATTTATATATATATATATATATATATATATATATATACACAAAACGGATGTCCGAACTGCTGTTGATGAACTACGAATCCCAGTATCCCCCAACAGCCTTTGGTGGGATTCTGTGTGTTGCAGTTCGACAACAGCAAGAAGGTGCACACAATATATTCATTTATAAGTTTTACTGTGTGGGAAGTTACATACACATTATACCCAGTCCTAATATTTAAAAAAAAAAACAAAGAAACTTTTCCCCAAATGTGCAGCTAACATGTGTGTAGTAATGTAGGTGTAGTCAGATGCATGTAGTAAGTATTTGCAGAGTTTAGCGTGCATGTGTAGCGAGCAGCTCTCTAATGTCAGTACTAAAGGAACAAAAGGATTGTGTGCAAATAAAAGGGAGAGATTGATAAAATCCCGCTCGCTATTGGCCGTTATTTAGTGACTCTTAAGTAGCAGGTTGTATTTATGCTAATGGCTGTGCCTGGGGGGGGGGACGGTGCTGATAGCAGAACAAAGTGAGTGAAGGGAGTTTGCTTTGCAAATGAATGCAAATGGTAGGGGCTTTGGGGAAGGCCTTTAACATGGGCAGCGCTTTCTGATTGTGAGTGAAGCTGCCATTTGGACATGGTGAAAAGAGCACGCTGGAGCCATTGATTAGGGGAGACATTGAGGAAGGGCCTGTTCAGCTCGCAGTGGGGCAGGCAGGCGGATGTCAGGGTGGGGAGAGCCCAGTGGGAGAATGACAGGGAGGATTAGTGTCAGCCAGAAGCTTTGCTGTAGCTGTGGAGATGGTCCCCGGGGTCACTCACCTCTGACTGTTGTGCTGCGCTGATGGCTCGCTAATGAAAGTGCTTGATGCATGCCTGTTCATTATCGGAAATGGTGATTAGAGGAGGTATTTATCTCCAAAGGTTATGGGGGGAGCTGCTGCCTATTTTTAAACATTATCTTAACTAGAAATGTTCCTGTTCCAATAATGAACCTCAAGCAGAGCAAAGTCAGTGCCACAAGCAGGCAGGCTCTTCACATTCAGTGCAATGAGCCGACGCTTTGTAGCCAAGTATTTGTCTGTATGTGATACATTAACATGATTTCTATAGATCTCCCTAATAACCCAGTGTTATATAGTAATAATCTCACATGGTGCAATGATTTCTCTTGCCAGGCACCGGAATGGACAGAGGAAGACCTTAGCCAGCTGACAAGAAGTATGGCTAAGTTCCCAGGGGGCACTCCCGGTCGATGGGAGAAGATTGCACACGAATTGGGTCGATCGGTGGCAGATGTGAGTTCACTTGGATTTGCATTGTGTGCCTGGTGACAGCCAGCGAGAGAAGCGGCCCCACAATAATGCCGCCCGACACTGCGCC
The DNA here is from genome assembly GCF_000004195.4 of Xenopus tropicalis. Taxonomy (NCBI): domain Eukaryota; kingdom Metazoa; phylum Chordata; class Amphibia; order Anura; family Pipidae; genus Xenopus; species Xenopus tropicalis. The sequence continues at coordinate 27,060,124 of NC_030682.2, forward strand.
TTTTGTACGAGAGCCCCGGCCTTTCAGGCCCTGCAAGTGCCTATTACTGGGGAAAGCAAGAAGCAGATGTAAATCAGGCCCCTGCTCTGCAATTAGCAGCTGTAACTGATCGGCTGCACAGGGGATTGCTCTGCTCCCAGGTCTGGCCCACGGTAACCCGATCACACACACAAACACTGCTATTTATACTGCCTAGCAAAGCATCCGCGCAATCTAGGCTGGAATAGCATTGATTTTATACACTGAGGGCACAAGTAAAACAGAAAATGTATGTGTATCCTTACTTGTGAATATCTGCAAAAAAATAGCACTCACATAGCGCAAAAGAATAGTGAAAAGAAATAAAGTTAATTTGGATTAAATAAACTTTATAAACTCTTTTCACCATGCTTTTAAGCCCTGTGGGTGCCCTGCTTTCTATGACATTCTTTATATGATTGTGTGTGTGTGTATATGTGTATGTAATATATATATATATTACATATACCTGTAAAACCTGTAAAAATGTTTCATACATATATATTGGAGTGAAGTTCCCCCTTAAAAGGAAACTGTCATTGTAGCCCTTTTCACCCTAACTGTTTTGGTTTCTTTGCTTTACTGCTTTTCAAGTCCTATGCCCTCAGATACCATGTACCAGTACCTTGCACTGATGAAATCTAACAAAGTCTAACTAGGCTGCCTGTAAGTTTAGATTTGTGAGGGGTTTTCTGCCCTGGGTGCAATTGCAACTGGGTACCCCTTAGTGCTCATCTACAGAGCCCTTGTGCCTGAGGGGTGCCAGATCAAAAATCCAGTGGCAGAAGGCACAGTTGAGCCCTGTTTTTACTGCCTGCATCAGGCGTTACAGACAGGGCAGGGATGCACCTCAGGGTACACACAACAGAACATACAGGCCTGTGGCTATTTGCACAGTACTTGCACTATTTGTAAATTACACCTTTGGGACGTGACAGACGGAGAGATTAGTCGGCGCACGACAAATCTACCTTGTCACGGGCAACTAATCTCCCCAATATGCCATCCCACCAGCTAGAATGTAAATCACCAGAGGGATGGCATACGTGGCGCTGAAATCGCTGAAGTTTCCTCTCAAGCGATGGCGTATGCCATCCCACCGGCGATTTACATTCTAGCCAGTGGGATGGCATTTCGGGGAGATTAGTCGCCCGCAACAAAGTAGATTTGTTGCGTCGACTAATCTCCCCGTCTGTCACGGCCCTTTGGCTCTGAATCATTAGCCTGTATATGTGCCTGTAAACCGGTGGTTCTGGATGCATAGTATGTCTCCACCTATAATTCCTTAAGTGAGGCTTTAGTCCTTTTTTGGTTTTAAGGCAGTGCTATGTGTGTAACATGAGGCATGGGAATACCTTCTGTTATAAATGGCTTATTATTGTGCTTAACCTAACCTTCTCCCTGCTACAAACATAACAAGCATGCTGTGTGTCAGGTGTGCATTGGTCATTGATCGCTTGTGCTGGAATCAGCCAATGAGAGCGGAACAAATCAGTAAAGTAAATCACAGCATCACTGTGTTAGTTGCAGCCTGAAACAAATTTTATGAATTAATATACAAATAACTTATTTGCAAAACAGACTTTCCCTTTAATTATATGCAGCCCATTAGGTATGGCAATAGGTGAGCCTCTTCCTGTAGCTGTGCCATGTTGCTCCTGTAAAACTCATTTTTATGGATATGTTCCCACCAGCAAGTGAACTGAGAGACAGAATTCAGTAAATGATGGGTATTCAGGCAATGGCTCCAACCCCAGTCAGGAAATGATGAACATTGGCATAGGCGGCAGTGAGTGACCAGGTACCAGTAGTGGAAAAAGCCACCTTTGGTAACTTTAAGAGCCTGATTTTTGTTTTTAAAATGAAAATTCAGCTCTGCTAGTGCAGAGAGTACATTAGTGGCCCCTCCGGACCTGTCCGATGCTGAAGTTGTAAGCACAGAGCGGGAGAGGGGGTGGAACAGGATCGGCACTGGGTATTAGATCTGTTATCTGGAAATAGCTCAGAATTACGGAAAGGCCATCTGCCATAGACTCCATTTTAATCAAACAATTCAAATTTTTTAAAAGGATTCCCTTTTCTCTGTAATAATAAAACAGTACCTGTACTTGATCCCAACTAAGATATAATTACCCCTTATTGGGGGCAGAACAGCCCTATTGGGTTTATTTAATGGTTAAATGATTCCCTTTTCTCTGTAATAATAAAACAGTACCTGTACTTGATCCCAACTAAGATATAATTACCCCTTATTGGGGGCAGAACAGCCCTATTGGGTTTATTTAACATTTAAATGATTTTTTAGTAGACTTAAAGTATGAAGATCCAAATGATGGAAAACCACTGTTACCAGGCATTCTGAATAACAGGTGCCATATTTGTACAAAAAATACAGGGCTCTTCTATATCAAGAATGTCCAGAATTATCAGGACTTGGGGTTTTCCGCATAAGGGCTTGTTTGGTAATTTTGACCTCCATACCTTAAGTCTGCTAAAAATCACTTAGACATGAATTAAATAAACCCAATAGAATTGTTTTGCCTCCAATAAGGATTAATTATATTTTAGTTGGGATCAAGTACAAGGTACTGTTTTATTACCCAAGTGGAGCCAAATGTTATTATATTTGTTTCCATGTGTATATATAAATATAACCCCAGCACATTTACACAGCGCTTTACGAGAAGCCGATTAACCTGCCTGTATGGTTTTGGAGTGTGGGAGGGAACCATTGTAGACACAGGGAGAACATATAGACTCCCAGCAGACACTGGGCAGGTTGGAATGGAACTTGCCTCTCTGTGCCCCCTCTACCCCCAGTGCAGATTTTTTAACCTCCACATAATAATAGAGATGATTCTATTTTTATACATGACACATTTTTTTCCTTTTTTTTTGTTTTGAGTTTAATAAGAATGATTGGCCCCTGGAATAACATCTCTGCCTATTTAGCCATGCAGCAGCGTAATATGGAGCAGCAGCGTAATATGGAGCAGCAGCGTAATATGGAGCAGCAGCGTAATATGGAGCAGCAGCTGGGCCGGGGCCACTATCTGGGATGTATCTGTTTGTACAGTGTAGAGTATTTTTGTTTTGGTCTTTATTTTCTATTAGATCTTATAGTAACTACCTTACCCACACATCCCCATCACTTTTGTCCTTTAAACCCATTTGCCCTGCGCTTGGATACAATAAATTATTTTGCCCTTCAGCAGGAAAGGGGTTAATTTGATTTGTCTTCTCTCAGCGACTTGATTATGAGTGAGGGAGCAGATTGCGTTTGCCCTTAATCAGACTTCCTGCCTGCAGACCTGCTTACCTGTACCGGCGCTCACTCCCGGCCTCCCCACATCTGTTATTTGACCCATTTTCCGGCTAAATCTCTCGCTCCAGGCTTAATGCTCATTCCCGTCCTTTAAGAACAATCAGCCCATTTTGTTTGTGTTTGCCTTGTTTTTCTCCCTGTGCCAATCCTTAGCCGACTCCCAGCAAATGCCTGGGTGTTGTACATGGTTTCTCCCTGTGTAAATTCTACTTATTTGGGCTCATTCCCACCACACTGTCCTTTTATTCTCGCACTCCCATATTTTACATTAGTGATGCCCAACCCAATCCCATATTAAACATCAACACTGAACTAGCACTTTAACTCCATCTGTCAGCACCTCTTACAACTGTCACAGGGTGCTGGTCACCAAAGGAGCCGATCTTTTCCCAATATGGCCACCTAAGGGGCGCTATATTGGGCCCAACAACTCAATTAACCCAATGGGAGAATCAAGCCTACCTGATTGAGATCTGGCCAGTTTTAGGATATCGGGGGTGCTCATACACGGGCAGATAACCTGCTGAATCGATCTGAAGGCTAACGGCAGCATTGAAACCCATGCAGTCTGCAGCATCTAAATAACAGCAGGATATGAATAGAGCATGTGCTGTGTGACAGGGGAGGTTTAGTTTGTAGCGCAGAACTGTATATTGCATTCTAGTATCTCTATATAAGGATGAGCTCCTTTTACAGTATATATAGACCTTTATAGTCAGTCGGCTGTTTAGGTGTTAATAGAAAGCACCAATCACAGGCGATATTGCCGCGGCCGCACACGCACTTAGCTGGGGCGCAATGTTTATAATGTTAATTTATAGCTTTCACCAGATGAGTTTTGTAACCACAAAGGCCACTTAAATAGTAAAAATAACAGGAAGCAGCGAGTGTCTGGCATGCAGAGCAGCCCATAATGTGATTATTAGCAGCAGGCTCTTTAAATGCGAGGCGGCCAACTCTCAGATTTCCTCCATACGAGCAGTGTCAGTGGCGGGTATGGGAGGAACGCAGCCTGTTCCCTTCTCTCTCCGCGCTCGCTAATCTTCTGCCTTCAGCTGCCATGGCTCCCGCCCTGAGAGGGGATTTGCTGGCTGCCTGGAAAAAGGCTCAGGTAGGGAAGCAAAACAACGGGCAGGTGGATGGATCTGAGGCCACTTTCTTAATTACCATGGTTCCAAGCCACGTGAGCCGGAGAGACAGGCCTGGCGCCCTCTCCAAAGGGAAACTAAGCCTACTCCTGCCTCACAGCTTCATACTCTCTATTGGCTTTGTTCTGGCTTACGCTTTTAGTAGGGACGTCCAACCCCTAGCTCCAGGCGCTGGCTTTGGGAGGATGCTGAGAGCTGTAGTTTAGTAATAGCTGTGGAACTACTGATGGCTGAGTTGGAAATGGAAAGCTGTGTCTGTCCCTTTCTGTTCTCTGATGTTTGGAATTCAGTTCTCCTCCATGTCTGTGAATGAGCTGCTTCTGCTACATTGTTTCAGGAGTCAGACACTATAAGCAGACAAAGGACTGCTCGCAGCTTTAAGACCACTGAAAATGTTTAATCAATGTGTATTTTAATGTTGCTTAGGATTATATTTTCTTCATACAAAAGGCTGTTTTTAGTTCCGCTTACTGATGAAATTCATTATAGATATTTTTTAGATTCTTTTTCCGTTTTTTGCTTTCTTGTAAAGCCACAGTGCAGTTGTGGGGTTATTGATGTTAGGTTGCTAAGTCCATTTATTTCCCTTTCTCCCATGTAATGCTCATATTGATCCTAGCCAGGAGGAAGGGGAGGCTGCCAGCGCCACTGTCATTCCCAATTCAGCTTCAGTAATGGGGAGAAATTCAGAATTCCAGGCAGTCGCTTGTCTGAGATCAACTTGTCTTTCATTTCCTTCACATTGGAATATCTCAGACTCCTGCCTACGGTGTAACCAATCATATCTCTAGGGTCGCTGCTGCTCCAAGGGCCCCCACACCCCCTCAGGGTATTATACAAATATACTAAGTAACTGTGCGTCCCCCCTTCACAGCAGGGCCCCCAATACCACTCTGCACACCCACAATGCTCCTTTAGGGGCTCATTTATACAATCCTGGGACATTTCCAGGGACACCCTTGCCTCAGGCCAGGCATCCTCTATAGGAACCATTCCTGGAAATGAGGGTCAGCTTTGCAGCATTGGTCCAGCCAGCCAGTAATCCATATATATATATATATATATATATATATATACTGTATGTATCCCAGTACTTTCTCTTTGGTACAGTAACAAAGTCCCCTGCAGCCCCGAGCCCTTGTATTAACCCCTGAGCTCCTATAACAGGGTTTCTGGGAAGATCTCACTCATTATACTGTTATTCACTGTGTATTCCCCCTACGTTATCACTTCTTACCCCTTGCATGGCTTTTCTGCCTTCTACTGCCCATACTAATAATAAGAAAGCTCTGTCGAGGCCACGATAAAGAGGGGGATACAAGAAGTTGAAAGCCACATTAACCCTTTACCTTTCTTCCTTACAGGTCACAACAAAAGCAAAGCAAGTTAAGGATGCTGTGTCCTGTTCTTTAGGTGAGTATAAACGAAATATCCCACAATAAGCCTGTTATTGTGCTGTGCTAGTATTGTATAGTATAATAGCATTATTGTAATCTACATTCCATCTCTAACAGAACTTTAATAAATGTCTTTTAGTAAGTAAATAACTGTGTTTATGCTGCTCATACCAATCCACTGTTATTGGTACTAGCGCCATGGAGCACACACTCACCCCCTTTTACTGTTTCCTTTAGGTACAGTCCGATTCTCTGATTTAAAGTGCTCCGCCAAGGCCAGCGTCAGTCTGTCTGACAGTATCATCACACACAGAGAGGAGGAGGAGGAAGAGCAAGACTCAGAGGAGCAGGATCTTTCTGCAAGCCAGGGCGAGGGCCACAGCACAGCAGCCAGGGTCCGAAAAAGGAAGAGCACAAAGGGTGCAACAGATGCAGTTCCTCCATTGAGAGGTGAAGCGGAGGAGAAGGTCAGAAGCAGGCGCCAAAGAGACTTTGATGTAGAGCAGGAGGCTGAAGAGCTTGCAGACAGTGACAGTGACACAAGGAAAAAGGAGCAAGGTCGGAGTTTGGAAGAGTTATGGACTCAGAACCAGCAGAAGCTGTTAGAGCTGGCACTGCAACAGTACCCCAAGGGCACCGGCGAGCGCTGGGATAAAATTGCCAAATGTGTGCCCGGGAAAAGCAAGGTGAGCAATACGGCTAAAGGCAAAGAGAAGAACTGCCCAGTAAATGTGGGGGTCTCCATGGGCATCAGAACCTTCTGTTTCCTGATATACAGAACCAGAGGCTGAACTGTTATACAGCCAGGCCGCTGTCCCTTCATTCCCCACAGCCATCGCAGTCTCCAGGCACTTTTCTCTTTGTTTGTGCATTTTAAAGGGGTTATTCAGCTTTTAGTTACATTTGCAATTGGTTTTCATTATACTTGCCCCCAGTATAACTAACCAGCACATCAGTTATTGTAATTGTTTGGTACTGCTTGCCCTTTAAATCATATTAATTCTGTCGTTACTATCAGGATTTGCTTTGCAGCCACTGCTGTCAGGCTTGGTTGTGTCCGGGGGTCTTGCCGAATGAACAGCATTGGCCATGCCCTCATATTATACCACATTACTTTGGTTCTTTCTGACAAATAGCAGTTACATACAGCCACACGACTGCCAGGAAACTCACCTTTTCAGTTGCCAGTTCACTGTAGCAACCGGGCAGTGGTGTCACTGAGAGACTGGTGAATGCATAAGGGAGAAATCAGAATAAAAAGCAACAGTCACAATAAAATAGCAGCTTTTCAGTTCTTTGGCTGCAGCGTCAGTGACTCTCATTTGAAAGAGGCAGATGAGAAAGGCAAAGAATTGACCAACTGCTCAGAACAGGCCATTCTACACTATAGTAAAACTTTAAGTTAAAGGTGAACTAGACATTTTTATAGATGTTTGTGTCTGATAATGGGGCTGTGAGTGACGGCTGTGTTTCCCCTGCAGGAGGACTGTATATGTCGCTACAAGCTGCTGGTGGAATTGGTGCAGAAGAAGAAACAGGCTAAAAGCTGATGCCGGTGCGTTCTACGTGTCCTTCTGTTGTACTGCATGGAGAATGGATCGGCCCAGGCAGCGAGTCTATACCTCAGTATTCCCTTCAACATGTTACGTGCCTTAGAATGAATGTTGCCATCAGAAATATTTCATGTGTTTAAAAAATAAACATATTTTTATACCAGAACTGTCTCTGTGTTCAGCCAGTGGGCCAGTCCGACGCTGACCATTCCTGTTTTAGGAGCAGAAATAATGGCTACCATTGGGAGATGCAGAATCGTGGTTTTCTGATTTACTGGCCCTCATGTTCTGGCAGCGGTTTTAGTTCCACTATGAGCAGCCTTGGTCATACCCATAGGGAATAATGGGCAAGTGCTGGAGACGTTTCTGATGGTCGTGTTAGTGGTGGGAAATGCCTTGATAAATGGCACAGGCCCCTCACCTTCTCTGTATCCCTTTAAGGCACAGGAACATAATCTAGAACTCACTAATATGCTGAATTCTTTGCCACATTTGTTAAAACATTTGGGGATTATCTGATGCGCAGCATTTGTTTTTGTCAGGTGATATCAAAATTGTGCAATATAGAACCTTGGGAAGGCTGGGGACCGCTGAGTTCATTGGAAGATACAATCTAGCCTCCAACTCTATAGTCACCCAGCTGCTCCTATCTACATGTGCCGGGGGCATAGTGTAAATAATAATAAAATCTATGTTTTTCCCCATTACGCTCAGGTGAAGCAGCAATAAAAAACTGAACTTGCCCAGCTTTGCGGGTCCCCTTAGCCCCATTGCTTTGTGTATAAATGCTTTATGCAAGTTATTTGCATTGGTAATAATGTGTGTGATTGGCTTTCCAGATCCAATCTGGGCTTTTGCACAAGGCCACTTTTAGGGGGGGGGGGACTTCAGTCAGGGGCCAAGGGGACCCGGACCACAGGGGCTGCTGTTAGTCCCCCCCCCCCCCTTCTCAGCCCTTTCTGCTACTTTAACTGTGGGTTGGGAGGTAAGAAGTGTAAGGCCTGTGGGCACCCATTGGTTCATTGCGGGTTGCAAAGGGGCGGGGCTTGCAGGGAGTGGGCAGGTCACAGGTGGGTTTTGACATAATTATGTCTCACGTGCACAATGCTAAAGTACCGGTGAGTATTTACTAAGCACTGTGCCTTTTAATGTCTGCCCTATTCATGTTTTTATCAAGATGATTAGACTCCAGCAATGAGCATTCAGCAGACTCAGCAATCTAAATGGCATTTTTTGAAAATCTGAGCGTGCACCTATTTATTAAGAAACTGTGGAGACAACTCTAATGCAGCGAAACGCCATTTTGCCCAACACTTTCAATGAGCTTCACAATTTACAACTCCTGTTGACATGTAATTTTTTTTTCACCTAAAAAATCTTGAAAATCTGAATTTTGAATTCACAATTTTTGTGGCTAAAAAAAGATGGCTGCTTTAAGCTGCCAATTCCGGCCCAGACATAAAAACCTGTATAATATAGAAATCCCTTTCAAAATAAACATAAAATCCAAATTCCTTTTTTATTAACACAGCCATACCCATTATAAAGGCATTTAAAAATGTCAGCTGTCAATCATATATTGCCTTAGGCATAGAGGCGGGACATACAGTTACTTTCACTTTCCATTCAGCACTCACTTTCCCCCTCCCTCCTCACCATCTAATTGTGTAGCCAGTGCATGGGCATCAGGTCCCCCATTCTGGCACATACACTAGATTTTGGGGTGATACAAAGCTTGCCTTAATAACAGTGCCCACAAAATGGCAGCTGTAATGGCAGTGAATTCAAAAATGGAAGGAAACAAGATTTATATAATTTATATAGTGTAATTGAAGTTTATTTTGCTTGACAAACACAATAGAAAATCTTTGGAATTAGTTCTTAGGGTGACAGGTCCCCTTTGTTTGTGCAGTAATTTAAGCAAAATGTAGGTTCATAGCGCAGTAGCACAGCTCCCTTCCTTGCCTCTCATTGGCTGCCATGCAGAATATGTGTGTGTGTTCGGAGCAGTTATCCCACACTAAGGGGCACATTTACTAAGACACAAATCTGAACCGAATTGGAAACATTCCGATTTGAAAATGAACATTTTGCGACTTTTTCGTGTTTTTTGCGATTTTTTCGGCGTCTTTACGACTTTTTCGTTACCAATACGATTTGCGCAAAAAAAGGCGAGTTTTTCGTAGCCATTCCGAAAGTTGCGCAAAATCTGCCGATTTTTTTCGTAGCGTTAAAACTTGCGCGAAAAGTTGCGCCTTTTTCGTAGCGTTAAAACTTAAAAGGTGGGACGTTTCGCGCAAGTTTTAATGCTACGAAAAATCGCCGGATTTTGCGCAGCTTTCGGAATGGCTACGAAAAACTCGCGTTTTTTCCGCACAAATCGTATTAGTAACGAAAAAGTCGCAAAATACCGATCATTACGAAAAAAACGCAATCGGACGCATTCGGCCCGTTCGTGGGTTAGTAAATGTGCCCCTAAGCTTTCACTAAAATCTGCCTGTTTCTACATACACAGCACTTCTTTCCTTACACCTCTGTGAGCAGCACTTCTGCCTTATTGGGGTCCTGAGTTCCATCCCAGGCAGCGCACTATCTGCGAGGAGTCTGTATGCTCTCCCGGTGTCTGCAGGGTTTCCTCCCACACTCCAAAAGCCTACAGTACATATACACTGATTATATATATATATATATATATATATATATATATATATATATATATATATATATATATATATATACACTGATATGGTGAGCAAGATTATTTTTTTAAACATAATAATGACAAATTATTTAAATATACGGTAGGTTGTACAACAATAGTCACATTCGATAGTTTGTCCTTCAAAAAGATAAGAAATGAAGAAAATAGAATGCTTACAGAGAAACAAAATAAGTAATTTAAATAGAGAAAAACAAAAACAAATTAACTAACTTTGCCCAGTGGACAAGTTTGAATTGCTGAATCAGCAAAAATCAGATTGTTGAATTCATGTATAGACTTAACCAATTGCAAAGGGGATATAAAGTGTTGCGGATAAACAGACCACTTAGCAGACACATTCTCTAAGGGATGATTATCTTGGGTAGGTGAGCAAGAGTATGGATGTGCAGGTGTTGCTCACTGAGCTGTGCGTGACACATTCTCCACTTGATTTTGGGCCCCTAGATTGGGAATGGGGTGCGGGCAGTAGCAGAATCAAAGCCACAAGCACAAAAAGGAATCACTGCAAATTTGCTTTGCTTCATTCCATCTATAAACAGTGTGGGACTGGCCCACAGGGATACCAGGAAAACTCCCGTGGGCCCAGGTGTCAGTGGGCCCTCCTGCATTTAACCATTCATGGCCTAGTTCATGGACATTAATTATTTTCCTATAGGAATAAAACAACTAAATATATAGAAGATAATATTAAAGTTTACAAAAAAAAAACAAGGAAAATATAGAGACTAAGTAAGAAGTGTATGAAAAATGGTTTGGAGAGTGGGCCCGTGGTGTAGGCTTTCTGGTGGGCCCTGGGGTCCCAGGCCGACACTGTCTATAAAATACCAAATTGTTACACATGTTGGTGCAGGGCTGGACTGGGACACAAAATAGGCCCTGGCATTTCAAGTACCCAGAGTCCCAAACAGCCCCCCAGCCCACTAATTAGCATACCTCCCAATGTTTGAAAAATGTAAAGATTGCAGTGGCATTTTGACCACGCCCAGTTTTTGCTACCACACCCCCTAAATACCACTCCCATTTTACATTATTTGGCAGGTTATTTAAAGTTTCTGGGGGTTTTGGGGTCTTGTTTTATGTGTTATTACAGTTTTGATAATAAAGAGACCTGTTTAGCTTATCAGTTGCAGTTGTATCTAAATGCAGGTGTAGCTTGTTAAGTTTCTGGGCTCTCTGCCAAAAGTCACTTATTTAATTACATTTGACAAACTTTGTATCTTCTTTAAGCATTCAGTGCAGGAGATCAAAGGGAAATGTGAGCTGAGCTGTTAAAATCAGGACTGTCCCACGAAAATCAGTTGGAAGGGATGAAATAGTGAGTGTCTGTGGCTTCTTACCGCAGCCCCTCTGGTATTTGCCAGAATCTACAGATTGCGCGTGTGTGTGTGTGTGTGTGTGACACATGTTGAGCTGAGGTCTCTGTTCCTTGACTTGACAGTGTTGCATTTACAGTGTGTTACGTTGCCTCCATAGATTTCTATCTCTTGTGGCTCCAAATTATGGTCTCTTCCTTCAAGGCAGAGTGAGAGAGATGCTTGGGGGGGGGGGGGGGGGGGGGATGGAGGGGGGGATGGGGGGGGGGCTCGGTCTGAAAGCTGTGATATCAGCAGTGCTGTCGCTTCTGCCCCGAGAGATGTGACACAGCATGTGATCTACACCCCTTCAGTGCCCGAGCCAGCACCGTGCAAAACTGCTACTGTCAGAGCACCTAACGGGCCTGGGGATGGGTATTATTCTTTTATTACTATATTAATATATCATTGGTGTCTAACCCCACAGACACTTACAGTGACCAACAGCTCCCTTCTGTATTGCGATTGTCCCCTCACCAAAGACAACAGGGAGCAGGGAGCTTGGCCTCATTATAGGCACGTGCTTTCCAAATTCCAGTAAGGATGTAGGAGTAGGGAATAAGCTTATCACTAACCGCACTGGGCCCAGGCCTTCAGCAAAGGGGAGAGAATTTTCACCAGGATGTAGTGGCCCCCCCAGCGGTGATCAACTGCTCCTGCCAACACTGAGTGTTTCCCCATCTGCAAGAACCACATCAGCCAACTGCCCAAAACTGCACCATGGAAACACTCCCCATGGGCAATCTGTGCTGATGGTTTCTATTCTATTCACAAGGGCAACATTAGTGCATTCTAGTTTAAAGGATATATAAATCCCAAACCAGTCGTTGTGTCCTGTTGATTTTGGGTATTTTGACAAATATGTTGCATAGTATTGGGAATTAACCTGAATTCAAAAATTACGAGGAAATTATGCCAGATCTCTACTCTGGGCAGTAGAACGATTGATAGAACCATGAGCGAGACCTACCTAACAATAGTTGGGCCAAAGTAACAAAATGCATAAAGGGCTGCACAGCAATGTCAGTTCTTATTCATGCAACAGCCGGTGCCCATAGGCGTCTCCCCGATATGAACACATCACTGCATAAAGATAAATTCCTTGCCTTTCTTGGGGACAAGCCCTTACAAGAGAAGTTGACAAAAGATGTTCTAGTTGGCTATGTTTATCAGCAAACTGTATTACATCCCATAGCACACAGCTAATCCCCACTTTCCTCTCTATTCAATGGGGGACTCACATGCCCTTTGGGCCTAAACAACAGTGCCAAGTGCACGCGGCACAACAAGGAGCGCCATGGAATCTGTGCAATCGTACACGCACATTAGAAATGCCCAAAATATCATTTTCTTTATTCCAGAACCAGTTTGTAAATATATGTAAAATCCTGGCAAGAAAAATAAGCCTTATACAAAGTAGGCAGATACTGTATATACATGATGCACAGATACACACTGGCGTCTGTACAGGATAAGTAACTGGTGTATCAGTGATGGCAGCGCCACTTTGACACGTGGATCTGGGGTGTAGCCCATTCTTTTTGGCAGTAGCCAGTTTGGTACCCAATGTTGGACTTATTAAAAGGGAACCCAAAGCTCAAGGGGTAAAATATGGCAGGTTTTCTTTTTACCTTTTGCCCAGGGCTTAAGAAGGAAAGGAATACATTTTGGACACTGGATTCACTACTGATTTTCTTGAATTGTGAAAAAAACACAGGTTTTTGTACATGATCTCCTTAGAGGCATAGAGTAGCCCATTAACATGCATTTTCCCCCAGCAAAATTGTGTTCACCAAAGGGAAATGTGCCTGATGCCACTGCCTTGTTGGTGTCATTTCCAGGAACCCCACTTGGTTCCCAGCTCCTGCTGTGTCAATAGGTGCAACTGCAGGAAATACGGAAGGTCAAGGACGTAAGTACCTATAATAAATGTAGTTATTTTGTGCAAGTGACTACAGCCAAGGCAATTGTGGTTGTAAATGACCCCCTACTGTCTTTTTATGATCCTGGAGGCTCTGTGTTCTATATCTGCAATCAAACCCCAGGAAGATTATTATTGTTTTAGCACTGCACACAACTCTTCTTGCCTCCTAGCTGCTGGCCCACCTGCTAGAACCACCTTCCAGAACTAAGCAGAAAAATTTAGAGAGGTCCATAGCCCCCTGGTCCAACACTTATACTGCAGAGAATTTCTAAAGCAAGTGAAATAAGATCTTTGTGGAACTCTCTATCTAAGCCCCACACAGCACAGAGCGGAGTGGAAGAGAGTGGATTGGCAGGCACCCATGTGTTGTGTGGTTCCCAGCATACAGACCCGCAGCACTTGGTTATGTTTGTGTCTGACCTACTCTCTGTGAGACTAACCGTGTGGTTTGTATGTACGAAGACTTATTTAATAGATATTTATAAATGGTTTTGCCATTAATCACCGGTTATTTACACAGTAAGGACGTAATCTGAGATAAATACAAATTACAGTTATCAAATGGATTTGATGAAATCAGCCCCAAATGTTCCTATTCTGCCGGGGCCACCGTGCCAATTAGTGATACAGCTGCTGAGCACAAAATGAAAATTCTATTAAGAACTTCTATTATTACCTGACCTATTGGGTGTCACACCGACTCGGCTTCTTCATTTCCAGTGAAATCTGATCTACAAGACAACAAACTGTTATTGTTTGTGTAGGTGCGACGAGGCCCAGTGAAACGCCTGCATTCCAGCCCAGCTACATTTATGGCACAGATGTTGATACCATCAGCCTAAATGATCTCCTGCAATCCCGGGAGTGGAACCCGCCGGGGCTGTGATTAATAGGGTGCTAGTAATGGGGGGCCAATGATTCCTGCTCTTTGCATGGAGGGATAAAATATGGCCTACTTTGATCTGCTTCTTTTAAATGCATCTCACATATGGGGGAGACCAATTGCTTATTGCAAAAGCTTTAATAAAAAGTCAAATCGATGTCCCTGGCACATCATAAAGGCGAGTTTAGCTGAACGCACAAAAGCAGCTTTCGCTGAGGGCCGAGTAGCAGTGCAGCTCCGGCTGATGCACCCACCCCCACTCACCACTTATTGAGGTTCCCCTCACTACAAATTCAAATAACTGTGCCATTTTGATTGGCTATTTACAATTGGCATTTTTGCCTAATTTTTTTCTCCCCCCTCCCCTCATTTTTTGAACTTCCATAGAGGCTAATGGAAACCATATAAAAATGTTAGTAATTAGTAAAAGTAGCCCCCCCCCCCCAAACTTTTTTTCATCTACATTGGAATAGCAGAGCTGTAGGTAGGGGTTAATGGCATAAAGGTTTCACAAGGAATTATGGGACATATCACATAAATACAGGAAGAGATGCTGTTTCCGGAGAAGGCGACAGAGCCCTTCCTGTTAGAGTCAGACAACTCCCTTATTTTGGGTATTGCCCTTGGACAAGCTGTCTGAGGATGACAGAGCGAGGATGTGCCACTATGGGAGAACTCTGCAGGGCTATACATATATATATATAAGTACTATACCTGGCACATATACAGAACCTTCCATCGCCTAGCAACTGTAACCTGGTCACGGGGCAACATGATGCAATTGTTTCATACATCAAGGGGCACAACTTCTGTTTAGGGAGTGAAAAGAGTCCAGGGGTGCAAGGAGCAAAGCACCGCTTTCTCAAATGGCCTTGCCCCCCACTATAAACAAGCCATTTCCCTGAATTGTTTGAGCCATACGGCCATGCAGCGTCGCATTGCTTGGGCAAGTAAACCTTGCGGCAGGGTTAGTGCCAAGGAGCACACGTTCCTGCAGGACACAGACCCACCTCATGGGGGAGATTCTCCTGCACTTCCGGGGAATTCTTTCCTCCCATTGAGGAAGAGCGGCACAACTCAATTAGCCACTAGACCTTGCCCACTGACGCGGAGTCTCTCAAGGTAGAAACCGGTGAAACCGACCGTGTGGAGATTCGCTGAAGTTACTGCACTGGTGCCATTTGCAACTGTTGGAGTTAAACAGTTATATCCCCGAAATGATTTTATTTGGCATTAACTGATTTTGGGGGAAATTTTGCGTCAACTTAAAGCTGAAATGTGAGTCCAATGGACAATCCCACGCTCTCTGCCTGCAGCACGCTAAGGCCCGGTAAGGCCACGGCGAGCCTATGGAACAACGCACAGACTTCAACAATTTCTAAAACTTTGCAGGGCAAATAAAGGTGGCACCCCTGGTAGCTGAGAGGCTTTGGAAGCAAGATATGAAACAATCTTAACAACCACCAATCATTTATCTCCCTTCCAGGTAGTGAGGTCATCAGTCTCCCTCAGTGATGTCATAAGCCCTTGTGACATCATGGCACTCCCAGATTGGCACAGACTTGCCCCAAACATACAGTCCTTAGTAGTCTTCTTGCTTTTGTACCGCCCCCATACACAGATTTGTGAGTTTGGCCCTCTGTAAGTGTGACAAAATATAAGCCTTTATTTGTGATTCAACGATTTTTGGATTTTTATACATTAATGTTTAACACCAGAGTAGTTTAAGTCATTTTTTTTTATTGCATGGCTAAGATTTTGATTGAAAACAAAACACAAATTCCCTCCCCCCTCCACTCCTTAAAACAAAAATTTAAAATGGAAAAAAAACATACATTTTAAGAAGCAGTAGCCAGCAAGTATGAGAGATATTAGAACGTTAGACTTTCATAGAACTCTTGTTTGCAGATGTTGGTGAATTTTAAATATCTTTTTGCAAATAAGTTGGTCTACATAAATATATATATATATATTTCTTAAAAGGACTATTCACTGGCAATGACTATAACGTACCACAGTCATTTCTAGTATTCAGTCAACTGGACCACAGGAATGAAGGTTTTCATTCATCGGTTATTAATGTTTTGTTGAGTGATAGATGTAAAATCCAGTGTTTCAATAGTGACCTTGCACGCGTGAGTTTGGAAGCAGCCAGCATTTGCTGTATAGTCAATAAGGCCTGGAAGAAAATACACAGAAATAGTCTGTGATGTAAACATAAATCTAAATCCAGCACATGTGCCCAATTGCACTCACACAAGCAATAAAACTGCTCCGGATTGGAAGAATGAACCCCCCGTTGGAGAAGACTGTACTAAGGAACAGAGCCGGCGCTGACTGAAGGCATGGAAGCCTCCATATTGCTATTTGGTGCAAGTCATGTGATTTCATACCCCAAACAGAGTGTTCCTGTAGTAACATGGCCAGCCTTTGTATCATTACAATTTATTTCTGAAACCCCATATCAAAACACATCCGTTTAAATTATTCGCAGAAACCAATATGAAAATGAACCACGCCTACAAAAAGAGTGTACAAAATCCAAGACGATCCTTTAAAATTCCCCTGAAAAATATAAAAATAAATTAAATTTTTGTTGTTCTTTTATCTGCCGATTAGAAATATTACAAATCAAAATATTACCTCTCCATATGAATTTTCTTTTAACAATACAAAAGTGATTCACAAAAGCTTATGTACAGAATGAGGTAAGAGCTGTGCGACGCCACTGCAATCCCCCATACACAGTGGGAGTCAAATTACAGCGGGCTCCATTTTTCTACCGCCATTAAAACTACACTGCTTCTGTAACCGACTGCTAGAGCATTGCATACAGAAAGTGTAGTCCCATTATTAATGAATTAATGACACAATTAATGTTAGTGGATAATTTAAAGGTACTTGTGTTTGTTCTAGAAATTTATTAGGAAAAAAAAAAACTAGGTTGGATCACAAAAAGTGTCAGGGCTTAGAGGTTGCATAACTCCTTGCTGCTTACAAATAAATATGTACCACGGGGGGTAGTAGTGGCATTGGAGGCAGCTGCTAGTGCAACATGAATACTTACTGCTGCTTATAAATATTACCCCTTTAAGGTGTGCACAAGAGTCTGCCTCAGGTTTGCTCTTTGAGCTTTGCAACAGGCACTTACAACGTAGGAAAGCATTTCCATAGAAATGGCAGCTCTTATTGCGAGCGCGCATTGCATTCATTTGCACAAACGGAACTGCTGGGATAGACATCCAAAGAGAATTTCTTGCTTGTACATCAACAACCGCCAGTGATCACTGGAGAGACACAGATGCCCAAAGCACTACTGGGTAGCGGAACCGAGCACTGCACCATGATGCCAGCAAGCGTTAGGGTAAATGCCACGCAGATACCTGCTGAGTTACGGAATCATACAATAGGCAGTTTCCTTTAGTAGCTTTAAGTCCAATGGTTAATATCCATCTGCCAGCGACAACAGCATTGTACTATTTGGACTCTCGCATAACAGTCATATTTCAGTGCATCAAAAACTAGAAGGACACTATATAAATATTCAAAAGCCTCAGGAGAAAGGCTGCCACCGTACAGCCCTGCTGGTTAGCCTTGGCCTGCAGCGTCCGGCAGTGTGTTGCCTGTCCGTCTAGCTTACAAGAGATGGACACAAATATTTTGTGCAGTTTTATCTCCAATTGCATTGTTTCGTAGCTACAAAAAGGAAGACTTCCGTCTGCAGCGGGACAAGTGCCAGGAAGATAATTTGCATCTCTGTCGTTTGGAGATCAACTTTTGTCTTGCAAAACCGGCCCAGATTTATCTCCAAGTCTCTAATGGAAAGGAGAGTATTTTAAAATCTTTGCATGCAGGCATGTGCATTTCTTACAAGGTAAACAGGAGCCAAACAATCATGCAAAACACATCATTCTTCTCCAGTAGGCTTCTATTTATATTGATAAATATTCTATACCAGACAGAGAAAATAGGCCACCCTCCTGAGGCGGCTGAACTATAAACCACAGACAAGGATGGTTGGGGAGGGGGTGGAGCTTTGTTTAATAATATCTGGGGGGGGGGTGAGATTTTAATTGCTGTTCTGTTATGTATCACAAAGCATTAAATGTAAAGTTATGCCCAAAGCCACTGGGCTGATTATTTTCACATTACACTATCCTTTGCAGTATGGCTCCTGGGGCACTGAAAACAAAAGCCACTTACGGACACTTTCTGAGCTGCGGTGTCTCCGTGCAATGCAAGGAATGGGTTGGTAGTGGTGGAATGAAGAGGGGCAGCTTGGGCTCCTGCCAGCAGGCTGTTTAAGGGTAACTGGGCTGCTCCAGGAATCTGAAGTTGCTGCAGTTCTGGCTGGTGGTGCTGTTGCTGCTGTTGGTGGTGCTGTTGCATCAGCTGATATAAGAAAGTATGGTGCTGTTCCTACGGATGAGAAAAAAATAAGCATGAGAGGAATTTCTTTCACAGTATATAAATGTGACAAAAAACTATTACAATTTTTAAATAACATATAATTTTACTGATATAATTCAGTCTCTATCCAATATACAGACTGACAATA
Organism: Xenopus tropicalis; assembly: GCF_000004195.4. Taxonomy (NCBI): domain Eukaryota; kingdom Metazoa; phylum Chordata; class Amphibia; order Anura; family Pipidae; genus Xenopus; species Xenopus tropicalis. Next base: position 27,079,004 of record NC_030682.2, read on the forward strand.
GTCACAGATATATGATGGATGAATGTGACTTGTCAGCAGTGTGTAACAGAGGGAAAGGTGCAGTCTTATATTCTTTCTTGCATTCTGAGCAATTTTACATTATTATATGATAGGGTAAGTGCCCACAGCAATCATGCCAATCCCCACTTTCTCTTCCAAATGAGCTAGGTTTTAGGGTTTCTGTAACTTACAGGGGTAAGCTGCTGAGAATTCAGAATATGTTGAAACTGTTGTTGCTGCTGATGGAGTAACAACTGTCTTTGTTGGTCTGTCAGCAACCCAAGTCCCGAGGCACTGCAAGAAAATAGAAAGGATTTATTGTAATAACAGAAGAAAACAGAAGCATTCACTATTAATATTTATGTTATACAGGATGTATGCAACTATATGTAGGATTATTTTCTTCTTATAAGACAGCTGAGGCTGCCACGCTGCTCATGGCCAATACAGTGGGCACCAATAACGTTACTTTTAGACCCCTTTTTTGTGGGTGCTTTCTCTTATTTTCATTCAGTAGTTGCTTAGATGTGGCCTTAATATCAGATATCTATGGCACCTGAGGATATTCACAAGTATGATAGCATTACAAGGCCAGTAATAGTTGCACAGCACATTAACGGTAATAGGACATATTAATAGGAACATTAATTTAATTCCTGCACATTTCTGCAAAAGTACTGTCCTGCCAGCAGCTGACTGAAGAGTAACTCAGGAACACAAATGCAACCATATGCAAACTGCTGGCCCTGCTTGATAATGAAACTTGGTGAGGATCCATGTAAAATATATTCTATCAGTCAATACTACCGAAAGCCATCAATAGCCACAAAAATGTTATGTGTAACTGACTTAACAGAATTCCATAGATTTTTTTTTTACCAACAAAACAAACAAACAAAAAAAGTGACAGAAGTTGCAGATCATTCAAGCAGATGGAAGCTCTCTTTCTCAAGGAAGTTAACTAATAAAAATGAAATAAACTAATAATTGATTGGAATATATTCTGCTTGATGTGCAAACAGGAATTTAATTTCTGCTTGGTGGCACCGTGAATCTATACCACATACTTCTTGTATATGTAAGGAAATTCAAATAAATTCAAATATCATTTTATGCATGTTTCATTGCATCTCCACCCTCTAAAATCATGGATCAGATAATCTGCACTTCTAGTCTACAGTCTATTAATATATACATACACAAGCCTAAACAGTAGTGCTGTCTGACACCTACCTGTTTGCTAATGAGGACGTTATGGGGTGCGTCACATTAGGCAATATGGATCCATGTGTAAGAGCAGCAGTCTGAGGCAAGTTAGCCGGGTTCTGCATCACCCCATTCAGAGCTCCAAAATTAATAGACAGCTGATTTGCTGGCAAGGCTCCAATAATTGCACCCACACTCGCAACATTAGGAAGAGCTTGTGTGACTGACTGAATGCCACTTGTTAGTGCTCCCATTGCCACACCATTTATCCTGTGAACACCCTGGACTTGCTGTGCTGGACTCTGTCCATCGGGGGGTGGTGTAGAAAGAGATGAAGAACTGCTGGTGCTTTGTCCACTTGACGTAAGTTCCTATAGAGACATCATACAACATTACAAAATAAAACTTTGATAATACTAAAATAGGAAATGATTTTTTCTCTATGCTTCTACATCATATCAGCACTTCTTACCAGTGCAACCCAAAATGGTGCTGGAAATCACCCCAAATAGCTCCAATCAAAGGCTTACCAGACACTTATGAAACCAGACTACAGAGGCTTCCACATGTGAACTGCTACTTTTACTATAGAGCAATAACTTATGTATGTCACATAGGAAACTGACTCAGTGGCATTGTAAGTGCTACATTCACAAGTCTTTGAGCATGCTTGCCACACTAGAGGTTCTTGTCTTAGGCCTATGTTGCAATCTATAAATTATACAGAAATTGTCTAAGAGTACACCATATGCCTGCTACTACCGACTAATGCCGGTAATTAGATGTTTCCCTAAAAAGCATGTATTCTGACAATTTTTTTCCCCATTAAAGTGGACCTGTCACCCAGACATAAAAAGCTGTATAATAAAAGCCCTTTTCAAATTAAATATGAAACCCAAAATCATTTATTTTATTACCACATCCAAACCCATTATAAAAGCATTTTAAAATCCCAGCTGTCAATCATATAATGCCTGCCCCGCCTCTATGCCTTAGGCATAGAGGTGGGGCAGACAGTTACTTTCACTTTCAATTCAGAACTTCTTAGATGTTGCTGCCCTCCTCACATTCCCCCTCCTTTTGCACCATGTAATTGTGTAACCAGTGCATGGACATGGGTATCAGGTTCCCCCATACTGGCACAGAAACAAGATTTTGGCAGGATGCAATGCCTGCTTTGATAACAGTGTCCACAAAATGGCCCCTGCCTGCTTGCTGCAATTCTGAATTCCAAGGCTGAAGAAAATAAGATTAAAATAATTTATATAGTGTAAGTAAAGTTTATTTTGCTTGACAAACACAATAGAAAACAATTTGAAATTATTTTTTAAGGTGACAGGTCCGCTTTAAAGCCATACTCTTGCTGGAAAATAGCAGATACTTTTGCCTGAAAATGTAGTAATGTGTAAGGAAGTGTTTTGAAAGACAATGTTTAAAGGTGCCTATACATGGTAACATTTGCTTGTTTGGTGAGTTTTCCAAACGACCAAATCTTTTCCCAGATATGCCCACCTTGGGTAGGCAATGTGATTGTATTGTGATTGACCTCTTTACAATAAAATGGGAAAAAATCAGCAGAAAAATCAAGCACGCCTGATCATCACTGGGCTGATTTTTGCCCAGATACTGGTTGAGAAGGCCTGTTGGAGGGCCCAATACATGGGCAGATAAGCTACTGAATCGGTCTAAAGGGCCTGAATTGGCAGCTTAAATCTGTCCGTTAATACTTATCTTCTGGACGGACTGATGTTGCTTTTGATGAATGCACAGGGGAATCCGTTTCCGAGTACTTCCTTTCTGGCAAAGAACAGGAGTTCTATCTTGCTTTATGGCATGTATTCTAGATATAGAGCCAGTGTCCCACAAGACAAAGCAGCATCTATTACCCTTTATCCGACAGGCTCATTAACATCTGCAACATTGCTGTCTGGAATTCTTGCGGCTGGTCTACAGTACCATTAACACCAGGAGATCAAAATGCCCTAAACCGCATTGACACACAATGTTCCTTAGTCTGCTCTTTTCATAACGTGTCACGGTTTCTAGAAATCATGATATCTGACAAATACACCAAGTTGTTCTGGTAGAGCTCTGGGGGGCATCTATGGGTCAGCAAAACACAACAGACTGGCTGTAACTCTTTTTAGACAAAAAAAAAAAACCAAAACAAATTCAATACATAAAGTAACCAAGATTTGGTTTGTGGTCTTGAATTTAAACTGCTTGAAATTTAAACCAAAGCTGGACACAGGGACATAAAAGGAGTAGATAAAAGTGGTCCCAGGTGCACCAGCTCTCAGCTAGGAAAATGGAAATCCATAAGGAAACAAAAAGGCAGGGGGAACTCAAGGAATCCACACAAAGATAGTGAAATAAAAAAAAGACATTTTATTCAAAACAACATCTTTGATGCTTTACAAGTTTTGTGCACAGAAGGCACTCATTCATACATCTTAGATGCTATCTTCAGAGATGTTGTATGGAACAAAAAGACCTTTTTACTATATTCTTTTAACATACTTGGCATTTGTGGGTTCCTTGAGTGCCCATTTTACCTTTAGGTTTCCCTGTGGCCCAAACTAAGCCTAAATAAGCTGAATGTGAACATGCAGTACCTCTGTGTTACAAGGCCCAACAGCTACACAATGAAATCGATTCATTCTGGTAAGCTCACACCCTACCTGATTTGGAACTGGAAGGGCGTTGTCCAACTGGAAGTTCCCTAAATGAGGGCTCTTACTGATGTTTAAGGAATCACTGTTGGATACTGATAAAAATAGAAAATGCTCATGTTATTTCACTGTAACAATTATGATAAACACAAAGATTTTATACAAAATCAGCCAGAGTGCAGAACACAGGGCCTATACTTTAAGTATGTATTTTGGCGTGGGGTGATGAATGCATTTGTAGCTACCCTAATGCCATCATGATGTGAAAACTACCGGATAAACAATCACACTGAGATACGATACCAAGTGATCAGCAAATGAAGTAGTAATGTAACATAATATAGAAATACTAAAGGTGGCCATAGACGGGATGATTGTAGCTGCCGATATCAGTCCCTTGGACAGGGGCAGGGGGGCAGGAATGAGGGGCATGCCCGACCGATATCTGGGCTTAAATTGGCCAGATATCGATCGGGCAGGTTAAAAGATTTAGTCGGATCGGGGACCGCATCGGCTCGTTGATGCGGTCCCCGAACCCACTGCGCCCATTGCCCAGGGCCAAACGATCGAATTTGCCTACATTTTCCCGATATCGCCCACCCATAGGTTGGGATATGAGAGAAGATCTGTTTGCCGACCTCGCCAAGCGAGCGGATGTTAACATGTATGGCCACCTATAGTTTTATTAAAAAAGCAAAATATAACCATCTATAGAATTCCTAAGGAATATCTTCTTTATCCTGCTTCCTTCCATTGGAATATATATTGTAAACCACGTGTAGGTTTGTAAGCAATACTAACCCTTTCTATTTGGTGCAACTTAAGCATTCACATTATAAAGAACTATTTCTGAGTTATATATCAGAGAGTGACAAACCTGATTCATTTGTTGTTCTGTAGAAAGTGCTCCAAGCAGGTTTCATTACAGGATCACAGCAATAACACAATATACCATATCCCATGCCATAGCAGAGCATAAAATGCAAATAAGGCCAATGCTTGCTTTAACGTGTTCTTTGGGAGCTATATTCCTTTACACTGGTAATTTGTTGAGCTCTCAGAGTAACATCCAGCAGTGGGTTAGTATAAGAGGAGGCAGTTCATTGCTTTGCAGAATGAGAAGAATGCAGGCACGCTTTTTCTAAGGCAGTGCTGTACAAGGTTTCTCAGTTAGTGGGTATACCACATATTCAGGTGCCAGATCATAATAAAATTAAGATGACATTCAAATAAATCAGGATTTTGGGACAGACTGAAGTCCACAAAAAACTTTCTCAGAGTGCAACATTTGGCCCGCAGACCTCCAGCTGGTCAGCTCTGTGCTAATGAAGCTGCTTTCCAATGTGAAAGATTAAATGCAATCTCATATAATTTCATGGAGATACAGAACTAAAAACAAGTAGTCAGTGGAAGCGGAGCTAGCAATCTTCTTGGAACTGCATTAATGCAGCCTCTGGGGGCAATTAAACAATAGCTTTGCAGGTCTTGGAATATGCAATATACACTTTCAATGTTAGCAGCAGTTGGAATTTAGACACGGATGAAACTAACTTCAAAAACAGAATAATGGGGGAAAAATGATTTACTATGTCATGGATAATGTCTCGTATTCAGGCACAGTGGTCTTACCATTCTGTAAAGGGTATGTGTGCACTTGAGGGGATGTGTTGGGGTTTGATGAGATTGTTGGGAACGGGACAGAAAGCTGTGCATTTAACAGCTGAAGGCGCTCCTTTTTGGCCGTCAGGTTCTTTATCTGTTCCTCCAGTCGCCTGTTTTCCACTTGCAGCTGGTGTAGTGATTTCAGCATGCCTAAAACTAAATTAAACCAAAAATGCATTTTATTTTAAAGTTTCTAATCTAATGTGTAAATGATTCATTAGATTTTAGTAATTCAGCAAAAATCAAAGTTATAGGTATCCATCATTAAAACTAAACCGAGGCAAAGGCACCTGTATTTAGGTCAGGGGCCCACACTGCATGTACCAACAATTACTGTATTTGCACGTCACTGATAGTCACACATGCCCATTTCAACCATACTGCTCGACCATTTGGGATTGTATAGCCAGTCCGGGGGCTTTTCTGACAGATACTCCTGTAATATTGGTAGACAGAGGATTATCGGTTGGGCAAATGGTAGTTAAGATAAACTGCAAAAGTGCATACACGGGTAGATTTAAGTTGCAGATTCAGATCAATACTGCAGTTTATCTGCCAGTGTATGGGCCCTCCCAGACCAATATCTGGCCCAGATGTCGATCTGAAAGTTTTTTTTTTCCCCCTCAGATCGAGATCTACATAATTGATGTGGTCCTTGCTCCAAAGAACGAGCAAATCTTACTGTGTATGGCCACCTTTATTTGATACAAACACAGTGTGTGTTAATAGGATTTGTGCACTAACAAATGACAAAAAGATAAAAATCAAAACAGGTTTTTCAATTTAAACAGGTATGTGATCCCTAATATGAAAAACGCGTTAACCAGAACACTCCGAATTATGGAATGGCTTTCTCCCATAGGCTCCATTTTTAACAAATAATTCACTTTTTCCCCTTTTCTCTGTAATAATAAAACAGGACCTTAACTATGTTATAATTAATAGTTATTGGGGACAAAACAAATATGTTCTATTTAAACCAGCAATTATAACTAATTTACTATTTATTCCTATAATGATTAGAAAATACATTGTGCTTGCTAGGATAAATCCATATGTATGACAAAACCAATGCTATTTTACTTTTAATACTAAGATTTTTTTTAGTACGGGTATAGGACCCGTTATCCAGAATGCTCGGGACCAAACGTATTCCAGATAAGGGGTCTTTCTGTAATTTGGATCTCCATACCTTAAGCCTACAAAAAAATCAATAAAACATTAAACCCAATAGGATTGTTTTGCATCCAATAAGGATTAATTATATCTTAGTTAGGAGCAATTACAAGATACAGTTTTATTACTACAGAAAAAAAGGAATCAGTTTTAAAATTCTGAATTATTTTATTAAAATGGAGTCTTTGGGAGACAGGCTTTACATAATTCGGAGCTTTCTGGATAACGGATCCCATACCTGTAGCTTTAAGGCATGGTAGATAAAAGCATGTAAAATGTATTCAAATGATATGCTTATAAACATGATTTTATTTATATATACATACATATATGTATATAAGGTGTGTTTGTCTAAACATGTTGCCTCTTAACAATAGTAAAAAAAAAAAAAGATATAGAAATACTATACAAATATTTAGTAAAGTAGTACAGCTAAGAAAAATCTGCATAGCAATACCAGCATATAAAACCAATAAGATAACAAAAAAAGTCAGTTGTTGTGCTCATCAGTCTGTCAATGTGAAAAACTCCTAATCAGATCTTGACCACCATGGTTCCTGAATCCCTTGGCTTCGGCATTTCCTGGTCTTTGATGAAATGGAAGGAGAACAGATTTCCCTGGCAGTATCTTATGGCGCCACATGAGTGAAATTTGCACTGGTAAATGTCATACTTATTTAGACAACAAACACTTGACAACTCTAACTGGAGACCAAGGCTCATAATATTATAGACGGCTGCCTTCTAAAGGCACACTGGGGGTGATTAGAGCAGAGGATACATTTGTATTTGCTTTTAAAAAAAAATATTCTTTAATCAGACCAAAATAAATATCTGCTGAAAAATGTCAGAACAGCACAAACTTCCAAAAAGGCTCAAATTAAAATGTAATAAAGTTAGCTGCATTTCATTTATCCTTTTATTGCCCCTTCCTTTTTTGCCAAGGCATGATTGAGATTAATTTGAAACTTTACAGTGATAATTTCAGAATTTCATGATACCTTAAATTACTTTGGTTATCAGCAGTTCCTAAAATTAGGAAGTCTCTTTTCTTTCCCGAATTAAAGTAAATAAAATAAATCTGAATTTAATTGTTTTTTTAACACAGAGAAAATCACTAATTCTTGATAATTTGGCCACGTTAGCCTTGTCCCTGCCACTAATAACAGTGGAGTGAACACTACACTAACAGGATTAATAGAACAGGGGTAAGTAATAATTATAATGCCTCTGTGAGCCGATCAGGCACTGCAGATGTACTTAGGAAGGATTACATAAACATCTCTACCCTATAAAATGAATATAATCTGAAAACAAGGTTGCTTGTGTCAAAATTCAGAAACGTACCTAGGATGCGCCAAAGCTACTGATCGGCATTTTCCCCTTTTTTCTTTTGAGTATTTAGCATACAATAAAGATTCCTTTGTTTGCTTGACCTCCATTCCTGATTTAGATTGATTTTCTAGAATAGCCACATCTGGGCATTTCCCAAGGATTTCACTTATCCCTCCTCTCTAAGCACATACAAAGAGACTCTCAGTGTGCCCAAATGAGATGCAGTACGACTTTGGTAAACCTGTCCTCTAGCTATCATGTTTAAAGGATTATCCCGGCATGAATTTCCTCACAATTAGCATTTTGTCAGGACAGCATTCATAAAAGATACTAGCAGGAGAGGAATCACGTTTACTGCCAACAACCCATTGCACTTCTCTTTTTTCGGAGTCAATTACAAACATCTGCAGTGCCAAACTTCTTAACTAGAATATTGCATGCATTCCATCTAGGAACATGGGTTTTTAAAAAATGTTAACTTTGTTTTCATATTTCACTCTTTGATTATTCTTTCTTATCTAACAAAGTTATCCCATGTACAAAGCTAGAGCACACAGCTTCTCTGAAAGTTTTAGAGACTGGGAAATGTGCAAGTACAGGGCACAACAGTTTTAACTTTAATTATTCTAAAATGAATGTATACCTTTACATTTTCCGCTCAATCCTTTACCCAATCTCCAACAGTTTTTTTGGAAATACAGGGAAAATAATAATAAAGGGAAAGAAGTTGCAAACTATGTGCGGTTTCATTTCATATTAGTTCACAAAACAATCCTAGATGGTTTTTTTTTTAATATTCCATGAAGAAACAGATTTAGAGGTAAAAAAACAAAACCCTCACAAGCTATTTTGACCAATGAAACTTAAGTAGAAATTTCTTTGGGTAGATTTATTAAAATCTGTATTTTGGTAATTGGATGAATGTCTACTCATTTAGTAAAAAAAAAGCAAATATAAAAAGTGTGAACCAATAAAAACGCAGAACAAATATTAATAAGAATACCTCAAAATTGCAAGAATACTCTTGCAATTACAAACAAAAAAACCAGTAAAACCTCAAATTAAATAAAGGTTTTACAATATAAGGACAGTCCCCTTGACTACATGATCTTGACAGCTTTTAGATGGTGAAGTTTTGTATTCGAGTTTTTCATGGTTTTTACACTAAATTAGAAAAAAAATAGTATTTTATAGTAATTATCTAAATACATGATTTTTAGTGCTAAAAAAATTGATTCGGGAAAACGGAAAAATAAAAATAAAATAAAAAAAATACAAACTTTACTAAATCTGCTCCTATATTTCTCCTAGCACAAAAGATGAACACATAGGACTCGCAGACTAAATACAAAGTCTGTTTGGAAAGCAACACAACCAATAGGATTCCATTGTGCAAGGCTTTTAGAAACACGGTCAGAAATTTGTGGAGGGTGTGTGAACTGTTGTGTCTGACTGCATTGGTGCTGGTGAAGGAGGGAGGCACTGTGCATTGTTAGGGAAGGGCTTTGAGAGGTTATAGATGTTGCTGCTGGAGAAAACTTAAACACCATAAGGCACTCTGGCCAGCAGATGTTTCCGCATTGCACTGAGGCTGGGGACTGACCAACTGATGAGTGGCCTTTACTTACTTACTGCTCATGTCCAACACATGTTTCAGGATACAGCTGTGTTACTGCCAGGCCAGATACATCTTTAAGTTAAAATTACTGCAATCATTTCTTTGCCCTTCCCCCACCCAATAGGTAAGAGAAACACACAGAGAACATATGCATTGACCAACCCCACTTGGGCCCTCTGTGCATCTATTAGCTGCTGTTCTTTATTGTTACACTTGCACTGGAGGGCCACACTGCACATTCCTATTCCAATCATCCCTGTAGAAAACAAACGCACCATAACAATACTTACTGTCACTACTGGTTCCTTGTTCTTGCAGAAACTGCTGCCCTTCACTCCACTGCCTCTCTAGGAGCTGCTCTATACTGGTGGCAGCTGGGGGGACACTCTCCAGACTACTGTTTCCTGATGGCTCAAAGCGAGAGGTGGCAAGACTGTTCAAAGGAGATCTGTGGAAATATTGTAGACCAGGCAAACACATGGAATATGTTTAAATAATCTGCTTAGTAACATTCTTCAGTAAGACAATTTGGGCAATGGAAGCACAACCAGTCACCTACACATAGAAATAAACATATAAATGCTTAATCCAACCAACTGATGAAGTTTATAAAACAAGAAGAAAAAAAAGTCCATATAAGCCAAACACTGAAAATATAACTCTCCAGTTACTGACATCACTCACATTTTATCTGACCCCACACCATAGATGTTCAACCTGTAATGGGCAAAAAAAATACCTTTCAGTACTTCTGTATAAGAGAACAGTATTTCCCCTCTCCTGCTTGGTCCACCAGAAAAAAAAATATGCCTCCCAATATTAGTGTCAATGGGCTCCCTATAGATTATAGAGCCTACCTCCAAGCCTGCAGCCTGCCATCTACTGGTAAAACTAGACACATTAGCATCAATCCAGCAGTGCCAATTCTACACACTAGGTGAGGGCTTGAAAAACAAAAATAATGCCCCTATGCTCTTAAAGGAATACCGTCATAGGAAAACATGTTTTTTTTCGAAATGCATAAGTTAATAGAGCTTCTCCAGCAGAATCCTGCATTGTAATCTGTTTCAAAAACACAGATTTTTTTAAATATTTAATCTTGAAATTTCACATGGGGCTAGCCATATCCTTCATTTCCCAGGGTGCCACTGCCATGTGACCTGTGCTCTGATAAACTTCAGTCACACTTTACTGCTGAGCAACAAGTTGGAGTGATTTCTCCTTGTAGATTGTAAGCTCTTTTGGGCAGGGCTCTCTTCACCTCTTGTATCAATTATTGATTGCTTTATATATTACTATGTATGTGCAATGTATGAAACCCACTTATTGTACAGCGTTGTGGAATATGTTGGCGCTTTATAAATAAATGTTAATAATTATACCCCCCCAGCAGCCGATCAGCAGAACAATGGGAAGGGAGCAAGATAGCAGCTTCCAGTAGGTATCAGAATAGCACTCAATAGTAAGAAATCCAAGTCCGGCTTGGGACTCCTCCAGTTACATGGGACATATTGTAGCACTGTATCCATCTGAAAGCTCAGACTGAAGCACAATGCACTGAGATGGCGCCTACACACCCATATTACAACTAAAAAATATATTTGTCCGTTTAAGAATAAAATTTTAAATGGTAGAGTGAATTTTTTGCAATGTAAAAAAAAAAAGTATCCCATAAAAATCACGACAGGATTCCTTTAAAATGAATGTCAGAACTTCCCGTCTCTCTCAAATTACAAACCCTATTTTGCTGTACGTGTTTTTTTTCCCCAACTACTGTACTGATGATGCCCCCTTGTCCCTCCCTTCCTACACAGCAGGACATACTCATTATATCAGGAGCACACAGCATAGACAGATGAGAAGGGGCCCAACTCTGAGATTACCAGTCCATTAATATTGGGAGCTGTGTGTGGGGTAGTAGGTGCATGTTCATGAGGCAAGTAGATGGACAGTGCATTTATATAACCAACTGCAGTTTAGTAGTTATGGCACGGGCAACGGTGCTGGCAAAACTAAAGCAGTGCAGGCAGTTGTTCTCTGGGACAGAGATGAAATGCACCACTTATGCCAGCTTGAACACTAGGTGTGACTCTATAGACAAGTAAACATTATTATTACATGTATATATATATTAAGGGTATAGCCTCTTCTGCCTTTATAAAACTAGTGGCATAATGCTTACATTTACCTAGATAAGAACATAGAGGAATTACATTAAATATTTTATCTTGGTTTGCATGAAATATAGGCAGTGGTATAACAGAAAGTTGTGTGTCCTTACAGCAAAAGCATATGATGCTGCTCCAAAGCTTTTAGCCATCAGCCATTCTGCAAATGCACATCAGACAGAGCCCAACTGGGCCCTCCAGTTGGGCCCCTAATCATAGCTTGTTTCTGAACCACTCACTACAGTTCACTTTATACTAATTAATTTAAGTATAATTTCATTGCAGGGTTCTAAGAATTTGCTGATGCAATAAACTTAGGATGGAGAAATAAATAACCAAAGGGAAGAGGGAGACAAATTAACACATTCCTAAAATGACTGCATGCGATGCCTTTTAGCAGACCATTAGCATAACTATGTGTGAAATAAACAGCAAAACATATTGTCATGCTAAAATGTATGTGTGTGTGTATATGTATATATATATGTTTTTTTTTATAGTTTAGGTTATAAGGGATGGGAATATAAAAACATGAAACTTAAGTTCTGCAATTTACAGGAAATCAGTTTTAATTAAAACTAAATCCCAAATCTGCTTTGACTTTAAAGGATTAATGAGCAACCAAAACAGGCCATTTCCCACGGCACTATGAAGCCTAATTGCTTATAGGGCTTCAGAAGTTTGTTTTAGGAGCATGTGTAATTGTCCCCCTATTTACACTACCATAAATGCAAAATAAAGGCAGTGTATAGTAAAACAACATAGCAGAGAGCAGGTGTCCCTTGCCAGCATTTCACCTAATGGCTAGCTGAGCCAACCTATCCTGTGCAGCAGGATACAATTTCCCTAAAAAAATGTACACAGGATTAAAGGCTGCGATCAGTCTTTCAACTGTCAGCCTTGCTCCTCCGCAGGAGAATCCCCATATTGAAAAACAAATGCAAAGTATTCGCCCTGGGACTGCTCGTCAATCTGACTTATCATTGAGGGCTGCTACCAGGAGTCGGAGGCCCTGATATGAATTGCCAGCACCATGATGGACGAGGACTTCTAAAGGCGAGGGAATTGAGAACCGCGGGGATTCAGCTCAAGTTGCTGAATAGAGTGGCTACTTATTTACAAAGCCAGGAAATTTCAACTCCCATTGCTTTCTCTGTTTGAGATTTCATTATTTAGAATGAAGCCACTAAAAATATTTCACAAATAAAACTAATAACATTTAATTGCTTTTTCTGCAACAATATTAATTAAGAGCTTTAGGAAGGCCTAGCCTCTATATGGTTGGATTACAACTTTACATTTACAAGTTAATAAACATCTTAACTGTAGTACCATGCAATAGCTCATGTTGGATGATCCCTATGCATTGCTTACACTGAAAAAAAAATCATTGAATGTTTGGCACTTCACAAATCAAATTATACTGACTCCTTTCCAAAGTTAGTGAATATGCACATGTTAGACAGATCAAAGCAATAACATGAGATATAAGTAATATTAACTTGCTACTTAACTACACAGGCAATACTTTCAGGGAACTTGGAACAAATTTATTGCACCTTTAATGCAAAACCAATGAAACTCAGACCTGTATGTAACATTTACTGCAACAAAAATCCATAAGAACAGAATAAAAGTATATTTGTGACTTCCTGTATTTCAAAAGAAATTATATAAATATATTTTCCATTCTGACTTCCTAACTGCTACCTAGTTGCTAGCGTAATAAGCTCTAGCAACCAGATAGATGACAGAATTTTAGGGCTGATACAGCCTCCTATTTTGCCTGGAAACATTGTGCGGCCCCCGGCTGCAGGCACACACATCAGTTATTGCCTCTGAAATGCAAACTCTCATGTTTCTTTGCCAATAACCATCCCGTATGACTGCACCCAGACCGATGCAATGGTTCCAAGTGCAGCCAAGGTAGAAGGCTGATGCCAGCTAAGGGGCCAGTTCTCTGCCCGCATTTTATTGCAGACCAAGAATCAGCCCGTGTGGCGCCAGCCTAAACCCGAATCTGCAGAGGAAAACATTTGTTTAATCTGTTACATTTTTGAAGACCAACTTCAAATTATCTTAAAGTGGTTTTGTTTAAAAAATATTAAAGGTTGATTTTAAGGTGAACTAACCCTTTAAAGTGTGGAAACTTCATTCAGTACTCTTAGCTAAGGTGAAACACATTGGTTTGAATTTAGGCTGAAATGCAATTTAGCAGCAAAACTTATTTAAATGCAACATATGTAAAGTGTCCCAAAATCTGCACTGTTTTTCTGCCTTTGTGTACAGGAGCTGTACATAGCCATGTTTTGGCTTTGCCAGACATTCTAGCTAAAGATCATTCATAAAAAGCACATTCCCATATTTATATTAAAGGACTTTTATTTATAATTTGCAACCATTTTCCTTTTCTGCCAATGTAGCTTATCTTTATTATTCTTTGCAATGTCAACACAACAGAGAATTTCTGATAAGAGATGAATAAGCTGGCCAAGCAGTCTCTTTGCTCACTTCTCATGTGCAAACAGTACTCACCGTGGAGAAATACTTCCTCTGGGGGAGGCTCCTTTTGCTGGAAGGTTGCGGTTATGGTCTACAGCATCTTGATCTGTTGGAGAAATAGTTCAAAAGTAGTAAATACACTTATCGTACTTAACAATAGACAAAAAACCTTCAGGCCTATGGCACAAAGCACATTTTAATGGGTACTGTGCTCTTGTGAAAAACAACCGCTTTCAGAATACCTGGTGCCATATATATCCTTTCTGTTAAAGATGTATAGTTTCTCAGGTTGATAAACTCAAATACATCACACATTATGAATTTCAGCTAGCAAGATATTGAAGGTCCCAGCAACTGAAGGGCCCCATGTTTCACATCCTTCATGCATAAGGAACATAATAAAAGCAAGTCTAGTGAATAATTCCAACCAAGCTGGCAGCCATTACTGGTCACATGTTTAAAAGAGAAAAAAACTAACTTGACCAGTATTTGGTTTGACTACTATAGGCTGCTAGACCTGTTACAAACGGCATCTTTAATTATATCACCTGGATACTTTTATTTATTTGTATTACATTATTTGGTTGCCTAGTCCGCTTTCAAACTTACTCAAACTTACAAAGAAATTAGCAGAAATCAAAAATAAAAAAAAAACCCAATAAGGTTCAGACAAACAAAGAACCTGTAAAATCACAAGAGAGTTAAAAGCAAGGATATCATTATAAAGGTAAGCATAATATGAGACATATTCAACCTCAAGAGAGTGCTTCTAGCCAAAGACATGCCTTATGGCATGAGGGATGGATACCATATGGAACCCTTCCCTGGGTGTCTGAGCAAACAGGGGCACAATATAAAAAAATAAGGATAGCAATACATAGCACAAATAATCACAGTATGCTAGTGACCCAGGTTAAACTTTATAAAAAAAAACAACTTTCCTTTGTAGCTTTGCATTAAAGGAACAGTAACACCAAAAAATGAAAGTGTATAAAAAGTAATAAGAATAAAATATACTGCTGCCCTGCACTGGTACAACTGGTGTGTTTGCCTCAGAAATTTATATACACAAAGCTGCTGTTTAGCCACGGGGGCAGCCATTTAAAGGAGAAAAGGCACAGGCACATAAGAGATAACAGATAAACACTATTGTATTCTAGAGAGGTCATCTATTATCTATGTAACCTGTGCCTTTTCTCCTTTTTCCCAACTTTAATGGGTGCCCCCATGGCTACACAGCAGCTTATTTATAAAAACTATAGTAGTATTACTGTAGCAAACACACAACTTTTACCAGTGCAGGGCAACAGCACATTATATTTTAATTACTTTAAAACACTTTCATTTTTTGGTGTTACTGTTCCTTTAAAATGATACATCTCAAGCCCAGTGCAGCTCCATTTGCCCTATTGGCTGCCTCAGAACACACTTTATATTTGACTCCTATGTCTGCAAAGGCTCCAAGGGAATGTATCTGCCAGGCCTCCCTATGGCATCCTAAAGCCCACCTACACACAGCACCCAGAATCCCTATGTTATGTTTTGTGGCTCATTCAGTTGGAATTTTTATTGCTAAGCGAAAAATATCTTTACAAAGCCAAATAAGGAATAAAACTAAATATGTTTTCTATGCAACTTTGGAAGATGGGATTTTGTCCCCTTGAAGACATACAGAATATACCTTATGCACAAAATCAGACTGCAGTTTATCTAGTATCCCAGCCTTTTCTTTGAACTTATTGTACAGCGCTGCAGAATATGTTGGGGCTTTATAAATAAATGTTAACAATAATAACATTTTCCATGGTTACATGCAGATGGGAGAGTGTACTATGTGCCAAAGCCCTTGTTAAGATTAACCTACATTGCAAGGTTTTGCATGCACACTTTTTATAAATTTAAATGGCATGCAGAGCCAATGGCACGGCAACAAATGTGCCCCCTTTTCTATGTTACATCCATTTGTTTTCATCTGCTTGTTTAAATATAAAAAGTCCAGTCTTGTTTTCCCAGGCAGAGGGAGTGTGCTGTTCTCTTCATGTTTCAGTATTTGCAGTATGCAACTCAGTTACGTATGTGTATACGTGCTTCTGCATTTTCCTACCAAGTAATAATCACATCTGAATATATACATATAAAAACTAAGCAATAAGTATATTCTACAGAACCAAGTAATAAGCATTTTCTATTCAACAGTCAATTTCAAATGAATCCTTGCAGACAAGGAAATTCAAACAACAACAGTTCGAATAAACAAATGAAAAGTGCTGTTGAATAAGCTGGATTTTTCCCTGGCACTCAGTGGGTTAAGAGAAACTTGCCAGCAGTCTTCCACAAAAGCCACATCCCTATCTGGCCCCCTTACTAGGTTATCCTCCCCTCATTCTGAGTCAAACGACCCTTGACCCTCGACTGGCAAAGACATGACTGATCTATTCTTGGTAAATTGTTACACCCATCCCCCTCTCAAAAACATGCATGACTACCGCTACATGTCACCGAAATCCCTAGCACACACCCCTCTCCTGGAGGGAAGGGGAACAAAGCCAGGCCGGCAATTCATTCAAACTGTACGGCAGACTCATGCATACACATACAGTGGGGAGGTGCTAGTGAGGGAAAGGGATGCACAGGACTCTAAACAAGCTAGGTATGTTCCTGCCTCTAAGCTGTTCACACAGAAAGCTAGCCTTTCATTGGTCTTCGCTGGAATTTTAAAAATGAATGAATTTAGGTAAATGATTTAAATGTGTTACCTGGCTGAGCATTTTCACTTGGCACTGGCAGAGTCCCTGCGGCAGAAGTTGGATTGAGCCTCCTGCCATATGTATGAGATGAAGACATGGCAAGCGAGGATCCAGGGAGTGAGGATACCTGTAATAAAAAGGTTCAGGTTTTAAAAGTGAATGTTATGGGCAAAGCTACATAACATACAAGGAATTGTTTTTTTGCTTTTGTTTTTCTCATAAAATACCTGTAATAAAAAGGTTCAGGTTTTAAAAGTGAATGTTTTGGGCAAAGCTACATAACATATAAAGAATTAAATTTTTTTTTTTCTCATAAAATACAGTGCACAACCTACCTGAAATAAAAAGCTGTTAGACATGATATCGACCCTTACTCTGGTCAGTTACTTCAAATGCCATTATTCGCTGTGCGGCAGCAGCATCACACCCACTTCCCCATGACTGACAGTTTTTATTTAGTTCATATGAAAATGATAGATCCTCTGAGATACCGAGGCACAGGGGAAATGTGGGTACGATCTTTATAAAATCCTTCCAGCAACTGCTGACATTTGGTCCAAGAGTGCACATCTGGATGTACTAATGGAAAGCAAACACAGGGAATGCCTCACAATAATAATGCAAACCCTACAGAAAAACAGGCGTTATCTGTCCATACCTATAAGACTGCATTTTGCTTGGCTGAGAGGTAATGGGGAGTGACTGCTAGGACCCTACCTCAAGTGGAAACTCTCAGATCAATTGTCATGAACATACGGTCCAAAGCACCTAAGCTATATTGGCATTGGCTGGCAGCTTCTAGACAAAACATCATACTGTCTTCATCCCTTATTAAATACAGATATGAAATGACTACCCAGATTGGAGACTTGTAGCTATTGCTGAACTACAACTCTCAATCTACTGAAGGATGCTGGGATTTGTAGTCTGATACTTGCTGCATATTTGACATAAAGCCAGTGTATTTTGCCTCTTTCCTAAAATGACCACTTGTGAAATGATTAAAGTTGGACAGGGTAAGTGTATGTGGCAGCACGTGACTTATTAAACAATGGCGGTACAGACGGGATGAAGCAGGAAAGTAGGACATATTTGTGCACACTAATAAACTGCTATGAGTGACAAGCATGGAATCAATAGCATGAAGGACTGCGCAAAGCCTACATATAAAGGGCTAAGACTTACAGGCATGACAAGCATGTGGATATCGCACTAATTGTTTAATCTTATTAAACATTTTCTAAACTAAGAGCAGGTAGGTAACAGATGTCTGCCATATGATTGGATATTGTGCAGCACAAGCCGGCTGTGGGGGGGGTCAGAAGGTCTAGATTCCAGATCCAGTGCTTAATGCACTAGGCCGCATATTTCCTTTGCTGTGTCATTAGTAAATATCTGCATACTTTTTGATGACTTCCTTTTTTGAGAGCTGGAGGTCTGGCTACACATTCCTTAAGGGGGAAGGCATAAAAGGAAGGATGTTTCCTACACAATACGCGGCTCCGCAAATCGGAGCTTTGCCCTGACCCCAAATAAGAAGCTGCATTTTTTGGCAGCTGCCCAGCCCTACTTACTGAACAGCTCTTCAGAACTTTTTTATTCATTCATGTTGCTAACCACCGTTCTGAAGGCCTCGACTGGGCCGTGTGCCAAACACGTGAAAATGAACCCTTCAGCATACGTAGGCGCGGAGCTGCGCCAAACTCTTGCATAATCCACAGCAATAAAAATGCTCTGCTTTGGCCAGAGACACTCTCCTCTCTCGAAGAACATTCCTCTGCCTGTCATACTGGAGGTTCTGTTTCAGGAATAGAAACAACTGGTGCACTAATGCAAAAGAAGTCATTCTGAAGGAAAAAAAAAACCCAGTTCAGCTAAGGCCAAGAGGGTAGTGCTTCAAGTTCAACCAACCTTCATCTGTAGCAAAGCCTTTATACTATACTGTATACTGAAGTGGTATCAATAATATGAACTGTAATAGTCCCCCCAATAGTAGGGCTAGTTATTTAGTATTTATATTAATTTCAGTTAAAAAAATAACACCAAACCAATCCCCCAGTTTGGGGGTACCAATGGCTATTGCATATACATGTGCAGAACTAATCCACTGTAATGTACCACAGGGTTCTAACACCCCACAGCCCACAGACAGAGGCCCGCTGTAAAAACAGCAGCTAACTGAAATGGTAAGCTTGTGAAAAATGTATTTATTTAAAACATATGCATACAGCATAAGGCCTTCTGGGCCCAAAACACTGCCTTACTGTGTATGTATATGGGTTTAATAAATACCTTATTCACAAGCTTACTTATTCAGGGCGCTACTGGAGTTTTGCAATTGTACACTGGCACCTATACACGGTGGGGCTCTCTCAGTACTGGCATGTAACACACTTTATTGTGCAGGTCTGTGTCGGTCAGTCAGTCTGAGCAAGGATGGTACAACCATCCTATAGGCTGGAATAATGTTTACATTAATACCCCAAGCTTAGCAGCTTTACATATTTATATAGAAAGCCATAAAACAAAATGTGTATGATTTGTGGCCAAAACAGATTGTGATTATGGCCATATAGTTAATTCTTACAATGCCCTCATATAAAATATATCCATGCATGGCTGCCTTAAATCTCAAGTCTCCTTACTAGATAATAGAGCGATATACAGGTATAGGATCAGTTATCCAGAAATCCATTATCCAGAAGGCTCGACAAGACCATCTCCCATAGACTCCATTTTCCATACTTGATCCCAACTAGGACATAATTAATCCTTATTAAAGGCAAAATAATCCTGTTGGACTTATTTAATGTTTAAATTATTTTTTAAGTAGGCTTAATGCATGGAGATCTAAATTACAGAAAGACTTCTTATCTGAAAAAAACCCAAGTCCCAAACATTCTGGATAACAGGTCCTATATCTGTACTAATATTTGTAATATATACTGTATCAAGAGGAAATGACCAGAAAAAGTAAACAGTATGCTCTACAGTACAGTCACCCTGTAATTGATAGGAATTATACTTTAGGTAGTAACAGGGGAAAAGGCAGCAATCAAACGTTACTTTCAGTATTCCAAGTGCCACAGGCAAGTAAATGCTTTTTGATAGTCAAGAGAATATCAACCACCTTAGCTTATCCTTGTTGGATGGGAGCTCAAGCAGCTTGGACCCTTGCCAGGGGAAGGTGGGGCAGTGAGGTTGGGGAATGCCCTCCCTAGTGATGTGGTAATGGCAGATTCTGTTAAAGCCTATAAGAGGGGCCTGGATGAGTTCTTGAACAAGCAGAATATCCAAGGCTATTGTGATACTAATATCTACAGTTAGTATTAGTGGTTGTATATATAGTTTATGTAAGTGATAGTATAGATTGGTAAGCATAGGTTGTGTGTGCTGGGTTTACTTGGAAGGGTTGAACTTGATGGACTCTGGTCTTTTTTCAACCCTATGTAACTATATTAAATAAAAGACAGTGCGGCACTTTGCAAAAGTAGAAAGGCAAATTTTTATTTAGGTCAGAGACCGGGCAACGTATTGGGCTTTCTCTTGCCCTTTCTCAAGTCTTTCTAAGGGCTAATTTACCTTGATTCCAAATCTCACATATGCATATAAAATACGTATTTGTGGTTTACCAATGCTAAAAAGTAATACAATAGGTTTAATGTGTTACGTCTGCACAAGCCAGAAGTGCTAATAACACTGAAAGCACAGACTGCTTGGAGACAAAAGTGCAAAATAAGTAACAGTAGGTAGAAGCACTTTGCCATTTTATGCTAATAACAGCCTGACTGGCTGTACTCTAATTCCTAGTGACTCCTCTGACATTTGCCAGCGAAGGCAACGGTAACAGACCCCCGCTGTTCCACACTACAATCATTCTACTCCGAGCCACCACTTCTGACTGCAGCTCTCTGCCCAAGCCGTGCATCCTCTTCTTCCTTCAGCCTGACAATGGGCATCCTGCAGCACACTCACCGCTCAGCAAACCTTCAGCATAGCTTACCCTGGTATCTATCTATCCATCGTTTTGTTTGCAACTGCATGCACTGTTGCTAAACTGCCCAATTATTATATATAATTTGAGAGGAAAATGTGAGGTTGAGCCACATTCTCAGGCTCTTGTCACAGGGCATGGTCTCTCCCGGGTATAATTCCTGAATGACAGGGCATATTTATGTTTAAAGGTGTCACTACATTTGCTGACAAAATGACTAAATGAGTGACATTAATAGCATATTTCTTGGACATTCATTTTTATTGGTTTCATCCTGCCAACTCTTAAATCCAGCGACACCAGATATTCTGAAGGAATGAGTCAATTTTTCCAAGATGTTAGTCGTTTATATAAAATAGGCATTGCTTTGCCACTGTCAGACAGCCGACTGTCTAGAGCAAAAAAATGCCAATATTAGTCTATTGTAAGCTCTTTTGGGCAGGGCTCTATTCATGTTATTCTGTATGTCCAATGTATGAAACCCACTTATTGTACAGCGCTGCGGAATATGTTGGCGCTTTATAAATAAATGTTAATAATAATAATGCAGTTTTACCTTTCCCTTGATGAATAATTGCAATTTTGCAGCAGATTTAGAATTTACACTCAAGACTCTGATCTTTAAACAGTGAAACCAAGGGCATGATATTCTGAAGATACAGCATTAAAAAAATAATACAATATACTCCCTAAAATATTTTAAAATAAAATTAAAAATAACTGCCATAAATATAACAATAATGGTCATTTGTGTTTTATAATCTTTTCCTGGCAGATATTCTAAATGGCTGACCCTGTTTAATATGCAACTTTGTAAAATGGGCATCATTTAACATGTTCCCTTTCATTTTATTTTATATATGAACATTCCCTAATTTATAAATCCTTTTATAAATAAGTAAAGTAGCTAACCTGGATTTTTCAATCCAGTATCTATATTGCAGCACAGACTTTGAATGCTTAAACAGCCAATCATAGGCTCCAAACAGTAAGACAAGTATATTCACAAGCTCAGCAGATAGATTTTATATCCATAGCTAATTTTCAATTAAGATTGCGTCTCTAAATGTGATTTTACTGAAAGTTTGTTGATGGAGAAAGAAAGATTTCTACACCCATATAGTAATCTACGCAAATTGCAATTTGTCTTAATTCTTCATAATATTTAGGAATTACTTACTTTTTATTCTGATTTTTAAACTATCTGGATTCTAGTTTGTGACAAGCAATGCTTCTAAATATGTTAAAGGGCTGAGTTATCAAAGGTTGGGATAGGATATTGATTAAAAATCTTAATTTTCCCAGGGTTTCGGATTTTGAGACATTTATCGGTTTTTCAACTAAACCTGCTGTCATCCAGTCAAACCAATAAGCACATCCTTATGAAGGATAAATAACAGAAACAAATAAATAAACCAAGAAACATTTTCATTATTTTTCACACAAGAAAATCCAGGAAAATAAAGAGTTCTGAAAAATTTGCCACTAAATCTCAGACTCTGGGACAAATTCATTAATCAACAAGATCAACAACATTAAAAAATATTGCATAGCTCACAATAGCAACAAGTTGTGAGAAACAGAGAAAGTGAGCACTTAAAATTAAACTGTGTTACATGTTCAAACAAGGGAAATGAAGAGACGAATTTTAAGCAGCACAGTACAGTGAAATGAAATGATAAAAGGGTTAAAATAACCTTTTCTGTCTCTAGGATGCACATACTGCTTCTTACCCTCATATCTGCCTTTCAAAAGCAACAAAAAAATAACCTCTAGCCATTTTGATTTAATTTTTGTTATGCAGAATAGCAATATTGTGTAGATTCCTGGTTAGGTGTCAGTTTGGAGGTGATTATGTAGCTTTTCTTAGGTGCCTCAGGGATAGAAAGGATATGGAATGTTCATACAGATGCAATCATCGTTAAATAAATTTCCCCCAAGTGATTATTATTCAGAGTACTAAACAGGATGGTATACACAGTGAATGCTCATAAGATTCAGCATTATTTCACGATTTCTCTGCTTCTGCTAACAAACAATTTGTTCCCTGGTTGCAACAGGAATGGCAAGAATTACACTGATTTTTTTTTTTCTTTTGCACTCCAATAGTAAATGAGCAATATTAACACTCAGTAATATGAGGTACATATATTGTGAAAGCTGCAATCTAATTGGCTATTACAATGTAAAGGTATGGCTATGAAGATCTTTTTCAGATTTTTATTTTTAAAAGGGGACCCACATTTACCAAAACTCTTCAAAACATTTCTCATTTTTTTTCTCATTTCCACGAATTACATTTACTGAAAAAGCCCATGCGGGAAAAAGACTCAGAAAAGTTACAAAACTCTGTCGCACCAAAACCTCTACTTTTCAAACAGTCACATAAAAAAACAGCGTCAAAAATCCGAAACCTTTATAGTTTCGAAGCAAAAGAAGTATCTTCCAGGGAAGGGAAGGGACATCTGCCATTGACTTCTATACAATCTTGGCAGGTTTTAGGTGGCAAGTTGGATTGTTTTGAAACATAGTAAATCCTGAAAAAAAAAATTGTGACTTTAGTGCTAAAAAAAAATCCAAATCGGGAAAAAAATTTAAATAAACACTGACTGTTTGTAAATGGCCGCCTTAGTCTGGGGGGGACCCACAAAACAACATGGAATCCAATTTGGGTCCTGACCCAAATAATTAGCATAGTTGTCTTAGAATATCTGGCAAACTGTAACAGAAAATAACAATAATAATATATTTTTTTTGGTTTCCCCTATTCATAACAATCCTCTTCCTATACTGTAAATAAAGCAATAAAAGATAATAAATTGCATGTATTTATGTATATATTTATGCCATTTTTATGTTGGTTTTGACTAGTAACCATGAACTGCCATAATTAAAGGTATTTTATTCAAAGCAAGGAAGACATCATAAGCAAAGAATTTCCTTTTTTTCTCACCTGTATGAGAAACTCTCTACTAAACGTAAACAAATCATTAAGGTTGAGGAGACTGCCTCATACAGATAAAAGCAAACAAAATTCCTTTTGTTTGCTTTTACTAAACGTGTGATTTTTCCCCTCTTTTAAAACACATTGTTGTACAGGTTTGGGTTCTGTTATCTGGAATGCCTGGGACCAGGGTTTTTTTTTTTTTTGGATAAAGGTCTTTCCATGTTTTGTATCACCATGCATTAGATAACTAACAAACATATAAACATTAAATAAACCCAATAGTATTGTTTTGCCATCAATATAATTCCTGTGGCTCAGTTATCAGCCTTCACAAGATACAGTTTTTTATTATCACAGAGAAAAAGAAAATATGAAAACATTAGATTTGTTGTTTTTTTTTTTATTATTTCTATGGAAGAAGGCTTTCCCGTAATTTGGATAGCAAGTTACCAGATAAGGGGTACCATACCATATTACTAAAATGAGTAATTTAGCTTTCAGTATGGGAAAGCCATCATTCAGTTAGACTACAGTTTCTTGAAGTAATGCACAACTTTCAGCATCCATAGACAAATGGAAGGCTGACAGAATGCTGGGAGCTATAGTTAAACAACAGGTGGAAGGCTATATACTTTGGTAATATTGGGTATAAATAAAATTGCTGGTTAGTTTGCATTATTATGCAAATCCTATTCAGAATCATTTAACTAGTGTAAACCTCAGCAAGAGAGAGTTTCCAAGAGTAGCAATATGCATTACAAAGAGCTAGAGCGTGTTTATGCAATCCATAGGTACCCGTTGTCTGTATCAGTCAGAGCACACCCGACTATGGAGTGCTTCTGTTATTGTAACTGCTAATGAGTTTACTACTGGGGACTCATGGTCAGCACCATTTATACTCAGTAACTTCTGCAATCGGAAAACATTCACACTAATAAAGTTTTTCAACGGGTTTCACACGAAGGATAAAAAGTATGTCACATAAAGCTGTGACTCCGGGGGGGGGGGAGCGGGTTTAAAATGACTTTCTAAGCAGCAGTTTGCAATATTAAATTCAGCGCTATGATGTTTAAATGGCATGTGCAGACCTGACCAGACAAGATAACAGATAGAACAGAATTTATTGGCAAATCTGGGCAGATCCTTGTTAATATGTGGGAGGAACCACAGGGTTAAATTCGATCAACACAAAATATTTTTTTCTAGCGGCCCCCACATTTTTTTGCCCAGGCTCCCGACAACTAAAGCTTTAATACTCAGCGTGTGATGAGAGATGAAACCAAGTGTGAACAACTTTCAGGTCCCATGAGGGGGCTGACTGTTGAAGCTGTCAGATTCAATTGCATCATTCGACATTATTCAATGCCCCAAACTGCTCCCTAATTGTTAGGGGCTTAACATATTCAGAGCCATTGTTTAGGCTAATGCTAAAATGCCTGCAAGTTGAGTTTCCATAAAGAAGGGGGAGGGATTTCATTGTACTTAAACCATTACTGAACTCTCTTCCACCGTATTCTCTGGTGTCATCTCATGTATGGAAAACCAACTCGGAGACTCTTTAATCAGTTTATACACCATCAATAAGCCTCTTATTTTATTACTCTATAGTGGGAGATTGTGTTACTTGATACGGAGGGAGTTGATGTGCTAAATACAATTTACAGAAGATCTCATATTATACTGGTGGTTACTTCAGCACTCCGCAGATTTACCTAAGTCATGTAAGTTTTCTTTTACTATTTTAATTTTCCCCTTCAATCAACGAAACTCATCTCTTTCAATCACATGAAGAGCACATCATACGCTTCGCTCAGATTCTCTCTCTCTCTTTTACATTCTTCTTTGTCGTCAATGATGAAAAAAATGGGGTCACGTAGACTGGTCACTTCCTGTGCATTTATTTGCACTGAGAGAGACCAGAGTTAACCTCCTGGTCAACAGGGTGAGGTGTTGGCGCCCAGTGTGTTAAAGTCTAAAGTTGCTGCTAGTCTAGAAAGAATTTACACAAATAAACAGTCTAGTTCAGTGAAAATGGACAAGTTTCTATGAAAAGGTTAATTAATGAAATTAGCCATTTTCTAACTCATTCTGCAGTTCTTTAATACTAATTCAACCATTAGAAATTAGTGAAAAATAGATGAAATGCTTTGTAACAAAAAGTTACAAAGTAGAGTAATGCTTAGAGTAAAGTAATGCTTAATAAACTGAACTTCTTCCCCAGAGTAGAGCAAATCCTTTGACATTTTTAAGGGCAATGACAAGCAAAAGCAGCAAATTTTTTTTTTTTTTTAGCAGATATTGGTTAGAGAAGAATATATATATATATATATATATATATATATATATATATATATATATATATATATATATATATATATATATATATACACATACACACACACACACTATCTATACGTTCTAGAATCATGTTCATGTCACTTATGTTATGTACTATCCATACCTGCAAGATGTTTGGCTACTCATACATGCTTAAATGAAACGTGGCAAAAACATAAACTGCAATAAACAATTGACATCGACCCTGCTGGGAGCATAGCAAGTACAGAAAGACCATAACTTGCCCAGAAAACACCGACCACGTGTTTTTACTTTTTGAACAGCCTTCTGGCTTTCTGTGTGATGGGGGAAAAATCACACGCTATATGTTAAAATATAGAATTTTAAGAAAAATGATATTCAATATCATCAAAAAACTGCCATATACTGGAGGGAGGGGAGTTTTAAATGTTATACTTTCAGCATCTTTTAGACAGAAATGAGATTGCCGTCACTCAGGAACCACAGAATAATTACAAGATATAATATTATGAATTGCTACAAATGTGGCAAAACTATTTGATTTCTAAAACTTCAAAATACTTAATCATTTCCAGTAAAATATTTCAATTCACGTTGACTGCAGAAATTAATACAAATGAATGTGTTCTGGTGTAAATAATGCAAATTGCCCAACGCAGGATATAAGAGTTTTAGCAATAAATAAATACACTTATTAATAGTGCCTTTGCTTTTTGAGAGAAGCATACATCATAATATGATATAGATAAATAGTTAAATAGATAGATGATAGACAAACCCAAGTGATTTTCCCTAAATGTACATTACAGAAATCTCTGCTAATTATCTGTGCAACTTATGTGTGTAAGAGTATCCTGCAATTTCTATATACTGAAATCAAAATATTTCTAACTAACATTTAAGTTTTAGATTTCAATTTTTTATTTATTCTTTTAATTGAAGGCAAATGAGCATTATTATAGAAGATGAGAGGCTCTGTGCGAGACAGCCCTTTAGCCATATGTATTACTAGGCAGACCACAGACTGATGATGAATGCAATCTGTCCACAGATTCTAGCTACAAAAACTAAACAAAAACACAGCTTTACAATTACAGATCCGAAAAATACAAATACTGGGTGTCAAACTCCACAGTACACAGAATTTAAAGGAATGTTTAGTGACTGGAATTAAGCTGTGAGCGTGAAACTCTTTAAATAAGCAAAATAGACTGCTGCTGCCAGCTCTGACCACAGATATTGAAATTAAAAAAAGAATACTGTTTTGTCGTGATGCCTGAATGTTCATGACAGATATTTAATATTTGGTTGTAGTCACACAAAATATAGTTGTTAATAAAAACTCTTTAGAATTTACACAAAACTTCCTTAAAATAAATAGTTTAAAAAAAAGTCATTGTTTTCACCAGCAGAGAGTAATCTCGTCAATTCTGCTTTTCCCATAACCCAGAGAATCAGAAAATGACCCCCTGCCGTGTAGTCAGCCATTTCTACCTTTAGTAGGCATTTTGTCTGCTGGAGAATTAACTGTCAAAAATTAAAACTCTGACATGCTATTAAGCTCATCCCAATGACACCAAGAAAGACAAGATTTTTATGAGAGCCGAAGGAGAGCAGACATTATAATTGACAGACGGTCTATTTAAATGACATTTTAAGACCACGGATATCTTCCTTCAGCTCAATGTCATTCCATGATTGTGTTGCTATTATGGGAAAATTCAGTTCAACAATACTGAGCAGGAGAAATTTAGCTTTGCACCTCCAAATTACATGTGAACACACCTCATTTTTTTTCTTTATTTAAACCAAAGAAATATCACTTTTGATGTTAAATTACCACAACAGCTAATGATAGGGTGCGGCGACATTAAACTGACATTTACACTGAAACACTCTATTAAAGTACATAGGCATACATGCTGCACCTGGTATGCATTGCTTATATGGGGCTTCCACACATCTGTGTATAAAAACTGGACTTTTACTGTGCAGACTGCCTCATAAATACATAAAGTTGTATGGCTTGGCCTAGTAGAGAAATAATTATCTGAACGTTATCCATTTTGGTTAAATTTGGTTTAAATTTAAATATCAATAAACTAATAATCTTAAGAAATATACCAATTTTCCTGCTAGATTACTTATTTGGCTTCAGGCAAGGTAAATAAAAATTTTAGATGCAAGGCCACACTATAAAAAGACTCCATTTTGATCAAATAATTCCAATTTTTAAAAGTGATTTGCTTTTCTCTGTAATAATAATACAGCACCTTGTAATTGATTCCAACTAAGGTATGTTAACCCTTATTTGAGGCAAAACAATAAATGTTTAAATTTTTTTCCCGTAGACTTAAGGTATGGAAATGCAAATTATGGAAAGACCCCTTATCTGGAAAACCCCAGGCCCAGCACATTCTGGATAACAGGCCCTATACCTATATCTGAACCATTACGTGCACTTGGTTCAATACACTTGGGACCAAAAGAAGCTGAATGCAAGTGATCAGGACCCTATTTACAGTCCCTTCTTTCAGAAGCACTAGTAGAGGACAGATATAAACTTGGAAAGAAAGTAAACACAAAGACAAGGCAGCCATTGCCTCAAATCAGTAAACACCAAGCAGCCAATCATTTGATTTGCAGTTTAATACCTTTAAAATTGTTTAATATTAAGAGGGGGGGTGGAATAAAGAACCGGAAATTCTATTAGACCACATGGTTTTCACATTCTGCTCCATCACTATTGTCTCAGGCAGCTAAATTGAGGTCCCGCTACACTCAGTTCAATGAAGAGGTCAATGTGGCTCGGTTGCCTGGAGACTGATGGTTGCTACAGCAGCACCAGATAAGCCAAACTAAATAAGCCTCAGCTCGCAGGCAGAAAGCATTTAGTGCTAAGAGCCAAACATAAGATGCAGCTGGCTCAGCATGCAGCTCTGTGCAGAATCATGCAACTGCCTTCACTTCACTCTAGCTGAATGATCATTTCAATGTGAAACCAATCTCACTGGAACAAGGGCTAAATAAGATTGGAAGGATTTTAATTAGAGCGAATACAGGATTACTCTAGTACTGGGATGCCTTTGTTCTTCCTGTTGGGTCACATGCTAACCAAGAATTTCCCTTCTAGCTCCAAATTCCTTCTGCTTCTACCCCACCCTCTGGCTTTTCCTTCACAGAAAAAAAAAAGTAGACGAGGGAAAATAATTTAATTTTTTTCTCCTATAACAAGCAAGGTCTAATCACTTTCCAAAACAAATTTAGGTGCCTTCACCATTGTCCACACAATCGAAGGAGTAAACTAAGTTTGTTATACTGATTTTGGTCAACAACATTCTAAAATATCTAGAATTCTAGATCTAGAGAAGATCAATATAACAACAATAGGGCAATATTGAGTATTGATAATGGCAATAAAATACATTCTCAAGATTGAGAATGGCCAGAATAGTGGTTGAAAGTCCAAATGGGACAAAAAGACTCAAAAATTTATTGCAGTTCCTATGACTCATGAGTTAAAAAGGCGCTTGCGAGGGGACATGATTACTCTGTACAAGTACATTAGAGGGGATTATAGGCAGATGGGGGATGTTCTTTTTTCCCATAAAAACAATCAGTGCACCAGAGCCCGCCCCCCCCCCCTTTAGATTAGAGGAACGGAGCTTCCATTTGAAGCAGCGTAGGTGGTTTTTCACGGTGAGGGCAGTGAGGTTGGGGAATGCCCTTACTAGTGATGCTGTAATGGCAGATTCTGTTAATGCCTATAAGAGGGGCCTGGATGAGTTCTTGAACAATCAGAATATCCAAGGCTATGGTGATACTAATATCTAGTTTGTGTTGATGGTTGTATGTGTGGTTTTTGTATGTGGGTGTATGGATTGGTGGGTGTGGGTTGTGTGTGCTGGGTTTACTTGGATGGGTTGAACTTGATGGACTCTGGTCTTTTTTCAACCCTATGTAACTATGTAACCTCAGAAAGTTTTCAAGGTTCTGCACTGGGAGGATTAAGTAAGTACTTGAATACTTGATGTCTATTGTGTTTTTGTTTAAATCGAAATCACTTTTCATAGGCCAAGAATCCACCCTTATGCTCCAAAAAAGCAGAGCTATGCAGTTCTGTGCCAAAATTTGTTCCATGTGCCTGCACCCAGGCTGATACAGTGGGTTCTGGGGCAGGCACAACAATAAGCTTTAGAAAATAAACATGCCTGTATTGCTAGGGCAATACTAGTATCACATGAAAGCTGCTGCCCAATGCTTAGATCACTCTATGTTGCAAATTAGAACAAAGGGTATAGGTGTCCGTCCGTTTGGGGACTGCATAAACAAGCTGATGCGGTCCCCGATCCGACTAAAAATCAAACCTGCCCGATTGATATCTGGCTGATCTCAGGACAGGTGACGGTCGAGCAGGCCCGTCGTTAGTGCCCATACACGGGCCAATAAACTGCTAGAAACTGCCCCGTGTATGGCCACCTTAATATCTGTCACAGATAAAAGAAGACTTAAATCTAAGAAACTTTACAATATACATGAATTAAAGTTGTTCAGTTGTTGTAAAGTTATTTGTAACTATAATTGCAGGTGAAGGCAGAATTTGTTTATCCCTCTGGGTCTGACACTTATAACAATGTAACAGTGCATGGTGCCGGGTTATAATCACTCATACATTTTAACCTGCTCTGTGGTAGATATTGGTAGTGTTCACAGCTACCTGTCCACCATAGCCCTAATATTAGACATACTACCTAGACCTATATCAATAGAATCTTCAATTTTGAATGTTACAAAAGAAAAGTGTTTTTTCCCAACAAATCAAGCACCTGCATTCTTGGATGCTGTTA
Organism: Xenopus tropicalis; assembly: GCF_000004195.4. NCBI lineage: Eukaryota > Metazoa > Chordata > Amphibia > Anura > Pipidae > Xenopus > Xenopus tropicalis. The sequence continues at coordinate 27,110,197 of NC_030682.2, forward strand.
TAGTTACCAAGTTTTTATGGCAGAGCTCTTGTGAAAGGGCTGTATGTAAACAGCTGTGCATGTTTTGTTTGACAAATGATTGCACCACAATTAGTTTAAAGACATACTAGAAAGAACAATGATTAGCTGATAAGATAAAAATGAAAAGTAGCAGCAGAAAGCTAAACCCAGTAAGATAAGCTAATTCCAGTGGGAAAAATCACAACACTGGACAAATAAAAACAAATAAGCGCAGTATACACATTATTCTGCATTCTTATAATGCCCTGCTTATAATGTCATGCAATACCAAAATACTTTACTGAATTGGGCTTGTGTTTTATTCAATAAACATTCATTAGCCTGCCCACTTTAGCTACCTCTGTGACAAACAGCCATCATAAAGAGCCCTGAAAACAAAAAAGGCTGGATACAAAGAGACATCCAATTAAATACAATACTTTGGTCTCAAGAGATTGTGCTGTGTTGCTTGCCATGGCAATGATGGACATTCAATATTCAAGGACTGATGTTGTAAAGGTAAGATGCTGCATTTTGAACAGTGTGATAAAATGCTTTGAGGCCGCAGTGCAAATGTTTATCATTAAAGTCCTGGGCTTCTGGAAGGGATCAACCCCGCCATGTACCATTGCTCTTAGAGCAAGTAAACACAGCAGTTCTGTCTTGTTGTTTCTGCCTAATGCATTTTGTGTGTCACAATACCCACTTTCTAACTGTGGCCACCTCACTGTTACTATAATATCTATATCTGCCATATTTACAGGCTGTGCAGGTAAATGTACTGCAATGCACTGAACAAAAATGGTGTTGGTGTTGAACAGGTATTTTCCACAAGAACCTCAGGACAATCTTGTGTGTATAAATGTTCAAAAATATTACATAGCATAGCAATTGCTTCCTTCTCTATATACCAGTGATCCCCAACCAGTAGCTCATGAGCAACATGTTGCTCACCAACCCCTTGGATGTTGCTCTCAGTGGCCTCAAAGCAGGCGCTTATTTTTTGAATACTTGGCTTGGAAGCAAGTTTTGGTGGCATAAAACCCAGTGTAAAGCCAAACAGAGCCTTCTATAGGCTGCCAGTACACATAGCCAGTACAAATAGCCAATCATAGCCCTTATATGGCACCTCCAGGTACGTTTTTCATGCTTGTGTTGCTCCCCAACTCTTTTTACATTTGAATATTGCTCACGGGTAAAAAAGGTTGTGAATCCCTGCTATATACATTGTGGGCATAAATTCTGCTACCTTCCAACGGCTGCTGAACTTCAACTATGTGCATCTCACCAACAGCTTAATCCTTTGGGGTGGGCTAACGATGTGAGCTGTAGTGAACATCCCTGGTCGGTGTTATCACCTTACATCCTTCCATAGATGGAGGCCTCCGTATTTCTGCATTGCCACGGGGCACTCTATTTACAAATATGTGCCCACACCCAACACATACCATGCACCTTTCTCTATAAAGCAAAATGTACCTGAGTTGCTACGGTGTTTGCTGGAACAGTGGCTAAAGATGAAGGGGAAGAGGAGACTTCTTGCTGCAAATGAGCTGCTGCAGGTTGTGGTATGTGGGAACTTGATACTGGAGTGCTGGAACCAGACAAAGCACTGGGAAAGGATGTGGGGACATCATTGCAGTTGCACAAACTTGCTGTAAAAAAACAAACACATTCAGCTTGCAGTTGTTAACAGATAAAGTACATAAAAAACTTATCAGCATATGGCATCAAAAGAATAAAACCAGCAAAAAGAAACTGTCTTCTATTGAACAGGTGAATGGAATAAAAATGTATGAAATTATACATATCCTTGTCTCTTGTCTTAATCAGCACTGAACTTCAGCTACTAAGTTTTAGCCTTATAACTTTACAGCCTAATCTGGTTTCATAAGAGAGCAAGTGGCCCCAATGAGTCTAGACATCTTTATCATGAATTATTTTGTTTATACTAAAGATGTAATTAGATAAACAAAACCAAAATATTACAGAACATGACTAACAAAGGGATACTATCATGATGAAATACTACTAGGATAGTAAAGGGATACCTTTCAAGAGTATCAAACATTTACAGTTGTAAAGGAAAACAATCATTTTTGTTGAGGTAATAAAGAGCCCGTTTAAATGGTGGTCTTAAGCCATTAAAAATGGGTCTTTGCTTGGGCAGTTTATCTCCTTTACTAACCGCAAGCACGGGAGGAATTAAGCCTGTGGAACCAATGTTGTGGTCTTGGCAGTCACACTCCTATAATAGTTATGGGGTTATAATAGTTATGGGGAAGGACTCCTACAGGAAAGTTCTTGCGACTTCTTGGAAAACGAAGCAATGCGTATGCCTCCCCACCGGGAATTTACTTTATTGCCAGTGGAAAGGCATTCCCCATGGGTCATCACCCTTATCCAGAATACTCGGGACCTGGGGGTTTCTGGATAAGGGATCTTTCTGTAATTTAGATCTCCTTACCTTAAAGGGATTCTGTCATGATTTTTACTGTGTACTTTTTATTTTTAAAATGACTGACACAGCAAATAATTCACTCTAACATTTAAAACGTTATTCTTGAACAAACAAATGTATTTTTTTTAGTTGTAATATTGGTGTGTAGGTGCAATATCAGTGCATTGTGCCCGAATGTGAGGTTTGAGAAGGAGCAAGCGCTACACATTAGAACTGCTTTCAGATAGCATATTGTTTCTCCTACTCCCATGTAACTGGAGGAGTCTCAAGTCAGACTTGGATTTCTTACTATTGAGTGCTATTCTGATACCTACTGGGAGCGGCTATCTTGTTCCCTTCCCATTGTTCTGCTGATCGGCTGCTGGGGGGGGGGGGGGGGGATATCACTCAAACTTGCAGCTCAGCAGTGACTGAAGTTTATCAGAGCACAGGTCACATGGCTGTGGCACCCTTGGAAATGAAGAATATAGCTAGCCCCATGTGAAATTTCTAAATTAAATATATAAAAAAAAAAAAAATCTGTTTGCGGTTTTGAAAAAACAGATTTTAATGTAGGATTCTGCTGGAGAAGCTCTATTATCTGATTTGTTTTGAAAAAAACATGCTTTCCCTTGACAGTATTCCTTTAAGTCTATTTAACAATCATTAACATATTAATTAAACCCAACAGAATTGTTTTCCTACCAATAAGGATTAATTATATCTTAGTTGGGATCAAGTACAAGGCACTGTCATTAGGCCAATTACTACAGAGAAAAAGGAAATAACTTTTGAAATTTTGAATTATTTGATGAAAATGGAGTCTATGGGAAATGGCCTTTCTGTAATTCAGAACTTTCTGTTACATGGGAGTAGGAAAAACAATAGGTTAATACCTGTATTAACAACACCATATAAGTAACAAGAGAAACATTTATATAGAAGTATTGTCAGAGTAACAAACACATAACCTGACATTAAAATAATACCAATAATACTGTGTGTCACAAAGGAAATCTAGAAAAAAATATTATTATAACAAAGAATAAAATATTATAACAAAGAAAAAATAATGTTATTTGAGTATCAAAGGGACACTTGTGAGGATACGGTGTCACAGTAAGAAAGAAATGCTCACAGGAATAAATATGCAAAAAGTAAAAAGCATTTCCTCGTGGGGACACAGTTTGAGTATGAATGGAGAACTATCATGAAGATATATTGGGGTAATCCTGCCTCTCAGACATCTGTGGACACATATGGAGGCAAAAAGCATTTTAAAAAAGTCATGTACACATGTATTGACTGCATTTTCATTATGCCCAGAAGGTGGTGTTGGTATATTCAGTTGATGGTGGTTCTTATAGAACCTGCCACTAACATTTTACATACCAGCCCTAATGAACTATATGACAATGTGATTGGAGCCAATTAGTATATTGAACGGTGTTGGTACAAAAGTGAATTTAAAAAAAAAAAAAAAAAAGCATTTTAAAGCCTGTAAAATGGAGATGTTAAATATGTCTTAATTACTATAATACCTTAAAATCAAGTCTGACAACAAGTCTTCTGCATGTTTCTCTAAGGGTTTGAAGATCAAATAATCTCTTAACATATTTACTGGCTTTCTCCTTTAGGCAAATCATATAAATCACTGTCTAATTGCACTACAATGGGATGGAAACAGACAAGCAAAGAAAATGCTAATTTGGTCATTAAAACGATTACTTTCCACTTTGATTATTTCCCATTTTAAAGCATTACTGTAGCCATGCAACATGGTTTTGTGGATAAAGCTTAAAAAACAAAGCCACGGATAATAAGAGCCTACCAAATGTGCTGCAGGAAATGTACTATACGTAAGGGCTGCTATACTTTAGCTCAGAGGAATATCTGCAAGCCAACTGAGCCAAATCTAACGTAAACAAAGCAAAAAAAAACCTCAAAATTTCATTGGCTTGGAGTAGTTGTAGTTATGAATCTGTCTTCTAATATTGACATCTTTTTCTATATATATATGAATTCTCCTTTTATTCATATTTATACAAATACAGAAGCCTATGGCATAAAGGGAGGCTAATTCCACTATAAAAACATAGCTATAGGCCTTATATCTCTCCACTAATAAAATGGGTTCTGCCATACCCAAGATCCTTAAGAATAATGGTTTGTTAATACCATCAAATCAAGCAGGCTCAGACAGGGGATTCAAAACAGGCCCTGGCATCCAAGTACACAGAGCCCCAAACAGCCCCCACCAGCCCAATAAATAGTGACTGTCTATGGCATCTTACAGCAGCCCCTCTGGCATTTGCCTGAACCCACAGATTGCCAGTCTGGGCCTGATATCAAGTCCCATATACTCCTATATAACCTACATGTAGTGTAGCAGTGTGCATAGTTAAAAAAAGGGGTCACACACTTTTTCCCTTTTTTTTTTTTAATTTAAGGTACATTTAAAAAAAAAAAAAAAAAAATACATTTAACTCCTAACAGATTATAAGAGAGGTATAGGGAGTCTGCTATTTCAGAATAAAGTGTAAAATACAGATCTGAAAAAATGAAATCAAATTAAAGCAATATTTATGGACTGTTGCAAACAGGGGCAGACAGGGAACCTCAAAGGGAATGATTTTAAAAAGTAACAATGACATAAAAGTGCTCTTTTTCAGGCCGTACATTAACAGAAAATGCTTTTGGGGTAGCAGTCATCTGTGAAATGTATACAGTCACTTAATTTATCTACCTTGTGCTAGATTGGGAACTACGTGTCTAAGGGGTAGATGGCTCAAAAGAGAGAGAGTGTGAGTGAACTGGTTTTCAGCACTTGAATGAATCCTGTTGAGATTCACAAAATGCATCAATCAGAGGAATCAGAGAAAGGTACAAGGCTTTCATGGGGCCTCTTAAGGCTGGCATCAATCCGTCTTCTTCTGTGAACACAAAGACAAGTATGATGGAAGACAGGGAGGTCGAATGTGTGCTCCTTTTCCTTTGACACCTAATGCAAGAAGAGGGTGAATAGCAGGTCAAAGGGTGGTCAGGATGCCCACCATAAGCACTTCCCTGAATGCCTGACACTTTATTTGTAGATGGTCCCACAAATTGAACTAAAGACTGGGTCTTTGCCCATATGAACCATACATGTGCGTTTGGCAACATAATTCTTATTGCTAGCAGAACGTTCTAACGTAGGTGGAATTCTTCAGCAACCAATAACATGAACAGCTGTCACAGACACCATCAATAACGGTGCAGCTCTATGCCAAAACCCATAGGAAAACAGAGGGTTTTATATTTAAAACAATGGTATATATATGAATTAACACTACTTTTCACTGTTTATACTTTTCTAATACACAAAAGCCATGAAAATTCTGTAAATTAAATCTTTATAAATCGTGCTTAGTAATGTCATTGGTAAATCTGGAGCTTAGTGATGTAATGACTGGTGTGTATTATATAGTAATTAAAGTGCCCCCTTATGGAAAATATAAGGATATTGCAAGTCACCTCGGGGTTCCATATCCAGTATAAAAACACTTGGCTTTCAGTCTTGTGCTTTTAGATAGTAACTGAACTCCTCTGTGACTTAAAATATCCTTATATTTTCCATAAGGTGGTACTTTAATTACTGTATAATACACACGAGTCATTAAAACCCTGTAAATTATAGTCTTATAAATGTTGCTTAGTGATGTCATTGGTTATAATTGGTGCTTAGTGATGTAAGTTCTGCCACATGACTAACTGAAACTTGCATTTTATAATAAAGTACCCCCTGCTGAAAAATATGAGGATAATAGAAGTAATGTCGGAGTTCCATGAACTTTACATGGCCATGGAACTGCTCAGTGACTTATAATATCCTTATATTTTACAATAAGGGGGTATATTATTCCCTGTATCCAGGATTGTGAACCATTAAGATACCATTAGGCTCTGCTGTGGCAGAACCCAGGTAGCAAGTGAATACATGAATACAGAAAAACTGCAAAATAAGATGCTTTTTATTTCTTTAAATGGGTCCACTTTAGACTGGAAGCTGAACTACAACTTGATTAGTACCTTTGGACAAGTTTTTATACAGGCTAATGCATGCAGGTCTACCATGGTATTTATGTCATCTCATAAAGCAATGTCACTGTTACTGGGCCAGTGGAAATTAAACTCAAAGGAAGAGAAATTACCTAAAATGTTACAAATAGCCTCTATGAGACAGGGCACATTAACAAATTCTAGCTGAGATTGTTGTTTCTGCACCTGCCATACAATAACTTCAGTTATTAAGGACTAGGAAGGAACCCGTCTAATCTGTTCATGACACATGCCAACCAGACAGGATTCTGAATATAACAGTGAAGGGTGTTGGGGTTTATACAGGGTACGAACATCTAGAATTTTGGAAAAACAATCCAATGGATCAAAATAATCATGAACTGTCTCCACTCAAGAATTACACATTACAAATAATAAATTCACTACAACAGGAATGGCCTAGTTCTGGAAACATCATTGATGCATCCTAAACTCAAACAGAGGGTCACGTTTTGGACATGCTGATGCTATAATCATAGCTCTGGTGTGGAGAGGGTTTAAGTAGAAGAGTGGGGCCTCTTGCATATGGAGTACCTCTAGCCAAAACAAGCTTTATGTGTGTCTTTGGAAGCACCAAATGTAATGGTCTCCCCTAATGATACCCAAATACTGAGATGTTCAGGAGCATATGCCTTGCTGATTTACCTGTGTGGCATAATCCTCTGTCAGTCTCTGTGACATTTTTCTCTTGTTGCTGGGAATTGCCATAAAAGAATTTAGGCAAATGGCTCTATACTTAATGCTGCTTGGTATTTAAGCCCTTGTTGCAGTAGTAAGGCAAGCATAGGTCACATTAGTAGCATCATGTGAACAGATCTAATTGTGCAATTGCTTCAGACACACAGTCAAGCTCTGCAGTATAAATGAACAGATCCTAGCCTGCAGGATGATATGTAAATGAAAAGCACCCTCTGTGTGCATGGAAGTAGGTTCTTTAGCGTGATGTACGTGCAATATTGGTCATGTATACACGGAGGGTAACCATAAACTAAAGTTCAGAATTGGTCGAGTGGCCTGGCCAATTTTAACCATACTGTGCAAGCATATGAGCATGTATGAGCAGCCAGGGGGTTGTCAGCCACCACTTTCTCCTGTTCTGATCACTTAGGTGGTTGGTACTAATGAAATGAACAGTCCAAAGGTGATCATTCACATGTACGACCCTCATACAGTATCTGTCCTTTTGGACTGTGGGCTGATTGGCCAGGGGAACCATAAGGCTCAGCTTGTATATAGTCACATTAGCTACTCTACAGAGGCAATCCTCTACATTTATTACCTAACACAAATGCTAGAACACTAAGCAGCAAAAAAGCACTAAGCGCACACTGCTTAAAAGCTCACTCTAAATGCATAGTGGTCCAGGGTCTGGGTGTGCTCTGAATTGGAAATCTAAATGACATGTAAGTTAGGAGACAGGTGGAAGGTGGGACACCAATATGCCTTACCTCATACCATTCCACCCCTTTAAAAAAAGAAGGACACTTATTGAATACATATGCTGCAAGTTGGACGCACGGATCAAAGATTCCTGTGCAGTGATGTACTCAAATTACAGCATCTCTTCATCTTATAAAGGGGTGAGATGGCAACCCTACCATCACTTATTAATACAGTTTTGCCGAACGCAGGCAGCACTGCATTTATGGGGCACACAGACAGTCCCAGACTGGGTTAAAAAATAGGCCTTGGTATTTCAAGTACAGAGATGCCTTAACAGCCCCACAGGCCCATTTAATAGTGACTGTTTATGGCATCTTACAGCAGCCCCTCTGGCATTTGCCAGAACCCAGATTGCTAGTCTGGGCCTGCACACAGAGACCTCGGTGTTAGATTTTGAAGCTTAGAGACCTGCAGCAATTCAGAAATGTGCAGGGCAAAAAAAAAAAAAAAAATCACAGCCCGTGCCCATTTTTTGCACTTTGCACCCTGTACTGCACTTTATAAGTGCCCCCTACGGTTGCTTATCTAGAATGGAGTGATAAGAATTCAGGCAAGCTTGGAGCCATGGTGGCTTTGATGCACCAATGATATTTCCAATTATTTTAGCAATGTGTATGGAGATGGCAACATCTATTAAGAAATAGAAAAACATTTTGATATCTTAAGTTAAAAAAAAAACTGAACAAGATGAACTCTAAATAGCACAAAAAATATAAATAAATTAAATTTACTTATGGCCTTTTATATAAAATACAATGGCATAGGTGCTACATAGTTGCATCTATTAACTTTTTATTTCTTACACTGTTAATTTCTGAATTGGTGATTATCCTATACTGTGATTTAGTTCATAAATACACTTAGCGTTACCCATGGGAAACGGTGATTTGAATAAAAACAGGAGAATGCTAAAAAAAAAATATGTGTGCCTTAATGCATATGCATGTAAGCCTTTTTGCTGGAAACACCCCATTTATACTCTTTTCATTAAAGAGGAATATTTGCTCTGCTTTGCATAGCAGACAGGAAAGTACGGTAATTAAAAATTTGGTGACATCCAATTTACCATGGCTAGTGCCATTTACATAGTTCCATGCAGGCTTCACCTTCTAGCTGTCAAAATGAGATTTCTATAATCCTATTAAACAAATCAGCTTTGAGAATTCATTGCCAAAAAGGCAAAACACTTAACCAACCAGCATGGAAGCTGCATGTTTCTTCTAAGTGTTAACACGTACATATCTGGCATCCCTAAGCCAAGCAAATACAGATCAGCATGCAAGTGGCATTCTTACCCCTCCACTAGTAATGGAGTCAACTCTTGACTGGGACTCCCTACAAATTAACTATTGAACTACCACTCCTCTCTTCTGCAGATATCTATGATATCTCTTGTAGATATTCTTGATAACAACATGAAATTTGTGCTAGATGCCCAAAGAAAGAATAAAAATGGGCTCAGTGGCTTGTAGGTAGTATCAGCTAAATTAATAATTTTAGTACTTTTAATAAAGCACTCATAAGTAGTGTTGATTAAATACACTGGATCTCCCTCATTGTGGTCAGTGGCATAAGTAGCCTGATCACACAGTAATGCTCAGTATTTGAGTGGCCCAAGATTGGAAGTGGTGATAAATATACCTTTTGTTTTCTCCCAATAGGGCCTACCCCTCCCACCCAAACTTGTCAGATGGACAATGTGCTCCAGTCTATGTGACTATGCCTTCTGTCACATCAGCAATGGTGCCCCAAGGTCAAGCCGTCTACCCTCTGCCCAGCTTGATCCATACTGCTGCTGCATAAGCTTTCACTTGACTGGAGACAACTGTGGCAGAGACATTGACATATAAGGGCAAAGACACACTAGCTACTTAGTAGCAGCTACTTGTCATGGATACTAAACACCCGAATATACCAGGCCACAGAGAATATTGAGAATTGCCTGTGCTAAAACACACGTAGAGACAATTATTTGTAAATTATCAGCATGGTCTATTGACAAGCAGCTACTTTTAGGTTGCTAGGTTACAAAAGCCATAGCAAGCAGATAACAGTTGAAATTCTAAAGGTGCCCATACACGTGAAGATCCACTCGCTTGGGGAGGTCGCCAAGCGAGCAGATCTTCTCCCGATATCAGGGAACATGTAGGCCCCTGGGGCCAAACGATCGAATTATAATGGTGGCAATGGGGCAGTCGGTTTGGGGACCGCATCAACGAGCCGATGCGGTCCCCGATCCGACTAAATCTTTTAACCCGCCTGATCGATATATCTGCCCAATTTCAGGCCAGATATGGGTCAAGCAGGCCCCTTGTTCCTGCCCCTACACGGGCGGATAAGCTGCCGAATCAGTCCAGGGAAGGGACCGATATCGGCAGCTACAATCGGCCCATGTATGGCCACCTTAAGCCTTAGAGCTGCACATCCGAAAAAGGCAAACAAGATGAATTTAAGATTACATATTTTTGATATACGGCTGTGTGCATCAATACTATATATTAATTTTAAGGAGAACTAGAACTAAATCATAAAATCAAAAATGGGTAGAAATGCTGTATTTTAGTTAATAACCAGCCTAAAGCTTCAGAATCAGTAATGATCCAAACCTTCAAAGCTGTGCACAGGGTCACCATCTTGGATTCTGCTGAGTGCGCTATTCAGAAGCTAAGCTTAGGGGTTGTTGCAAAGCATAAAGTTCACATCACAGAAGCGAATACTTCAGGGTTTTACTGGAGGCACAGATCTGCACTGCTTAAGGACAATTCTGGGCCCCAAACTGCCTTCCCTATGGCCCCGCCCTCAAAAGTTCAGCTCAGGAGCATGTTGGGGGGGGGGTGTATTGCTAGCAGAATTTCCAGTTTAATAATGGGAATTTTGGCTCTTAAAGCTACCAGATGCAGCTTTTTGCAGACTGTAGCAATGTGTGGGGTGCTGCTGCACAAGACAAGATTCTCACATTGACTCATGGTAGTAGCACTTTGACTGGTACCTGGGCCTTATTAATAAATGGGAAATAGGGGCAGAAATATCCTGCAGAGATGGGAGACCCCTCGATGTAATCAACTGGAAGATCTCTACAGTATGATTATTTTAATGCTTATAGTTTTTTTGTTTATGCTTATGCTTTTAATGTTTATGTTTTTTTCCTGTGCTATCACTATTTTGTCATTTTTCTGCTCCCAGGGCTGCACCCCTTTAGATCGTGTCTATTTCAGTAAGTGCAGACCATTTCTTCAAAATGCCTGCCTTGCTATATTGAACTTCACGTGCTTGAGGGTTATTCTATCACAAATTTCTTGGGGCAGTGGGGGCCCACCAATTAAATTTTGCCCAGGGCACGCTGGCCCTGGCTGGTAGAGAATCTTAAAACATAATGTACAGCATTTCTAGTATAATTATTTCTTATGCTTTAGTTCTTCTTTATAAAATGGAAAAAAGCAGTTAGGGCATCAGTTTGGTCTAGGTACAATGAACACTGCCAAGGACAGCCAACAGTAGAATGAATTAGTCCATAATGCAGCAGCCATTACTTACTGCTTGGCACTGTTTCTTTACTGTCCACAGACCAATATATTGAGCATGATGTACACATTGTATAGAAGGAAAAAACATGAAATGTAGAATAGCACAGGTCAACCTGTAATAGCAGCTGCTGAAAAAATGCAGTCAACATTAAACGCTGTCCAATAACTAAAGGAAGCATCACTCACAATGGTATTGTAGATCATTTTTTTCTTTCAGTTTTCCAGCAGCAGTTCTCCCCAAGCCTTCTAAAGTCTTTCAGAGTGTGACTTTTAAGGTGACCATACACGTTAAGATCCAGTCGCTTGGCGAGGTCACCAAGCGAGCGGATCTTTTCCCGATATCCCCACCTACGGGTGGGCCAAACGATCGAATTATAATGGGAGCAATAGACACAGTCAGTTCGGGGACCGCATCAACGTGCCGATACGGTCCCTGATCCGACTAAAGATGGCCATACACGGGCAGATCCGCTTGCTTGACGATGTCGCCAAGCGAGCGGATCATCACCCGATATCCCCACCTACGGGTGGGCGATATCGGGTAGCAAGTACCTTAAAAAAAAATAATCCGATCGTTTGGCCCTGGGGCCAAAATATCGGATTACATTTGCGCCCATGGGGCAGTCGGTTCGGGGACCGCATCAACGAGCCGATGCGGTCCCCGACTGCAGCTTGAGATTAACTCTTTATTAGCCTTTCCTTCTCCTTTAAGGCTAATGGCCCAAAGAGAGATTCGTCACCCACGATAAATCTCTGCTACCACAGGCGACTAATCTCTCCAAGATGCATTTTCACTGCCAACAAAGTATATTGCTGGTTGTAAGGAATATGTGTTGCTTAATTTTTCTGAAGATGGGCAAAGTTACCTCCAGAGGAAACTTTGTGCGACTTCAAAAAAGGAAGCAACGTGTATGCGATTCAATTTGTTGCGAGTGGAAAGGCATTTTGGAGAGATTAGTTGCCCACAATAGCAGAGATTTATGGCAGACGCCTAATCTCTCCATGGGGCATTAGCCTTAGAGAGTGGGTCCAGGTCTCTCAGCCTGCAGAAAAATAGCAGAGGAAATGCTCCATTTGCCCATGGCCTTAATGATTTGTGTGGCTGGGAGAAAAGTTATATGAATGAATTCTTAAAACCTGCATTTTAAAAACCAGTAAAAAGGAGAAAGCAATTGAAAAAGTCAGTATTTGCGGTATACTATTTAAAAATGATATGTTTTATAAGGGTAAACTACCCCTTTATGAATACCAAATCATAATACTTATGTTTAAACAGAGGAATTCCCCTGCTCATCACACACTCTGGCACATAACTGCCGGCTTGCTTGGGTTAGTGGCCTTAGCAATCAAAAGTACTGGCATCATGCTGCCTTGCAGTGCTGGGGTCCTGAGTTCAATTCTAGCCAGGACACTATCTGCAAGGAGTCTGTATGATCTCCCAGTGTCTGCGTAGGATTCCTCCCACACTTCAGAAAACATACAGGCAGGTATATTGGCTCCTAATAAAACAAAACCTAGTGTGTGCTACCGTGATAGGGACTTTGGATTTTAAGATCCTTTGGGGCAGGGACTGATGTGAATGATCTATAATCCCTGTAAAGCACTGCGGACATGTGTCAGCGGCAAATAAATAAAAGGAAATGATAATAAAGTAGAATAAATACAGAAATAAAAAATTAAAAATAAATACAATTTAAAATAAAAAATGACAAACTATCTCATAACCTATAGTCTAAGTGAAGATAAGGCAGCCCCCCTCAGACTTGCCATAGGCTTCACAGGCTTCTTTTCATAATATAATTTAAATACAACCTAGGCCATGAATATGATGTATATATAAAGTGGTGTGAAAGAAACTGGATTGCCCTGGTCATCCCTGCACAAAAGGTGAACTTGAACACAGTAGCCACAGATTTGTTTGCACAGAGCTTATCTTTAGTGGCAGGCAAAACATCTCTCTTCCGCCAAGAACCATTCACCTCAATATGAAACCTGACATACCATCAAAATCAGGCCAAGCAGTAATTTTTAACTAACTTTGGTTGGATCAAGCTTGTGTGTAGGCAGATCTTAATAGGGAGAAATAAACACTATGGCAGTGATATCACAGTTTCTTACCTGAACCACCTGGAGATGACCCAACGCTTAAACTCTGTAAGCTTCCATTCCTGAGCAATGTGGGAGACCTTTGAATAACAGAGCTGGCTATGCTCCCAGCTGCGGATGCCACCGATGATGTTGGAGAAGCGGAAGATGCAGATAAATGGGAAAGAGTCTCTTGGTTTTTGTTTCCCTTTGGTCTGCCAGGACCATGTTTGTTCTGCTTATTTCCTTTACGCTTCTTCTCTTTTACCGTATCTTCATCTAGAACAGAGGACTGCAAGCGCTTGTATCCTGCTACAGTAAGGCTGCTATTAACATAATCCCCAGGAACACTTTCATAGTTTTTTGTCTGGAAAGACAGAGGTGGATTTGTAGGAAGACCAATTAAGGAGCTAAAACTGTTTATTGTCCCTTCCTGCAATCCTGTATCTCCTTTAGGCGCATCTTTGGTTGACGTTAATTGCTGAGAGTGATGATAGCTTTCAGTCCGAACTTCAAATTCTGTAAAGCTAAGAAATTCCTGTGGTGACTGGACTGAACTTCCAGAGGATGACTTAACACTGCTTGGTGTTCCTGAAAAATGGGCTGTAGAAACAAACTGGTATGAATGTGTTGTTACCCTATACTCTCGCATAATACACACAACTGAATCATTCTGCATTCCTTCTGAAAATAGGAAGATCAATTTAAGCAAACTGTGCATTTTGCCCCCAAGAGTACAAGCATCCAGTATAAAAGTACTGTGAACATTGGATCAGCCCCAAGGCTTACACTAGTAGCAGCTTGAAATGTAATACTACAAATTCCAGTAGGCAGGAGATTTAAAGTAAATGTTTTAGAAATGACAACACTGTGGTAATTGACATAATGGTGTTTGGTATGCTATGCATAAATCAGTAGTACTTATGAAATTAATTCATCTTCATAGCAGAACTTACATGGGCGGATCTAGGACTACCACCATTTTGTCACTTAATTAACAGCTAAAGGGTTTTCCATTAGCCAGTTTGACTGACACCATCTGCCTTTCTTTTTTCTCTTTTGTTTTTACAGCTGGTGTTAAAAGCTCATTAAAAGTCACTAACATCTTAAGTAAAGCACAACCTGAATTCTCACTGATAGGAACCATGTTAAAGGAAGGAAAGATGTGAAACTGGATGTTGCAGCACAGGAGTTTCATTCCATTCTACAATTTCCTAAAAAATATTTTCTTATTAAGAATTTTTTTTTGGTTTACTCTAAAGTGGCACTATAATAAATTGGTGCATACTGTAGGATGGTGTGAAGATTTTTTTTTCTCAAAAAAGTCGTGAATATCACTTGTTATGGCAATAGTACCCCTTAAAGGGATACTGTCATGATTTTTATAGTGTATCTCTAAATTATACTGCTTACATAGCAAATAACTCACTCTTTCGTTTAAAACTGTATATTCCAACAAATGTAATATTTTTAGTTATAATATTGATGTGCATTATGCGAATCTGAGCTTTCAGTAGGAGCCAGCACTACACATTAGCTTTCTGCTACTCCCATGTAACCGGAGGAGTCCCAAGCCGGACTTGAGTTTCTTATTTTTGAGTGCTATTCTGATATCTACTGGGAGCTGCTATCTTGCTACATTCCCATTGTTCTGCTGATCATCGGATTGGGGGGGGGGGATATCACTTCAACTTGCAGCTCAGCAGTAAAGTGTGACTAAAGTTTTTCAAAGCACAGGTCACATGGCTGTGGCACCCTGGGAAATGAAGAATATAGCATGAAATTGCATTACCTTGCTGGAAGGGACTTGTTGCTGTTGCGGAGCCTGCACAATTCCTTCCACTACTAGATTTTCTGCCCCGTTGTAAGGTGATGTGACTTGCAGCTTTCTTTCCTTTTATTTCAGAACTCCGGGCTTCCAGTGCTTCCTTTACGCTAGTAGGATGAGTAGAAACCTCTTGAAAATTTGCATTGGTAAACCGGGCGGAAGTGTCTTCTATGCGCTTCACTGAGCTTGGTACAGAGTTGTTGTTGTTGCTGCTGCTGCAGGTATAGGTCTGTATATTTTAAAGAGAAATAAAAATGCAGTTATCTGGCAAATAAAATAAAAAAGGGGACATATACACAAATATATATTTTATTTTTAAAATGTAATTCTTAGCAATTGTAAAGTACATTCAATTACTATTTTTTTGATATTTTCCCTTGAAACAATGTTGCAGAACTCTTGCAAGCTTCTTTACAAGACAGAATCATTAAGGTAGAGAACAGACAAATATGAATTTCAACCATTCTTGTTAAATGAAATGTTGCCCACAGGTTCTCTACAAAAGGTATAAAACATGTTATCTGGAATGCTTAGGATCTGGATAAGGGATCTTTTCATAATTTGGATCAACAAACTTTAAATCTATTAAAAACCCAATAGGATTGCTTTGCCGCCAATAAGGATGAATTATATTTTAGCTGGGTGTGTAAGTTCAAGGTAGTGTTTTATTATTACAGAGAATAACTAAATCATTTTTTAAAATGTGAATTATTTTCTGTCTGTGGAAGATGGTCTTTTCTTTATTTGGAGTGTTGTGGATAAATGGGTTTAAGGATCCCATACCTGTACTAAGATTTATCTTCTATCAAGCAATAAATGATACTTTACTACAATGCTGCCTCAATGACCATTACTTAAGCTGGATCAATTTCTGCGATGTGTGAAAATGAGAACCAATTCTCTATAAATGTTTGATCCAAAATACCAAATATGACAGATTTACTTTATACCATAAACATAAATGTGGCACTAGATCAAAATACTTTATAAAAACCTCAACCAATCTGTTTAAGATGATTACATCAGGATCTGGAGCATTACTGAAATTATTTTGTCTTAATATTTAATTATGGGTTTTTACTTTCTATTAATATTTGGAAGACTTTACACAACAGTGGTTCCAATACTGATGCTGGTCCTACTGGCCCTAACTGCCCTAGATACTTCTGGAAGGCCATCAGAGCAATATTTTTTATTATATTTATATACATATATAATGTCCTATATACATTAATGGAACTATTGCACAATGGCTGATAAATCAAATTTCTATTGTTACATACATTGTTCCATTTGGGCTGACTACCAAGTGAAATGGCACATCGGCAGATGAAACTTTGAAACCTGCCAATCCATAACTGGCCAATATCCATTTTATGGCCACCATACATGTAATTAATTTTTATCGGAGAATGCATGGCCAGCTTTGATCCTATGACAGACAGGGAGTTTTGAACATCACAGATCTTTAAAGCAGGGATAAAAAAAATCCAAGCCTTGTGTACTTTTAAAGATATAGGTTCACCCTATAGATTCTTTTTAAAGCAATGCCTATAGAAACTTAACATTCCATTTCTAGCAGTTTTCATTAGAAACTTTTAGTGATCCTAGAGGTTTGTGAAGGCGCACCAGTATAGGAAACTTTGAACGTTTTCATGTTGTTACAGTGTTGCCCTTAACTCAACAAGGATTTGTCAGGCTCAGCACAACATCTCACTTCAGTGTTTTTGTAAGGCCCTTTTGTATTTGCAGATGTTCCCCTATATCTGGGCTTTTCAAACACAGGTGCAGTGGCTACATCTAAATATATAACCCCTTTTCACAAGCCACTTAACATATCTGACACAAGACCACACAGCAATGTTAATACTAGGATTATACATTTAGCCCCCCAGCTATAGCAGAAACACCAGCACTTGGCCAAAAAGAATTCTACTTTGACATTTAGGCAGCAAGCATGGGCTTTATGTTAGGTAAGTCCAGCTGCTACATTGTATCCTGTGATTCTTGTGTTCTATTCCAAAACAGCAAGCATGTCCCAGGGCTGGCCTACACCTAATTTTCTGCACCCCGTCCAGGCCGTTAAAAGAGGTGCTATCTTAATTAACACTAACAGACACACTCTTGCCCTTCTTCCCTTGTCTTCACAAATGCCCCCGCATGACTAACATTTTTTACTTTATACAACATGCAAATACTGAAAACCAACTTTCTAGGCCCCCTCCCTTACCACAAAATAAGCAAAAAGAACTGGGCTCAGACTTAAAATCTGTAGATAAGTCACTAGTAGTTGCATATGCTCAACAATTTCATTTTACCCTCCATTAAGACATTTTATCTTCTATATATTATTAGATGATATATTATTCATGATCATTTTATTTATAATCATTTGGTAGTGATAACCGCCAGCCTTGCAAAATGACGAATGTAAATGTTTTGTTGAAGGTTTGTACTGTCTACTATATATCCAAATAAGACATTTTATACCATGCAAGAACCCCTTGGCACTGCAACATATCAATAGCCCCCCTATAAACATAATAATAAGACAAATAAAAATAATAAAAAAAAAAAAGATCATTTTAACATTCATCCTACATCCTACTATCCTATTTCGAAGCCTACCTGGACAGCAAGTAAGAATTCACCCCAAATGAACGCAGACCTGCACCCTCACAGACAAGATGCTTTACAATAAGGGATCCTATCACTATACCAGATGCAGATGGAATGAATCCTTAAAGTATACCAGATGTAATACCTGGTGCAGTGGCATTCACATTCACTGACTCCTACTAAATTTACAACTGTTTGCCTGCAAATATTAATTTTGACCAAGGAATCCGTGATATAGTGGACCACAGACGTTGCACTTATTTCAATCAAACCTTACTAGAAATCAAAGGATTTGAGTGTCAGTACAAAAATCTGATCTAAGACACAGAGACTCTATCTCACGTTAAAACAAAAAGATGACAACTTCTGCATTGCCCATTAAACAACTTGTTCTATCTGTCCATATGGCATCCAACTTGCACCTTGGTACTTCTCACAAGGCAGGTTTCTGTAATTAAAGCACATAGGGAAAACTCACTTTTTCAGTCGTCACAGTCAGAGAAGGGACTAATGCTGGCAGTGGCTCCATTTGCTTTCTGGATTTCTGCCTGTGCTTTTCTTTTTCTTTATGCTTCTAGAGTGAATAAGAGAAATTAACATTTGCTTGCTTTCAGTGGCTCATAGTTACAACAAATTTTGTTTTCAATATTTGAACAATAACATCAAAATAAATAATTACACAGTGGCTTTGGCGATATTTGGCTTATTATGCAGCAGTACAAGAATAGCAGATGGCTAATAATCACTTCACTGGGACTGGACTGGTCTCTACACATGCACATTTTAGCGTACATCATGAAGTGCTAAACTGCACGATTCCAAGCCTCATTAGATTTTTAAGTAAATTGAGAGAACCACTAACCTAAAGCAAGATTCTAAAGACTTCCAGAAGGAAGCCAGAAAATGTAGTCATCAGTTTCTTGTACTTATTTCATATGGGAGCATCGCCCCCACACCTACACCAGAAGAGCTGCAGGGCTAGGCAGGCTGAGTAATGTTAATATATACTCCCCAATTGCTGTGTAGGAAGCCCACTTATATTGTAAAGTAACTGTCATTGGGGCAACCACAAGTAATAACCATGGGTAAAATAAATGACAGAGGAACTTCTAGCCAACAACTGGTTCATAATGCTGGTAGGAAAGGACTGATTCTGTAACCTGTCAGATATAGACAGGCTTTTAGGAAGGCCCCATACACTGGGCAATAAGGTACAGGTATCGGACCCCTTAACCGGAAACCCGTTATCCAGAAAGCTCCAAATTACGGAAAGCCCGTCTCCCATAGACTCCATTTTAATCAAATAATTCAGAATTTTAAAACTGATTTCCTTTTTCTATGTAGAAATAAAACAGAACCTTGTAATTGATTCCAACTAAGATATAATTAATCCTTATTGGATGGAAAACAATCCTATTGGGTTTAATTAATGTTTTATTGATTTTTTAGTAGACTTAAGGTATTGAGATCCAAATTACGGAAAGACCCCTTATCTGGAATACCCTTGGTCCCGAGCATTCTGGATAATGGGTCCTATACCTGTACCAACACAGTTTAGAATGGTAATAGTCTCATCTAGGGAATCTCTCTTTATAATACATTTTTTTTATTACCATAAATTCAGAATATGAAGTTAAGCGAAGTTCTTTTATCACTTTTCTGCTTGCATTATTGTAAGTCATGTAAACTATATTTACTGTAAGCTATTATGATAGGACTCAAATCAAATTAGTGTTATAATAGAGGAAATTCAGAACAGAACATCATGGAAAATGGTTCTTATTTATAACATAATACGTCGCTTTTTTTTTTTTTTTTTTAGCAATAAACATTGGAAGAAAATATCACATATGTCATACCTGAAATCTATAGTAATTTTGTGCTTAGACTCCCCAATCAAGGTGCACCCACATGTGAATTAATACAACAAAATATGTCAGAGTTAGATATCTTTCCATGAGGATTAATGAAAATATATTCAAATTTTGGATCACTAAGAGAAGAGTAAAGGGGTGAATATTCACTGCCAATCCCCCCACTCCTGTCCTTTCTGTGTACAAATTAGTCTTCGGCTGCATAACGATACAGTAAATCCTGAACAAGTTCATTCTATGCTAGCCAGAATTAAACAGGAAAGCAAAAACTATGACCCCAGCCTTTGCCAGACAGGACATTCAAACCATGACAAAAACAAGTCCTATTAAATTTCAGAGGTATTCTCCAGCTAGCTAACCTTTTACTGGCTTCTGGAATCTCAGGAGACATCTGAGGATACTACAGAGAGTAACAATGAATGTCAGTCATGACCGAGTTATGTTACTGAACTGGCTGCACAACTGCCAAATCCACTTTTCCCACCCAACCTGAAATGCTACACAATAAGGGATGTTGAACATATAATACAAACTACTCAACAAAGCAGCCATTCAGTCATTAGAAGTAAAATGTTTCTGTTGATAAACTCTTTGGCCAAAATAAGTGAACTTTGGACTACTTTCCTCCATCAAAAAAGGTTTGTATTTAATAAAAGACACATACATAAGCTCTCCAATTTGAACAGTTAGTAAAACTGGGTGGATTCAGGTACCTATCCTAGCCATACCTCAAGAGACAAAAAAAAAAAAAAAAAAAAGAGATAACTACTGTACTGCCCAACCTATAATCTTTATTGAGGCTCTTCTGAAGACACTTTGATAATGTTGTGGAATCCCATTTTATCTCATTTGACCAGTCAGAAATAAAAATTCAGGGAGTCCCCTCCTTTTCATCGGCAGTAGGCAAGAACATGCACCTCCCTCCCCTTTTTATATGGATGGCCAAATTGTCCATCATCTGCTTGCTCAGCCTGGTAGATTACAATGAAATCAACTCAAACTATGGCCAAATATAGTGACTGAAAAAGGAAATTTTGAAAAGAGTTTTCCATTACTTCACAAAGAAACTCACATAAACAAATATATTCGTGCAGGTCTAGAATTCTAATAACCATGAGATATAAAATTGAAGTCAAGATGGAAATAAGGGAGCTCTGTATTGGGGCCATTATGGTTCTACACTACACTAACCTCAACAGACCGATGTTCTAGAATAAATACTCACTTTATCTCCTGGTGAGCAAAAAGCATTTATACTATTTTTTAGAAATTCTGTGGGGAAACTTCTTTGTTCATTAACAATTTTCTCAAAGTAGTTAAATAAGTTATTAATTGCTACTAGTGTCTAAACCATTACGGCTGGCAATTCTGCACACTTAAAAGTGGACCTGTCACCCAGACATAAAAAGCTGTATAATAAAAGTCCTTTTCATATTAAACAAGAAACCCAAATTCATTTTTATATTAACGCATCCAAACCCATTATAAAAGCATTTAAAATTCCCAGCTGTCAATCATATATTGCCTGCCCTGCCTCTATGCCTTTTTTGTCCACAAAATGGCACCTGCCTATTTGCTGTGATTGTGTAATTCCAGGACTGAAGGAAACAAGATTTCTATTACTTATATAGTGTAAGTGAAGTTTATTTTGCTTAACAAACATAGTAGAAAAGAATTTAGAATTATTTCTTAAGATGCAAGGTCCCCTTTACGGGTACTAGCACATGGGAATATTAGTCGCCTGTGATATAAAAAAAAAAAAAAAAAAATCTGACAGTTAGTAAATAGCCCCCTAAGAGTATGGCATTGGCTTGAAATGTATACACTCAGAAACCCACAGTCCCAAACACATGCTTTTTACTCAGTGGCTTCTATAACCCAGCTACAGGACAGGACACTGTTACTCTTAATTCCACATGCTTATAATACATTTAAGTTGGAGGAAAAGCATTTCTTCTCAATGGTAATTGGAGCAAAACCATTCTGAAGCACATGCCCGGGGGCTTTTTTTTTTTTCACCTGCTTACATCACCAACCCTTTTTAGATAACCACAAGCTACATGATCTTTCACGTTACCTTTGGGAATGCCTCCAATAATAGAGGCAGTTTGTATTTTCCCAAGGTTCCACGTGAATAAAGTCCCAAGAAGACAGGCAAGAAATAATGGATTGCCATCTGCGCAATATATCAGTTAAGCTGCCACATTTGAAAAGCGGAATACAGTGAAAACAAAGAACTAAAACCTGATCGTGTATCGCCATGGACCTACAATCGTAGGTCCATAGCTGAAACCCTTTAACCCTTCCAACATTATAGAGCCTTGAGCAACATTAAAGGGGAAGTTCCCCTTTACAGAACATGGCTTTAAAATGCTTTAGACATAGATGACATCCTTACACTGGAAAGATGCTGATCAGGATGAAAATAATGGAAAGTCACCAAAGAAATTCACCCACAGCAAACTGAGTTAGATGATATCTACTGTCAACATACAAAGGTTAATTTAAAGGTGAACATCCCCTTCTAGGATTATGGATCCTCCAGACACAAAGGGTTTAAAATGAAAAAATACCATTAATATTTTAAAATCCCAAGCAATATTTGAAATGGAGCTGTACAGACAGAGACATTCACACAAAATCAATGCAGTCCCACTATGGGAACTCTCATAATGGATTCTATTCAGGGCACACACATAGTAGCTTTGTAACATTATCTTGTATTCTAATCTTTATCTTCTTAACTACCTTTAATGAAAATCCCTTTACCTAAAATTTTGCAGAGGTATTAACTCCATGCCCATAAAGCTTACTGAATGGGAACTCTAATTTGCATATTTCTATTTGAAAGCAAGAAAAAGAAAAAAAATGTTGTAAACAAAACATTGCTGCTTTCAGTTTTCCAGTGCATAAAGGTCTCGTGATTTGAAGGGTTTGGATTCAGTTGGACACTATCCAAAATCCTGGATTCAAACCCGAATTTGCATATTCAGATTAAAGCAAAAATTAAAGCATTGCATCTGCAAACTGAAATGTGTCCAAAGGTTCACAGCTCTTCGAATGTAGGTAAAACCTGGGAAACAGCACGCACTCATCTTACAGGATCAGGTCTTTCCGTTTGGATCTCCCACTTGCACAACAATTGTACAAAAGTAGGAAGTCAGCAAGACACCTGTGGCCAAGAAATTATTTATTTATGGAATAGGAATAAAACAAATGGAATGTGTGTTCAATTTCATGTACCCCTTCTTAGGTTTTGCACTACTAATAATCTACATTTACAATATTAAAGATACCTGGAGAACATGAAATATATTCTAATGCTTTCCACTTCTCAAGTCTTATTTCACCCAGACATGGTGTTAGAAACATTATGAGTAGAAAGAATATAGGAATCCTACAACTACAAGCTTTTAGGGCCATTAATGGCTCTTCCACAAGCAGTAAATATACTGTATGCCCGACGCTTTTTCAAGTGCTCCATGGTTTCTGACTGGCATTCTGTAAAACACATATTAAGAAGCTAAATGGTGACATTTTAAGTTGCCCCCTATTTTGTGCTATAAATGAAATGTATTTTACTGTACATTTCGCACTGAGCCTCACAGTCAAGAGCAAGTGCTTCTCGATCTGGATAAAGCTTTTCCACTGTGCTAACTAAATCAAAGTGGTAGACGACTTGCAAGTCAGCAGGGAGGCAAATTAGTATTTAGTCATGCTCTTTATATTTTTATTAAAAGATTAAAACTCCGTGTGAAACGCATGGCATGCTGCCACTGTCGAGTGGTTGGCTGCCAGCACTATCACAAACACATGCCAACACCGAATCGATCTAAGCTCAAGAAATTGTCTTACCGTTCACCACACCTCACACTGGTAAGTGTAGATTTATTGCAAAACAATATTAATGAAAACTGTTAAAGAATCAATCAGTAAATTAGGGTAAATGTGTAATTCATGTGGAATTGTTTTAATCATTAAAACTTGAAACGAATGCAAACACTGTAGACGAGATAACCTATAACACCAGCCAACTGCTAAAACAAGATATTTTTAGGAATGCAACAGAATTTCTAGGAAAAAACTGTAACTTGTAGATTGTAAGCTCTTTTGGGCAGGGCTCTCTTCACCTCTTGTATTGGTTATTGATCGCTTTATATGTTACTCTGTATGTCCAATGTATGAAACCCACTTATTGTACAGCGCTGCAGAATATGTTGGCGCTTTATAGATAAATGTTAATAATAATAATAATTCTAGATGAAAAAAAAAAAAAGTAATGTGTTCAGCATTTGATAGATAACCTCATGGCATAATTAGTCCCATCCCTTCTCAGTAAATGTGTGATAAGCTAGTTAGGCAAAAATATCAAGGACAGAGAATTAAAAAAAAAAAAAAAAAAAGACTATAAAAAAAAATTTGTAAATAATATAAGGGATATTTTGTACCTGAAATGTTTTTGAAATAAAAAGATTATTTTCCTTTATTCATTCTTGCTTGTTGGACCTGTGGCATAGCAACTGGAGAAATCATGGAGGGAAAGTATCTCTCTCCCAAAATGCTCTATGAAACACAGCAGATGTGGAGAATAACAAGAGCTCACTCAAGCCCAAAAGACTGCACAGGTGTTGAGGATAAAGGTGTGTGGGAGTAAGCTGTCTGTGCAGGAAATAGGGGCTGAGCTGGAGCAGCTGAGAGAACCCACAAGAAAAAAAGTCAAAAAGACAAAGTGAAATATTTTTCTTGATTGAGCACTCAAAATGTTTAACAAAATTCATATTGGAAAGTTGCTTAGAATTTGGTTTCCTGATAAGCCCCTGCCTTATATCAGCTTTCTGGATAGCAGATACCAAAACTTGAATACATAAGGGTTTACCTTATGTATGAATGGATAACAGAGAAATTAGTACATGGTCATAACACTTCCATTGCAAAAGCCAAGAAGCAAAAAAATGTAATGCATTAGTGCAAATAAAATACAGCGGCACTATGAAGGAAGAAAGAATATAAAGCATCGCTTCCATATTTTTTTGGCTAAAACGTAAATTGTTGGTGGGATGGCATAAGCGGCGATTTGCCGAAATTGCCGAAGTTGCCTCGAGAGGCGAGGTGACTAAGCTCCCCGTCTGCCACAGCCCTTACACTTTACTCAGAACCTGGTTCAAGCCTCTTCCAAAATGATACAACTACTTCAGTAAATAAAGGATACCTAAACTAGCTGCCTTCTAAAAAGTGTTTTTCAAGCGTCAATTAGGCAAATTATATACTGTCACGCTTAGGACCATGAATAAAATTTCAAGCTGCTACCCAATATTTTGGATAAATGGGAAGGGAAAAAAACCCCTGTAAACTCTTAATGAGAATTGATTTTTCAGAAATGTTGGAAAGCAGCCACTGAACTCTGTGATGCTACACAGAAAATGTTGGTCACATTGGTTAAAGAGATGCTGACGTGCAATTCTAAGGGCCCTACTGAATTGAAATTTAGTCAAAAGAACCTGATTCAATATGCAAGGCAAATACAAAGACAAGCTATGCTTGATCAGTTAGCTGAAAATGTCAATCTAGGTAGGAGGTAAGGAAGCATAGTCTTCTAGAAATTTTTGTTGAGAAGAATATTATGCTCAGACTGTAGCACATAAAGGATTTTTACCTTGCTTTTTTCTTTGCAATTACCTGTATATTAATCTGTTGCTCCAATCATATGCTCATTTCCCCAATATGCTACATTGAGGTCCATTTATCAATATTTTGATTTGATTTTCACTAAAACCACAAATGTCTAGCCATGATTCGTGAAAGCAAAAACAAAAAAATACAAACCTTGCGAAAATGCACCCCTTAACCATCCTCATATCCTAAAATGATTTTTGAGAATTTACTGTTTAATAATGAGAAGAAATAAAGACTGAGGCTGATAACAGTATCTGATTAACTATTATGTATGGCTAGGTTACAGAGAAAAAATGGCTAAAACTGGCGATATATGGCCTGACCATTACATAAAATAATATCCTTCTAAAAATGATGGTCATCAGTCCATGTATGGCAACTAAAGCTTAACATACAAATACAAATCCAGGTATCAGACTACAGGTGATATTTCCTGTCACTTGGAATTTGGCTGGACAATATTTATGTTTAATGCAAGTCTAGGTTAGCCTAGTCTACTATAAAGGTGGTCATACACATGGCGATTTTCGATCTTTCGTGCAACCATCGGTCGCACGAAAGATCGTTCACACCCTCCACAGACGTTCAGGGTTGAATCATCAGATATGGAGGTAGAAACAATAGGATTTCTACCTCATTCTGTCGATTCAGCCCTGAACGTAGACTTTGCTCAGGCGCTTTCAATGGCGCCCGATCAAAATCTTTTAACCCGCCTGATCGGCGATATCCGCAGCCTTCTGCGATATCGGACGCCTCGCCAAGTCGCCATACACGCACCGAATAACGTACAAAACGAGGTTTCGTACGATATCATCGGTGCGTGTATGGGCAGCTTAAGGCCCAATGATACTGCCAGCATTGTCAGTAATATCTTCAAAGAAGTATAGGAAATATATAGCCATCTATTAATACTTCTACTGGACAGATATAATGGGAAAGAAAGTGTATGAGGGTGTGTCTAGCATGCAACATAATGATGATTAGTGCATGCTGCTGACATCACTAGAAGACAACAATGATAAATTAAAAATAGGCCATGATGATGGAGAATGAGTACTTGTTTCTCCTTCTCATGATGTTTATCCTGAGAGTGAGAGGAAGAATTACTTGAACTTTGATCAAAAGATCTACTAAATCCCAGTTTGCATTTTCTCTATAAAAACACAGAGAAAAAAAAAAAAAGGGAGGGGGGTGGAAAAATATGAAAACCTAAAATTCTTCAGATCACTATAGAAGCACAGTGGTAAGAGGGAAATTTCACCCATGAAAATAACTGCATACAACTAGATTTATAGGGGTGCTGCACCAAATAGAAAAAAATCTTGACAAAACCTAATGTTCTCAAATAGTGCATATGCAGGGGTGCTGCTGCTATGAGGCGACTATGCTGCCATGGTGTACTGATTGAGAACAATTTGTTTTGTCAAGATCTTATTCTATATGGGGAGGCACTCCTGGTAACTTACCAGAGGTGGCAAAATGCCGCTTCTGGCAACTGAAGCCCAAATTCCAATTTTTAAATTAAAATTTTGGATCTTGGATTTTGGATCTTCTAGCACAGAGAGCACTATTGCGCTCTCTGCACGAGTGACGTGGCATCAAGTTGCTCGCTTCAGGTAGCTGGGACCCTGAGTGTAGCAGTGATACATCTCAAGCAAATAACTTGCTGGGTAATCTTGAAAACATTTCACCGCTCATCCAAGTAGCTTCTGATGTACTTAATAAGGGCTCTGGCACACGGGGGAGATTAGTCGCCCGCGATAAAACTCCCTGTTCGCGGGCGACTAATCTCCCCGAGTTGCCTACCCCTGCCATCCCACCGGCGAACATGTAAGTCGCCGGCGGGATGGCAGACGCGGCGGGGCGATTTCCGGAAATCGATGAAAAAGACTTGCGAGTCTCCCCCGTGTGCCAGAGCCCTAAAGCAGGTTACTTAGAATGGTAACTCTCTGTACAAGCTATGATAAAACATAGAGGGCGTTCCTATTGATGCTATGGAATGCCATTATTAATCGATTTTACTTTCCCCAGTCACACAAAATTATACCCTCACAACGGCCACATAGGCCATGCAGGTGTAGATTTTTAAAAGATCTTTTCATTATTGTACAACCAAGCTTATCTTGTAACAATCATTTAAAAGTACAATTTGTTTATCAATGGAGACCATTTCAAGCAATATCGTCTGGTTGAAGCTAGGAAAACTGTGGGTAGCTGCCTGCTTGGCCCTGAAAACAATTGGACAATAGATTAATTTCATTATTAACGACAAATCGATCTTCTGACTATGTCGGCTGAAAAATCGGCAGACGCACGATCGTTCGATGTCCTAATCCTTTCAAAATGCCTTTCCACTGGCGAGAAAGTGAATCACCGGTGGAAAGGCATAAGGGTTGCTTCATTTACCGAAGCTGCACGAATGAACTTGCCTGCAGGAGGAAACTTTGTTCGACTGAAAAATTAAAATTAAATCAAAGCGAATGACTTTCACTTGCGATTCACTTTGTTGCCGGTGGAAAGGCTTTTCAGAGGGGTTAGTCACACGATTTAACAAAATGTTATCACGGGTGACAAATCTCTCCGTGGGGCAATAGCCTAACTGGTTTACACCATAATAACTATGCGCTTTGGGTCCCACGGGAGAAAAGCGCTTTACAAATGTTTTGTTGTTGTTGTAGAACGGTAATGAAAAGTGGCAAGGAGGTCTAAAACAACAGACACAACATTGCCGTATTCTAGACTAATGCTTATAGGTGAGCTAGGAAAATTTTCAAAGATGGTAACGAAAAAAAATGCTAAATAAATTCTAATAAAATAATAATTAAGGGCAAACAAAAGAAATTAAGTGGGCACGGGTATATCATTTTGTTTTTACCTTTATCTCTGGTTAATCTGATGTGCAAAAATACGATTTCATCTCCTCAAATGCTGAGACAAGTTGAAGAATATTTGCAACATCATGAAAAACACTAAATATGCTATGTAGTCTTACATACCCAGTGGGCCTGTAATTAAGTAAGCATTAGCATTTACCATGCTATTACTGTCAAGTTGACAATGTGCATGGGAATCAAATTTTAGTGCTTGAACCTTTATACAGAAACCATATATGGTAAATCCTGTTAAAGTCTGATGCAATTGCTAGCTGTACACTTGTTTTTCTTGTTTTCTGCAGCTGCGACACCTGCATCAAGTTTATTGCTAGATAAATTGTTGCCGTTATCTGAATGACTTGTCATCGCTACAGAGAGCTGCTACTACACCTAAGAACAGTCCTATTCAAAACTACCAGTTAAATGCAGCATTATTATTATTTATTTATAAAGCGCCAACATATTCCGCAGCGCTGTACGATAAGTGGGTTTCATACATTGGACATACAGAGTAGCATATAAAGCAATCAATAACTGATACAAGAGGTGAGGAGAGCCCTGCCCAAAAGAGCTTACAATCTACAAAAGCATGGTCACATTCTTGTACCCTAACCTTGCTGGGTTTTCTTGGAAGGGATGAACTTGATGGACTTAATGGTCTTTTTTCAACCCTATGTAACCATGAGCTATTTTTGTTGCAAAATAGAAGCAGTGTTACAATCTGACCTAACAAACCATATCCATATTTCTATATCTATATTTGACTTGGCTGAATAGTGTCTTCTGCTGCTCCTATTGATTTGAACAGGAATTGCCCAATAGTGCCATGTGTCACAATGCCAGACTAATAGTGTCACAGAATCTTTGAACAAATAAAGCAAATGAGGAAAAAGCAAATATGATACACAAAAACCATGAATTTTCTGTAAAATATATCCCTAAAATGTGCTTATTGATGTCATCAGTTAAAACTAGTGCTTAGCAGTGTCATTGTATGTGAATATTTTAAAAAAGAATGTATGCCTTGTTGCAAAATATGAGGATGTTAGAAATCATGCCAGAATTTCATGACATTTATAAATCCAATCAGCCCTAAGCCTGACACATTTTTATGGTCATGGAAGCCCTCTGTGACTGCTGGTATCCTTATATTTTACAACAAGGGATACATAATTCCCTATACATATTAATCCATTAGATTTCTTCAGGTGACTTGACATGATCTGCACGTGTCTGGTTGGACAGTATACGATGCTCACCATTTAGTTGACCAAACTGGGCAGGAGAACACAAAAATCCAACTAGTCAGCTAACAAAGGGTCCTTATGAACAAAACTACCTCAGAGATAAATCAGCTACACACTTTTAACTGACCTGAACCCTGCCTACAGAAAGACATGCAAGTAAGCTAACCTTTTACTTACAGTGAACTGAGCCCTAGGCTTTGCTTTACCTCCTTTAGCAGTAGATGTTTCCAGTTGGCTCCATTAGTAGTTATCACATAGCTGCTTTAGCTGTGCTTTCACTTTAGTGTTCCACTGTTCTAACGTGACAGAATATTGAGGAAAAACAGGTCCCTTTTAACACATTTCCACTGATGATGGTCTACTTTTCTCTGGGGTACCATGGCAACCTAAGAGTTCATTCACCCTCATTACGGTACTTCCCATAATAGTTGTGTGAAGGGCATCCATGGCTATAAAAAAAGACTGAATGCATGCTAAAAAGATTGAGGTTTTACAGCAAGCAGATATTGTGCACCTTGTGAACTGATAGGATGGTGAAGCAACTAGAAAACTGGCAGGTTATACTTATACATATATTTATTGCCTATGGGCACTAAAGACAAGGGAAAAAAATAGATATATGTATGTAGTTGTGTACACACACACATTGTATATGGAGTTTGTGTTTTCACTATTACAGTTTATATTACACAAAAAATATTTCAAATGTAAAAGTCAGTTTTAACCAAAGCTAATAGGGATGGCTATGGTCTCAAATGTAGCACCGCTTAATGCTATCACCTACATGCACAGATATAAGATGGATTATATTCTGAGCCATGTTCTGTTTTGGGAGACATTATAAAAGGTTCAATGATTATTTGTTTTTTCCTGTGGTTTGGAACGGAGGAGGATTTATCTTTTCAGGTCCTTCACAAATAATAAGATACTACAATTACATTTGTATTATGACAAATAAAGAAAGTTGGATGTGACTGTTTACAAAGATCATGTCCAAAAGAAACTCCAAAGCAAAATGTATCAATATATAACAGACAGGAACATACTCCAACATTATAATAGTAATCACCCCAAGCATTTTTTGTGTTCAGTGCTAAAATCACAAATCCTCCGTGTAGCTAGAATTACCAGTGAGGAATCTGAAAGGAAGCGTAAATTAGAAGCAATGAAGGGTGTTTTTAGATGTGGAAACTGTGTTTTGTGTAACACCTTAATATTGGGGGGCACATTTTTCCATCCATAAAGTGGTAAATTATAGCATATTAAATTTGCACTCCACAGAATGTTGTCTGCATAATGTGTCCGATTGACTATATTGTGGCAAGAATAGTAGGCAACTGAGAGAGCGGATCAATATGCATCGAGCCACAATAAGAGCTGCACCAAACCCTACATATGGTATATCTGACATATTTCTAAGCAACCGGTGGCACAACATTGGTTAACTGCAGAGGAGAGGGGGGAACGTCGATAAATTATTGTTACAAAGAGAGGCATTCTATATATATATATATATATATATATATATATATATATATATATATATATATATATATAATGTATATATATTTATACATACAGATGTGTTAACAGGTTTATTAAAGTAACCTTATATTGTGCTATTTTTAATATTGTAAGATGCATTTAGGAGATATTATATGTGATACACTCATATGAGATATAAATCAAGGTATCTCATATAAGCTAAATGCTTACCAGTTTGCTGTAGTGATATTTACAATAACCACAATACTGAACGTTATCTGCACCGTTCCCTTCTTCTTCACAAAGGAGCCCAGCAAGCTGTGCACTGCAATACAAATAAAATAATTATATCTTAGTTGGGATCAAGTACAAGGTTTTGTTTTATTAATACAGAGAAAAAGGAAATAATTTTTAAAAATGTGAATTATTTGATTAACATGGAGTCTATGGAAGATGGCCTTTCTGTAATTCGGAACTTTCCAGATAAGGGGTCCAATACCTGTACAGGGATTGCCATTGTGACAAAGAGTTCTGCAGCAGTGGTTTAATTGGGGGGAGCAGATCTCCAACTGGGCAATTGTAGGAGGCCTAATAAAGATCCATGACCCCCCCCAACTTACATCTTGCGATCCGATCCCAGACTCTCCCTCACTAACACCAAGCACTGGTTAGAAGGCAGTGGGACACATGGTTTTCAGGTCACACACTGTCCTTCAATTTATACAGATTGAAACTCCATTGGGGTAGGGATTGATGTAAATGATGAACACACTAGGGGGCACATTTACTAACCCACGAACGGGTCGAAATGAGTCCGATTGCGTTTTTTTCGTAATGATCGGTATTTTGCGAATTTTTTCGTATTTTTTGCGATTTTTTCGGCTTCTTTACGAATTTTTCGTTACCAATACGATTTTTGCGTAAAAACGCGAGTTTTTCGTAGCCATTACGAAAGTTGCGTAAAATCTGGCGATTTTTCGTAGCGTTAAAACTTGCGCAAAAAGTTGCGCTTTTTTCGTAGCGTTAAAACTTACGCGAAACTTTGCACCATTTAAGTTTTAACGCAACGAAAAAGGCGCAACTTTTCGCGTAAGTTTTAACGCTACGAAAAAAGCGCAACTTTTTACGCAACTTTCGTAATGGCTACGAAAAACTCGCGTTTTTACGCAAAAATCGTATTGGTAACGAAAAATTCGTAAAGAAGCCGAAAAAATCGCAACAAATACGAAAAAGTCGCAAAATGTTCGTTTTCAAGTCGGAACTTTTCCAATTCGGGTCAGATTCGTGGGTTAGTAAATCAGCCCCTAAATATATGCATCTATGGTATGTAAATAACAAATAATAACTAACTCTCTGAAACAGACAGGAGCAACTTTCTGGTACAGCTCTTTATAGCAGATTTGAAGACCACTTCAAACAAACAGCAAATCAGGATGTATTACTATTTTCTCGAATTGCCCATTACTGTGTTCTTGAATTCTGCATAGTGCTGTTTATAGAAAAGTAATATACATTCCCCAGAGACAACAATAACGATACTCCTGAGGGATTACAAATAGTTTGACATATGTCTGCTAATGTTTAAGGACAAATTTAGTTGAATTTAGCTAACATATTACCAAAATCCTCTGTTAAATTTGAATGTACATACCAAGTAACATGGAAGGCTTGTCGACATCCGTGTTTATTGCAGGTCATACAAGCACCAGTAGCAGCTTTGCTCTCTCTCCCTTGCTCATCACAAATATAGCAAGTCTATAAAGAAAAAAAAAAACCACAACTTAGAGCCAGCTCTGAAATGAGTCTCAAATACTGCAAATGCTTTTTAGTGTCATGTTACCTCTAGAACTAATTGCCCATGTTAAAAGTTTGCACCACAGTCTTCTACTCCACACCCAATAGCCCAGTGACTCGCCCTGGGTCACTAAGTCAAATAGCAGGAGACTCCTTCTCTATCTACTTAACATAGTGTCAACAGATAACAAGTACAATGTGCTGCAGTTTGTAGTATTATAACTAAACTGCAAATAACAGATACAGTAGAAACTATATTTACATAATCCACAGTGAACAGAAAGTTACACACGAGGCCTGCTTTGGCAGATAGTATCAGGTGTCCCCAACACCTTATGTGCTTTAAGATTTTCTTGGATAAGCAATATATACTGTATTAATCTAGCATAAGTGGACAAATGATTCCATATTCAGTGGCAATGGAATATTTGGGTTGGATCTGGTTCCAGAGAAAAACTATTTTTTTGTCAAAATACCTATTAATACTATGTAGAAATTTCTATTTTCAGGTCAAAGAGTGCATGTATACTATTGAATAGTGCAATATGTGTCTGAAAATAATAATAATAAAAGAAGAATTGGAACCACTAGAACAAACAAAAGGGCATGCCTCTATTCAAAATCAAAAATCCAAGGTGTGGGTAAATATCTGAATTCGGTTTGTGGTTCTGTACAGGCATAACATGGGCTAATTATTTCAATATTGACTATCTTACTGTTCTCTCTAGCTCACATACAAAATCCCAACTATGAAATATATCTGAAATTGTACTTTTTTTAAAATCATGTTCTGCCAAACAATTTAAGTGAGTTTGCTTTATTATACAACCAACTGTACATATTTTCCCTGTAACCATAAGGCTGACAAGAAGGAGGGCAAATTTATTTGATTTAACGCTAAAATCCAGAAAAGCAGTAGCGCAATCTGAAGTGCTACGGTGACAGATTTCTTTTTAGCACAGATGGCAGCATAAAATTGCCCAAAATGACCCCCTGTTGTCTGCATCGCAATTTGCATAGACAAAGGGTGGATGGGGTGCAGCCAACCTAGATGTGCCCCTGGGCACTAAAGTCTTAAAACAAGTGATGGGCAAGCTTCCCATTGCATTACCAGATAATTCTGATTTAGCTATAGGTTGAATGATTTCTGTCCTTACTTCTATGCCCTTAGCCATTTTATTCTTTCAGTGCTGCAAACACAATACTATACTAATGGAAAATAAATATCAGACAAACACAGAGATGTTATTAGACAAATGCAAAAAGAAGTATTAAATGAAAACGTTTGTGTGCCTTTAAATGCTCAAAGAAGGTACCAAGGTGTTGCTTGTCGTGGAGAACCCACACTACAGAGCTCAAAGCAGAGAGGGTTTGGGTTGGTAGCCTTCTTGGTGTCACTAGTGAACTCCCAGAATTACAACAGGCTTCACCGGTGAGTATACTAAGGCTGCCTAAACCTTTCAGCTGACAAAAAAGCCAATGAGAAGGTTTAGCCAGAAAAATTCACAAGAATGCATCCCTTCTATGATCATGTCTTGGCTGACTTCACCTTTTGATCAGTCACAGTGAGGAAGTTACTATTTCAATCTCCTGGAGGATTCTGCCAGTAGCAATTCTCACAAATCTACAAATGGAAATGGCACAGGAAATAATGGTTCTATGACAGCCCTAGTTTATGGGACAAACTTGAAAAGCAGAGAATCAACAGACTTCTTTCTCTGTAGAGTGCAGCAGAATATGTTGGTGCTTTATAAATAATTGATAATAATAATGTGATGTTAGCATTGCAGCCTTGCAGGAGTGCCAAATTCAGTACCAACCAGGGTGATATCTTGTCTGCAAGGAGTTTGCCTGGTTTCCCTGTGTCTGTGTGCAATTCTTTCAGTCATTCTGGCTTTCTCTCACCCTCCAAAAAAACACACAGCAGGTTAACCGGCTCCTGATAAAAACACCACCAGTGTTATTGAGATGTGATATGAACCATAGCTTTCCATTTTTACTGAGGCAGAGACTGATGTGAACAATCTCTGTAAAGTGCTATAATATGCGGACGCTAAATACATGCAAGCTGATATACAGAACTGCAGCTAGATATGACTGTGAGGAACCTGTCTCACAGTATCTGTGATTCTGGCCGCAGTGTCTATTGCTACATCTGTTTTTGAGGAAATCACCCTTAATTTTGAAGCCAATGCTCCTATAAACATGGAGAACAATTTTGACTTTCTGTTTTGTACACTTTACATTACTATGCATTTCATTTTTTTTTTTCTTTTTTTTTAAGCAAAAGAGGGAATTTAAAATAAAACAATGTAAATGAGCTCTGGGCGTTACACAGAGAACTGGCAGCAGATGAGGTGCCTTTTAGGGTCACATTTTGCCACAGTGATACCTTCAGTTACACGAAATCATGCACAAATGTCTTGCTGAGGCGCTCTCTTGAACCTGGATCTGCTTTTTGTCACATCCGATATATCTATGTGACATTAGCCTTAGGTAATTTACAGTAGTCAAACGGAACAAGCCATATCATCCACCAGTATAGTGCAATCAGTGACACAACTATAGATGA
The DNA here is from genome assembly GCF_000004195.4 of Xenopus tropicalis. Lineage (NCBI taxonomy): Eukaryota > Metazoa > Chordata > Amphibia > Anura > Pipidae > Xenopus > Xenopus tropicalis. Next base: position 27,145,752 of record NC_030682.2, read on the forward strand.
GCGACAGAGTGAACACCCCTCCCCAGACCATGGTATATGTATGTGTGTGTGTGTGTATGCATCACACAAATGCAAACGATCACACCAATCCAATATTGTGGTCATATTGGGGAATACTCTGCTCGTTTGGCAACCTCTGTCAATGTATGGCCAGCTTAAGTGTGTTCAAATTTGCAAAAATACTGGCACAACAGGGCTATTTCAGCAGGATACACCTGCAAGTTTATTTATTGCAAACCATGAGAACTTTTTTGGGGCACACCCCTTCATCAGCTTAAGTGTGTTCACATTCTGATTATTCTGACATACTGTACCTTGAACACCATAAAAACACTTGCACCAACAGAACATGAAACTTTTCCTGACTAAGTTGTGAATATGCAGTAATATGGGTGCATACCTAAGGATACAATTGCATTTTCCACTGATATTTATTCAGTGTAACAGAAAGAGGCACAACAGGAGTTTTCATCTTTGAGGTCTCAATTATTTTATATATCATTGTAATTTTAATACAATCCTGCATATTAAAACAGAAATGACTGGATTACCCTACAGAATATAGTACGGGTACATTAGAACAAGGAAAAGATACAACAGATTGGAGTATTTTTTTGTTAGGGTAAGTCTGTGCTCCTCGTCTGTAAAAAAGTGGAGTATGGATTTCTAATAAATATTAATGACTGAGGTCACATGGTGGTGGATTACAGAACACCACTTAGTTCTTGCCTTCCTTTGTCCTTTTAGTGCGTGTGTTTGTGTATCTATAGAGTAATGGCTCCAGCACCACAAAATCTATATCTTTCAAAGACATTGCAACCATGGCATCTTAATCAAAGACATAAGTAGTAGCAGGTCAGATGTTGTGAGAACCAATTCTCTGGTCTTGCAGGGAGTATCTCTGCACTTGCTTTTCTGAAGGATCCACTTCCCTCGTTCTACATATGCGCCACACTGTACACCGCAATACAGTGATGAGCCCCAATAAAGGTGAAACCAGTCTCTAATTGAGATGTGATCATCAACTGCCCCGGCTATGCTTTCAAACCAAGTGGGTGAGCATTAGCCTATAGGTTATTAGATGAAAAGAGAAAATATTTGAGCAATAGTAGGTTTTACAAAAAGGGGAGGGTCTCTTTACTTGATTTTTTATTTTTTTTTTTAAAACATATTTGCAGGATCTCATTTACCCAATAAAATACTGAAATGGAATTAGTTGCTTGAAAAAAATGACCTTATTGTATATACCAATATCTATACTAACTGTAGATTTTAGTATCACAATAGCCTTGGATATTATGATTGTTTAAGAACTCATCCAAGCCCTTCTTAAGGTGGCCACACACGTAGCGATTTTCGATCTTTAGTGCGACCACTGGTAGCACAAAAGATTCTTCCCACCTTCCACAGATATTCATGGCTGAATCGTCAGATATGGGGGTAGAAACAATAGGATTTCTACCTCCTTCTGCCAATTCAGCCCTGAACGTAGATTTTGCTCAAAATCTTTTAATGGGACCAATCAGCAAGTCGATATCCGCTGCCTTTTGCGATATCGGTCCCCTCGCAGAGTCACCAAATATCGTATGAAACTAGATTTCATACAATATCATCAGTGCGTGTATGGCCAGCTTTAAAGGCATTAACAGAATCTGCCATTACAACATCACTAGGAAGGGCATTCTCCAACCTCACTGCCCTCACCGTGAGGATCCACCTGCGCTGCTTCAAATAAAAGTTCTGTCCCTCTAATCTAAACAGGTGGTCTCTGATGCAAAGATTGTTTTTATGGAAATAAAGATCCCCCACTATCTGTCTATAATCCTCTCTAATGTATTTGTAAGGAATAATTATGTCCCCTTGCAAGCGTATTTTTTTTTCCAGAGAAAACAACCCCAACCTTAAAAGTCTTCTCACTGTAAATGTAAAACTTCTTGCAATATATCTGCCAAACTGATCAACTGGATCAAGGTAAAGAAATGTGCATCCAACCCTATGATTGCAGGGTTACTTGCTTTAACATGGTTTGCAGCCATAAAAAGGGCAAAAGTGCTTATATTCCCACGGGAAGAGGACACCTCCAGTCTACACATAGAAAACAAGTTTTACAGTCAGGGAAGGTTTTAACCTCTCTTCTACTAGTACAAGCACTGGTCCTTGACAGGCTGGCACAATGCAGATCTGTGCCTTTACTGCAGCACCAGCATGCATGCACTTATCCCCTTTCAATGCCCCAAGGTCCCATCTATTATGAGCCAAAATCACTTGCATTTTCAAAGTCAGAGGAGACTTTCCCACATTTGTTTATAAATAGTGAGATGTGATGGGTTTAGCTTTAGTCAAAATAGGGTCTATTATTCAACAGGGACCATGGAAATCCCACTGCTTATCAAACAGACTGGCACTGTTCTTGGCAAACTTTATCTCCTTCCTGAATACTCCCAGCCCTGAAGGCATGATCCTTTCACTTAGCAAAAGTTGTATGTATAATTGAAATAACATGTTAAAAGCTATATAAATCATCAAACCAGAAGATACAAGTTAAGCTAGGTATACTATATGATCTGCTCATTTCACAAAATCAAATCACTTGGTGGTACTTTGACCAATTTGGCCAATCACATGATAGGGCAAATATGGCTGATTGGGGGGGAAAGCAAAAGAAAAGTTGTTTAACACACAGCCAAACCCATGTACAATTTCTAATTAATAGAAACATACAATAACTGATAATTTTGAAAAAGCTGTATAGCTCCATTTATTCCTGATTTGTTAGCCTAATAAGGCAGTGGCATTCAACATATATCATTACATAAAATTTGTTTCACGTTTGGGTTCTAACACCAATAAAATGGCATTACACTAAAAAGTAGAAAAATAAGGCCTGTGCTTTTTATTGCCTTTTTCATTTGGCAGTAATGGAGTTACCATACACCTCCTGACTACACTGTATTGCTCAGGAGGAAACACTGCTCAGGTAAGGGTTAAATAGGATTGTTTCCCCCTTTTTATCCCTGTTACTTTCCCTCCAGTGTATGTTTTGAGATGTAAATTATTTGTGTGTGCTTGCTATTTGGCCAGGTTTATTCGTCAATGACAATCCCCGCATATCCTTGCACACATCAAAGGGACGCAAATGCCATTTTGTCTCCAGTCTCGATTCCTTCATTTCCTGTTTCTGTCTAGTCCAAAGCCAGATTAGCAATAATAATATGAGAGGCCCAAGTAACACCGGCTCCAACACATGGAATTTTTAATAACAAAAATAAATCTAAGATGAGATACAAATGTTTGTGCAATAACATGACAACACAGGCAGACTTTTTGGATAAGGAAAACGGTAAAGGGGAAAAAAAGGGAAACCCTGCCAATGAACTTATTTTAACACTGAAAAATGTAAAAATGTAAAACGTTTGTACAACATTACCAACACAATAGCTAAAGAGAAATACATTACTCTGCAGAACTATCCATTTAACCCAATTACTGTCTGCAGCATGTATGCAGGGTAGAACTAAAGCTTAGACTAGCCACTGAGCTCCTAACTGATTAATGAAAAAAAGAAAGGAATGCCATACGGAAAACACTTTATCTTGAAATGCTAGGGAGGGGTGAGGATTCATGGCCACTTCCTCCAAGTGTAGGGAGAAGTTCTGCTTCTAAATGAAAAGATATAGAGAGAGTACCAAAAGGTACACTAAATATAAAAAAAAAAACAGTGAAAACTCAGTGGCCATAGTTCATCTTTCTTAAATAGATTTTTCCAGTTAGGCATGTTTCAATGCTGTTACATCACTGACACAGGAGCACCTTTTTATCATACTGAACATACTGCTTTCTGCAAGTAGTAATGTGGAAATTGAAAAAAAACAAGGAAAAAGAAAGTGAGGACAAGAACAAAAACAAGAAGGTGGGTAAGTGGTGGATCACTAACCTTTTGAGAAGACATATCAGTAAAACCATAATGATAAATACACAACGTAAGCTGGTACTGTTTGCTCCCTATTATTTTCCAGTCACCTTGATATCCAAAACCCCTTGTTTTCTACTCAAACATAAGGGTGAAAACAGACAAGGTGACTAGTTGCTGCTATTTTTAAAATTCCAAATTGCAGTGACTAATTGCTGTGATGGAAAAATGTGGTGCAGGCCAAACAGCTATTGTTCTTGCCCAAAGAGACCTTTGGCATTAAAGCAGTCCCCATTAAGAATGCCCTCAGCTTGGCACTCAAATAGCTGATGACCATGGCATTAAAAAAAGAATGCCTGAAGGTGTACAAAATATAACACAATCAGATTTTGTGTTAAATGTGACAATAATGGCATTACATATAATATATGTTATCTATACATAAATGTTCAGCTACAACATTTTTACTCCAAACAAATGGGCTATCTCCACTTTTGTGAATTGCCCCCAATGTGTACTTTCAGCCTGCAGCAGAATTGTATTTTATTATTTCCTATACATGTAATATATGTGAAAAAAAAGTGGATTACTTTCTCTATCCATGGATTTTCAAAACAAACTAATTACTATAGCCTTTTCTTGCTAAGGGCTGATGCTACAGATTTTGGCCAATTTATTTATAACATCCAAAAGAATTTTATCCTTCTCAATTTGAGGTTTTCAAATTTAGTACAATTATGTTGCACTGGCTCAGAGCTACAAGTGCATTTGAACAACTGTAGTTGAATATAAAATCACAGAAGGGATCACTTGAAGGGGGTAGCATCTGTCATGTTAATAAATAATTCCAAATTATTTTCTATTGTTTTTGTCAAGCACTATATAAAAATATAAATCTTGTTTACTTTAGTCTTGGAATTAAACACAGCCATTTTGTGGTCATTATAATTAAAACAAACTTTGTATCACCCCAAATTCTACTGGTTACACATTTAGATGATGAAGAAGAAAGCGAGTGCTGAATAGAAAGTGAAGGTAATAGTATGCCCCGCCTCTATGCCTAAGGCATAGGGGCGGGGAAGACAATATATGACAGCTGTGATTCTAAATGTCTTTATAATAGGCATGGATGCATTAATGAAAATATGAATCTGGGTTTTATGTTTCATTTGAAAAGGACTTTTATTATACAGTTTTTCATGCCTGGGTGGCAGGTCCCCTTTAAGGCCTGTAATACTCTGTAGCAGTAACACAAAACTAAAAGACAGGGAGGACCTTCAGATACTGTTTATCACCATCATACCTAGTCCCAAAATGCAAAACAAAAGAAAGAAATAATGAAAAATGATGGGAGCATATTACTGGCTGCTTCCTTCTTCTTAAAACAGCCTTTGCTGTTTGCTAAAATATGTAATGCTACTATATTGACAAACACTAATAGAACAACATTATATTTGGTCTGTAATTGCCATACATTTCTTTAAACAATTTAATACAAGATAAAAATAATTACTGAGAGTAGGGTTAATAGCACTGGTAATTAAGGCATACAGAAAATGTTTATTTCATTAGCCAGTCATACAGTGAACTTTTGTCTTTCCCCATTTAGAATGCTTCATGTACGGAGAATGTTTATAAAATACTACACATAATCAGCTTAAAATTATTTCTCAAAAGATATTTTGATAGCCACAGTCCTCTTATAGTGAACGGCCAAAGCGTCCTGACCTGTGGGTAGTCACTACCCATTCTAATGGCTGGAACATGTATTGCCTACAGCACATAAAGGAGTTTAAATTTCTGTGCTCTCCTGCAATAGTGACTACAGTTTTGCCATATACGATTCATAATTCCCATACAATTAAATGTTTAACACTGACCAGTAGCCATGGTCAGCTGCGGGCTATTCTACTAGCGTAATTTTTTTAAGTACAGAAAAGTAACCTCTTAGTACAATCACTAGACTGGATTTATGGGGCTACATGCCAACAGCCATTACATAAAATACACTGCCCCCACTCTGAAAACTTTATTAAAATAAAAAAATGTGTTTTAACTTTGCCCAACACCCTTTTGTTAAAAGTAATAATAAATTCCATGATCTAAACAACGTGTCATGTACAGATTGCTCCTTCATATTGTAACAGAACTCCTGAGGTATATAAACCTAAACAAAATACAGTGATTATGCATTTCCCATAGGATTATTTACAGGTGATTCTAAGCTTACAAATAGACATCATCACTCTTAGATATAACATACATTCTAAAAAGCTTGGTAAGACATATTAGCAGTCATGTCAGTTTCCAGTTAAAGATAAAATTATATGGATATTATACTTATGTACAGAGTCCATTTCTCAGACACTATATCATCACTTGTTCTTTGTGTATCTGTAAGTCAGACGTCAAAGCACCAACATGAAAAAAGCCTTTTTATAGAAGTGTTGTTCCCTTTACCATGTGTATTCTTTAGAGGCTCTGCTTTAGTTTATAAACTAAGCTGCTGGGTAGCCAAAGGGGCAGCAATTCAAGTGGAAATAAGGCACGGGGGAACACATGTACATAGCAAATAAGCTCTCTATAATGCAAGGAATCTTGATGAGGTAGACAGTCAAATGCCATTTATGACCCTCTACAGAATTACAAAAAGAAAATCTCTCAAATAAAATAGGACATTTGTTGCCATTAAATAATTTATTTGTAGCTGCTGGTTGGAGAGACACAAATTAGAGTATTACTAATATTACTAGTCCCTGAAGGACATTTCCCACAGATACCTAGTTAGAAAAAAGTTTGTTTGTTTTTTTTTTTTTTTGCTCTAACAAAAAGACAGTACTTTGTACATGAAGTTAGGTAGAATCCATATCGATAGCAAAACAGTCCTTATGTATTTTCTTAATGTTTAAATATGGTGCTCCATATTTCAGAAAGAACCCTTAAGCTGGCCATACACGTTAAGATTTGTAAAAGATCTTTCCGTTATCGTAAGACCAACTTATCCTGAAACGATTGTTTAAAAAAAAATTCATCTGACACCTACTGACTTGTTCCCTTATGGATACTTGCATTAGAAATTCTAAGTATCTAAACTTAATTCAGGTAAAGAATTTTACCTTGTTGTATCGTTCATGGGGCACAGACTGTAACACAATCGGCTCCATTGTAGAAACATTAGCAAACTGAACCTCGGGTATATATAGTGCACATACCACGTGAGCCCAACCTAGAAAACAAAATGCTTTGTTACCAAATGCAATAAAAAATCTTTATTAATTGTAAGAACATAACTGAATAACAATCTTTTGTGAACTAGCGAAGCGGAGAGAAAAATACAAAAGTTTATTCACAGATCTTATTTCAACTTCAATTTAAATTTTTCTTTTAATAAATGGTCATAAAAACATATTGCCTTACATTTTTAAGCACAGGGAACATTATTTATCTACTGATTTGTACTTATTTATATGAGCAGCAGCAGCCATGATTGCTCTAACACATTCAGCTTGTCCTTTATCTCCAAGCCAATGATCAGATCCCATTTAGGCCCACCTGAAGATGACCACATCCAGGTCCCTTCACTTTCCTCACTTTTCTGGTACTATATTCCCAAATGCATATGGATTGGGAATAGAATTTTTTTAGTCCTATAAGGCCAATACACTGCAAACTTTTAGGGCCAGATTTAGCGGTTCTATTTTTTTCATTTACCTGAATCGTATAAACTACATTTTTTAAAAATCTGCCTGCCTGAGTGTCTGAGAAGACAGCAAATACAAGCCAATGTATGGCAAACTTAGTGCTTCCAATAAGTGTTCATTATTATTCTCCTCCCAGTATGCAAAAAGGCCAAAAAAAACTCCTGGGCTCCATTTTGGAGAGCAGAGGCCTGCGGCTCCCTTAACTAATACAGCGCTGACTGCATCAGTGCTGTATTAGTGAGTGGTGGGATGAAGGAGAAAATTAGGAGTCCCCCTTCCCGTCTCCTACCATGTGTGCAATTCAGAGGTACAATGTACAGAATGTACACAGCCTACATTAGGGCCGTGCCCTAATTGCCTACCTAAGGTCAGGGCTGAGCTTTGTCTCCTGATGCTGCTTTTGCCACCAAGCACCAAATTTTTCATCCATCCCAGTGCAGCAAGCACGTGGGGTGCCATAAGGAAAGTGAGTGCTAAGAGGCACACTCTTGTACTTGTGACTCCGGGACTTGTAATTGACCCATTGTGTCTTCTAGACATGGGACAATTTCTTGCCCTTCTCTTTAAAATCAAATCTTACAGAATGTAGGTAGATCTAGGCTCAACTATTCTACTATGTTGACTCTACTTACACCTATTCTTCTTAAAGGATCAACAACACCTAAAAAAAACCCAAAAAACTTGAGTTTTACTTGGACAGCAGGTCACATTTGTAGAGAAGACCATTATAAGAATGTAATGCAGAGTTTGGTGTTGTTCTTAATTTAGGAGCTTTAGATATAAAATGTGTGCATGCAGTACACCTCCTTCGATTAATTTCAGAACTTTATTGGGCATTGCAAAATTATTATGACAAATGCTTACTAATCTGCAATTTTTCCCAGCCCAACAAACTGAACACTTTGCTTACTTTGCAGTTTGTACCTTAGCACCAGAGAGCCTTATCAAGTTGGGCCATGCTGGGCAATGTCTCCTGTATGGACCTGACCATAACAGCTCCAGTGGAGCAGTTTTAACGGACCAGTAACATACACACTGAAAAAAAATTGAAAGCGTTTTTTATGACTTTAAATATAGTGTAGTTACCCTTCACTAGTTGAAACTGTGTGTTTGCTCAGAGGTTCAAATACAGTTTAAATAAATACACTGCTGAGTAGCCATGGGGGGCAGACTTTCAATTCTAAATGGGCAATAGGGCACACGTTTACATAGCAAATAAAAAGATAACTTTTATGGAACACAATTATTCTGGTACTTAACCAGCAAGATAAACAGGGGTCAAATGTCATTTGTTAAAAAAAAAAGATGGCATTACTGGTGCTTTAATCTATTTTTAAGCCATCTGCCTCTCCATGAACTTTGCACAATCACTTGTCTGTACAGTGAACGCTATGGTATTATTCATGCTTGAAAGAACAGGCAGCATGGAGTTCGATTAAAAAAAAAAAAATGAAACTGCAAATTTTGCAACTGGTACATGCGCTTGCCAAATGCCTCATGCGGGTTGTATTAAGCCCATGTTCAAACCAATGGGATTAAGTTGCCAGCCCTACGGTTGTACTTACACACTGCTTTGACCTAAATGATATAAACACGATTGCAGTACAATGAAAATCTGCAGGTAGCAAGAGAAGAAATAAAATAGATGAATTGCCTTTTATGAAGGAGACTGTAAAAGAACCAGCTTCACCGGGCTGCAATATGTTTTATTATGAAAAGAAATGGGGGGGAAAAAAATCAGCTCAGAGACATAATGTGTGTGTGGAGTCTCCCAGAATAGGCTATTGTGATCCTGCCAGAAACAGCAGCAGATTTCTGACTACTTTAATAGCCAACATAATTCTGCGCAACTTGACCAGCGTCCAAATTCTAGTCCCTAACGGTAAACACAGGCTGCAGTGGCCAAACCAATAAGTCAATATACTTTTCAGCATTCTGTTAAACACATATGTGATTGTCTAATGCAATTCACTCAAGAGTGAAAAAAAATATTTGAGAGTGACAAAAAAGTACCCACAAATGTTAAACAAAAGTCCGGTTAGAACAGAACATAAAATAGAAACTGGTGCACACTGACAGTTTATTGTGCTATTCATAAGCATGTCCTTATTAAAATAATTGAAATATTTTGTGCAAATATTTTACATTTTGTGTTGTTAGGAAGTTATGCAGAAGTAGTTTTCTTTGTACCCCTCCCACCAGAGTACTGACAACTGACAATTACTGCTTTGTGGCCAGCAAGCAATAGTACAAATGAACAGTGCTGCCCGCCAACTACTAAGAAAAGCCACGTGCAATAACAAGCTATTGTAGTGTGGGGGCCACACAACATCTGTGTCACACATTTTCAAGGAGCTTAATTAGAGTCATTCAGCTTTTAAACCATAAACTTTTTGCCACCTCGCCATTACTTTGAGGCTTCATTAAGAATCTTGTCTGTACAGAAAAACAGCCATTCTGGGTTCCTGCGGCCTGTAAGGTTACACAAGGCAGAATGAGCTGTCACAGAGCATATCTTGAAAGCCTGGACCCTCCTAGGGTCCTATATTACACCCCAGAGCACAAACAGTGAAGACCAAGGCTCCAAACTTTGGGATCATGAAGGCCCCAGTCATATGGAGCAAGAGAGAAGCAGATCCGCACCAATAGGCATTGCCTGTAGCTGCACAGACAATCACAGCTTCCGTCTGCGTGCTTGCTTTCACTTTTTCGCTCCAATCTCGGCTTCTGCTCCATGCAGCTACAAGGTGATGCGTATTAGTGTGGATCCATTTCTCACCGCTGGACTGAAAACCCACAGGTGGAGAGAAGCGGGGCAAACTCTTTGTGTGACCTGGTCCTAAAGGGGTAGTTCACCTTCAAATTAACATTTAAAGTATGTTAGTGTTATATGTTATAGTTGACCCTTGAAGGCAAAAAATCATTGCTTTGTAAGGCTACAATTTTATTGCTATTTATATTACTCATCTTTCCATTCAGGCCTCTCCTATTCATATTTCAATGTTTTACCCACACTAGTACATGGTTGCTAGGACAGCAACCAGATAGCTGCTAAAATTTCAAACTGGAGAGTTGCTGAGTTTTTTGTTTTTTTTTGTTTGGTTTTAAAAAAGATCATTAAAAAAGCATACATTAAGAAAACTGTAAATTGTCTCAGGATATCACTCTCTACATCATACGAAAAGTTAATTTATAGGTGAATAAACCTATTTTTTATTTGTAGTTTTTTTAAAATATTTGTTTAGCAGCTCTCCAGTTTGGTGTTTTAGAAGCTATCTGGTTTCTAAGGTCCAAATTACCTTAGCAGCCAGGGGAATTGTGGGGAATTGTTGGAATGAGTGACGTATATGAATAGGAGAGGACCTGAATACAAAAATAAGTTATGAAAATGAACAATAACAGGAAAACTGTAGCTTCACACAACAATAGTTTTCTGGCCGGGGTCAGTGACCTCCATTTGAAAGTTGCAAGGAGTTGGAGAAGAAGATGGCAAGAAATTAAAAAACTATAACAAATAAATAATGAAGACCAATTGAAAAGCTGCTTAGAATTGGCCATTTTAGAACATACTAAAAGTTAACTGAAAGGTGAACTACCCCTTTAAAGGCTGTTGTATGTCGAGTTCTACCTCTTATTTTCTATGAGAAACAATGGGGATGGTTAATCTCTAAACAGATTTGTATGGACACAGCTGACCCACACAATACAATTGTTTTAAAGGGGGTTCAAGGAAAGAACTCTCCATCAACATTTAAGGAGGAAAGTTATTTGCTTCCCTGATACCCTGAGCTTTTTCTCCTGCTTTAATTAAACTTCACAGGCCCATGGTATTTCTACAGGATCTTATTTGTCGCAAACTTTGGTGTCAGATGCCTGAAGAGTGTGTGCACAGAAATGTTGTTTTGCTCACAGAATGGTGGCAAATATATGCATGTATTTATTTCATGGACATACTGAATTTTCTGCGCACTGTACAATTTGTACTACTTACTATTGTCATTAATTGGGTGTGTCTCTGAGCACAAAGCATAGAGAGAACACTGCACTGTTCACAAGTTTAAAGTAAGCAAATAAATAACATAAAAAAAAAAAAAAAGAGAGAGAGAGAGTACGGAAAAGAAAGAGACAAGAAAAGTAACCAGAAAGAGAAAGGCTAGAGATGTATCACACCCAGAAAATACAAGGAGATGATAAATGACTGACAGGTCTAATGCCTTGAATGAATGCTTTGTGTTTAGGGTCAGCCTCATACTCCATGAGCTGTGTAGCAAAAGCCACCGCAGTAAAATGAATTGCAATAAAGAGTGCAAGAAACTGCCAAAGGTAAACATTAACAAGAAAACCTGCTGACTCAAAGGTTGGCAAGGGAGCTTCCTCAGGCGTTGGATCCCCACGCTAACCTCTGAATGAGAAACCATGACATGTTAAAACACCCCTCTGCTGTTTGCTGGCTTAATACCAGACAGACACACGTGGTAAATCTTGGTGAAAAGCTGTCACAAAGAATGCAGTTACACAGCATTCCTGATAATCAGCCAGATGGTTCGGATTTCACTAACAACTTTTGTATTGTAACAATCCTCCCCCACCAGCTTTCAAGCTGCCTTCAGAGGTGCCAATGAGAAACCCAAGATAGTATCTGCTCTGTAATAAATGGAGCAATATGCAATCATCTTTCAAAAAGGGCATTTATTGCCCTTCTTTAGAAGATATTGCATATGTGCCTATTAGCCAAAAACAGAACACATTTCTGATAAAGGCACCTTGTTTCAAGACACTATTTACTGAACACTGTATTTACCCCAAACACTTAGGGGCCGATTCACTAATGTATGAATCCAAATCATGAAATCTGATCATTTCTGATTATGGCAAATGTTACAAAAAAAATGTCTAAATACGAAAATTTTGTACTTGTGATCCGAAAGTTCAGAAATTTTCATATTGAATCGATCATTTGCGAATGGCGACCAGATAGTCACAAAATTTTTGTATTGCAACGATTGTAAACGGAACTAAACCCTTTCTGACTTTGACACTTCAATGCATGATGTGGGAAGCCTCCCATAGGACTCAATGGCACTCTGCAGCGCCAACCTGGCCCAAGGAAAGTCTCCCATAGGGCTCAATGGCACTCTGCAGCTCCAACCCGGCCCAAGGAAAGTCTCCCATAGGGCTCAATGGCACTCTGCAGCTCCAACCCGGCCCAAGGAAAGCCTCCCATAGGGCTCAATGGCACTCTGCAGCTCCAACCTGGCCAAAAGAAAGTCACGATACCGAAGCTGGAATGAATTCCGAAACTTTTATACTCATTGCAACAAATACGACAAATTATTGTGCAAAGTACGAAAAAGTTGCGCAAATTAAAGAAAATATTGTACAAAATACTCACAGTTCGAAAACTTACAAAAAATACAAATTTTTTGTAATCGCAACCAATCGTACTTTGATAAATGGGCCCCAAAGTGATACAGCGGTGGAGGACTTAGTACCACAAAAATAAGTTGTTTTTTTTTTTTTTTAAATAAAAACAAAATGGGCCTTTTTTAAACCTACTGCCAGTGCAATACATCTCAGTGATCAACCTGCTAAAAAATGTAATTTTATTTAAAAAAATCCTTTTTTTGCTTTTTAGATTTTAGTATTATTTTCACAGTAAGGAAATATATGCCCAAAGAACAATGTGCACTCGGCATTTCACCCTATGTGGGCTTCTTCCAGCATGAAGGAAGTGCTATGTGGGGCCAAATCATTGCCAGGTGTGCAATGAAACTCTATCTTCCTTTAACCCCTTCGCTGCTACCAGCCCCACATACCAAATCCTCAGGATTATACACAATAACAAACTCAATTTCTACTCTTTTTGGATGCCAGTGTGCTGACAAGAGTTCCTTAAGCTTTTCCTATTATATTGGATGTTTGCATTTCCTTAATTAGAAAAGGGACTACCCAGACTGCTTTTCCACTAACAGCATTAGCTGAGCAAAGAAAAAAATATATACTTTAGCTCCATGCTACTGGGAGGAGACATTCTCTATTAACTCTGCTTAGCAAAACCAAGTCAGAATACAAATCTTATTATTTCTAAACTGCATTCCTATGAGTTAATAATTAAGTGGCTCAATGGGGCCCTTAACTTGCTAAATATTGTGTGCAAGAAAAAGAAAATGAATGCTAAATATTGTGTGCAAGAAAAAGAAAATGAATCCCAAATTCACTAATTGGGGGCTGTTTGGGAAACTGTGTACTAAAAATGCCAAGGTCTATTTTCAGTTCCCAAACACATACAAACTTACACACACACACACATATATATATATATATATATATATATATATATATATATATATTCTTATAAACTCCCTAATCCATACATACCCCTGTATTTCAAATATCTAGTGTAGACCGGTGTCAGCATTCCTTGTTATGATATAAAATACACTCAAAAACTCTGCTCCATCCATGGATAAAACCTCTGAAGACAGCAGCAGCACTCGATTCATTCATTTCAGGGAGATTATTCTTCAGTGTGAAGACAAGTCAGATGTAACTTACTAGGAAAGCTCACGGTACGAGAGTCTCAATAATAGAAAACATAAAAGGCAAGAAGTATATCGCTAGGATTTAGCAGTTGTGGGAAGGAAAATCACCAGGGTATCCCATGTTAAGTCCCTATAAAAATAACCTGCCGTTTTATTTTACCGGCTTTACAATTTCAGAAAGCTGCATATGAAACTTCCAGGGGAAAAAGAGCTGTGAAATGGTATGTGCTGTTATTAAGCAGCTACCAGCTTCATTTCTGAAGATCTATTATTTACTTTGGAAAAGATGACAGGTAGGAAACTAGGAAGAGCAAAACAGAAAACTGCAGAAAACCAGTAAAGGCTATTAAAGTTATCTTACATGAAAGCTATTCCTTGTTTAAAAGCTAGAACTCCACTTCCTTTGCCTATGTAGCTATATTTGGTCACTTGGTCAGAGCAATGGCACACAGGGCAATTGTGGGCATTATGAATGTATTTTCTTAGAAGCCCAAACTTACATTGCATGGTCTTATGCAAAAATTGTGGTGCTGGTGCTTGCGCTTCTATTTGTTTCTCGTAGGGGCTAATAGGGCCAAACATTAACTTTTGGAGCTGGCATTGTCTATAAAGCGCTGCTGCTAAGCACTGTCCTCAAATTAAATTTCAGGCAATATTTATAACTGAAGTACAAATGACACCACACTGACTTGCTGTGACATCTGTAAGATGTCAGTTATCACTATCCTGGCACCTAGTATTTATCAAGCAGCTGGAGTCATTTTAATTAACATAGCCAGGATTCAAATGTTTCTCTGAAGGCACTGTACCTTAATAATACATATTCTCAATCAAACATTTATACCCTACTTTGTAATCATTTAGAAAAGACTAACTCGGACCATACTTTACTGCAGTATACTCACTACAGATATGATTACTATGTCTAACAGTGACACACACATCATTTGAGAACCTATTGTATTTAGCCCTATTCACAATGAAATGAAATGCCCCTGCAACTTTCATGACACAGAAGACAGTCTCCTGCCCACTAGTATCCCGAGTATAAAACTTATTGAACAGAAAAATGCTTATCCCAGGTTCAGGGTTGATGAATTCATATTTTAGCTTTTGGCCTAGCCAATACCTACTTCTCTTGTCTTAAATGTCTCATTTGATACCCATTGTGGCATCTTGCTCCTTAGGGCTCATCTTCTTACCAGTTAATTGACAGCACTATGGTATTTGCCAAGAGTTATGATACAACCCAGAGGAAACAAACAAGTAGTTCCCCCAGCTTTATAAAGAAACACAAGCCAATGGTTTTGTCATTTTTTACCGGCAGTCAGACTAGCTAAGATTCCAGTTGCTATCTCCAGTACCTTATGAAAGTTGGCTTGTTCCCAAAAACAGAGAGAGCAAAATACTTCCAAAGCTTAAAGGTACAAGTTGGAACGGCGATAAATCCAGTCCATCTGGCATGCATTATTCCTCAGGCTAATGAAGACAAAACGTTGATACATAGTAATGAACACTATAAAATGGGATTTTTATAAACAGCATCTGGCACTTTCTGCTTCTCTCTTTTCACCTCAACAATGTCTTTGCCAGGAAGGCCTAGAACAGCAAGCAATGTGTTGCAGGTCCTTCCGGCTGCATGGGGATTATAGAACGAGGACAGCACAATTATTCATAACGCATACGTACACGGTCCTGGGTGTCTGTGAACAGTGTTAAGGGCGTTGTTTTCATAGCACACCACTGTCTTACTAAAGGGATTCATTTTCCTGAGAATACACACAAAGGACCTGATATCCAGAATATTCTGGGCCGGGGATTTTCCAGATAAGGGGTCTTTCCATAATTTGGATCTCCATACTTTAATTCTACTAAATAATAATTTAAACAATAAACCCAATAGGACTGTTTAGCCTCCAATAAAGATTTTTTTTTAAATTCAGAATTATAAAATCAAGTCTATGAGAGATGTCCTTCCTGTAATTTTGAGCTTTCTGCATAACAGATCACATACCTGTAAAAGCATATGTGTTTCTAAACCCACAAACATGTGACAGCAAGTAAACCTGCATTACAGGACATACACAGTATGCAGGGGTAAAGCAATAAATGGTCCTAAGCTTTCTACTTAGGAATCAATTAGCAGATAGCATTTACTGGTCACTTGTCTGAAACCAAACCCATAGCAACCAATTGAAAGAGAGCAAATTTAGACTTTTAAAGGAGAGAGAAAGGTAAAATCTCTGGCAGATGTCCCCCCAGTAATTGTAATCACTTACTTTATACCCCGAGTTGGTGCACCCGTAAACTGCACCAGTCCAAGGTACCTGTGAGCGAGCCTCTTCCTTCTCTCGTCTGTCTTCAGAATCCCGGGGCAGACGCATGCCCAGTACAGTAAAAAAAGGCATTTTTTTGTTAACATTCGTCTTTTCACGCTACTGCGCACGTGCGAAAACAGAAGAAGGAAGAGGATCGCGCTCTCACACGGATTACAATGACAGGGGGGTGCCCCCAGTGACTTTACCTTTCCTTCCCCTTTGAATTACATTAGTCTGTACGTATCCAGTAGAATTAATTGTAAAGTTTCACTAATGTTTCCTACACCCATTTAATCTACCCATCGACCATACTTATATGCATATGAACCAACACAGCCACAAACACACAGCAAAATTGTACTTATCTGTATAACAAATAAAGGGGATGGGCGATTAGTCCCCTGTAAGTTTGAATGACAACCTGCCCCACACACACACAAAGGAGTAGCAGACTAAGGCTAATATCACACAAGGCTCCACTGTGTCTTTGCACTGACAGGATGACAGGATGACAGGCTGACAGGCATGGCGTCGGCCTGTATGCAGACACACAGAGTAGAATGCATAGGTTTGCGTTTTCTCGTCAATATCTGCTCCATGTGTCTGCACACAGGCTGATGATGTGCCCGTCAGTGCAGAGACACAGCAGAGCTGAGGGGAGCGCAGGCAGAGAGAAGCTGAGGCTGCACCCCATGTGGGCATCAGCCTAATGGATAGTGTAGAGTGCACTTGTTACAAGTAAACAAAAAAAACTGTATTACCAAAAGCAGGTTTACTTACCCCCATTGTCTGTTCTTTTTAAAGCTCCATCCTTATGAGGACACAATTCACATCTCTAAAAACCAAACAAAATAGATTACTACTTTGTATTTTAAGCGCTGAAAGTATTTACTTGGGGGGAGAAATCAATATCACTATCAATTTTGAGAATGAGAAAAATTCTTGCAGCTAGTCTGTGGAAATAAATCGTGCACATTCAATGTAACATTACCCATACACTGGATTGCATACAAAGTAATTATTAGGTAGTTTTCCATTCTGGTGCCAAGAAATTATGCACTGATGCTAATTTTGCATTCATAAATAAAATATAATTAGCACCTCACTAGGACATACAATCAATCAGTTACATAACCATGTTATTTTTTATCAGATCCATCAATGCAGAACGAAATCCTCCTGAAACACAAATGGCTCCCCATAAACACGTGTTGCAGCTGTAGAGACATTGTGTAGGCCCACACAGGAGAAATCTGAATTAATCAAAGACTTTAATCCAATCTCTGGTTTACCATTTGAGAGGTATAGTTCAGCAATTTGAGAACCACCATATTAATCAACCAACTATAGTAATATAAAAATAATTTTAACTGAATTTACACAGTTTAAAATGAAGAAGAATATAGTCCATCTGAGAAGTCAAATAGCAGGGAAGCCAATCCCTCAGGCCTTGGGTGTTTCTGAGCTACAACTCCCAGAAGAGAAAGGCTTTGCAACAGGTTTTGCAGCACTCTGGCAACATTCTTAAGGATTGGTATCTGGAAAGGATACATGCCTCTGGCTTTCAGAGACAGTGAGGCAAACAAATAATTAAAAACACACTGTGGGAAATATATCATAAGTTTTATATATCTGACTAGGCAAAGGTTGGTTTTCATATGCACACCCACTTTATATTACAGATGCTGCCATACTGCATACCTTGCAAAGGCATACTCCACAGATATACCACCATTACCTGCAACGATCATACAATGTTCTTAAGTTTGTCTATGAAATGCAGCTGAATGCAGCAGTATTGCAGCTCCTACCCATATGTATAAATATAAAGAAAAACAAAATGCCTATAAACTTTACTATCTCTGTAATAGAAAATAAATCCAATCTAAGAGTATAATGTATATTTCTTCTGTAAAAGGGGTTGTTCACCTTTGAGTTAGCTTTTAGTATAATGTAGAGAGCAATATGTTAAGAAAATTTGCAATTGGTCATGTTTTTTTATTATTTGTAGTATTTCACTTTTTATTCAGCAGTTCTTCAGTTTGGAGTTTCAGCAGTTCAGGTCCAAATTACCTTAGCAACCAGGGAGTGGTTTGAATGAGAGACTAGTAAATGAATAAAAGAGGACCTGAATAGAAAAATAAGTTATAAAATGACATAACTCACCACTCTGGCAGCTCTTTCCTGAGATTCACATTTCCTACAAAACCAAGGTCCAGTCGGCACTTGCACTATGCCATAGCAAGCTGTAAGAAAGAATGACAAATACAATTATATAATGCCCTTAATATTTCAAAATGTAAAGGAAACACCCCAGTGAAATGCCTTTCTAGCACAATCATTGGGTGATAATAAAATATTGGCCAATACACTCTAAGTGAAAAATCCATTTATGTTGCCTCTCTAGGTAAATTTTCTCTTCAGGGTAGAGGATGTTGAGGAATGCCCCTCAGTAATTCTATATCTGTTGGTTATGAGAAACAGACAGGGAATTATGAGAAACAGACAGGGAAAAATTCCTAAATTGTGTCCACAACTAGTAACTGGGAAAGCAAAATGCTGAAAGAATGTTGCTAATGCCAGTTAAAGCGTTGTACCAGCCATGTCCTTGTACTCTAGAGACTGCTTCTCTAGAGCAAAGTAAGTGGTGACGTAGCAGGGGTATCACCCCTCCCTACCATCTCCATCTTTGCAGCTCTTCTTAGATTATATTGGTACATGGGACAACAACACATCTCACTACCCCCACCCCATAAATACACACACAAAACAAAAAGCCCTATGGTTAAACGTACCAAATATATGAATGTCAGGCAGCATGGTAGCTCCATTTTAGAAGATTTTCATATTTGCTGGGGTTTGATTCCAGCTTGGGCACCATCTACAAGGAGTAAATATGTTCTCTGTGTGGGTTTTCTCTGTGTACACTCATTTACTCCCACACTCCATAACCATACTGAATGCTGTTGTATAGAGTATAGCAAACAGGTTATTGTACACAAAGCCGTTTTCCTCAGCTGTTCCCGTTTGCAAAGTAACCATCAGGAGTCTAGCTCAGGTTGAAGGTATGTAACATACTCTAATTAGAACTCTGGGAGTTTCACATTTGCTTTTACTTGTGCAACACTTTTAGCTGAAACTCTACACATGTGCACTGGAATGGCAGGCAAAAACAGTGTCTATAAGAGGTAGTCTATATATTACCTTTAATGTGTAGTATGTTATTGAATGGTCTATTTTTAGCAGCTTTTCAGTTTTGTATTTATTATATTTATTTTTACTTATTTGTTTTCTCCTTCTTGACAGCTTTTAAATGGGGGTCACGGAACCCGGCAATCAAAAAACTATTGCTCTGTGAGGCAACAATTTTATTCCTACGGTTACTATCTATAATTTTTCCAGACCTTTGCCAGTCTCCCATTTTAACCACTGCCTGGCAGCTAGGGTAAACAGTACCCTAACAACAAGATAAATGTTGCAGTTCCAAACTAGAAAGGTGCCGAACAAACAGTGAAAAACAAAAAAGCGAGCTACCCCTAGAATTGGTTACAAATAGCTCTTTTATATAAGCCTACAATATTAACTTTTTAAATTCCCAAACTGTTATTTGGGCAACATATGTACACATACAGTTATTGGACAGACTGCCAGGACAATGCAGAAAATATCTAAGAAGACAACAGGAAGATATGAAGGCTGTGATGCCAGAGAAATATGCCCTTATACTACGACAACAACAACTGAAATGTTAAAGAAGACATATTTAGTTGTAAGTATCTTCGTGTTAATGAGAATATCCCTCCAAAGTTTGCACTGACGCAGTGTCTGTCACTATCTTCTTTAGTCTAAGTACAGGTATTGGACCTTTAATACAGAACGCTCTGGACCTGGGGTTTTCTGGATAATGAATCTTTCTGTAATCTGGATCTCTATACCTTATATCTGCTAAAAAAATATTTAAACCCAATCGGTTTGTTTTGCCTCCAACAAGTATTAATTATACCTTAGTTGGGATCAAGTACATGGTATTGTTTTTTTATTACAGAGAAAAGGGGAATCATCCAGCTTTCTGGATAACAGGTTTCCAGATAATGGATCCCATACCTGCACAAGAGAAAAAGGCTGTACATAGAAAACAGAACTAGGAAGCATTACCCCCGACACTAATTACACTAATACTGAGCCATGCTTTGCAAATACTCTGTTAATCACACCTCCACATTCTGCGTAATAGCAAATGCAGTAAGTCTTAATAACAAGCACATGATCAAAATAACAGCTAAGACTTGCCCTGGAGCTAAAACGGCTGTGGCACTTTGGCACAGAAAGGATTCAGAATGATTAGACTGGCAGGGAGAACATCATTAGGCTAAGAATGTATGTATTATTCTAGAAGGCTGATATCCTTGCTTCCTTAGATAATGATGTCCTTCACTCCACAGTCCATTGACAGAAATGACCCTTTGTACTCCCCATTTCACATACATGAAAGCCTATTGTTTAAAGAGATATGCTGTGCTAGCAGCTACTTCTTTCCAGCTTCTCTCAGCTGGTTCCTGTAGTGTCCAAGGGCAACAATTTGGGAACTTCATTCTTGGCAAAGCAGACTGTAAGTAAAACAACAGGATTCTTTTAAAAAAAAAAACCAAAAGGAATATGAAGGATAGGACTGGTATCTTAGGTTCTTAAGTGGGTGAAATTACATTACCAGAGAACTAAAACCTGAATTTATATTAGCAATGGTGTCTCTGGGTTACTAGCCCTAAAGGTGCCCATACACTATAAGATCCGCTCACTTGGCGATGTCGCCAAGCGAGCGGATCTTCACCCGATATCCCCACCTACGGGTGGGCGATATCGGGTAGCAAGTAACTTAAAAAAAAAATAATCCGATCGTTTGGCCCTGGGGCCAAACGATCGGATTACATTTGTGATTATGGGGCAGTCGGTTCGGGGACCACATCAACGAGCCAATGCGGTCCCCGATCCGACCGGATTTTCTAACCTGGCCGATCGAGATCTGGCTAATTTCAGGCCAGATATCGGTCGGCCAGGCCGCTCTGTTCTGCCCATACAGGGGCCGATTAGCTGCCGAATCGGTCCAAGGGACCGATATCGGCAGCTATAGTCGGCCCGTGTATGGGGACCTTTACCCATCTTAGTTTTCACCAAATCTAACTGCAGATAGGTCAGGCACAAACATTGTTCAGGCTAAAGAAAGATCACACAATGCTAGAACAACAATGCCCATTCTTATGACTGGCATACCTACTTATTTCAGTTAATATGGGTGACAAAATTAGTAAACCTGTAATAAACCCATTCCTGCTCAGTGCACATGGTTTGCATGTAGACACCAATACCCAGGTTTTGGCACGCATTAACACTACTTTTGTGCCATATGGAACCACCAGAAAATCATTTTGACCCACTTGACAAAGAATGAATGATTTGACATATGAATGGATGATTTTAGGCCAAAGCAAATAATATGCAGGCAGCGGCTATTCCCAAAGGACTGGTGCTTATAATAGCCTTTGTAAACTGGATTCATGCATATTAATACAGAACAGAGGCGTAGTTTACTACTAAACATTGACAATGTGACATGATCAAGAGGAAGATGTGCCAGTAACATTAATAAATGTTGAAATCTACAAAACTCTCTGGTCTAGCTCTTCCTCCAAACCAACCAGAATACTGTGGTAAAGTGAATCGGTATGTATTAATAAAGTATCTTGATTTGGCACTTAATTTTTTTTTTTTTTTTTTTTACAAGCTGGATACAAGAACTTTTTTTTTTTTTCTAATTTGCATTCAACAACTATATACAAGAAGTATATTTCATTCACTGAAGCTTTCATCATTTAAGGTCCCCATACACGGGCCGATCCGCTCGCTTTCGATGTTGCCAAGCGAGCGGATCTTCTCCCGATATCCCCACCTACGGGTGGCCGATATTGGGAGAATCCAGGCTAATTCAATCGTTTAGCTGCCGAATCAGTCTACGGGACCAATATCGGCAACTGGAATCGGCCCGTGTATGGGGACCTTTACAGACACACAGATAAGTGACTGCAATAAGTGAAAGCCCCTAGAAAAAAAAAAGTGCAGAAATAATTTCAGGGAGAAAAATATTTTAGTACAGGTAGTAAGTATGCCTATTTCAGAACGATTTTCTTTTAACACACAATGCATTTAGTGCCACATAAGTGTAGCAAAAATCAGTATCCCAGTTTTGGTGTCACTTGCTTGTAAGCCTGGGTGGGCACCCCCATATGTTGCTAAACTACCGTACATCTCTCAAAATCCCACTGACAGCTATAGAGAGGCCACTGGGTGTTTTACAATAACCCTATGTAAAGGGTTGTACGCTGTCATCTTTTTGGCCATACGCCGATAAAAAACCCAGTTGACTCTGTCCTTCCAGACTAAAGGTGGCCATACACGCACCGATATTATCGTACGAAACCTCGTTTCGTACGATAATCGGTGCGTGTATGGCATGTCGGCGAGTCGACCGATATCGCAGGAAGCTGCCGATATCGGACGACTCGCCGATCGGACAAGTTTGAAAATTTTGATCGGGCGCCATAGAAGGCGCCTGACCAAAATTCTCCCTTCAGAGCTGAATCGGCAGAAGGAGGTAGAAATCCTATTGTTTCTACCTCCTTACCTGCCGATTCAGCCCTGAATGGTGTGTGGCGGATCTTACGATGTTTCGTGCGACCGATGGTCGTACGAAACATCGTCGGATCGCCACGTGTATGGCCACCTTTAGTTGGTATTGCTATCATTATTACATATCTACTAATTGCTACCATCTGCAGCACTGTACAATAAATGAGTGTTTACACTAAATATACAGATTTACATATAAAGTAGCCAAAACTGATACAAGAGGTTAACAGGGTTCTGTTCAGAAGGACTTGGTAGCTTATTGTCCTGTGCATATTTCTCAATACAAGGACATGACGAGTTCTATAGCTGTACAACTGTATAGCAAACCTATGTACAGCTCCATTTCCAGATAACAATTTTGCACGTGTACTAAACCTACACTGTGGACAACAGCAAGAGATCTTTATGAGCTCCCTAGGATTTGTTTTTGCTTTCTTTTCAGAGGAAACTTGTGCTGACAAAACTTAATGTAATTGCCTTCTGTGACAATCCCCATAAGGTCAGAGTGATGTAAACGTGGGTTTTAGATCTGTTGACAAATGCGATAAAATTCTGTGTTAAAAAGGAAACTCGGCAATAAAGTATAGCAGGAGCACTGAACATTATTAAACTTTAAACTTAAAGAAGAATTTTACAAAATTAATTTTGATGACAGTGCCCCTTTAATTAATAAGTTAAGTGCCAAACAGTAGTGGTCATTTTGCTTTAGACTGCAGAGACATGCGCTTTACCCAATCATTACTACTGACAAGCCCCTGGGAAGGAAGCTGCCTTTTATCATACACTAATGTTGCACGAACAGCAGCCAAGCGGTGTTTGTCAGATACTGGAATGCTTGCACCTGGGAACTCTCAAACTCCTGCACGCTGCAATGGATTTGAAACGCGACAAGTAGCTTTGAAGTGATATTAAGGCTGACATTGTTTTCTAATGAAGTGCACTAATACAACTGACCCCTATATGACAGCTGCAGATTGATTACTAATTAAACTAAAGCCCCGGCTCATTTTCAGTGTAGGAAAAAAACACTGATGCATAACTGCAAAGATCCAGTGAGTCTATATCTGAAGCAATCTCACTGAAGTGATCCTAAACCTGCAGTTTTCTGATGAAGGGTGACGTAGCCCCCCCTCCCCCCAATTAAAATTTAAACTAGTGTTAACTTTTTCAAAGTTGCCCTCTAAGCACCTTTTCAAATTACATAAATTTTCTATTTTAGGTGGTTTCTGAGATATTAGTGCTGTTTAGCATAGTCTTAAAGTGCTCTCTCTCATACTACAATGTCTTACAATACAATATTTATCATCCATAAATGTACAAATTCCTCATACCTAATACTAAGCAACTCTTAACCAAAGACCATAGAGATTCTGACTCTCAGTTGAGTCAAAAGCCTGTTATCAGAAGTCTAAAACTGCTAATATCTCACAAAGTACTAAAAATCTAAAATTAACAAACAATAGTGATCAGGAAAATCACCCTGACCACAGGGTTTACATCAGTTCATTTTTGGGGTTTAAATCTCCTATGACAGGCTTTCTGTTCACAGGAGTCACCAATCCAAACATGCAGAGAGCATTTTAAATGTAATTTTGGAGAAAAGCCAAATAGGAAAACCAAATAAATAAAAAAGCCAAACTGTTTGCATGATCAGATTACACAGGGTGTTTAGTTAGTAAAGTTCAACACTCATTGCACAATATAATCTCCACTAAATGGGATTTACTAGCTAGACTGATTAATATCTGGCTGAAGCAGAACATATATCAGCACAGGGGGTGACGTTTTAAGCTGGCCATACACGCACCGATAATATCATACGAAACCTCATTTCGTACGATATTTGGTGCGTGTATGGCAAGTCGACAGATATCGCAGGAACCTGCTGATATCGGTTGACTCACCGATCGGGCCAGTTAAAAGATTTTGATCGGGCGCCATAGAAGGAGCCTGACCAAAATCTGCTTCAGCGCTGAATCGGCAGAAGGAGGTAGAAATCCTATTGTTTCTACCTCCTTATCTGCCTGTTTCAGCAATGAAGGTTAGTGGCTGATCTGACGATCTTTCAGATTGCCACGTGTGGCCACCATTATTCCCATATACAGGGCAGTAAACTGGAAGAATTGTCAAGAGTGGCCCATGCATATCTGGTCTCTAACATAGCCTAAATTGAATGTGCCATAAGCAATTTCAGCAGCTGTAAAGCACTAAATTTATGTCTCTTAACTTGTCTCACATACCTCCTTTCCTTTACTACTATCTCCCCCTTCCATTTGGGGGACATGTGTTACCTACTAGGTAATTAGATTCAAACACGTACAGTGCTTTGCTAAAGTATTCATTTTTAATGTTTTGTAACATTCCATCCTGTAATTGAAATGTTTCTTAATCTTATTTTATTTGATGGATCTACACAAAATAGTCTTATTTGGTGAAGTGAAACAAAAAACAAAAAACTGAAAATTGGCATGTGCATATGTATTCACCCCCTTTGCCATGAAGCCCCTTAGGGCTCTGGCACACAGGGAGATTAGTCGCCCGCGACAAATCTCCCTGTTCGCGGGCGACTAATCTCCCAGAGTTGCCATCAGTTGCCATCCCACCGGCGAAAATTAAAGTCACTGGTGGGATGGCAAACGCGGCGGCGCGATTTCGGCAAATCGCCGAAAAAGCCTCGCGAGGCAACTTCGCCAATTTGCCGAAATCGCATGCGCAGCGTGTGCCATCCCACCGGTGACTTACATTTTCGCCGGTGGGATGGCAATTCGGGGAGATTAGTTGCCCACAAACAGGGAGATTTGTCGCGGGCGACTAATCTCCCCGTGTGCCAGAGCCCTTAAAAGACCCGGTGCAACCAATTACCTTCAAAAGTAACACAATTAGTGAAATAAAGTCCAACTGTGTACAATTTAAGTGTCACATGATCTGTCAGTATAAACACACCATTTCTGAAGGCGCCAGAGGCTTCAACACTACTAAGCAAGATCCATCACACCATGAAGACCAAGAAGCTCTCCAAAGAAGTCAGAGACAAAGTTGCTGAGAAGTACAAGTCAGGGTTGCGTCATAAAACAATATCCAAATCTTTGAGGATCCCCCGGAGCACCATCAAATCCATTATTTTCAAATGGAAAGAACATGGTACCACAACAAACTTGCCAAGAGAGGGCTGCCCACCAAAACTCAGACTGGGCAAGAAGGGCATTAATCAGAGAGGCACCACAGAGACCAAAGGTAACCCTGAAGGCGTTGCAGAGCAGCAGAGACTGGAGTATCTGTCCATAAGACCACAATTAGCCATACACTCCATAGCGCTGGGCTTTATGGAAGAGTGGCCAGAAAAAAAAACATTACTTAACGTCCGAGTAGAGGGAAAGATGGTACTAAATACAGGGATATTCTTGAGCAAAACCTGTGTCCGTCTGCCTGTGATTTGAGACTCGGATGGAGGTTCCAGCAGGACAATGACCTGAAGCATAATTCTAAAGCAACACTTGAGAAACATTTAAATGTGTTGGAATGGCCTAGTCAAAGTCCAGACCTCAATCCAATTCCAACTGAATCTGTGGTCAGAAATGAAGATTGCGGTTCACAAGCAAAAACCATCCAACATGAAGGAGCTGGAGCAGTTTTGCCTTGAGGAATGGGCAAAAACCCCAGAGGCAAGATGTGGCCAGCTCATAGAGACTTATCCAAAGCGACTTGCAGCTGTAATTGCCGCAAAAGGTGGCTCTACAAAGTACTGACTTCAGGGGGGGGGGGGTGAACAGTTATGCACACTAACGTTTTCTGTTAGTTTGTCCTATTTGTTGTTTGCTTTACAATAAAAATACATCTTAAAAAGTTGTAGGCATGTAAATGAAATGGTGCCAACTCTTAAAACAATTCATTTAATTCCAGGTTGTGAGGCAACAAAACATGAAAAATGTCAAGGGGGGTGAATATTCTAGCAAAGCACTGTATATATTTAGTTATACTAAGCTATACTGGCTGGCTGCCATGTCTGTACTGCAGGGAAATACATGTGCTATATATAATTTAATATGTAGTCTACAGCAATCTAGCAAATTTTAAAGGGATGTGCCTACTATTCTACTATGCAGGGTCTGTCATTATTGGATTAGGTGACATCTGTGATTAGGTGACATCAAGAACGGCCAAGAGAAGAATCATATTTAGATCCTTTAACTTTTTTAGTGTTTTTGTTAAACCCCTAGACTATGAATTATATAAGTTTCCACTGAATATAATGTCTTTGAGGCAGCATGGGCAAAAACTTATATAACAGATCAATGTTGTCTGTTATTAAATAACAGAAAAAAATATGCAGGACATTGACTCCAAATCAAACCTTAATAATTGGCACTTGTCACTTTCACAAAATATGGATAAAAGTGTATAATATGGCAGTGTGGAAATCTATGGCCCAGTCAAAGGAGGTGTAAACCAGGAGTTGTCTCAGAGTTAACTCCCCGGCCTTTCCCACTGCCTATATCATTGCCAAAAATCACAAATCATGTTGCATGTGTCTAAAATTGTCTGTTACATAACTCTCCCCATTGTTCTAAACAAAGGATGGTATTCAAATACAATGACAAATTCAACCTACAAATAAAATCTTCAGTGTAGGAGAGGAGTTTGCCTTTACCTGGGCATAAACTTTGCAATCCGCTTGAGTAGTAAGGTCAAAGAATTGGATCTATACCCAAATTGCTTTGGCTCCAGGAACAACTACTGGATTGTAATAGGGCCCTCAGAAGAGGACCACATGCTGTCTGATAGGATTTTCAAAACTACCGGATATCTGGCAGATTTTCCAGAAGATATTGATTGGTGAGACTGCAGACTCCCATACATCTGGCAATAAGCTGGTGACTAGATATAGAGGGACAATAATGCCACAGTGGCAGCTGTAAGAAATGTGGCTTGTGATCACCAGACTTTGGCAGTCTCAGGAAAATTTTTGCACTACTCCACTAATTTTTGCACTACTCCAAACACAGCAGTTCAGCTATGCTTTATGGCTAAGATTTCAGCTATCTGTAGAACAGAGAATTCTGAGAAATCTGAAAGTCACTGTTTCCATCACTGCAGAATTAAGCCCTTTAGAGGCTTAATTACCAGAGCAACTGAGACATGGAATCAAAGTAAACAGTAGCTTTATAATCTGTAATTTCATGCAGATGGTGCATATTTAGGAACAGTAAACATCCATCACAAAAAATAAGTGCAATGTACAAAGAAATGCATGTATGTATATTTTTATTTATAAAGCGCTACTTATGTACTCAGTGCTGTACAGTAGTACAGATCATATTTTAAGGATATCTTGGGATGAAATCCCAAAATATCAAATATGCCACCCAGGTTGCTTGTGTAGCAGTCACAACACTCACAGCTGCCTTATACCAGCCCCACTGCCCATATACTATCTGCAGTGTCTCTTTCTGCATGTTTACAAGTTGCAACATCCCTCTATTTTTCCACTTATTCATGGCATGTTCACTGGTACTCATGACATAGCACATTTACCAGCACCCAAGCTCCACCACGGCATGTTTACCAGTACCCATTTTCCCCCACGTGGAACCCATGCACTTCACTGCATTTTAATACACACCAATGCTTCATGCAAGCATGTTTTACTGCTTCATAAAGGGATGCTGTCATGATTTTTATGGAATACTTTTTATTTCTAAATTACACTCTTTACATAGCAAATAGTGAACTTTACCATTTAAAATGTTATTCTTTAACCAACAAATGCATTTTTTTAGCTGTAATATTGGTGTGTAGGCGCCATCTCAGTGCATTGTGCCGGAGTCTGAGCTTTCAGAAGGAGCCAGCTCTACACATTAGAACTGCTTTCAGGTAACCAATAGTTTCTCCTACTCCCATGTAACTGGAGGAGTCCCAAGCCAGACTTGGATTTCTTACTATTGAGTGCGTGCTATTCTGATACCTGCTGGGAGCTGCTATCTTGCTTCCTTGCCATTGTTCTGCTGATTGGCTGCTGGGAGGGGGTGTATAAATCCAACTTGCAGCTCAGCAGTAAAGTGTGACTGAGGTTTAGCAAAGCACAGGTCACATGGCTGTGGCACCCTGGGAAATGAAAAATATGGCTAGCCCTATGTGAAATTTTTAAATGAAATAGAAAAAAATCTGTTTGTGCTTTTGAAAAACAGATTTCAATGCAGGATTCTGCTGGAGAAGCTCTATTAACTGATATGTTTTGAAAAAAAAACATGTTTTCCCGTTACAGTATTCCTTTAACATTCCCACAGTGCCAAACACCCTTCACTGCATGTCAGTGCTGCAGATACATTAAAATACATTTAAAAAAAATATATAATGTCAGCCAGAAGAAATTCACCCTAACTGCAAGCCGAATATCACCAATACTCACTTGCCTTCCCTCCCCAGGCACCAATGTTCCCACCAAAGTCATATCCCCAGGCACGGACGTCCCCATCAAAATCTTTTACACCCCCAGGCACTGACATCCCCTACAAAGTTATCACCCTCCCAAGCATGGACATCCACACCAAATTCATCTTCCCCCAGGCACAACGGTAAACACCAAAATCACCTCCCCCCAGGCACCATGGTAACCACCAAAGTCACCTACCCCCACCCAGGCACCATGTTAACCACAAAAGTCACCTCCCCCCCAGGCACCATGCTAACCACAAAAGTCACCTAAACCCCCCCCCCCCAGGCACAATGCTAACCACAAAAGTCACTTATCGCCCCCCAGGCACCATGCTAACAACCAAAGTCACCTCCCCCGGCACCATGCTAACCACCAAAGTCACGTCCCCCCCAGACACCATGGTAACCACCAAATCACCTCCCCCCCAGGTACATGGTAACCACCAAATCACCTCCCCCCCAGGTACATGGTAACCACCAAATCACCTCCCCCCCAGGTACATGGTAACCACCAAATTCACCTCCCCCAGGCACAATGGTAACCACACCACTATCCCCTCCTTGCTCCAACATGACTGTAAACTCCATCCGAACCACGTTGCCTCTTGTCATCTTCCCTCAGGCACCAAAGTCCCTTCACGTCATTTTCCCTCAGGCACCAATGTCCCCTCACTTCACTCCCCTCAGGCACCAATGTCCCCAACACTTCACTCCCCTCAGGCACCAATGTCCCCAACACTTCATTCCCCTCAGGCACCAATGTCCCCAACACTTCATTCCCCTCAGGCACCAATGTCCCCAACACGTCATTCCCCTCAGGCACCAATGTCCCCAACACTTCATTCCCCTCAGGCACCAATGTCCCCAACACGTCATTCCCCTCAGGCACCAATGTCCCCAACACGTCATTCCCCTCAGGCACCAATGTCCCCAACACTTCATTCCCCTCAGGCACCAATGTCCCCAACACGTCATTCCCCTCAGGCACCAATGTCCCCAACACGTCATTCCCCTCAGGCACCAATGTCCCCAACACGTCATTCCCCTCAGGCACCAATGTCCCCAACACTTCATTCCCCTCAGGCACCAATGTCCCCTCACTTCATTCCCCTCAGGCACCAATGTCCCCACACTTCATTCCCCTCAGGCACCAATGTCCCCTCACTTCATTCCCCTCAGGCACCAATGTCCCCTCACTTCACTCCCCTCAGGCACCAATGTCCCCAACACTTCATTCCCCTCATGCACCAATGTCCCCAACACTTACCAATGTCCCATCACTTACTCTGTTCTTACACCAGAAGGTCCCCTCACTTTCTCTCTCCCCAATGGCCCCAATGCCACCTCCCTTGGCACCAGTGCCCATACATGCTGGCCCTGCAGCACCCTCTCTGTGCCTACTTGCCAGCAGCCATGCCCCTCCCCCCAGCGGGCTAGCGGTCAGTGTGGCTAATGCCTGTGTCAGTGCACCTGACCTCCCATGACAGCTCTCCCTTCCCAATGGTCTCCCCATCCCCGCACCCTCCCCACTTCCCCGCCCCCCCGGCTCTCCCCTTCCTCCCAGGGTTACCTTGATGCACCGCCACATTGCAGCCATGCCCGTCGCAGTAAACCAGTGGGTTTTCGGCCCAGCCTCGTTCGTCTGAGCACACACAGCAGCCTCCGATCATCTCCTTCATACTAGTGGGGAGCTCTTCCTCCGCTGCGACGACCACCGGCTCTCCAGACACCATCTACGGGGGGGCCGACCAGAGGAAACGGGAAAAGAGAAGACATGCACCGATTACTCTTTTACAATCCTCCAAGAGACCAAGTTCGGGGGGCTCGGCACCCAAGGCCGGCCGGAGATCGCCTCCCGCATTACTGACGCTGTATCCGCCTCATGTCGCCGGGGCTGCCCGGACAGGCAGGATCACAACGAGGAAAGGGAGCGAATACGCATGCGCTGTGATGACACCGGTGTCAATTGCTCCAACAGCGCCCCTATAGGCCAGTAGGCTGAAGCCGCTGCCAACCAGCGTGGCGGAAGTATGGGGGCGGGGCTTGGGGGTGAGTGACAGAGCGGGTCACGTGTCACCTGGTTTGTTTTTGTCTTTCCCTTCCCATTGAGGAGTGTGCCTGTAGCCAGAGAGAAGAGTCGCAGCCTACAGCTGCTCTAGTGTGTCTGCAAGTGTGGCCGCGACAGCGAGGTGCAGGGATGCTGATAGTAGATGTGTGCAACAGGGAGCTGCATGTTTAAGGTCGGGGGACTAATGTGCGTGTAGGAAAGCTCACTCGCTCGGGTTCTTGCTCTTTGTGCTTGGATTTTGTGCATGGCGCTGAATTCTCTGGTGAAGCCACAGGTGATTCAACTGCATTTAGATGCTCTTGTCAAGTGCCTAAAATGGGTAGTTCATCCTTAAATAAACTTGTGGTATGATGGAGGCAGTAATGGTTTAAAAAGACTGACAATTGGTCTTCATTTTTTTTTTCGTGCGTTTGAATGATTAAGCTTTTTGTTATGGAGTTCTCAGTTTGGAATTTCAGCTGGTTGCTAGGGTCTAATGTACACTAGCAACCAGGCAATGGTTAATGAGAGACTGGGAGATGAATAGGAGAATGACATGATATGTAATAAAATGTGACAAACATTGTAGCTAGAAGAAGCATTAGGTTGTTTGGCTGCTGGGGTCAGCGACCCTCATTTGAAACCTGGCAAGAGGTAGAACAAGAAAGCAAATAATTCAAAAAAACAAAGTTAAGCAACCACTTTAATAGAGGCCTATGAACTATGTAATCTACCCTATACAGGGCAGCCCTGCTTAGGCACAGTACATAAGGCTTCAAGCTTTTTTTTTTCAGACCTACAGAATTAATTTTCACTTGCTTGTTAAAGGGAAATGTCAGCATGTGTGAAAAGAACCTTCAGTTGGCCTTACTTATTTTTAGTTTTTTTTTTTTTTTAATTAAAGTGACAGGATAACCCCTTGGTCAACATGAGTGCAATGAAGGGCTTGTGCTGAATTTACTTGGCCTGTTGCTTTAATCACACAAAAACTTCAAGTTTTGTTATTTCTTGAGTTGAATAGGACAAATTGGACTGTAAAACATTACATGTAAACAATTAGAATGCATTTCAATATAAGTTCTATTTATTGCTCATGTTGGAAAAGGTGTACATAGGTGTACCCTGCCTCTTTAAAGGAACAGTAACAACAAAAAATGAAACCGCTTTAAAGTAATAAAAATATAATGCACTGTTGCCCTGCACTGGTAAAACTGGTGTGTTTGCTACAGTAACACTACTATAATTTATATAATAAGCTGCTGTGTAGCCCTGGGGGCAGCCATTCAAGCTGGAAAAAAGGAGAAAAGGCACAGGTTACATAGCAGATAACAGATAAGCTCTGTAGAGTACAATAGTGTTTTATCTGTTATCTGCTATGTGCCTGTGCCTTTTCTCCTTTGAATGGCTGCCTCCATGGCTACATAGCAGCTTATTTATATAAATTATAGTAGACTTTCTGAAGTAAAACACACAACTTTTACCAGTGCAGGGCAGCAGCACATTATATTTTAGTTACTTTTATACACTTTCGTTTTTTGGTGTTACTGTTCCTTTAAGTCTTTGATCTGTAGCTTTCCAGTATGGAGTCTCAATCGCTGCTCTTTATCCTCTATATTTGTCAGTATTTGTATGTCTCATGCATGCACGCCTCTGTTGTACAGTACTGCAGATTATGTTAGCGCTTTATAAATGTTTGTTAATCACTTATTGCTAAGGTCCCAGTTATCCAACAACATGGAGGTTGTTTGGAAGGCAAAAGGAAAAAAATAGGCATAATATTATAGTCTCGTAGAATCTGGTTTGGTGGCTGTATTTGTGAAAAGTTGGACTGTTTAAAAGCCACAACTTTCCTTATCTATGTTGGCTTATATCCTGTACCATAAAGCAGCATAACCCTGTATCCACTGATATTATTGAACTGTTTAAAGTGGACATACATGGGCTTTATCTGCATGGAACATGCATGGTCAGATTGTGCTGAGGTCAAGAGCCAGTTGCAAAGGAAGGGGGAGGGAGGTGTGACTGCACACACTACTGGGAAACACCTAGCTTTGGTTATTTACAAAAACAAACGTTTTAAAAATTCTACTGTCACTGACTGGGTCTACTATTAGGGCCAGGTAGTGGCATTTTGATTGACACCATAAGTGCTGCTTGTGCCATGGCCTAGGATCTTTTTACTTGCCTTGTAAAGTTCATTTGATATTAAAATTTATTTACATAGCACCAACATATTCTGTAGCTTTCTATGAAGATTTTAGTCTAGTCCATTGTAATCAATCACTTTTTACTAGGAAACCTAGCATGCTATTGCTTCTGCAGAGTTATAAAGCTAATATCACAGAGAGCATTGTATTGCTAAAAGGTAGCAGCTACAGAAGCCTGGGGAATTGTTACAGATCGCTTCACATTGTGGGAAACTGTACTGCTGTTGGTATAGCAATTGCCTCCTGGTAACATAACTAGTATTTTAAGTTGACAAAATTACAAAAGTACTGTACTTTTAGAAATTATGATTGTGTGTATAAACTCCATCTGATAGGGAAGCAAGGGGTTGGCTATTCTGCTAGTAAAAACATATTACATTATTTATGTAGATCAAAAAAAACAGCTTTGTGTGCCTTATTTGTGAGCAGATAACATTTATAATAATAATTTGTTGGTATATGAAGTTTTTTGGGTCATTTTGACACAGGGTAAAATCAGAGACTAAACCTCAAGAATTGTCCTTTAGAGCAGGCTAGGATAGTCTGCTGATGGCAAGCACAAGGCTTCATAAACCAAAAGTCTGACATTGGTATGTTGGGGCAGCTCTTGTTTGCATGGGTCATAAGAAGGGCCTGTGTACAGAATTTTCTCAGGGTGAACTTTCCATTTTCTGCTGGAGAAAGTGCCCAAAAACTACCAAAGCCAAGTTACCCAATATCCAATATGACTGAGCTGGTTTAATTAAATCACTGAGAAAGTGCTAAGCAGTTAATCATCTTTGCGTGCATATATAAAACATTTGATTTGGCTGATCAGCCACTTGATTGGTCAAAAACAGAAAACTGAACCAAACCTTGCAACTGGTTGTCCAGAAACAGATTTTTACTGTGAGGGGTCTATTTTATTGTTATATTTATTTTTATTTGCTTATCCATCCCCTCTGGTGATCTCATTCTGGCTGCAAAACTGCTTCCTGGTTGCTACGGTTATGTATACGCTAGGAACCGACAGCATTTCATACTCTCACAGAAGAAGCATTTGTAACTGCAAATAGTCTTAAATATGTTATTACTGACATTGTACTAAAAGTTTATTTTAAGATGGGCTACCACTTCAACAGTCCATGACAACAGATCATTTCCAGGAACAAGCTTAAACAGGGGTAGGCTACAGCATGTAAAAAATGGCAGTTTTGCCCACCCATCATTTATAATATCAGACTTGGCCCACTTATACAAGTGTTCTTTACCTGTGTTCCCTGTAAGTAATCTTTCATGCATTCCACCACAGGTTATTTGGTTTGTGGTCACCAGGGCACAGGCAAGTGCTGAACACAGGTGGAACGCCCATGTGTAAGAGCCTTAATTTTAATTTAGGTAATTATTATTTTGGTGATTGCTATACAGTGCAAAAAGGTTTATGTACTAAATATTGAAATAAGTAGTAAGCATAGCAAATCAGCAGTATATAACCCTGCTTACAAAATTTATTATGGATATTTTAGGTCAGACAGTTCTGAGATCAGAGCTCTCTTTAGTTGCAGCAGGACCTGGTACAGCACAGGCCTCCTCTATACAAATGCACATGTGGCACAAACTTGTGACATCACTAAGCACTATGTAGAAATATATACTATAGAATAGTCGCAGCTCCTATGTATGTGTTTGTATACACACAAATATAATATAAATATTACCATGTGTCTGCACTCATATCAGTCTTGTACAGCTGTGGGTGCTTGGGCAATGTATAATATACAAAAGTTCGGAAGGACCCGCACTTCATATCAAGCGAATCAAAATTCTTTAATAATCTTCAAGGCCCAAATGTCGGCTGAAATGATGCACACACAAGCATGATTAATAAAGAATTTTGATTTGCTTTATGTGGAGTACTGGTCCCTCTAATATATTAAAGGGCTGCAATTTGGACTATATAATATTGCTGTTCTGCTGCACTCCAGCTATTTGAGGGTCTGCAGGCTCCATGCCCAACTGAAGTAGAACAATTCCTAACAAATTCCCCAAAAGGAAAAGAATCACAGATTCCCTGGTAGAGGTTCTTAGAGTAGCAATTACCCTACAAGTGTGCCCCTGTGCTTCCTTGCCATGACAATATTAGTATATAAAGAATGTAGAAAATGGCTTTCATCCTAACAATTGTGCAAAAACATTTTTTTGCACCAATTCTACATTAGAGAGAAAGCAAATCAGTTTAATCACAACTAAGCACAATCAATATATTTCATTGCTTGAGTTTTGCAGGCAATTAAATCCCTAGTAAATAGGCATGCAATCTGCCGGTTAATCAGTGCTTTAACGGTAACCGTCTTTGTAATACTTCATTTATTCCATTGAAGAATGCTGAAACCAGCCAGATCAGTAGCAAGCTGAAAGGGTTAAGGACTGTCCCATTCTCACACTCTCCCCTCCCCCTTGTTGTGCGGCTTGAGCCCGCCCACTTCCAGCAGCAGTGATAGTAAAAGAGAGGGCATCTGGCTGGCTCCGGATTACAGAGCAGGGAAGCACAGTCTATAGCAGACACAAGTGCAGCCTGTCAGCTTTAACCCTTGCGCCCCCTGATCACTTTGCTCAGCACTAGCTAGCAGCTCAGGCCTATGGCAAGCAGGGAAATCACGCTGTATACTTAGCGATTTCCTTTGCTACATCGCTGCAGAATGAGAATATCCCAAGGCAAAGAGACTTTAGAGAAAGCCCCGCTAGTTTCTGGTGATTGCCATGGGCTAGTGGAGCAAACCGTGTGGGAATCCCCACTTCCACAATTAGATGATGTTCCTGACCCAGTTCCCCTGGTGGGAGGGGGGTGCTTGCATGGGCAACGCCAGGCTTTCCAGATGTTGGAGTATTACAACTCCTCTTCTGGTTAGTGGTGGGGGAGGTGGGAGTTGCAGTTCAGAAGCAGCAGCTTTAGCCGCCGCATTTCCAGGCCCAGTAGAAGGAGCAACACGTTCCTTGCACACAACTTTATCTGCTGCTGCTGCTGCTGCTGCCAGTGTAGAAGGTGCTGGCATTTCTTCCCTTGATGGATTGAACACTCACGGTCTAATGCTTCGAATTAGTGAAACTGGGGGGTTCTGCGGCAAATAACATCAATTTAATGCAATAATCCTTGCCTGAAAGAGCAGGGCTCAGCTCAAGTGTATGTGTAAGGCCCCAGATGCGCCACAGCAGTGAGACTGGCTCCTTATGGGGCCCAAGGAAACTAGGCGAGAGCCCCTAACAATACATACATCCTCATTATTCTCTGTGCCTAATCATGTGCGCTATTAATATTGCAGCACCACTGGCACCCTGCCTACTGAGCACTACAGCACAATACTGCCCTCATTTATACAGCCATGCCTATGTACTACTAATGTGCATTTCGTTTTGGCGGAAATGAAAATAAAAAGACTGATACAAATTACAATTTTTTAAATTAAGGTTTTTTTTAACTATATTTTTTCTACATCTGTGTCCTGCATTTTTATATTATTTTGCTTTTGTTTGACCTCCGTGGCATCTGCTTGTATCTATCGCTAAGTATGATCTGCAACAGGAATGTACAACCTGTAGCCCTCCGGCTATTGTAAACTACAATTCCCAGCACCCCCTCTTTTTTGAGGGAGGTCTAGGAATTGCCGTTTAGGATCAGCTTTTACTGCCGCTGGTTGGACATTTCTCGTTCCACTGAAGAAATAGGCAACAAATTCTACCTCTACAAAATATCCTGTGGTTTCTGACTAACAAATCAACGGATTCTTTGCTTGTTTCTGACAAAGGCATTTCTGGGCGGCCCAAACATTGACCTGAGCCGTGCATAGGTTAAATAAAATATGTACCTATGTGACTATACATACTATTTTTTTATATTATATTTTTATATGTATATATATATGTGTGTGTGTATTATATATATATATATATATATATATATATATATATTATATCATACAAAAAAGACCAGCAACACTGGGATTTCTGTGCAAATCAAAAAAGTATATTTAAATGTGCATATATATAGATGATAGATAGATAGATAGATAGATATAGATAGAGGATAGATAGACCAAGCACAAACTTTCTTTAACACACTTGCTCTAAAGCAATTTCCCTAGATAAAAAGCAAATACATATATACATAGATTCCTGTATAAACTCCCTTTGTGCTCCAATCCAAACAATCAGTTTCTAAGAATAAAGCCCTTTCGGTGGGACTAGGAGCAGTGGGCACATTGTAGCCGCAGCCTGGGAGCCGATGAAAGGAAGGGCTAGTTGGAATGTAGAGGTAAATAGCTGCTATTGTTTAGTGCATGTAACGTGTTTACAGATGAGCCAGGCTGCTCCCCTTCTCATTTGAGTGATGACACTCGCACAGTGGCCTGTATCTGTAATTAATTGGCTAATGCTTTCCAGCACCTGTGTGAAGCCAAGTGAGGGCCTTTAAAGGGGGCACACCATCCATTTGTAAGGAGGACCTTGCAGATTTACACGAGTATTGCTGCTGGAGCCGGATTAGATGAAGCTCTTTCACCGTGGCCTCCAATTTTAAATGACAATAACTAGAGTAATGGGGAAAAGGTATCATGCCAGATCCTGGCCTAAACATTCATTTAATTGTTAACCATCTGTGGCTGTGTTATTGCAATAGCATGTGTGCATCGGGTCACTTTAATAAAGGAGTCGGACGTTCCTGGCAGCGTCTACTTGTACACAAGATAAATGTGTCACATACAATACACACTTCCCTTATAGGAGATGCTTTCTTCTTTCTGGGGATACATAGGGGAAATACATGCACTGCATGATGATAACAATACATATAATAATGCACTGTTGTGCTTGAATGTAAATACCACTATTACATTAAAGTAAATCTGCACAAATTGATTTTTCTGTTTAACTCACAATTCACTAGCATTTCTGCAGAATGAGTTAGCACATCTCTACTTTATGACACACTTGGATTATAAATGTAAAACTTGAAATGCAGTTAATAAAAAAAATATAAAATAAAAATTATCAGGCACATAAAGTGCTCAACACATGGAAATATCAAACTCGATCGTAATTTTTAATTTAAGTATTTTAGTTTTTAATTTATACATGATACATTTAATTTTCTTTGTGCTTTCACCCAAAAAGAACATTTTGTTCCTGTACAGAGTGTCGTGCCTGTAGCTATTCCCAGTTACTTGTATATTGGGGAGTTTTGTTTTTCTCTCCTATATTTTAACCACCGCGGTAAAAAAAAAATTGAAGCGATCGCTGTTCAACTGTATATGGTTATCCCTTCCTGTTAAGCCTCAAAGCTCTAAATTATTTAACTCGATCAATTTATTTTAATGCATTTCGTGGGGTTTATTTAATTTAATAGAATGCATTTTTAAAATATTGGGGAGCCCGAATTCGCAGTAGAGGAAAATCAGCCCGAATAAGACAATAACGTTCCCTGGGAGTGTGCAAGTTGTGATGTGCTGGTGTTGTACACTTTGTACATAAACATTCCCTGTGTGTATGTGTTTAATCGACATGGCTGCATTATTATTATTATTATTATTTTGGCCCAGCGGGAGGGCAAGGGTTAAATGACGTCAGAGTTAAACTATAGGGATAAGATATCTAACTACAGTATTTGTGGAGATTGGTGTTGTTATTATTATTTACATTGGGAGCATCTTAACCAAAGCAGGGTGGGAATTAGTAGCACGGAATGTGCATTGTAGGAATGGAAAGAGAAAGCACACACAGGGGAGCTGGGGGGCCGCGGCATTGCACAATATACCCACACTGATGCAAATTGTAATATATTTTTACAGTGTCAGTGTTGATGTGTGTACCTGCTGCTCGGCAATGTGAGGCTGGAGAATGGAATTGAGGGAAGCCCTTCCACTCCTGAGCAGAGAGGCTTTTATTCACGCTGAGCCTTTGGGAAAATCCTTGGATAGGCAAGGCCCCAATGTGTTATTCCCACTTCATGCAACTGAGGGGGAAAGTCCTTATTCTTACTTTAAAACGTATAAACAATTATATATTTTCGTGTGGCTGTCTGTATATTTTTGTAGTACAGCGGAGGAGCTAATATTGAGCTATTTGCTCTAGTGCTTGAGTAGTTTTTGAAAGTTTAGCTTTGCCCTTATCTTTTCAGGGTTAATCCCCAGTGTATAGGTGAATGAATAGCGAGCTTGAGGGGGTGGGGAGAATGCACATTATTCACTATCCAATAAATATTGGTTTGGAATGCTGATAAAGTGGCAGCCCCGATGCGCTGATATACAACACAATATTAATACACAGGTTGGGGGGCACAATATGAATTGTCCGTTGAAATAGATACAGTTTAATGGCACCTATTTACCCAAAAACATTGCCTGATTTATGTTCTACAGCCATCGCTGAATGATAATAATAATAAATCCAAGGGTGTGTTTGCCCTATCAGTTATTTCCAGGGTGTTCTTAACTCCTTTACTGCTGGGCTGCATCGCTATGTTAGGCCTTCTGTTTGTAGCCCTTTAAGAGCAATTTCCAAAACAGCTTCAGTGGAAACAACGTTTCGATGCGTGTTTGTTTAAACAGGAGGGGGTTGGCCGGCTCTTTTCTGTAGCAGGACTTCGCTAGCCCAGTCTGTGCAAACAGGGTTTTTATTGGCCCGTTGGCTTTGATCCAGGGAATGACTTCTACACATGCTGCATGATCGGGAATCATAATAATAATAGCAGCCCGGCCTCAGCTTCGCTATGTACTTACCCGCATGGAATCCCCTGTTATAATGTATTGCGTGTAACAGTTGGGAGCTTTAATTAGACAGGAACTGATAGGGGCTTGTCATTAAACGTAATCAAGCATTGCCTGCTTTGTATTCCCATTTTTTTTTTATTTTATTTTATTTTTGTATCTTCCATGCTTTGGGGTTGGTGCTGGCAAAAACATTTAGTATACAGACAGTGAGCCACACACACAGGGACTTTGCAAAAAATCACAAATTTATTAGAAAAAAGAAAAAGGTCCAACGTTTCGAGCACCAACTGTGCTCTTCCTCGGGGTAGAGCACAGTTAGAAACGTTGGACCTTTTTCTTTTTTCTTTGTTCTAATAAATTTGTGATTTTTTGCAAAGTCCCTGTGTGTGCAGCTCACTGTCTGTATATATATTTATATATTATATATAGCTTAATTTCTACTGGAGCAATGGTTAGTGTTGTAAAATAGACAAAGCATTATATTTTTTAATAATAACGGTGGCAATAAGGCCTGTCAGCCACTTACAATTAAAGTTTGTGTTTTGACCTAAATGTCAGTAACATGTCTATGCCTAGTTATGTAAATAAAGCAGATTAAACACTATTCGCATTGCATGTATCCTAGTAGCTTTGTGTAAAAGTTATGCAGGCATACATGATTTGGAGGACCAAATTGTTTGTTCGTGTGCTAAGAGATACATTGTTGTGAAATATAAGGATACTATAAGTCAGTGAGGAGTACAGGTCAAGGAGCTCAAAGGTTGCATCTTTTTATTTTTAAATGAAGGGATACGTTGTTACTTACGCAAAAGTGTTATTACACATTTGTACAGTATAACGTTTCGGTCCTTATTAGGACCTTTATCAAGGGATCACTATATATGTACATGTATGTATTTTGGGTTTGCTTTATTATTTTACTAAAGGTATATGGCATTGGAGTTTCTCTTGCTGGCGGGCAGGCAGGGAGCAGTGAGGGAGCAGTGAGAGAGCAGGGGCGCTGCCTGGTCCCTTCCCCGGCTGCAGAGCTCACAGCAGACAAACTGAGGAAAGCAGGGAGCACAAGCCACGGTGCATAATTTGCTTGATAATTAAAAACTCATTTGCAGATTTCATTTGGCCGCAGTATATTTTTTATGGGCGGTATAATTGCCGCTGCGCTCAGTAAATACAGCAGAGTAAATAGAGAAAGTTCTGAGAAAAGGAGGAAGACTTGCTAGGCGGCTGCGGCGGCCGATCGGCTCCTGCAATTCGGATTTAAAGGGGCAGCGAATATTCCCAACACAACGGAAAACCCACGGCGCTGTCGGTGCTAAAGCGATCCTGTCAGCGATCCTGACAGCGCAACGCTCGCTATTTAACTGCTACAATTCAATCTAATTCGGGTCGCAGCGTATTGAGGAAAGATCGCTTTGCGATGTAAACACAAATAAACACAAATACCTCAGGATGGGTGAGGGTGGGAGCAGTGTAAATATCTACACACACCATCCATCTGAAAGCAAATCGCCAAAGCTTGTGATGTGCAAATGACTGGCTGTATTGATAGGCCAATAGGGCTGACATTTTACTGTGCTCTGTTAGCCAGGCAGGGGCAGCCCTTCCACATTCCCAAAACAATCCGAGGAATATGTTAATTCCTTTCTATTGTGGGGATTTTTTTGGGGTGGGGGTAGTGGGGGAAGGATAAAAACAAATTAAAATTGTCCCTGGACACAAACCTAGTGGGCATTGGCAAATATTTGGCATCATTTGGGCAAAGTGCACTTTTTTAGCTCAGTATCCCTAATGCCAGCTGGCTTCTGTGCCCAAGAAATGCCACTGGTTTGAGCCTGAGGGCAGCTCATTTACAAGATAGCAGTTATTGTGAAATGGCAGAAAGGGGAAGTGTTCATCCCTATCTCCAACTGTCTGTCTTTCACATGACACACACACATACATTATATATAGATATATATATATATAGATAGATATTATATACATGTCAATGTTCTCTGTAAGGTTGATGCCACACGTGGTGTTTTTACGCTGCGTATTTTCTCAGCCTAAAAACGCTGCACAAGCCACACAGCCCCTGACTATGGTGTTTTTCAGCCTAGTACTGATGACGTAGCAAATCCCGTTTCCCATGGTGCTAATAGTGCGAAATAGTAAAAAACGCTGCGTATTTCCGCTAGGTCTGGCATCTGCCTTTGTGTATACATAGGAATAGGTTGCTGTGCAAATAACGGCGTATTTCGGCAAACGCTTAAAAAATCCGTGGTAAGGCGTTTTCTAGCGTATTTACACATTGTGTGGTTTCCTTCGAGTCTTTTCAAGTTTCTATGGATGATGATATCATGCGTTTTTCAGCCGCCGAGAGAATTAGAAAATACACAGCGTAAAAACGCCACGTGTGGCATCAGCCTAAGCTGTGTGCAGGCACACATATTTTGAGGCCAGCACACACAACAAATTGTAGTGTGCACCAAGAAGTTTGTGCACAACAGAATTTTTTTGCACACATAGTTGAGGAGCAATTAGAGGTAAAACTTATATTTTACATTCTAATGTAACTATTAAAAGCAGTATTTTTGGCCCTTCTGGACTACTGGTTCCTCTCATGTAGCAGAGCTCAATCTTTATTGTTAAAATATATTTATAAAGTACCAACATGTTGTGCAGAGCTGTGCAATACAAGGGTATACACTTCAAACAAACAGATACATAGCCTAGCATGCTTCCTAATGTTATATCGTTTTAATAGTCATAGCCAGAGAACAGAAAGGGACCCATACTATTGAAGTTATATTTACAGACAAAACTTAAAATGTGATATTCGCGTATAGTGAACAGTTGCTTAGAATTATATATTATTTCATTACACAATATTACATTTGGGGTTTACATCTCCTTTAAAGCCCTAAGGACTTTATAGTGTTGTTTCACCTCAGGAGCATGTAAACACTTTTTATTGCATTTACAGAACTACTGTATATGCTGAACCCTTTATTAAAAAGCATTCTTAGTAAATAACAGGTAGGACAAAAGCCTGATAGCCATGGGACACATTCACTAGTCTATGATTTTTTTTTTTGTCTGACAGAATAAATGCAGATTATAGGTTCCTTTGATTTCATAGGCATAAGTCACATTAGCAAGATGTAGTGCTACAATCAGCTGCAGATGCCTGAACATTTGTCATGCATGCAATAGTTGTAGAAAAAATAATTCCTAATTATAGCCAGACAAGCAATTAACTTGTTTTCATAAAAAAAAAAAAAAACTGAATCATGGGAAAGACACAAAACAAGGCTATTTAACATGAGAGCCTTGCTCAGCACCTGTTACAATTCTGACCTGTTAGGAAGACCTTGAGGTGCTAAAACTGCACCCCAGTATTTCTGAGGTAACACATATGGGGA
The DNA here is from genome assembly GCF_000004195.4 of Xenopus tropicalis. NCBI lineage: Eukaryota > Metazoa > Chordata > Amphibia > Anura > Pipidae > Xenopus > Xenopus tropicalis. Next base: position 27,189,734 of record NC_030682.2, read on the forward strand.
AAAGTTACAAATCCATTCAGCTTAACACTGGATGAAATAGTTTCATAAAACTGGAGTAAATTTTATTCTGGAGCTGTAACCCACAGCAACCAATTAGGATTTTGCTTTCATTAGTCTTACTGCTGTTGACCAGTCAAAGCTAAAAGGTAATTGGTGGCTATAGCTTACAACTCCAAAGTAAAATTGACTTTAGTTTTGTAGAATTCCCCAAATTCCCCCTCCTCCCCACCCCCAGGGTGCACTTTTTAGCCACCAGAGATCAGTTTTGAACATACCTATTAACACTGGGTATAATTAGAAATTATTTTCCCTTCCAGTCTGTAGCCCTAAGTCATAGTGTGTCAGGTCCCTATGTGATTGATCTGATAAACCAACTGCAGAGGCATTCTACTTAACTACTTCAACAAGATAAACATTACAAATATCAGATTCACTCTGCTAATAAAGCTCATATGAAATAAAGACCCCAAACAAGTCTTGTCAATTTAGCCAGTAGCCTGCACCCCTTGGCAATTCATTAAGGTTTAGGGGAGGGAAGGGAAATCTTTTAGATTGTAAGCTCTAATGAACAAGTGACTGTCAAATATCATTCTACTTTAATCTCAAGTCTAATAAACAAGTATCTATACAGACACAACAGCTGTAAGTATGGCCATGCCTACCAGACTGCTCTTGATAAACTAAAGTTTCAACCATCTCCAAACGGCTCAGAAACTTTAAATTATGTTAGAAATATTTTAACTCATCTACTAACATTGGGCAAGACTGGTACCTTGGCAGAGAAATCCATAGCAACCTATTAGCAATTACAGTAGAACTCCCATTTTATGTTTTTCAGGGGACCAGAAAAAAATTGTGAATTTCTGGAAAATGTAAATTCTGGGAAATACTTTAGGCATAATGTATTGGTGGGACCATAAAATTGGTGTAAAATGAGAGAAAACTTAAAATCAGAGTATAAAATTGAGGTTTGTCTGTAGTTTGTCAGTCAGCTGCAGATAAGATAATAAAAAGCAAATCTCTTGTTGCTATGGGTTACCGCATGGGGCAAATTTGCCAATGTCTTAAAGTAAATGAGCCTGTCAGATTGCAATATCATTCTGTAGGCCACAGAACGGAGCCTGGAATCTTTAGGAGTCACTTTACCTATCAATCCTAACAGATAGACAGTAGTTCTACTTAAGGGATAACGATCGGGTCCAACGTCATTCATAATTCTCTGTCCACATCTGTAGTACTATAGAAAACATCCCATAAGAAAGATTCTATACGTTATTTAATTTATTTATTTGGATCACTGGCCTTTTAAATGCCACCATCAGTGCCTGTCCAGCATACCTGTTAACATTGGTTTCATTCACACTCGTGACACTGTAATTGTGCACTGTGTTATTACTCATTAGAACCATAATGCTATAAATAAAAAAATCAATGATCGTCTCATCAGGAATCCATGGCACTGATTGTATCTAATTAGTCGTTTCAGGGAGCAGAGTAAAAAATATGCAGACTTGATCCCTCACTCTGTACATTATATACTGGTATAAATAAAGATCCTAATTTCCAGTATTCTGACTGATTCCACCCCCCTGTCCCTTCCACTTTTGTTTTGTGCTTGCAAATGGCAGTGCCTGGAAGAGAAATGAGACTAGTGCAAACTTGCTGCATTTCCTTGCTATATAACCCAGCACCTCCCTTACAGGCCTCCCCCGCTGCTCTCCAAAATATTTCTCCAGTCTGAAATAGAGAACTTGGGCCGATTTATGCTGGTTCCTCTTGTATTTATATAATCCTTAGCAGATACCCCTTAGCGAACTATAATGGAGTTAACTGCTTGTCCTCATTAATACTATATAATTTTTTAATGTGTAAATACAAGTTCTATTAAGAGAAAAAAGCTTTATAAATTACATTTATTATCGTTATTGTCATAGTGCTGGATAAGATTAAAAAAAAATATGTATAGAAAATTGTGTTTATTTTACATGTGCAAATGATTTGGTCTGTTATAGAATGTAAGATAAAAATGTCCTGCAACAAGCTCATTCACTTATTTACAAAAACCTGTAAAGGGCAAAAAAGACAAATAAATCATTTGTAACCCCAAAATGCTTTTCAAGTGAGCTGGGTACAGAAATATTATTCAGAAAATTTTTTGGAGAATTTTCTTACCACCCTAAACCCATAAACATGTCCGTTGTTCCAAGGACTATAAAGTGGGGTTTGACCCCCCAAAAAGGAAAAGCAAGGAACTGTTATCCAAAATGCTCGTGCCAGGGGTTTTCTAAATTGGTAATTTGGAACATAAGTACACAAAAAAATCATTTAAGCATTAACCTCAATAGGATTGTTTTGCCTCCAATAAGGATTAATTATATCTTAGTTGGGGTCAAATACAAGGCACCGTTTTATTATTTAATTGAAAAGGTAAATAATATTTTATTAAAATTGAGTTTATGGGAGATATCCAGAAAGTTCAGAATTACGGGCTAACAGGTTTCAGGATAGCAAATCCCACACCTGTATTAGTATTACTATTAGTATTTATAAAATGCCAACATGTTCCGCAGCCCTGTACAATAAATAGATTTATACATTGAACATACAGAATTAAATACAAAGCAAACAATAATCAATACAAGAGGTGAAGAGGGCCCTACCCAAAAGAACTTACAATCAAGGAGTAGAGGTTGAGGAGATATAAAAGGGCTGGAGTGCAAATGACACTAGCAAGCTAACAAAAACTATACCAATCCAATATAAATATTATATATAACTTTAAAAATATTTTTTAATGGTACAGTATTTCCCAGCACAACCCCCATTCAGCATAGTGTCATTAGAATGCATTTAAACACCAGAGAGCAATTAGCATACAGAATTTTACGTGCATCGTGATGGCAGTTAAGATACGCAATAGTGTTTTTTAAGAGGCAGGGAAAGCGAATTTAATATGTTTTTAACTCCTGTTGAATCTTGATAAGGAACTCATTGGTGCAAAATAAAAATTAATTCCCAGACCCTGTGTTCTAATAAGATATGGTAACGTATACAATGCAAACTATTACTGTACATAACAGCACATTGTATTTTAATGTTACTCTTTTCAACAGCAACTTTTATGGGGCCGGTGATAAGATTTTTTTATTTTTTTTTTAAATTGTCCCATCTGTTTGTTTTCAATAGAGAAATGGTGCATGTGTTTTGCTGCATCTTCCTTTATAAGTGTTTCACTTGCACGGCCACTCACATCTCTGAGTAAGGGCCCTCGCACACAGCGTTTGCACGTGCATGAAAGCATCAAGACGTATATTGCAATTATTTTTATGCAAACTACATTTGTCAATTTAAATATATTCAAAATGAAATGCAGACTTTTTTTTGCATAAAGAAAAACAGGTACATCTGTGCTAAAATAGCGAACTGCATGCCTCATATAATGGGGCAGAATAGAATACAATTAATTAGGTTACACATTTAGGGGCACTCACAACTGCATCTCAGATGCATGAAATAAAATGCTTATGTGTGAGGGCCCTGTCCGTGCAACTGAAAGATGCTGCTCAGTATTGTATTGCTAGACAGAACAGCAAAGCTTGCTACAGCGCACTTGGGACCTGGGGTTTTCAGATAAGTGGCTCTGTAATTCTGCTAAAAACATTTAAGCATTAAATAAACCCAATATGCCACAAATATCTGTATTCATGCAGCTTAGTTCCCATCAAGTACCAGGTCCTGCTTTATTATTGCAGAGAAAATGAAAACATTTAAACAAAAATATTAGCTTAAAATGTGACATGGCCTTCCTGTAATTTGGCTTTTTCTGGATATCGGGGTTTCCTGATAAGAAATCCCATACATGCACTCTTAAACTAGTATGTAAATGTAGGTAGTTAATCTCCTACAATTTAACCTTTTCTTCAAACACATTTCCCAAGTTCCTCCAGACTGCAAGTTCTCTCTGGCAAATCTGCTACTGCGTATAGGATCTGTTGTGCGGAAACCTTTTATTTATAGATTCCATTTTAATTAAATAATTTACATTACAAGAATTAATTCCTTTTTCTGTTATAACAAAACAGCACCTTGTACTTGATCCCAACTAAGATATAACTATTCCTTATTGGAGGCAAAACAATCCTATTGGGTATATTAAGGCATGGAGATCCAAATTACAGAAAGATCCCTTATCGGAAACCCCAGGTCCAGAAAAAAAAACAAAAAAAGCGAATGCTAAAATGCTTAAATGCAATAGCAGCACTTTATTGGAAGAATACTTTTCATTCTATTTTCAAATTTCCTCATTCACTTGCTGGCAGTTATATAGCCCTTAAATGTTTGCTTTAAATCACAGACTGTTTAAATTTGAACTCATAAAAAGCTTCTGTTATCAGGATATCGGTACCCAAATGGCAGATAAAAGAAGGGGAAAAAAAAGGTTAATGTGAAATTCATTTTACACTGCATCTTCCCTGTCACAAATATTACATGAATTCCCAATTTATCAAAGAGAATTTAAGGGGCTATTTTTCTACAGCAGTGAGGTGGCTACTACATAAAAATTGGCAGTTTACTGTTTTACATTCCGCCAGGAAATTTTCTATAATTTATCAGCTTCTGGCATTCTCTGCAGAACTATCCAGAATAAAAGGGCAATGAGCTAACAATTTAGAGGAGTTTAACTTGTTTGTTTTGTTTACTACCTTATCCCTCCCACTCAGAAACACTGAAGGCTTTAATTAACTCCACTCAACAATGGAATGCCTGCCTGTTCCCTCTATATAAATGGCCCTGTTAAGCAAGGGCTCCTAGGATCTTTGCTGGAAGGTTCCATCTCTCAGATAACTGTCTCTAGAAATTGTAGTTGTATGCATAAAACCCTTATAACTACAAAAGCCAAGCAATTTAGAATTTTTTCAAATAGATTTGTGCCACCAACCAAGTAACTTTTGTGATGCATGAAAACTATAGCAAATATAGCAGTTGCAGTCAACAGCTACATAAATGCGAATATAAAAGGGCAATTGCCATTTTGTTAGATTGATGAAACACCAACTACTCTATTTAGACCCCTGCTGCAATCTTGTCTTTTATCCAAGGGACCCGTTTCTGCTTCCCTGGGCAGCGTGCATGCACAGTAGGGTACAACTGGAATCTGGGGTGCAAAATCAGAACAACAACAAAAAATGTACTCTACTGCATATGTAGCCACAAAGAAAAGATGGCAGTGCAGCTCTCAATAAAATAGTACCCTGAGCAGGTCTGGGCTGAGGTTAGCTATTATAAACACTGAAGAATGACTATTCAAAACAAAAATAAAAAGCCACCCCCCAGTAATTATTTCTTTCCTAAAATTTTAATATTACCTGTATTATTTATTTATATTTTCCAGTTTATTTGGACTGATCAATTCTCTCCAGCACTTGAACAAGTTTACCAAGACAACTGAACTCTCTATGCACAATCCTCAAACCACACATGAATAAGAATCATTTCCAAATTAATTAAAAAAAATACCTTATTTTTGCACACACCCAGTATGTACATAGTACTTAATTTTTACATTGCTTTTATATTAAGTACACAGAGTTCAAAGAAAGTCACTTATAAGTATGTATCCCATTTGTTATAAACAGTTGGACATGCATTAATCCTTAATTTTTGGATTAGGCTGAATACCAGGCCTGTACCTCAATTTGCATATTTGAAAAAAAAAAAAATGTTGCACTTGTTGTCAAGAACATGATTTTAGGGGTTTATATTTGGTTCAGCAAAACACTTGCTGAATTTCTGAACCAAACCCTTGTTATAAAATGATTGTAAAGTCCTGCGTAACCTGGTGGTTCTATAAATAAATGATGATGATGGCAATAGTGATGTACAACAATGCATCACCATTTTCCTATCAGCTCAGATATAACCATTCCAGGATTCTATGCCACTGGCAACAGTTGCAGGGCATACAGAAATAATGGTAATGTTCAGCAAAGAATAAATACAATGTTGCACAATGATTCCTTTTCTATAAAATATTTCATGCTGAAATGCCTTATTTCAGAATCTCATTCTAGGTTTGCCTTTTTTTTAACCAGTATCAGTATGTGGTGTAAAACATAAGGTAGGCTTGCATGCCTTCCCAACAGTGAATGGTTAATGTGCTAATATTCAACAGGAACTCGGTAGAAACCCTCTTCCTGTGCACTTGTGAGTAAAGAGGAAGAAGAACTGCTATTTATCAGTTGTATTCAAACAGACTCATCCACCTCACACACGTAACGCATCTAATCTTCATATACACATACCGACTGGCCACGGCTCTCGAAGTTATTAAGTGAAGGAGGAAAAAAAACAAAAAAAACAAACAGGGAATCCAAAACTGCAACCACAGACAACAACCACATAACTGCAATTTCTGAGAACTGTTAAACAGATACTGTAGAAACATTTGGTTTTTTTCCTCTCTATTTCAGCAGACAAAGGGTTGTCTCTTACACCCGGTGTTAGACTTATGGATTGCAGAAATGAAAGCTTGAAGTCTTTTCCCCCTTTGCAATGGTTCATTTAGATGCAGGAACTGCCTAGGGACATCTGTACCATTAATGCACAAATATATATACATAAAGAGAGAGTTCATCTGCAGGTAAAGGCACTCACACTGACATTCATGCACTCAGGTTCTAGTCTATTGTATCTTCGCTGTTCTAGAGATCAGAGCAGCAATCGCAAGATCAGCAGAGCAAAATCAGTTTAAAGCAATGTTTTAGGTGGCTGCAGGCATGAAAGTGAGCATGTTACAATACAATGTGTTTTGTAAGCAACATACATGTGCTACTCAGATATCTGGAATAGCATATGTTTTATCCCAGTTCTAATTCACCTCTTTGTTTTTGAAATGGACGGTGTTCAAACATGGGATTTTTTTTTCTTGAGTTTTCTGCTAGTACAGAAAAGTACTATGTTTGTGGGTCCATACGTGTCCTTAAAAACTGCATGAAACAAATTTAAAAATCCCACTGATTAAGGACTGCATTGTCTCCAATAAGATTTGCTCATTGGCCCAATTGGATCATTAGCATTTTGGCAACCATGATCTGCTCTTTTGGCTACTCACCCAACAAGAACACACTACCATGTATGTCAGCTTAACTCAAGAAGCCCTAGGTCTAAAACCTTGTGGTCCTATTTACATTTGTGGTTTCTTGGCATCGGAACTGCACTCCCTAGAAATAGATTTCCTCCTCCTAGCCATCCTACCATAGTTTTCTTACCATAGTTTCTTTAAGAACTATGAGCATCTACAGGTCATTGCAACTTATTGTTGTTTTGAGGCATGGTTACTGGCACTATCCCTTAAAATGGAGAATAAAAGATTACTTTAAAATATCTCCCATAAGTTTGTATTTAACCCCTCTCCTGAAACACTGGTTTATATTTTAATCGAGCACCTTTACTGTGCAGTGATTTTATGCAAAATAGGCCAAGTTAGGAGTCTCCATATTATTTGGCCACTATGTCAGTTTCCCTGCTGCTTTCACTTACTGCACATGCGCCTCCCTTATTAACTATCCCTTAATGGATTGTCACTGCTTGCAGGCAAAATCTATTCATTACACTGAACATGTGCAGAGCTAGGACGAAATTTAAATGCATATGTGCTTGCCCTGTATTCAAGTTTTTGTAAATACAAAGGAAAAGGGGAGCTCTCCTGTCAGTTTACTTTAGAAATGAAAATGATTTCTGGATTGCTAGATCTTATTGCACCTAATAAGAACGGAATGGTTTAGGTGAGAATATGTATATAACTAGTCAATTGCTCTGGGCTAATATTGATTTTTAACTTACATTGTCCTTTAAAGGAGAATGAAAGGTAAAAAAACACTACAGGTGCCAATTAAGTATAGACCCTCCGGAGATTATTATTGCTGACGGTTTACACTGGGCTGGATTGCCTCTTTAAAAAAAAATAATCTGGCCCATGGCATTTTTCTGGAGAGCAAGGAGCCACCATCCATTTCCCCCAGATATCCCATGCACTGCCCTGGAGGAGGGCTGTATGCACATTACATAACCTTTTTGACCCTTATTGTACTGCCCATGCGCCCAGCTAAAGGGATACTTAGCATCAGGAAAAAAGATGGCATGGGCAAGCTCTGTAGCCAACAATAAAAGGTCAGCAATTGTATACACCCAACAGCAAAATTCAGAAATGCCAGCCAAAAAGTGCAGGACAAGCCTCTAATCACAGCTGCTTCATTTAATTGACCCACCACTGGCATTGGCCTTAAGTTGACCATAAACGTTTAGATTGTAGCCTTCTTCCGATGAGTTTGGATATCGGTCATGCGTTTAAATGCAATGATCTGGAACTAACATTAAGACTAAAATTGTAGGATAAACCCTAAAAATAACAAATCAAAGGATGTTCTAAACATGAAATATTTGGCAGACACCAATCATACGAAAGTGGCTTCCACTGTAGGTCCCCCAAGGATATAGTACGATATACATTACTTGCACAGATTTTATAGTTTCTAACCGTCTAACTCAGAAATTTTTGGGACAATTATTCTGAGCCGCAAAATGCAAAAGCTCACACTTATATATAGACAATATTGTCTGCTTAGATCATCAGATTCAGATGTTCCCTACAAACAAGAGTTCTGCATGTATTTTATCATCCTCCATTTGAAACCATCAGCAAATACTGATTTGATTACTTCTAATTCCTTCGTAAATAGATTAAATAAAAGTGTCCCCAATACAGAACGCTCCGCCACACCCATTATTATCATATGCCAATCAGAGGATAAACCATAGAAAACTACTCTCTATACAGAATTCTACAGCCAATTCTCTATCCACCACCAAAAGAATTCTCAAGACCAACAGACCTTGGGTTCAACAGTAATTTTTACATAGCACTGTATCAAAAGGCATGCAGAACACAAGAAATCCATTAACAAAGAAACCTATAGATCTCATGTATCATGTGCTATCACAGGGTAATAGAGAACTTCAGGAAACAGAAACACTCAAAGCTCCAAAATGGCAGTTTTAATTTTCTGCATGTGCAGCAACACATCTTGATCCTTCTAAAATCATGCAACTGTGCGATTCAACTTATTTCATAAAAGAAAAATTTGAAAAATGAGCTAAAGTTGCTCCAAGCACATCTAAATGGAGCAAGATGCAATTCTTGGTCGAGCCTCTTCTCAAATGCTAGTGATGGATCTGATTGCACCATACAAACAGATTTATCTAATTATCACAGGGATTCAAGGGGCACATGCTCATGTGACCAGTCAGGACGACTGACAGTGGGGGTTGAGGGAACAGGTGTAATGTTACTTGGGAAAAGTAACCCATAGCAACCAATCAGCAATTAGCTCTGATCGGCCAACTGCACACATTAATAAAAGCAACTGGTGCTTCATTTCTACGGTGTACTATTCACGAGTAAAATTACACCTATTTTTTTCAATTATCTGAAAAAGCAGCTGAGTAAAAAATGGCCTTAAAAGCACCCACAGATTTCAATACTTCATTTACATATTATATACAGGTATAGGACCCGTTATCCAGAATGCTTGGGACCAAGGGTATTTTGGATTTGGATCTCCATACCTTAAGTCTACTAAAAAATCAATCAAACATTAATTAAACCCAAATTGATTGTTTTGCCTCCAATAAGGATTAATTATATCTTAGTTGGGCTCAATTACAAGGTACTGTTTTATTATTACAGAGAAAAAGGAAATCAGTTTTAAAATTCTGAATTATTTGATTAAAATGGAGTCTATGGGGACGGACTTTCTGTAATTCGGAGCCTTCTGGATTATGGGTTTCCGGATTAGGGATCCAATATCTGTAATAATATATATACACACACACACACACACACACACAGGACCAGGCAACTAAAAACATGTAAACAATAAAACAAATATATCTCTGTATATTGCAACCAATATTGAATTTTCTATCTTATTTACAGGAAGCACAGGAGACTCTTTTTATTAAAGGAAATGGCATTGCTATATGTCAGAATTTTCTTACTAATCAGATTCAAGATAATAGATCCCATACTTTTTAATGTACTAATATTAGAACTTTTTTTAATGATACACCAACATATTCCTCAGCATAATACTTCTGAAAGAAATATGTATGTTTCATAAGACAGGTTGTTTATGAAAAAAAAACACATTTCTATAGTAAAAGGAAACCTGTCATAAAAATACATGCACCCACACTGCAGTGGACGTTTTATAATATTCAAATAATTTTTTCCCTATAGTATGGTTTCTAATAGTGCTTTCTCAATCTAATATTTCTATTCCTACTGCAAATAACTTAAGCACACTGTCTTTCAGTAGCCTAAATGTAAAAAGAGTTAAGGAATTAAATCATTAAAAACATGTAATAAGTGTATGAAAAAAATAATAAATAAGACCATTTGTGAAGTATAGAGACTACATAAATGTCATACAGTACTATTGCTACAGTACTACTGTATGGGCTGCTTAATGGAGAACCGTCACTATTATAGGAAAAAAAGATCCATTAAACCATTAAACTGTTCTAAATATTTAATAAATGTGTTATTTTTACAGTTGTTTACATATTTAACAATTTATTAGTGAGGTTCTTTTCTGGATGTAACCACTGATGATGTAAGTCACTGACAGATTTCACCTGCTGTCATATTAATTTACATACTTGCAATTTTAATAGGCAAATTAGGGACACGCAATGTCAAATTGTTGCAAAAAAAATATATCTATCCTATGTAAATTAGAATCTTTGGGGCATAATTATCAAGGGTTAATAAGGCACCAAAAATTCTACACAATTGAGCTGGGCTTGGAAGTATTTTTAGACAATACTGTCGTGTCATCCCCTAATAAAAAAGTGTATATAAAAATTTTAGTTCATGATTTTTTCCTTTACAAAAATGTGTTATAGTAAAATCAACCTTATTTTACTTTTAGAATAAGAAAATGATAAAATCATGTGGTTGGATAAAAATCATTCCTCTAAGTGGAAATCTTAAGCAACAGTATAAAAAAAGCAGTACCGTGAATTTACACTCAATGTGCCAAATGTAAATGCCAATGTTCATTTTAAAAGCTGTGGGTTTTATATTATTTATTGTTGTAAAAGATTTAGCACGGTCCTATCAGCATGCAGACATTTTTTTAGGGTCCACACTCAGGAATGTCTTGCACTGATCACTGAACCTTGACCACCACATATGTGGATTCACATTTATTCCCGTTTGTGTATTTCTGGGAAGTTGTATGTTCATATCTGTATTTATAATTTATTTGTTATGTATATATAATTAAAAATATATGTATGAAATGTGATTTTTTTTTTTTTTTTTAAAGGTGTCGGCATGTAACAAGTCTTACATGTAGCAGGCTGAAAATCAAATATTTATTATACTGACTTTTAATTCATTTTCAAAAACAGTTATGGAGCTACCAATTTGTTTACATTTTTTTTGTACCTTCAAGGAAATGTATTTCTTCTTTTTTTGCTAACACATTAAAAGATAAATGAAGGTGGCTGTTAGAAAAATTGTCTCTCTGGCAGACTCTATGAGAATTTCCTAAGGAAACAGGACTGTGGAATACTAACACAGTAAGCAATTACATTTAAAAAGGTTTGTGGATAAGTTCTACACATAAACATATTAATAGCCTGCATGTTTCCTTGTTAGATATAATATTTAGTACATATAGATTGTAAGCTCTACGGGGCAGGGACCTCCATCCTCTTGTGTCTTTGACTTGTTGCAACTGTATTTATGTTATGCTTTGTATTTATCTATCTTAATAACCCCGTTTGTATTGATGTATTCTACTGTACAGCGCTGCATACATACTTATTGCAACTGTATTTTGTATTTACTGTTATACTTTGTATCTATTATTATCTTAATAACCCTGTTTGTATTAATATATTCTACTGTACAGTACTGTGTACATAATTAGAGCTTTATAAATAAATAAAGATATACATACATATTAGTAATGTATCCCACCCACATAAACTTAGTTTTTTTCCTATAAAACAGGCAGGACAAGTCTTATGGGATGGTAAAGGGGCCTTGGGTCCCCTGACATGTGAGATAAAAAAAAAGCAGGTTTATTTACAATCAAACATCCAAAACACTTATTAGGAATGTTCAGCCTGCAGCCCTCCAGCTGTTTTGGACTCCCAGTATCTGTTGGAGGGGGTGCTGTTACACTATTAAGGCCAGAGGCTTCACAACCTTGCACAGTTGTATTTGTAGGGACTTGCAAATGGTTATAGAAAAACTGGTATAATAACAAAAAAATCACAGATTAAACTCTGGTAAATAAACAATAATATAATTGTCGACAAGAAAATAGAAAGCAGCGTGGAGCTGTTTCGTAGCAGCATCAGAGCCAGAGCAGGTTAGGTACATTCACTCACACACAGTGAAATAAAGCTACCCACAATGCACAGCACACACACACAGTGAAATAAAGCTACCCACAATGCACAGCACACACACACAGTGAAATAAAGCTACCCACAATGCACAGCACACACACACAGTGAAATAAAGCTACCCACAATGCACAGCACACACACACAGTGAAATGAAGCTACCCACAATGCACAGCACACACACACAGTGAAATAAAGCTACCCACAATGCACAGCACACACACACAGTGAAATAAAGCTACCCACAATGCACAGCACACACACACAGTGAAATAAAGCTACCCACAATGCACAGCACACACACACAGTGAAATAAAGCTACCCACAATGCACAGCACACACACACACAGTGAAATAAAGCTACCCACAATGCACAGCACACACACACAGTGAAATAAAGCTACCCACAATGCACAGCACACACAGTGAAATGAAGCTACCCACAATGCATAGCACACACACAGTGAAATAAAGCTACCCACAATGCACAGCACACACACAGTGAAATGAAGCTACCCACAATGCACAGCACACACACACACAGTGAAATGAAGCTACCCACAATGCATAGCAGCTGGTCTCAGAGCCCAAAGCCCAACAAGCACACGCTTCCCTCTGAGTGCCTCTGAAGGCTCTGATTAGCAGGAGATGGATTCGCCGAATGGAAGTCCTGACCGTTAGTGACGTCACGGGGCCCGGGCAGGGATTCTCCGAGGCCCGAACTCGACACGAGTTGCGAAGGGAGGGAGTAGGGAGGGCAGCGGCTGAGGAAGAATAGGGACTCTCAATAAAACACTGGAGGAGAGGTGAAAGGTCACGCTGGGAGCTCGGATCACGTGACGCCCGGGATGCGCTTTGTGTGAGAAGCGCGGCCTTAACCCTTTGCGCCCTGGGAGAGCGGAGTAGTGCGCGTACCCGCCTCAGGGAACTTGTTTCTCATGGCAGGCATTAATATGATTACCATTAAATCCTCTAGCATGCTACCTATTGATATAATTATTAACGTGTATTTATAAAGTGCAAACATTCTGCAGCTGTACAGTAAGTGGCTTTATACAATGGACGTACATAATAACATACAAAGCAACCACTAACCGATACAAGAGGTGAATAATAAGATGGTAAGTTACCCAAGGAACAGGCCACAGGCTTGTGTTAAGAAAAAAGGAAAATTATGACTGGTGGATTATTTTCATAGATGCCAATAATGTCCATTGACCTTTTCAGTGCCATTTCTCCCTGGTCTTTCAGTGACAAACTGCAACAGCATTGGCTCCTGATACAACTGACCCTAGTGAGTGAATGTGATAAGGAGCCTAGATTGTAAGCTCCGCTGGTGCTGATGTGAATGATGTAGAACCTCTGTAAAGCTTTGTGAAATATGTCAGTGTTATATAGGAAACAACTGCACTTAGTCAATGCATATCCCAAAATAATTGTTTCTTCCATTCTATACCAGTTTCAGTCATCGCCATAAAGCACACACTAGCTTTACTACTTTTCTTTTTCTGTTAATAAACACCGGTCTCACGTTGAAAGGCCAGGAAAATAACTATTAGAAGTGTCCCAGGTTGCTGAACTAGAGCCCTAGTATCCCCTGACTACCAAAGTGACAGCTGTAATATCACTAGTGTATGAAAGGGAACTGACATATTTTAACTAATGGTATTCCTGCTCGGGATTACACTTACTTTTCTTTATACTAAAACAGTATTTTCAGTGGCACAGCTAGAACACCCAGACCCTAGTTACTCTATTTATTTCCTGGAATTTATATAGTACCAACACATCCACACCGCTTTACAGAGATTATACATCATTCACGTCAGTCCCTGCCCCAGTGGAGCTTACAATCTAAGGTCCCTATCACATTCACACACACTAGGGTGAAAGAACAAACAAATTCCTTGAAGATTGTGCCCAAACTAAATTTGATTCAGCACCATGGTGCTGCAAGGCTGAAGTTCTACTCATTAAACCTCCAGCGGAATCTATGTTGCCGTCCGATTATATAAGGGAATGGTCCAGCAATCCAACTTCCTCTGCCTCTAATATGAATCAGGCATGGACGATTGGGTGGCTTATAAGGCTGACAGTTTTAGGGTAGAAGTTTACCAGCCTTGTCCTGTCAGTCTTGAAGGGGGGCTGAGCAATAATGTGCAAGTTTAGGGTGTGGATGCAACAGACATGGGAATTCAGTGGTCATGGATGGCTCAGGGAGAGATGTGTTATGTGGGCAGTGCATTGGGTGCCTAACTAAGAGATATTACAGGTGCTGTAAACCTTAGCAATGAATTAGAGTTTTTGTTTTCATTGTTATACCTGCAACAGACAGGTTTGTATGGGTTACTGTATTTAAGCAAATTTGCTCAGTGTTGTGTGATTGTGTTTTTACATTGTCTTTGGGGATAGGATTAGACAAAATATGTCAGTATCCCTTTAAAAATAAAAATCCAGCAATATTAAAATGTATACTTTGTTGACAAGTATGTTGAATTTGCACACCTCTGACTGTATGTGTTTAGAGCTTGTTCCCAAGATCAGAGACATCAACCCTACCTAGACTTGAAATGCATGGCAAAAAACATGGTAAACCCATGACACAACCAATTGTACCTGGCATGGGATATAAATACAAGTGGGTTTAATTTGACTGGTCTGCAGATGGAACCTAAAGCCTTTGAGAAATGCATCACCTCATTATTTTGACACACAAATTGACAGATCCCTCATTTCCAGTCCAATCATCATTCATAATATAACATATTCATAATATGTAAAATATTTGCTGATGCCACGCCAAAGGGCTTGGGCCTCTACAGCCTGTAAGGTGAAAAAAGCCAAGCCAAGCCAGGCCTTCAAGCATCTTATCTTTTTGGCATTGCTCATGAACTCCAGAAATAATGTAATCATTACTTAAATTTATAATGGTATACAGTAAAAAAAGGTTATCAGGTGCTCCGATATTACTGATGTTTGGGGTCTAAAGGGGTCATCACATGAGGGTGAAGATACACAGGTGAAGAAATACTATTACTAGTAGTAGTATTTTCTGGTGTTAAGTAGCCATGCTACTGCTAAGTAGCTCTGTGTGCCTTCACTTCAAGGGAAATACCATAAAGTAGCTTTTCACTATATATATATATTCCACCTCTCTTAGTATTTTTCTGATATGTTCTGATTCTATGATTGTTCCCCTTAAATACAATTCTTTATTATAATATTATGCAATCCCAGAAACAAGAAGCTCTATCAAAAAAGAGAGGGATATATGGCATTTTGTTCTTAAATGAAGAAAAATGCACAAAAAACTAAAAAGCTAAATATTTTACTGCACTGCCTCAGCTCACATCCCATCTATAGACAAGCTGTCAGGTAGTATTGGGAAGGGTTTCCACTAGAATGCTAAAAGTAAACAGTTCTAATAAAGATTAAGTATATATCAGTGACATAAGTAGAAGTGTATGAGCCCAAGTACTAAATCTTGGGCACATCTTATTAAAGTCAGCATTATTATGCTGCTGGGTGGGATAAGCTACCATTCCTGTTCATAGCCACGGCAGCAGGTGGCCCCTGTGTTGTTATTAACATTATTGGACAGTATTGAATAAGTAATTGCATTAGGCTATACTTCTTTGGCAAAATGCACCTTCAGTACTAACACCTGTGTTGAAGGGGATCTAAACCCCCAAAAACTGATTTAAACGTAAGGTGGCCATACGCGGGCTGATTCTAGCTACCGATATCGGTCCCTTAGACCGATTCACCAGCTAATCGGCCCATGTAGGGGCACTAACGACGGGCATGCCCGACTGATATCTGGTCTGAAATTGTCCAGATAATAATCGGGCAGGTTAAAAAACTTAGTCGGATCGGAGACCGCATCGGCTCGTTGATGCGGTCCCTGATCCGACTTCGCCTATACCCGTCGTTCTAATTCGAACATTTGGCCCCGGGTCCAAACGACCAAATTAGCCTGGATTCACCCGATATCGCCCACCCGTAGGTGGGGGATATCGGGAGAAGATCCGCTCGCTTGCCGAAATCACCAAGCGAGCGGGTCTGAAGGTGTATGGCCTACTCAGTGCTATTGCTAGAACTTTTGCAATATACATTCATTTTCTATTTGAAACTGGATGTTTGGCTCAAAAACACTTTTTCAAAGTCAGAAGGTCAGTGATTCTAAACAGCGTGTCAGGATCTCTAACTCTGCACTCCCTGTGTAGTTAGTTAATCGTATGGTCACTGACTCTCTGACTTTCAAAAGGAACTATATACAAAACATACAAAAGTTGCAGCAGTAATGGATACAAAGGGGAAGACACCAGCCAAAAAATCACATTGTATTGCAAAGGTTTACTCCCACGATCTGCATTATAATGATGGAGTAAATGACTGATATGGGCTCAGAAGTGTGATTTATGGATGTGTAGGACATTTTAAAACCTTTTGAATGCACCAAGGGCACCTTCTTTTTAATGTTCTTACATTAAAAATAATGTTGTGGAATTGGTACTTATGTGCTGTTTTGATATAAGGAATGTTGTACGTTGCTACTATGGTTCTTGACACACATTGAATTGTGTTAATTGTGCTCATCAACCCCTTGGATGTTGCTCCCAGGGGCCACAAAGCAGGTGCTCATTACTGAATTTCTGGTAAGGAGGCAAGTTTTGGTTGCAAAAAAAACAAGTATAATGCCAAACAGAACCTTCTGTAGGCTGTCAGTCTAGGGGCTATTAAGTAGCCCATTATAGCTCTTATTGGCAC
This sequence comes from Xenopus tropicalis, assembly GCF_000004195.4. Taxonomy (NCBI): domain Eukaryota; kingdom Metazoa; phylum Chordata; class Amphibia; order Anura; family Pipidae; genus Xenopus; species Xenopus tropicalis. The sequence goes on from NC_030682.2 coordinate 27,206,987, forward strand.
CCCAGGAACATTTTTCATGCTTGTGTTGCTCCCCAACACTTTTTCCATTTAAATGTGGCTCACGGGAATAAAAGGTTGGGGATCCCTGGTATATAGCATGCATGTTTCCACAACTACAAGTTCTTGCTGACTCCACACCCTTGAATGACCCTTTGGAAATACCACCAGTTTGAGACAGATATACAGTACAGGATGTTTGTGTAAAATTCTTCTAAGCAGGGGCACAAGTATTTTGATATGCGGCACAAGTATAGAGGCATGCTAGCAGCTGCCAACACATAAGGGAGAACTATACCCCCAGAATGAGTTCATAACCAACAGATAGTCTACATCACAGTAAGTTCCCTATTACTTTAAAGGACATGTCAACCCTAAAAACCATTTTTGCCTAATAAAAGAAAACATAATTCCAAGCAATGTGAATATGTTACTATGTATTGAAAGCAGCATTTATTGAATACCTGGATGTTTCTTTTTAAATAATGTTGCAAAGGTCAGTCTCCTCCAGCAAGGCAGGTCTGTCAGTCTGCTGCCTTGTGTTAGATTGTTTCAAAAGCCAGAGCCACCAGAGCAGAGAATAGAAAAGGACTGGCAAACACTACTTCTAATAGCAATTATGTATATATAATTCATTCAAAAATCATTGCAAATTAATAATGAATGTATATAGCACAGTTGCTTAGAATTATGTTTTCTTTTATTAGGCAGAAAATATATTTTGGGTTGACTTGTCCTTTAATGGAATATATGTATATATATATATATATATATATATATATAATCAATCCAAAAACGGGCCGCTTCACACAGGTCTTATCACAAATTTTAGTAGTTTCAGACTTTATATATATATATATATATATATATATATATATATATATAACAAATACCCAGTAGGTCAGCACTCACGATAAATCGGTTCTAGAAGCATGGGTGCAGTCCTCAAACACATAGACAATCAATCCAAAAACGGCCCGCTTCATACAGGTCTTATCACAAATTTTAGTAGTTAATTTAGGTGAAAAACAAAGAACTGACATTTCGGCTACTCCTGCAGCCTTTCTCAAAGTGGCTGCAGGAGTAGCCGAAACGTTAGTTCTGGGTGAGATATCTAGCAGGGAGGCTGAAAAACGTTGGTTGGGAATTAGGGACTAGGTAGTGGATGCAGTGCTACCTAAGCAGGTCTGCATGGGCCATTTTATGAACTAACTTTTGGGCTGGGTGCCCTTTGATCAGATTAATTTTGCCCATCACTTGGGTTGTCAAATTAGGTCATCCAACCTTTCATAGAATTTATTATAGTCACCTTGCTATTTACAGAGCAATATGACCAGGAAAACTGGCCATCCTACCATATCAATGTATTCATGAGGGGAATCCAGTCTGACAGACTACTTGATCACAGTCAGTCGAGCCAAAAAGAAAGAGAAAGGAACTGTTATTGCTGTTTTTTCAACTCACTAAACATAAACTCCATAGGGAAAAAAACAAAAATTGCTGCATGTTGCTGTTCCTTCTGACACTTAAAGAGGCACTTGCACAACCTTTGCACAATGAATAGGGCTTGTGCAGAACATTTTTACTTTGTTCTTACTAAAAAAATATATTTGTTTATTTTATTTTTTTTAATTCAAAACAGGGCAGAGTCAAACCTTTTGATTCATAAAAGAACAATCAAATCAGCTGTACACTGGAAAAAAAACCTCCCTATCCCCAACTAAAGGATTGGATTGGAGCGGCTCATTATACAAAGGGCTTCTCAGTGGACTTCGGTTTTGGTTGTGCTTAGAAGAACAGGGAAGTAGAATGTGACTTTACTTTCAGTTTCAGATTTTGTCTTGTTTAGGGCAAAAAAATAACAAAAATCACAGATTTTAACTAATGGTAAAAACGGCATATGATGTCCAATAATTATACTTACGTTTGTTAATGACACCCTAGTGCAAATACTTTAGAGACTATTGGTGAAGTTAAGATGGGCATGCACTGTAAAATCTGCTTGTTTAGTAAAGTCACCAGATGAGTGGGACTTTGGCCACCAACGCACAGAGATTAGATCATAAAACGGGCCTAGGGAAACTTGTCAAGCTCTGGACTAGGTCTCAAAATAGGCCCTGACATTTTAAGTATACAAAGGCCCAAACAGCCCCCCACCAGCTCGATAAATTTTGTCAATCGCATCTTATAGCAGCTAATCCACAGATTTCCACCCTAAAATACATCAGTTTCCACTGATTCAGAATCAGATATTTCACCTGATTGTTTGTGCATCATTTTAGTGTGCTATTTGCTCACCAATTTGGTTGTATGAGCAACTTCTTTTGTCATTAATTTGCCATTTAGGGCAGTGGCACACGTGGAGATTAGTTGGCTGGGATAAATCTTCGCTATTGCTTTTAAATGCCATCCCACCGGCAAGAATGTCCCTTCGCCCGACGTTTCCTTGCGAGGCAACTTCGGGAAACTGAAGTGACGCGTATGCCATCCCACCGGCGATTTACATTCTGCCCGGTGGGATGGCATTAAGGGGAGATTAGTCGCCCGCGGTAACGAAGATTTATCACGGGCGACTGATCTTCCCGTGTGCCACTGCCCTAAAGTATGGATCTGTATATATATGTCTAGCATAAGTAATAGCCCTGCTAGTCTTCATTCAAACAAAGATAAATAAAAGAAACCATATATATTATATGTGCAGGTACATATATAAATGGCTGTAAGACTAACAAGTTTAGGTATAACTGATGCAGCAGGCCAGATTAACATATATTGCAGTACATAGAACCAACAATAGCAGTTTATAGGGTAATTTAAAGTAGGTCATGGTATATAGCACAAAATGCACACACTGGATATTTTTTTCACTTTGTCACAGCAAATTTTCCCAAGGGAAAATTTGCAAAGACCAAATGCCCCATGTGCCATTAGTTGTAAGTAGGGCCCAAAAATAGGCGAAAATCTACAGGTGCATTCCAGACCTGTCAGTGTGCACACATTGGAAGAAACCATCATTTTTGCTGTTATATATTTACTTACATGTATATTTTTCATCTAGATTAGTTAAAGATAATTTGTTAATGAAGACTAAGGCTACTTTTTGAATCAGTAATCTGAGTGTGAACCATGGAGATTTAAAAGACGTAATGGGACAAAGAATTTAGGTTGCACTGGCATAATGGATCCATCCCCACTGAATAGCCCTGTACTTCCTATGCATCATGTAACAAGGAAGGCTATGCTAAATGTTCCATCAATTGCTGTAAAAGTAGGTTCTGAGGTAGGGCAGATCAAAGTATTTAGTTCAGGCCCAGTACAAAAGAAAACATCTTCTGGGGTCCCTCTGTTACTTACTATTACTGTTTACGTATTGTGTTTCAAGGGCCATAGATTGTCTCAGAGGAATTCAGTAAAAACCTACTGAAAGCCACCAATGCTGCTTTGCCTGAGGGTATGCTTTCCCTTTAAAATGATTTATGTATTACTCTAATCAAGCAGCACCTTAATGTGATGCTTCACTGATGAGGGTTGGGAGTGGCAGAAATATAGGTTTGCCATTAGCCAGGCTTTTAGTCGAACCCGTAGAAAGGCAATGCAAGGCTGTCACTTGTGCCTGCTATTAAACCGTGCCGCACCACATTGCCATGCATTTAAAGCAACAACTGAAAGAACCCTTATGCACACTCAGTCTCTGCACTTTTTACAGCATCTGTGAATTCTTCCCCTAAACATAAATGCCAGTTCACCAATGAGCACAGAAGTAGCCATTTAATCTCAGCAAATAAAATTGCCACTTTAGAGCAGCAAGTATAACAGTATGTTATTTTGGGTCTACGGACCTTGATAATTATGTATTAAACTAATGTCATCAGCCCGCCTCTTCCTCTAACCCAGCCCCATGGCTTCCCCCTCCTGTCCTGGCTGCAGCTCTTGGCAATACTACAAACAAGGGGATTATAAAACATATACATGTGTCAGGCTGTAAGCAGGAAGGTAGCATCCTCATTGCTCTTAACACCTTCCTCGCCAGAAATGAATAGTAAAGGAACATGCAGCCAAATATATCAATATTATACTAATTCTTAGACTGTGCACTTTTCTTGTGAGTTAAAGGCTCCACGATTTGTTCATGTGGGTTAAGAGCACCACAATTTGTCCTCATTTTGTATGTATTGTAATAGTCTGTCTAGGTAAAATGCGCAGAGGCGTATTCATTAGAGCAACCAGAAAAGTTTTTCTAAATCGGTTTCCAAGAATATAAGGGGTATATTGATTTTGGAGCTATTTCAGGAGCTATTTCCCCATGTGTTGCAGAGCATTAAAGAGAGTATTAAAGGTAATATATTTGAATGGACGGTCTGTGGCTTTCGCATAGGGCCTACATGGCCTATAATATGCCAAGAGCAAGAAAAGGAGACATGACTCATTCAGCTCAGCTTTTGAATATATTTGAATTTAGCAGACAAATATTTTATTGAATAGATAATACAGAGACAGACTGGGTGAGAGCAAGCATTGTTTAGAATTTTTCTTTCCCTTTAAAATTGCCAAAGTGCCACTTGCCAAACTGGTCAGTAGCCAGTGACTAGGCCTTACTGCTATAAAGTATGCAGAGAAGAAAAAGAGAATGACCTATAATAACTATTACATACATTTACACTGGTTTAGTTTAGGTTATTAGCAGATTGTTGTACTCAAATTGACAGGTCAAGTTTATGTATTTATGTCCCTAGAATGTGCCAGTAGCCATCAGTGAGGCAGTCTGTGGCATTTATCTGCTGAAGATGAAAGGGACATTGTATTGTCATTACCATGATGTGTTATATCTGTGCCTTATACCACGCCTATATAATATTCATACTTTATAGCTATGTTATCAGCACTGCATGTAGCTAGAGGGGTGCAGGAAAGATGTGCAACACTGTATTTCCCTCTGCCTACAGTGTCAATAATTTGTCAAATGTAAAAGGAAACTAGGATGAAGTGCATAATGAGCAGTTAATTAATTCTGAGACAACATTTTCTGAAAATTCATAATGTTTGGGTACCTTGCAGCTGTCACATCACACTGATGTGGGCATTTGTAGGGCACATTTGGAAAGAGAGTACGCAAAGCACATCCCTTTAACATTTGTATTTTTTTTTAAATGAAATCTAGTGAGGGGCTGCTCTGCGCACAAGGGGTTAATGGTGCTTGGTAGTTGGAGATCCGGGGCAGCAACCCGGCAGTGTTTGATGTGCATATTGTGTGGGACAGGCCGGCCATGCTGCCTTGGGATACCGTAGCCAGTATGTGAGCCACATTCATCCCCTGAACTAACCGTGCCCCGCTCCCCCACACTCCTGCCTCCTCCAGCCGCGCACATTACTCTGTAGCCCCCCGGCCCTTCCTAGCCCTCCCTACACTCACTGTCGCCACTTTGTTAATGACATTCTCCTATTTACTCCTCCAGCCGTGCTAACAACCTCGTCCATTTGTCCGCGGCTCGGAATCAAACCAAACTAGTCCCCGGTCCCTTTAACACACCGCTCCCGGCGCAGCGCTCTCCGCCTTTACTTTAATCCAACTTTGCGCTCTGTTATGTACCCAGGACCTCTGCGTGTGTACTCGCCGTAAAATCTCAATTAGAAACACGTTGCTGCTGCCGGGCCGAGCGATTTGCAGCTCTATAAATAATGAATAACCGCACCTTTATTTTATCCTAAGCGCGCAAAAAAACGCACAACCGCGCTGCGTAAAAGATGACAAGAAAGCAATGGGGGAAAATCGGAGGATAAATCTAGGAGTTGATAGAAAGTTATTCGGACGACTGGGAGTCGGGTGTTTGCCTTTGTTCTCCCATTGTGCGTAACAGAAGCGCACACGGATTTCTCCTTACCTTGCCTTGAATATGATCCAAGATCCAAAGCTTGCCATCCAGCAGGAAGCCGATCCAGGCTGTCCAAGCCTACGGATTGCGCTGCACTGCACATCCCATTTATTAATCGCTACATTCCCTACTCGGGATGGGATTAAGTTGCTGAGCACGTTGCAGCAAGATGGAGCCCCCCGCCTTGTGAATCAGTCACGTTTAGGACCTCCAAGTCCACCCAGAGAGGGAGAGGGACAACACTGGAGGTCTGAACTTTCAAAAGAAGGAGGCCTGCTCCTTTCTTCCCCAGTCTGTGGAACCAACAGAATATTTATTTTTATTTACAGTTATCACTGTACTGCACATTATAACATCCCCTTTGTTCCATATTAGTGAAAATGCAGTTTCTCTGTGTTAGATTTAATAGCGCAATTAAGAAAAAGGATTCATTAAGAAATTCCCCTCTTTTATTCCTCTGTGTGTGTCTGTCTAAAAGAGAATTACCGTGCAGGGCTACAGGGAGAAGCTGAGTGTCAGGTTTCTTACCAGCTCCTACAGAAAAATCTTGTTTATATATGTAAACAAAATAAAAAGGGAAAATGTGACTGTCACTATGTATCGAGAAAATATTATCTGAAACAATTCCGATTTGATTGTTACAGTGAATTTATTCGCCCCATAAAAAGTATCAGCGTTTGAATTTAATGCTCACTCCAAAATGTGTCTGATATTTTTATTTTATTTCACCCACAGCATTATCCATATTTTTGAAATAACTGGCAATTGACCTCTTGCTTTACTTTTTGCTAATGCAATAAAAATGTTCTATGATCTAGCGATACATGCTTGATATTTCTTTATTTTATCTAGGGAGAAGAGTAGAAGTTGCACGGTGAGTGTTGTGGTGCAAGTTGGCTGAGTGCAGTAATATCAGCTAATAGTGATCGCAAGGGGCCCAGTAGGGAACAGAATAAATTGCAGTATTTGTGCCCTGCAATGCAACAAGTAGAGATTCAGATGCGGCTATCCCCAAATTATTACATAGTAAAATAACGCGCTTTAATTCGGTTTATTTTTTTTTTTTAGCTGCAAAATATCCCATGTGGGAGGAAGCAAAAGACACAAGCCATGAAAAAGTGTCTGTTTCCTCTGACAACGTTTAATGGGAATTAAAAGATTATTTGGCCGCAAACATAATTTATTTATTTAGGACACAAAAGAAGGTATTGTCTTATCAGCAGAATAATTACGGCGTCCTTTAGACTAGTTGATACCATTACAGATAAGGGAATACGCCTGTAGCTGCAGGTCAGAGCCGCCTTGGCTTTGCCAACCCCCTCCCTCTATTATCTGCCACTGCTCCATCATTCTTGGCCTGAGCCTCCCATGGCTTAGATAGAATGTAGTGGCTCTTTAAGGGGGTTCCCCCAGGCTCCTGTGAATCGTTCAGCCCTGCTCGCTGACTTCCATCCGCGGCCCTCAAGTTGTGCTGCTTGCGGTAGGGATCAGCGATGAGCCATCAGCCCTCCTTCCATATACCTGCATGTGTGTGTGGGGGGGGGGCTCTGTTTTTATTTACTAGGGCCACTGCTGCTGCTTCATTGTCTTGTTTTTAAATTGCACACTTCAGGACAAAACCTCCCCAATCCCTTTTACATTCAAGGATTTGCAAATTTAGAAAGGCTGCATTGAATTCTGGATGGGTCAGGGGGCAAAAAAAGGGTAAAAGGTCACAGCATTGTGAACATGGGTCATTACACAACATGGCATGCAGTCTGTGTCCGCAACCCCCAGCTAAACGCAACCGCTGACACATCCCCATTGCATTTCACTCCTTATACATTAGGGGGTTTGTATTAAATGCAGAAAATGACGGTGGGACCTATAAAACACATAACACACTGTCAATACGTGGGCGCAGACATCGCACATCCAGAAGGACCAAATGTTTTAGGGATAAAAGAGTTGCTTTGGGTTTTACCTTTCACTGGGGGCTGCCTGTTTCCTTAAATCTACAAAATAATCACCATGCAGGTAATTTAGGTGACAGCACCCAGCCCTTATTGTTTGTGTAGGATACGTGTATCCCAGTGCAAATCATTTGAGTGTCCGCAGAACAATTTTGCATTTAAATATTGCATTTGGCTAAAGTATTTTGACAAGCAAATGTGTTTCCTCCCAGCCAGGAGAATCCAGTGATAGTCACAATCATCTCTTCGGGCTCTTATTTGCCCTATCCTGATTACACAAGCCAAGCTGGGCAATCCGTAGCTGGGTGGCTGCCCCACAGAGTGACCTGGGATGAATTGATATTCTCTGTTTGGGCCCAGTGTCCATGGGAAATGGATGAAGGCTTTATTGTATCGCTCAGAGACAATCGCTGGAGGTGCTGGGCTGCCTAGTGCGATTGTCGATTCTATCAATGAGATGTGTCTTTTCTTATTATCTGTGCTCTTTTCTGACCCAAAACGGAGCAAATATGTGAGATATAGCTAAATGACACAATTTTTTTTAAAAAAAAAAACTCGCCGATCAGAACCCCATAGTCTATAGAGTTCACCAAAGAGGAAAACAATGTGCCTTTTCTTTAAAAGTTAGAATTTGTATTTAATTGTCACATTACACGGCTAACAGTATATTTAGCGTAAAAAAATGCAATAATCCACAGTTTTTCAGATAGAGTGCTGAATTCATTGTTCCGGCACCGAGATGGTTAATTTAAGAGGTAGGCCTCGATAAGTGCGATTAGGTCAGTCGGTCAGGATGCACGACTTTCCTGACTCAGGGTAACCGGCAGCTTTCTCTTTGCTGAGGATCTAGGTGCTCAGTTACCCACATGAATAATCCCAGAGTCAGTGTTGGCCACTATTGATCGAACTGGGTCTGTGTAGCTGCAAATCCACCATGGAGTCGCAGGCTTTTTATGTTTAGCCTTACAGGGGCTCTTTCACCAATTCTCCTGAGCTCGACCCCCAGTGTGCCTCCCATAGAACCCCGATAGAAAGCGCAGGCTGATGGGCCGGATTGATGTGCCTGGTAAAACATTACCCCCAAAATGCTGGGCAGTCCCTGGGAACAATAGCAGGACTCGTTCTCAGACCAACACGGAGAATAAAGTGCGGGTTAGAATAGAGGGAGAAAGTCAAAATGCAGCACATTCCTGAGGAAAAGCAGTGTGGGACCTGCCACCTGAATGGGGGCCGCCATAACCCCAAGGCTAATTATTATAGATTGGCCCTAGAAAATTCCCTTCCCAAAGCCTTTCCCTATCAGGCTGCAGGCATTCTCTCTCTCTATGGAAATGCCTGGTTTTCTCTATTCGGGAATAGCAGCAGGGCGCTTTCCTCATGCGACTGCCTTTATAAGATCGCTTAAAGAATTTATACTTAGGAGCTTCGACAGTATATTTTATTTATTTGCAATATTTAATTAAAATTAATTTACATATTTTATTTGTTTATTTATCTATCTATTATCATTGAGATTGCGAAAATAATGTTCCAAATACAATTTGAGCAGAGAATGTATGGGGGTTGCACAGAGCAATAATGACAATAAATACACCGCACGGTACATATTTGCAGCAGCCACATCAGCACATGAATTGGAGTGAATTGGAGTGAATGTGTTGCAGGGACACAGGCTGGTGTGGGGGCTCTGTCACTTCGGCTCAGACAAGGGACGTCACAGGGCAGACTCTATAGACCTGTATGTACAGTCTCTCCTAATGCCCCCTGGCTTGATTATATGTGTGGGGAAGGTAACGGTTAAGTTAAAGGGCCAGGGGATGTACGTACTGGGCTTATGGCTATCTGTAGGTTTAGTGCAGACTGATTAAGGCCAAAGGGAACTGCTCTGAGCTCACAGATATAGGTCAGTGGTTTGAGCTCATACGGTAGTTATGGGTTGGTTTCAGAATGTATAGCAATGAATAAGCTCGCTATGTAATCATTTTTGTGGGTCGGTTTGAGAGTAGACACTGTTATGGGTCATTCTGAAAGTGGTTAGGGCGAATAAGCTTACCCTAAGCTCACTGTTATGGATCAATTTGAAAGAAGATAGGAAAGAATAAGCTCGTCCTGTTATGGGGTAGTTTTAGAGTTGAGTGAGTGAGTGAGTGAGCTCAGAGTGGATAGAAAAAAATAAGCTCGCCCAATGTTCACTATTATGGCCAGCTTAAGCTTGGAGATGAAAATAATAAGCTTGCTGTATGCTCACTGTTATTGGTCAGTGTGAGTGTGGGCAGGGAAGAATAAGGTCGCTCGGTGCCCTGGGCTATGGGTCAGTTTCGGAGTGGTTTACATAGAATAAGCTAACTCTCTGCTCGCTGCTATGGGCCAGTGTGAGAGTGCATAGGCCAGGGGAGAGTGCATAGGCCAGGGGAGAGTGCATAGGCCAGGGGACGCCTGAGAGTACGTTTATATTAGCAGGAGTCAGTGCGCATCTGCTCAGTACATCGCTGCTGCCTTTGCAATCTGGGTGCAGCGCTCATTAAAATTGCCAATCTATTTAAAATGTCCAGAGCAGTGTGAGTGAGTGTGCTAGGTGCAAGTATAAATGAAAACCACGATTTACATTCTACAATAGGCTCTCTAGTGGGTGAATTAACCTTTAGATTGGGGCTCATACAAAATTAGATTTTTTTTTTTTCCATTGTTCTGCATTTCTTATATTCCATTAAACACAATGCTGCCCAGACTGTCGCAGGCAATCGCCTATCTGTAGGGGGAAAGACGATACCTTGTGTGCATTGTAACCCCATCTCCTTAGTGATTATCTCGGAGTGATTTTATTTTAATTAAAATTCCACGTCAGATCTTTCCAAACAATAAATAACACGACGGGAAAGTTTTCTGTGCCTTTGGAGTTTTTTTTTTTTCTTTGGTGGGTTGGAAATGTGTGGCTGATAGAATATAGAGGGGAGAGACAGTGGGGCTAAATGAAATGAGGAGCGATGTGAGAGGAAGGAGCACAACTCTGCAGCTCGCCTGGACAAACTCTACACAAGCACCTTTGATCATTGCCATTCGTGTTCCCTGTTGGAGCTAAAAGCCTCCAGCTCTCAGGGATCCCCATCTCTCAAGTCACTGCTATAGGACTGGGCGAGTCGGGCGACTAGTGGGGCGACTAGTGAGGCAAAGCACAGGAGCAGCTCACTTATTATATTTCCTATCCAATCCGGCTTGTTTCATTTTCACAAGTGTGCATATTGGTGTCTCATCAGTGTGCAATTGTGTGTGTGTATGTGTGTGTGTGTGTTTGTGATGTCAGAATGCTCTCTTGCACCGGGGGAAGTGCAGCCCTATACGTTGTGCAGCCTGCGAGCTTTTCAGCATAAAAGAATTTACTGAAAGAGGAAAATCATCGAGAAAGGGAAACAGTAAGTCCTCTCCTTTGTCCTTCCAGTGTGCGGGGTACCGGCAAATTTGCCACATAGCAGCACAATAGCAATTGTTACCTTATCCATATCTATATATTTGTATTACTGTATATATATATATAGTTATAGAGGTATGGGGTATTGCGCATATATAAAAGGCTCAGTACATAGCTATAAAGCGGAATGTATAGACAAAAAGGCATAGCTGGATATACATATGCCTCCAGATAGGTGAAGAGGAGATTCCTCTATAAAGACAGTGGTTCTACCTTAAACTAAAATAAATAAATAATCCCCCCCCCCCCCCCCCCATTTTCCAAGAGGTCCGGGGGATGTTTCGTATCTTGGATAGTTTTCTGAAAAGATTTATATAGTAAATGCATTATTTACTTTTGGAGGGGAGGTGGCAGTATAAGAGTATGCTAATTAGCCGGAGATTTTTTTTTTGGGGGGGGGTGGTAAGGGGTGGAATATCAATTTTTATTGCATCACCTGTCAGGAGTGTCCAATCAGCGTTGGCTTTAGGGGAATTAATTGATGAAGGTGTCTGCGGACGGGCTCACTTCACTCTGTCATTTTATTTGGAGCTAAAGCAGCGGCGGGAATAGCAGCTGGTCCGGGCTCTCTGCTGGGCACATTCCATTATCCGGGGGCCACTAATGGAGCAGGAGGCTTTAAAAGGACACAGGTATTGGGAACACAGTGGCTCTGCTGGCAAGCGCTCCAACAATGGGATTCTTTTATTGGTAGCATTTAGTCACAGAGGCGCCCAGCTGCCTGCTAGTCTGTGTGCATGTACAGGTAGGAGGCACATCTACTCGCACACATGCATGCAAACAGATATCTCTAGCTGTCTATATACACGTACACACGGCTGTCTGTGCATGTGTGGCTGAATGGATAGATACCCATAGCATTGCTTGCACGGAGAATAACAAGCCCTGTTGTTTGTTATGTTTTAGCAGGATGCCATGAGACTGACTAGGAGGCTGCCTTTGCGCTTTTGCTCGTTGCCTTGCCCATGTTGGGGATCGTCTGACCCGAGCAATGGGAGATCTGGAGTCGGGCTATGAAGTGGTGGATGGAGTGAAGCTCGGCTACCTGGTCATTAAGGGGAAGCAGATGTTCGCCCTGTCCCAGGTCTTCACCGATCTGCTGAAGAATATCCCCCGGACCACGGTGCACAAGCGCATGGATCACTTGCGAGTGAAGAAGCACCAGTGCGATGTGGAGGAGCTGCGCAAACTCAAGGCGATCAACTCCATCGCTTTCCATGCGGCCAAGTGCACTCTGATCTCCCGGGAGGACGTGGAAGCGCTGTACACCTCCTGCAAGACTGAGAGGGTCCTTAAAACAAAAAGGAGGAGGCTGAGCAGGGCCCTGGCAACAAAGGACTTGAGAGAGGAGCCCCCATCCCCCGACCCTTACTGCAGCTTTTGGAAGGAGGACAAACTTTGGCTCGGATTGAATGAATCGGCCCAGCCAATAAAGAGAAAACGATTCGGCGCCGCCGCCGTTGAGCCTGACGCGCTACCGGCGACTGATCTACCTCGTTTTTTTAGTAAATACACTGGCCACAGCTACCCCGGAATAGCCAGGATCCCTGGCAAAAGCCCCCTAAACTATGAAACTGCCCCAATCCCAGGAGACTGTGTAGCTGCCTTTCACTCCAGCCTGCCCTATCTCAGGGGCGTGCTGTGCAGCAAGCACCCAGCCTACTACTACCATTCCGCCATTGCCCAGCCCAAGCTCGCCTGCCCCACCACTTACAGGCACAGGAGGAAACGCTCGTCGGCTGACGCTAGAAAACTCCTGCTTCTGCCCAAGTCCTACAGATCCAAGGGGACCCCGGTGTGCCTGGAGCGCATCCACCTCATCCATGGCTTCTGCAGCCAGCACTTGGGCACCCTGCCGCCGGAGAGCAGCGACTCCGACTCCAGCTGTTACTCGGAGCTCGCTGCCAACGATTCGGACTTCGGCTCCAGCCTCTCCAGCAGCAGCAACTCCGGTTCCTCTGACGAGGAGGAGGAGGATGAAGAGGAGGGCAGCCTGTCCGAGTCCAGCGAGCTCAGCTCAGAGGAGGAGAGCACTTCGGACTCGGACAGCAGCTCTGCCTCCAGCCAGGTCTCGGTAGAGAGCATTCGCTTCCGCAGAACCAGCTTCTCCAGCCCGGCTGCTAAGTCGCCCCTGGCCCCCCCTAACCCCCTCTCCCATTTCCCCAGGTCCCCCAGCCCCGGTGCTGCCAGCAGGTTTGGGGAGAGCAAGGCAGCTCAATGTGAAATTAAATCCGAATCCCAGGAAGAGTGGTGCCAGCAGGGCTGGGGGGCCCCTGCCCCCTCTGCGTCTTGTCCTTCTGGCCTTGCAGAGATAAGGAGCGATAGGGCCTGCGGGGCCCCCCTGTCTCTCTCTGGGTTTCCTTCTAATGCAAAGAGAACTGACCTAGCCATTAACTGTGTTACACAGGGGGGCCCTTCACCTAGCCCAAAGAAAAACAATGACTTTCCCCAACAAAGAACCCACAGAGAGGCCAAGCAGTGCCTTCAATCAACTCTCACACAATGCGTGGAAAACAATACCCCGGCCCCCGGCCCCGCCACAAACTGTGTCTCTGTATCCGCCCGGACCCTGCAGAAAAGCCCCCAACTCCCAGCGGATTTGCCCACCGCCCCGGCGCTCAGTCCCAGCGGCTCCAATGGGGACCTATGCACTGATTTCCCCTATCTGCACAACGTCCGAATTAAAACCGAGGACAGCAGCGCTAACGACGAGTACGGGGCAAGCCAGCATAAGCTAATCTATGAGTGCAATGTTGCTAAGGACGAGACTGACAGCGACGGGGGTGAGAATAAATCACAGGGGGGGTTATTAAAAGCTAAGGAGGACTCTGAATGCACTGAACAACAAACCACTTCTCCCAATCAGCTCCCTCCATGCACTTTAGCTATCCCCAAACCTGAGGAAGGAGACTATAAATTTGGTGCTAAAGTCAGAAAGAATTACAGGACCCTGGTGCTAGGGAAACGAGCCCTCCTGCAGCCCTCGCCCGGCAAGCCAAATCTCAAATCAGCCAGGAGCCCTCGTCCCCAAGGGAAAAGTGACTTTTGTGAAGGAACACTGGATCGTTTTACAGTGACCAACAGGCGTAAAAGGTTAGCCAACAATGTAGCATCCACCCTAAAGAGACCCTTTAATTTCATGGCGAATTTCCCATGTCCACCATCGCTAATTATTGGCAAAGATGGTGATTTGCTCCCTGCCTATTCCTTGAACAGCACAAAGGATTCTTGCCCACCCAACAAGGCCCATCCTATATGGAAATGGCAATTGGGTGGTTCTGCTATACCTCTCCCACCGAGTCACAAATTCAGGAAATATCACTCCTAACGGATGTGGGAATATTTTCCCTTTAAACCTTGTGTTTTTTTTTTAATTATTATTATTATATTTCAACAACAAATGGTTGTATCAGCCTGGTGTCTTTTTTTTATTATTATTATATTATTATTATTTTTTTTTTTGGATTTCTGACATCTCGTCGAGAAGGAATATGGGATTAATATTTGCATTTTGCAATCTGGAGATAGCTTTTTTTTGTTACATTCCACAGACTACTCAATGCAAGGGACTTACAATAAGAACCTGAGAAGTTGGAACACTCTGACCTGGCATTTGTTTCAATGCACCCGGTACCTCAATTCCTCTGCAACTTGCAAAAAAAGAATGTCCTGGTAGATAAAATAAATTACACACACACACACCAATATGAGCCATTGCAATGCTGCACTAGATTGGGCAAGTGGAAGTCGGACTGATTATTGGTTGCACAGTGTGGGGCACCCTCATGAGATGTGGCAGTTGCTAGCATTAATACTCGGGTGAGATTGGGTTTACCCCCCCTACCAGCAGTTGCACTTACTTGTTTTTTTTCTATAGACTGGAATGGGCCTGGATTTGAGTTTAACTCAGGCACTTGAAATGCTGCCTCACCAACTAGTAAATAAATGTCATTGTATTTTTGTTATATGCTGTCTTTTTACATGCACAATCAGAAAAGTGGAGAGAGATTAAAAACAAAAAAACACATCTTATCCAAAGGTCTTTCACCCTGTCACTTACTAATGTCACCTTGGGATCCAGGCAGTGTGCAGTTTCTCTCTTACTTGCAAAACTTGCTGTGTGGCTAAAATAGAGGGAGACATTGATTAAATAAGAAAAGGGGACCAGTGGCCATAGCCATACATGGCAGAGGTGAACTATGATAAGAGTGAATTTCCATCACTGTGTATGTGGGTAGAAATGCAGGCATTAAGGCCCTGACCAAAATCACAAATTGCATCCTAGAGCTAAAACTTGAATATTGCTACAATCCTGTGTATAAAGCAGGAGGATTAACTGCACATGACAATCAGAAAATGGAAAATCAGCTCTCTACATTTGCACTTAGATACTGATTCCGAATTGTGGGGGACCCATTTGATATATACTTTTCTTGTGTAATGTTGTGATGAAAGCAGTAAATCAAAGGAAACAAAAAAAAATGGATTTTTTTTGCACTGTTGAAAAAAAAAAAAAAGCATGTTTCATCTTCATTTTAAATTAAAAAAAATGAGGAAAAAAAAAGAAGCACTGGTTGATTCAATTCTAACAATTATTCTGAGTGCTTTTAAATACAGCCACAGGGCAAATTAGCAGGGAATTCTCAGCACTCTCGTCCTATTTTTATTTTATTTATTTATTTTAGCATTTTATGGAGGTGGGTGGGTGGGTGAGGGGAAGGTTAAAGTTTTCACTAGGGTGCTGGCTACTAATATTCACATTACATGACGATCTGTGTTGTCCTAGAAATTCCTTTCCAAACTGAAAGTGGAAAAAAAACCAAAAAGGCAACAAATAAGAGAAATCTAGAAATAGCCATTGCCCCCACTATAAAGGCAGAGCTATTAATAAAAGCAACATGTTTTCCCATTCCTGGCCATGTGATTATGTGGCCTACTTCCCCAACATGTCAGGCTTCTATTTTTTTTTAAATAGATTAAACTGCACCAGGGTTAATATTAATAATAATATAAGTAATCTCCCAGCCCATGTGTAGGCACAATCCAGGCTGCGTTTTGCAGCTTCTTTATTTTAAGCCGAATTAATGCAAGTCTTCCTCTGTTTCTCTTTGTCTTGAAATATTTTGAGCATACATTAACTGGGATCATCTTTCACTAACACGTGTCCCCAGCCTCAGTACAGGCAACTTATTTCCCTAAGTTTCCTCCAGGCCACAGAAAGATCTTTTACTTAATGGAGAGCAGATAGTTTCCCGTAACTATGGAATTAATAATTAAAAAAATAATAATATAAATATATAATTTTTTAAAGCCAGCCAGGATCTATGGGCGTTAAGCTTTCAAGTTATTGGATAGAAGTAATAAGCTCCTTACTGATATACGTTCCTTCTTGCCTTTCTCAAGTCGAATATAAGGGACAAGATTTTAATTTAGAACACAATATAGGCACCGAATCTGGTAAACAGGCAAGGCAGTAAGAGCAGCAAAAATCCCCCCCTCCCCAATCTAGAATTTGGGTTTTAAAAAAATGTAACAAAGAAATGCTTGCATATTAATAGCAGTCATAGGGTGAAATATGGCGAGCAGCTCTGACACAGGCACAGCAGAGGCTAATGGTTTCAGTTTCTCAATGCAGGGGAATGGGCAGCCCATGTGTGCAAGGCTTTCACGTATAAACAAATGCCCCAGCAAGAAAGGTTTTCTCTATTTTGTCAACACCATTTTTAGCACAAGTGGGGAGAAATTTTGCTTTAGACCAATGATAAGGAGAACCAAAAAAAAAAGAAAAAAAAGAAAATTGTGCTGCAACAAGATATCAGTTGAAACAAACTTACAGCCTTTGTGTGCTGCTTCCTAGCAGAAATGTAACCGTCCCACCTTTTGTTGTGGTAATGTACAGTTTATTGTGTAATGCCTGGCGTGAAAGTCTCATTTATATGTAACTCCAATGTGCTTTATGTGCACAAAGGAAAATCTTTGGAAAAGCTATGAGCAATTTCTGGTATGACATTGAATTATGGTTGGAATGAGCACAATGGAGTGTGTACATGCAATATGCTAAAGAGCAGGGCCATTGCTGTTAAGTATGATGTCAAGCAAATTTAGAAACTAATAAAGCTTTCTGTCCTCAGGCTGTTAATTACTTAATTGGCAAATGATTATAATGTAGTAAACTGTTAGGGAGATGGCTATACAGATAGCTGGATAGACATATTAATAAATATATGTGTTTAAAGATAGGATATATAGATGACACACAGACACAAACGTCATATTTGTTGTGTATGGACCTGTACGATTTGCAGTAATGTGGACAAAGGCAGCACTGCAGGCGTGTGTGTCTCTGGATAGCAGAAAGGTGGATTTAGTGGCGAACAGGATCTTTACTAAATTGTTTTCAAACTATGACGATCTGTGTTCCCTTTATGGTGGATAAATGCAGACATTTAATTTCATATATATATCTGATGGAGAAAGAGATATAAGGACCTCTCTTGCCAGAGATTTGTATAATATGTAATATGATGCAGAATATTTGTAATTCACCAGTTGTAAGACATTTACACATGGAGAGTAATGCCCAAGAGCTGACACTTCGTACAGTGTGGGGATGTGTCTTTCTTTCTTGTGGCGGTTTGTCTCACCTTGTACTGGTCCCGTTGGATTAGTGATTGGGATGGTTAGTGCTGGGCAGGTATATACTGATATTAGCAGTGCTATTGCGGTGGGGCCCACGTATACAGTGATTTTCCTTGGTATTGGCCTCTCTGCCTGTTTCCCTTTCTGGCTGAGGTGGCCTCACAAGTACCAGCTATAAAAGGGCCGAGTTGTTTTGCACAATAGGGGTTGGGGGACTGACAGGCTGTGTGTCCCTTTAGGGCAAGAGACCCCTTCTCTGCTACACTCCTTTCCCTTGTTTAGCTCCATCCTTTTAAAAGAAAAAAAATCAGGCAGACTTTTTGTGGGAATGCTGCCTTTCCTGAAACAGTCACTGCCCGGCATGCTGTACATTATATAGGGGCCTTGTGTGTTCTGCATCCCGACTGGGACATCAATGATACAGAGAAAGAATGGGTTCACTTACTGTAGGAAGTATAGTGCGTCCGCGCTTGGAGACTTGCCGCAAAGAAACTCACATCATCTACTTTTAATGTATAGATTTATCCTATAAAAGCTGCCCAGGGCATACATGTTATTCTGGATACATCCTGGCCTGTAAATCTTTATTAGCCCACTGTCCAGAATAGGACATTTGTCTATACTGGATGTGGATTTGGAATACAAAATTGGAAAATTGGAAATTAAAACAAAGAAACGGTTACATGTGCATATTTGCTCCTGTGTATTAAGGGATATTACAAGATAAACTGGTGTTCCAAATTGCAACATGCATTTATCAAAAGGGTGTGTCAGTGTATTCCATACTGTACTTTATACTAAGCCTACAGTGATTGGCTTTATGTTTTATTGTGTATATCCCACAAATATAAACCCTGCACCTATACAATGTTTAATAAAACGTGGAAGAGGGAGGAGGCTAGCCAGGGCAACTATCAGCACAGGGTCAGTAGCCACCACTGTGAGCAGGGAACTGATCAGGCCACAGGCCACTCTATTTAGGCAATGGTTAATGCGGGCTTGTAAAGCGTGTGAAATTACGCACTGGTGTCTTAAAGTCTGGCTAATTTATAGTAAATGGGGTTTCTTTGTAAATGGCTTTATTATGTTGTTTCTTGTTAATTGTTGAGAAAATCTCTATTGTTCAGCTTGAATGGCTTTATGGGCTACCTTAGCCTCAGCTGTATTTAAAGGCCAGTAAATGACCATTGTGAGAAACGGAAAACAACTGGTAAAACATTTGTGAGGAGCAGGGCAAACACTCACTTTAGGGGCTTAGTAACCCCCCAGACACAGGGGACACCCCTGGTTTCTACTGAACCCTCCTGCTACCTGCACTACACACACCATTGCAGGGTTGGATAGGAGAAAATATCCACCAGCAAACACTATCTTAAAAAGCAATAAAGACTGGCAGAAAACAGCCCTGCACATATAAATGGTCAGCATGCCACATGCTATGGATTCCCATGGCAGCAGGGACATTGTTTCCCAGATGTCATTTTCCATAAGTGATGTCAAGAAAAAAGGGCCAGGATCCTCAAAGAGGTCTGATCTGGAGGCATTGCCAAAATAGGGCCAAGAGGTGTCTTATGTGAAGATGCTAATAACTCAATAGGGAAACCACGAGTGAGGGTATAGAGGGCAACCACAGAAGGCCCCCATGCCTCAGTCTGAATGGCGAATTTCTGGGCTGATAACAAAGGCTGCTGGCTAAGTAGCTCAATAGTGCAGTCATACAGGGCATAATGAATATATAGACACCATAGTGCAATCATACTGTGTGGGCAAATCAATATACTGAGTATATAAACTTAATTTAATAATAGTACATTGTGTATTGTCAGTGCATCACTTTACTGGCAATAAAGTGACACCAAAGTGCAACTATACAATGCAGACACATCACTATAATATATATATATATATATATATATATATATATATATATATATATAACAATTTAGACACACTCATATATTTTTATATTTGCACAATAGTAGTATAATAGAATGCAAGCACACTTCATCATATAAGCACATAATTGTGCCATTAAAGCTTTTAGTTAAATATTACAGTGTAGGCACATCAATAGAATTCCTGTTATACAGTTGCACTGATAAAACTGAGACACGCCACTATATTTCATGTATATACATAATAGTATAAAACTGAATCTGCATTCAAGTTACCTTATAAACATGATAGTACAATTAAAGCAGTCATTTTCAGTCCAGTTCATATATATATATATATATATATATATATATATATATATATATATATATATATATATACATAAAAATACAATGCAACCACTGCTATACATTTACACAAACTATAACACACTCCAAATAAAATATAGTACAATTACAATAAGAGTCCATAGAAGCAGATTTCATGCACATCACTATACTCACCTATAGTGCAACAATACAGTGCAGGACATCACTTCAGTCCATATATTGTGATATGGTTCAAGAACACAATCCATTGGCATGACTGCACCTATATAGCAATGACAGATGGAGTGTCACAATATACCATATTTACTCTTGCAGAGTACAATATACAATTTAGACACATACCAATATAGTTCATATAACTAATAGTAAGTGATTCCTCTAGGGCTCCCAAGGTGGGAAAGGAGAAACTGAATTGCTGGTGGGTTGAGAATTAAGGTTAGAGTTTTTATGTATTTATGTATTTATTGCTATTCAGTCCTAACACATCTGGCACTACTGTAGGTGCATTGTACATCATTTAGCTTTATTTATTAAGCCTGGTATACCCATTGTGGGCCTCAAAGGCTGCCATCAAATGGGGAGCTTTAGCCATGAAGTATGAGCCCCTCTTCTATAATTAATATATGCATGCCTAATTAAATAATTCAAAGTCATACAGCATCAGTACTACTGCTATTATAAATAATGCAATGGATTCCAGTTACTATAATCCACTGACATATCTATAGTGCAACAGTGTGATATCTATACATCACTAAATTCCATCTTTACAAACATATATGTATGTATAACTTTATTTCTAAAGTACTTCATGGATACACAGTGCTGTTAGTGCAATAATGGCGCAATAATTCTGCTCCTTCACTACTACTGTTCAGATATACACATATAGTAAGGGCAGTAGTGAGAGTAAGAACCACCAATAGCATAGCAGGTGCAGTTGCACTTGGGCCCAGACACTGGGGTCCATTCCTTTTTTAAATAGAGAGGAATTAATTGGGTCCCTCAACTCTCCTTTTCCAACAACAACAATAATTCAATGTATTCATGTAATTACTCTCTATTTATACACATACAGGGGAATCATATAGCACTGGCTACTATACATATTGAAACATAGTACAATAATATAACATAGAATAATCATGCTTGTGTGTGAATTCTTGTGTATGTATATATATATATATATAAAGAACATGTAGACTTTTTCTCTTACAGTTAGTGCAATAATGCAGTGTATGTAATTTGCTACTTTGTATGTGTACATGTATGCAGCTCTACAGTGTTACAATCCTGATAACAAAATATTCATATAATGCAGCAACAGTGTTACCATTAATCATCAATAATACAGTCCAGAGAGTATATTTAAAGAGCTACAATACAATGTATACATTAGGTGAGCACAATATAATGTAGCAATATAATGCATATGGACTTGGCTCTAGTCGCACTACAGACAATTAAGGCAACAATATGTTCCGTGCAAAAAAATCCAAATTGCCACAATGAATGTATAAGTGTAGGGGTTTATTAAAATAGCATTGGAAATGTGCTGTAAGGACTTGTCAGGGTAAAAAGATTAGTGGAGAAAAATGAGTGTTTGATTAAAAGCATATTATCAGCCTGACCCACATGCCCCTACTGGGGTAACAAAGTGCGGGGAGAAAGAGGCGATTTTTTGCAATAAATCGTGACGCATTGACATTCTTGTGTTACTCAATCTCGACTGTTCCTGGGCACCAACTAATATCAGGTGAATTCTCCCTTCAGAAGAAACATATCTAAAGCGTCTGAAAAGTCACTAAAATCGAGGATTAGCGAAAAGCTGGAGTTCAAAGTACCAGGTTTAAGATTTCTGTTAAATATTAACCACCTATTGTCCCCCACCCTCTGCTCCCAGAGACATTTTTAATTGACATTTGCAGAGATTGTGGCGCTGTTGATCTTGAATCGATCAGAGGCAGCAGATATAAGACACAAGCTGAACTAATAAAGCAATCATTTCGGCTTCTCCTGGGTGGAATTGCTTCAATCGATACGGAGTTTAGAGAATAAAGGCCGGGCTTGGCCGGTGCCCCGGTAACGCGTCGGGCGCTGAAATGGTTAAAGAGTCTGCGCCGAATCTATATAGATGGACGCGGCGCTTAGGGATTTACTGGGCCCAACTCCTCATTTCCCGCAAAACAGGATGTTTCCATCAAGCAGAATAGGATTTTCCCCGAAGATTTCTGCTGGATTTATTTGGGAAACAGAGCGCCTGAACCCTCATTCTTTGCTTTATTTTGGGTCACACTTAATTGTTTTATAATATCCACAGTTGCACTGATTTCCTCTGCATTTGCCAAACATTTCGATGTATCTGTTAAAAGGAATGTTCAACAAAGAAGCCGATGGGAATTCTCAGTTAGGAACAGGGCCGCTTTTTATTTTTTTTCTAAGGTCCATAAACCTTAATAGAAAGAGAAGGTTTCAAATATATTTATATTATTATATATTATTTATATTTATATATTTTATATATAGGTTGCTTGAATTGCCTTGTTTGCTTTGCAGTATTAAGGCCTCAATCGGGACGTCTGCTTTTCCCTCCTTACAGAAACGTTTTTTAATGAACAAAAATAGAAATTCTTTAAAAGTCAGACGGTGAAAAAAAAAAAATAACAAACACACAGAACAGAAACGTCGTGCAGGTTTACTAATCCGCTTTAATCTGTAGAACACAGGGATTTCCCATATGTTTCATAGGCACCTACTCTGCTTTTCAACTCAACATGTGCAGATAAACAACTGCTTCTCCAATACTGACAAAAGCATAGGATAATTAAATGACAGATAAAATAAAATGAATAAAGTCGTTTGTATTATAGGATAATATATAAGGCCAAGGCGGTACTCTCAGGAGTTAAAGAATTGCCAAAAAAAATGTAGATGCAACAATAGATAGATGATAGTTTAGTAGAAATAGATATGAAGTGAGAAGTGAAGGCTGGCAATGGGTGGAAGGGAGACACAGCCAACTAGTATTTATTAGGAAGAAATAGAAACTTGGGGTACATGTACAGTGCTTTGTGTGTGTGTGTGTGTGTGTGTGTGTGTGGGGGGGGGGGGGGGGGTAGCAAAAAGGCACAGCAGGGGGGGAGGCGACCAGGGGATATTCAGGTTGGAGAAGGGAGAGGAGCGATTGCAGCACTGAGAGAACTGGTAGAACCAAGTCAGACTGACTGCTTTGGGGCGCACAAGGAATAGTGACTGATTAGTAACAAGTGCCACTTCTTCTTTTGGAGCACTGGTACATCAGATTTTGCCTTTTCACTATTCTCTGACTGTGCCCAGTGAGATATATATAAAGTAGAGAAGTACTTAATCCGGGTCTCTCTAGGTGCCCCTATCTGCACTATGACTGTAAGCATGATATTATTACTGGTATATTTTCCAGGTTGGCTTTGGGTACTCGAATTAATGCTTGTGGTGAGCCACCTATCCATCATTTGTCTCTAGTTTGTATCTACCTAGTTTGTATGTCCATTCATAACTTTATAGCTCTATATTCCTTGCACCAGGCCTAGTTCCCATAACGCAGCGCTAAGGAGAAGTAAACACATTAATTAAATAAACTCATGGGGTTTCACAATGGGTATAATTAGTAATAAAACATATGAAAGGGGAACTCGACCCAGAAACTTAGAAAGTAAATATAATTTTAAGCAACATTCTAATGTCTATTCAAAAAACCCTTTGTAGTTTTAAAATGATCTATAAATGCAATTGTAATTGGAAGCATAAGCTGCTTATTTTTACCCTATGCAATCCTTGCTGCCACACCTAAATCTATGTAGTAGAAGCCAACCATGTGAACTGACTTCTGTTAGACTTTTCAAGAGTCAGAATCATGGGACAAAAAAAAAAAAGGATAAACAAATACAGCTTGTAATTTGCAATGACAAATTTAAAACCACTGACATTTTATAATTAACATTTATTGGGAAGTTGTTAAAAATAACATTTTCATGAATTATAGAAAAAAAAAAAAATATATATATATATATAACTTGGGTAGAGATCGCATTTATCTGGCTATTTTGCTTCTATCAGAGATATAAACACTAACTGCAAATTATTATGTTAGAACATTGACAAATACTTTAAGCCTGTGGGTCTGTAGTTCAGTATCTGGGCCCTGCCAAGCATTAGGGACACTGCCATTCTGCAAAGTGAATAGAAAACATGGTCTGACTCTTCCTACAGATCTCAGTAAAGTTCATCCTGGTTTTCCTGAAAGGTTACTAAAAATATTCTCTTCTATGATGGCTATCTCTGTCTGAACTGATTAAAAAAGGAAAACAAACTAAAATACAATTTTTTAGTGGCAAACCACAAGATCTGTAAGCTCTATTTATACCCCCCTGATATTCTTGGTTGTCAGGTTTTAGATATGAGAAGGAATACATTATACATATAAGAATATATAATAACCTTCAGATAAATGGAACACAATCCCCCTTGAAACACTAATTTTGAGAAATGTTTCTCCATATTTAAGGCCCAGGTATTTGGCCAAAGCCACAAACCCCTTCGGCATTTGTTAACAATAAAACAGAAAAGGAACTGGAGGACTCAGGGTACAATTTATTCCATAAAACAAAGGAGCATTACTGGGACTGGGTGCAGTTATAGAGAATAGAAACCAGAGCTGCCTCTACACCTGCCCTACAGCCCCACAGCCCCACAGCCCATGATTGTTTCCTTGCAAATAACCCTCACCCTTACATTGTACCCACAGCCTCATATTCCACAACAGGTATAATAAATATTCCCCTACAAACTGGCATCTCTGTCCAAAGGGATACAAGGAAGTTAATGGAATTATTGGTTACAGATTTCAAGCTGATTACTATATATATTAATCAGTTTGAAATCTGTAACTAATTATTCCAGTAGAGTTAACTATATATATATAAAAAAAAATATATATATATTATATATATATATATATAGTTTTTTTTAATTAAACACATTTCATTAGAGTATTTCCTTTGAACTGCACAATTGCAATCTTTCTGGAATTTGTATCTGCCTAATTCAAAGTGAAATATTCCAACAAAAGTTATTTTGTCCTATTAGAGAATAATAGATTATATTGTAAATAACATGCAGTTAGAACCAGTAGCTCACTGCTATGTTGTGTGAGGGGAAAGGGAATATCAAACACAGACACAAAGGTTTTATTTATAGGCTTTTGCTGGAGAAATCGTTACTTTGATAAGGTTTGGGAGAACAAATTGTCAGAATATATTTCATGTTACACAAATACAAATAAATAACTATGCAGCAGAAGCCTGACAGCATTTATCTGAGATTCATATTAGCACATGATTATCTCGTAGTGACAAGCAGAAAATAAGGAGAAGGCATTAGCCATAATACTCTCGGCGTTAGCCCCCTGGTTGGGAATCATAGTCTGCGGGCAGTGGCTACATGGAAACCAATATGGACCCTGTAATTAAACTGGATTTAATCATTTAGCAGCTCCTGTGAGCTTCAGTGACTCCCCACCCCTTAGTTTATACGAATATTTATAGGAAATGTGACATTTTTAAAGGAAAAGTAAAGGCTCCTTTTGTTTTTTTTTTCCCCTTAGCTCTTAGGGTGTTGTTGTTAATCTATTGTGACATCAATCATTAAAGCCCTGTGAGAAAGGATCCTGTTTGTGTTCCTGGGCTGGAAATGTACTGAGCGCAAAAAGCAGCAGAACTGATGGGATCCACCAAGGGGAATCTGCCTGTGAAAGATCAGGGCTGCGCTTTCTCCCCCGGATAATGGCAGATTCCGTGTGACTGATCAGAGAGCCGGGCTATTGTGCCATATAATGAGTGGAAGGCTAGTGACGTGGGAGTGCGACAATAGCAGCCCTGAATCAGTCGCTGTGATTGACAGTCGGGTACTGTATGACCTCAGGGAATCGGACTCATTAGAGGGGGCTGCGCTGGGACATCTACTGGGATTACAAGGCTGCTGCCCCCCTAATCCAACTCCATATTCCCTGGAAATACCTGTTTAACAGACAAGATCGCTAGAAATCTTTCATTATTGTTATCTCTGCCCAATCGTCCCATCTATTCCTACTGCACAAGTCTGGGGCAGAATGAATGAAGATTAGCAGTGTATATTACTTACACCCTATTGCAGCAAAACGATTAAAACGCAGGAACATCCCCTGATCAGATTCAAAGAAGTCAAAATAAATTGTGCAGAAAAAATACAAGAACACGCATTGCCCGTATTAAATCATTAATATACATTGATCTGAAATATAAATGATAAAATATACACATTATTTGCAACAGTATGTTAAGAGGAGAAAATAGCTCAGGGCTTTTCAGTCTGCGTTTAGAAAGCCTTGATTAACTACAACTCCCAGCATCCCCTCTGGAACTTCAGTTGCCCCAGTGCATCAGTCATCTGTGTATGGATTTATTTGTTTCAGTTTGTATAAAAGCAGATGTGATTCCAGCACAACCTGTAGAACATATACAGTTGTGTATTTCAACACAACTTACCGTATTTATTATGTAAACTGGGTCCTGGAGAATTGTGTGTAGAATTGTGTGTAGGATTGTGTGTAGAATTGTGTGTAGAATTGTTGCACCCTCGTCTCCCCAAAAAGAAATTTACTCATATTTACACACACTAGTTTATCTATCTATCTATCTTTCTATCTATCATCTATCTATCTATCTATCTATCTATCTATCATCTATCTATCTATCTATCTATCTATCTATCTATCTATCTATCATCTATCTATCTATCTATCTATCATCTATCTATCTATCTATCATCTATCTATCTATCTATCTATCTATCTATCTATCTATCTATCTATCATCTATCTATCTATCTATCTATCTATCTATCTATATCTATCTATCTATCTATCTATCTATCTATCTATCTATCTATCTATCTATCTATCTATCTATCTATCTATCTATCTATCTCTATCATCTATCTATCTATCAATCATCTATCTATATCTATATATATATTGTGTGAACTGGGTCCTGGAGAATTGTGTGTAAGGGCCCTTTTCCCCTGTAGGTAAACATGTCACTCACAGTTGCACCCTGGTCTCCCCAGGACACAAGCTGTGTGATTGTACAAATTACACACACAAAATTCTAGGCATTTCTGAGATATTTGGCTGGACTGAAAGGATTGTCAGAGGGGAAAGAATAATGAATTTACGGCAAATACTGAATCTGTTCGGGCAGCTTCTTTATAATGCATCTTGCACTGGAATCTGGGAACCGCCGATATCCCATAATAAACAGAGAGAAGGTTATTCTCGCAGATCTCTGGGGCAGCAAACTAATATTTTGTGTAATGAAATAATGAAATAATCCATGACAAAAAGAGTAGGGATAGAGCAGGGAAATAGTCCTATTAGTATTATTATTAATAATATTATTTCTAAGGAAGCAACAATATGCATTTCTGTGATACATCTGACTCACTTGCATTGTTTGTCTGTAACTATCCTGTGAGTAACACATAAGGACAGGAGGGCTAGGAGGCAAAATTGGAATTTGGTGCTTAAACGCCAAATGCGGTTTCCTGTAAGCATTTTGTATATCTCTTGCCAATATACCAGGGGCCCCTCCCATATAGATTGTAAGCTCTATGGGGCAGGGACCTCCTTCATCTTGTGTTTCTGACTCTTATTGCAACTGTACCTTGTATTTATTGTATTTATTGTTGTACTTTGTATTTATCCATTATCTTTAACCCCCTGTTTGTATTAATGAATTCTACTGTACAGCACTGCGTACATAAGTAGCGCTTTATAAATAAAGATATACATACATACATACATACATAGTGACTCCTGCACTACAACTCCCAGCATTCTCGGCTGCAGATAGATACAGAGCAGCAGCTGTTGAACCATATTTCATTGGTGCTCCTGGCAGTTTTGCCCTGTATCTCGTATCTATACATCCCTATAGTGATGGGGGACACATATACTTACTTATAATAAATATCACGTCCCAGAACGTTAAAATCTGTTTATCAAAGCGAGTCCTTCCCTGGGCAGATCTCTTGCTTCATCCCATAGCCAATATATAGGGGGTGAACCCCAAATATTCTGTGGTTCTGCCATCCCCTGGCTCAGCACCGCAACCTCTTACAAACAATAGCGATTTATTTAGCGTCCGAATAGCGCAAACCTACCGCAATCAGGTTTGGGGATTTAAATACAAATTATTGTTGCTCATCATAAAAATACACAGTATTATCGGTAATAATACTCGTACCTTTCTCTGTATACAACAATAACAGTCTGCAAAGAAAAAGCCAAATATACACTTGTAGAGTAGAGTTTACTCAAATTTACTTACACTAGTTCTCTATAATATATAAGAATATTAATAACATATATTTGTAGAGCACACTCAATTTTATATACAAACATTTACCACACACACATAGGAAGTATATAGCTAAATGCAGTACGAATGACAGTTGGTGATGGGAGAGTTGTGGAGTGAGAATATTGTTATTAGCACATTCCCTGGCCTGAGAGAGAAGCAGATTTACTGCTCAGTTACTAGATGTTAAAGTGCCATTTTATGAACAGAGAGAGAATATGTGCTAGTGTTTTATCAATGCAATACAATACAATATAATTATAACCTGATTTGGGGAAAATTCAAATGTTGTTAAGAGAAAAAAATCGAGTTATTGCCATATTGCCCTAATCTCTGGGGAGACTATTTTCTGGCACTAGGGAGGTTCCCAGATGGAGAGAAAGGAGAAAAGCAATAAATATTCGTGTTATTATTATTATTATTATGGCTGTGGGCACAGGGCTATGAGGCGCTATAGGTGCCACACACGGTGGGTACAGGGGGCAGTTTAGTGCCCGGGAGCCCAGTCCTAATTTTCCTGACTAAAGTGGATCAAATTCCTATGTTTTGGAATAAACATAAAGCGTAGCCCTACAGTCCTAACGTATTTATTAAATGTTTTTCCTGCTTGCGACATTTTTAACCTGACTGCTGATAGCTCTATTATTCCTTTCACATTGATTTAATACATCTCATATAAAAGGAAACCCAAACGGATATCTTATCACGGTTTGTACATCTTACCGTACCTTTTTATTCTTACAATCAAGTCGGCAGAGCGATTTTCATTGTTTTTCTTCTTATAAAATATTTTTCTCTGGAGTTAAGAGGATAATGATGTAGAACATTTCTAGTTTGTATCTATAAACGGACGCAAAGAATCAGAAGGATCAGTATTTGAAGCAGCAACAAAATAATCGCGTCTGGCACAAATGAAGTCTCCCGAAGTCACGATTGAAAACTAAATATACGAACACGTTCGATTTAGGATAAATATTGCCCCAGCGAATGATGGGTCAGGGGAAAAGTAACTGGTCTCTTTACCCAATCCCATTGCCAACAGGAATTCTTTAAACGTTCTAAAATAAACTGCGATCGCGAACGCAACCTGAGTAGCCAAAATCCAGCCCTGGCATTGTTTGCTGTATTTTGTTTCTGTAAATTGATCCCTTATGTTTATAAACAGGAGAAATGAATATTCCATGAAATCAATCAAACGAATTTACTTTAATGTATGTAAAACACTTCGCTCATATTTACGTTTTGTAGTAGTTGTTAGAGCTCAGTCGCGTTTAATTTACAGCTTCTGTTTCTACTTGTTACATTATCTGCATTTTCATTGTGCATGGAAGGTTTAAACACGTAGCGTTATTGCCCCCTAGTGGCCCCCGGCATTACTGCAACACCCTGCGTAGCCATTCCCTTTTCACAGCTGCGGTCGCTCTTTTAAGGTGGAACGGATAATTCACTGGCGGCGGAGAATATTTTCTGTTTTCCGCCCTTTTCTCCCCTGATTTTGATCGGACTAACTGGAAAAAGTCTAGGAAGGCTTAGGGCTGCTTTGTAATAAAGGTTTTGCACTAGAAAGTAGTAATGACAATAGAGCTGCTGTACACCGGGCACTGATTGGAAGGGAAGCGCTGTAGCCGCACTAATCTATGATATGTATCTATATTAAATCAGATGTAACAAAACAAATCCGTGTTTTTTTCCACAAACATTCGAATGCCATTGTGTAAACGTCCATCTTTCCCGAGTCAAGGCGATGTGATACTTAACTATTAAATATTATTTTGTAACAACCGCAAAATTGCGTTAATATAATGGTTTTCTGATATCGCTAATGAAGTCAGTGTAGCAGAGTGATTACAGATGTCTGATAACAGATCTGTCGGTATCGATTACAGATTACCGATCTGTCCGTATCGATTGATTTATCGGGCAGATTCAATTCTGTGAGAAAAGCATTTTTCCTAAACCTGAGTCTCAGATTTCCCCCATTGGGCTTCAACAGAAAGCAATAAATGTTTCCATCGTATTTAATCTGTCCCAGTAAATGATAAATGATTATATATACAAATACAACTATTTCTAGATCGTTCGCTATCAATGTATCTCCATATTTGATCTCTGGTTCTCTCAGTATCTATTTGCCTATATCTAAAATTAATGTCTAAAATGCGTAACTATAGATTTGTTTTTAGTTGTGTTTCTAACGACCGTCAAGCGATCTA
Source organism: Xenopus tropicalis (assembly GCF_000004195.4). Lineage (NCBI taxonomy): Eukaryota > Metazoa > Chordata > Amphibia > Anura > Pipidae > Xenopus > Xenopus tropicalis. Next base: position 27,237,781 of record NC_030682.2, read on the forward strand.
CTGATATAAATAACCGATATGTTGGGTGGCGCGTCATCAATATATCGGTGTCTGTCAATTCGTGCGACAACTGCCCAGCAGAGGCGACTGTATTTAGGACCAGCAGGGAAATGAAACAAGTGACGCACAGGGGCATTAACCCTTCCCATGCGGATACGATCCAAGTTCTGCCGGGTTTGGAATAATTGTAAGGAACGGTCTCCGCCAGCTGCAATCACATTGGGCACGGCGCTGGGTCAAGGGTTAATTTATGTCACACTCTGTAGACTTGATCATGTAAAATTGTAAACGAATGTATGGAACGGCCGAAACGTGGTCCTTCATTAACTTTGTCCTAAAGCCTGCGACTAAAGCGCATGCGATACTCCCCCACTGTCTCTGCAGCAGGTGTGGCCCACTGATGGCGCTGCCAGGAGGCACCTGTGGGAGAGTTGGGATCGGATTCCTTGGGGGGTTGCAATGGGTCCTGCTCAGGCCACCCCTGGAGGCAGAAGTAAAGGTGCAAGCGATTTAGATAATGGCACACGTGATTATGCCCAATTGTGCGATAATTAAGGGCTAAAGGAATTAAATTTAGCCGCAGCCGTAATTTCCCCTCAACCCGACATCAAACAAACGGGCGCGACATTCTTTCTTCCGCGTTCATGAGCGACTGACAGTTGCGGCTAATTGTGATGCGGCAGCTGCACTCGCACAAAGTCAGCCCAGAGCATTATGTGGCCAGTTGTGTAGCCCCAGAGACACTTCTACCCCCCATGTTACTGAGCTGCAACATCAGCTTCCACTTAGTCCGATCTTATGGCTGCAAACACTGATAAACAGCCCATAGCGCTGGGAAGGTTTGGGCGATTTTTCTTGAACCCTCATATTGCAGGTCCCAGACTATTCCCAGGAAATATACACAGAGACAGGGATGGGACCTGCAGGGAGAGGAGATATTGTACAGGAAAAAAGGCTTATTTTTTATTTACTGCACTGCTGCCTGGAAAGACCTGTGCCTGACTTATCAGTGACAATGGAAGGAATAGGAAAGTTAAGCTAAGGCAGAACAAACAAAACCACTGAACAAGGGATTAAATCTGCCTATTAAAAAACCTTCTATTTGAGCTCCAATTGTCAGAAGTAGTTGTATCATACTTGTAGATTGTAAGCTCTTTTGGGCAGGGCTCTCTTCCCCTCCTGTATCGGTTATTGATTGCTTTATATGTTACTCTGTATGTCCAATGTATGAAACCCACTTATTGTACAGCGCTGCAGAATATGTTGGCGCTTTATAAATACATGTTAATAATAATAGTAATAATAATAGTAATACTGGGAGTCAGTGCTGCTGTTACACTGCTCTGGGCTGTGCATAAGGAAATATGTGTAAGAAATGGGATTTTCTCCCAACGCATCGTCCCAGCACAGAAATACTTGTCTTTTTTGTAAGTTGTTTTATTGGCCCAAACTGCACATATGAGCCCAGGGGTGGGGGCACTTTGGGTGCCAGAGCAGAGATGCCAAATATACTATGAGCCTAAGCTGCGCTATAATTAGTTATAATTATCTGTAAAGGTAATTGCAGGTGAAAACAGTGTCTGTTTGTCTGTCCCTTCCTGATCTCTGTGCCTGACACTTGTAACCAGTTCTCCTCTTGGTCTGTTATTAGGCTGGCTTCTCCTACTTTGTTTCAGGAGTCAGAACCAGCAGTGCAGAGAATAGGAAGGGACAGGCAGATACTTGCTTCAGTAGGAGTCACTGAGAAGTTTCATATAAAGATTGGTTGATGGATTATAAACTAGACACGTGGGGGGCATTTACTATTGGTGGTATCTTTTTTTCATAATTCGTAATTTTCTTTGCATAAATACAATTTTGTCTCAGGATAAAAAAATGTGATTTTTCGTCATTTATTATGTGACAAAACTGCAACAAATCCGAAAGTAAAAATACGCCATGTAAAAGCCGTCGAGATCCAGTAGAAGTCAATGGCGGGGGTCCTTTTTACAAGGTTTTTTTGTGTGACAATATAAAAAAATGTATGTTTTGTCCATGTCTTTATTAGTTCAAGGGTTTTCCGTCGGATCTTTTAATAAATGACAAGACATTTGTGGTTTTAGTGTTAAAGGAACAGTAACACCAAAAAATTAAAGAGTTTTAAAGTAAATGAAATATAATGTGCTGTTGCCCTGCACTGGTAAAACTGGTGTGTTTGCTACAGTAACACTACTATAATTTATATAATAAGCTGCTGTGTAGCCCCGGGGGCAGCCATTCAAGCTGGAAAAAAGGAGAAAAGGCACAGGTTACATAGCAGATAACAGATAAGCTCTGTAGAATACAATAGTGTTATATCTGTTATCTGCTAAGTAACCTGTGCCTTTTCTCCTTTGAATGGCTGCCCCCATGGCTACACAGCAGCTTATTTATATAAACTATAGTAGTCTTTCTGAGGCAAACACACCAGTTGTACCAATGCAGGGCAGCAGTACATTATATTGTCATTTCTTTTATACACTTGAATTTTTTGATGTTACTGTTCCTTTAATGAGTTTAGTTTAAAAATCTCTAAAACCATGAAAATCAGAATAATAATTAATAAATCTGCCCCACAGAGTTCACATGCTCCATGGACAGTGCCACAGGGCACCCCTATTAGACTAGGCACCCCTATTAGACTAGGCACCCCTATTTGACTAGGCACCCCTATTTGACTAGGCACCCCTATTTGACTAGGCACCCCTATTAGACTAGGCACCCCTATTTGACTAGGCACCCCTATTTGACTAGGCACCCCTATTAGACTAGGCACCCCTATTTGACTAGCCACCACTATTAGACTAGGCACCCCTATTTGACTAGGCACCCCTATTTGACTAGGCACCCCTATTTGACTAGGCACCCCTATTTGACTAGGCACCCCTATTAGACTAGGCACCCCTATTTGACTAGGCACCCCTATTTGACTAGGCACCCCTATTAGACTAGGCACCCCTATTTGACTAGGCACCCCTATTTGACTAGGCACCCCTATTTGACTAGGCACCCCTATTTGACTAGGCACCCCTATTAGACTAGGCACCCCTATTTGACTAGCCACCACTATTAGACTAGGCACCCCTATTTGACTAGGCACCCCTATTTGACTAGGCACCCCTATTAGACTAGGCACCCCTATTTGACTAGCCACCCCTATTTGACTAGGCACCCCTATTTGACTAGGCACCCCTATTTGACTAGGCACCCCTATTAGACTAGGCACCCCTATTTGACTAGGCACCCCTATTTGACTAGCCACCCCTATTAGACTAGCCACCCTTATTAGACTAGGCACCCCTATTTGACTAGGCACCCCTATTAGACTAGGCACCCCTATTAGACTAGGCACCCCTATTTGACTAGGCACCCCTATTAGACTAGGCACCCCTATTTGACTAGGCACCCCTATTAGACTAGGCACCCCTATTTTACTAGGCACCCCTATTAGACTAGGTACCCCTATTAGACTAGGCACCCCTATTTGACTAGGCACCCCTATTAGACTAGGCACCCCTATTTGACTAGGCACCCCTATTAGACTAGGCACCCCTATTTTACTAGGCACCCCTATTAGACTAGGTACCCCTATTAGACCAGGCACCCCTATTGACTAGGCACCCTATTAGACTAGGCACCCCTATTAGACTAGGCACCCCTATTTGACTAGCCACTCCTATTAGACTAGGCACCCCTATTAGACTAGGCACCCCTATTTGACTAGGCACCCCTATTAGACTAGGCACCCCTATTTGACTAGCCACCCCTTTTTAGACTAGGCACCCCTATTTGACTAGGCACCCCTATTAGACTAGGCACCCCTATTTGACTAGGCACCCCTATTAGACTAGGCACCCCTATTTGACTTGGCACCCCTATTAGACTAGGCACCCCTATTTGACTTGGCACCCCTATTTGACTAGGCACCCCTATTAGACTAGGCACCCCTATTAGACTAGGCACCCCTATTTGACTAGGCACCCCCTATTTGACTAGGCACCCCTATTAGACTAGCCACCCCTATTAGACTAGGCACCCCTTAACTAGGCACCCTATTAGTACTAGGCACCCTGCCTATTTACTAGCCACCCCATAGACTAGGCACCCCTATTAGACTAGGCACCCCTATTTGACTAGCCACCCCTATTAGACTAGCCACCCCTATTAGACTAGGCACCCCTATTAGACTAGGCACCCCTATTAGACTAGGCACCCCTATTTGACTAGCCACCCCTATTAGACTAGGCACCCCTATTAGACTAGGCACCCCTATTAGACTAGGCACCCCTATTAGAATAGGCACCCCTATTAGACTAGGCACCCCTATTAGACTAGGGCACCCCTATTAGACTAGGCACCCTATTTGACTAGCCACCCCTATTTGACTAGCCACCCCTATTTGACTAGCCACCCTATTAGACTAGCCACCCCTATTAGACTAGGCACCCTATTAGACTAGCCACCCCTATTAGACTAGGCACCCCTATTTGACTAGGCACCCCTATTAGACTAGGCACCCCTATTTGACTTGGCACCCCCTATTAGACTAGGCACCCCTATTTGACTTGGCACCCCTATTAGACTAGGCACCCCTATTTGACTGGCACCCCTATTTAGACTAGGCACCCCTATTTAGACTAGGCACCCCTATTAGACTAGGCACCCCTATTAGACTAGGCACCCCTATTAGACTACCCCTATTAGACCCCTATTTAGACTAGGCACCCCCCTATTTGACTAGCCAACCCTATTAGACTAGGCACCCCTAGGCACTCCTATTTGACTAAGCACCCCTATTAGACTAGGCACCCCTATTTGACTTGGCACCCCTATTAGACTAGGCACCCCTATTAGACTAGGCACCCCTATTAGACTAGGCACCCCTATTAGACTAGGCACCCCTATTTCAGAGTTCACACTTAGGGCTTTTTGTACCTTATGTTTAATATAGGGATAGGAGGATTTTTATGGTTTAAAAGTAGCTTTATTTATATGCTGCTAATTACTATGTTTCACACAGGGGAATATCATTTTTTTCACACACTGTTCTCTCCTGAAACTGTCAGTCTGAAGCCAGATCTGCCCCATCCTGTAGGGGACGTGTTTCCAGTTACCAAATGTCTGTGGGAAAGTCATGAAACTTTAATGAGAAACTATCACAAGGCAGTTTCTGCAGTCAGTCGGTCGCTGTTGGAAGTTCTATTTGGCGCTGAAAACAGGGAATACATTTGTCTTTGTGCTGCAGCACCGAGGGTAACATAACCAGAGGGGAAATGTCTGTATTGTACATTAGTATATAGGCCCCTTGGTACTGCACCCACCCATTTAGGGCTAGGCCACACCTGGCACTGAAATCTGCCTGTCACTGCACACCCGGGGTGAATATACCGGCCATAAAATGCTCAGTAGAAGAATGCTAAGTGTGACATGGCCTTTAAGATACGAGTTCCCCCAACCTGGGTGGGCTTGGAGCCATGGCGGGGGGGCTCAGCCTGAAGGCCAGTTATTGGGGAGAATGGCCACTTGCTCTCAGGGCTGGCAGGACACAGGAAAAAAACCTGTGGATGATACAGATCACAGTCGCAAAGTTACGTTTATTATCTTCACAAGTTATCTCTATCTATCTGTAAGTTCATAATGTATTGCTCGGGAACACTTCTCTCTGATCTAACAGTATAAATGTTGTGCCATTTCAGTTCTCATTTGTATTTTGCCTGATGAAGGGGCCTTAGAGCTCCCAAAGCTTTCAATGTATTTTTATTGTTAGCCAATATAGGTATCATTTCTACAATACTCTTGTATTTGTTTTTTTTTAAATTAATTTTTACACAGGCTAACATGGTACTACAGTTTTTGTTTTAAAGTTAAGGAGGTAAAGTGTATGTTTATGGGAGAGGTGCACATCAGGAGGAGGGCCTGGACCCCCCCAGTCCAACACAGCTTACTCTCCTAGCTACACTGAAACCCCAGCATGAAATTTTGGGTGAATATTATACTTGCTGTCCTGGATATGCTTGAATACTGTGGCTGAATGGCTGATCATTTCCTATATTTGTACTCATTAGCTTAGGGGGGCTCTGACCAAAGTTTGGACCTTCAAGTGGGGGAGGAAGAAAGCTAAAGGTCAGACCTTCCAGTGGGGCTTGAATTGAAAAATGTTGGTAACCACTGCCTTAAGCCACACCCTGGGGCTATGTACTATGATGTTAGTGCATCTCAGCATAGATTGGGGCAATGGTGACAGCGGGACCCTAGCAACCAGATAGCTCCATAAATCCGAAACTGGGGAGCTGCAGAACAAACAGCTAAATAGAAAGTGCAAGTCGCTGGCCCATGTGGCACTGATGTTACTATCTGGTATGGTCGGTCCATTTGTTTTACATTTATTCTTACAAATTTATGTTTTCTTAGAATAGACCCAACAACTTTCCTTTAGCTTTGTCTTCTTTTTGTTCCATAAACTGCTCCAGTTGCATTCCCTGTGGGTGGCGCTCTATGTACAGGCAGCAAAGAGGTACAGACATCCCCCCAGCTGGTCTCCTACCTGAGGGTCTTTTTTTGGGGGGGGGAGGGTAGTGCCATATAGTTACGTCCTATTAGCTGCACAGATTGCTCTAAGTCTCATAAACCATATGAATAAGGGGCTTTTTTGCCATAAAGTAAAATCTTTCTCTCAGACGACACTTGACTGTTTCTGCACTAGGGTGGCACTGGGGCTATAGCCTGTAGGCTTCTAAAACAAATGCTGTAAATAACTATAATGGATATGTGGGCATTTCAGAAGGGAACTACATGTAATATGTATAAATATGAAGATGAAATCACAGGGAATATGTGCCATCCCGTGCACCGTACCCAGCTGATCTGCCTGCAGGTCTGTGTTATTATCAGGACCATGTAAAGCCACGGCGGCCTTGATTTTAGCACTTGGCACTTGTGCAAGCGGCAGAGATTGCTGGCAGCTGTGTAGTCATTAAATGAGAGCAAAAAGTGCCCCTGGGAGAACTTTAGCAAAAAGCCTCATTTTTTCAGCTGTAATTTTATTCACAGAATCATAATATTCTTAAGAGTCAGTGCTTTCGGAAGCCTGGAAATTGGATGCAAATGACAGAACGCTGATTTTTTTTTTTTTTGCTTCCCTTCCATAGATGATGTAATTAAAAGTCTGCTAGATAAAGTGCACTTCACTGCAAGGTATGTTATTTTGTTTTTTAAAGAACTGTATTTGGTACCAGCTCTTCTGCACTGGTTTTGCATTACCTACATTGTATAGTAGCAATGAATGGGCTCAGGCCTGGACTGGCAATCTGTGGGTCTGGCAAATGCCAGAGGGGCTGCTGTAAGATGCCATAGACAGTCACTATTTATTGGGCTGGGGCGGGCTGTTTGGGCCTCTGTGTACTTGTATTACCAGGGCCTGTTTGAATCCCAGTTCAGACCCGAACAGGCTCAGCTATGAACACCGACAATTATATTATTATACACTTCTTAAACTGTGTATAGTAATAATCATACCCTGCCAGGTATTGCTCTGTAATATCTTTGGTTATTATGGGATGCTGCCGGTTGAAGTTTGGACAACAAAAAATTAAGGATAGCATGAATAACAAGTCACTGTAAGGGGTCATTTATTGCTACAATAGTATAGTAGTATTGAGCCCTAGCATGGCTGCCTGCAGTGGGAGTCGACTCTAGTTGTGGGGCAACAGCACATAGTGGGGGCATATTTCTAAAGAAAAACAAAGAAATGTTTCCCCCCCTTTAACCCTATGACTAGAGCACAATAGGAGAACAAATGAAGGTTAGGAAAAATATCATTGTGGGGAAACAATGGCACTGACACTGCAGGCTGAGTAAGTAAAATCTTTACAGAAGATAGGGCAAAGAGGAAAATAATTACACATTAATTTCCTTTGTTTCCTGACATAAGGTATACAGGTCTAAAGAATCACAGTGAATATTGTGCTGAAAATCTGTATCTGTTTACTGCTGATATATTGAATCCGTATTGTGGATAAATTGAATCCTTACATTCAACAGTAAATGTACTGGGATACAAATTGGAAAGGTTCCTCTAGAGGGCGCTATAACAAAAGCTCTTCTATGATTCATTAGCTGAGGCAAGTCTATAGGGGTATGTACGGTATGTGTGGTGTAGGGGGGTACATTTCTAGTCTGCCTTGATGAAAGTGCAGTTTCAGTACTGAAAGAAGAAGCTCCATCGCTGTATGTATCGTATTATAACTGCACGCTGGCACTGAATTTAAGGAAGGTTGAAAGGACTCTGTAGAAGGCAGAATTCAAATTCTAATTTCTTAAAACAGTGGTTTCATTTTAGGGAGGGAGGGCAATTGAGCAAGGGACAACTATTGTACCCTCTCTCTGCGGAAGGATGGGGGGCTCTTTTTTCTGGCCTTTGTGTTTTTTTCCATATTGTTTTCAGACTGGCGGCACACAGTGTACTCTCTTGTGTATTTCAGCCATTGGAGAATCTGCCCCTTCCTCCTCCATTCATTTGAAAGCAGGCGCAGATTTCTGGCGAGGTCACAAAGGCCCGGGCCTAGGGCGGTATAAATGTTGGGGCGGCATGCTGCCCAGGCGCACTTACTATTATTACTTACTGCTCCCATACGGAGCACTGGGGACGGGACACACAGAAAACTTCAGCGGATCCTCTCCCCTGTAAAACAAATCCAGTGCTGTTTGAAAGGGGAAAACCCCACAAGGCTCATTTTGGGCAGAAAAGTGCCAGTACTTGTTATGAGATTCTCATGTGAGTGACTAGGAGGCATCAGACACTCCCCACTCGTCTCTTTTCCATTTCTTTTTCTACCCCCCCAACCATTTCCCTTCTCTATTCTGCCCTTCTTTCCCTCTTCCTTACTCCTTTACCCTGTCCTTAAAGGAGAACTATACCCCTGGGTGCTAAAAGCCCCCTTAACTATCATTGCCTAGCCCCCCCTCACCTCTCCCTTATCGCATAGTTTTTAAGTTTACACTCTGTCCCTATCGGTAACCGCCAGCTAGAAATGCAGAGAAACACAGCCGCAAATCTCACCGACATCTTCTTAATAACTGAAGACACTGTGATAGTTAAGGCAGTGATAGTTAAGGGGGCTTTTTGCGCCCGGGGGTATAGTTCTCCTTTAAACTCCCTTTATTTTCTCTTTTTACTTCTATTTTGTTCTTTCCTTACACTTTTTCTTTGTCTTTTTGCCCCCAGCCCATTGCTTTATTTAATTATCTTAATAGCGCTCTTTTATATTTTCCTGCTGCCTTTAAATTCTGATTTCTGGTTCTCCATTATTTTCCCTGCCTGCCCTGCCTCTATGCCATACTGGTGGAGCAGGCAACTCATTTCACTTTCCATTCAGCACTTCCTAGATGTCACTGCACTCCTCACATTCCAGTTCTCTGTTCATGGTCTATAACTTTGTAACCTGTGCATGGTCTGGGCATTAGGTCCCCCATTCTGCTGCATACATAAGATTTTAGGATGATGATGAAAAGCTTTTCTCAATGACAATGGTCACAAAATGGCGCCTGCCTGTTTGCCATGATTATGAATCCCAAGCCCGAAAGAAACAAAATGTTTATATATGTTTAATAATTTATATAGTTTAAGTAATGTTTATTTTTCTCAACTTACCTAATAGAAAATGATTTGGAATTATTTCTTAGGGTGTCAGGTCCCCTTTAAAGTATTTTATTCAAAGGGACTTTATAACAGGCTTTTTATTTTATTTTAGGAATCAGACTTAATATTCCTTTTGCAATGGGACAAGCTATAGGGCATTTTATTTGTTAAATTGCTCTGTCAATACACATTGCACCAATGAAATAATATAATATATACTGTATACATAGGTTACGGAACAGGTTGTGCTTTTGTCCGTTTGAGAATTTTGATTTTCCCTGCCAAGAGCCAGCCTTCTGATCATCAGCTGCTAATTCCTAGGAGGCATTAAAGAGTCAGTAGTGAGGCTGCTCCACTGACACATTTTCATCCTATTCAGCGGTGGGAGATCCCGATTCAAACTCATATCTTCAACTTTTCCATTTGAATGGAAATTTTTCTCCTCATCAGCCGTGGATTTCAGAAAGCCGTAGCTGATCTGAGCGCCGGGCCGGGCACAATGCCTCTCTTTAAATAACAAAGGCCTGGATCCCACGTATGGGAAAATGAAAGATTTTGATCGGCCCCGGGTTCAACACTTCTTAGGGCATCTCTATTCAAGCACCTTGAGAAACCACATAAGGATGTCGCTAAAGAGGAAATCCCTGCCTTTTATACATGCGTTTGACTCAGCTAACAGGGACGATATCATATTCCGTCGCTCTGGGTTTTCTTTTTGAAGCCGCCACCTCTGGAGTTCCTCCTCGGAGAAAAGGCAGATTAGAGCCTTGAAATTCTTTTTATTCTTATGTAACGAAATGTCTCCCCTTTATAATATTTGTAACAGATCTTGGGAATATTATAAACGACAAAAGTCCCATTGTGCCGGAGCCTTTGAGCCAAGCAGCCAATAAGAATGCACGGATATCTATATTCCCCCCATTAAGGACTTCTTGTGATACAGTTACAAAAGCTGCGGAATGAATGGGCCGCCGGAGCTTGATAATTAACCGCAGCAACTTTATTTTTTAAAAATTAAAAACAGGGTCCTGTTAATCACTTTTATTTCTACTCCACAAACATCTGGATAGGGGAGAGAGTGTGCAGCTTTGAAATGACAAAAATCTCCCTCATTGGAATCCTATTCATCTGGCTGATAATGAAATGACATGAGCCATGCGGAAAATAATCTTTGCGAATCCAAACTTGCCATCTGGAAAATCTCCCCCCAGAAAGAATGAGCTCTCTGTCTCCCAGTAGTGATACGTGAATGGAGGCGGATATGCAGCCCGTAGCCAGCCAATCCACCCACAAGGCCGTGCACCTGGCCGCTGAAACTGAGAATAGACTGTTAGCAGGTGCAAGGGGATCTCCAAGTGTTTGTGGGTCTGAAATGAATAAGGTGCTGACCTCCAGCGTGTAGTGATACCGGCCACAGACATACAAAGGGCTAATAGTTCATTAATGCAGCGCAAGGCAACCTACCCTTGGAATGTCAAGATTTCTGTTAAGCTAATCAAATTAAAAGAGCCGGCCAACTGGCAAGGATACCTGAGTAAATATGTTTAAATGGAAATATAACCAATATATAGATTGTAAGCTCTACGGGGCAGGGACTTCCATCCTCTTGTGTCTTTGACTCTTAACTTGTTGCAACTGTATCTTGTATTTATTTGTATTTATTGTTATACTTTGTATTTATCTATTATTATCTTAATAATAATTAATGTATTCTACTGTACAGCGCTGCATACATAAGTAGCGCTTTATAAATAAAGATATACATACATACATACATATCCATTTAAATATTGCATTTGAACAATCAGATCAGTCATGCTACAATAGACGCTAAGGTTGCTCGTACTGACACCATTCCTTAATGGTACTTGTACCCAATATGTGCCTTTCACTTACATAAAGTTGTGTTAAGTGCCATTGCACCCATCGTATTGGCTCTGGGGAACCCTGGATTATCCCCAACCTAAATTTGGTAGTAATTTAAAGTTCAGCAGATACAACAGGCTTGCCCCCCCACTTTGACAACATTGCCCTTGTTCCTGCAAAAATGCACACCTGCAACTGCACCTGCTTTAAAGGGGTTTAAACCCAGTCATAAAGCTGTCCCACAGCGCCCCCTAGTTTTTCTATAGAAGTTGCCAAAAAAAGTAATTATAGACGCAAGAAAATTCACCAGTGAGCATTCTACTGACTAAAAACCTCATTATAAGTGCAAGAGAAGAGACCAATGAGAATGCTGATTCCCAGCACTGTGTCAGGCATCTCCCTGTTATCTTACATATGTATAACTTTATTTATAAAGTGCCACAAGGATACGCAGCGCTGTACAATCTTACAATATACAAAATTACACACAGGGAGGACAAGTGTTATAATAAATACAATAAATAATAAATAAAATAAATAAATGCACAGGGAGTAAGCCAGAGTTACACAGATCAGCTGGGATTCTCATTGGAGGGTTTATTGCATTTGAATGCAGCCACTGGCCCTGGAGATTTGGGGAAAAGTTTATTGTGCAATATTGCTTTAAGAATAAAACCCTGATGTTGCTGGCCTACAGCTCCCAGCATGACACAGCCTTCATTATATGTTACATTATTCTGGGCTTTGTAGTCCTGCAACAGCTGAGTAAAGTTTGGTTGAGCAGTGCACCAGGGTTTAGTGTCCCTTTAATGCATTGGCTGCAATTGTGTTTGGTGCAAATTTGTATGTGGCCATAATGATGCGGGAATTGTGGTGAAAAAGGGTAAAATGTAACACTTGCACACAGTGTTCCCTCTAAGCTGTGCTCTCCTGCACACAAATTTTGAGGCCAGTGCACACAACAAATTGTGGTGCAAAGGATTTTATGTGAAAATGTTGCATTAATTCTGACCTGAGCACAATACTGTGCTCCCTACCAAATCCCAGAGTAAATTGTAAAAGATGGAGCAGCTTTCTGGGCATCTCAAAGGTAGGGTAAGGTTGTTCTCCTGCACAAAATGCAGCTGGCCCTGGCTATGTATATTTATATAGGCAGCCCTGGGCTAATGCCTTGCCAATGGAAGATGTGAACTACAGGGATTCCTTGTGCCTTGCACCTCAGTACACAGTGATAGGTACAATGGATACAGTGAGTTTTGGCACAAGAAAACACATTTGTTTTGCATGTATATATTTGCACTGGTTTTTAATAAAGATATACATACATAATAGTAAGTTAAAGCGCTGGCTTTTATTAATTCTTATAATGACTGATTTACAAAAGAAGGATCCCCCCGGGACCCCAGTGCCATAGGGAGCAGGGATGCCATATTGTAGTAGCAGTTCATTTTAGGGATAAGAAATGTGCCTCTGCCAACTTTTGACGGGAAAGGTTAGGAATAAGCCAATTTCACATTCAGAAAGAAGTTATTTCCAGAGATAAAGAAAAGGACAAGACATCAGAGGTGGGCTATGAACTGTTGCAAGTGGAGATTCTAGGGCCAGGGCGGCACTCATCAAATTACAGAAGTTGAGGAAGGGTCACTGGTGGGAGTAATGTCCAGTAGTGAGTAGTGTTGCCAAAGATTATGCCAGTAGGAGCCCACATTTTCCTGTTGTTATTGCCCAAACTGTAGCGGCTGAAGACATGAGTGGCAACAGAAAGCTTGCCCAATGATGATTTGGTTTGAGAATGTCTTGTCATACCGGTAAATTTGAATGGAATTCTGGGAAATTGCCTGATCAATACAGGGTCGAACATTGCTAACTCACAACAAAGAATTCACAGAAGGTATTTTGGTGAGGAACTTCAACAGAGCTCAACCGGGAAGATATGTTTGAAGGCCTGTGGCAGAGATGTCAGCTTGCCCATGTCATGAGCGTGATAATGATCCATGCCGGGAATACTTGAGCACATCAAACGAGAAAGTTACATCAGTAGTGGCATCTGGGCTTCCTTCAGCACAGTCCTGCCCCGAGTGTCATTCAGGATGTACAATGTAGGAGCACCAGAGGATGGTAGGCATAAATAACAATAATAATAATAATAACCTTTTTCCTGGGAGTATTTTAATCAAGTAAATGGCACAGAACTCAGTTTGCACCTACCACTAGTAAAGATACAGGTGCTTTTGTAACAAGTGAAAAGTCACGCTATTACCTTAATCTTTTCCCAGCACTGACCTCCTCAGGCTCCAGCCTACCTGATAAAACCAGATTGGCATAGTAGAAACTAATGGCAACCTATAAAAACTAGAACAGCTCCCCCTACATTCTGTGAGAGTTGTAGCTGGATGTTACTGTATAAATATGACTAAGACTATTACTTTATATTACTTTTAGTTATATTTTAGATTTTTTTCATTTCTTCTTTGTGGAATTTCCCATTGAACTGATGCCTGGGAACTTGAGTTGCTAGTGGCCCTTCGCCATATATGAACCTTCTGTCTGGGTTTTTCTATTACATCTATTACAGCACAAGGCTGCCCCACATTGCAGTTTCATTAAGCTCATTGTTCAGAGTTGATTATAGTCAGGAGCCTCCTTTTATGCAGTTACAAGTCCTCTTTGTACATATAATTTAATAGATAAAAGAAGGTTAAGTGAATGAATTATTCCTGCCATATTCCTGCATATGTGAGTCATTTATACATAAATGATGTTATGATTCATTTCATTGTTAAATTAATTACTGCTGAAGTAATTAAGCATTACAGGCTTGGTTTGGTTGCATAATAACCAGATGCAATGTTTTTATTTGCATTGTAATGGTTCTTCAGGATAATATAAGTGAAATCATATGATTTTATTTAGTACTGGCTAGAATCCTGTTTTAACAACTCATCAGGGACTTATTTACATTGCTCGTTTCTTTCTATCACAATTTTTTTGTTACCTTCCCTTAGCAACTAACACTCCCCAAATAGAAGGGCACCAGGTGTTTAATTTTGCTAAAAAATTATTAAGTCTGATGCCACACGTGGCGTTTTTACACTCAGTCTATTTTCTCAGCCTAAAAACGCCCCACAAGCCACACAGCCCCTGACTATGGCGTTTTTCAGCCTAGTATTGGTGACATAGCAAATCTCGTTTCCATGGTGCTAATAGTGCGAAATAGTAAAAAACGCCACGTATTTCCGCTAGGTCTGGCAGCTGACTTTCCCTTCGACTGTTAAGGTTGGAGGGACTAGCTGCTGATATTGGTCCCTCAGAGCGATTCGGCAGCTAATCGGCCATGTATGGGCACAAATGATGGGCCTGCCCGACTCGTTGATGCGGTCCCCAAACCGACTGTGCCTATTACGGTCATTCTAATTCGATCATTTGGCCCCAGGGCCAAACAACCGAATTAGCCTGAATTTGCCCCATATCAGCCACCCGTAGAGAGGGGGGTTATCGGGAGAAAATGCGCTCGCTTGGCGATCTCGCCAAGCGAGCGGATCTTAACATGTATGGCCACCTTTACTTTCCAACAGTATCATAATGCCTCTACTGTCATGTGCTTCTCTTGACTCAGAGGGATGTCAGACGCACCAGTCTTGCTCTCACGTGTTGATCTTGGTGCAATAATGACAGAAAGTGTCGAAATAGACTGAATGGGGAAATTTTACCATGAAGTAGTAAAAAATTACCCACAGTCATCCTATCACTCTCTAGTGATTGATGAATCTGTCTTGTTTCGCTTTTTTGAACAATTGCAAAATTATTATTTACAAAGATGTCAAGCATGGGGAGACTTGGAAACCAACTTCTTTTAATCAACAGCTGCAAATCACACACAACAGGACTCCCGGCAGTCTCTAGAGCCTTCTTTGGGGTCTCCGTGCTCCTCTTTGGGGTCTCCGTGCTCCTCTTTGGGGTCTCCGTGCTCCTACCAAGAGCTGTGGCCCCTGTCTCTTGCACTGCCAAAAAGGCCTCCTACTCCCTCTTCTTATTTCCTCCCTATGAATCTCTTGTAGGTACATTTGGATATTATGAATGAGCACCACCACCTCAGCACTACTGCAGGCAAGTTGTTTTCATTTTCTTAGAAACTGCAGTTTGTGCTCTTTTGGTATGAGTGGGGAATGGGGATGTACTGTATGGAAGTGCTTTATCCCATGGACAATGAAAAGGCAATACAGGTATCGGACCCCTTATCCGGAAACCCGTTATCCAGAAAGCTCCGAATTACGGAAAGCCCGTCTCCCATAGACTCCATTTTAATCAAATAATTCAGAATTTTAAAACGGATTTCCTTTTTCTCTGTAATAATAAAACAGTACCTGTAATTGATCCCAACTAAGATATAATTAATCCTTATTGAATGCAAAACAATCCTATTGGGTTTATGTAATATTTTATTGATTTTTTAGCAGACTTAAGGTATGGAGATCCAAATTACGGAAAGACCCCGTTCTGGAATACTCTTGGTCCCGAGCATTCTGGATAATGGGTCCTATACCTGTGTCAACTAAAAACAGCAACTTTTTTCCTAATAGTTTGTAAATAGTTGTACATTGTTTTGTTTGTTTTGAAAGATTTTATTATTTGTTTTACCAATAAAAATTCCTATTTCCTCCCTATAGATCCTCCCTGGCTCCTATGAGAGGTGGGTGTGTCCTAACGGTACCTGTCAGAAGCCCAGCAAAAGGGGGAAAGCCAATCACAGCCCTGCATTCACACAAGCAAAGATAGATTTCCGTTCCCTATACCCCAGAACAGACTGAGGAAGGAGGCAGGGACTAGTAGGGTTTTGGAGAAATTCTCAGTAACTCAACCCCAAGCACTACTTTTAAAGCACATTTCTTCTATATATACAAAAGTATAATGCACTGGCTCATTCTTGTTTTTCACACAATACAGTGGAGGAAATAATTATTTGACCCCTCACTGATTTTGTAAGTTTGTCCAATGACAAAGAAATGAAAAGTCTCAGAACAGTATCATTTCAATGGTAGGTTTATTTTAACAGTGGCAGATAGCACATCAAAAGGAAAATCGAAAAAATAACTTTAAATAAAAGATAGCAACTGATTTGCATTTCATTGAGTGAAATAAGTTTTTGAACCCCTACCAACCATTAAGAGTTCTGGCTCCCACAGAGTGGTTAGACACTTCTACTCAATTAGTCAACCTCATTAAGGACACCTGTCTTAACTAGTCACCTGTATAAAAGACACCTGTCCACAGAATCAATCAATCAAGCAGACTCCAAACTCTCCAACATGGGAAAGACCAAAGAGCTGTCCAAGGATGTCAGAGACAAAATTGTAGACCTGCACAAGGCTGGAATGGGCTACAAAACCATTAGCAAGAAGCTGGGAGAGAAGGTGACAACTGTTGGTGCGATTGTTCGAAAATGGAAGGAGCACAAAATGACCATCAATCGACCTCGCTCTTGGGCTCCACGCAAGATCTCACCTCGTGGGGTGTCAATGATTCTGAGAAAGGTGAAAAAGCATCCTAGAACTACACGGGAGGAGTTAGTTAATGACCTCAAATTAGCAGGGACCACAGTCACCAAGAAAACCATTGGAAACACATTACACCGCAATGGATTAAAATCCTGCAGGGCTCGCAAGGTCCCCCTGCTCAAGAAGGCACATGTGCAGGCCCGTCTGAAGTTTGCCAATGAACACCTGAATGATTCTGTGAGTGACTGGGAGAAGGTGCTGTGGTCTGATGAGACCAAAATAGAGCTCTTTGGCATTAACTCAACTCACTGTGTTTGGAGGAAGAAAAATGCTGCCTATGACCCCCAAAACACCGTCCCCACCGTCAAGCATGGGGGTGGAAACATTTTGCTTTGGGGGTGTTTTTCTGCTAAGGGCACAGGACAACTTATTCGCATTAACGGGAAAATGGACGGAGCCATGTATCGTGAAATCCTGAACGACAACCTCCTTCCCTCTGCCAGGAAACTGAAAATGGGTCGTGGATGGGTGTTCCAGCACGACAATGACCCAAAACATACAGCAAAGGCAACAAAGGAGTGGCTCAAGAAGAAGCACATTAAGGTCATGGAGTGGCCTAGTCAGTCTCCGGACCTTAATCCAATAGAAAACCTATGGAGGGAGCTCAAGCTCAGAGTTGCACAGAGACAGCCTCGAAACCTTAGGGATTTAGAGATGATCTGCAAAGAGGAGTGGGACCAACATTCCTCCTAAAATGTGCGCAAACTTGGTCATCAATTACAAGAAACGTTTGACCTCTGTGCTTGCAAACAAGGGTTTTTCCACTAAATATTAAGTCTTTTTTTGTTAGAGGGTTCAAAAACTTATTTCACTCAATGAAATGCAAATCAGTTGCTATCTTTTATTTAAAGTTATTTTTTCGATTTTCCTTTTGATGTGCTATCTGCCACTGTTAAAATAAACCTACCATTGAAATGATACTGTTCTGAGACTTTTCATTTCTTTGTCATTGGACAAACTTACAAAATCAGTGAGGGGTCAAATAATTATTTCCTCCACTGTATGTCTCCCCATATTTCACCTCCTTACCAGTGTTCACCCTTAATTACTTCAAGACTGGTCATGCAGAGTAAATTGATAAATCTCACCTTAGCTGGCTGAAAATTGCCCCCTAGTAAGAGCTTTGGGAAGCCCCTCTGGGGCCAATCCCACTATTGACATAAAGGACTGTTGTTTTTAAGAAATACCATGTTTGGAGCTGCTGGAAACCGAATATAATCTATATATGTAAAACAATTATCAGTACTTACAGGCTGTACTAGCGCAGGAAGGTATTGTACCAAATTATTCAATGACCAATATAAACACAGCAGATAGTTTTAGCCTTGGTTAATGTTGCACTCAATCCTGAGACATACGTTTGTATGGTGTATCGGTGAAATTGCTCCTTCCTTAACATTAATAAACATATTTGAACGCTGAGGCTTCCATTTTAGTCAGCAGTGAATTATTTACGGACTTGTAGGGTTTATACAGGATAATCACTGCAGAGCTTCCAGCCTGTCTTTCCAGTTATCTTTTGTGTAAGGGAAGCGCCAGTAGCTTGCCAGACATGATTTCTTCTTTTTTTTTGTTCTTTTCCTTCAGATGTCTGTATTGATTTTTTTTTTCCTGTTTGCTTGAAGATTACTTATGTTTGGATTTTCGAAAAAGGCTGCGTGTTTACCCAAGGGGATCGGGCTGACAACTTCTAAATTGGAAGGGTTAATCACATAATCTACTAACAGCAAAATCATTTATTGAAACTGAACAAATGGGTGTTTGGAAAAAGGTGTTTTAACATCTAAGTTATGGGGGGTGCTTATTGCTAATTTAATTCTTAGCAGTAAAAGAACCGAACTTCCATTATTTCATTGAAGACCCAAATGAATGGTGAGATAAATAGGTTTAATATATAAAAAGCCAACCTCGGAATAAGGCCGATGATACTTTAGTAACTATATCTGTGCCCAGTGTTTAAAAGTGAAGTTCTATGGTCGATTGTTGCCTCGAGAGGAAACTTCCGCAATT
Source organism: Xenopus tropicalis (assembly GCF_000004195.4). Lineage (NCBI taxonomy): Eukaryota > Metazoa > Chordata > Amphibia > Anura > Pipidae > Xenopus > Xenopus tropicalis. Next base: position 27,256,867 of record NC_030682.2, read on the forward strand.
TCACTGAAATCGCGCCGCCGCGTATGGCATCCCACCGGCGATTTACATTTTCGCCGGGGGGATGGCATTTCGGGGAGATTAGTCGCCCGTCAACAGGGAGATTTGTCGCAGGCGACTAATCTCCCCGTGTGCCAGAGCCCTTAAGTTACCTCTTTTTATCAGCGAGTCACATTCAACCGTAAGAAGATTTGGGGTGCTAGACCTCCAAATGGGGGGTTAAAATAAGGGCTGTAATTGGCTTTTTTTTTAGATTCTCTGTGGACTGATATCCTATAGGAGGCACTGCTTGGCAGTACACCTGGTTTTTATTCAACCAAAACTTGCCTCCAAGTCAGGACTTCAAAAATAACTACCTGGTTTGGGGACACTGGGAGCAACATCTAAGGGGTTGGGGAGCAACATGTTGCCCCCGTGTCACTGGTTGGGGATCACTGATGTAGAGAGTACTGTTCTGAGACAATTTGCAATTGGTTTTCATTTTTGTATTTTTTGTGGTTTTTCAGTTATTTAGCTTTTTGTTCAGCAGCTCTCCAGTTTGCAATTTCAGCAGCTATCTGGTTGCTAGGGTCTTGTTTGCCTTAGCAACCAGGCATTAGTTGGAAAGACAGACAGGAATATAAATAGAGGAAGGCCAAAATAGAACGAAAAGTAAAAAAAAAGTTACAATAAAAAAACAATTGTAGTCTCACAAAACAATAGTTTTTTGGCTGCCGGGGTCAGAGACCCCCATTTGAAAGCTGGGAAGAGTCAGAAGAGATTATAGAAAAATATAGAAAAATAGAAATCTTACTAAGAATAGGCCATTTCTGCCTGCTTGCTGAACGGAAAATAATACCCTCCTATAATAGGAGACACTTAAATAGAATAACGGCACTCTGATTACTGATATGATATTCATTGACTTGTAGAATTTCCAACAATATCTGAGAAATCTGAAATCTATTGTAGTCTTAGTCAATAATACTTAATCAGTATTGTTTATTATATAGTTATAAATATGTAACCCTCAGGGTTGCAACTATTTGCTATAATTGATATAAGCTATTTGACACCTTACCAGTAGGTGTCACTGTATTTTGCTATAATTGCTATAAGCTATTTGACACCTTACCAGTAGGTGTCACTGTATCTTTAGTTCATCTTATCTGTAAATAGTTTGAGATACCAACATCCCCTGTCTCTGGGGAAAGAATGGTTTCTTCATTTGTAGAGAAGAGGAAGAGGATTTGGACTTCCTGGTTGTCTTGGTAGCTAGAGGGACTGTTACAGACAGCTGTTGGGAGAGAGATAATTGCTTACCTGCATAGAGGGTAAGACCCCCAAGGAATCCTCTCTTAGTTTTAGTAAGAATTAGCCAGCTTGTGTTATAGGAGTGGGTCAGCACCCACTTAGTGCCAGTCAGGGTAGCTGAGCAGCCCAATGCTCCAACAGGAGGTCAGTGGGTTAGTTCCCTGGTTGTACACAGGTTGATGCCTGGCAACCCAGAATAGGGGCCTTAGTGGTAAGGAGGGTGTTACTTATAGAGAGGATTCCCATTCTACAAGCAGTGTCCGTCAGCAGATCTGGCTGGGTGAGACCATAGAGCATTGCTCATATTCTTTGTTAAAATTATATTGCATTGTTTTCTGCTATTATATAATTTTGCCTGATTGCTTATATTATTGCATTCACTGTCACCACTGTAATACTTAAACAGTGTAGTGAGATGTTATTCTTCAGTTGCTGCATAAATAAATATACCTTCTAAAGAATTCCTGGCGCCATTACTCTTCATACTAATTCACACCACAACCTTTCTGATAATCCTCTCACTACAAAGAGAGAGCCCCTGGTGTGGCCTTATACTGTCATAATAGTGCTACATATAAAATGTATATTCTTTAAAAAGTTCATGGCCCCATAAGGGCCAGTTATAAGCAAAATAGTAGGGTGGGAGGTGATATGAAAATTACGGAAATACCCCTTATCCGGAATACCCTTAGTCCCGAGTATTCTGGATAACAGGTCCTATACCTGAACTTAAGAATCCAGTGACCCCTCCCAGAAGACCAATAGTCTCTGGGTAACTGGAATCCTTTGGATGAATTTCTGGACAAAATGTTGAGTCTATTAATTAAGGACGCTAAGAGCAGGGGCACACAAGGCAGATCTTCTGCTTTCCCCTGTCTGTTTTAGTGGATCCGCTGTCATCCGCTCTTTTGTGCCCTATTTACATGCATGACGTTGGCCAGTGTGCAACCGTTCTGCCTCCAGTTCTAAATTGGTACCCTTGTTGCCTTGTAAAGGAACATAATTAAGGATTGGTATGGATGCTATGTGCACCAGTGTGGGTATACTTTCCCTTTTAATGCTGATATTTTTGTTCTTCACATGTATGTCAGAAATCTGTGATACTCCAAGGATTTATGTCTATTTATGTCTACTGAACACAGGTTGATAGTGTTTCAGACTGGTTTTCGGACATTTATCAAGACAATAAATCCATACAAAATCAACAAATAAATATTTACACAATTTCATCAAATCCCACCCTTCTACTCTAGCTTTTAGGGGGGAGAGATCCCTTTAATCAGGGTCTTATGTTTTTAAAAATGACCAATGACCTTTGAAATCTCTCCCAATTAGCAGCTAAAGGAAAGAGACTCAGGCTGTGAGACCAGTGCTTTGGTCAAGAAACAATGCAGGAAGGTACCAACCTATGAAAATAGGACTGAATTTAAATGGTTAGGACCACCATGTGGGATTTACCTTGATATGGTACGGTATTGGCAACTTTTGGATCACAACTTTGTAGTGTTCTTTAAAAATGCATGCACTTGCACAGGATCAGGGGGGGTCATGGAATGTACATTGATCAATCAATTGCAATGTCAACAGGAATTATTAATGAAGGTCCAGTGTGAACTTGGTGTATAAACATAGCTATAAACACCTATACTGACCAATAATACACTAGAAGATCACACAATGAAAGTGTATCTAAAACGTCTTGTGAATTTTGAATATAAGTAGATGTAGCCTGTACTTTGCGATAGAGTGTCCAAATATATCCCAGTGGGATGCAATGAACTATCCTGAGGTGAAACTATGGGGCAACCTAGAGGATTATTATTATTACTTAGTCCTTATGCCCTTTCGGTAAAGTGTATAGTAGTGATCTAACTGGGTATGTCACCATCAGTCTGCCTCAGCCATGGATATCAATAGATTCATGAAACCATTCACAATCACTGTATTTATTTGTTTCTAAAAATAATTGATAAACCTTCTTATCCCCTAATTTCATTCTGATAATCAATGTAGTTCGTAAGAACAACCCCACTGCATTTATCAGTGGATCTGATGGCAACATTACAGTCATTTTGTTAAGTCTAACTAACCTCATATGCTACATTTCTACACTTAACTCAATGCTCATCTTTATAATTAAGCACTTCATGTTGCACAGGTGCTTCAGGAGTATGAGGAGTACTTTTCACTCTCAGTTTAGAATACAAATCAATACCAGCATCTACAGCTTTACTAATGGGATCTTTCAAACGTAATCATACACATCTCATGCCCTGTTGTTGGGAGAAATGATAGTAACCCTTTACTCAAAAGAGATTTCTTATCTGGGATTAAGAAATTGGCTGATAAGAAGAAGACTGAAATCTCTATCTCAGTTTGGATGGCTTTTCTCTTGCCACAACTTTCCCTCTGTTGCTTCAATGTGTATGTGTTTGTAAAATATACAAAAGCCATGAATATCCCGGGAATTATATTCTTATAAATGGTTCTTAGTGATGTCATCAGTTATAATTGGTGATTATTGATGTCACTTAAACTTGTTTATTACAGGTAAGGGACCCATTATCCAGAATGCTGGGACCTGGGGTTTTCTGGATAAGGGATCACTGTCAGTGGCCAATAACTTGGGTGCTAGTCAAACATATTTGCTTGTACAGCTTTTAACCCTTTGCATAAGGAGATTGTCTCTTGTTTGACAGATACATTGGAAAATACTTCTGTCTGCATATCTCCGGGGCTGCCATCAGAAACTTTGGGGCCCTTACAAGTTATTTATGTAGGGCCCCCCATGAAGACAAGCGTGCACTACCAAAAATGTACTCAATAATAAGCTGTTCAAATAAAGAGCTCCATTGAATAATGTGTTGGTCAGTTCATTGGGGGTCAGTGAAGTTTGCCCTAAGTTTAAACCCTACACGCCTTCCTGCCCCTGCTCTGGCTGTCATTGCTCGATATGGAAGTTACAGAACTTTTCCCATAAGTTACATAAACTGCATTAGTTTAGGGGCCCAGTGATCTTGCTGTGGGGCCCAATAACTAGTTAGTCATAATTCATAAAAATAGTAAAAATAATAAATGTACTAAAAAGTCAGTATTTTAATTGGAGTTTATACACAAGTTTCTTAGAAAGGAAAGTGAGTTTTTGCATAAGTTACGTGTTTGTTCATCCGTTCACACCTCAGACTGTGGGAGTGGTGTGTGTGCATTGTGTCACTGTATACCAGTGATCCCCAACCAGTGGCTCGGGGGCAACATGTTCCCCAACCCCTTGGGTGTTGCTCTCAGTGCCCCCAAACCAGGTAGTTATTTTTAAATTCCTGACTTGGGGGCAAGTTTTGGTTGAATAAAAACAAGATTTCCTACCAAATAAAGCCCCCTGTAAGCTGATAGTGTGCATAGAGGCCCCTAATAGCCAATCACAGCCCTTATTTGGCTCCTCCATGAACTTTTATGGTGCTTGTGTTGCTCTCCAAGTCTTTTTACATTTGACTGTGGCTCACGAGTCAGAAAGGTTGGGGACCCCTGCTGTGTACTCTCGGTAAGTCCTGATTGGTTGATTGAGTGGACCTTATTGGTTTCCTTGTCTCCTTCTCTACCTATTTATGTGTGATTGTACCTTTCCTTCTCCTTTAATCACATTCAAGTTGCTGTGTGTGGCACCTGTAATTATGCTGGAATTCTACTGAATGGCTGTGCCTAAAACTATAAGAAATGTGTGTAGAGGTTTGTTACAATATCCAAGCTCTGTCAGTATAGATTTAATTATACTGATACTGACATCATGTTCTCACTTCTTAATACAAAAAAGTAGCATAAAAATTGAAGGTACAGATAGAGGTGCGTCTGCTGCTACCTGCGACAACGTAAAGCAGCCCCCTACACCCCCTATGATTGCATATAGTATGCTTAATAGGGTTTAACAACAGAAATTCAGTTCAAATCTCTCAGCTTGCAGTGAAGAGTTAGACTTTTTCCTTCTGTCTTATACTTTTGGGTCTTTGTCTGCTCTTCAGTGAGGAATTCTTATCAACGTTCTTGTCTAATGAAGCTTCAAATATGTCTTTATTTACATTATGTACTTGCCCTCCTTCCCTCCCTCATCATCTAATGATGCCTCTGCATTCTCTTCCAACTCATTAGATGATTACTCTTTTAACTGATCCAGCGCTCCATTTCTTCCTCTTCATTGGAGGAAATGGAAAACTTCTTCCTTTAAACCAGAAGTTAATTATACGAAGTAGATTCCTCACTCTCACTAGATGAACTCTCTTTTTCTTCATATTTCCTGCACAAACAAATTAAATAGATATATTGTTAATGCTTCAATTATTATTATTGGGCAAGGAGAAAAGAACAATGCATATCAGAAAGAGCACCACTTCTTGTGCTTTGCACCTTCTTCCCATGCAAATATCACATTTTGGCCAAATTCAACTCTTTCCATTGAGTACAGGGCTCCCTTGCCCTCTTTGGCACCATATTCTGTAACTTGTGCTTGATTTTTAATTCAAAGCAAAATGCAGAGTGTAGCCATTGTAAAATTAGGCTACGGGCACACAAGGTGATTAGTTGTCTGTGATCTCCTCTAGCATGGGCAACTGATCTCCTCTAAATGATTTCCCACTGGCAATAAAGTAAATCACTGGTAGGAAAATGTGTTGCTTTTTCACCAAAAGTTTCCTTGTGAGGCAACTTTGGGCTACTTAGGAAAATGAAGCACTGTGTATATTTTCCCACTGGTAATTTACTTTATTGCTGGTGGGAAAGCATTTGGAGGAGATTAGTCGCCCGCGGTAGAGGAGATTTATGTCGAACAACTAATCTCCGTGTGTGCCCATAGCCTAATATAATAATGGCTACACTCTGCATTTTGCTTTGGATTAAAAATCTAGCACAAATTACAGAATGTGATGGGTAACTAATCTCCTCGTGCAACTGCTTACTGATATGTATCCCTGTTAGATAGAAATGTATGCAACTACTTACTGATATGTATCCCTGTTAGATAGAAATGTATGCAACTACTTACTGATATGTATCCCTGTTAGATAGAAATGTATGCAACTACTTACTGATATGTATCCCTGTTAGATAGAAATGTATGCAACTGCTTACTGATATGTATCCCTGTTAGATAGAAATGTATGCAACTGCTTACTGATATGTATCCCTGTTAGATAGAAATGTATGCAACTACTTACTGATATGTGTCCCTGTTAGATAGAAATGTATGCAACTACTTACTGATATGTATCCCTGTTAGATAGAAATGTATGCAACTACTTACTGATATGTATCCCTGTTAGATAGAAATGTATGCAACTACTTATTGATATGTATCCCTGTTAGATAGAAATGTATGCAACTACTTATTGATATGTATCCCTGTTAGATAGAAATGTATGCAACTACTTACTGATATGTATCCCTGTTAGATAGAAATGTATGCAACTACTTACTGATATGTATCCCTGTTAGATAGAAATGTATGCAACTACTTACTGATATGTATCCCTGTTAGATAGAAATGTATGCAACTACTTATTGATATGTATCCCTGTTAGATAGAAATGTATGCAACTACTTACTGATATGTATCCCTGTTAGATAGAAATGTATGCAACTACTTACTGATATGTATCCCTGTTAGATAGAAATGTATGCAACTAGTTACTGATATGTATCCCTGTTAGATAGAAATGTATGCAACTACTTATTGATATGTATCCCTGTTAGATAGAAATGTATGCAACTACTTACTGATATGTATCCCTGTTAGATAGAAATGTATGCAACTACTTACTGATATGTATCCCTGTTAGATGGGAAACGGATGCAACCAAATAAAAACATTTAGAGAAAAAAAGTATAAATGCTCACTTACCCTTCTTTTGTGGCCTGTTGTGGTGGGTTTTCTACATCACCAGCTTTGCCTTTATTCTTCATTTGCCTATATTTAATACTGCAAAAAAAGGGAAAGACTTTTAAACTGGCTAAAAAATGCAAAAAAACACCAACTTATTTTTATATATACAAATGCATCTTGGGGCTCTGGATCTGCCCATATTCCCGAGAATTGAAGAACTTTGTACTAAAATATATGGCACCTGTTCCCAGCTTTTAGCACTGAAGCCATTAATTGCAAAATATTTCTTATTACATTAATATAATCTGCTGAAATCTGCTCCAGGTGTCTGCACCCAGGCTGACGCAGCACCTCTGGATGCAGACACAGGAGGAATGAGCAGAAGTGCTGTTTCTCAGCCGTTACTTATATGCAAGCCAAGAAACAGCCCAGTGTAGCAGTAGCCTAAAACATAACCAAAGTTGTCGTTGCTCAACTTATTGTCTTTACACTTTTTGCATTTTGCATCCTCTATGTTCTATACTTTAGAGCAAGAGAAGGGAAATTTTACTTACCATATAACAAGTCCTATCACTGACCATAGAGCAAGGACTATTGTAGTAGCTATCACTACTACACCAAATGCCTTCTCATGTCCTTTAAGCACTGGGAGGATGGTATCACTAATGAAATCATCTGCTGCTGTTGCTTTTGTTTCTTTAGTAGTCATACTTGGTGGTACAGTATTTGTAGCCTTGGGCACGGCTGCCCGAGACTCAGCTGAAATGCAAAACAATTAAATGAATCCCAATGATAGATATAGGAAGATGATGGCAGATATTTAGGGCACACATATTCGCATTAGTACATGCTGGAAACCAACAGTGTATAGAAATGTGCCATTAACCCTACTGTCTCTTTTATAATAACGGCTTTGCCACTTTAATTTATTGAAGAAAAATCTGTTTTAAATGCCATTTTAAAATGTTTGGCTTATATTGACTGCAAATTTGAAAGGATTCTATACCACCTGCAGAAACAAAGCTTTCCTCTGCTTTAAGCCTGGATAAGTCATAATAATATAATGTTATTGTGTGCAAATTTGAGCCAGTATTTCTATCCTATTGATTCAGAACTCAACACATGTAGGTACAATGCACTAGCATTATATTTAGTCAGTTGATGTACTACATATTGGGTTTACAGTCTCTCCCTTTACTTACCTTTGTGTTGATTCACAACTTTAATTTTTATAGATGAAGGCGGCTTGAACTCCTTTCCTGTAATTATCAGCTTAACCTGATAAGTGCCGCTGTCTTCCATGTCTGTGGGATTGATGACAAGGGAACAGTTCCCTTTTGCCACCAGGGGTTTAAAAACCTGGTACTTATTCTCGAAATCAGGAGTTGCCCATCTGATGTGGTCTCCGTACAGATGCATCAAAGGTCTGTAGTCCTGTTTGCCCTTTGGGATTACACCCCATTCCAGTTGCACTTTTGATGCTTTGAGGTGATGCCGTGTTTGAAATGCACATGGTATTATATTCATCCTATGCGCCTTGAATATCAGCTTCGGTTTGAATAAAGTGAAGTTTTCAACTTTCACAGCTGAAAGAGGGAAAAATAACATTACTATCTTGAAAGCTACAGTCTCTAAAGACTATTAAGTCTATGGCTAGGATTGCATGGGTTACATTCCACTTAACTAAGTATCTAAGAGGGCAAAATACATGCATTACACAGGTTTAATCTTGATCTATAGCAAGCTGCTGTGTAAAGCCACTAGATCATGTGACGTATCAGGGACATTTAGAAAATTCAGCTAGAGGGGCTGCTGTGAGTTTATCCTTGAGAACATCACATATAATGTATTAGAGTTGTGTGACCTATAGGAGGAGACATATAGGAGCAGTAAGGGCATTTGGTAATAATATAAAAGTGTTGTGTAGTGTAATGTGCAGGGGCTCAAAGAGGTTTTTATATGGCTGTGATCATACAGAGGCAATCAATGTTTAAGGGGTAAAAGGAAAGAGAATGATATTTTTACCTGATGTAGTATCGACAAATAGAAAAAATAGTACAATGATGATAATAGAATGAAGACACATGGGACCCATCACTGCTGGGCAGGAGGGTCTCCCACGGCCTTCAGAGATCTTCTTCTGGAAAAAAAAGCAGAAAGAAAAATGCATATGAGAATCTGATCTATCAACATAAAAAATTACACATCAATTATTTTTAGTTAATTTAAAAGTCTATTTGCCATTATATATGAATAAACAAATTATTAATTTTGTACTTACAGTTCTTTTTGAAATGTAAAGATGCATGATGTGTCCACTAGCAGATAACTAGTATTCACATCAAGAGCTAAACACCAAATGAGCTGCCTGTGAGCTGTAAAGTATTGAGCCTTCCAGGCTGATGATGTCACAAGGTCATTCCTGGACCAGACCATTCAGGTTTGTAACTGCCACTGTGATGTCACAATGCTCCTATCTGGTGCTTTAGCCAAACAGGCTTACAGGTTCACATGTGGCTGCTACTCCTTACAGTTTCATGTGTATACAAGCATAGAGAATATATGGATAACAAATAAAAAGCATATGAATTACATAATAAATTGCAGGAGTGCCAAGAACATATCATAAAAAGTGGCAGCTACTATTTCCATATTTGGGTGTACTTGCACCGCAAAAACCAGACAACAACTCCTATAAAGGGAAAGAAAAAAAAGTAAAATGAAAATGACAAATACATAAAAACATTAAAATAAATGCAATAAAGCACCAACAGGCTACACTTGCTACTAAATGCCTACTATTGGTACCAAAAGGGACCCAATTGGATTAGATTGGATCCCATTTGTTAACTATAGGTTTCATACTTTGGTGCCAGTAGAGTTTTTATTGCATTGCTTTTAATGTTTTTATGTATTTATTATTTTATTTATATTAAAAGTGCATACAGTATATTATATAGAGATCATATTTATTATTATTATGTTGGGTTGAAACCCCACAGACTGTTCTTCCACTTCAGCTGATTCTTCCGCTTTTTCTTCTTCTTCTTAGCGCCCCCATTTTCTAAACGCTACTCCTCGTACAGTTTTAGGGGTACAACACCCAAACTCCCCACACTTCTTCGCCCTATAGCGGAGCAGGTTGCTTGTGCTTTTCTAAGCAGTTGCGCCCCCCGTCTTTTTGTGGTGCCGTTCTGAACCCCCCAATTTTCCCATTGACTTTGACAGGGAAGATTTTCAAACTGCTGCAACTCTTACAGCTTTGAAGCTACACCCCTCAAACTTGAATAACATAATCATGGGGTCACCCCGAATGAAACAGCAACATTTGTTGGATGACCCAAAGTGGGAGGGGCCAACAACAGCCAATCAAATTTTAATCATTGACTTTAATGGGGAAATTGAAACTGCTGCCAATCTTACAGCTTTGAGGCTACACTCCCCAAACTTGAATCACACAGTCATGGGCTCAGCCTGAATGAAAATATGATGATTGTTGGATGCCCAAAAGTGGGCGGAGATGTGAACAGCCAATCAGATTTTACCTATTGACTTGGCAGAAACCCAACCTGCTGCCAGTCTCACAGTAATAACACCGGGGTCCCCAAACTTTGCAGGGTTAGGCACCAGGTAACTGCGGTTCAAGGTAAGAAAAAGTGGGCTGAGCCACCAACAACCAATCAGAGTTTACCTATTGACTTTCAATGGGGAAATTCAACCTGCTGCCATTCTCACAGAATTAACACCAGGGTCCCCAAACTTTTCACAGTTGGTCACTAGGGGACTGCAAGTTTAGTTTTGAAAAGTGGGCGGAGCCACCAACAACCAATCAGATTTCACCTATTGATTTTTATTGGTTTGTTGCCAGGGTTCCCAAACTTTGCATAGTCAGACACTGGGTGACTACGCATTTAAGGTTTTTTGTATTTTTGTAAGTGGGTGGAGCCACCAACAGCCAATCAGATTTTACCTATTGACTCTAAATGGAGAAATTCAACTTTGCACAGTTTGTCACTAGGCGACTATGTTCCAATTTTAGAAAAGTGGGTGGGGCCAACAACAACCAATTAGATTTCACCTAAAGACTTCATATGTTTAAATTTAAACTGCTGCCATTCTTTAAATATTAATACTAAGGTCTCCAAACTTTGCAGAGCTAGTCACCTGGTAACTGCAGTTCAGAGTTAGAAAAAGTGGGTGGAGCCAACAACAGCCAATCAGATTTTACCTATTGATTTTCAATGGGAAATTCAACCTGCTGCCATTCTCACAGTATTAACACCGGGGTCACTAGGGAACTGCATTTTTAGGATTTAAAAAGTGGGTGGAGCCACCAACAGCCAATCAGACTTCGCCTATTGATTTTTTTTTGTTTAAATTTAAAATGCTGCCTTTCTCACACATATTTATGTCAGGGTTCCAAAAGTTTGCCCAGTCAGTCAATGGCTGACTACGTATTCAGGGTTAGAACAAGTGGGCGGAGCCACCCATTTCCACCAATTAAATTTCATTGGTTTATATTTAAACTGATGCCATTATTTAAGTATTAATTCCAGGGTTGTTAAACTTTCCAGAGTTAGTCACTGGGTATTTGCTGTTCAAAGTTAGAAAAAAGTGGGCGGAGCCACCAACAACCAATCACATTTCACCTATTTACTTTCAATGGTGATGGTAAAATGCTGTCAGCCTCACAATTTTTGCAAAGCTGGTCACTGGGGGATTGCAGTTCAAAAATAGGAAAAGTGGGTTGGGCCACTAACAGCCAATCAGATTTCATCCATTGAATTTTATTGGTTTAATTTTAAAATGCTTCCATTTTCACACTATTTATGCCATGGTGCCCACTGTTTGTCACTGGGTGATTTCGACTCAAGGTTAGAAAAAGTGGGCACACCCACCAACCTCCAATCACAATTTACCTATTGACTTTTATTGGTTTAAATTTAAACTGCTGCCGTTCTGTAACTATTAGTCCTTGGGTCCCTAAACTTTGCAGAGTTAGTCACTGGGTAACTGCAGTTCCAGGTTAGAAAAAGGGGGCAGAGCCACCAACCGCCAATCAGGTGTCACTCGTTGACTTTCAGTGGGGAAATTTAAATTGCTGCCATTCAGACACTATTAAAACCAGGGTCCCCAAACTTTGCACAGTGGTTTTTACTATATAACTGTGGTCCAAGATGATAAAAAGTGGGCGGAGCCAACAACAACTGATCAGATTTCATTTCGTGACTTCACGTTTTTCAACCCAACATGAAGTTTGTTCTCAAAATTCCCTTTCTAGTTAGCTTTTACAGTTTTATAACTATATGGCGCTTTGGTTAAAAACAATAACAGTCTGCAACAATAAAATATGACTGGTATTAAAAGATGATCCTTACATAGTTACATAGGGTTGAAAAAAGACCATCAAGTTCAACCCCTCCAAGTAAACCCAGCACAGACACAAACCTATACTTACCAATCTATACCAACACATACATAAATGAATCCTTGTGGGAGCACCAGTGTCCGTGGGGGGGGGGGGGGGAGCCAGCCTGGGTTTGGGGGGGGGCAGCCCAGTTCAACTCCATTCATACATATTTATTATCTAAGGATATACTAAACTCTACAAAGCAGGTAGGATATGATTAGGTACCAGGTGAAAAAAGCTGACGCAGCAGAGCTTTTTACATGTACATGATAGAAACAAATGGTGTCAAGTGATATAAATATTCAATTTTGTTGTTATTACGCCTTTAAAAATAAGGAATAAAATAAATTAAGCTCTGTGCCAAATTTAGTACCACAGAGAGTTCTTCAAATAAATTTTAGCCCAGTTCATTGCCACAGTAACTTTTTCACATTACATTTATGGCATTTTTAAAAACTTTTCAAAGCATATACATATATAATCTCACCCAGGAAAAACAATAAATGGTTACCAGTTTCCTGCATTACCTTTTCATTTCCAGTTTTTCCTGCTTGGTTAATTGATTTGCGTAAACAAATATCTTCGTAAATCATACCCACCATTCATGTTATATGAGCGAAAAAAGGAGAAAATTGTTTTTTTTTTAATTTAAAGAAATAAGAGAAAAATAAAACAATGGCACAGAGCCAGGCTATCTATCTATGAGCCAAGATAAAGAAACGGAGCTGCTTGATGTAGATGTGTGATAAAAACACAAAAGCTTGGCAATGGCCTCATGCAGGTAACTGAAAAATAGCAGAGGAAGTAATGAACTATATTTTGAAAAAAAACAAAAAAACAGCTTTAAAGGAGCATAGTGATATATGAGTGTGTGCTTCAGCTGGATGATGTCCTTTGGTTTTCCTTGTGCTGAAGTCTATTGATGGGCATTGATACCATAAGAATTGAACCACTTTGCTCTCCTTTGTTACAATGGAATTAAAATGAAGAAACACTCAGATAACTTGGCAGGGATGATTCCGATTTTCCCGTCTGTCTCTGGGCCCCCAGCTTAATCTTTTTGGAACCCCTTGAACTCTCAACTGATGACTTGTTTGCAAACATATATTGAAATCCTTCATGCGAAAGGGCCTTATACAAACCTGGGATCCTTTAAAAGTCAAATAGTGTGCTTTCACTTTGATTATACCCTGGTACTGGCTAGCAAACTGTTCATTTGCAGAAAAAATAGCCCATAACTGAAGTTAGTTTATGACAGGCCTACACCAAATACTATATGCAACATCTTTACCAAACGTACTCACCTATCATCTATTTCGGTATGAGGGTACCACGTGATGCTCCATGGGTAAGTGTTACCCACAAGGCACATCTACACTGGGAATAATCATAGCAAATGCTGACTGTAACTGGGCCCTGTAGACATTGTTCTGGCTAGAGTCCTTTGTGTAGCAAATGGCATTTATGGAGCATCACATTCTGATGCATTTGCTTTACAACAGAAATCAGTTTTACACACTAAATGCAAAGCGAGAGCAGGGCCGGATTTTAAAAATGTGCTCCCCCCCAGCACCCCTGATCCCTGTGCACTTGCTGCCCCCGTCCCCTCTAGGTGCTTGCCACACCCCCTTACTGATTGGCTGCACTGGCGACTGGATGGGAGGGAGATTTAAATAGCTGCCAAAATCTCCCATCCAGTCCCCAGTGTAAATGCGGCCAGTGGGTGACATGCCATCCTCCGATCTTTGCCACCCTGGGCCCGGGCTTTTGTGGCCTGGGAGAGTTTCCCTTCTAGATTTTATAGCATTGTCCATATAATTCATATCTTTTGTATCTTTCGACTCGTCGCCACACAAAACTGTCCTCGAGTATTACCAATAGTTTTTCACTGTAACATACTAAAATATGTTGGAAAATATGTTGAATTTATTTCCAAGAAAGGTTATAAATTTTTTACAAACTCTTTCAGTAAGTTTTATAGTCTTACTGCCGGTGGATAAATCAGTCTAGAAGTGTTTTCTCTTCTTCCAAATGTCTAAATTTCAAGAATTGGCTTAAATGACATAATTAAAAAGAACCCAGCATTGGTGAATCGCTTTTAAGACACTGAAATTTTGTGCTAAGTCATCAGTTTCTGTCTCTCTGTCGTTGCTGTTCTGTTGATCATGACATTGGCAGAACTTTCCCCTTTGTCTGGGACAGACTGGGAGATTCTTTAGCACAACACATGGAATTTACATTTATCCCATCTGATGTAATGAAAAAAGTGTGCCTCAGCAATTCTATTATTATTACTGAATATTTATGAAGTATGGACATACAAAGCAATCATGTTCTAAAGAGTAGGGCATTAACGAATACAAATACAGACTTATATACAAGGTGAAAGGGTCTTGCATGTAAGATCTCACTCATTCAGTAATTGCCTTATTATTCAGATCTTTTAATATGTTTTCATGTTATTCATTTATTTCCCTTCTAAAAACATCTCTAAATTGCTTCTTTCAGTTTAAGAATTAATACATTTTGGAATCACTCTTTGTATTATATTTATCATTCCTTTATACTCCAACATCTGTTTTTCCTTTAAAATACAGCACAGACCTTTGGTTATTTTTTAACAAATGTGGCAATGATTATTAGATATAATATCTACCCTATATTATTCTTCTCAAAATGAGGGTAATAAAGGTATTAAATATTGAAGATCTGGCCTCAATAAAAAAATCCAGGCTTATCTTCTATTTTAGCTTTTTAACACTCTTTGTGGACATTTTGAGAGTAAACTTACTCTGTGCACATATTTTATCAGTAGCACTTTTATATATATATATATATGTATGTGTGTATATGTGTGTATATATGTGTGATAGTGTGTGTGTGTTTGTGTGTGTGCAAATGGATCTATATCTCCCAATATCTCACCCTGTCTATCAGGTTAAAGTGATACTGACATGCTCCTATCCATGATAGTTAAGGTGTCAGCAGCACTAAAATAAAAAGGACTTTAGATTCATTATACATTTGGCTCTTGGTCATGTTGTTTAAAGGAGAACTAAAGCTTGACAAAGAAGTAGAAATGTTGTACATTATGTGTTAGGCTTCTGTACCAGCCCAAGGCCCCTACATCCCTTTAGCAGGGAAGATCTGTGCCCCCAAAGATGCCCCAGTAGCCCCCATCTTCTGTTCTGCTGATTCCCTGCACACGCTCTGTGCTGCTGGCACTTACCTGAGCTTAGGGACCCACTCACACTATACTGTATATATAAAATATTGAAGGTCCATACATAGAAGATACCAGGTTGATAAACAGAGGTAGATTGCCAGGTCAGGTGTGGGTGGGTTAGGGTTGGGTGCGGGTCAACGTTTTAAACACATCGCTAATATTAGTGTCACTTACGCTACCAACAAAATCCAAGATGTTGATCCCCTGTGCAGTTTTGAAGGCCTGGATCATTACTGTCATTGAGATTCTGAACTTTCAGCTGGTGCATTACATTTAGTACATGAAATATGGCATTTCTAGTGATATTCGTTCTTAGGGTTTAGTTCTCCTTTAAGGTCTACAAATGTCTTGTCAGAGACACTATAACATATGGTAGCATAAACTCCCACAATAACTGCATTTCAGTATATTCAGGAGTGTGAACCAGTTTTGCTGAAATTGTTTTGAGGTCAGATGACCAAGACAAAGAGAACCTGATTAAGTCCATTCAGTCTTGGGTTTAGGTTCATGATAATAAATCTATGTCCAGCATAACCTATAGGGAACTTTTATTTTACATTAATATTTTGAAGAGTAGATTTTTAGTGTCAGTATCACTTTAAGAACAGAAAAGTGTAAGTTCTACGTGGCCAAAACAATCCCCCATCTCAGTCCAGTTTATAGAAAAAAATCCAGAAAAAATTGCCAGCGCTCGGTCTAACCCACGCTGTAGTGTTGACCAGCTGCTAGAAACACACTATTGTGCCAGCGCTCGGTCTAACCCACGCTGTAGTGTTGACCAGCTGCTAGAAACACACTATTGTGCCAGCGCTCGGTCTAACCCACGCTGTAGTGTTGACCAGCTGCTAGAAACACACTATTGTGCCAGCGCTCGGTCTAACCCACCATCTGGAGTTGACCAGCTGCTATATTATAGACTGTAGCATTATAGGACCTACAATTGTCATCCGACTAAAGGTGGCCATACACTGGCAATTCTAGCTGCCGATATTGGCCAGATCTTGGGCAGGTTTGATTTTTGTTGAATCAGGGGACTGCATTGGCTTGTTGATGTGGCCCCCAAACCAACGGGCGCCTATACCCGCAGTTCTAATTCGATTTTTTAGCCCAAGGGTCAAAGACCGAATTAGCCCGATATTGCCCACTTGATATATAATCCTGAATAACATGGAAGAATGGGCCAAATATCACATAAGGAAACTATTTTATTATTATAGCGTATGTTATTCAGTAAAATGAGAGAACTGACCAAGGATCTGTATATTTACCTATCATATACTTTGGTACCACTGTTACCTGTCACTATAGAAACTGACTGAAAAAAAAAAAAAAAAATCTGCTTGAAACACAGTTGAAATAATTGACATTAATATATTCCAGAGGTTTCATTATGGATCCACACAGGACAGACCATACTTATCTATCATTTGTATATTTCATCTAAAGTTGAATCAGTCTCTGAGCTCCATTTTATAGGAAAGTAAGAAAGCAGATGTTTTATATAAAATAGAGAAAAGAATCCTAGAACTCAAACCGAGCGAATTTTATTATTAATTAAATGCAACAGATTTATGGCCTATAAAAGTAAGGAATTTAAATCTGAGGTCAAAGACCAAATACAAAAGAGTAGAACACTGACGACAATGGCTTATTTTAGAACAGAGACTTCAACAAGTTATAACTATAAATAAATATATGAGAATTAATAATAAAAAGCATAACTGGATATGAGAATATACTGCAGCTAAAACTATATAAAGGGGAGGCCTATTAAGCAAAATTTGTATTTGTAAATTAGTTTTTATTTGAATGAACTGGACATTTTACCAGACTCGTTTTCTAATTTATTAAAAAATTTGAATCTAAAAAACTAGATAGAATAAAGCTGTGAAAACTCAAATGCATGAAAGTGGAGCTCCCTGTGCAGATGGCCATTTGTGACACTAAGAATTGGTGCCGCAGCTTTTGCGCTTTATGCACATGTGAGTGACATCATGAACGTAAGGAGCGCGCCTGGGAAAGCGCCACACAACATGCCTGGGCGGCCTACCGCTCTCAGGGGCCATTTCTTTTACAAAAAGGTATTGTTTGCCCTAACCAGAGAACAGGCTCGATTATCCTGCACCTCCAGTGGGGAAACAATTAAAAAAGAAGGCAAGGCTAATAAAGAGTTAATCCCAAGCTGCAGGCATACCTTCAGTTGTCTCAATAGTGCCCTTAAGTCTCCCCATATTTCTCCTGTTCAGGTGATCAGAAGCCAAACAGGAAGAAAAAACGCTGAGCTGTGTAAAGAAACTTCCCATAATGCCTCACTCCTGCACAGACACCCAGACCAAGTGAACATGCTCAGTTAGTTAGACTATGGGGCCCATTTACTTACTCACGAACGGGCCGAATGCGTCCGATTGCGTTTTTTTCGTAATGATCGGTATTTTGCGATTTTTTCGGAAAATTATCGCGACTTTTTCGTTACCAATACGATTTTTGCGGAAAAACGCGAGTTTTTCGTAGCCATTCTGAAAGTTGCGATTTTTTTCGTAGTGTTAAAACTTGCGCAAAACGTTGCGCCTTTTAAGTTTTAACGCTACGAAAAAAGCGCAACTTTTCGCGCAAGTTTTAACGCGCAAATCGTATTGGTAACGAAAAAGTTGCGATAATTTCCGAAAAGTCGTAAAGGCACCGAAAAAATCGCAAAAAAAACGAAAAAGTCGCAAAATGTTCCTTTTCCAATCGGAATTTTTCCAATTCGGTCGGAATTCGTGTCTTAGTAAATCAGCCCCTATGCCTTATAATCAGCTGTTTTTGTTAACTTAAATTTAATTTTAACTGTTATACGAGGGAAGCTGGTGCACTCTTCATTGGTTTCTGATGGAATACATGTTGGCAATATGGGATACAGCAAGGGAATTGTACTTTGATTTAATTAAGAAACCAATTTATTAATAAATAATAACGGACCCTTTCTGTGAGTTCCAGTTCTCGCCTCTAAGCCCCATTCCTCCCTGAGTCTAGTAGCTGTGCGGCCGGCACACTTGGAGCTGGTTGAACATTGGAATATTGAGATTTTCTCTGTTTTATTTATAAATGTGCGCCTGTCCCAACTGCCCTGCACATTCCATTCAGCCAATCCATTTGCAGAGCAACGTTGCCTGTATAACTGCTTTAAAAATGTATGTGCTGCACTTAATGCTCTCATTTCTCTGCCTTGGAATTGCTATAAGCTTTTACATCTAAAAGGCAAGTCATATTTGCAAGTTAAATAAAGCTACTGTGAATAACAATTAAAAGAATTATAGTATTAATATATTTTTAATGAAAGAGTTTATAATTGCCATTCATTTAGTATTTTAGTATTTTACTAAACTGGCATGGATTGAGATCACATGAGTTTATACAAACAGGCTGCACGGATTTGTGGCAGAGCAACACAGGTTTTACTTCCAGTTCTTGAGTTCATGCTACAACATTTCCCACTCCATCCTTCTACCATCATTTTTTATACATTTGCACTAGCCCTGCCCCCTGCTGACATCAGCAATGAGTAGGATTGCCACCTTTTGGCCAATGCTTATGGGCTGGGGGCGGGTTCATGAGGGAGGGGTCTAGGAAATAAGGGGCATAATAATTATGCAAACGGGGTGGGGCTATGCCATCAGGATCGTTAAGGGAGCAGAATACAAGATTGAGTGGATAGTGGGGCAGATTGGAGGCATACTGGGGACCGACGACTAGTTATTACAAATTTACTAGCTAGTACATTTGTCGATTAATGCATAACTATTACAGGTATCTGACCCCTTATTCAGAAACCCGTTATCCAAAAAGCTCCGAATTACGGAAAGCCCGTCTCCCATAGACTCCATTTTAATCAAATAATTCAGAATTTTAAAATTAATTTCCTTTTTCTCTGTAATGATAAAACAGTACCTTGTAACTGATCCCAACTAAGATATAATTAATCCTTATTGGGGCAGAACAGCCCTATTGGGTTTATTTAATGGTTAAATGATTCCCTTTTCTCTGTAATAATAAAACAGTACCTGTACTTGATCCCAACTAAGATATAATTACCCCTTATTGGGGCAGAACAGCCCTATTGGGTTTATTTAATGGTTAAATGATTCCCTTTTCTCTGTAATAATAAAACAGTACCTGTACTTGATCCCAACTAAGATATAATTACCCCTTATTGGGGGCAGAACAGCCCTATTGGGTTTATTTAATGGTTAAATGATTCCCTTTTCTCTGTAATAATAAAACAGTACCTGTACTTGATCCCAACTAAGATATAATTACCCCTTATTGGGGGCAGAACAATCCTATTGGGTTTAATTAATGTTTTATTGATTTTTTAGTAGACTTAAGGTATGGAGATCCAAATTACAGAAAGACCCCTTATCCGGAATACCCTTGGTCCCGAGCATTTTGGATAACGGGTCCTATACCTGTACATTTCTATACTAATTGACAGCTTCACTAAATATAATATTACATTATATATTTGGGTAGTGTTGTATATTTTCCATGTCAGATGATATATTTCATAGCTGATGCTTTGATGATTCTGGCAATGTGACAAATTTCCTGCTTAACGTTTCAATATTGCTAAAAATAACATGTTAAAAATTGTGTTACGACTGAATTTTATGTTAAGTTACTGTTCCAGAACTGTTAGGGTGTCAAGCAGCAAATGATTTAGTTTGTGCAAGATGGCTCAAATTCTGAATGAATAATGTTGGAATGAAATTCAATATATTTATATATTATACGTCTTAGCTCTTGGCCAAACAAATAATTTAATGACAGATTTAGGAGGTAACATTTTGACAACCCAAGGAATATCACTATTTTTTGTTATTTAATCCAGAAATTGTTAAAGTTGTATATATAAATATATATATATATGACCCTTCCTTGCATCCAAAGGCAAGCATGTGTTGAAACCATCTCACCTGATAAGAAGGTTTATATTTTCTCCCACAAAACAATAACAATAATAAACAGTAATAATAAAACAGTATCTGTACTTGATCCCAGCTAAAATATAATTAATCCTTATTGGAGCCAAAACAATCCTATTGGGTTTAATTACTGTTTAAATAATTTTTTTAGGAGACTTAAGGTAGGAGATGCGAATTACAGAATTACCCACAGTCCCGAGCATTCTGGATAACGGGTCCCATACCTGTATAGGGCATAGAGAATATCTAATTCAGTGAATTAAAGGAGACATATCCTATAAAAATGATGAATGTACCAGGGAATTATACTCCTCTAGATATAGAAGGATTGTGCTTAAAAAGTTGTGTTTCTGACTGATTTATTGAGAAATTCCCCCCAAACCCCACTAGCCACGCCCATCTGTTCCACTTCCTGCTGGCTGAATTCTCTGGATGAGCTGGGGAGCCGGCGGCCCTCCGTACCCTGCACTGTAGGATAGGAACCAATCAGCAGCTAGGCTGACCTGATAGGGAACTGCAGCCTGTCTGTGCTTTTGTGACTGCAGGGCTGTGATTGGCTCTCCCCCTCCTACTGTGCTTCTGGCAGAGACCGTTAGGACACGCCCACTCTCCATTTCACACTGGACAGAGAAGTGAGAGAATCTATAGGGAGCTCCAATAAAGGGGCCATTTTTACAGAGAGGATTAATTTTTAGCCCAAAGGGAAACCAGCACCGGATATTATTCATAATAATACTTTTTTATGTGTGGAAACATTTTAAACATTTTAGAAACAAATCAGAAACATTTTAAAAGCTACCATTAACCAGTGTTATTCAGATATTCCATTGCAACTATGGATGCAAGTAATATCCAGCAGGTGGTGCCACTGTTCTGTAAAATTCCTTCCACATTTCTCTTGCAGCACACATATTCTAACCGTATCCCCACAAGACAAGGCAATAAAGGAGGGCATCTTATCAAAGTTAAAGTCAAATACTAATAAAAAGGAGCTCCAAGAATGTGTAAGAACCCCATTTAAATATATCTGATCTGCTTACACAGAGCTGTCGCTGCAGAAATGTGTTTACAGATTTAGGAATAATAAAAAAACAAACCACAAGAATTCAGAATTAGAAGCACTACGTTGGAATGCTGGGTATATTCCAGTCACCTCTGCCATTTAATTATTAAAACAAAATAAAAAGCAATAACTATAAAAATAATGTAAAACTTATATAGGGGGTCACCCACAATGCCCCATGTAGTGTACAAAGTGCAAAAAAAGGCTACAATGGGCCATTGTTTGCAATGCGTGGGGCATTGTACGAATAGTCACAGGCCTACGCACTCAGTTTTGAAGCAAGGAGGACTGCTGTTTGAATCTAATGTGGCCTGTATTAGGCCTTGCTAGATTCAAAATGGGCAGGGGAAGGCACGTAGGTGTCCATCTGTCCCACCCCCTAATGTGTGTGTCATTTGCACCCCAAAGACAGGTGGTAAGGCCAAAGCTGAGCTGCATCTCCTGACACTGCTCTCGGCACACAGGGATAGATTTCCAACGTTGTGCAGAAAGCGGGAGGCACAAGTCCTGTTAGATAAGCACTAAGGGGTGCACTCAAGTGCTCTTGCACCCCCTGGCGTTGTAATGACCCCTAAATCCCTGCATATTAAAGGTCTACTTTAACATTATTTTACTATTAACAGCTATGAAGGGTCATTTACAAAAGCAGTGCAGTGTGCAAAGTGCAATTGTCAGATACAAATCACCATGTAACACAGTTAAGTTAAGTTTTGTATCTATTTATTTCATGCAAGATTTGGCCGAATCTAAAGCTGGCCATACACGCACCGATAATATCATACGAAACCTTGTTTCGTACGATATTCGGTGAGTGCATGGCAAGTCGGCGAGGCGACCGATGTCGCAGGAGGCTGCTAATATTGGTCGACTCGCCGATCGGCCAGGTTAAAAGATTTTGATTGGGCGCCATAGAAGGCGTCTGAGCAAAATCTGCCTTCAGGGCTGAATCGTCAGAAGGAGGTAGAAATCCTATTGTTTCTACCTCCTTATCTGCCGTTTCAGCCCTGAAGGTTAGTGGCGGATTTAACGTGTGTGGCCACCATAACTGCCTGGCCGAACCAAATTTGAAAAATCATGTGACTTTTTGTCACATAAAGGCAGAGGCTGAAAATTTTTAACCACCGCCTCTTTACTCCTCCCATATCCTAATTTGCACATGCAAATTAGGATTTGGTTCGTTATTCAGCTGAATCTTTCACATTCAGGGTTTGGCCAAATCCCAAAATAGTGGATTCGGTGCATCCCTAATTTCTTAGACCTACATGGAAGACTTCGTTTACCACTGTTTTTGTTCCAATAGGAAAAAAAATTAGTTTTTGTCACAGAATGTTTATTTTAGAATTTTTTTGAAATGTACCTCTGTTTTCTGTTGAAATTTTTCTCCAGATGACAATAAATTAAAATCACTTATTTGGAAATTTTAGGGAAAGTAGATGAAAAGGCGTTCTTCCTGACATTTTTGCCAGAATGAAATGTTGGATCTCACTAATATATTGGTGCATTATTCCATTAGTCTTGTATAAGTGAGTTATCACATTATTGGATATGTAGAAGTCTATGAAAGCATCACATCTTATTCTATAGATAGGTATAGATAGGTCAGTATGAGTGTATATATATATATATATATATATATATATATTAGATATTGTAATATAATGTTAAAAAAACGTGCAGGAAAAAGTTGCAAAAAGTGTGACTTTTTTGACTTGTGGGGGGTTCTTTCAGCCACATATTGTTGCTGCTTTTGTAAGTAATTGTTAATTAAAGTTCCTAAACCTGACCGTCCCTTCTCAGCCTGTCAGTTATAGCTTCTAATGCTAACAGACTCCTGCTGCACAAATATGGCCGCCTCCTCATAGTGGAACATGGGGGATCAGATAGGTAATGTAAAAGCATCTGGCAAATACTTCTAAGGCAAAATTATAAATAGCATGCAAAGACAATACTATGATAGATGTAAAAAGGTTTAATTTCTGTTGTCAGTAAATGGATGGCAGCCTGCTGTTATGTACCTGTTTGTGATCTACCTGATCGAGTTATTGTATAATGGCAAATAGCTGAGATGCATTCGCTGTTGTACAGCCATCTGCTGCATGCTTGAATGAACTCATTCAGATCTATAGAATTTACCATGTCTTCTTATTCTCCTGCAACAAAGGGATTCTGCAGAACTATTTCTATTTAAAGTTTAATGCTTGGGTTTCATATTAATGTAATGTTTAAGCTGTCTTTCTGCCCAAAGTGAAAGCTAGTACGTTGCATCTTCGTGGGATCTGTAACTGTAAGGAGTTTTTCCTTGGAAAGAACAGTGTTGATGCTCGCCCCCTTTTTCTGCTCCTCCTCCAATTCACTTACCTTTGTACAGAAATTACATAAGAAATGACAAAATGCCCAACTTGGATCATAAAAGGCCACAGCATTTGTTTAAAGTCATGTGTTGATATATTAACAGTTACCACTTCTGTTAATTAACTAACTGAGAACTTCCTAACAACAGCTCCTTATTCCCCCTTGGCAGACGGCCCATAGAAAGCACCAGACCAGAGGCAACTTGTCAGCCACAACACAAACTTGACAAGTGCAACTGCCGATCTTTCTCTCTTATCCCTGCTCCACCCATGACTGTCGCCTGGAAGGGACGCAGCAATAACTACTGGCATTCTCAAACTCCATTATTGGCAACTGTTCTAATGAGCCACAGCCATCTTAGATGCCGAGACAACCCCAATCCCCCAATTTTAACCCCAACTCTTATCCTCCCCTGAATTATATGCACTGGTAAAAGTTGTGTGTTTACTTCAGAAAGTCTACTATAATTTATATAAATAAGCTGCTGTGTAGCCATGGGGGCAGCCATTCAAAGGAGAAAAGGCACCGGCACATAGCAGATAACAGATAAAACACTATTGTATTCTACAGAATTTATCGGTTATCTGCTATGTAACCTGTGCCTTTTCTCCTTTTTTCCAGCTTGAATGGCTGCCCCCATGGCTACACAGCAGCTGATTATATAAATTATAGTAGTGTTACTGTAGCAAACACACCAGTTTTACCAGTGCAGGGCAACAGTGCATTATATTTGTATTACTTTAAAGCTCTTTCAATTTTTGGAGTTACTGTTCCTTTAAGGAGGGAGGAAGGAAGGTAGATCCTCTCAGGTCAGCTGCAAACTTAAGATGAGTACAGCACAGTGGCTCCTGCAGCCTTTCACTGCCCTCTCTACTAAAGCCATTCCTGTAACCCTGGCAACTCTGTCCACCTCTTGAACCAGCAGTTGGGGTAGGCAGAAGAGGCCCATGCCCAGGGCATTTGGCACTTACCTCTTTTGCCTGCCTACCCAGACTTCTATAGCTCTTCACCTGCCAGTCAGGCTTGTCACTACCCCATCCTGCCCCCCCCCCCTTCAATTCACTTGTCACTTGCTCCCTTACACGACCAGGGGGAAATTTATTGCGGAGAGGGGAGGAGCTGAAGTAGTGACAAATGGGGCGGGGTGTGAGTGTGGGGGTCGTACCTTAGGTGCAATGATCCAAGACCAGGCATTGGTTGCCATGTCTCTTTCTCCAGGCATACCTGTCCCTTTAAATAGTGGTCTTATGCCTTTAAAAATGGGTGTTGTTCAATGGGCAGTCTTCCCCTTTACAAGCTGTGAGCGCGGTGGGACCAAGGCTGTGGTCTTGGCAGTCTCACTCCTATAAAAGCTAATGACACGGGGGAGGACTAAGCCCTGTGACTGGAGCCAATGCCCTGGTCAGGAGAAGTGCCAGCCTTTGAAAAATATGACTGGAGGTAAATATTTAGGACCACTATATGGGTTTTACCTTGATGTGTTTGGGTGACTTGCTATTTTTATGATCATAATTTTGTAACTAAATCACTGTTTTCTGAAAATACATGCACTTGCATAGATACTAAATTACTTATGAAACAGGGGACCAGGCATTATGCATTGATCAACCCCCCATCTCTTGTATGCTTGTAGCAATTTGGTCAGATCAGTTGCACTTCCAGTGTATTTGTATATTTTACTTAACCTTGGAGTGCTCCCACAACCCCCTTTTTGTGTATTTATCTTCTTTTTCCACAGGCCTGACTTTTAGGTTATATGGCCAATGGTTATCATCTGATGATGTCACCTAAGTGTCACACAATGATGTCACATATGTTCAGTTTCTCATAGTTACAACAACAGTGATATCATAAAAACACCACTGTTGATTTGTTGTATGATAATATCAAAATGATATCATGAAGCATTTGGTATAGAAAGAATACAGTCTAGCATGATAACCGCTTAAATTCTACTATAAACATTTTCACACAAATTTGGAAGCTCCATGACTTTGTGTGTTTTACCCCCAGACTGGACTACACAGTGCATCTGTGTACAGCTATACGATGTTAATGCCGCTTGTAAGATTTTCTGTGAATGCCCAAGATCCTGGTATTCTTTCCATTTATGTGAACTTACCAATCTAGTTAAAAAATACCTAACTGAGGTTGCTAAAGGTGTACTGACATATTCCTGTTTTAAAAAGCACTAAACATGGCCCTATGCTGATATGTTGGATATAATATCTTAAGCTGGACAAACACGCACCGATATTATGATACAAAACCTTGTTTCATACGATATTGGATGCGTGTATGATGGCTCGATGAGACGTCTGACATTGCAAGGGCTGCGGATATCAGTCACCTCCTCGATCGGATGCGGGTTAAGAGATCAATGGCACCCGAGCAAAATCTACGTTTAGGGCTGAATCGGCAGGTGGAGGTAGAATTTCTGTTGTTTCTATCTCCATATCTGACGATCCAGCCCTGAATGTCAATGGAGGGTGGGAACAATCATTCCTGCGACCAATGGTTTCAGGAAAGCTTGTTATTGCTACGTGTATGGCCACCTATAGCTATACTAGCCAATCAAGGATCTCACACCGCCCCCAGTTTATCATGAAGTGTACAGTATAGACACAGTACAGATAGTTGCCCCAAGGGTACTTGTGCTCTGTAAGGTAAACTGACAATAAAAACAATTTAATGAGGCATACTGAACATCTTTATTGAAACTTAGCCTGAGAATACACAGCGGAAATGAAAAAAAACATGGGGACATGTTACCTGTAGCATTCCTGTCCCTGGAAGATCTAAAATCTTTAAAATGTTATTATGCTTAAAAGGATAAATAAGTCTTTTATTTACATAAAATCAACAAAAATTATTCTGTACATCTCCCAGAATAACATACCTTTCTCCCTACCTGCAGATATATTTTGTTTTTCTATTACAAGCGGCTGAACTGCAGTTCTTTTAGTTATTTCCTTGTCTAGCGTGAAGCTCCACCCCTACTGCCTTCTGCCTCCGCTCCAATTAAAATCAATTATGCACCTCTTTGAGGTCATTGTAGTCAGAGAGAGACTCAGAAAACAAAAGGGGACGGGGCTTTTTTACTAGACAAGGAAGTACCTAAAAAAAAAGATTTACTTAATCTTTAATAAATGAATCTGATTTGTTAATGATGAATCATTGCAGTAATAAGTAACACTGATCGTTATGTGATCAGTCACAACCAATAATTCCCAAACAATCAATGTTAAATCTGCCCCTGAGTCTTATATGAAACCTTTAAATAGAATTGTATCTGCTTGCATGCCACAACATTGTACTAAGCCACTACATTATGTTAAATGTCACCTTGATTTCCACAGGAATGCAAAAATGGAAGATCTCGCTCCAAGAACAGAGAACATCCTTTTGACAAGATGATTGCTATCTCTTTTATGAGGAGGTGAAACAACAATTGACTTTGAAACACATTCTGGGAGATTTTTATTGACAGAAACACAGGTAATGTTCCTTTCAATAAAAATACAAATTGATAGGACTATGGGATATATTGTTATATGCAATAAATTATCTACAGTACTGGAGTATTTCATATGAACAGAAGTTATTATACAGAAATGTAATCCTGAAGGTAATGTTTTTTACATTGATTTTTATTTATCGTTGCCTGAAAAATGACTTTGTGTTATTATTGCTTACATGGGAAATATGGCATGTGTATAAGCAGACTTTATATGTCATTTGCTCAGTTCTAAAATGAAATATGGTGCCATGTGATGTTAATATAATATGTTTGCGCAGAGCTAATTATATTTGTGCTTCACTCTGATGAGACACCCTTGAGAGACAATTGTAGACCCTAGGTGGTAGAAGGTGCTGTTCCACGTCTGTCAGTTAGCTAACATTCATTGGGCCTTGTCTATTGAATCATAGACAATTATGTAAAAGTGTAAAATGTTATTAGGCATACTAAAAATTTGGTAATCTCTTGCTGGTTTGTCTACTTCAGTGGTTGTCAAACATTTTTAATTTAAGCCCCCTTTTGAGGGCCACTGTTGTGTCAGCCCTCTCTGATACTACTGGAGGCCCCCCAAGGCTCACTGATTGGAAACCAGTGGTCTAAGGTATTAGGCAAAGCATATGGCTCTGATGGTCATGTTGGCTTTCATCTACTGCAGCAGGTATTCTTGCTGCCCTTTTCTCAAGCCTGGCTTGAACTTCAAAATAGGCCCTGGCATTTCAAGTACACAGAAGCCCCCACCACCCCACAAAATAGTGACTGTCTATGGCATCTTACTGCAGCCTCTCTGGCATTTGCCAGAATCTACAGTTTGCCCATCCTGGTCTCTTAAGGCATGCAGATGTAGGGATGTGAAATAGTTTACATTTTTTCCTTTGGCAGGAAGATACATATGGGTGACCTGTGCCCTGGGAAAGTAGATAGTTCCCTATTGGGTTAAGGACATTATGGGATACCCTGTTCCCTATTTAATAATAGGGGATGGATTGCCATGTGGTAGTGCAGGTGGGAGTGATGAGAGCCCAGATAATGAAGTAGGAATCACATGAGCAAAGATTAGATATGTAATAATAGGAAGGATTAGTGAGCTAACAGAATTTTCAAACCTTATCGATAGACTGATTTCTTGGCTAGATATCAGTCAGGTAGGCCCCCTGGAGGGCCCTGTACAAGGGCCAATTAGGTGCTGACTTGGTCCTTTAGCAGCTTTTACTGGCTTATGTATAGCCACCTTTAAATGCCATCATCCAAATTTGTTGTTTAATTATTTACCATTTATGGGGCCCACCTGATTTTGTTCTACCTGAGAGTTATAGTGCAACAACAACTCCCTTCCTCCACCACTTAGTGAGGGCCTATCTGGATTGGGTAATTTTTTTCCCTAACTAATACCAGCCTGCAGGAGGGAGGGGTCAGGCAGTGATGTCACAGATGGGGGGGGATAGAGGGCAAGTTTGGGTCCGGGAGCAGTAGGTCACAGAGATCAGGAATTAAAGGTTTAAAAGGTTTGATTGAGCTGAAAAACAGATCAGGAATTGGTGGGGTACACAGGATATTACAGACCCCAAACCTAGGTGGTGATTTACTGGCTAGTCCTGTCAAATATCAGCCAGGTCACAACCCCAGTCAAGTACCACCTGAGTAGTAACCCTAACTGGTAGTTTTCCTTCATCAGGCCATGTAGGGTTGCCACCTTTTCTGGAAAAAAACAGCGTTCCTATTTTTCAATATTTTTTCCCTATTAATAATATTGCGATCAACCATAATTTTTATCGGCCAGGCAGGTATGATGGGGCCAGGTAACAACCCTAGCATGGTACAAAGGCACTATGGAAAGTGAGAGTTACAGCACACTGGTCAACACAGTAAAATACACATGCTGCATGGCTGATTAGCAATTGGTTCAGTTAAACTGCGTATTAGTTTCTATGCAACCACGTGACCTGCCACATACCCTGCAAGTATTCAGTTATATATATTTATATATTATATATATTGAGAAAGGCTCTAGGCCAGAGCCGAAACATTAATCAGATGGCAATGTGAAAATAAAGACTGAATTTTTTATGAAAAGTCCCTGGAGTGCGCCAAATTTATATATATATAAATTTTGAATTTTTTTGAAATTTTATAGCAATAGAGGCCAGCACTCACGGGACTTTGTAAAATAATAACAAAAATAAATGATATACAAAAAAAGTATCACTGCATGGTTTTTATTTATCCGACGTTTCAGTTCACAACAGGAACTTTCATCAGGGATGATATATATTGTGGTTTGTCCCTGAGGAAGAGTACAGTCAGTACTCGAAACGTTGGATTTTTTTCGATAATTTTTTTCACTTTATTGTTAAGTCCTTGTGTGTGCGGCTCTCTGTCCTTATATTTCCTCATTTTGGCCAGCACCCAAGGCGTTTGAACCATTATAGGGTGTGCTGCACTCTTCCTTATATATATATATATATGTGTGTGTTATTGAAGGCTTAGGCACACACCCTTTAGGGTTTTAACCTGGGTACAAAATTCTGATGCACACCAGGAATTTATACCAAAATATACTTATTTATTGGACCGACATTTTGGTCCTCACCTGGAGCCTTTATCAAGGAATATATATATATAGCTGCCCTACAGTACATAACATTCCTCTTTTACAAAGAACTGAGACCGTGCCTTGCCTTGGTCTGTGTGTTCTGCAAACTTCTCTGTTGTTTTGTTTATATATTTCAATAAAGCATTACTGGGAAAATATACAAAAAAAAAAAAGAAAAAAAGAAAAAGGCAGGGCGGTGTGGCAGGGGAGGTAGGAAACACACACACACACACGCACACACACAGGCACACATCTGCCTTGGGACTGCAGTGTGATGTATTCTCCTTTCAGCTGATCAGCAGAGGCAGCAGCACTCCCACAGCTTCACTGACAGTTCTCTGTGCCTGGGCAGAGCTGTCACATTTACACTACAAACTACCAAGTGCCTGCCAGCTCCTTCCCAGGCTTCTGCTTTCATTTTTATAACATCATTATTTGCTGAAAAGCTCTTTTTTTTTAAGGAGTGGAGAAGCCATGAACCCACAGTGTGCCCGTTGTGGCAGGGTCGTCTATCCCACGGAAAAAGTCAACTGCTTGGACAAGGTAACATCTCCAGGAGCTCTCTTAACAAACTTGGACTAGTCACAAACTTGGGTTTGGACTGGTAAGGGTACTGGTTGCTAGTTGTACAGAGAGCTGCACTTACCATGCTGGGGTATATCTCATGAGCTTATAGTGAATGGGAAGGCTTAGCCAGCTGTGTGGAGTCAGCCCAGCACATTCCTAGAGGCTTAATGGGCGACTGTCAGCAGAATGTGTTTAATTAATGCTTCAGTTCGTTACTTGCTGGGGACGGGAACATTTATATTTGTGTCCAAAGAACTGCTTGAGGTGTTCTGTAAACATTCATATAAAATGTGACTAATAGGAGAGAAGTGCTTGTGTAGGCAGGTTCCCTGCGAATGTCAGTGTGGGTATAGCTGTGCCCACTGATCTCTCTGGCTCTGCCGCCTTTGCTCTGACAAGCACTTTACTTGCCTTTCATCAATAACTGCAAGAGACTCACATAACTGAGATACAAGAATCGTACGGAGAGTCCATATGTTTCAACCTGAAGGGAAGAGACAGAAGTAGTTGGGGAGCTGAGAGAGGTATTGGCTGCCCTTTGCTCTGTGTGCAGCAGCGCCACAAACTCTCAGGGGCAACACAGACTTCTATTAGATACTGTATATTAAAGGCAAAGTGTCGGCGAGGGGCAGCTGCAGGTGTGGAATGGAAGGCTTTATGGCTATGGTGAAGCCGCTTCCTTGGCAACTCAGTTAAATTTCTTAGGAATTCTGCTTCTTGTGATGTAAATTGGGAGGCTGACCAGCACCACAGAGAGACCCCCCCCAGTTTACACTTGGGAATGAGGAGCTGCAGCCTTTCTCTGTTTCTCTGTTGGAGAGCCTGGGTCTGGGGAGAGAAGGGTGGGCGTTAGTATAACCGCTGGTGGGGTGCAGGTTGGGCAGATCTGTATAGGAAGTGGATCAAAGCCTTTACCCTTTAAAGGGTGCATTGCCTGTTTTGATGGGTGCCCAAGGGGTATCTGGGTAACTTAATTAATAGGTAGCAGCTGCCCCTTTATTGTCTATAGTACAAAGTTCAGCAGCCACAGGACCTCTAATTCTATGCCCAGATTGCCACCCCAAAGTCCTAACCCCATTCTCTATACTCTAAATGAGTTCAGCTTATAATAAAGTTTTAGTATAAAGTAGACTATACCATTTTCTGAAACTATTGTAATTTTGTTATGATTTTTGGTGTTTTTTTTCCATCACTTCTTCTGTGCCCTTCTCAAGCCTGAAGTTTTTAATGCTATCCTATATTGGGCAGAATCATTTTTGAACAGATTGTTATGGTTAGGAGGATTTAGTATCAATTACATTTCTGCATGGGACTTTTTCATTCACTCTGGCCTTCTTTTCAAACAGTTGCTGGGCTTAGTGGGACCAATAGGACCATAGCAACAATATAGCAGTTTAAATCTTGACAGCTGCAGTTGAGTAGCTGGAAAACAACAAAGATTAAAAAAGAAGGGTGACTGCAAATTGCAATACATTAACTTCAATGGGGAAACTGCCCCTTGTGAAAACTTGTATTGAGGTATGGGACCCCTCCAGCTCAGCTAAGATGCTAAATGTTAAAATGGTATATGCTGTAGACTTCCAGCATCTTTGTAATAAAATGAGTAGACTGCAGCATTTACATCCCTGCCCAAAGTCTAATTAGAGAACAGACATTCCTATAACACTACCTAGCGAGATGCCTCTTTGGAGCAGGCTGTGTAATGGCTAAACCCTCTCTAATTTGCAGAGGCAGCTTTGTTTATTCAGCAGAACTGAAGTTGCAGACAATGTAACCCCTTGCAGGTTTGAAGCTCACGAGCTGCCAAGCAATGCATTGTGGGTTGCCCCTTCCATAAGGGTTAATGTAATTGTTGTGCATAGGTTCTAGACATCTAGACAAAAATTAGAACCAAAAAAAAATATGTATTGTTTCAAGAGCTGTAAAACAACAACATATAATCTTATTTCCTTCATGCTCTACTAATACACTTATATCATGGGCAACAATCTTTACAGAGACTGGCTAAATGTATGGACGCACCCAGGGAAGTGCATAATGCAATTATTATTCATGGTAATACAAACAATGTTACTGTATTTCTTAAAGGGGAACTCCAACCAAATACAACATAATTTCAAGCAACTGTGTGATATTAATTAAAAGATATGCAGCCTTTTCAAGATTTTTAATGTAATAATATGGTTTGGAACAGTTCCCCAAGAATCGCCCCCTGTTCCCCTGCTGATCTGGCTGACTACTCAAATAAAATGTAACAGTAGTCGAGTGTCCTCAGCCTGCCTTCAGCCTGCATCCTCCCAATCCCACAATTCCCTGCACACGTGATGTCAATAAGGAAAGGAACATCACAGTGCAATGCATTGTGGGTTATGTCTGTAAGCTGTGGAGAAGTTACAATTTGAACATCTATGTTTTAGTCCCTCCTCCCCTGCCAGGATTTCAAATGATCCAGAAAGAGAAGAACTGTTTTGCAGTTGGATTTCAGCATATAAAATGGTATTTTTTCATACTTTTTGAAGGAACAGATTACAGTGATAGGTATATTAGGGGTTTCTGTGTTGTGTGGGGCTCTTTAACAAGTTTTGGTTTGAAAGCTGGAGTTCCAGTTGCAATGTGAGATGCTATAATGTTTTTAAAGTAATGTTAGGTCAGGGTCAGACTGGGCTAGTGGGACACCTGGAAAATAGCCCGGTTGGCCCCAGCCTTCCTTGCCCCACCAACCCTGGCCTGCTCCCTGTGGCACTGCAGATGCTCCCCCTGCCCCCCCCTTGCCCGATCACAGGAAGCAGGCAAACGTATGTGGCAGGGAAGGGAGGGTAGGGGAGCTCTTAAAGGAGAAGGAAAGGCTAAGTCACTTGGGGGTGCCAAAATGTTAGGCACCCCCAAGTGACTTACATGACCTACCTTGTACCCCGGGCTGGTGCCCCCGTTAGGAGAAAACAGCACCAGCCCGGGGCACCTGTAGACACAGCTTCCTCCTTCCTTTGCGCGCTGCTGCCGAAATCCGTGGGCCGGCGCATGCGCAGTAGAGTGAAAAGCCGACTTTAATGTTTAAGTTCGGCTTTTCACTCTACTGCGCATGCGCGCGCAAGCGAGGAGGAAGCAGGTAGCGCCGGCAGCTGCCCCGGGCTGGTGCTGTTCTCTCCGTACGGGGGCACCAGCCCGGGGTACAAGGTAGGCGTTCTAAGTCACTTGGGGGTGCCTAACATTTTGGCACCCCCAAGTGACTTAACCTTTCCTTCTCCTTTAATGCTCCCCTAAAGGGGTGGTTCACTTAGTATGTTATATAATATCCCATTCCTAGCAACTTTGCAATTGGTCTTTATTATTTATTTGTTATAGTTTTCAAATTATTTGCCATCTACTTTTACACCTTTCCAGCTTTCAAATGGGGGTCACTGACCCCAGTAGCTAAAAACTATTACTCTGTGAAGCTGCAGTTTTATTCTTATTGTTACTTTTTATTACTTATCATTCTATTCAGACCCTCTCCCATTCATATTCCAGTCTCTCATTTAAAACACTACCTAGTTGCTAAGGTAAACAAGACCCTAGCGACTAGATAGTTGCTGAAGTTCCAAAATGGTTGATAAACCAAAAGCTAAATAACTGAAAAACCACAAAAAATAAATAATGAAAACCACTTACAATTTGTCTTTGAAAATCAGTGTCTACATCATACTAAAAGTTCATTTAAAAGGCAGACAACCCCTTTAAGGTTGTAGCCCCTATGGATCGCAGAAAAGAACCAGTAAATTACATATATCAAGCATATCTTTTACTCAGAACAACATTATTTGTAACTCAAAGGTCTTCAAATATATCTTAGTTGTTGTTGAACTGCCAGAATTCCATTGTAGCCAGGATTCATATAGTAACAGATGATAGAATATGCATGAATTTACTAAATATTCACTGTGAAGCAATTCTTCCATTTATGTAAAGCACTGTCCAGCAGTATAAAACATGGGGTTTCATAGATAGAGAGATAGTTAGATCTATGACAGATAAAAGCAGATAGACACTAAAGATAAGATAAATAAAAAATAGACAATGACAGAAAGACATAAAATTTTCAATTACGAATACAATTTTGGGCACAGTTTACCATAATAATGTTGTGGCATTTTTGGCATTCTTGTGATTCTTTGGTTATAGCTCCAATAAAGGTGCAAAATGTGACCATAGTTCATAAAGCATAAAGCAATAAATGACATAACTGCCGTTTCAGCCATTCAGGAATACTTCCAAAAATATCTAAGTCAACAATCAACCTCAATGTAACTCACCATCATGACCTTTAATGCCTGTGTGTATCTAGTAAAGCGAATAGGCATTTTCCCCCAACCTTAACCCTGCTGACCATCAGACTTTCCCCCCAACCACACTTCTAGTAAAACTAGAACCACAGTATTGTTTACTGCAAGTATCACCCCAACTGACCTTCACAATGGGCTTCCGATAGTATCTAGAACAGGGGTCCCCAAACTTTTTTTTACCTGGGAGCAACACAAGCATAAAAAGTTACTGGGGGTGCCATTGATTGGTTATAGCCCCTATATGGACGGGCAGCCTAAAGAAAGGTTCAGTTTGGCAGTACACATGGGGCCTGATTCACTAAAGTGCGATAAAATTTATCGCACACTTTTTTGCGTTAAATTAGACGCGATAATTAGCGCGCGATTCACCATAGTATTATCGCGTGCGTTAAGTCGCCATATCGCATGCAGTATTTTTCGCGCGAGCGCATGCGCTAGTTTTAACGCATGCGTAAAATAGCGCACAGAAAAGAATACGATCGCATGATTCACAAACAGTAAGGCGCGCTAAATATCGCATTAGGCTATACGAAAATTAACACCTACTTCAGGCAGGCGATAATTATAGAAAAGTACAGTTAATGAGCTTTTGGCAATAAAATATGGACTTTGCAGTGTTATTTATTCAAGTATGTGTTTCCCCTAGAGTGACGCAGCCGCCAGTTTGCAGCGAAATGGTCATTTTTAATACAGTAATTTTCCGCAAGTATTGGCGTGTATGGCTAACATGGCGTGCGTTTATTCGCACGACTATTTATATGCGGCTACAAGTGATGAAATGTTTCGCCAGGCATGGATTCGCAGCGAATTTTTGGACGTGCGGCGAATTTTTCCGCGGCAAATTTTTTTCATGCGTTTCGCAAAACCAGTGGCAAAACGCATGAAAAAATTCGCCACGCAAAAATTGACCGCATGTCCAAAAATTGACACAGGCGGCAAAAAATATTAGTCGCACCACATTTTTGCCGTTTCGTGGATCTTTCAAAAGATTTGCTAATTTTTCACTAAAGATAACCAGAACACATTTGCTCTTCACTAGTGGCTACTATTTATAAGCATCTACTATTAATATGCTACTATTTATATGCTACCATTTATATGTGGCTACTATTTATATGCAGTGACAATTTTTATACACTATTTCTAAGCTACTATTTATATGCGGCGACTATTCACGTGCATTATTTAGCGCATGTACCGTCAAATACCGCATGGAAATAGTCTTCGCGAGTTAAATAACGCATGCAATATCGCACGTAAAATAGCGCAAATATGCGAAAATTAAGACGCGATAAAATTTTTACCGCACGCTATAAATAGCGCACGTTTTATCGCACTTTAGTGAGTCGGCCCCATGATATTTATGCAACTAAAACTTGCCTCCAGCCCTCTCAAGCCTCTGGTTGGGGATCGCTAATCTAGGACATCACTAATTTACTAACACAACTTCACAGTATGGGAACCTCTGCTATAGATAAATTAGGGATTTGGTAGAAAGAACAGCTATTGTTTATAGCAGCATCAGATAGCACAGGGTAACCCTGATCTTATTGTCTGCCATAAAGCAGGTGCTAAGCACAGGGCCCCATTCCACCTGTGTCCTCTGCTGTTTGTTATCTTTTGCATCTGAATTATGCAAAAGTCAGGGGATGGGTAGGAGGCAGGGCACCTATATGCCTCCCCAACACACTCCTCATGAATACACCCCTGCTGAATGCCGGCAGCATTGTATTCACTGGGCTAGCCACAGGCCTCTGCACTCAGAAACATGCCATAATTATACATTCAAGGAATAAAATGTGCAGAGTGCAAAAACAAGTTCATTTCTTCTGTTTTTTGCACTTTAGCCTTTTTATAGTAAATGACCCCTAATAAATTGAGGTGTTCTTAGGTTTCTGAGTGGGAGCTATGCTTACCCAGAGAATAAAACCCACTACATTGAAATTTCCAACTAAGAAATCTAATTTTCTGTCTGCAAAAGCAAATAACTGTGTGTGCTCTTCTCCCCCACTGCTATCAAATTATACCAATCAGCAGTCCTTCACCGCAAGAGAGCTTTCTCGGCTAGTGTTCTGTAGAGCAGCAATAGGGCAGCAACTAATCCCAACTTGGAATAATTGGGTTTTCCCTGTCTCTGTTAAATGGCGCTAACTTTATAATGATACATTACATCTTCCTAGGCTGCTTTATCAATGGTTTTCCTTGGCGGCCTTTGTCATAATAAAATAAACGCAATAAACAAAACAATAACAAAATCTTTCATCTATTTTGGGAACAAATTCAACTAAAACAAATTACATTGAGGAAATGTGAAACTGAATACCATTTAATGATTCTGTCAGCAATGTCATGACAAAGCAGAAAAGACCACAAATCTGATACTAGAGTAGTTCTTAGATCAGAATCTACCACTGGAGCCGCATTGCTGCTCTGGGTACATGGCTGTAGGGTGGATGTGGGAGTTGTTGTTTCAAAAACCTCAGGTTTCCCATCTCTGCTCTGCTGGTTTAAGTATAATTCCTTTCAAATAACAAATAACAGTTGGGATAAGCTGTAGCTGGTTCTGAGTCAAAAACTATTGTACAAATTCAAGATTTTTTTTTTACTTGTTTGTAAAATGAGTTGTAATGACTAAACGCATTGCATACTGTGAGAACACAAAGGGGGTATTAGTAACATAGCAAAACTTGCCACCAGTCTGTTAACTCCTATGAATTAAGCTAATAAAACCTAAGAGAGACCTCAGAGAGAATGCCCGAGGGGAGTGAGCCAGGACCTGGGGAACGACAGGACCATGAAAGTACTAGGGAGGAAGAACCGGAGAAGTGTGTTAGCAATTTATGGGGGTTGTAGTTTGTTGGGTTGCAAGTTAAAAATGGTGGAGACACGAGGGGACAAAGGAGGAAGCAAGTGAAGGGGGTGTTCTCTTTTACCTTGAAAAGCTCCCATCCACCCTCCTCAGAACAAAGGAGTAGGAGGTAGTTCTACTATGGAGAAAGAGGTGATAGGGGTATGAAGTTAAGG
This sequence comes from Xenopus tropicalis, assembly GCF_000004195.4. NCBI lineage: Eukaryota > Metazoa > Chordata > Amphibia > Anura > Pipidae > Xenopus > Xenopus tropicalis. The sequence goes on from NC_030682.2 coordinate 27,295,055, forward strand.
GCATAACAGGGGTTAGGTTTGGGGCCAAAGTGATGGGAGGGGCATGGTGGAAGGGACGTGAGTGCCCAGGAGGTACAACAGGTGGGCCCCTCACTCTTGGTTAGAGTTTGCAGCCTTCATTGTCTATTGGAGGTTATAAGGAAGTTAATTGTTAAATATTATATAAATGTAATTATCTACATTGCCTTACACTTAACTGGTGCTTAGAAATATTGCTTGGTATTTATATCAATTTTTAAATAAACCAGCTGCAGCCATTTTCAACCAAAATGTTTTGTGTAGTCTAGTATGTTATCTTAATAGGAGATGGGAGGAGATTGTGGTTGTTGAAGGGTCCATGAAAATGACGCTGCCCATGTAAAGTCCCGTTTTTGTAGCCTGTACCGTGTGGAAGGGAGGTTTCCAAAATCACCATAGGTTATAAGATAGGATGGAAAAGATGGTTGTTTTATTTGGGTCTCCCTACCCGATATGGAGTTGCTGAGAGTCTGGAGTGTGAGGCACCATTATTAAGCTTTGGACCCTAAGAAGATCTGTACCTTTAGAGAAGTTGGGGAACAGATCCAATGAACCAGGTAAAGGAATGGATAGCAATTTCTGTCATAGCACACTCAAAGAAATGAGACAGGCCAGCCTAGAAAGAGGAGTATTGGGCTCCAGCAAGGAGTAGTAGTGTGGGGCTCAGGTTAATATTATCCCTTCTGCTCAAGGGGTTACCCGGAGGTGTGACTTAATAGTGAGACTAATCCTTAACAAATTCTAGCTCCAGAGAGTATGGGTGTCTGAGCCATTATATACTGTGTGATTTGTGCTATATCAATTTCATCTTGTCTATTGTTGTATTCAGGGAATAATGTTTAATAAATCCATCTATAAGGTTAGGGATAACTGGTGCCCAGTCATTTTATATTTTATTTATATATATATATATATATATATTGCAAAAAAATATCCCGCACTCACAGGACTTACAAAAAATAAAGAATTTTTATTGGTCTGGTGTAATAAAAATTCTTTATTTTTTGTAAGTCCTGTGAGTGCGGGATATTTTTTTGCACTATCTCTACCTTTGGCATTCTGCACCCAGGCATCTGAGACCTTTATATGAGACGTGAGTGCCTGATTCTCCTAGACTGTATATATATATATATATATATATATATATATATATATATATATATATATATATATATATATATATATATATATATATATACAGTACTGTTATAAGAAATGGTTCAGCCTTTCAAACCCTTTCCTCCTCTACCCTGGGAGGACCCAGCTGAGAAACAGGGTAAAAATGTAATGGTGTTCTGCCTGAAGAGCAGCTGGAATAGGGTATTACTCTCATACATTACAGAAAATGCTAATTACTAAAGATCAATGGATATTTTACTGCAGTATTATGTGTAAAAGCATATTTTCATTTTTCCTAATTGGACCAAGATCCCCTATTTATCTTCCCATGTTAAAGGATGCGTCACTCACACAAACTGCTAAAACCCAGTAATCAGCAGCAATGCCAAAAAGTGATGTTATGTGCAGTATCATGGCAGATGTGACAATGATGTCAAAAGTCACAGGAAAATTGGCCCTTTGGCGGCACTTGACCTGGAAAACATGGCGAGACAGAAAGAATGGATCAGCATTGAGAAAGCAAGATGAGCTATATAAATTAATACTGGGAAGCACTGGAACAGACATGGGGACTGGATGAGAAGATGGAAATATTTGAGCTACTGCAAATGCACCCAAGCTCTTGGCCTGGAACCCAGACAGACATAAAGCAGTGATGGGACAAGCCTGAAAGGCATTCAGGATTACATTTGGAACATATGCTTATATTTTGTTTTGGATAATATTGGAATATGTTAGCAGGGTGACAATGACACTATTATATAAACCTATAAACTTTAAATAATAATTATTTGACTACAAAGGATGGGGGGCAGTTTTGAAAGTACGAAAACGTTTGGGCGAACAAATACATATATTATATTTCATTTAATTTTTAGTGATCATTTCTCTGACTGATTATTACTTACATGTGTATGCACTTTATATATTTTATTCAAAAATACAGTGGCTTGCAAAAGTATTCGGCCCCCTTGAACTTTTCCACATTTTGTCACATTACAGCCACAAACATGAATCAATTTTATTGGAATTCCACGTGAAAGACCAATACAAAGTGGTGTACACGTGAGAAGTGGAACGAAAATCATACATGATTCCAAACATTTTTTACAAATAAATAACTGCAAAGTGGGGTGTGCGTAATTATTCAGCCCCCTTTGGTCTGAGTGCAGTCAGTTGCCCATAGACATTGCCTGATGAGTGCTAATGACTAAATAGAGTGCACCTGTGTGTAATCTAATGTCAGTACAAATACAGCTGCTCTGTGACGGCCTCAGAGGGTGTCTAAGAGAATATTGGGAGCAACAACACCATGAAGTCCAAAGAATACACCAGACAGGTCAGGGATAAAGTTATTGAGAAATTTAAAGCAGGCTTAGGCTACAAAAAGATTTCCAAAGCCTTGAACATCCCACGGAGCACTGGTCAAGCGATCATTCACAAATGGAAGGAGTATGGCACAACTGTAAACCTACCAAGACAAGGCCGTCCACCTAAACTCACAGGCCGAACAAGGAGAGCGCTGATCAGAAATGCAGCCAAGAGGCCCATGGTGACTCTGGGGGAGCTGCAGAGATCTACAGCTCAGGTGGGGGAATCTGTCCATAGGACAACTATTAGTCGTGCACTGCACAAAGTTGGCCTTTATGGAAGAGTGGCAAGAAGAAAGCCATTGTTAACAGAAAACCATAAGAAGTCCCGTTTGCAGTTTGCCACAAGCCATGTGGGGGACACAGCAAACATGTGGAAGAAGGTGCTCTGGTCGGATAAGACCAAAATGGAACTTTTTGGCCAAAATGCAAAACGCTATGTGTGGCGGAAAACTAACACTGCCCATCACTCTGAACACACCATCCCCACTGTCACATATGGTGGTGGCAGCATCATGCTCTGGGGGTGCTTCTCTTCAGCAGGGACAGGGAAGCTGGTCAGAGTTGATGGGAAGATGGATGGAGCCAAATACAGGGCAGTCTTGGAAGAAAACCTCTTGGAGTCTGCAAAAGACTTGAGACTGGGGCGGAGGTTCCCCTTCCAGCAGGACAACGACCCTAAACATAAAGCCAGGGCAACAATGGAATGGTTTAAAACAAAACATATCCATGTGTTAGAATGGCCCAGTCAAAGTCCAGATCTAAATCCAATGGAGAATCTGTGGCAAGATCTGAAAACTGCTGTTCACAAATGCTGCCCATCTAATCTGACTGAGCTGGAGCTGTTTTGCAAAGAAGAATGGGCAAGGATTTCAGTCTCTAGATGTGCAAAGCTGGTAGAGACATACCCTAAAAGACTGGCAGCTGCAGCAAAAGGCGGTTCTACAAAGTATTGACTCAGGGGGCTGAATAATTACGCACACCCCACATTGCAGTTATTTATTTGTAAAAAATGTTTGGAATCATGTATGATTTTCCTTCCACTTCTCACATGTACACCACTTTGTATTGGTCTTTCACGTGGAATTCCAATAAAATTGATTCATGTTTGTGGCTGTAATGTGACAAAATGTGGAAAAGTTCAAGGGGGCCGAATACTTTTGCAAGCCACTGTATATTTTTATAAAATGGCTATTTTCCACAAATCTACATATGCCCATAAAGCATATGCTTTTATTAACTGTATCTATTTGTGAGTGATTCACTGATATTGAACACATTACAATGGTGATGTGGCTCATCTAAAAATTAATGGATAATACTGGGACATAAGTTGGCTATATTTAGATTTCTGTTTAGCAGCTCTCCATTTTAGAATTTCCAAATTAATCTAGCCACCATGCAGTGGTATAAAAGAGAGACAAAAACATGAATAGAGGAGGGCCTAGATAGAAAGATAAGTAATACAAAATAACAATAATAATAAAACAGTTGCCTCACAGAAGTTTTTTAGATGCTGGGGTCAGTGACCTCATATGAAAGCTGGAAAGAGTCAGAGAAGAAAGGAAAATAATACAAAAACCTAAAAGAAAATAAATAATAAAGACCAATTAAAAACTTTCTAAGAATAGACCATTCTATAACACAGTCAAAGTTAACCTGAAGGTTATCCTAGCATACTAACATGGTAAATTGGAGCCTCACATCAAAACATCTAGGTAAAAAGAATGGCTTTAGACACAAGAACCTTTAGTGAATGGTGAATTCACACACTGTTGGCTGTACTTTTAGTCTGGCATAGGCAGGCCCAAAAAGAGCCCAAACTGGAATAAGGGACCCCATAAATAATTTAACTAGTCACATAAGGATTGTGGATTAAGTATGTGTGCAGTGAACATCCCATGGTACATAGGAGTAGAATCAGCTCGTGTCCATTGTGATTAATGCTAGAGAAGGACCCCTGTTTGTGGTTCATTGGTAGAGAGTGTAAAGGGAAAATACACCCATTTTTTACATGAGCTCATTCAGTTGGGCTTATATTGAAAATGTGCATAAACACTGTCTGAACTTCCAGTGTCTGGTACATCAAAAGAAAATTGAGGCAAATTGTGTTCAGTGTTTGTCAATGCAGGGATTGTGTAATTTCTGTCATTGGACTGTATGTTTTTCTGGGTGCAATTCTGCTGTGCTTATTGGCACAGCCTGCAGAGGGAACCCTGCAATTACAGATTAGGGTAAAAATTAAACTGGGTAAATATATAGGCTAAATAGATATTCTGTAAAGCGCTGCGCGAACTGCTGGTGCTATATAAATAATAATAATAAAAAAAATGTTTCTAATATAGTTAATTAGCCAGAAATGTAAGCTATAAAGGCTGGACTGAATGGATGTTGGAACCAAACTTCCTCCTTTGCATCTCTCTAAACTCATAGTTGGTAAATTACTTATGTCCCCATGGGACATAATTGTTCAGTTAGTTTGCTCTTGATCTTTAGCATGCAGATCAGAGTAAAAAACACACAGTTATGTCCCATGTCACTTAAGTCACTGATTGGTTACTGACTGGTAACAAATTAGAAAGCTGTAAAGAATGAAGTTGGGTTCTAATTATTATGTTAGACATTCCTTCACTCCAGCCTTTATAGATGACATTTTTTGGATAATTATATTGGAAACATTTTTTATTTTGCGCAGTCTATTTACCCAGTTTCATTTTACACTGAAATGAGCCCTAACATTTGGTGGATTTTGCAACATTCAGCCATGTAGCCATCTGAACAAATTTCTATAACAAAACTGCCTGCGGTATATTTTTAAACAACTGAAAAAAAGCAATTTTCACAGTTCATCTTTCCCCTGCACCCTCGGCAAGAAGAAGCTGTTTAAAAATTCTTCCCTGGCGCGTTCATAAAATTAGGGCTGCAGAGAAAAATTCCTCCCTTAAGAAATTCCGAGCATGTTATATTCCGTCAAGTCAGGAAACGTTCACATTTTTATCTATGAATGTTACAGGAATATCTTATCTTAGGGGAACAACTTGTAATTTGGTTTTAGCTGTGTGTGTCAGCGCACAAAGTGTGATCTTCTGAGCTTGCATTATTCCATCACGAGAAGCCTCTAACTGTGATCCTCCTAGCCGTCTTCACACCTTCTGCATTCAAGCACCGCTTGTGGAACCTGCAGAGATTTAATTGCTATTTCCTCACTTTTTCTACTTGTTCTTTCACACAATTGCCCATCTGTCATGCCCTGTAAAATATTAGGTCAATACGAGAACAGTAATTTCAATTCCTCAACATTAATATGATGATAATATACAGTCAACTAAGAACGGGTGTATTTATCATTTGCCTAATAACTTATTATTGTGTTTTTGTTTTCACAGTTTTGGCATAAAGGATGTTTCCAGTGTGAGGTTTGCAAAATGACTCTGAATATGAATAACTATAAGGGATATGACAAGAAGCCTTACTGTAATGCGTAAGTACATGATATTGTGAAAGAAGGGTGAGGCTGAGGGAGGTAACCATGCAACTGGGCTGGTAGAATTCTGGAAACATATTCCTGTGACTTATGTAGATCAATGGCCCACATATTGGGTGTAGTCAGTGGCATAAATAGAGGCACTCCTTTATAGTTGTAGAAATGGCTCCCCAGCTTCTCTACTCCTGAAAGTGAGCTGGTGGGGAGCAGGAGAGATGAACAGGGCATGTGGGTAGCAAGGGGGTTATGTAGATCAATGTGTATGTAGATCAATGTGTATGTAGATCAATAGCCCACTCATTGGGTGTGGTAAGTGGCGTAACTATAGATGAAAAAGACGCGGCAGTCACGTGGGGGGCCTAGACCTGGGGTCCAGAAATACTCCCTCCCCAGCCAGTCTCCTCCTAAAAGTGAGTTTGTGGTGCATGCTGGTTGGGAGCAAGAGACCTGAATAAGGAGGGTGGGTAGAGGGGGGGGGGGGGTTGCTGTGCCCCTCAAAAAATTGTATTCCTTGTGAAAATGCCATTGTGTCATGTTCTGTTGTTGCTTGAGATATCTGCATTTATGCTTCCTGGGAATGAGCTGTTTGATAGAGGCATTTTGGATGCATAATAATGTCAGGATCATGGGGGCAGTGTGATGGAAGAGGTGGATTAAGGTGATTTGGGGCAGATTAAGATAGAGTTGGATGCACAGAAGTGCAGTTGAAAAGGTATATATGTCTGATGAATAGCAGATGGGTGGGCTATTCTGTGGCTTAGTATGCAATTATAATCAAAAGATACAATGGAAGTACTGGTGCTAGGTTACCGAATGACTAGGCACAAGTACTTGATTGATATTCAAGCTTGCACCAATTTCTGCACATCCCTATAGTAAATGAAGACCACCGTGCTGTACCAGTTGAAAATCTGGTGCTACATAAATAGATGTATCTGAGTGTGATATTCATTGCCTGATTATGGATCACTACAGAGACAGCTATATTTATTCTGAAATAATATGACCCATTGTTAATACACAAAGACTGAGGGTAATTTGACATGGAAATTCTTTTGCCTATCAACTTATTTAGATTTCCAATTGCAATGAGATTGGATAATAATGCAAACAAGCCACTAATGTTGAATTATACACACATATTTTCTGCTTTGAAGCTGTACCCTATATTTTATATATTCCTTATCACCTTCTACAGCTATATTAGCAATCTCTTTACAAGGAGGCGGTAGGTGGCAAGGATACTCTTGGCCCTTTGTAACCTGCAGGAAAATTGTGCTCCCCATGGCCGAAAACATATTTTCATTTTCACAAATGGAAACTGCATTTTTGTGTGATTACAGTGTTTTACCCACAGTGATTCCTGTTTGTGGCAATGAAGAGATTTTTGGGAGATTTGTTACACACAGGGAACATAATTTTCCTGCAGGCGACAAAGAGCCCAGTGTGTCATTGCCCTAAATAATGGACAAAGGTTAGTCGGAGTGACAATGCATTGGTGTCATTTCTTCTTGCACCATATGCATTGGAGTAAGTGGGTGTTTTCCTTGCATGCATTGGAGTAAATGGATTTTTTAATAAGCTTTTTTTTTTTTTTTAGCATTTTGTGCTAAATTCATTGGAGCCATAGCCTTTTTTGCACAGCATTTTTTCATATGTCAAATGCACTGTAGTCAATGGCTGTTTTTTTCCAGTGTTTTTTCTAACCCCAAATGCATCAGAGTCAATAGACATTTTTTTCTGCAATTTTTTTCCAGACAAAAAAATGGTGCAAGGTAAAATAGTAGTGCAGAATTATGAATATTTTCAAAATTGGCAAAACAGCTGTATTTACGTATGGCTGGTCTGTTCTTGCTCACCCCTAGCAGGGGCAACAGAGCAGTTATACTTGATGCCAGCACAGATATCCCCTGATTCAAAGCAGAGTTTTAGATTGTTGTGGCCCTGAAAGAAGATATAACCCCTATATAAGAGTTAAATGTGCTCACAGTGCTGTATCCAGCACAGTTGCTTTTTACTTTTATTATTTTTAATGTATATCCTAGCTATTTTATCTTTCATTCACCTGCCACTAGTGATAAAACCCAGGCTACTGGCAGGTAAGGACGTCAGGCCCAGATGAAATACATGAGAAAAGTGAGCAATAAAACCCATCTGACAAATAAGTATAGTGCTGGAATTTAATATTATACTTAGTATTAGAGGAAAAGAGCCATTAAATGAAAATAGTTCCTGATGAAAATATTGTAATTCCTCTACTATTTCTATTTCTGTTGGCCAAGGACTCCATGATACACCACAGTTGGGCAATCCACTAAATGGATTCTCAGTTTAGAACGACTGTAAATATTACTTTGGAATGGCATTTTGGTCCTTTACAGGGGTTGGACATGATTGGCAACCGATTGGCTATTAGTCTTGATTCTTGTGTTACCATTTTAAAGGGTGATTTTTGTGACCTTGTGACAGAAACCATACGAACCCTTATGACAACTTTGTAACATCTACAGATATATATACAGGTATGGGACCTGTTATCCAGAATGCTCGAGACATGGACTTTTGCATATAGTTGTCCCAATAAGACCTCTTTCTATAATTTGGATCCTCGTACCTTAAGTCTATGACAAAATAAACACTTAAGGGGCTGATTCATCAAAGTACGAGTTTGAATCCTGAAATGGGTAAAATTCGGCTTGGATATGATAATTTCTGATGATCGCAAATATCACAAAAGTGCTTACGAAAAAATCGTATTAGTCACGATAATATCATATTGGCGATCCGAAAGTCACAAAATGTTCGTATCCGAACGATCGTATACGGCCAAACCTTTCTAACTTTGATCCTTCAGTGCATGATTTTGGAAGCCTCCCATAGGACTCAATGGCACTCTGCAGCTCCAACCTGGCCCAAGGAAAGTCTCCCATAGGGCTCAATGGCACTCTGCAGCTCCAACCCGGCCCAAGGAAAGTCTCCCATAGGGCTCAATGGCACTCTGCAGCTCCAACCCGGCCCAAGGAAAGTCTCCCATAGGGCTCAATGGCACTCTGCAGCTCCAACCTGGCCCAAGGAAAGTCTCCCATAGGGCTCAATGGCACTCTGCAGCTCCAACCTGGCCCAAGGAAAGTCTCCCATAGGGCTCAATGGCACTCTGCAGCTCCAACCTGGCCCAAGGAAAGTCTCCCATAGGGCTCAATGGCACTCTGCAGCTCCAACCCGGCCCAAGGAAAGTCTCCCATAGGGCTCAATGGCACTCTGCAGCTCCAACCCGGCCCAAGGAAAGTCTCCCATAGGGCTCAATGGCACTCTGCAGCTCCAACCCGGCCCAAGGAAAGTCTCCCATAGGGCTCAATGGCACTCTGCAGCTCCAACCCGGCCCAAGGAAAGTCTCCCATAGGGCTCAATGGCACTCTGCAGCTCCAACCCGGCCCAAGGAAAGTCTCCCATAGGGCTCAATGGCACTCTGCAGCTCCAACCCGGCCCAAGGAAAGCCTCCCATAGGGCTCAATGGCACTCTGCAGCTCCAACCCGGCCCAAGGAAAGCCTCCCATAGGGCTCAATGGCACTCTGCAGCTCCAACCTGGCCCAAGGAAATCTCCCATAGGGCTCAATGGCACTCTGCAGCTCCAACCCGGCCCAAGGAAAGTCTCCCATAGGACTCAATGGCACTCTGCAGCTCCAACCCGGCCCAAGGAAAGCCTCCCATAGGGCTCAATGGCACTCTGCAGCTCCAACCCGGCCCAAGGAAAGTCACAATACCGAAGCGTGAATGAATCCGAAACGTTCGTACTCGGCGCACAAGTTTTGTCGCAAAGTTGCGAAAAAGGTACGAAAATGACGCCAAAAAGACGCTCAGTACGAAAAAGTCGAATTCGAATCGATCGTACATGAATAAATCTGCCCCTAAATAAACCCAAAAGGTTGTTTGGATTGATTACAGCTTAGTTGGGATCAAGTACAAGATGCTGAGAGAAAAAGGAAATTACTTGTGATTTGTGCATTATTTGATTAAAATGGAATTTGTAATGTAATTGTAATTTGGGGCTTTCAGGATAATGGGATTCAAGGTAACAGATCTGAAACTTGTATATCCTAAAGGTGGCCATACACAGGCGGATAAAAGACACTGGAGTCAGCAGCTTATTGGCCCACTGATTGGCTTGACCAGCCAATATCTGGCTAGATATAAGGTTTTATTTACCTGTCTGATGAGCACCACATTGTGTGTTGATGTAGTCCTCATCTGACAGTCCCATAGGCCCCTCTGTATGATGTGATTGTTGGCCTCTGAGATAAACAGCAGCCAAAATATATGACCTCGGGTCAGGTGCTCAGCAGATCTAATATATTACCCCTGTAATACTGGGCTAGCTGTAAGCCCCTATTCATATTTTACAACACTCATAGATTGGAAATGGCTTACTTCAGTAAATAATATATAGACTGCTGAAGTCTGTAATGTGAAATGCTTGCAGATACTCATTTGTGGTTTAACTGACTGGTAAATCTTGACAAAAGCACTGGCCATTTTGAATAATGAGAGCAGAAATGCACCTGCTATGCTGAATAGAAGTCCAAAATTTACACAGGAGAGGGGAAAATCAATAATGTCATTTTCATGGCCCTGCAGGTATTATAAGTGATAACTTGCCTCAATTCATAATTAAACTGTTTGGTGCCCGTTTGCCATTCTGCATGTTTTATTTCATACATGCTGGGCACCTCACCTGATGAGGACTTTATGCATGTTTTATTTGTGTGTCTGTATTGTGATGTTATGTTTTTAAATATGCTGCAGAGTAAACTCCATATGCTGTTTTAAATTGTTACTCTTGCAGGCACATTGATACTAAAATACACATTTGTAAAAAGGAACAGCATGGAAAAAAGGCCATCTCCCACAGATTCCATTATAAGCAAATAATTCTAATTTTTAAAAATGATTTCCTTTGTCTCTGTAATAATAAAAACATAGTTGTAACTAAGCTGCATGAGTCCATATTGGAGGCAAAACAATCCTATTGGGTTTATTTCATGTGTAAATGATGAAAGATCCACACAACCCAAGCATTTTGGATAATACATCCTATACCTGTAATGTTAATGCAAACAGGCTGGTTTATCTGAGGATATATAGTGAATAATATACCCCTTATTGTAAAATATAAGAATATTATAAGTCACCAAGGGGTTTCATGACCATATTAAGGAACAGGGCTAAAAATGCTGAGAGCTTTTATACAGATCAAGGAACTCTGAGGTAACTTCTAATATCTTCTTATTTAGCAACAGGGGAGATACATTTTTTATTATACAGGTATGGGATATCCAGAAATATCATTTATCCGGAAACCTGTTATCCAGAAAGTTCCAAATTACAGAAAGGCCATCTCCCATAGACTACATTATAAGCAAATAAATCTAATTATTTTCTTTTTCTCTGTAATAATAAAACAGTACCTTGTACTTGATCCCAACAAAGATATAATCCTATATATATATATAATCCAATAATACTTATTGGAGGCAAAACAAGCCTATATATTCAATATTTAAATGATTTTTGGCAGACTTAAGTCATGGAGATCCAAATTTCAGAAAGATCCCTTATTCGGAAAACCACAGGCCCCCGAGCATTCTGGATAATAGGTCTCATACCTGTAATACACATTTTTCAGTAAGTCATGTAACAGAAAAGACCTCACTGAGCACTGATTATAACTGATGACACCACTATTACTATAACTACACTATTACTATAACTACTGTTTATAAGGATATAATTTACAGGATAGTCATGGCTAGACAGCTTTCTAACCAGTACAGGTATAAGACTTTAGGGATAATGAGTAATTAGGTATCTAAAGATCCAGAACTGGATGATTCTCACCCTAATGACACAGGGTTAGTTGAAATCACTGGAACAATTCTCACTGGCATATTTACATTTATATTAATATGTAGGAATAACCATTTTGCTTGATTTGATTCTGGCATCCTTCATACATACCAATAGGCTACAGATAGGACCACAGACCATTGTGGTTTAAATGCTCTTTTGTAACAATAGCTGTAGAACCCAAGCCGAAAAGCATGACAGGAATGCTGTATTGTGAAAGAATTTACTATGAGAGCGCAAAAGCCTGAAAAAAATATGTTTCAGACTTGCAAATCGTTTGCAACCAAAATGACTTTAGTTGACCAAACTTGATTTTTAAAGTTATAAACAGCTATTACCTATGTATGTTACTTACAACAAATAGCACTGTGTGTTTCGACATTATGATTACTACAGCAACATGACACTTATTCCAGAGGTACGGTTAGTTCTCCTGACTTTACAATGGTCATATTGTTCTACCCTCTGCCTAGCATTTGCATTTTGGGTAGGCTGCATTTTGTGACACACAAATGAGAACAGTAACAAGGCTAGTATTATTTAGTATGTGATAGTTCATGGCTTAAAGAAATAATTTCATAGAATGCTGTTTATTTTAGAACATATATTTGCACTGAATATGGTGAGGGATTCATAACCACTGGTTCTCCAGTGAATGCTTTCCTAGGAAGGCAATGTGCAAAGTGCAAAAACAGACACAATGCATGCACCCTTCCTTGTTTAAAGAATTGCTCTGTCCTAGTAGAGCTAAAAGGCTGTGTTCCTTTCTGAACCCTATGGTCAATTTTACCAGAGCCAGTTGACCTGCTGGTTTGTTTTGGTAGTAAAGGAAGAAACTGTAGCACCGACACAGCCATGACCTCCTTGCATATAATGTGCTGGTAAGAGTCAAATCCCGCACACTTAAACTCCAAGCCAGAAATCCTAATCACTGCACCGCTGTGCTACCCCCATGGAGTCTACATGGATATATAGATAATAGATTGCTGGGTTTTTTTTTAAATTTAAAAATGGCAAAGGCTCTGCCAATGGCATACACAAAGCTTATTCACCATTAAACCAGTGCAACCTAAAGAGCCTATAGAAACAAGGGGCACCTGGAGCCCCCATCATGTTTTGCTTGGCACAGTCAGGGCTGGCACAAGGTAACAAAGAGTTGGAACTGACACAAATGCAAAATGCAATCAGCAAGTGCACAAATGGGTAATTTGCAGCCACTAACGTGCCTTGCATTTGCCCAGTCTCTAAATGAGTAAACCTTTATGTTAGCTGTTAACTAATTTTGAAAAAGTGGAATTGCAAAAAATAATCTGCAAATCTGTTTACTAATTGTGCAGCTATGGCAGGTATATATGTAGAGTTAATTGTAGATATTTACAGTCTGGACATGATGCATATAGTGCTTGGGCCTATTGCAGTCAACCATGGAAGCCAAAATTTGGTGGAAAGCATCTATGTCCTTGAGGATATAGGAAAACTGTTCATTAATCTCAATGCTATTGATTTTGCATGTAAAGGTTTCCAAGAACAAGCAGGACCCTCATTTTACTTAATTAAATAGACATTTATATTATCTGATAAGGGATGATATGATCCCTTAAAATTTGTACATATTTTTTTTAAACTAATCACTGAAATATTAAATGACCCAGTTACCTTAGTCCCAATGGACCCAACTGAGATTAAAAAAAAAAAAAAAAAAAAATTAATAAAAGATTTACGTAAAAGACCTTTATAGAGGCGTTAAACCGGAAGGACATTTATATAGATGCAGTTTACAAGACAGAAGAAGGCATCTGATGAGAAGTAATCAATATTTGAAATGACTTGAAACAAAGTGAAATATCTAGCTGTCTACACATGAATATTTCTCCTGCATCTCAATGAGGGAATTGTGGCTGAAATGGGAATATGTTCCCTATAGCTAATGCAATTAGTTCAGGCCTGCCGAGAGTTTAAAGTGGGAAAGGTCACAAATAAATTGGACATGGAAGCATCTATAGTATCTAAATGTATAAACAAATTATGATTATAAAACGTTAAGCTGGTCATGTACAAAGAGATCTGCTTATCTGATGATGTTGCCAGGCAGGTGAATCTTTGCCCCATTTGGGCATCCGCAATCCTGCTTGTATGTGTACAATGGCACATTATTGAGGGGCTTATCTGTATCTGCCACAGTAGTATGGAAGTGACAAGCTATTAAAAGGGCATGGATGCTATTAACTTTTACCAATAATTCTTACATCCATGCTCCACTCAGTCTACATTCTGAATGCTCTGGATGCAATCATCATCAGTTATCCATCTGCTACCCATGTAGACTTTGATCCAAATGTCGGCTCATAATAGGAGCCATATGAGAGGCAAATAGTACAGGACTTTTAAAACTTACCTGATAGCTGCCTGATTGTTGTCCAGACATTGATGGGGAAGGCTCCATACATGGTCCTGTAAACATAAATGATATAAAGGAAAAGGCAATACTTTAGTGGTGGCTCCATTAGGGAATATACTGTATTAGATAGGGAAGCAACCCATGTGGGCAAGACACAAGTGATCAGAGAACACTTCCTTTTCTACAAATTCTGAATTTGGCACCAACTAATGCCTCTGGCACACAGCTGAAAACCACCCAAAAGTGTCTGTTTGGCCAATAATTTACCTAAATGGAATATGTCTGTGACTAGTGGTAACTGGTGGGTAGATATTTCTGGTTTAACTTCCCTGTTGTGTAAGGTGGCTTCCATTTAAGTAAATGACTCCATATATACATTTGGCCTCTTTTGTTTTTTCTATTACAGCAGTATTATTGCACACTAGATAACCTTAGGCTTGCTAACACAGGTGAGGGCATTGAGGGTACAATCATGCCTGTTGAATACTAATTGCAGGGGTTAAATGATATGGATCAACCAAGGGTAGTGGTTATTGATGAATGATTGTTTGTAGGAGACAAGTAAGGGACCCCTGAGCGAGTTTTACTGAGGGCAATTTTTCCTTTGGTTATGGAACTTGTCTGCTCCAAAAGTATTTGTAGATTTATGCTAAGTTGTATTTATTACTATAGCTGTCAAATGCAGTTATGTGGATTTAAAAATAACTCATTTCTAATAATCTTCACTTAGTCTAAATGGTCTAGATCTCTATTTTATAAAAAATAGGTATTGCACAGTACTGGCAAATGGACCCCAAAATGGTTGGGAGTTCGACATAAGAGAGCATGGTTTAAGGTGGGTGGCGGAGGTAACTAGATGTAACCAGCATAGAACTGGTAAAGAGGCATTGAAGACTAAAGACTAAAGAGAACAGGTAGAAAGTATGGGAAAACAATACTTCATGTGGGTTAAGTGACTTAAGTGGCATATGTCTGGGTTAAGTGTCTTAAGTGGCATATTTGTTATGGACATTTTATTATGGATATTTGTTACATTGGAGACAAACGTCACTGGTGATGTTGCCCATGCAACCAATGGGATCTTTGCTTTTGTTTTTTAACTTGTTGGTGGCCTTTTAAATCTAATTGCTGATTGGTTGCTATGGGCAACATCACTGGTGATGTTTGTCTACAATGTTAATTGTAAAAATTTAAATTGAATGTTATGTTTAATAATGCCTTTGTGTAGCAACCTAGATTTAGATGCTCGTTGTTGACTCTAAAGTGCAGTCAGTACGTATATATATTTCTCTGTGCAAAAGTTAGATGAAGATCATTTATTCTTGCTTCTGTTCCACTGCTAGAGCTGTGGCTTTAATTAAACCCAAAACTGACGTTTTAGCTGCTTCAAAATGAAAACCTTGTGCTTTAGACAGAATGCAAAGTGTGTGATTTTTGAGAGACCATCCTTTTTTTATACAGTGTTGGTCGGTTAGGATTAGATTATCTACATGCTGGTTATTTCTAAGGAACCTCTCCATACATGTAGTATTTCTCCCTGTTACAGATGTTTATTAGCTATTGGTGTGGCTGGGAGAGGTGTAGTTTAGCAACAGCTCACACTTTGGAGCAGTTGGGTTGAGCTTTGCACATCTTAACCATAGACATATCCCTCATTCTCTGTTATTGGCAAAGGTATTTTCTACACACACCACACAGCTTGTGCAAGACTTTATAAATATGCATTACAGTATGGTTACATTACTTGGTATATTTGTAGAAGGGAGAGTTTTACAATCAAAGGAAAGATAATCTGATCATCAAAAGTCCTTTAGTCTGGCATAACATGGCTCCTTTACAGGTCCCTTACATTCAAAGCCCTTGTGGAGTTGTGTGTGCTTCTCACCCAAAATGGGCATCTAACCCATATTACTCGATGGAGCTATAGGCTGCTTACTAAATGGCCCCTCGTACTCCTTAAAGGAGAGGGAATGGCTAACAAAGAGTTAATCTCAAGCTGCAGGCATACCTTCAGTTCTCTCAATAGTGCCCTTAAGTCTCCCCATATTTCTCCCGTTCAGATGATCAGAAGCCTCATAGGAAAAAAAAAACGTTGAGCTCTGAAAGAAAGTTCCCATAATGCCTCACTCCTGCACCAAGACCAAGACTGGAGTACATGCTCAGTTTGTAAGACTATGAGGAAGCTTCTTGCTGATTGGCTCAGATCACACATTCCTAAGGGGGGAAGGAGTTCTTAGCATTCTTGAGGGAGGGGGGAGCAGGAGAGGGGAGAGAGGCGAGAGCTGTGTGTCTCTGGCACAGGAAAACAAAAAGACAATAAATCCTGTTTCTTTTGACAGAGAACAGAACAGAGACAGAGAGTTTCTGTAAGTGCTTATGGCTGTATTTACATAGACCTTTCTGATAAAGCTCACTTAGTTTTTACCTTTCCTTCTCCTTTAAGCAGGGTAAGTGCTTTTTTGTTTGATCAAAGTCAACACCTATTTGATGGTCACAGTTTTCATGTACATTTTTAAATTGATTTCACATGAATGCATCATTAAATCAAACATAGTTCAATGCATTGTCTTGCATATTTAAAAGAAACATTATTTGAACCTTTCATTATAGCATGCAGTCTTAGGTCAGAAGCTATTTCAATGCACAGCAGGAACAAGGAGCCTATATGTAAGTGTATGTCACACTTTACTGCTGCGCTGCAAGTTTGAGTAATATCCCCCCCTCCCTGCAGCCGATCAGCAGAACAATGGGAAGGGAGTAAGATAGCAGCTCCCAGTAGGTATCAGAATAGCACTCAATAGTAAGAAATCCAAGTCCGGCTTGGGACTCCTCCAGTCTGAAGTCTGAAAGCTCAGACTCAGGCACGATGCACTGAGATAGCGTCTAATACATTTATTGGTTCAAGAATAACATTTTAAATGGTAGAGTGAATTATTTGCTATGTAAGTAACTTAATACAGGTATAGGACCCATTATCCAGAATGCTCGGGACCAAGGGTATTCCGGATAAGGGGTCTTTCCATAATTTGGATCTCCATACCTTAAGTCTACTTAAAATTTAATAAAACAATAATTAAACCCAATAGGATTGTTTTGCATCCAATAAGGATTATTTATATCTTAGTTGGGATCAATTACAAAGTTCTGTTTTATTTCTACATAAAAAAGGGAAATCAGTTTTAAAATTCTGAATTATTTGCTTATAATGGAGTCTATGGGAGACGGGCTTTCCGTAATTCGGAGCTTTCTGGATAACGGGTTTCCGGATAAGGGGTCCGATACCTGTACTAGTAATCCAATCATTAATTCCTTGCAAATTATTATTTCAGAAAAGAATGTAAAAAGATTACCACTTAAAAGGGAGTGCTAAAAACTCTCTCTCTCTCTCTCTATATATATATATATAAACCATGGATCCTCAGCGTTTCTTACCTGTGAACCACATTCAAATGTAAAAAGAGTTGGAGAGCAACGCAAGCATGAAAAATGTTCCTGGGGTTACAAATAGGGACTCTGATTGGCTATCTGATTGGTTGGGGATCACTGCTCTAAACAATAGTGCAACCAGGGGGACTTAATAAACCTAAGTGTCTTGGTTAACTTATTTTAAAATGCTGATTACGCCACTATTTAGTAGTCCTTTTAATTTAGTGTTTATATGTCCCTGATAAGGGCAACAACTTGATTAAACATATTGGCCTCTTTGTATCATTTTGGCAATGAGGTGTGATGAGCTGGTTGTACTACAAAGTATTGCGCCCCTTTCTTTTTATTTATAAATTATTTTAGTTTGAGACCTTGGAAATATTTTCTGTAGTTACAATAAGAAAAAAATCAGTGATTTTTTCATTTTCCTGCTGATTATGTTTCTCTAATAGGTGATTTGATGTGGATGCAGTTACAGTGGGCCCTTTGTTAGCATAGTAGTAGTTCTTTTTTTCCCTGTTGTCTTGCTTGTATATCTATTCCCAAATGCTTAGAGGCTGACTCTGAGAAACAGGGCAACTGGTAAAGTTACAGCATTCAAGTGCTTTTTATCAAGTCTGAGCCTGAGGTTTAATTTGAGTCCTAACCTTCTTTTTCCATTCAGTAAGCACAATACCAGCAGATAAGACCCATTTGTGTTCAGTTAATGTGTGCATAGGTAAAAAAATAAATGGGTGCTTGTTTTGTGGGCAATGCTTTAACCTACAGGTAGTTGGGAACTTGCAGAAGAGAGAAGGAGAGAAAGAACACAAAGGGACTTTAACAGAGATACCCAATGGTATAGGGAAACTAAACAACCAGAAATATGGGGAGAATTTTATTTGCCAGCAATTTCTGAAACTTAAAAAAAATCAAGCAAGAAGCCATTATAAAATGTTTTTCAGATACGGTCAGCCGCTGCATTAAAATAAGTCCATTATTAAAGGGGTTGTTCACATTTAGAGACAATTTGCAGTTGGTCCTCGTTTTTTTTATTATTTGTATTTTTTTTTTGTTCAGCTTCTTTCCAGTGTGGAATTTTAGCAGGTATTTGGCTGTTTAGCATCCACATTACAGTAGCAACCGGGGAGTGGTTTAAATGAGAGATTGGTATATAAATAGGAGAGGACCTGGATAGGAAAAAACGTTATAAAAAGTAATTCTACTTTTGAGTGCTGCCAAGAGGCTGTTGCCCAGCACCATTATCTATCTATCTATCTATCTATCTATCTATCTATTATCTATCTATCTATCTATCTATCTATCTATCTATCTATCTATCTATCTATCTATTATCTATCTATCTATCATCTATCTATCTATCTATCTATCTATCTATCTATCTATCTATCATCTATCTATCTATCTATCTATCTATCTATCTATCTATCTATCATCTATCTATATCTATCTATCTATATCTATCTATCTATATCTATCTATCATCTATCTATCTATCATCATCTATCCATATATCATCTGTCTATCTATCTATCTATCTATCTATCTATCTATCTATCTATCTATCTATCTATCTATCATCTATCTATCTATCTATCTATCTATCTATCTATCTATCATCATCTATCCATATATCATCTGTCTATCTATCTGTCTATCTATCTATCTGTCTATCTATCTATCTATCTATCTATCTATCTATCTATCTATCGTTCTATCTTTCATATTTATATTTACTAGGGATGCATAAAATCCAGGATTTGGTTCAGGGTTCGGCAAGACTCAGTCTTGTTCAGCAGGTTTAGGATTTGGCCGAATCCATGCCTCTGGCCTGAACTGAATCCTTAAAACCACATGACATTTTGTCACATAAACATGGAAGTTACAAATCTTTGACTTCGTGTAATGCTGAAGCTGCATATACGGAATCTTTTACAAAGTATTTGGGGTTCGACCGGATCCAAAATAGTGGATGCGGTGCATCCCTAATTTTTACCTATGTATACATCTAGCCCCACATTTTTTTCTCTATATACAGCATATTTATATTTTGTCATGTAATATTCCTTAAGATCATTATTTAATGCATTAAGCCCCAGTGCCATATAAGGAAACATTTTACAGAACAACTACCAGAAACTGCAAAAAAAAGATGTTAGTCTCATTTTAGACCACTAACTGTAGAGGACGCCATTAATTCTGCCGGTATTAAGGAAAATAGGAAAGTGCATTAAATGCAGTTGGCAGTACAGTCTGAAATTCATGCTGCTCCTACATAATCTATTCCAGCCTCCTTTTATCTTGCATTAAAAATATAAATCATTTATCTTTATTAAGACACACAATGTAGAAGTAGCTTTGCTTGCTGAATTTTTCAGGTAGCATTTGGAAAGCTTTACATTATTAAAATCTATTATATCTTAATTGTTTAATTTATGGTAATGTCCTATGAAAGCAGTCCTTCTTTGACATGGATGCTCTGTTTACTTAATGCGCTGTGTCCTGATAGTGACTATTTACAGTATTTCATGTTTACATGATGGATTGACCTAAAAGGTGAAGAAACTTTAGGCCATAACCTTTACAAGAGACGTATGGAGGGAAGTAAAACAAGGTACATAGAAGATATTGGTGTTACTACCATTTGTGATACCTCAGGAACCTAAAATAATAATTAGTCTGTCCAGCATGTCAGTTCCCAAACTGAGGGGTTGGCTGTCTGGATGCGATGGATTTGATTTGAGGAGAATGCCTATTTGCTTTAATAGACTGGCTTATTGTGAGATTTGGGGTTAAACCTAATTTTCTATTTTGATATTCTTGGAACTATGGCTGCAGGACTGATTCACCAACTTTTTCTGTATATGTTACCTTGTTATTAGAGGGAGGTTCTCTAAGATGTTCTTGAACTGAGTGGTAAATGACATGTAAATCCTACAATGCAATTTCCTGCCTTGTAACTTGGGCACATCTCCCTCACTCAAATGGCATAATTTGTACTGCATATATCCCTCCATTCACCAGCACCATCACATTTTTCTAAAACAAATAACAGCTTGGTGGCCATTTCCCCTTTTGACACATCATGAGTGACATTTACACCTGCAAACTGCATGTGTATGCTGTAAAATTCATGCTTTCAAGAATTCATTCTCACACAGGCAGAACTTACAAAGAGGCTGTTCACTGATTAAAGAGTTTTGGGGGGGGTTTAAATAGCCTTTATGTTGGTTTGCAATTGCAACCATGTGCAGAAGCACACCACATTGTGACTGAACACATGGAGCAGCTTTAAAACTTTGGTAGTGTTTGGACAGATCGCTCTGCAACTTGGGAAATAAGGGGGGGATTGCTGTGTTATGCTTTAGGCAGACAACTGGTTGCATAGACTAGAAGGCAAGCTGAAACCTGGCTCCACATAAATTCTGTGTATTATTATTATTGGACTAATCCAACCTTGTCCTCCCTACGACATTGCATTCAGTGATGCATTTGCAACACTTTGTAGTTGTGTGTTTATTGTAGACTTGTGTTTACTTGTATATATAGGCGTGTCTGTGGTGTACTTCAGAGTCAGTGCTCAACCACTGTAAATTGCAGCACTTATTATTCTCCTAATTGTGTCTGGAATTTACCCACTCTCTTAGATTGTGAGCTCTACAATGCAGGGACTCTTGGTTAGCCAATGAGAGCTGGCCAAACCCTATTTAAACCCTTCCTTGACCTCGCTGCCTTGCCTGAGCATTGGCCTCTGATAGCTTGAACACTGCAGCTTGTACCCTATCCTTGCTCCCCTTGCTCTCGCTCTTGTTCCAGATCCAGTCTTCTTCCTGCTCTAGTCCTGTTCCTGAGTTAGCCTTATCTCATTCACCACCCATCTAATCCCTAACACATATACATAGCTCTAAAGATGGATATTCCTTTTGATAATTTGGTCTGGCTAGTGAAGTTGACCTAAAGTTGATGCAGTAATTAGCTGACAGAATTTAACATCGATCACTGATGTTGGACGTAATTTTCTTAATTGCTGATCATGATCATTCATCAGGAAACCTCATTATTTTACCCCATTGATGGAGCAATAAGCTGGCAGTTCTGTCAAATATAGGCAAATTGGCCAAACTTGTCTTACCATGTATCAGCAACTTTTAAACACTTCCCATATTTTCATATCAATCAATAATTGCAATAAAGTGTATGGTTTTATCCAGTTATTATTATTGGCACTCTATAAAAACAACAGACAGCATCTCTTATCCATTTACATTTTGTCGGTGTGAATGGCAGGTTAAAATATTTTATGAGCATATCTAGAAATATCATATTAATTACGGAAGCGCTTGGTAACTGTTGCCTAGTAACAAACACACCTTGCTGGGTATTTTCTGATTCAGTAAAGCTGTACCTATGAATGACTCCAAACCTTTGTAACAGATTTCACTCTGTGTTTATGTAATATTTATTAAGCTGTTCGTTTGAGGCTCTGCCGAAAAACTCTGCCTCCTGTTTTGAATTTGTAGACATTTTGGTTGCCAATAGGAGTTTCAGAATTGAACAATCGTAAGTTACCATTGACTTGCATGTATTCTCACTTGTTCAGTTATTTCGTTGCTTTGCAATATAAACATTACGCAACTACAGGTTCTTCACTATTGTGTGATATTCTGGGCTTTACATTAAGTAGACAAAACTGATAAGAAAGGGAAGAAGTACCACCCACAGCAACCATACATTTTTATTTATTGGTAGAGGAAATACTTAGGTTGATATAGATAAGGATATTAATGTCCAAACTGCTAACCTGGGGGTGACTTACATACTTGTATATACCCATACCAACACATACCTGTTTCATGCTGTTTGCAATTCCAATAGTCATACTGAATCTGTAATGTAAAATTATTAGAATTATCATTCTCTCTTTCAAACAATATTATTATACAGTGTAAACCATAATGTAAATCATACATATAGGAAAATAGGATATGAATTACCCCTGCATTATTCCTTATACTACATAAGAAGTAATCTAGTGCAGGTATAGGATCTGTTATCCGGAAACCCTTCATCCTGAAAGTGCCCTAAAGTCCTGTTTCCACTTGAATGGCTGCACCCATAGATCACAACATTGTATATATATAAACTATAATATTGCTTCTAAAGCCAACACACAATATTCTCCAGTGCAGGGGAACAGTACTTTATAGTTAAATGTGTATAGTTCTGTTTTTGGTGCTACAAATGTTTAATGGTAAACTACCATAATCTAAGTTTTTTTCTTTGCCCGCTGAAAGCAATTGTCCTTTGTGACCTCTTCTTATCAGCTCTGAGCCCAAGTACAGTGCACTGAACTGATTAACATTTCAGACTTCATACCTTTCTCTATTAAGCAGGCTTCCTCTGTATTTGTTTTAGATTGAAGGAATTTTGACTCCTTTTTGCCCACCTTCCTATAACCTTGCTAGTTACAGTTCCTGCATAAAATATTTCACATTCTCACGACACTTACCGCATAGCAGTGCTGCACAAAACAGAAAAAGAAAGAATAATGGGGGCCATACACTGACAGATTCTGTACCGTATCCAACCTATAGAGCTGTGGGCTGAATTGATGGATACCATACCAATAGCTGTACACAGTATGGCCAACTTATTATGGTTTTGTTGGCTTGGGCTGTCAGCTTGTTCAATCAGAACTGCAGAAATTAAAGAGGAGCAGTGCATGCTCTTCACATGCATCTTTTAATAACAGTTCAAGATACAGATACATTAATATCAGCAAATGTACTTACAAACCAAATGTTTAGAACTTAGAACAAAAGAAAAAACCCTTTCTAAGGAATGCTTGTCAAAGATTGCCCACTATGCATTTTCCTTTGCTACCTGACAGGCCAGCCACCCAACCCCTAGGGGTCAAGTGGGCAAGTGCATTAATACTTAGCCATGACAATCCCAGGCCATAGGCCCCCAAGGCAAGTTGCCTGTTGTGACAAAAGTGCCTGTTGTACTAACCACTAGGTAACAGTCCCAACCACTTGGTAACAGTTTTATAGCACCTAGCAGGTTATATATTAAAAAGGTGCAAAATTTGCTTCATGTTTTTGCAACCTATAGCACCCAATCAGACTGTAGCATGGATGGATTTATAAAATGCTCAGCAATCTGTGTTATAAACAATCAGAAAAATACAGGTATAGGACCCGTTATCCAGAATGCTCGGGAACAAGGGTATTCCAGATAAGGGGTCTTTCCTAATTTGGATCTCCATACCTTAAGTCTACTAAAAATCAATAAAACAGTAAATAAACCCAATAGGATTGTTTTGCCTCCAATAAGGATTATTTAATGGGATCAGTTACAAGGTACTGTTTTATTACTACACAGAAAAAGGAAATGAGTTTTAAAATTCTGAACTATTTGATTAAAATGGAGTCTATGAGAGACGGGCTTTCCGTAATTCGGAGCTTTCTGGACAACTGGTTTCCGGATAAGGGACCCCATAGCTGTACTGATGTTTTATTTCAAGTATAGTGTAACACTGACTCTGGTGTTACAGCAATAAGTTTAACATTTGTAGGACCAGAATCCATATAGTGTTGTCTTTACTATATCTCAGAAGCCAATACTTTTAGACTGTGTGAAACTGTTGCCAAATGATATTTCAAACTATGTTAAAAATACGATTGTGCTTTTTAATCAGCAGATATCATAGCTATTTAGCAATGAGGAAATCATAGAAATTCTAGACTTATAATTAAAGAGCTGTTATATTTGGCGGGTCACACTTGTAGGAACTTGTCATTTCATACATGCTCGCCAAAAGGAATATGTACAATTAAATTACAAAGCCCTATATTGGCGTAGGTTGCTTGGAAACACCCCATGAAACCAAACCCATGCAGCAATAATGATTTTATTTCAAGAGCCTAAAAGTGTTTTGTGAGGATATTATCATGGTTTTGATAACAGGTATCTTTTATAATACATACAGAACCTTCATCTAGCATCCCATTTTTATTTAGCTCATAAGGCGGTAACATATGGGTTGATTGGTTACCATTGTGATGAGGAAATCATGTTGATTGACTAATATGTGTGATGGGCAAAACAAATCTCAGTGAAAGCCGGTAAGGTCCAAACGCCTTAAAGGAACAGTAACACCAAAAAATGAAAGTGTATAAAAGTAACTAAAATATAATGTGCTGCTGCCCTGCACTGGTAAAAGTTGTGTGTTTACTTCAGAAAGCCTACTATAATTTATATAAATAAGCTGCTATGTAGCCATGGAGGCAAGGAGAAAAGGCACAGGCACATAGCAGATAACAGATAAAACACTATTGTATTCCACAGAACTTATCTGTTATCTGCTATGTAACCTGTGCCTTTTCTCCTTTTTTCAAGCTTGAATGGCTGCCCCCATGGCTACACAGCAGCTTATTATATAAATTATAGTAGTGTTACTGTAGCAAACACACCCGTTTTACCAGTGCAGGGCAACAGTGCATTATATTTTTATTACTTTAAAGCTCTTTCATTTTTTAGTGTTACTTGTTCCTTTAGCATGCCAATGAGAAGCATCTGCATGGGCCAAGTACTGACATGGAAAGTGATTTAGTTATAGTGGAATAATATAGCTTTATGTTTTCGTATAGTTCAGAGAAGAAAGGCGAATGTTTGTGAAAGATGGAAAAAACATTAATGCTACTGTGGAGATAAAGATAGAACAGGATTTTTATAGAGAACAGAGAAGGTGAATGTGCTTTACCAATGTCAGTGACCATAGTCAGAGGGATTTTAAATATTCCATGATAATTGTTTCCAGAAAAAAAAATAAAATATATATATATATATATGAATGCATTTCACAAGAATAGAGATTAGGGAAGAGTCCATGGTGCCCTGTAATTTAATCAGTAAACTGACACTGGGATGGAAGTGCATACTGTCAACACTATCATTAAACAAGTCCATTCTTATTCCTAGGATTTATGTAGCACAACAATAATGTGGCTCATGTGGCTACACCTACATAAAAACATCATATAAGGTTTTTTTTATTAGAATGATAATGAATGACTAATGTAATTTGGTGAAGACAGTTTCAGTCCAGAATCTGACCAGGAGACTTTTTTCCCTTGATACTGCCAGAAACCTTGTGAAACCATATGGGAAAGGAACATTCTTTAGATAGGAGTACATTATTTCTGTATTTATCTCTTAAAACCAAGATGGACTTTATTTCGAGAATGCTTCTTTCTTTTGCAGCAATGTATGACGTTCTCTGCTCTTGATGGAATGTCATTATGTGGTTTTGGCAGTATTCTTCACCTTTATTTAAATAGCGGGTTGTGGTAATTACTGTATATCAATGTTCTATATTTGGATCTGTACTGGCAGTCACATTCAGTAGCCTTTGATAGCCCATAAACAATGAACTCAACAGTTGAACAACTGTTGTCATAATTAAAGCAATTTGTCATATGATGATGTAACAAACAGTGGTAGGCCATGAAACAAATGATGTTGTTCCACTGACTGTACTCCAAGCAGAGTTTTATTGCAACTACAGATAAATGAATACCAATGTGACTGCTTTAGGCAGGCACCGAATCCTTAATGTTCTTCCAAACCGAATATGAACCCAAAAAATCATGAAACTTTAAAGGAGAAGGAAAGGCTAATAAAGAGTTAATCTCAAGCTGCAGGCATACCTTCAGTTCTCTCAATAGTGCCCTTAAGTCTCCCCATATTTCTCCCGTTCAGATGATCAGAAGCCAAACAAGAAGAAAAAACACTAAACTGTGTAAAGAAAGTTCCCATAATGCCTCACTCCTGCACCGAGAGCGAGACCAAGGGGTATATTTATCATGCTGTGTAAAAAGTGGAGTAAAACATCACTGGTAATGTTGTTTATAGTAGCCAATCAGATGCTTTGATTTGATTTTCTAACTGTTGAAATCTAATCTCTGATAGGTTGCTCTGGGTAACATGACCGCTAATGCTTCACTCTATTTTTTACACAGCATGATAAATATACCCCCAAGTGTACATGCTCAGTTTGTAAGACTATGAGTCAGCTTCCTGCTGATTGGCTCAGATCCACATTCCTAAGCAGGGGGGAGTGAGTTCTTAGCATTCTTGAGGGAGGGGGGAGCAGGAGATGGGAGAGAGCTGTGGGTCTCTGGCACATGAATTACAGACACAACAAATCTTTTGACAGAGAAGTCAGTGCAGCATTTCTGTGAGTGCTTATGGCTGTATTTACATAGACCTTTCTGATAAAGCTTACTTAGTTTTTACCTTTCTTTCTCTTTTAAGGGGGGCATTTTCTAATGTTTATATTTTTTTCATGGTTTGTATTTTTTTGCACTACAACAAAAAATTTTTGTGAAAAAAGCACAACTTTTCCAATATTTATTATGCGACAAAACTGCAAAACTCCGAATCTGAAAATACTCCATCTAAAACCAGTCACGATCATGTAGATGTCATGGCATATTGTTAGTGATGAGCGAATTTGTCCCGTTTTGCTGAAAAATTTGTGAATCTTGCGAAAATTGTCGCGTGACGCGTGTGACAATATTTTTTTTTTCACAGTGAAATCTGTGCCTGGTGAATTATTTCACCCATCACTACATATTGTCCCTTTTATAATTGGAATATCTTTATTTGCTTCAAAAAGTCAAAAAGGTTGCAGTTTTCTCAACATTTCCGTGACTCTTTTTGTTCATACTTTTTTAGTTCAGATTTTTTGATAAATAACTGCTGTTCGTGGAAATTCATTTTTTCATGGTTTAAAAGCAAGATGCGAAAAATTTGAGTTTTAGTAAATTTGCCTCTAGTCTCGTGAAGGTAATACATTTTCATTGCTTTTTCTTTAGATTTTAATGACCACGACCATGAGTAACTTTCTTTAGATACTTGTTACATCCCTACAATTTGCATTTACCTTTTGTTTTTCCAGTTTTAAAGGAGAACTAACCCAAACAACAAATATTGGTAGAAATACTAAACTTTCTGCACTAGGTTAAAGTTTCAGAATCTTTATAACAGTAATGTTTCAGCCCAAGTTGTGCACAGGTAGTCACCATTTTGCATTTTGTTAAGTGTCAGTTCCAGTGCACATATTCAGAGAGCTCAATACATCTGTTGAGACTGCCCAGGTTTCTGAGTTGCCATATAATGAGAATTTATTGTATTGTGACTTTTAAATTCCATATATTATATTCTGTACATGGTGAGTGGGCCCCTAAGCTCAGGTAAGTGCCAGCAGCACAGAGTATGTGCAGGGAATCAGCAGAAAAGAAGATGGGGGGCTACTGGGGACATCTTTGGGTGCACAGATCTTCCCTGCTAAAGGGCTGTGGGTGCCTTGGACTGGTAAAGAAGCACACGATATAATGTAAAACATGTCTTGCCTACTTCTTTGTTGAGCTTCTCCTTCAGTTCTCCTTTAATGTGACTGTAACTTCCGGAAGTTAAAAAAGGGGTAGAGAAAGAAAATGTCACTTGTGATTTCAAAATAACTCCACTGAATTCCGCTGATTGGAAAAAGAAATTATAAACTGTAGGCATTACAAGAAAGTTGAAGCCAGCTGCATCTCCTTATGGCTGTTTCAGCAGAGCTCTGTAGTGTGAATAGCCTCCACTTTTAATTAAGCTCATTTTCATGCAGTTTTTCATCGTTGTGACTCAGAAATGGGAAAAGTGTATTAACAGGCCCTTATAGAAATCAACCAGTATAATAAGTTTCTGATTAACAGAACTCAAAAGAGCAACATGAGCTTGCAATTAAGTCACTTAGATTGAAAAATGAAAAGGGAATATATTCCTTTGTGTTGCATTTTGCCCCATGGACAGTAATGTGTAAAGTTACAACAGACCTATTGTTTCTCCGTATCTTTAGATATATATATATGTGTGTGTGTTAGTGGAAGCTACCATTTTGCGTCTTCTGAGGCCTTCCACCTAACCTTCAGCACAAAAGCGCAAACTATAAAAAAAAAAATGGAAATATTCTGTAGAAGTCTGTGGGGGACTCTTCTAATTTTACAAAAAAAAATAAATTCCTACAAATAAGGGCTTACAACTGCAATCCTTGTTGCCTTCATTCAAAAATAGACGCCATTCATTAAAGATACTTGCATCCTTAGACCAACCTATAGGTGCCATTTTAAAGTTGCTACCAGTGACTGGTAGATTCCCCTCTCTGGATAGGGAATGGGGTAGGCCTTTAATGTGTAAAGCAGCAATGTTACTCAAGAATGCAATGAACCCAAAGAGGCTTTTATTCAGCAGCTCCACACTGGGGAATGGCAAGGCACAATAAAACACACACACACAACTGACACAACTTAGGTAAATATTCAGTTATACAGCATTACTAAATTTACTCTTGCATTATCTTGCTTTCTTTCTCTCTCAAAAGCTTCCAGTACCCCTGTCTGGTGGAAGTGCACTAGCAGAGTGTTGTGACCATTTGGGGGCCTTCTCTCATTACCACATTAATCCCCCTTCCCAGTGGTGTGCATTACAGTGTACAAGATCTTCTGGCTGTCTCACTACAGCTTGTAGGTCCATTCTAACCTACCCCCTAAACCCTCTGTCCCTAACAGGTGCACAATCACCCGGAGTAATTACCTCAATCTCTTCCCCCTTGGTGAGGCCATAGACTACCCTTACTACCTACACAGCTACTTAATCACCCCTTCACTTTGAACGCCTACGTACCCTATCCTAGCTAAGTGTAGCCCCCTTTTCCAGTGCCTAGCCCTCACACTTTTTTATAAAGGTATCTGAAGGGGAATCCCCCCTACAGACCAACCTTAAGGGTTGGTACCACCTACTGTACAAACTAATCATAAGTCTAACTAGTTACACTATAAAAATATAACATCTTTCTGAAACCATTGCAACCATCCTAGATGCTGACAATAATTCCAAGGT
Source organism: Xenopus tropicalis (assembly GCF_000004195.4). NCBI lineage: Eukaryota > Metazoa > Chordata > Amphibia > Anura > Pipidae > Xenopus > Xenopus tropicalis. The sequence continues at coordinate 27,324,718 of NC_030682.2, forward strand.
TCCTACTGCAGGTTATTATTATTAACATGTGTTTATAAAACACCAACATATAAATGGGTTTATACATTTTTTTTTTTATTTTTATTTATTAGATTAGACAAATACAACAATCATTGAGGAACAAGCAAATCCCAAACGGGATTAATAAGGTACATAAGTAGATTAGTAAAATGAACAGTTCAGAACAATTTCACAAGTGACTATGAATGAAAAGGTAATGATGGAAAAACATGGATTAGTATTATACAATTGAATAAGATTAATACTACATTAAGCAATTCTTAGTTACATTTAGACAGACTAGTAAGAGTTTGTAAGCATTCATGGAACTATGTTTAGTAAAGTAATGAGTCTAAATGAGATCTATCCTTGGGAGAAAGGGTATTTATGAGGAATCTCCATTTAGTTAAGAATCTTGTACAGTTTTTTGTGTTACTAAATTTGAAAGCAATGGCTTCATTTATACAGAGAACTTGTAGCTCCGAAGGGTTTATACATTGAACATACAGAATTAGGTACAAAGCAACCAATAAGCAATACAAGGTGAAGAGGGCCCTGCCAAAAAGAGCTTGTGTCAATGGATGCAGCAGACTAAAGAATCACAGGCAGACAACATTTTGTCTATGAGCACTGGAACCAGGTTTGCAGACTTATTTTCATAAATATTAACTAATAACTGGTGATGAAATAAAAGTATGAACCCTAGAGAGCAAACTCATCAGCTTAACGCTGTACTAATGATGTGAGAGCATTATTATGCGGTAAATCAATAAGACAAAGTCATGACCTCAAAAGGAAAGAAACAAATATAAACTTTAGTCCCATTTTGGCACACGAGTAAGGTCATCCATCTCAGCCAACTGCACAGAGAATGAAAGTCAGGAAGCTGAGTGCAGACACATTCATAAAAATGAAAATAAAACAATGATGTGTGTGCTCTGACTACAAGATAATATAGGCAGGGGACGGTTGTACAAACTGTGCCCTCCAACAATATATAATATAATTGTAGAATGACTTATAAGTGTTTGGTAGTAGAGAGTTTATTCTACAATACTTTTAGTAAAATGACTGTTTTTCATACAAAATATAGTATATTCTTGCACAATATTTGTACTTCAATGCAAACATATAGCACTAAATCAAGCAGGCAGGTTAGCAAGAAGATATTGCATGAAATAAATATAGATATTGGTGTTATGGAATGTGCATGTACGGCTAATATTTATAATCATTTCTTTTGAGTAAAGTTGTGTCTGTTAAGTGGGTGCTCAACAAAATCTACCATTCTTCTAATATTTTGATTCTACTCCTTAGTGGCAAGGGTCCAGACCTGTCAATCTTTACTTCCAAATTTCCCAAACTTGTTGGTGATATTGTGGGGGCTGGATGAACACAACCTACCTACAGCACTACCTCCTTTGCTTGGGAGGATAAACTTTTAGTATGATATAAACTTTGATATAAACATGATATTTTAGGATAATTTTCAATTAGCCTTTATTTTTAAAACATTTTTTATGTGTTTTAGTTGTTTAGCTTTTTGCTCAGCAGCTCTCCAGTGACATAACGCAGGGGTGGAGGGAATCATTCCACAGCGAATATTATCTATTCTTGCGCTAACTGCTGAGGGGAAGGAGCAAATATATTAAAGCAATACTGTCATGGGAAAACATGTTTTTTTCCAAACACATCAGTTAATAGAGATCCAAGTTGAACAATGGGAAGGGAGCAAGATAGCAGCTCCCAGTAGGTATCAGAATAGCACTCAATACTAAGAAATCCAAGTCCGGCTTGGGACTCCTCCAGTTACATGGGGAGTAGGAGAAACAATAGGTTACCTGAAAGCAGTTCTAATGTGTAGCGCTGGCTCCTTCTGAAAGCTCGGGGTCAGGCTCTTCATTTTTAATGAAAGGAATTGGAATACATTTTTGTAAGTCTATATTCCCATTTTGTCCTCATATTGACTAGGGCCATCTCTAAAAGTTCATTTTCTCTAGAATAAAATGACCTCATTACATGGGCTGCTTTTAGTATCGGCCCATAGGTCGTTGCCAACAGAATACATCATCCAATGAAACAAATATAATTGCTGATACTATTCTGAAGCATATAATTTTGGGGTACATAAATATAACTGCTGATTTGTTCCATAAAAATAAGCTAAAAGTAGACAGTGAAGATACCTGCAAAACCTTACAATAAAGACAAAGCATGTGTAGCTACTACTTAAAATGAGAGAATTATGTTGTATTCTGTTTGAAAATAGTTTTAACTACATACAAGGTGGCATTTAGGTAGGTATCATAATCCCATCAATACAGACACGTGAGGAGTAGTTCGGCATGGATAAACAGAATGCTACATTGCATAACAAAGGCTATTAAGCAGTCGCATCATTATAAAAGAAAAGACATCTTCCCTTGAATTATAATGTAATAACAACCATGAAAGAGAACATTGTCTGAGAGCCGATGAGTCAAAGACAGGGATTTAAAGCAAACGTCGCTATAACCTGTATAACATATATGCAAGGTAAAATACTGATGTCATTGAGTTTAACAGTGTATAACAACAGGCATGCTCTGTTCCCCTATAAATAAAATATTCAGAATGACCCCTCTGATGTATTATCAGACATTATTTTAACTCTTCTGTTTTCCTGTAATCTCAGTTCTACCACAACCCATGCTGTGATTGATGGTTGAGTACTGAGAAGACATCTTATTTTGCTTATTGAGCTCCTTTCTGATGCTGAGATTCTGTTGCTATGAATTCAGCTCTCGGGGACAGAGACTGCAGAACGAGGAATAGGACAAATAGGAAATTATTGCTGGCATCATGGGAATAACCCTAATGAGTGGTCAGTGCCGTATGGCCCATGTAACCAAGGTCTAAATGGACATGTACTTGAGGCAGGCACACTTATTCCGCTTAGCAATCATCCGTACTGATACAAAATAAAACATTTATTTACAATCACTGGCATGGTGGGTTTGAAAAAAGTCAGGCGTTCTGAAAGCTCCATGTTGTAAATCATGATCCAGAGGAAGACAAATTCTGCTAGAACCCCTGCAAGATGCTGTTAATCAAGTCTGGCGAGGGTAAAAATAATCTCATGTAATCACAGGGCTTCTAAATAATCACAGTCAGATGCATTTACTGGCATTATAGCAACTCACCCCAATTTAAGGGCACATTCATTACAGGTATACTAACGGAATATTAAGATGCAGGTATAATATAACATCTCCACAGTCTCTGAAAGGAGGAAGGATTCACACACATGACAGTGCTCAGCACTGCTCATAATTACTCCATAGGGTAGAATACTGTTCAACACATATTGGTGAATTGGATCAGGTATTGATAAATTTGTCATATAATAAAGGTGGCAATACAGGGGCAGATTTAAACTGCAGATTCGAGTCCTTTAGACTGATTTGGCAGCTTATCTGCCCATGTATGGGGACCCCTGAGGCCTCCCTGACACATATCTGGGCAAAAATTGAATAGGTGTCGATTGGGCAGGTGTGATTTTCCCATCAGATCAGGGCCGCATTGGCAGCTCCTATACCCGTCATTGTAGTTCAATTGTGTGGCCTTAGGATTAGCCCGATAGCACCCACCTACGGGGAGCATTTTGGGAGAAGGGTACGCTCATCTGGCAAGCAGATCTTAACATGTATGGCCACCTTAGCACTTTTTAACTAATCCCCATAGTCTTTTATTTGACACTGCCTCATCATTCCAGCTTCTGTTATACATTCCAACCATTGTATTCCTATACTCTAAATACCTTTCTGGTAGCTTTCTCACTGACTGACCCATATGCTTCCAGAGCTGACCCAAGTAGTATCAGCTCTCATGGTAATGCTGCTTGCCTGGTGCCCTGCCTACCCCCCCAGCATGTTGCTTTCTGAACCACCCACCTTTGTCATCACCTTTGCCCCTTCCACCCTTCCATTGCACCCCCTTGCTATGCCTACCCCAAATTCTGACCCTGTATACTTCTATTGTTTGAAATATCTATATCAATTTTCAAAATCCCTCAGGTACAAGAATATTAGTCTCAATATGCAGTAAGGCACAATTATAGAGGAGCGTGAATTGTCACCAGTGTCTTTGTGCACATCATTAAATGGTTGCAATGCGGTGCTTTGCCCTGCTCTATATTAGTAAATGAGCCCTAGTAAATAAATGGAAGATATTGTATAAACGGAAGCCATTGTGGTTTGAGTTTGAGTTCTCTACTTGTTTTTTTTTAATTACTAATTATATCCTTTCATTTTTTAAAGGCATGCTGTGGTGTCGTTGTTAAACCCCAGTGCTGCAATGCTAACCAATGTGTCACTGTGCTGCATATGTGCAATACTGTATAGAAAAATGCTCACCTCACTTTTTCTTATAGTTTGGCATTTTCATCTTAGATAATTACAGGACTGGTTTCTACACCAACAATCAGGAATATATTAGGCATGTAAATCATAAACCCTTAATAGCTGTTTGAATTTGGGACATGAACATAAACACATTCCCAATGGAATAATTAGCAAACACATTTCATTTACAATTGGCGGATAAGCATGCTGTATTCTTATACAATGTGCCCTGTGTTACAAGCCTGTGACTAACAAGGATTGTTTTTAGATAGTGGGCTTGGCTGGAACCAGTTAGTCCATACTGTGGGAATTACCGAGACACGCCTGATATTATATCATTCTAGATTCAGCTTGTTGGGTAAATGTAGCAGTGCTGGAAATGTGATGTGTAAATGTTTGCAAAGCTCTTTTTTGTCCTTGCTAAAGTATTACTTTGTCTAATGTCAAATAGCCATGCAGACCCAGATTTAGCTGGGCAGTTTGGTCAATATGGATCATACCACCTGACCTTCTAGGCTTGCTTTCCATCTGGGGTATGTTTGGTTAGACCATCCTGGGATCACAGCTTATGTCTCTTTTCAGGTTGTGGATGTTGTATCAGCAGATATAGAAGTGAGTAGCCTCAATCTGTATATATGGCTGTGATTGTAATTTCACTCTTGTTGTTGCAGCAGTGTAGTAAATGGTTAGTAAGCATTTCAGAAATAATTGCTCCTTCTTTGTCTTGTGGGGCAGTGACTCCATTGGAATACCTGCTGGAAGCCTGAAAACCAGGACAGGCCTACTGTTGTTTAGCAGAAACAGAACTAATGACATTAGTTCCAGGGAATTATTTTCTCCATGTAATCATAAAAAGTGACAATATGTATAATTATGTATAATATGTATAATTTACCGAGGGGCAGGTTGGACGTGCAATAACATATTATTTATGGTGCATGCAAACAAGCCAAGGCACACATACATGCTAGGTCACATCAGCCAATTAATGGGCAGAGTTCTGCTTTTTACTCCCACACTACTTCCTGTTACAGTTAGAGCTGCATTATTTCCTGTCAGCTGATCTCTGAGGGAGCACACAGCCCATCACTAAATGGCGGCTCAAGGGAAAAGATGTAATAGGGCAATATTTACTGATATATATATAAATTCCAGTTTGGTACGATACATTAATCTGTTGGTTAAGTATTCATTCTGGGGGTATAGTTTCCCTTTAAACAAAAGGCCTTTTGTACATCACATTTAAACTTTGCCCTTGGTGCAATATTAAACCCTAGGGAAAATTCTGCATTGCATCTAAGTTGACAATCGAGAACCTAGTGTAAAGCAAAATAGGCAAAGAGGTTTGATTTCTCTTCCATGAATGAGCTCCTGTATTGAGAATTCAGGGAAAGCAGTGGAGGAGTTACACAAAGAGAATGCAGTTGAAGCAAATGAAACAGAGCATGTTAAGTCCGAGAATAGTTGAATACTGAGGTATACAAAATGCAAATATAAGCAAAAATCTGATCATGGTGGGAAAATGGAGAAACAAATGGTAGTCCACATAAATACGAGATCAGCTGTTTCTTCAAGAATCCAATTTTGGACAAAAAGTACGTCTCCTCTGTTTCTTTGAGAATTTATATAAGATTTGATCTGTGGTGGATTAAAAAACTATTTTACTAGAAGAAAAACCTCTTAAATATTAGTCAATTGGAAATAGACTATGTGGTATCCATGGTGCAACATAGATCAAGAAACAAATAAATGGCAGTCCACATAGATATTACATTACATTACATATCATGTCCTGGATGAATGAGAATCTTCATAGACATACATTACATTACATTAACATTTATTTTTAAAGCACCAACATATTCTGCAGCGCTGTACAATAAGTGGGTTACATACATTGGACATACAGAGTAACATATAAAGCAATCAATAACCGATACAAGAGGTGAAGAGGGCCCTGCCCAAAAGAGCTTACAATCTACATACAAGATCAGTTGTTATTTCAAGATAACCAGTTTGGTCTACTTCTTGGGGTATATATATTTTCTGAAAGGTAAACCTCTTGAATATGAGTCAATTGCTAAAAGATCATGGGGTGACCATGAAAGGTGCTTTACTTCAGGGGAGGACAGATTGCTGGCATGCTGTGGTCAAAAGGTCAGGCAGTGGACAATCTAGGTGGCAGTTGGAGCAAGGAGTAACAATTGATCAATCTAGGCAGCAACCCAGTCAGATGAAATGATATGCACTGTAAAGGTTGCCAAAAGTATAACTGTTTAACCCTAAGAAAGCTCTGTCATGGAAAGAAAATGACTTTAACAGGAAGGTCATCACCCAAGATAGCCACTTTGGCCATCAATCTACAATATCTATAGTATTATATTGTAGTTGAAATGTTGGCAGATGTATAGTACCGAGATGTAAGTGAAGTCCGCCTAGGTGTTGTTGTTTCTAACTAATGTTATAATTCTTTCCAACAACTTCTGTCAAAAATTAAAATGGAATACATTAGCCTCGTTAGCGTCGCTAAACTCTATTTAGTGCAACTTGTGTTTTGACATTACTGCCACTTTATTAAGCACGTGGGCGTTTAAAGACAGAGCACCTGCATTTCATTAGTCGCCAACTTGTACGTGTGCCAGCGTTTAGGGAGTTGGATGTGCGATGTGTAGCATCCTGTCTCATCCTGTCTCTGGAAATGTTTCTACGTCTTACATTGCCATAATGGCACTCATTACTGACCCAGTTTCCATGGTATCTGTGTGACCCACATGCAAGAGGTGCAAGAGCAGTGAGGACTCAAACTAATGACGCCGATTGGTTAATCATTTGACTTCTCTCATTGGGAAGTGAGGCGTCATTGTTCTGTTCCGATATCCAGTTTGTTCTGCCTTGTTAAAAAATTCTAGTAATGTGCCTGCATGAATGACCCTGTATTATTTGGCAGTCTGTTTTTTTTTAAGGACACCAAATGTCACCTTTTCCCAATTAATTCTAAATATGGCACGTTGTGCGTATTCTCACAGATATATTATTAGCTACCTGCTAGGAATTCTTTTTATTAAGCCAATTTGTTGCAATGTGCTATAAGCCAGACTTAAATTCTTCACATATTTTATATCTTTTTATAAAACAGTGTGTTTATAAACAGTGTTGTTAATGCCCATATGCTACACACAGACATGCATCTATTGTGGATTGCTTGGGACCTGGGGTTTTGCATATACAGGGCATTTCCATTATTTTCGTAATATTCAATAAAACCAACAGGATTGTTTTGTTACCTAGATTCATGCAACTTAGTACCATCAAGTTCAAGGTACTGTTTTATTAGTACAGTGACAAAGAAAATTGGGCCCAAAAAATAAGAATTCTTTGCTGTAGCTAATGGCATTCCTGCATTTTAAACTTTCTGGATTACAGGTTTCTGCAGAATAGATCAACAGTAATTATTTTTTTGGCATACCGCTTACATACTTCCATAGGGTACATTTAATTCCACGGCTGCTTCCAAGCCAAATCCATAGACCTCCATACAGGGAAGAAGCTCACCAGCATACTGGCAATTGCCTTTAACATATTTATTGCAGAACCATATGGCACAAACTTTTGGGGAATACTCCCTTCTTCAGGTGAGATACAGCTGAATGCACAAATGGTTACATTTTTACAGGTTATGAATTGTAAAGACTGCTATGAATTGGAACTGTCTCTTACACATAATTGATTGTTGAGATGGCTGCATGGGACTCTTAGTAAAAGTGTGGCCAAGATGGGGTTAAATGGGTCGCATGTTAGTATCACATGATTCGTTATGGTATTCAACGAGTAACGTATTAACGTGTGTTAACCTGAAGAAGGGGATACTCCCCGAAAGCTTGTGCCTCATCTTTTTGCAATAAATGTGTTAAAGGCAATTGTCAGTATGCTGGTGTGCTTCTTCCCTGTATGGAGGTTTCTGGATAATAGATCCTATACCAGCATTCCCATGTACACTAGGATTCAGCATAATATCTTTGTGATTTTTTTTCTTATTAAACGCCCATTGCTTTAGTAGAATAAAAGAGATTGTGTGTGTAGGACTATTAAAGCATGTTAGTCATGTGAAGGGTGTGTATAAATCTTGGTTACCACGCCTTGCTGAATTGCCTATAGCTTATTAAATTATATAAGCCTGTTCAATGTAAAATGAATGCATTTAAAGGTCCACTATATTGGAATTTTTTATTTGTCCTCTGTATGTGTATAACAGAAATTTTAATTGGTATGCATAACCAACTTTCAAGACTAAGCTGCCAGTGTCCGGCCACAGTCTTCCTCGTAATGTTCCATTGCCCTTCTTCAGTTCCATAATGCCCTTTGTCTGTGAACAAATTTGGCTGCATTAAAGCAACAGTAACACAAAAAAATATAAGTGTTTTGAAGTAATTAAAGTATCATGCACTATTTACCTGCACTGGCACAACTAGTGTGTTTGCTTCAGAAAGACTACTATAGTTTATATTAGTGATCCCCAACCTGTGGCTCAGGGGGCAACATGTTGCTTCCCAACCCCTTGGATGTTGCTCTTTGTGGCCCCAAAGCAGGTAGTAATTTTTGAATTTCTGGCTTGGAGGCAAATGTTGATTGCATAAAATCCAGTGTAAAGCCAAACAGAGCCTTCTATAGGCTGCCAGTCCACATAGGGACCCCAGGAACTTTTTCCATGCTTGTGTTGCTCCCCAACACTTTTTCTATTTGAATGTGGCTCACAGGTATAAAAGGTTGGGGGCCTCTGGTTTATATAAATAAGCTTCCGTGTAACTACGGGGGCAGCCATTGGAGGCACAGTTTACATAGCAAATAACAAATGCAGTATGTTTAATACCATTGTATTGTCTTCTCTCTGCTCAGATTGAATGGCTGCCCCCATGGCTACAGAGCAGCTTGTTATATAAACTATATTAGTGTTTCTGAAGTAAACAGAGCAGTTTTACCATTGCAGAGCAATAGCACATAATATTTTAATTACTTTTATTTTTTGGTGTTACTGTTCATAAGGGGGCTTTGTTGTGTTTGTTGTTGTGTTTTTTTTATATAGAGAGAGAAACTCAAAGAAATTGCCAGGAGGTCCCCTTGTTATTTTGTTGTGCAGCAGGTGAAGCTTTGACAGCAGTGACAGTATGTGTGTTTCTACCTAGAAGAACCCATTAGACTCACAAACAAGTTTGCCTGTACAATAAGTTTCCTTCAGAGATCTGAGCAGAAGAAATCTAAATTTAAATAAATATTTCCTGCCAGTGTCTGTGTGTTGACTGCACATCTGCGTATTTTGATCCGGTTTTGTAGTGTTTGTGTTCTCCCAGATTTCTAAAATTAGGGCATTTCCTCCTGTCAGTTGAACTCTGAATGGCTTACATTGAGGGCTTTGCTGACATTGGCAGATGCCATGAAGGCTGATGCCAACTTTTTGTTTCAGGGGTCCTTGTTCACTCAGTAAGCCATGTTTTAATCACCTATGTAATGAGAAACCTTATGGTGTATATCAGGGGGACTGATCCACCAAGAACTATGGAGTAAATTATTTTTATACATTTTGATCACGGCTGTAAAAGGGGATGAGCAAACTATCTGTGGTTAAACCGGTTTTTGTGAGGAAGCTTGCATAGCTTAAATAACTGGAAAAACACGTTTGGAAATCAAAATGTGATGAATGAAAGGCTGGATTAATTTTGTAGATGAAAAAAGTGTGAAAGCGAATTGATTTATCAATGCTGTTAGTGTTCTGTTTGGACATGAAGGGCATAAATTAAATAAACAGAACACCCTTTAAACAGGGATAGAGATGAAAATCTAAATATAACGCTTTTCTGTTGCTTTTGCAACAAAACTACCCTAACCCCCTTTTTAATCAGTAATCTGTTGCTTCCCACATAGGTCCCCCATGCCCTCTTGATAAATCACATAGAGCAGTGCAGTTGGAAGGAGCACAGCATCACATCTGGTTCCCAAGCTCCCTACAAGTGATCTTTGGCCAGAACCATGCACTCTGGAAGCCAAGATCAGGTTGGCTCTCAGTTCACAGCTCATACTTGGGCATCACCGCTAGTGCAATTGGATACCTGATGCAGTCAAACATAGGGGCTACCAATCCCACTGCAATGCTCTGCATTTGTCAGAAGTACTGGGGAAGGGGGCAGATTTTACTCGCCTTGTTGACAAGATTTGTAAAGTGACCCATGCAGAAAGGCAATTTTAGAAACAGGGTGGTTTGTTCCCTGTTGTATTGGTATTACACTCCAAATAATTCAGGGAGCTTACCTGCTAGTGGTATATATACCACCTTCTGTGGTGGTACTGTGAGAGAAAAAAAAGACCAGGGATCCAACTGCACAGTGTCCCCAGGCTCCATTAAAGGCCCAAGGGACTACTGGGAACCTCAGCAAAGGCAAAGTCTCTTACTTGGCACCTGTTGCCATTTAGATCACCTACTGGGCAAGGAAACTGACAGGTTTTACTGTATATGAGCCAAATGGACCCTTTAAAAAAAAAAAAAAAAAATTGTAACACTTATTGCCCATAGGTTACCATAATTTTCTCCATTTTAGGCTTCTGAAAAACTGTGTTCAAAAAGCAGTTTAAATAAAAAAAATTATATATATATATATATATATATCTCAAATAATGCAAAAATACTTTTAGAAAAAGTTAAAAAAAATTCTGCCTTCAGGACTGACATCATTTCTCAATAAGGAAAATGAATGGAAATAAAATAGTGCACACCTTGCACATAAGTGAATTAAATGTATAATCAGTTCAGACAGAATGAGCTAATGACAATTCATTTGTGTTATCTAATTAGATAACGATCGGTGTGATTGTTTGTAAAATTATTGTGGCTCATGATTAAACAGCGAGCAGGTATGCGCTACTCACAGCCCAAAGCCGTCAGTGTTGTTTCTGGCTTATTACCGGCTATGGAGCGCAGATATGTGCTTATCAGCATAAAGTCCCCAGGGAAACATGTGATAGAAAACAATTTAAATTGCAAAGAACATTGTCTCTTTTATTGATTTTTACACCAAATGTCTTTAAGCACAGACTTCTATGGCTGACATAGCTGTCAAGCAAAATTGCTCCCTTGTTTCTAAAAATGTTCACTTTGTCTTACAAAAACACTCATGCATTTTACATAGCGTTGCAATTTTACATCCTTTTCATTAGCAATTATCAGTGCACATCCCTTATTTAATCCTAACAGCGCCTATATTCTGTGATATCTCTCCCTTATTAAAGGAAGAAATTAAAATAACCCCCAATGTAACCCAGTTGCTCTTAGTGTTGGGTCCACCAGAGAAATGACCCCCCAGAGAAAAATGCCCACCAACCATATTATAATTATTTCATGCAAAAGCAATCTTAAAGGAAAACTAAACCCCGAAAAAGATATAAAAAAAAACCTAAATGAAAAAAATGCCATATTGTATATACTGAACTTATGCACCAGCCTAAAGTTTACGCATCTCAATAGCATCAATGCACTATGGAGGCCAAAATGCTAGAATAACCCACACAGGGGTCTGAATGACAGTTGTGCTCTAACTACAGCTGGCCTAAGGGCATTGTGGGAGCACCACCATAAGCAATTAAAATAATAGTAGTATATTTTGGTGTCTGTGGGTTTTATGCACTGTGTTTTCCTTGGGTAGCAATAAATCGATTGACCCTTGTATATATAAAAAAAATAAACCAAAGACAATGGGTGAAATCCAAATGATATAATGCCTGCTGATATCTAGCAATACTGATAATACAGCAAGTGATGATGGCCATTTATGACAGTGTCCTTGAAAAATAATAGCCTAAATTTACCAAGCAGCAGGAAATCTGTTCTGCCAGAGAATGCACTTTGATTCCAATATGATGTCTTTGATGCTTCCGGAACAGAAAACATTCTCAACACTTAAGAGCCTAAGGCAATATGTTATAGAGTAAAAGAAGAAGAGTGTAACACCCTGGAGCACTGCTACTTTAAAAGGTGCAATATAGAGAAATGTGTCTCTAAAAATGATCAACATGACCATCTCGGATGAGATAAGACTTCATCTAAAGAGGCCAAATTCTTATCTTCAAATAAAAAACATGCCAGAGAACTAAAGGAGAGAAGGTCTCAGGTGGTGCTAAAATTGAAGTCTCAATGGTTCTAGTCATCTGGCTATCCTCATCCTTGTAAAGTAAAGCCTTTCATTTTCCATGCTTTGTTGTTCAAGATAAGACTATCTAGAGCTCATAAGCCAGATATTTTTTTAAGGAAAGACATTATTAATGCAGATATGCATCTCATTGATCTTAGGCCCAAGTTGTCTAGAAGAACTTTGCATGTTAAGCTGGCCATACACGTGGCGATCTGACGAAACATCGTCAGATCCGCCACACACCGTCAGGGCTGAAACAGCAGATAAGGAGGTAGAAACAATAGGATTTCTACCTCCTTCTGCCGATTCAGCCCTGATGGCAGATTTTGGTCAGGCGCCTTCTATGGCGCCCGATCAAAATTTTCTAACCTGGCCGATCGGCGAGTCGTCCGATATCAGCAGCTTCCTGCGATATCGGTCGACTCGCCGACATGCCATACACGCACCGAATATCGTACGAAACGAGGTTTCGTACGATAGTATCGGTGCGTGTATGGCCAGCTTTACTCTAAACCCATGGTGGCTAGTGAAGATGGGGAGTGCCATGTAATATGATCTAATAACATTGTGCTCTGTCCATGGACTGCTTTGCCAAACCCTCCTCTATCTGTGGCAAATTATACTGGAATACACCAGACCAGCTAATTGGGCAGGCCTTAAACTGCAAGTTGAGCCAGTAATATGTCATAAAACAGAAATTGTCAAATTCCACAGTTATTTGCCGCAGTTATTCTCTTTTGGAGCTACTGGATGACTGTGAGTTTTCATGGATGAAGTAAAGTGGCTACAAATAGACAAGTCGTGGTTATATGACATTTTGACGTCCCTGTGATATATGGCCAACTGCACCCCAAGGACGTAACCAATGGAGAAATGTATGGCCAATGAACCGAAATCTTTAAATTACAACTTTGCAATACAAATTCATTTGAAGAGCTATACAGTAATAAATCATTAAGAAGAAGAATACTGTTTTGCAGCAGAGCATTATTTTTCCCAGACTAAACACAGATAGAATAGTGGGTGTCTTTAAAGATAGTATAAAATGTGCATGAGATTCAAACGTTAAAAGGGATTTAAAACCCTTGGAAAAAATGTGCAGAAAAGTGCAGAATTAACAATATTTACTGGTGACAGTCCTTACCATCACTCTGTAAGTATGTATTCTGACATACAGAAATATCTGGCTTTCAGCCACACTGTAGTCAAACACAAGTCAAGACAAGTCACATTAGTTAGTAAATTTGTCAGGAGCATTTGTTATCAACTAATGTATCAATAATAACAGTTGCTCTGTTACAGAAGCTGCTATGCAACCCTATGCAACCTGGTTGGCCAGCGCAATGCTGTCGGGGGGGGGGGGGTGGTTAATTGCCTCCACTGCACAATGACAGGCAGTGGGAGCAATGACAAGGGAGTGCAGACTAGGGGTAGGCAGGGTCTAGTGACATTGCTCTTTGCACTCTGCACTTATGACTCTTTAAATGTTTGTGGCCAGATTATAGTAAAGTGATAATGACATTTAATGCAGTCAGTGGCAGTGCCACATGTGGCCCAGTTGTGTTGCAGTATGCGGGGACTTCTGGCAAAGCATGGTTGACCAACATAGTTTAGATCCCCTTCAACTTGAAATGGTGCAGGTCTTTATGAATGCATTTTGATTGCCCAGGGTGAGCAATTTTTAACTTAGTAATGAAAATCCATAGGTTGTGCAGCATTTTAAGTCTGTCAAGTTTCGTTTTCAAAACTGTCATAGAAAACTTGATGGCTAATTTCTGATTATTCAGTTATTTTTACTGCAGCACTGGCATTGATATAGGATCACTCATTGTGGGTATTTATTTGACAAAAAAAAACATTTGAGCATCTGTATCCTGGGCCAGTAACTAACATAGGACAATAAAATGACATAAGAAATAAAAAAGAAAATAACGCTAAAAAAAACATGTGAGCCCTCCTGCTGCCATATTATTTGGCACTCATCTTCTCATCATGAGGAAGAGGCTCAGTAGAGGTCTGGCACATTCTGTTCCCTACTGAATGCAACACTTTTGAACATATGGCTACCTTGTTACCTTTGCAAGAAAGCACTGCAGATATATTATTGAACAATTGTTTTGTTACATGTATGCAGTATATGATAGATAGACAAGATAGATAGATAGATAGATGATAGATAGATAGATGATAGATAGATAGATAGATAGATAGATAGATGATAGATAGATAGATAGATAGATAGATAGATAGATAGATAGATAGATGATAGATAGATAGATAGATAGATAGATAGATGATAGATAGATAAATAATACAACTTGTATGGATGAACAAAAATGAAGCACTGTGCTCAGTGGGTACTTGTGCTGCATTCAGTAGGCACAGCTTGCTATATAACAAATATGGAGCCATACAGTGTCAGACTTAAAGGTGTGAGCATTGTTCTGAATGAACAAACACTTTGTTGTCTGGGGAATGTGGGGTACTATGACTGTAAGTACTGCTCATTCCCTGATCTACAGTCTGGGGAGTGCTATGAAAAATATTCATTTCTTTAGGTCCCAAAAATGTAGAAGAGTACATAAAAACAGTATTTTCAGCAGAAAATAGACAATTAATGGCTGACAGAGGTAACACTGCAGTTTCTGGTTATGGATGTGGAGACAAGGCTTGCTATGTACACTGTTGTATAGATACATATATGTACAGTGTTGTATAGATAGGTAGCCCTTACACCAGACTCATCTTTAACTGCATTCTGCTTATAGTAACCATTACACTATAACTAAGGGTTTAAGGGATTTTTACACTATTAATATATTATTACTCATATATGTAGATATGGTTTATATCATGAATAATGCAACCAGAGCAGCCAGGCAAATGTAATGATCACCACACCCATTCTTATAAGCAGAAGAGCCTGTAGTATGCCATCTCCTACATCTCACATTGATTACCCCTCTTCTAACACCCAGACGCGACATTTTCACATGCCAGAGTTTAACACTCATGTCATCTTGGGAACTATCACAGATGCATGCTTCTGCCCACATCCCAACACCACTGTATCATCCTCATCCTCTTTCTGTTGTGATTGGTTTAATGTGCTTCCTGTTGTTTTCTCTTGGGCAGTGCTGGCTGCAGGACACTTGTTTCCTATCAGTATACTGTCAGTAACAAAAATCAAAACCTATTAGCTGTTAGGGCAGCGGCAGACAGGGAGGTTAGTCGCCCCACGACAAATCTTTGTTGACCCGGGCGACTAATCTCCCCGCAATGCCATCCCACCAGCAAGACTGTAAATCGCCAGTGGGATGGCATACGCATCACTACAATTTCCCGAAGTTGCCTTGAGACGAAACTTCAGGCGGCTTCGGGAAATCATAGCGACGTGTATGCCCGCGGTAAATGAAGATTTGTTGCTGGGCGACTAGTCTTCCACTGCCCTGAGAAGAGCCAGATGTAGTATGAACACCTTTCTATTGTCTACTCTTTTCCTTTTGTCTGCCCTATACTCAAGGTATGGAGATCCTAATTACAGAAAGACCTCCTAATCCGGAAAAACCACAGGTCCAAAGCATTATGGTTAACAGGTCCCATACCTGCACTTATTTTTGTGCATAATAGATAACTAATGAGAATTACATTTATAGACTACCTCATCTAAGTTTCCCTCAGCATTATATAAATTCACATGAGTATTCTGATTTCTGAACAAATTGTCATTTGTAAAGTCGTTTCTCTTTATGATTTGGGCTCTGGCAGAATTGAAATCTATTGGTATTTTACCTTGGTAAAATGTAGTAGTACAGTAGTTCCCACTCAAATTAATAAAAATAAACTGTTTGTTGCACAAACATTACTACTTCCACACCTATAGGACCCTATCACCTAAGCCAGGAGTTATTCATGATAAAAAACAAGAAATATTTATGATTTATTTTGTGATGAACTGTTTTGTCAGTGAGCCAGTAGAAACACTTTGCAGCACTGCTGCTCTGTGATTTAGGTAAAGACTGCTCAGTGTTTTGTTTGCTTATTTACTCATGTCATTAAAATAAATTGGAAAAAAATTAAAGGCTTATTCTCACACCTCAGCTACTGGGAGTTGCTTCAGCTAATGTGTCTGTGTATATAGTTTAATTAACTCTTTGTGTACAGATATTCTGATCCCTTCATAATCCCTACACAGACCTACGCCGCAGTGCTGAACACTAGTCAGCAACAAATAATGCACTTGGATCCATCTCTCACTGTGGCCAACCCATATATTAAAATGAATTGAATTACTAAGCAATGTTTGTTAATGAAATATTGCACAGGTATGGGATCTAATATCTAGAATTTTCTATAAAGTAATTTAAACATTAATAAAACCCAATAGGATTGTTTTACTTCCAATAAGGATTAATTATATTTTAGTTAGAATCTGAGTACATAGTACAAGAATCTATGGGAGATGGCTTTCCTGTAATTTGGGACTTTCTGTATAAAGGGTTTCCGGTTAATTGATCCCATACCATTAGAAGCAAGATTAGCCTCCTTCCCAGGAAACTGGATAACAGCCCTTGCCCAAAGTGCCCCATATTAGCACTCTATTCTTTTATCCTTACCTGCTTCTTCACCTTTCTTGCTGTTTTTCACTTCCATTCCACCCACCACATGCACTGTAATCAAGCTGGTTAGGTGACAATACAAACAGGCAGTTGGCTTTTTATCCAATTAAGATTCCATTTGCTCAAAACTATTCTTTACACGACTGACAGGGTGGCCTTCCAGAGAGTAATATACTTGTGCGTTGCCTAGGTCCTGGTCTTTACAATGAGCTGATTCTGCTCCTCAAGTTAAACCTTACACTCCTTATTCACTGTACCTACAAATAACTAATTACAGTTACAGTACTTCTTAAAAGCATTAATATGTTATTAGGCTAACTTTAATTAGGTGCTGAGTAGGTGTAGGCACCATTCTATTAGCCTTATGATTTAATGCTTCTCTTTCTGAAATCATTTTGATGGATTTCGTAAAATTTCATGCAGCCACCTATTAGACTTGTTTCATAAGTCTCCATGTTGGAATGCATGTCACTTATCCAGCCCAGTACTTAAAGGAAAAGTATACCCCCAAACACTGTAGATCTCTATAAAATATACTGCATAAAACAGTTTATATGTAAAGCCCTTCTTTATCTAAATAAACTATTTTAGATATATTTACTTTTTCCTAGTATGTGCCATTGTGTATACTGTAACTAAATAGGAAATTGCCATTTTAAGTGCTAAGGGCCGCCCCCTGGGATCATATGATTCACAGTACAGGCTAACAAACCAAAACACACATACATGTTAGGCCCCATCAGCCAATGAATGCACACAGTTCTGTCTTTTACTCCCACACTTCTTCCTGTTACAGTTAGAGCTGCATTATTTCCTGCCAGCTGATCTCTGAGGGAGCACACAGACTATTGCCTATTCATTTTGGGGATATTGTTTTACTTTAGGGACATACTATAAAGTTCCGGCATTGCGTACAGGGTTGTTCGGTAGAGTTATGTGGCCATTATTTTGCACATTTAACCACTCGCTCATGCTGCTCTGTCTCACCCATGTCACAGCTTTATCATTCACCTGCTGGATCTGCTATTTTAATAGTGATTCATTTTTGGTAATACCTTCATAAGGTTATTTAAAAATATGAATTAATATCTACTTTGTTCATCTTTTCTAGACACTACCCAAAACAGTCCTTCACTACAGTGACAGATACTCCTGAAAACCTGAGGCTGAAACAACAAAGCGAAATTCAAAGTCAGGTAAATGAGAAAAAAAAAGCAACAATTCCTGCTGCTGGACTGGCTGATTGTCCCTCATTACTGTGTTTAGTGTGTGAAAGACGGTGCATGCAATATGAGATTCCAGATTATGTTTCTTTCCTTTCTATTTGCCATATGTTTGGGATAAATGCTTTTTTCCTAAAAAGTGATGCTTTGTGATCCCTTGAATTCTCACTAGTGATGAGCGAATCTGTCCTGTTTCGCTTTGCCATAAAATTCACAAAATGGCAAGAAAATTCACAAAGCGGCGAAAAATTAGTGAAACGCATTTGCTGCATGATTTTTTTGTTGCCCATGCCTTTTTTGGCACCCACACTTTTTTTATGCGACAGCGCCCAATTTGACACGCACCGAAATTTTTTATGTGCAACTAATATTTCTGCGGGAAATTCGGCAATGACGCAATTCGCCAATGCCGAAATGCAAAAATTCTCTGCGAATCCATGCCTGCCGAAAAAATTCTCTCACTATCACTAATTCTCACCACTGGGAAAACACTGCTACCCTAATACAGACCAAGTCCTTTTAATTCTATGTACATTTGCTAACATTAAAGGATTAGAAAAGACTTTATGAAAACATATTTGAAAAATATTGCAATTAATTAGACTGGGTATAGAGTATATAGATACTGTAATGTTGTGTAGGAGAAACATGTTCCTATTGGCCCACCCCTATTGGTGTTCTTCCTATTTAGACTCTATTCTACAGATGGGTAGAAATCCTTAGGGAGGAGACATCAAGAAGAAGCCAGGACCTTAAAGAAGGCTGGCCACCTTAGTGAAAGTCAGGAAAAGAGACCCCATGTGTGAGGGATTCTAGTTGAAAGGGTATTCGGATGCGTTTGGGAGCTCTTGCGTGGTTTTGGGATACAAGTGCTCAAGTCTGAAGGCTGCAATGGATGCAATGGTGCTTGATGCATCTATACATTAGTGCCAGAAGCATGTTTGAATGCAAGTAATTACATCAATTACATCATAAGTGCAGAATTTGTGGTAATATTAGCACAACATCACTTGCACCATTGACGAAGTGTTTCGCTAGACTTCTGCAAAATTTTGATGCGAAATTTAATGGGCATGTAAAAAAAAAATAATAAAAATAGGCGAGGTGCGTTAAAAATGCATGGTCGTGTCAAAATAGGTGCGGCTGTGTCAAAAAAAGGTTGACCCTTGTACTCCATTTTCCATGGATTAATGAAAGTGGGAGAAGACTACATGATTCATTATATCTTTTCTTGCACCGAATCATGTATGGCAGGTGGGCAAAGCAAGAGGGCTAAAGGGGTGATAACTGCATTACAGCACAATCACTTTTGAATATTTTATTCCTGCCAGAATCCCTAGAGCCTTGTGTCTCCCCAGTACGTATGGCATGCATAGTCCCTACAGCTGGGTTACTATAGAATGAATAAATGCTACTTCACTTGCACTGCTCATATTGAGCTATAGCAAGTTGTACATATACATTAAATGCTGCAACCAATTTGGAAGGGGTTAAACTGGCTGCAGCGCTGAGTGTTCATATATGGGAAGCTGAGCACTTTCTTGCTGTTGTGGATCCATACGCCCCTGAGTGGATGAATAATGCAAGCCTTGCTCCACCCGAGGATATCATAAGTAGAAAAGGAAATCCCTCCCTTTCCTTTAGATGACAAAGGCTTGGTCAGAATTATAGGTGCTGAACTGTTTTCCAGTGAATAAGGGATGCCAAACATTAACAGGCAATTAGAGTTATAACTTATTTTTTACGATTATCACTGCGTATTTATAAAGCACCAGTCCATTCTATAGAAGAAATATCTATTAGAATAAATCATTACATAAGGAAGACAGGACCCTGTTAAAAAAAGCTTCATATAAAGAGTAAAGTAGAAACACTAATTCTATTTTCATTATCATGTTAATATTTGATTAATTGCATATATCAAACCTTCAACATATAAATTGTATCTCTTCACCTGTTGTCTCTGCATCCTCCAGCAGGTCCTCTTTCTGTTCCTGCTCCAATCCTGCTTTTTGCCTAATACTGTGGAGCACATCTGTTCTGCTGTGTCACATATGACTAAAAAACTGGGCCAGCAAAGGCTTATATAGTCTTAAAGTCTTCAAACTGACCTCCTCCCATGGGAATTTGTATCAATGCAGATATAAAGCCATTCAATGTGGCACAGAGTGCATTTGCCCTTTGCAGGCCAGTATAATAATCTATTCTCCGTGCGGGCACAGGGTTAGTAAATGACATTAGTTTGGTCCTTTAATTACCAGCTTCCATTATAGCTTAACCCCATGTAAATTGGATCTGACCATCTTGGGGTTATCTGGGCACTCAGCTAAAGTATTGGTTTAGTATAGTATATATATATAGTATATGATTTGCCAAGACCTCAGGCAGATGTGCAAGACAACCAAGAGGCACAAGAATGTCTGCCATGGGTCTGTCTGTGCTCTGCCCCTTGTACTGAATACAGAATATCCACAAGTTTAATGTATAAACCAAATTGCCTGAACCAAATTCAGATAAATTTGCAGTTTTAAGAGAAGCTACATGTGTAATTTCAGGTGAAAGGAAGGCAGGTTTTCTGCCAGAGGCATTTAATGAGTGAATAATTGCAGGGATGCCGACTTGGTTCTCTCTCTCAGAGTCAATTGCAAATAGTTACGCTGGAAGTTTATCATGAGCACCATGTAATGAGATAATGGAGGATGTTACATTGCAATCATCTTAGTGTTCCTGAATATTCATCTGAAGTTTCATTACCTTCTCTGATTTACTTGCTCTGAGGGTTTCCCATGTTAAACTATCCCACTTGCACAGATATGTTAGATACAGTGATAGGTATGTCTTTCATTTTCAGTTGGCCAGCTTGAATACAGTATATTACAATATATGGACAAATAAAACCTGCTTTGTTTAAAGGGGAAGGCAATCTTAAAAGCTTAATGCACAAAATGTCTTAATGTCCTTGGCATAGTGAGTGCAGAGGATCTCTTATCCTATCTTTTGTTGCTTGTCTATGTCTGGGGAAGGAAAGGGTTTATTTATAAAGCTGCTTGTAGGCATTTTAACAAATTCAACATGGAGTACAATCATTGGGTCAATGTTGGATTGCAGTTACATAGGAAAGCTGCACTGGACAGGCTACCAGGCTTTTTAAATCTACTGCATTTTACATTAACCCATGGGTTACCAGCACAGCAAAGCTAAAGAAGCCATGCAGTGCAGGACACAAATGAAAAAAATATACACAGGTTGAGCATACAGGTATGGGACTTATTATCCGGAAAACCCATTATCCAGAAAGCTCCGAATTAAGGTCATCTCCCATTAACTCCATTATAATAAAATGATTCTTATTTTTCAAAATGATTTCCTTTTTCTCTGTAATAATAAAACAGTATCTTTTACTTGATCCCAAGTAAGATATAATTAATCCTTACTGGAGGCAAAACCGTCCTATTGAGGTTTTTTTTAGTTTATTAGTTTTAGCTCTAAAAAAACAATGCTTTTTCTATGTTGCAGGTAAAATACAAAAAGGATTTTGAAGAAAGCAAAGGAAGAGGCTTCAGCATCGTCACCGATGCTCTTGAGTTACAAAGACTGAAGAAGACCCAGGAACAAATTAGTAATGTATGCAGGATCTTTCTCTATAATCACTGATTGACAACCACAGGTTTTTTCCACAAATGCCAATCTTTGCAATGTTTCTAAGAAATGATGTGAGACTGTGTGTGTGTGTGTGTGTCAGGTTCAGAGTGTGTTTTCTATAACATCAACGTCATTTTCCCAAATTCAGTAAAATATAGAATCTAGTCAGTCTTCGCACAGAGAAAACGGTACAGTGAAGATTGCCGCCATGTATGGAAACAGCTGCTTCCCCTTTATAGTTTACTGTAAGTAATATTTATTTTAATGGGCCCCCGATTTGTATACAATATTGTCATATTGGTGGGGGGGGCATATTAAGTTTTGTTTCTGAAAATTAGATCTTTTTCTTCTTTCTCTGCATAATGTTGCAGTTCCGAGGTGACATGCTATAAGAATAGATGCAAATGATTTCTTAGGAACAATATAACTCCCAGGCATATTTAAATATTACCAGAACGGCACAACTTTTTCCTTATTTTCAGCAACTTCTCCTACTTTTGAAGTGATGGGGAGCAACTTTCTGACAGTGGGTGCTGAACGTTGCCAATGCATATGCTCTTTTTTTTAATGGGGATCTGAAAAGGTTTCTCATCGCTTGCAGAAATGTGTTTCCCGGTGTGGTGAATTTCTTATATTATTCAATTTCAGTTTTCTCAGCTGGAAACGAAGGATTTGACTTGAAGTACAAAAAAAAGAATACGGTTTCAGTGGTTTGCTACGATACTCTTTGATCTTTTCCTTTTGGGACATCTGTTTTTCTCTTACAGCTCATTAGGGAAGAGAAATACTGTTACATATATCTTGCTAATATCTACTCCTTTCCAACAAGTCTCTTGAGGATGAAGTCAACTGGTTTTAGTAGCAGGAGTCCTGCTGTGGTCTTGGCTAAGTTTTCATATATGAATATCTTATCAGTGGTGGATACCTGAACATATTCCAATTCAACGTTGTGATCACAATGCACGGCAAGATGTAAAAGAACTTCACATACAATGCTGCGGGGTCTACAAGAAGGACATTGAGATAGAAACTCTGTAATGGAAATACAACAGGTTGAACAGCCAAAGGTAAGCTGCCGTTAAATTTCCCCACTCTCACAACACACCAACCTGCTTCCGGAAACATGAGCTGTGGTTTGGACAGGGTAGTCCAGGTCATATCTCATACTCCTAGAAGCAGGTGTTTGTATTTTGCCACACACAGTCTGATCAGGTTATTAGGAAGCAGATAACTGCAGGTTCATGGATAAGGACTCTCACAACACCTTCACCCTGCAGGTCCTATCAGTGTGGCAACTCGTTCTCTTGACTAACGCTATGGCAATCCCATGGCACTCAGCAGTTGGGGGAGAACCACTAGTAAGCAGGAAAAAACACATACATATACAGTATGTAGGGGAGGGTTCTACATATTAGGTAGAGTAAGCTCATTCATTCCTGTGATTTTTTTGTGTACCCCCTCAACATACTAGTTAACTCCACACTTTGTCTGTCCCTTTTTCCAGGCCTGCAAAGACCTTAAGGTGACAAAATTCCTTGTTTGAAGCAACATCCGTCATTTTGTCAGACTTACCTGTCCATATTCAAATATCAGTTCAGCATACTACTACTCCTTTCCACATCTAAAGTGTCTTGCTAAAAATAAAGTGACATTTTAGCTGGCATTCGCTTTTTCCAGTGGGTTAATTTAAAGGTTTATACTGCAATGTGTGATGGATTAACTTACAGTCCCTAAAGTCAGCTTGACTTAGACCTGCCATAGATCTCCAAGCCAAGTCAGCAATAGCCTTTATACCTTCTGTCTTCCATCACCTATCCAATTAACAGTTGACTTCTGTAGTCAATAGGAACATGGTCGCTGGTGAATGAAGCTAGAAAATGTAAAATCAATTGGTGACTGGGTTGGGAAATCAAAGGCACAGTAGGGGTTAATGTATAGACTACCGCTTAGTGTAAGATTTCATTATCAGACTTTAAATGAGCATCCCATGGCCCAGTACTTAGTGCCAGGTAGGCTTTACTTTATATTACCAGCAGTGCTGCAGAACCATTATGTTTATCCTTAGTCAGCAGATATCAGTACTGTATGTTCTGCAGGATGGAAGTTCATTTAGGTTCCTAATGTTTTACCTTTGTTGTGTAAGCACTGTTTAACCACATTATACCACATGGGGGAATTTAGAATTTCTTTTCTCCAGTGGCATGTGGTCAAATTTGGACATAAGATTATTTAGCTGTACAGCTATGGCACCCATTATGCTCAGGACCTGGGGTTTTCCAGATAAGGAATTTTTCTGTTATTTGGATCTCCATACCTTAAGTCTACTAAAAGATTATTTAAACATTAAATAAACTCAGTAGTGTTTTGCTTCCAATAAAGATTAATTGTAACTTAGTTGAGATCAAACACAGGTACTGTTTTATTATTACAGAGAAAAAGGAATCATTTAACCATTAAATAAACCCAATAGGGCTGCTCTGCCCCCAATAAGGGGTAATTATATTTTAGTTGAGATCAAACACAGGTACTGTTTTATTATTACAGAGAAAAAGGAAATCATTTTTATTTGCATTTGAAAATTTGAATTATTTGTGTATAATGGAGTCTATGGGAGATGACCTTTCCGTAATTCCTGGAACTTCCTGGATAATGGGTTTCCAGATAATGGATCCCATACCTGTACTGACACTGCCAAGGCATTAGTATGACTTGGTTCAAATTCCAGTCTTACTTAAACTTACATGATGGCAAACAGATGGCATGGCCAGCCACCCTAGGGCCAAACAATAGGATTAGCCTGATATCCCCTGCCTTAGGTTAGGACCTTTCCAATCAAGTGGATCTTATAGTGTATAGCCAGCTTAAGTTTCTATTTGACCCTTTGAGTGCCACATTGAAATAAACAGGAACACAGAATTGACAGTGCAAGCACGCTTTAACTTGAGAGCCAGCTCAGTTGATTAAACAGTCTGCAACATGGAAAGAGTTAATGATTGTATAGGCCCCTATATCCTATACTGCATCCCTGGTTATACAGGTGGGAAAAGAGGTGAGAGGAAGAGGCCATATACACTGGCTTCACCCACACAGTGTTTGAATAAGCTTTGCATTCACAAGAGATCTGAGGAGATATAAAACAATAGAGCTTTGTGCACGAATAGCTCAGATTATAAAGCATTAGTTGTGCCGGGCCCCCAGAGTATTTGTCTGTGCACCATTTATCACATTATTTAAATCCATTAACAGTGAATTTAGAGTCACTCACAATTGAGGATTTGCTCACAGACCCAGAAACTCAGTGCATCTGTCAACTCCTCGGTTGTATTATGCAGACTGCACGTCAGCATAAATATAGCCCAAACCATGAAAAATTGGGGCAGCACCACTGTTAAAATACAAAATCGTGTAATGAATCTGGCATGGTATGCTTCTGCGTTACAGGGAATTAAACATTACGGCTGAGGATTTCTGGTGATTAATGGCACAGTGTGTTTACATATGTTATAGCAAATTACACACTTGTACCTTTGGCCCATAACTAATTGATTACTAAAGATTAGCTGCACAGAAGGATTGTATCAGGCCAAGCTATGAAAGATCACGTTAGGACAATCTCTCTGACCCAATTATATAGAAATTGTGCAGACTCCCTTAGGAAATATATGGAGGTGAAATTCGCTAGCAGAGAGATGGACCTGGTTAGGCAAATTTCAGAACAAGAATAAATGGTTTTCTCTGGGAATGGGATAACATATATTGGCCAAAGAATTTATGCTGATTTCACATAAGTATATAGATTTTAGAATCTAAAACAATACAGTAGATATCCTTTCTCAATAACTGTACTTTTATGTTACATAAAGGGTCATTTAGGAACACAGTCCAGTGTGCCAAGTGCAATTTTGGACAAATACTCACAATGCAGCATTTTTCCAGTGTAATTAACGCCACAAGTGGAGTTATGCCTGATGCATCAAAACAAATGCAATTTTGCATATACTACAAGTTGTGGCAATATGTTCAGAATTTCAGAATGGTTGGGTGTCACTTCTGGCACAAGGCCTTTAACCTGCAATAGCATTTGATTCTTTTAGTGCAAGTCTATTGACTCAACCCTCTGTGGGAACCAGTGGCTTAACTAAAGAGGAAGCAGACTATTTGGCCTCAGTGGGGGTCAGGGGACTGGGGGGCGTGGACCGTGGGGTCTTCTTCCTCTATAGCTGTAAAGACACCCCCCCCGAGGCTCAGTCCGCTACAGGGCCCTTTAGGGCAGTTGGTAAGGACAGGGCTAAGCTGCACCTCCTCAAGCTGAGCACCAGATTTTTTTTATCTTTGCCGAGACTGGTAGCCCTGGAATTTGTAAATGACCTCTTTTCGCTTTTTGTATCCAGGTTGCTAAACTGCTATTGGAAAACTGGGATTTCGACTTATGTACAATATCCACAGCATGTTTTTACTAGTCTAAGGGGCCGATTTACTAATCCACGAACGGATCGAAAGCGTCCGAATGCGTTTTTTTTCGTAATGATCTGTATTTTGCGATTTTTCCGTCGCCATCTCGACTTTTTCATAAATTGTTGCGACTTTTTCGTAGCCGTTACGACTTGCGCGAATTGTCGCGACTTTTTTGGAGCCGTCGTGAAAAAATCAGAAAGGTTTGCCCGCTGTTTACTAGCACTCAATACGAAAAAGTTGCGACAATTCATGCAAGTCGTAACGGCTACGAAAAAGTTGCGACAATTTGCGCAAGTCGTGACGGCTACGGAAAAGTCACAACAATTCACGAAAAAGACGCGACGCCGACGAAAAAAATGCAAAAAATAGGAAAAAGCCGCAAAATGTTTGTTTCCAATCCGATTTTTTCCCATTCGGGATTCAGATTCGTGGATTAGTAAATCAGCCCCTAAGTATTAAACATGCTAAAGTGTGATTACATTTTATACGGGCCGATTCTAATGTGCCACTGAATCCAATAAGTAGGGGAGGACTTTGTTTATACAACATATGATAGATGGGTGAACTCAGCAGAGCTGATAGTAAACACCCACTAATGAAAATCTGCACATTCAAAGAGAAGCATTTACTGTATATGCACAGTATTAGTATCTGTTTAAGCAGTGTAAATGAATTCCCTTTACATTTTGCTGTTGATGGTAATTAAATTGTAGTTTCTATGGATATTCTACAATGTTATGAATGAACAGAAATGCTATAATATATATTTATAGGGTTTGTTCATAAAATATTGGTCTATCAAAAGGCAAAGCACATGTGCTGTATAATTGAGTTGTTCTTTCCATATTATGTTTTGGTCAGAAAGTGTCAGCAGTTCCCAGCATACCAAACTGTA
This sequence comes from Xenopus tropicalis, assembly GCF_000004195.4. Classification (NCBI taxonomy): domain Eukaryota; kingdom Metazoa; phylum Chordata; class Amphibia; order Anura; family Pipidae; genus Xenopus; species Xenopus tropicalis. Next base: position 27,352,108 of record NC_030682.2, read on the forward strand.
ACATACTCATCTGCGCTATTATATTCACACAGTCAGATCCAAAAAGTAATTAGCCCCCTCTGTATTAAGATTGTGCATCTATCTCTACACACTTTGTACTGGTATTGTGACTTGTACCAGTATATAGCTGCAAACGTACTTGCCTTCATTGGTTTAAAAGTGTGAATATCTGCGTAAACATTTGCATCAGTATTCCTGTTGCACCAGGCTAGTAAAAGGGGGCTCCTAGTTGTACAAGTATGCATGATATAAACTGTCTAAGAAGCAAGTTTACAGGTTTTTGGTGGAACAGGGGCATGTTTGGAGGAAACTGGTTGAATATAATGGTCAGAAGGTATGCATTAATACATTAATATTTACAGTGTTTTGTCACATAGGGCTAAATACTGCATTCATCATACGGCCCATTTGCTGGCAGTTTAATATGCACTCATAGTACGATAGGTCAAAAATGCTGGGATTAAACATGAATACAGTGAGACCCTATCAATCTATCACATCTCATCGTGGCACAGTAGGTTAATGAAGAAAGACTTGCACAGTATAAATTCCTCTCTTCTCACATTGAATTCTTAGTATATTTTAATATGAACTAATACTTAAATGGGAAATTTTCCAGAAACATACCAACATACCTGTCACCCCCTAAGCTCAATTTGACTGGAGGTATAGTGGTCCTTTCAACCTCTACCTGGCTACTGGGTTCAATGATCCTAGGCAGCAGCTTAAAAGGTAGCTAGAAAGGCCTTTAGGGTGTTCTCTACTCAAGATTTTCATGCTGTGCACTGTAAGCATCTTGGGAGGGGATGCTGAGGAACCACACAGGTACATTTTGTATCTAAGATTATAATAAATGGCATCCTAAATAGCTTTATGTCTTTGCATACTGCCAGCCTTAATTTAAGCGACAGGGAAGGGGCTTTACCATTCTAAGATCCTTGGGATAATTGTGTCCTGTGTGACAAAATAAATCAATTGCGTATGGAAACATCTGAAAAAGAATTGCTTCATTCCTCTTTTGATAAAGCCGAGCTCAAGAGGGGACACCTGGTAGGGTTTGGGAGGTGAGGAAATGGGATCTACTTGAGAAAACAAGTAAATGGTTTCCAGGGGAATGCTGGTGTTGAAAGCAAACTCTCCAGATCTAAATGGCCCTTTTGTATTTAGAGCATCCTTTATGCCCTCGTGGTAGCTCGGCTGAATGTTAAGAGGTGGCGTCTTATTTTCACAAGCTGGCAAGCAGCAAGCATGAAAGGTCTCTGGCTGTATCATTTGGCCAGTTTGTATGTTTCTGTGCAGGGGAAATGAATGCTGCTGTATAATGGCAAATTACCAGAGAGCGGAACTCCATAGAAAATACTATAACAAAGGTCATAATATTGAGCTGATATAGCTGTGCCTACAATGCACCTTATATTAATTCTAGCAAAATAAACAGATTATTAGGATGTTTAACCTACTGTTTAATAAATTCAACAACCTTCCAAGGCATGCAAACTATCATTTTGCAGCTTTTGTGAATAGCTATGATATATTTTCATGTGAATATTAGGATATATGAAATGCATGTGTTTTTTTTTACCTTGGGAGCAGTCTTTCTTTGCATTGGTACCAGCAATATTTTCAGTTAATTATTACAAAGGAATTCCTTGCTTATACTGAGTTATCCCCTAATGCCACAAATAGCATTTCAAATGTATAAATATTAAAATATACACATCCATAAAGCAAGAAATGATATATCTTTTTTTATATTGTTGCATTTAAAGCAGAGTTCAGATGACAACCCTAGGTGTTCTTGTTATGGGATAATAACACAACAGGAGAGTTCTGGGAGAAAACAAGGAAGGCATCTTAGCCAATGCTAAGCCTAAAAAGTCAGTAATGTCTTCAAAGACACTGTGGGAAACACAATAAGAGAAAAATAATGACATATTCAGCTCTCCAAGGACCAATAACACCAAAAATGTTTTTTGCATATAACTTTATGTTAACCCAAGACTGTTAACAAGTGTTTTATTTGCTTCAAAAGGAATACTACAGTTATATATATATATATAAAATAAGCTGCTAAAAATTAAATAGGGATAAAAGGCATACATAATATAGATAACTTAAAAAGTTGTAAATGTATTATTTTGCAGTGGTTTCAGAGATCCCCCAAGTCCCTGCCCCAAGGGAGCTTACAATCTAATGTCCTTATCACAAACACAAGGGTCAATTTTATCAGATGCCAGTTAACCTGCTTATATGTTTTTGAAGTGTCAGAGGGAACCCACACAAACACAAGTAAAATATACAAATTCGTTCAAGGTAGATAGTGTCCTGGATGGACTAAAACCCAATACAGGTTTGTGATCTGTAGACTCCATTTTACTCAACAAATTCAAAACTAAGACATGTTAAGATACTAAGATATATATATATATATTTATATATATATAATCCTTATTGGAGGCAGAACAATCCTATTGGGTTTATTTAATTAATATTTTTTTTCCAGTAGATTTGAGGTATGAATATCCAAATTACGGAAAGACCCAAGCATTCTGGATACCAGGTCCCATGCTCGTACCCCAGTGCTGCAAGGCAACAGTGCTATCCACTGCGCAATATTTAATAGGGTATTTGTTGCCATAAATAATTTATATGAATGAACCACATAGGCTTACACTGGCTGGTCCAAGTTCTGTCTTTGATAGACAAAGACAAAAGGAAAATAAAAATTGCAGCCCAATGGCCCTTTAAGAATATAGATGCTTTTGACTATCCTTCAAGGGAAAGTATATCTGACTTATAAGTAACATTATGTAGTCTAGCTTGTAATCAATCCAGTCATGTAATTTTAATTAGGAAGGTCACTAATACAGGCTAATTTAAAGAGAGGCAATTATGCTTTTAGCTAACGTGCAATTACAATTAGTAATTTACTGCTGCTAATTACAAGACAGTGCAGCATTGTCTTTATGCAAATGTCACTTCAGATACTGTATATATACTATATATTACTCAGCTGGGACAACATCCTTCCTACCAACACAAACAATGGTATAAATGATTTATGAAAAGATGGCCACACTGCATTTCTATTACCCAATAAAAAATTTCTGTAAATATGAGATAAATGTTATACTAATTAATATAAATGGGGGGCTATATCTTCTTTGGTATGTTATACGCTGTATGGCTTATGGGTTCCATGGGCTGTGCTGGCAGTTGATCTAATCTTGCACATGGGATAAAACTTTAGCAGGTGTCCCAGGATGTTATTTCTCTATTCTATAGGGCAGTGATCCCCAACCAATGACAACCAGTGAGCAATATGTGGGGTCATGGGGTCACCGCCCCCATTGATGTTGCTCCCAGTGGCCTCAAAGTAGGTGCCCATTTTTAAATTGGCAAGTTTTGGAAGCAGAGACACAATTTTACTCCAAGCAGAGCCTCCTGCAGGCCAGCAGTCCACATAGGGCTACAAACTAGCCAATTACAAACTAGCCCTAATTTGGCAACTTTTTTCATGCTTGTGTGGTTCACCAACACTTTATACATCTAAGTGTGGCTTGCAAGTAAAAAAAGTTGGGGATCCCTGCTATAGGGAGTCCATGCCTTGTGTAGGGCTCAGGGATGTTGTACTGCGGAAGACACACATTCTGGAGCAGTATTAAAGGGGCAACATTCACAATTGTTCAATGTGAAAAAAAACTTGTTCTAGAAATGTATAATGCCTATTGTTTCAAAAGACTCAGTAACAACAAGAAATGGGAAAGCTCTAACAGCAACGGTAGGGGTCATTTATGCATGTGCAGGGTGCAAAGTGTGCTTTTGAATTCAGTACAGCATTTTCTTTCATGGTTCCAGTTCTATTGCGATTACATCAATGCCAATGTTACATTCAGTGTTCAAAGTCCGGTTGGCATCATTTCGAGCAATCAGGTTGAGAATTACTTCTCCTAAATCGTTTGGTGAAAGAGCACCATGGCTATTGACGCAGCCCTCTGTGGGAACCCTGGAGCTTCTGCCACCTTAAGGTCTTGTACGGATTATTTTTTTTCCTAAAGACAGAGGCGGAGGAAGAAACGCAACCCATTTTTCAATATGGGGCTGTGTTCCACCTGCGTTTGACGCTTACATACACCTGTATTAGTACAGCAACATATGGAACAATATCACTGTCTACATCATTCGAAAAGTTAATATAAATGGGAACAACCCCTTTAAGTTCCAGGGCTCCTTTGCATCTGAGTATCTTGCACTTTGCACTCGTGTGTTCAATAGAGCAGCCTCAACCGGGGCAACAGTTAAACGCAAAAGTTGTAAAGAATGTACAAGGTGAAGAAAAGGTAAAAACTAAGAAAGCTTTATTAGAAAGGTCCTCTGTCAAAATAAACACAGGATTTCTTGTCTCCTTTTTTGTAAACATGTTCTTAGGGTATCAGACTTCCTCTCTCAGAAAATTCCTTCATTCCAGGGGCCAGAGTCTGCACAGTTCTCTCCTCTCTCCTGCTCCCCCTCCCATAAGAATTCATAAAACTACAAGGGGCAGAGCTGCAGCAGAAAGCTGCTTAAAATGGCAGCTGCAATCTTAAACAAACAGAGAAAGCGTCTAGGGTTCTTTACTCCAGTATGATAATGCTTTCTGCAGAATAAATATAGCATTCTAGGTGGCACTAATGTGGCAAATCTATTGGCAGTAAAATGCCAAAATGACTTTCTCCTTTAAATGACACATTTCATTTGGTTACTGAAATGAAGCATTTGTAAGCAAATAAGAAGCTATGTTATCATTGTTTTTAATGATTCTCCTAAAAAACCTAGGCACAATGCTTGTCCTTGAGACTAAGCAGCAATCCATATTTTATTCTGAAAAATGTACGAGTGCCACTTATTCTCACTCATTCTCAAAAGTAGATTGAAGTCATCATTGTGATTAGCTGGGATATAAATATTTATATTTCACTTTGAAATTCATCTCTATGTTCTCGGGAAAGAATAAATGTTCTTGGTAATCATTTTAGACAGGATCCTTATTTGTGTACGAAAAACCAATATGGGTATGGGATCCGTTATCTGGAAACCCATTATCCACAAAGTTCCGAATTACAGAAAGGCCATCTCCCATAGACTCCATTATAAGCAAATAATTCTAGTTTTTAAAGATGATTCCCTTTTCTCTGTAATAATAAAACAGTACCTGTACTTGATCCCAACTAAGATATAATTAATCCTTATTGGAGGCAAAACAAGCCTATTGGGTTTATTCATGTTTAAATACTCTTTTAGCAGATTTAAGGTATGGAGATCCAAATTACAGAAAGATCCCTTATCCAGAAACCCCCCAGGTCCCGAGCATTCTGGATAATGGGTCCAATACCTGTAGCAGAATTAGATAATTCTCTAAAAGTGTATTTAATCACAAAACATGACTTTATCGGTAATTCTATGTAGAGTATAATGTACATATATAAAATTTTAAAGCAGATACAGTACAAGTTCAGTGTAATAAGTGCTTATTATAGTGATCTTATCTTCTGCTCTACCTTTCTTCATTCTTGTTCTACTTTGCCTTGTCTCATTCCTATGTTACCCAGCCTTGTCTTGCCTTGTTTCTTTTGAGCCTTACTGCCTTCTCTCTTCCTGTTCCACAATGCCATGTTCCACCATTATTTGCTTCATTCCTTTTCAACCATTATTTGCCTCATTAATCCTGTTCCACCATGCCTTGTCTCATTCCTGTTCCACCATGCCATGCCTTATTTCTGTTCCACCATGCGTTTCCTCATTCCTGTTCCCCATTATTTGCCTTATTCCTGTTGGGTCTCACTCCTGTTCTATCTTGTCTTGCCTCATTCCTGTTCCACCATTATTTTCCTCATTCCTTTTGAACCATTATTTGCCTCATTATTCCTGTTTCACCATGCCTTGGCTCATTCCTGTTCCCCATTATTTGCCTCATTCCTTTTCAACCATAACTTGCCACATTCCTGTTCCAACATGCCTTGCATTATTGCTTTTCCACCATGCCTTGCCTTATTCCTGTTCTACCATTATTTGCCTCATTCCTGTTCCACCATGCCTTGCATTATTCCTGTTCCACCATGCCTTCCATTATTCCTTTTCAACAATTTTTTGCCTCATTCCTGTTTCCTGTTTCACCATTATTTGCCTCATTCCTGTTCCACCATGCCTTGCCTTATTCCTTTTCAACAATTATTTGCCTCCTTCCTGTTCCACCATGGCTTGCCTCATTCCTGTTCCGCCATGCCTTGCCTTATTCCTGTTCCATCATGCCTTGCATTATTCCTGTTCCACCATGCCTTGCCTTATTCCTGTTCCAACATGCCTTGCATTATTGCTTTTCCACCATGCCTTGCCTTATTCCTGTTCTACCATTATTTGCCTCATTCCTGTTCCACCATCCCTTGCCTCATTCCTGTTCCACCATGCCTTACCTCATTCCTGTTCCACCATGCATTGCCTTATTCCTGTTCCACCATGCCTTACCTCATTCCTGTTCCACCATGCCTTGCCTCATTCCTGTTCCACCATGCCTTGCCTTATTCCTGTTCCACCATGCCTTGCCTTATTCCTGTTCCACCATGCCTTGCCTTATTCCTGTTCCAACATGCCTTGCATTATTGCTTTTCCACCATGCCTTGCCTCATTCCTGTTCCACCATGCCTTGCCTTATTCCTGTTCCAACATGCCTTGCATTATTGCTTTTCCACCATGCCTTGCCTTATTCCTGTTCCAACATGCCTTGCATTATTGCTTTTCCACCATGCCTTGCCTTATTCCTGTTCCAACATGCCTTGCCTTATTCCTGTTCCACCATGCCTTGCCTTATTCCTGTTCCAACATGCCTTGCATTATTGCTTTTCCACCATGCCTTGCCTTATTCCTGTTCCACCATGCCTTACATCAGTGCTGTCCAACTTCTGTTGTACCGAGGGCCGGAATTTTTCCGACGTACGTGGTGGAGGGCCGATAATGAAAACCAGTTTTGACCACTCCCCTTTTTGAAACCGCCCCCACTAGAAACCACACCCATGTTATCACATGACCATACCCATATTAATGGTTGTAGTACAGCAAAAACCTGCCATACTCTGCCTGCCCTACCCTGCCTGTGTGTGCCATACTCTGCCTGCCCTACCCTGCCTGTGTGTGCCATACTCTGCCTGCCCTACCCTGCCTGTGTATGCCATACTCTGCCTGCCCTACCCTGTCTGTGTGTGCCATACTCTGCCTTCACTACCCTGCCTGTGTGTGCCATACTCTGCCTGCCCTACCCTGTCTGTGTGTGCCATACTCTGCCTTCCCTACCCTGCCTGTGTGTGCCATACTCTGCCTTCCCTACCCTGCCTGTGTGCCATACTTTCACTGTGTGTGCCATTCTTGGCTGGTTTGTGCCATACTTGGCCTGTGTGTGCCATACTCTGCCTTCCCTACCCTGCCTGTGTGTGCCATACTCTGCCTTCCCTACCCTGCCTGTGTGTACCATACTCTGCTTGCCCTATGATGTGTGTGTATGGCACACACAGGCAGCCTACAGTGACACAATGCTGGCACTGCTCCTACAGTCTGCACAATAACTATATATTAAAAAACTTTTTAATTGAAGTACCACCTCAGTATATGTTCTTTTTGTAGGGATTATTTGTGGGTTTCTACTGCTCCTGAGGTGTGAACAGGGGAACAATGGGGTTGATTACAACCTGAGCCTGAGGTGTGAACACTGCAGGGGGTGAACAATGCAGACATTAAAAGGTGTGAACAACACAGGGGATTACATATTTAAACAATACAGCCTGATTACAGCCTGAATCTGAGGTGAGAACCATGCAGGGGGGGCAGTTAATCACAGTACTGATACCACTTAGAGCTTACACAAGAGTAAGCCATCAAAGCAGCCAGACAGGTGGGGGGCCACACAGAGGGGGGTCGCGGGCCACATACGGCCCGCGGGCCGCCAGTTGGACAGCACTGCCTTACATCATTCCTGTTCCACCATGCCTTGCCTCATTCCTGTTCCACCATGCCTTGCCTCATTCCTGTTCCAACATGCCTTGCATTATTGCTTTTCCACCATTCCTGTTCCACCATGCCTTACCTCATTCCTGTTCCGCCATGCCTTGCCTTATTCCTGTTCCATCATGCCTCATTCCTGTTTCCTGTTTCACCATTATTTGCCTCATTCCTGTTCCACCATGCCTTGCCTTATTCCTTTTCAACAATTATTTGCCTCCTTCCTGTTCCACCATGGCTTGCCTCATTCCTGTTCCACCATGCCTTGCCTTATTCCTGTTCCAACATGCCTTGCATTATTGCTTTTCCACCATGCCTTGCCTCATTCCTGTTCCACCATGCCTTGCCTTATTCCTGTTCCAACATGCCTTGCATTATTGCTTTTCCACCATGCCTTGCCTTATTCCTGTTCCAACATGCCTTGCATTATTGCTTTTCCACCATGCCTTGCCTTATTCCTGTTCCAACATGCCTTGCCTTATTCCTGTTCCACCATGCCTTGCCTTATTCCTGTTCCAACATGCCTTGCCTTATTCCTGTTCCACCATGCCTTGCCTCATTCCTGTTCCACCATGCCTTGCCTGTTCCACCATGCCTTGCCTCATTCCTGTTCCACCATGCCTTACCTCATTCCTGTTCCACCATGCCTTGCCTTATTCCTGTTCCACCATGCCTTACCTCATTCCTGTTCCACCATGCCTTGCCTCATTCCTGTTCCACCATGCCTTGCCTCATTCCTGTTCCAACATACCTTGCATTATTGCTTTTCCACCATGCCTTGCCTTATTCCTGTTCCAACATGCCTTGCCTCATTCCTGTTCCACCATGCCTTGCCTTATTCCTGTTCCAACATGCCTTGCCTCATTCCTGTTCCACCATGCCTTGCCTTATTCCTGTTCCAACATGCCTTGCATTATTGCTTTTCCACCATGCCTTACATCATTCCTGTTCCAACATGCCTTGCATTATTGCTTTTCCACCATGCCTTGCCTCATTCCTGTTCCACCATGCCTTGCCTTATTCCTGTTCCAACATGCCTTGCATTATTGCTTTTCCACCATGCCTTGCCTTATTCCTGTTCCAACATGCCTTGCTTTTCCACCATGCCTTGCCTTATTCCTGTTCCAACATGCCTTGCATTATTGCTTTTCCACCATGCCTTGCCTTATTCCTGTTCCACCATGCCTTGCCTTATTCCTGTTCCACCATGCCTTGCCTTATTCCTGTTCCACCATGCCTTGCCTTATTCCTGTTCCACCATGCCTTGCCTTATTCCTGTTCTACCATTATTTGCCTCATTCCTGTTCCACCATGCCTTACCTCATTCCTGTTCCACCATGCCTTGCCTTATTCCTGTTCCAAACATGCCTTGGGCATTATTGCTTTTCCACCATGCCTTGCCTCATTCCTGTTCCCATACCATGCTTGCCTTATTCGCTGTTCCACATGCATTGCATTATTTGCTTTTCGCACACCATGCTTGGCCTTATTCCTGTTCCAACATGCCTTTGCATTTATTGGCTTTTCCACCATTGCCTTGCCTTAATTCTGTTGCCAACATGCCTTGCATTATTGCTTTTCCACCATGCCTTGCCTTATTCCTGTTCCACCATGCCTTGCCTTATTCCTGTTCCACCATGCCTTGCATTATTCCTGTTCCACCATGTCTTGCCTCATTCCTGTTCCACCATGCCTGGCTTTATTCCTGTTCCACCATGTCTTTCCTTATTCCTGTTCCACCATGCCTTGCCTTGCCTTATTCCTGTTACCATGTCTTGCCTCATTCCTGTTCCACCATGTCTTGCCTCATTCCTGTTCCACCATGTCTTGCCTTATTCCTGTTCCATCATGCCTTGCCTCATTCCTATTTCTGTCCATTCTAGCTCCTATTGCACTCTGCATTGCCTCATTACTCTTTGCTGCCTTTTCTTATTCCTGTCTTCCCATCTTTGCCTGTTTCAGCTGCACTCTGCCTCATTTCTGTTTTGACCTATCTTGCCAAATCCTGCAGTAATACAGTTTACTACGTGTTCTTAATAGTAATATCTACTTCCTAATACTGGGCTAATAATCCTAGAGATGGAGAGAACCTTAGGAACTCAAGAATCATTCTAAAACTTCCATATTTTTATATGTGTATCTTCTATATAGTTGTGCTCATCGTTGCTGATATTATGAGATAAAAATGCTGCATTGTTAGTAAAAAACATTTGCCCTTGAAATGGCACTTGTGGTCGTAAATAACCCCTTTTATGTTTAATGTTTATTTTTTTTTCTCACATTCCTTCTTTTCACGGTTTCTACATTATATTAGCCAGTCATATTATGGGAACATAAATGTACCTTTTAGTGTTGTGTACACTTTTAAGCATTAATGAAATATTTTTCGTTTGTAAATTATGATTTGGTACTTGGTCAACTCATTTGTGGAGGACCTTATATATGGCAGAATGTAAAGTATTCTAATACCTGCAGTGTGAATTTGCAGGAGGCTGCCTGAGGTGCCTAGCATTCAATGCAGTAAACAGATAAAAAGGTTGCCTATCCACTGTGTGAGTGCCCCTCAATAATACTTTTGGTTATTGCTGTTGAACTTTGGGAAAGCTAGTAGTAAAAAAATTCTGAAAGCTAAAATGATGATAATTACAGGCCTTTGATTTAAATGTTCGTCATGTTCTTTTGCAAAAGAGAAAGTGCTTTGATCTTTTCAATTGCAATACTTATATTTTAATCACAAATGTAATGATGGTTCCTGTCATTCCAGGCAGCAGCTCTGGTGAATGCCATGAATGATCTCAGAACTACTGAATGTTCTTAAAGATAACATATTTTCCTTATCAAAGTAGACTGCTTCCTTTTACACAGTGTAGCTATTTTCATTATGCAGTATTTATTTATTTATTTAAGACATACATTATTAATAAAGCCAAAATTTTGCAGAAAAACGCCATCTTCATCTGTAGTCTGTTTGCTTGTGAAGTTCAGAAAATACTCGAGCTTGTGATGGAAATGTTTCCTAAAAGTCAGTGGTACATTTACATGTAAATATACAGTAAAACTGAGGTTGGGTTTATCAAAGATCAAACAGCAGATTTCAGGTCATTTGATCTTGGCAAAAAGCCGCTCCTGGTAACTCTTAGGAGCAAAATGTGAGTTTAGAGCTAAATATATAAAAACTCATCCACGTTCTATTCATTCTTATGGGATTTTTAGAAGCACATTTATCTAATTTTGAGTTCTAACTTTCACCAATTGATAAATATACTTCTAAAAACCCCACAGGAAAGAATAGAACTTGGGCACCAAAAATGTTGGTACTGCGCTTTGGTGTTCAAGTTAAATAACTTTTATGGGGCCCAACAGTTTCTGATGGCGCCTGTGCATGCTATATTCACACTGCACTCACATGTTCACCCGCACCCTGCCCCTAACAAAGCGGGGCACCCTGGAAATGATGGCCCTTACTGGAATCTGTCACTGATGTTATGCAAGACATAAATTGAGAAAACACCTGCTCATCTGAGCACTATTTATCAGAAACAATTTAGGAGATGGGTAAGGAATGTGCCTTTTCCCTCACTCACCACTCTGAATGCAGTACTTTATGGGGTGGCTACAGGTCTCTGTGCTCCAAAATTGAGTGCAGAGAAAGTTTTTCAAAGCAGGAAGACACAGGGCCGTATTCATATATAGGCATCTGAGGGCCTGTGCCTAGGGCAGCTTTCCTTGGGTTCCTATATAATCTTTAAAATGTAAAAAATAAAAACCCTCCCTAGCCACTGCCAGATCATACCTAAATCTGGTGGCAAAGCAGGGGGGATAAGGTTTCAGAAAGTGGAAGAGTGACATCACTTCCGGCAAAAGTGACTTTATGTATAGCAGAAGTGATGTCACATGCAGCCGTGGATGTGACGTCACGTCTGTGTTTAAGCCCAGTGCCTAGAGTGGCACTGGACCTAAATACTGCCCTGGGAAGGCAGCGTGCAAAGTGCAAAAAAATGGCAGATTGCACCTGTTTTTGCTCCTTGCACACTGCTCATACTTAACTCTTATAAAGAGAACATACAGTGGCCCCCTTCTCATTAGAAATACTATCTGAAAGAGAAGGGGGTTATAAGACAGCAGGTGGGGGGACTGCAACTGAAAAGAGACAGAACAGGAACAGCAACATAAAAAATTCAAACATCAATAAAAAATGAAGAACAGATGGCAAGAATGGGCTAAAGTACAATATACAAAAATGTTATTTAAATGTGAACTTCCGATTGTATTACATAGTAAATAAGGCTGAATGAAAGACAAACTTTAATGAGCAGTTTGTGTTTGCCAAAACATTGTCATATGATCCTGTGCTGTTTGCACACAAGTTACGTTTTACTTTATAGTGAACATTGAGATTTCCCCTGTATAGAATATATCATATCTTGCAAATATTTTTGGCTGCAGTTAAGAAAAATGAGATGCAGTGTCACAAATGGAAGTCAATAAATCAATGGAACAGAATAAAATGGTTCGGATATTTCAATTATTTTTTCAAATTTAGTTTGGAAAATGGACTGGTCACCTAGTATAGGTCATACATCTATATATATCATCAGCACTGTTCCAGTGGCTATGTTCTCAATGCCTGCTATTGATGCCGTTGGGACCCTTATCATGAGGCTGCTCAGATAAGAGCCACAGAGGACCATATAAGGGATGAGCCCTGATAAGGTTAACTTTAGCACAAATACTTAGACACCAGTTAAACCCATTGCTACATCAGAACCTGGGGCTCCATACAGAGTGTTGGCTGCTTTTATTTATTTTGCTTTTTCATCTTGACCCACAGAATGAAAGTTCCTGTCATTATAGATTCTACAGTAGATGATAGCGATGAGGAGGAGAAGGTAATGGAATTTCCATAGCTAACCACTTATCTCACAGAGGTATGACTAGAATTTATAAGGGCTTTTTGTTTGCTTGTTCCAGGTGTTCCCCAAGCCTGTTATTGAAGACAGAAACATTGAATTTGCAAAGAAATGCACAGAGTTGATAAGTGATGTGAGTATATTTCGTTATTCCCTTTATATAATGCTTTTAACCTGAATATATGAATATGTGCCTGATCATACTGTGCCACAAACGGAGGAAGGTGCTTAATCTGTTTTGTGATTTTTGACCAGATTGGCTCTGACTAAAGCTGGCCATACACGTGGCGATCCGACGATGTTTCATACGACCATCGGTCGCACGAAACATCGTAAGATCCGCCACACACCATTCAGGGCTGAATCGGCAGGTAAGGAGGTAGAAACAATAGGATTTCTACCTCCTTCTGCCGATTCAGCTCTGAAGGGAGAATTTTGGTCAGGCGCCTTCTATGGCGCCCGATCAAAATTTTCAAACTTGTCCGATCGGCGAGTCGTCCGATATCGGCAGCTTCCTGCGATATCGGTCGACTCGCCGACATGCCATACACGCACCGATTATCGTACGAAACGAGGTTTCGTACGATAATATCGGTGCGTGTATGGCCACCTTTAAGTTGACCAGCAAAGAATTAGATTTTATTGAATTGCAGTGGCCTTCATTACCTTCTCAGAAGTCAGACTCCCCGAAAAAGTGATCATTGGCTAAATAAACAGTTCATTATAATTTGGCCACTCATGCCATGTGTGTGGCCACCATCAGAATGAATACACCAGTCATCTATGTAACTTCACCATTGTTTTAATAATAAAGTCTTGTCTCAGTCGCTAGTAAGATTGTGAGGCACTTTTCATTTCCTGTGAAAAACAATCCCACATGTGGATGCTGAGGAGTATGGGAGATGTAGTTTCTTTGTCATAGACAAGCACCATGTGTTTAATTTTCCTGTCCTACAAGGTCAGAGCTCTTATCTTCCATAGACAGTATGTAACACCAGGAGGGACCATGCAGCAGGAACAGCCTGCAATAGAACTCGTTTTTTTTCTGTGGAGTCTGTAGAGGGTTGAAAGGAAGTAATTCCCGACGTGCCATTGAACCTTCAATTAAAGTAATGTAACAAATGTAATTAAAAGCTCACAGGCAGCCACTGTTCTGGAAAACGTTAATCAATTTTCCAGTAAACTATAGTCGCATAAAGGTTTCTTTCTACACTTTGCAAGTGAAAAAGAAGGGCTTTCTATTTTGGTGGTATTTTTCCCACAGTTGTTTGCTCTGATTTAATTTTGAATCGTTAAAAAAAGACAATATTTCAGAGTGAGTCCCCATCTGGGAGGCTCAGAGTGGGAATAAGTAATAAAAGCATAGATATTTGTTTTAGCCTGTCTAATATAGGTGCAACGCCATAAAGGGGACTTCCTTAAAGGGGTTATAGAATGCCCTATTCCTATCAGATTTGCAATTGGTCTTCATTATTTGCTTTTTTTTACATTTTTTCAATCGTTTGCTTTCCTTTTCTGCCTATTTTCAGCTTTCAAGTGGGGGTCACTGACCCCGGCAGCCAAAAAAAAAAAAATATTGCTTTGTGATGCTACAATTTTATTGTCATTGTTACTTTTTATTACTTATCTTACTGTTTAGTCCTTGTACATATTCCAGTCTTTCATTTATACCACTGCCTGGATGCTAAGGTAAACGAAAACCTTAGCAACCCGATAGCTGCTGACATACCAGATTGGTAAGATGCAAAACAAAAAGCTAAATAACTGAAAAACCACACAAAAAAAGAACACCAATTGCAAATTGTCTCAGAATATCAATTACTACATCATAGTAAAAGTTAATTTAAAGGTGAACTAACCCTTTAAAATCTCATTTATAATGTATTGCAATGTCCAAAATGCAATATTCAGATTGAAACCCACAATATAGCATTAATTCCCCACAATTGCAGCACAAGTTTTGTTAGTGTTTACTCATTTACTGGCAGTGGAATATGTGGGACTGCAAGAGTTAAAAAGCGGTGGGACTGCAAGAGTTAAATCATGCTTGCCCCTGTGGCAGCGTATAAACAAAAAAATACTTTCTCTTAATCAGTAACTCACACAATGGCAAAGCCCAGTGATGCTTGAAAAGATTATATATTGTAAGCTTTAGTAAGCAGCAGTCTCTTTACCTTCTGTATTAGTTAGTATTAGTATATTTGATGTATGCAGCATTCTATTGCATGGTGTTGGGGAATATGTTGGCGTTTTATAAATATGTGTTATTAAAAACATGCAAACAGGTTCACTGAGCATTTTACAGCTTTCTGTATTGCAAGTCCTTGTTGTTCCTGTATTGTGAATGCACTATTTGCAGTAGAAGCATTTTCATTGTTTTTGTGCCTCCCCTCATCGAAATTCACTGGTTGGGCCCTGACTGATCTGTCCCCTTCCCACCTCCTATTTTTCCCATGGCAAATATTTACAACCGGTTCGCGAAAAAATTTGTTAATGGCGAAACACTGAAATTTGCTGGGAATCCTAGCCTGGCAAAAAAATTCACTCATCACTAGCCACCCGCCCTGACATTAAGGAAAGGTGGCAACCCTATGCATAAACCGATAAGCAAATGTGGCTCTGTGTGTCCCTGCTCAATGGCTCAATTTTTGTCTCCTGTTCAAATGCATTTGTCTTTCTTATTTTAAAATCTTGACATTTTTTTAGCTGTATTTTCTCCATTTCTGTTGTTTGAAGTGCAAGATGGTCAGTTGAGCGTCAGCCATGATTTTGCCCTCATGAATATTTGGCATTTTTAGCCATGCATATTCCAGCTTTAGAAATCTATTTTAAAAAAGGAGCATAAATCCAGAGGTCCCCCAAAAAACCCAGTCCAGTGTTTCCAACCTCACAAAGATTTGCTCAAGGGTGCCCCCCGATGTTCTTGAATGTTACGGTTAACATCTGGCACAACACAGAGGTCCGGTTGAAGAATATAGGATTGCAGCTTTTGTGACCTTTAAGCATAATCTATTTCTCAGTTGTTTGCCACTTTTCACTTTCTCTAGATGCAGTAAGAGGGCATGGTTTATTGTGCATAAAAGAGAACATAAACTAAAGATAAATAAACTTGATGTATTTTCTCTCAGAAGGAATATGTTATGAGCATGCTTGAATGACACTGACACTGCTTGAACATTAAACACAAGCAACAAAGGACAATAAAAAGTCTTTGCTTTACAGGTCACCTATAAAGAACAGTACGAAAAATCTAAGGGCAAGTGTGCCTTTGTTCCGGACACACTTACGCTGAAAAATGTTTCAGATTCGATTTCTGAGGTAAGATAAGGCTCTTTGTAATGTTGCACAATATTAAAATATTTGCACTTCTGTTTTTCATTCTTTTAATCCCTGTAGAGTAACAGATGGCATGGGGACTATTAGCTGGGATGCTGGGTGCTGTAGGTCAACAACATCTGGAGGACCAAAGGTTGGCCATTTCTGGTCTATAGTAATAGTGGCCACAGCTGGGCAGATTTAAGCTGTCAATACAGCCCCTTCAGACTGATATGGCAGCTAATCTGCCATGTGTTGGGCCCTCCATTGAGTCCATTATGTCACTTCCAGGTAAAGGGAGGGAGAACTGCTAGTTCTGACTATTGTACCTAGGTAGCAGAGTAGTGGTTTTAAAACCACTGAACAGTTGTTCATATTGGAAAGTTTCTTAAAATTGCATGATGCAAAAACAAATTTAGGTGGAGTTCCCCTTTAATATTACGTTCTTCTTTTTCTTGTTTTACACTTATATTATTCTCCATTAAGTTGTTGCTTTAGTTGTACCTTTCCTATATTCTGATATGAGAGGATATTAGTGAGCATGATGGATCCATGCAGATGTCAGACTTCTTAAGCACTTCCAGCTGTGGTTCTAAGAGTAGCTCTAATGTATCAAATAAAACATATAACTGCTGACATACATGCACCGTCAGCTGCGTGCAGAACCACTCTCTAGCACGTAGCCCATAAAGCGCTATAAACTAAGAACACAAAAGTGTAATTATGATTTATGTCTAACAACTGTTTTAGCCATTACATGTTATTAAGGATAATAGCATTGCCGGACACAATGACTTCCCATTAATATCTGGGTTTCACGCGTGTTTAAGGGACCTTAATGTTTCACCTGGTTCATTCCGCTGTGTTGCTTTAGGCTGATTACTAACATGGAAATCGGTCAGATGCAACACGCTGATGGCACTAGATGCTCTGATAGCTTAAAATACGGATAACATCGGATGTGATTCATTAAAGTTGTGATTCAGTGTGTCAAAAAGATGGTTAGCAGTTTAAAGCAGGTGCCACGTGTAGGTGCGAGTTTTTCACTCCAGTCACGGGTTCTGCCCCCCTTCACGGTGCAGAATGCATGGCACAAACCTAAATGCTTTTTAATAGCAAGCTCAGAGCTTTTGTAAACCCATTTAGCCATTGTAAATCCAAAGCAATGAAGGAGAAACACTATTATGCTGAGAATGAGTCTGTTATGGATATTTAGAAACAGTGATTCTTCAGCTGTCCATGCACTCACAGATAAAATCATACGGAATGTTTCATGCAATTTTCAGACTGTGTTCTGGATTCTCATCCTGATAATTTTCGTACCATGGCGATAGGTTGTTTAGTCTACCGGGCAGATCGGCAAGACAAGGGAGAGGTTTCGTTGCTACTAATGGGATAAAATAGAGAGCTTTCTTTTTTAATCCAAATTGGCCCCAGTCCTTAAAGTTATAATCACCGTGGGGTGCCAAAAATTAGACGCATGCATCAGCCAAGGGTCACTGAAGAATGAAGAAGCAGAAGAAGATGATTGCTCTGAGGTTCTGGGCTGGTGCTCCTGTTAGCAGAAAATTGCACTGGCCCAGGAAACTTTTGTATGAGCACCATGGAGCAATCATCTTACACTCCTGGCCCAGCACATGCATTGTATATTTAACACCGCCCAGTGATTATAACTTTAAACCTGGGCTCAATTTGGATTAAAAAAAGGCAACTTTGATATCAGGTAAGCAGATATAATCGGAGGGGGGGGTGCCTAATATTTAGCCTCCCTAGAGATTTCACCTTTCCTTCTCCTTTAAGAAGGATATAAATGACCGTCAGAAAGTGCAACTAAACTGGCAAACGTAATGGAAGAATTAAATTATAAGTAAAGACTATCAAAGTTGAGGTTGAAACTCTGGAGAGGTGGGGCTTGTAAGAGGACATGATTACTCTTTACAAGTACATTAGAGGGATTAGAGGCAGATAGGGGATGTTTTTATGGGAAAAAACAATCAGCACACCAGAGGCCCCCCTTTAGATTAGAGGAATGGAGCTTCCATTTGAAGCAGCGTAGGTGGTTTTTGACGGTGAGGGCAGTGAGGTTGGGGAATGACCTTCCTAGAGATGTGGTAATGGCAGGTTCTGTTAATGCCTATAAGAGGGGCACTGGGGTTCATTTTGAGGGGTTGAACTTGATGGACTTTTTGGGAGTTTTTTTCAACCTAAATTATATGTAACTAAAACCTTGTAACTTATGTAATCTTAGTGACAGTTACCTAAATACAGTTTAGCGCATAACAGTAAAATACTAGGACAGCTATTCTCTCAATCATGGCACTCACTGCGGAAAATCGTGGTGGCAAAGCCTTTACCACTGTGATATTGCAGCACTTATTATCATCCTGTTTGTGTCTGTAAGTTACCCACCCACCTAGCTGGTTGTTATTTTATCACTTAATCTTAAATGTGAATATATTTATGTATTTATTTATATTCTGTTATTGTATTGATCCTTATCTGTTCTATATATATATATATATATATATATATATATATATATATATAGCAAAGGCAAAGTGACAGCACTCACAGGGTTTCCTTCAACATACAGGGAATGTAATTGTAGGCAATTAGTGAGTGCCGTAACTTTGCCTTTGCTATACTTCATATTATACTCTGGCACCCAGGTATGGCTACTTATTTAAGGTGTGCTCCCTAATCTGCACATATATATATTTATATATAGCTTTTTATAAATAAAAGCATTCATACATATAACTGTAACCTAGGCCTTGACTGGACCATTACATCACATTATTTATATCTATTTATAAAGCAGTGAACTGTAGGGCTTTGTGACAAGTACAGGCCTTACAGAACAGAGAGAGACATTTTATATAATAATTGTATAGGTATATTATTCTATCTTCCTCACAAAACGTAGTAATGCAGATAAAAATGTTTTTAAAGCATTCTACCTACTAAAAATAGCATTATATCAGAGCTGCAGTAAGATGTTTTGCCTTCTGGGTCCTGAAATGGGGGGTTGACTGCTCTTTAGGAGGTGATCAGAGCTTTCTGGTGGTTGAGATTTAAAGGGGCGAAGATCATCTAAGGCAGATCTGCAGTGAAGTGCCTTACTAGAATCACCTCCCAGCCCCCTCCTCAGTCACTGGAATGCACTCTAGCTTATAGATTTGAAAGTGCCGGTGGCACCTAAGAAAACTGTGCGGAGGCTTGAACTGGAACTGAAGGAAAGGGGCAGAACAAAAGCAGTTTTTTGGCCTACTTCATAAAAAAAACCCTGATTCCTTCTATTTTACATTATACAACTAATAGTGCACTATGACATATGGCATATGTTCCCTTTAGGTTGGTGTGTGCTTACTAAAATATACTTTAGCTCAGTTGTGCTGCAAGGGATGGACAACTAACATTTTGTTGACTTTCTCATTTTTTCTACCTAGACCAAATACAAGGAAGCTGGAAAAAAGGGGCTTTCCAATTCTTTGTACAAGATGATGCCCGCCACCATAGACACTGCGTTTGCTAAAGAAGTTTCAAAGCTACAGAGCGAGGTAAAAATGAAAAATTGTCTGAGTATCTATAAAAGATGTGATGATTATTTTCTGCTTCCAAAAAAATCTGATGAACAACAGCGACAGGTGTCAATCCACATTCTATAGAAAGTGAGGGCTCTAAGAATGATTACTTTCCCTTATTAAAATCCACTGAGGTTCTTTGGTCGGTGGCCAGTTCTGACATTCTGTGTACAGTGCGTACTTCATTAATATTCACTCCAAAATATTTGCTAGCTGAAAGAAGGTTGCCTTAAGTTTTACACAGAATGTTGGCCAATAGACACTGGCAAGCACCTTGCCGTTTAGTCAGTGGACTGTGAAGTGTCTTTTTAGCAACAGAAGGAGCTTTGTCACAGAATCCTGCCTCATAAAGATGGTGCCAAGGTTGCTATGGCAACAGCCAAAAGATAAACCCTCTGCTATTAATAATAGTTGAAAATGTTTTAACGTGCTGAAGTGCATCATTCAGCAAAACACCTAAAATCTGAAGTTAATTCTTAGTTAAGGCGAAATCCACCCAAACACAAGTTAAACTATTTGAAAAGAAAACATAATTTTGAGAAACTTTATACACCAATATACATCGATTAAAAGATATGGAGCCTTTTCATGATATTTAATTTAATAATATGGTTTGGAACAGTTCCCTAAACCCGTTCTGCTGATCTGGCTGACTACTTTGAGCCTCAAATATAATGGAACAGTAGTCGACTGTCCTCAGCCTGCCTTCAGTCTGCATCCTCCAAATACCTCAACTCCCTACATGTGATTCTAACAAGGAAAGGAACATCACAGTGCAACGCATTGTGGGTTATGTAGTTTCTAAATCCTGTCTGTAAGCTGGGGAGTAATTGTTACAATTTATAACATCAATGTTTTAGCCCCTTCTCCCCTGCCAAGATTTCAAATGATGTAGAAATAGAAGAACTGTTTTGCTGGATTTCAGCAAATAAAATAACATCAATTCATACTTTTTGAAGGAACACATTACAGTTATAGGTATATTAGGGGTTTCTGTTTTGTGTGGCTCTGTTTCTGTTTTTGTGTTCGGAAACTGGAGTTCCTCATTAATAATAAAATATATAGTATAGGACATAGTAAAATATATGAAAAATAGCATTTTACCATGATTTTTTATTTTCTGGAGGCAGCAATGAAAGAAGTTGTTACCTGTTGAGACAGGGCTCATTTATATGGCAAATATGAATAAATCACAAGGGAACAGGACAGGGGCACCTTTGTTTTTTCCCACTCCCCATGAATATAGAGCTGCCAAATGCATGGGGGCAGTGTCTGTGATTGGAATCAGTGTGCAGAGACCTGCTGAATTTCAAGGAGCGAAAAAGACATCACCCTTCCAATTTTATGAACTCATTATATAGACAAAGGGCCTTTGGCCATTTAACACATGTGAGTCAGAAGCTTTTATATACTCATTATAACGGTTACATTTTACTATCAGTCTTTTCCCACAATCTGCATTTAATGGGAATGTGCATAGATACAGTGCTTAGACTTTTGGAAGTTCTCTCATCTCTTTGTTGCACTCAGTAAATGCTGCTCAGCTACCATGGGTAACTAGGAAACATGGAAACTTTTTGCCTCTTTTTACATTTCCCTAAAGGTCTTTAAGACGATTATCATTTGTTTTGTTAAATATTGCAGCCAATGCTGTTTTCGTAGCTGATAAGAACAATAAATGGAGCATAACAGAGCAACCACGGCACTGAATCAAGAATGTATTATGCCTAGTACATTTCATCTTTGAGAATTCTTATCATTTGGTTATACAATTTAATAAGGATCAGATAAATGCTGAAACCAATACAAAACAGCAAAAACATTACATTTGCCATCAGACTATAACTACCTTTTATATCAATATCCAGGCAGATAAATGCACTCACTACCTAAGTCAGTGTGAGGTTTAGGTACAAAAGATGAGAATTTAAATAGATTATTATGTAGGCTGGGAATGGATTTGCTGAAATTTTCAGCTAATGTAGCTCGGATTTTGTGGTATTAAACAACGTACGCTGCAGGAGCTTTTAAAATATTCTGCATAGCAAAGTAAACATTATTGGCAGTGATGCACACAGAGAAAAGAAAATAACATAATGAATTTAATGTAAATTATAATTAATCCATTATTTGATGTCAAGAGCTATGTTAGCAATGTTTAATAACCCAGACACTTCCCAATGTTTGCTTTTATCTTGTGGGGGTTCACTCAAATGCAGAAGAGACATTTTACACACAATGTAGATTTCATGCAGGTAGATGCCTTTGTTTTATCCACAGCAGGGTTTTCTGCAGCATAGGGTTTTTTCAGTTCAGACAACTTAAGCAAATAACCAAATTAAAGTTCATTCTACTGACATCAGAAGAAGACATCACATACCAGATACCTCTGTTTCATTCACAGCAGGGTTTTCTGCAGCATAGGTTATTTTTAGTTCACACAACTTAAGCAAATAACCAAATGAAAAATCATTCTTCTGACAACAGAAAAGACTGGAATGCTGGCAGACAGCATTTGTTACCAACCTGCTTTTTTATAGTGCCTCAGCCACTATTAATTATGTGTAATACAGAATATTATGTATATATCACTTACAAGCTTGTTTCCCTCAGTTCTCTTAGCTGCACAAGCGCTTTCTGTTAGTCCTGACAGATCTCATCACAGACAATACTCTTTTTCATAGGTGAGGACTCATTGGGTTCCATTTATCAACATTGGGCAAATTTACCTGTGGGCAGCTACCCATGGAAACCAGTCAGATTGTTGCATTTCATTGTTCTGCCTGCAGCTGGCTGATAAAATCACTGATTGGTTGCTATGGATTACTGTCCACAGGCAAATATGCCCAGTGTTGATAAATGAACCCCATGAGTTTCAGCACCCTGTACTAGCTTCTTCAGCCTGAGTGAACACAGCCCCAGTTATTCTGCTCATCTGCTCTGTGTTATTCTAGAAGAGTGGTAATGAGCGAATCTGTCTCATTTCACTTTGCCGTAAAGTTCGCAAAACTTTTAAAAGAATTGCGAAACGCGGAAAATGACGCGCCCAAAAATTTTGCTCATTACTATAACAGAGACATACCTGGCTGCCATGCTGGTCAACATTGTTTCTCAAAAGCTAGAAATGTATTTTTCTCTGCTATTTCTACTTTGTTTGTAATTTCTCAGCATTTCTATATGTTGCTTCTACCTATCATGAGTCTTTCTACTGACCCACAAGCTCTGCTCTATAAAAAATAGAGCTTTATATCAAATTTTCATTTCCCCCCTCCCACATTGTGGTGTCTGTGCTGAAGGGTAATCAATGGTCCATGCAAATTGCAGAATTATTGGACAGTCCTCATAGTAACGCTTTGAAGCATCATATCGATCATAATGGAGGCAATTTGTTACGGTTCTACAAAGCACTTTGTACTTGCACGGTGCACATTGGTTTATTGTGATGTTTCAGAACAGATGCCTATATTTTTATTCCAAAATGTTACATTCATTTACAAATACGGAGACAAATGTGACAGTCACATTTCATGGCAGTAACATCTGCTCAAGAAAAACGATCCATGGACAATGACATCGTTTTGAGAAACATTTTTGGGTGCATGTTTTCTGGCAGATGTAATGTTTTTATTGCAATAAATAAGGCATCGTTTGTAGCAGCCTGGCATACAATTAGTCACATGTTCAAATTTCCTTTGCTTTATCCCCCATTTAAAAAAATCATACAAGATAAGGGCAATACATTAAGAGGTTTTTTATAAGCAAGTTTTAGGGATATGGTTAATCAAACTGATAGATTGTGTACAGAAATTACACAATGTAGACACAAATACAGCACAATCTATGTGTTCACTAATGAAATAACTTTTGTTGTTATAGGAAATGTATTTATTCAATATCACAGTACAGAGGTTCAAAGCCCACACCATATCAACTAACATCACCATGCCATAGCAGTATAGCCCTGTTCCTTAGCTCAGCCTACCAGCCACCATTCCTAGGGCTGGGCCAAGCTGGGGGGCACCCTTACTCACCCCACATGTGTTAACTACCGGGGGAGTTGTCAGTAAAGTAGTAGCAGTGGTGGCGGGACAAGGGCCCAGACTAGGGGTAGATGACAGAAGAGGTATGTGCCTAGTATCCCTTAACAGTTGCACACTAGGCACATGCCTCTTCTGCCTACCCATACTTCCAACTCTTACCCTACCAATGAATTTATTAAAGGGGAACTCCACCCAAACACAACTTAAGCAGTTTGAAAAGTAAACTAAGGGGCTGATTTACTAACCCACGAATCCGACCCGAATTGGAAAAGTTCCGACTTGAAAACGAACATTTTGCGACTTTTTCGTATGTTTTGCGATTTTTTCGGCGTCTTTACGAATTTTTCGTTACCAATACGATTTTTGCGTAAAAACGCGAGTTTTTCGTAGCCTTTACGAAAGTTGCGTAAAATCTTGCGATTTTTCCGTAGTGTTAAAACTTACGCGAAAAGTTGCGCCTTTTTCGTAGCGTTAAAACTTAAAAGGTGCGAAGTTTCGCGTAAGTTTTAACGCTACGAAAAAAGCGCAACTTTTTGCGCAAGTTTTAACGCTACGAAAAATCGCAAGATTTTACGCAACTTTTGTAATGGCTACGAAAAACTCGCGTTTTTACGCAAAAATCGTATTGGTAACGAAAAATTCGTAAAGACGCCGAAAAAATCGCAAAAAATACGAAATAATCGCAAAATACCGATCTTTACGAAAAAAACGCAATCGGACTCATTTCGACCCGTTCGTGGGTTAGTAAATCAGCCCCATAGAGTACTTTATTTCTTAGGTTCAGAGCTTATGTATTGCTATCCCTAAAGGCAGCCATACACGGGCCGACTGGTTATGCCCTCCACCTGATTGGCCACTGCCTGAACAGATGGATGGTAAATATGGGGCCATGCTGGTATGGCCTCCTTCCTATTGTGCCGCCATTGTCTGCCATTTGCATTATACCAAGCAACTATACACATGCAGGGTGGATACTATTTTGCAGTCAAAAATAACACAACTTTGGATATATTTTCCCTAGGTACTCTACAGACAAAAATATGATGCAGAAAAGGGAAAATCAAATTACGCCCAGATGCAAGAGCCTCCAGATGTGAAGCATGCCAAGGAAGTTAACAAACACCAGAGTAATGTAAGTAGCAATCCAATCACTTACAGGTAAAGTACATAGGCCGTATTTTATACCCCCTTCCATTTAAGAGGCTATGCTTCATTGTAAATTTCTGAAGAATCCTCCGCCACTGTGCACATTCACAGCAGAGTGCTTGGCTTAAAACAACTGATATCGAATCTGTTCTCCAGAAACCTCTCTAGATATTGGAATGTCATTATTTTAACAGTTCTTTAATGAACAGTTTATCTGGAATAAAAAACAATAGCCCTAATAGTACCTTGTACATCATGGTAACTAATATGAATACATCCATGTTCCTATTGAGTGATCTTAATTTATTTATCCAAAAAATGGATCAATCGAGATAATAGATTCCATACCTGTATTGAGCTCTGGATAGGGTTGCCACCTTTTTTAAGAAACTATACCAGCCAGGCAGTGGGTAGGTTTACAAAGGGACGGGTCATAATGTAAATGGAAGGGTCAGTGATGTCACAGGGGGCGGAGTTTGATCTTCAGGGAAACTGACTCACATCCTGTGGCATTAATATTGTTAAAACAGCCATTTATTTCCTTAGTCCAGCATTTTTAAACCGAGGATCATATCACCAATAGGTTTCAGAGTTAAATTTGAAGGGCTCATACTTGCCTACTTGTCAGTATTCTTAATCATCATTTTTCCAGTGTCTCATCCTTCTGTGTTTGTAACATTATAATGTGCAAAAACACATTTCATATATTTTCTTGTCTATATGTACATTATAATACTACTACTAAATATTTTAAAAATACAGGTATGGATCTGTTAACTGGAAACCCATTATCCAGAAAGCTCCAAATAAAAAGACTCCATTATAGGCAAATTATATTTAAAAAAATAATTTCCTATTTCGCAGTAATAATAAAACAGTACCTGTACTTGATCCCAACTAAGATATAATTACCCCTTATTGGGGGCAGAACAGCCCTATTGGGTTTATTTAATGGTTAAATGATTCCCTTTTCTCTGTAATAATAAAACAGTACCTGTACTTGATCCCAACTAAGATATAATTACCCCTTATTGGGGGCAGAACAGCCCTATTGGGTTTATTTAATGGTTAAATGATTCCCTTTTCTCTGTAATAATAAAACAGTACCTGTACTTGATCCCAACTAAGATATAATTACCCCTTATTGGGGGCAGAACAGCCCTATTGGGTTTATTTAATGGTTAAATGATTCCCATTTCTCTGTAATAATAAAACAGTACCTGTACTTGATCCCAACTAAGATATAATTACCCCTTATTGGGGGCAGAACAGCCCTATTGGGTTTATTTAATGGTTAAATGATTCCCTTTTCTCTGTAATAATAAAACAGTACCTGTACTTGATCCCAACTAAGATATAATTACCCCTTATTGGGGCAGAACAGCCCTATTGGGTTTATTTAATGGTTAAATTATTCCCTTTTCTCTGTAATAATAAAACAGTACCTGTACTTGATCCCAACTAAGATATAATTAATTCTTATAATGCAAAACAATCCTATTGGGTTTATTTCATGTTGAAATAATTTCTTAGTAGATATAAAGTATTGTGATCCAAATTATCGATAGACCCTTTATCCAAACCCCCCCCCCCCGCCGCCCCCAAGTCCTGAGCATTCTGGATAACAGGTCTATGCCTGTAATACTAGTAAATGTCTAAATGTATTTAATGGGTTGAATGCCTTTGGAATCTGTAAATATTAATGTGCACATATCCAGTACATTACATTTAAATATAATCTATATATAATGAATAAAACAGAGTTGTGAGCAATTCCCTTGGGCTTTGCTATTCAGTCTGCCCAAGAGCCATGCCATCTGACATTGCACCTTTTTCATCCTGTGCTATTGTGCTAGGGGTGCTGTGAGTTGGCAAGTGAGCAGTTTGAACATCTTGTTCAGTTTAACAATTCTAGGGTGACAGATAGAAAACAGGATACAGAAGAAAATCTAAGGGCTAAATGCCAAAATCATACACTGAGTTCTGCTGTATATGCAGGTACTAATGGGAACACTGTATGGATAGTGCTGCTTTACAAGGCACTACGGTATCACAATGGAGTTTGCCGAAGGAAATGATTGTTAGAGCAAATAACACAAAATGGTATTGGAACTCTAAATCAAGATAATGGGGCCGATTCACTAAAGGTCGATAACGCTTATCGCATGCTTTTTTGCGTTAAAAATCACGAGATAAGTAAGTACCGATTCATCAGTCATTTCACATGCATTAAGACGCATATCGCATGCGCAAAAAACACACTGTGATGCGTTATTTACCTCGCATTGCGTTAAATAGCGAATAGAAATAGTACTAACGCATGATTCACAAACACAAATGAAGCGTTAAACGCGCTAAATATCGCATTAGTCTGTGCGAATATTAACACCTACTTGGGGCAGGCGGTACTTTAAGAAAATTGCGGTTTGTGAGCTTTTGGCAAAACAATATGGACTTTGCAGTGGGATTTATTCAAGTCTGTGTTGGCCCTAGAGTAACATAGCCTCCAGTTTGCAGGGAAATGGTCATTTTCAAAACAGTAGTTTTCAGAAAGTAACTAATATGGCGTGCACACGGCGGAAATTATCGCACATGCGCTAAAATATTGCATAAAATTGGTCATCGCGAGTTAAATAATACAAAGAACATTGTGTCTTAAACAATAAGAAGCGATAAAATTTTTACCGCATTCTATAAATAGTGCTCGTTTTATCGACCTTTAGTGAATCGGCCCCCAATGTGTCTCTTTGTGACTGCAAGAATGCTCCTGTGGTTCAGGTGCGAAGGGGTGGGCTGCTTTATAGCGCTCTAATTTTGGGGATTTCCTTTTAAGTTTGGATTTCATTCCTAATTGAAATTCTTGCCCATAACTAGTGATGAGCAAATCTGTCCTGTTTTGCTTCGCCGAAAAATTTGCGAACCTTTTAAATGGCGAAAATGTAGCACGTCAACAAAAATTGAATTTCGCTAATTGCGCAGCCCCCACTAATCCATGCCTGCTGAATTATTTTGCACATCATTTCCCATAACCCTTTCTCTTTCAGAGCTAGAGGCATACATTTTTAATTCTTTGGGACAGGCACTCACTAATAGGCATATTTACACTAAGGGGCATATTTATAATAAGGGATGTATTTACACTAACAGGGCATATTTATACTAAACAGATTTTTTTATATTTAATTTTGAAATTTCACATGGGGCTAGCCATATTTTTAATTTCCCAGGGTGCCATAGCCATGTGACCTATGCTCTGATAAATTTCAGTCACACTTTACTGCTGAGCTGCAAGTTGGAGAGATATCATCCCCCTCCCAGCAGACAATCAGCAAAACAATGGGAAGGGAACAAGATAGCTCCCAGTAGGTATCAGAACAGCACTCAATAGTAAGAAATCCAAGTCTGGCTTGGGACTCCTCCAGTTACATGGGAGTAGGAGAAACAATAGGTTATCTGAAAGCAGTTCTAATGTGTAGCGCTGGCTCCTTCTAAAAGCTCAGACTCAGGCACAATGCACTGAGATGGCGCCTACACACCAATATTACAGCTAAAAATACATTTGTTGGTTCAAGAATAAAATGTTAAATGGTAGAGTTAATTATTTGCTACGTAAACAATGTAATTTAAAAATAAAAGTATTCCATAAAAATCATGGCAGTATCCCTTTATTATCAATTCATTTTAACACGCCATCGTATTCAGAGTAAACATACATAAGCAGCCTTATCTGTGCTAGAAGATGCCAGTTGTATTTCATGCAGTTCTCTTGTATATTGTCTTGTCGTTGAATGGAGGCCTGCTCAGCTTATATATGTTAACAATTTTCCTTACTAAAGAAACTGTTTTAATTATTGATACAATATACATGGTCGTTTAATAAGCAATAGGTTAGCACTGAGCTCTCAAGACATCCATTGTAAATGTCAGATATGAAGAGGCGTTGTTAGTATTTGCTGTGCAGTAGTCAGTTGAATGGAAAAAAAATGCATTAAGCTATTATTCTTTTCTCTTGATGTGGGCGCACACTGCCACTGGGAACCATTCCTTTTCTCAATGCTAGTCAGAATCAGTATGAAAGGGAGAAAAACATACAAGACAGAACTGAAGAGACTTATGTAATGAATGGTCTTAGGTTTTGCTACTTGTCTGATAACCCATAGCAACCAGTGAGCAGGTAGGGTTTACTTGCCAGCTGTTTTGTTTGGTTTATATGGGTTGATTTAGACAATTTATAATACATAGTTTCTCTAGCCTGCCCTCAAACCTTGCCAATAGTGCATGTTCTATCGCTGCAGAATAGTTGTGGTGGTTCAGTCAGCATAATTAACAGATTACTATACAAAACAAGCTAGGAACATTTCCATGAAAAACATTATAATGGTTTATCATACCCTTTAAAGCACATGTAAACCCTACATTTTCCTAACCTACATTTTGCTACCATGTATATAAGCTGGACACATTTCCCCTACCCACACTGCATCATTTGTACTGCATATATCCCCTATGTTCGACAGCACCATCACATTTTCCTATAACAAATAGCAGCTTTCACCCAGTGACCATTTTCCCTCTTCAGTGACATTTACATCTGCAAACAGCACGTGTGCTGTAAAGTTCTTGTAATCAAGAATGCAGGCTTACTAAGGCACAACTTACTTTGATAAAAAGTATTGCTTGGACTGTGCCCTGTAATGGCTAAACTGAGCTCAGGAGAGGTGGTTAGGAGAAAAAATATGTTTCTCCAGCAGAGTGCAGGGCCAGATCAGAGTCTTTATGGAAACCAGCAAGGCCATCTCTTTACTGGCTGCTAGATTGGAGGGTGTTAGGCAACCTAAGTTAATAAGGACTGAGCATG
This sequence comes from Xenopus tropicalis, assembly GCF_000004195.4. Lineage (NCBI taxonomy): Eukaryota > Metazoa > Chordata > Amphibia > Anura > Pipidae > Xenopus > Xenopus tropicalis. Next base: position 27,381,986 of record NC_030682.2, read on the forward strand.
CTCAGTAAGCCAAGAGCCAAAGCAAATTTCTAAGGGGGGGGGGCAAATGGGTTAGAGGAGGAGAAGGAAGCCCAAGTTAATCAGGGGATGCTACAGCCTTGCTATTAACCTTTGAACAACAGGAGCGACAGGTATTTAAAAACATTTTTCTACATGTCTATGACATTACTTGTTTACGTATAATGTTGACATACTATTGACTGGTTATATACACCTATATGTACCAGTACAAGTTAATACATGTACTAGGTCCATTATTCCTCATATAGCATGGACAGTGAAGTCTATGGATCCTTTAAGCCAGTGGGACAGTCGTTGTCTATATAAATATTTCCAATAGAAGCCTGTGGCTTTCTCAAATCCTAATGTAACAAGGCTGCTTTGTGCAAGTTTAATGTGCAGGTGTGAGACATCCTAATGTTATTGTATCCTTCAAACTGCCTCAATCAACCAATTTCGATTCCCCAGTTTGTACTTTCATAGATCTGCTGTTTAGAATAAAAATCATTGATGCTACAGCTGCTCAGCAGGCATTACCAGCATGGATGCGATCACATTAGTTAAAGCCCTACTGTGAATAATGATCATTCGTGGAGCTGGCTGGGTATTTAAATGGGGATGACATTATCCTGGCAAATACGAATGTTTCATTGGCATTATATTTGTGGAGAAATTAAGATTTCACCATTAAAATGCAAAACATCTGCCTCTTGGCAGCTTTTGTTGTTCATCTACTGGCAGATTTGCTGGAAAGTCCAATTTCTAGACAATCTCCAATTCACTAGTTTAGTAACTAAATAGACAAATAGAACATCATTGATTGAGATAATTCATAGTGACAAGAATAATAGTCAATTTACTGGTACCCATTATGGTTTTTACTTATTTATTATGTTTCTATTAGCACTATTAACACCAAAAAGACATTGCTATTCACTTAAATATGAGGTACTGGTACCCTTCACTGGTACAAACTGAATATAGTACAGGTATGGGATCCAGTATCTGGAAACCTGCTAACCGAAAAGTTCCAAATTATGAAAAATGCTATATCCAATAGAGTACATTAAAAGCAAATAATTCAGATTTTTAAAAATGATTTCCTTTTCTCTGTAATAACAAAACAGTACCTTGTACTTGATCTTTACTAAGATATAATTACCCCTTATTGGGGGCAGAACAGCCCTATTGGGTTTATTTAATGGTTAAATGATTCCCTTTTCTCTGTAATAATAAAACAGTACCTGTACTTGATCCCAACTAAGATATAATTACCCCTTATTGGGGCAGAACAGCCCTATTGGGTTTATTTAATGGTTAAATTATTTCCTTTTCTCTGTAATAATAAAACAGTACCTGTACTTGATCCCAACTAAGATATAATTACCCCTTATTGGGGCAGAACAGCCCTATTGGGTTTATTTAATGGTTAAATGATTTCCTTTTCTCTGTACAGGTATAGGACCCATTATCCAGAATGCTCGGGACCAAGGGTATTCCGGATAAGGGGTCTTTCCATAATTTGGATCTCCATACCTTAAGTCTACTAAAAAATTAATAAAACATTAATTAAACCCAATAGGATTGTTTTGCATCCAATAAGGATTATTTATATCTTAGTTGGGATCAATTACAAGGTTCTGTTTTATTTCTACATAAAAAAAGGAAATCAGTTTTAAAATTCTGAATTATTTGCTTATAATGGAGTCTATGGGAGACGAGCTTTCCGTAATTCAGAGCTTTCTGGATAACGGGTTTCTGGATAAGGGGTCCGATACCTGTAATAACAAAACAGTACCTTGTACTTGATCTTTACTAAGATATAAGAAATTCGTTTTGGAGGCAAAACAATCCTATTGGGTTTATTTAATGTGTAAATTAATTTTTAGTAAATTTATGGTATGGAGATCCAAATTACGGAAAGATCCCTTATTCTGGAAAATCGCAGGTCCTGAGCATTCTGGATAACAGGTCCCATACATAGATAAATAAATCAGCTGTTATGTAGCCATAAAAGTTGATTAGGGCTATGGCACATTTTTTCATTTTATGGTGTTTCTGGTCGTTCATGGAGGGAAAGACATGGCCAAATACAGACTGCTAGAACTACTTGTCACCATGCAAACCATTAAATAGATGTGAATATAACACAAGCCATGTCCTCTATGTTGTATCTGGGACTGGATTTTATGTATAAAGTGAACCTTGATATAGAAGCAGGGTTTAAATCTTATTTGGGAAAGCAAAGTGTTTTCTCTAAGGTTTTGCAAATGTGAAGCTCTCTGTGGGGTGCCCTTAACACAGCAGATTACAATGAAACACTGAGGTTTAGTCTGAATTAAAATGAAACGGTTCATTTAGAAAGAACAGGCTATTTAACATCTAATGTGTCATTTTCACAGATAATAAGTGTATTGTCGACAACCTACTCATTTGGCCTTGTGAGACTCATCTAATCTTTTGCGGTCCTTAGTGTAAGAATCATTTAATTAATTTAGAATACTCACTGCTGCCTATTACTTCTAGCAGCATGACTATCGATTCTGAAGTGTCAACCAGTTTCCTTACACTTTTGCATTTCATGTATCATTATGCCCAGTTTGTAGGAGGAAATATTAGGTGGTCATAATAAATATCTTGGTAAGTAATTGAAATAATATATATAAAACAATGGTTTATTTGTAAACAGTAAGACTTTCATAGGCACACAAGTGATGCAATGCCTATATAGTCTGCAGCATACAGTAAAGAAGGTCCTGTTGGTTATATGGAGTTTGGTGAAAGCCAAGTTAAAGGCGATCCCTTTTCAATGCAAGATGAATAGCAAAGACATTGTATCCTGTCCTTGGTATCTTCAAGGCACAAATCAACACTACATGGTTTCCATTAATCTGGTTTATTGAATGCCTGCTGTGATTGGTGATTTTGCTAGCTAAATGTTCTGTACAGATGAAGCTTCAGTACACTATCCTTAATCCGTGATGGCAAAACCATCATGTAATGCAAGTACTAAATGTTCCTTTCAGTCCCTGGCAGTAGCAGGTAGCACAGTTAACACATCATTATTCTTCTGTTTATTGTTTATTTTATTGCTGGCAGATTAAAATGGAAATGGCTCTCTTTTCTGCGGCTCTCACACAGAAATAATCTCCAGGAGTGGATATTAATTTAATGCAGCAATACTGAACATCCAGAGTACTCACAAGAACAGAACGGCCTTTTGGGAAGGAGATTTTTTAAATGTGGCAATGTAGCTTGGCCAATTAGAACTAAGATCAGAAAGTATTTTCAGGATAAATTTGAGCCAATAAAATATTTCTTGTAGCAGCTGGTCAACTCTAAAGTGTAGGTTAGGCCAAGCACTGTAAAAAGTAGCAGCTGTTCAACAGCGTGGGTTAGCCCAAATGCTCACAATTTGTCTTTGCTTCGTATTTTTGTTTAAGCTTTTCTATTGGAGTCTCAATACTATTGAAAAGCTAGAAATGTGTCTCTCTTCAAGCACATCCATCCATGACATATCCAGAATACCAAAAAACAGTCAGTGTGCCAAGCCTTTACTCTTTGGATCACCAGTTGCAAAGCATTTTTTACAGGACCTCTCTGCTGTAGTAAAGTGTTTGGGGAAACACTAGTTTAGTTTATCTTTCTTTTGCACCACTGGGAGAAACATCTCTCTCCTGTGACCTTGTATATCTTTGGCAAATTAATTTGGCATTCACATTAAATGAGATTCCCTGGGCTTTTCTTCTAACAACAACATCTTTGCTTCTCTAAGCTCTGGCTCAGGCCAGTCAACCCTTGGGTTCTCTTCCCTATTTAGTATAACCTTCAAAGCTAATCCAGTCTCTTGCTTGATTCCTAACCGCACTATGGGAATAGTAACTTCTGATTTTTAGCCAACAAATTAGACTGCAGTCCAACTGGTTGCTAGGTAGCACAGTGTCACAACTTCAGCAGGGGATTGTATATAACTGGCTAAGACAGAGAGCATGCAAGGGGAATGGTAGGGAAACAGATCACTATTATGAGTCATCACCTCTAAATAAAGAATATATTTAAGAAAAATTGCACTTAGAAAAATAACTCAATGTATGCCGTTTGTTATACATACCAGCACCAGATAAAAAACAAAGCATACAGACCTTCTGATTGATACATATGGCAATTAACTCATTTTTTTATAAGACACATCACCTAATTTTAATTAGGTGATGTGATATTATTATGTCAGAACCAATATGTCCCCACTATTCCATTGATATCGATGCCGGATAAACTGATGCCTTGTTTTTTGAGTGACATTGTCACCAAAAAAGATATCACTTTTTTCTTATATTGAGTCCAACTACATTCCAAAAGCACTTTACTCAGTAAGCTAAAAGGCATATACAAGCAGATAATGTGGGACAAACTGGACATTTTTTATTTAATGAGCTGGTATTGAACAGTGTAGGAGACCAGAATATTCCCCTATACCCTGGATGTCACATCTTAACAGATACGGGTTAGGAGAGCTGCTTGTTGGCCTGAGGGCCAGATATTCAGACCAATCAGATTCAGCCCATTTTATGGGTGTATGAGCCATATAAACATCCTCTTATTTTGTGACCTAGCTAAATTGTGATAGTTTTGAATGTATGGCCAACTTGAATATCTCTCTTTAAAGGGATTCTATTGTGGTTTTATGCCGTAATTTCCATTACTAAATTACACTGTGTTTATTGCAAATTATTAATTTTAACATTTTATTCTTGAACCAATAAATATATTTTTTTAGTTGTTATTGGTGTGTAAACAGTCATTTCAGGTCACTGTGCCTGATCCTGTTCTCTCTGAGAGAGACAGCACTGCACAATGGAACTGCTTTCAGATAAGCTATTGTTCCACCTACTCAATGTAACTGAAAGAATCATGACTTGGGTGAGTGGTACTTGGATTTTTACTATTGAGTGCTATTCTCATATCCACCAGTAGGTATGGGACCATTTTTAACAATAACAGGGAAGTTGTGCTCACCACTAGCATTTTTAGCAATACACATGTCAAGTAGCTGCTATCTTACTACCTTCCCATTGTTCTGATGATTGGCTGCTGCGGGAAAAGAGAAGGGTGATATCACTCCAACTTGCAGCGCAGCTGTAAACTGAAGTTTATAAGAGCTCAGGTCACATGGCTGAGGGCACCTGCGAAAGTAAGTCAATTAACAGATGTATTTTTGTAAAACAACACATTTTCTCAACACAGAATCACTTTATGTTTGTTTAGGTGTTCCAGATTTAGATCTGATATGTAAATATCCAGGTTCTGAGTCATTAATTTACTTGTCAAAGAGCTGTTTGCTTAATAAACAGCTTTCTGCCTCGGAACCTTCAGTAAAAGTTGTACCTTTTCTTGACCACATTTATCCATTATTTCCTGTATCTTTTCTCTATGTCTAAATACATTTTTATGAGCTGAGTGCTTGCATTATATATTGATTGAAATCATTGCAGTATATAATCAAATGCAAAATGTGCAAATTGACACATTAATGTGGAAGATGTGCTCACAAAGGGATAGTAATATTCTTGCAGCAAATAGCTTCTCATCTAGAGTGAAATTGATACTTTATCTTTAATATAAGCAGGCAGCTTATAAATTAGGCCGCTAAGCCTTGATTTAAAACAAAACTAACAACTAACAAGGTTTTATTCATCAATAATTGATTCATTGAAGTGATTCAGGGGGCTGCAGGTAAACAACAGCTGGAGGGCCATACAGACATATTTTACAAAACCGCCATGACTTTTCCCTGTTTTTTTAATTATTTTTAGGTATCGTATAAGAAAGATGTTCTGGACATTCATAAATACACGGAGGTGTCAGACAGACTGGACATACAAAAGGCAACAGAAGCAGCTAAATTCATTAGCAATGTAATGACCACAGACAAACTTTTTTGTGTTTTTATACATCATGTTTATTTTGTATGTAAAACAATTCTGCATTATTTATAGATAACATCAAATTACAGGGTGATTTGCGTGCATAGCATACAGTAACTTTATAGGCACCAATAAATGTATTATAAAACTCTAACCCCCATATGTAATAAAAGGCACTAAGTTTGCCCAGGAGCAGTAACCCATAGCAACCAGCTGATTTGTTGCTATGGGTTACTGCTCCTGGGCAAGCTTAGTGCCTTTCATTATATAACCCCTTTTGGCTACTCAAAAATGTGAGAATATAGAAGGCAGTATATAAATTAGGAAAGTCCAGAACACTCAGAAAAAATCAGCGATGCATCCACAAGCACTTCCTGCTGCCCCACTTCTGGCACCGTATATACTGTACTGTATACAGACCTCAATAAGTTGGAAAAACCAAAATGGATTTACTGTGTATATAACTGTCTACAACAATACACCCAAATGTGCAGGTAGGCAGTCCTGCTCCACTCTAGCCACAATAAACATAAATATCTTAAGATTTTCTTAACTAAAGGGTCTGCTAGAAGTATTTCCTCAGTAGTCTCTATAATTATTCTGTACAGCCCCCAGAATAATATACCTTTCTCCCTGTTTCCAGATTTATTTTGTTTCTCTATTACAGGCAGTTCAGCTACAGCTCTTTTACTGACTTCCTTGTCTAGTGTGAAGCTTTTTCATTCCCTTTTCCTCTTTTGACCTCTTTAAGGTCTTCATAGTCTGGGAGAGGGAAGGAGTGTTTAGAAAGCAAGAGAGGGTGGAGCCTCACGCTACACAAGGAATTCAGTGAAAGAGATGCAATTCAGCTGCTTGTAATAGAGAAACAAAATCAATTTGCATGCAGGGAGAAAAGTGTGCTATTCTGGCGGCTGCAAATAAAAGGCTTACTTATTCTTTAGGCATATTATTGCATTCCTCCTCCATCTGAGTTAATTATAAAAGTTATAGGTATAATGTAGAACCAGGACTGCAAATTCCAGTCTCCAAGATGTTGTAGTTCCAAGCAGATGGATGGCCTCGGGTTGGATATCACTGTTCTATAACTAGGATAAATTAATGGCATGCTAGTGTGCTTTTTAAACCTCATTTGGTTGGGTTGGGTTTCAGTTCCCCTTGTTTTCAGTGATACAGCCGCCTGATATTCCTGATCTGACTCACTAATGTGTTCTTAGGAATTAGGTTGCTGTGCACTTTCATAGAGAAGGACTGGGGTTCCAATGCTTGGAGTTGGTCCTCGGAGTTTAGTTATGTATGCTGAAGTATTACTTTATAAGTGTTTATATTAATGCAAGTATATTTAGCTACATGACTTATCTGATATATATATAAATAACATATTTGCATTTGTGTTTTGCAGATTGAATATAAGAAAGGCAGAGAAAATATGAACAAAGAGCCAGTTGTTTTAGGAAGACCAGATTTTGAACATGCCAAAGAAGTCTCTAAGCTTTCTAGCCAGGTGAGACCTTAATCATTTGTTCCATAAAAAATGAAGGGAAGTTACTGAATAAACCCTTGTTGCACCAAGGCTAGAACTTTATAATGAACACTATCTCTGTTGCCCTGCATAAAATGGTAAAATATTTACTTTACATTAACAAAACAAACAGGATCCAGAATTTAGTAAACCAACATTTCTATGCTAACTAGTATCTTCCTGATCTTCCTGATATACTTATATGGATCTTATCTATTTGCAGCCATGGTTTCACCTCACATCCAGCTCAGCATAATCTTATTATTTAGTTATTAATAAAGTAATTAATACGTTATTTCTATTCTACAGTATTTTACACTGTTCATTATTGGTTACTTATGAGGTGCATTGTGCAATGTCCATGGGTGGTGGTAATTCTAGGGTTCCCCAACATCATAATAGGCAAGAAGGACACACTGGCTGAAGCAGAAAGAATGTTATGCAAATACCTAAAGTAAATTGCATTAGTACACATACACCTTTACATTTACAGTATTTTAGCTATTCCACACTTGCTGGGGTTCTTATAAATAAAATAATAAATAAACAGGGGGAAACAGACACTCATGCAGAAACTGTGCTAATGTCTTCTTTATTTAGCACAACATGTTTCGAGATGTAAGGGCTTTCTCACTGGAGGAAGTTACGCTTGAAACATGCCATGTTAGATAAAGAAGACAGAAGCACAGTTTCTGCATCAGTGTCTGTTTCCCCGTGTTTATTTATTGGAATCTCCAGTTGGGCAGCCCTGCTCCATAAATTACTTCTGCACTCTGTTCTCCTCTACTGGCATTTGAATTAATTTTATTAGAATTTTGAGCATTATCTTTCTAATATTTGCTAACTATGTTCCAGCCACCCATGGGAAATGTAATTCTGAGATGAAGTCTCTGCAGTCCAGTAGCCCAATGACCCGTAGGGAAACGTAGGGAAGCAGGGGCATGACGTAGCCGTAGGGCAGACATAGCCACTGCCATTTATTATGTGCTTGGTTGCTTTGTATTAGGGGTATAAATAATTGGAACCGTTCCCGCTCCTCATCCATTTTAGGCAGCATAGGAAAACGCCCACCCTCCCTCCCTATAGAGGTGGAGGCAACGAGTGGTGTTGGCGGGGTGATTGAGTTGGGGGAAAACAATGGTTGGGTTAGGAAGGGAGTTTGTTAATTGTTTGGGGCTGGCATGCCTGGAACCTCAGGGGTAAGTAAGTGGATCAGGAGGTGAGTTTTGTTGGGTAGGGGGTTCCGGGCTGGAAGGGCAGCTGGCAGCGCCAGTTGCGCTGTGCAGTTATTTGGCTTGTTATGGTGTATGTTTATTCAAAGTTGGTTGTTTGTTATACAGACATTTGTTTTGTGTTCATGAGATATTTTGTATCTTATTTGTTATTTATGATATGTTTTAAATTAAAACTTTGATTGTTGTTAATAAATGTTCTGCGGCCTTTTTATCCCAAGAATTGGTGTCCGTGTGTTTATTGGGGTTGGTAAGTAAAAGAGGCAAAAGGGTTAAGGTTGGGAGAAAGGCGGGTCAAGATCCGACGGTGCTCACGTCATGCATTAGGTGTATTTCCTCCAACACAGTTAAATATATGGTAAATGTACAATGAAGGCCTCAGGCAGCTATACATTAAGTATATTCCTTTCCCCAAGCAAGTCTTGTCTCTTTGGGATTATTGGTTAGTGACTACAAGGTTAGTTCTCTCTGTAGTATCTTATTTGAGGGGCCATCAACACACATAAAAGGATGCTTTGGGAGATATAAATGTATGATTTATGGCAAACTTTTTCTTAACAGGTAAAGTACAAAGAAAAATTTGACAAGGAAATGAAGGGTAAAAAGCCATGTTACAACCCCCTTGACAGTGCATCCTTCAAACAAGCCCAAGCTGCAAATGCACTTGCAAGTAATGTATGTATTTCCATTTCTTTCATCAGTTTAACAGAACCTCCCCACTGGCACCACTGCCCCTTCCCTCCTTGTTTCATTTTGTACATAGTGTGACTAAATTATACGACCTGTTATCTAGAATGATTGAGACCTTGGGATTTCCAGTAGTTTGGATCTCCATATCTTACATGTACTAAACAATCATTTAACCATTAAATAAACCCAATAGGACTGTTCTGCCCCCAATAAGGGGTAATTATATCTTAGTTGGGATCAAGTACAGGTACTGTTTTATTATTACAGAGAAAAGGGAATCATTTAACCATTAAATAAACCCAATAGGGCTGTTCTGCCCCCAATAAGGGGTAATTATATCTTAGTTGGGATCAAGTACAGGTACTGTTTTATTATTACAGAGAAAAGGGAATCATTTAACCATTAAATAAACCCAATAGGGCTGTTCTGCCCCCAATAAGGGGTAATTATACCTTAGTTGGGATCAAGTACAAGGCACTGTTTTATTATTACAGAGAAAAGGGAATCATTTAACCATTAAATAAACCCAATAGGGCTGTTCTGCCCCCAATAAGGGGTAATTATCTCTTAGATGGGATCAAGTACTAGGCACTGTTTTTTATTATAGAGAATAAGAAAAAATATATATATTTTTTAATTTGATTTATTTGTATAAAATTGAGTCTATGGGAGATGGCCTTCCTATAATTCAGAGCTTTCTGGATAATGGATCCCATACCTGTACTTCTTGATGTTTCAGCATACACCTTATAAAACTGAGTATACGCCGCAGCTAAACCCTTTTTCAATGCTGTTAGCTTTTCCAGATAAGGCATATTTCGTATAGAATATTTGGGGTTATTGATGAGCGAATATTTTCGGCAGGCATGGATTCGCAGTGAATTTCTGCATTTTGCTTCTGTGAAAATTTGCCGCGGAAAAATTTGTTGTGCGGAAAATGTTTTTTGTCGCATGTCAAATTGGGCGCAGTCGCGTCAAAGAAGAGCCCGGTGGCGGCAAAAAAACTGCGCAACAAATGCATTTCGCAAATTTTTCGCCGTTTTGCAAATTTTATGGCCAAACGAAACTGGACAGATTTGCTCATCACTATTTGGGGTACTAGGTGTGCCTGGTGGGTCTTGAATTTGACAGGGTGTACCCAGTTAAATATATCTGAATCCTTATTATTTCTGCTCAGAATGTAGATAGCGATGTCTACAATTTCTTTGACAGCTCAGTCCACTTTATGAAAAGACATTTACTAAAACTGGATATTTACTAAGATTGGAGATAAATATCACTAGTGATGTTGCCCATAGCAACCAATCGGCAATTCGATTTGAATCAAGTTAGAAATCAAAAGCAAAGATTTGATTGGTTGCAACATCACCAGTCATATTTATCTCCAATCTTAGTAAATATCCAATCTTAGTAAATGTCTTTTCAAGTGGAAAACACGCACCCTAGTTCTTATAGCCACACTCCCTTAACCCTTTAAGTAGAGGCGGACTTTAATAAAGGCCAAATAAAGGGTTAAACTCTCCCATGTACAGAAATCCAATTGCAATAGAATTTATTTTATGACAAATACTCATTTGCACAACATAGCAGCTTTACGTTCGGTGGCATTCACACGAAAAACCATGAGTCACGCAGTTTGCCTTCGTCTTTTGCATTTTCTTTTGTATAACTCATTGTCTTCTTTTAATTCATGTCCTTAGATCTAATAGGCAAACATTGTTTTTCTATTACCTTTCATAAAAACAATGTATTATTAAAATGCTGAATATATACAGTACTTGCATTTCTTTTAAATAATTACTACTTTATTATACTGAAGTGCGGGCACTTTTGTTTTCATTCACTATTGGATTTATTTTTATATGAGAATAGTCTACAGGGTGCAGCAATATGCTGCTTTGGACACTGAAATCCATTCTGTTGTATGGCAAGCAGGGTTGAGTATAGGTATCGGACCCCTTATCCGGAAACCCGTTATCCAGAAAGCTCCGAATTACGGAAAGCCCGTCTCCCATACACTCCATTATAAGAAAATAATTCAGAATTTTAAAACTGATTTCCTTTTTTTATGTAGAAATAAAACAGTACCTTGTAATTGATCCCAACTAAGATATAAATAATCCTTATTGGATGCAAAACAATCCTATTGGGTTTAATTAATGTTTTATTGATTTTTTAGTAGACTTAAGGTATGGAGATCCAAATTATGGAAAGACCCCTTATCCGGAATACCCTTGGTCCCGAGCATTCTGGATAATGGGTCCTATACCTGTACTACCATCTCATGAAAAAGAATAGAATTCAGCTGCTCAAAGCAGCGCTGAGCACCAATATCCCATAGAATTGACATTCAACTGTTAAAGGAACAGTAACATCAAAAAATTAAAGTGTTTTAAAGTAATTAAAATATAATGTACTGTTGCTCTGCAAAAAAATGGTGTTTTTGTTACAGAAAAGCTACTATATAAATAAGCTGCTGTGTAGCCATGGGGGCAGCCATTCAAGCTGGAAAAAAGGAGAAAAGGCACAGGTTACATAGCAGATAACTAGTAGATAAGCCCCATATAATGGGGCTTTATCTGTTATCTGCTAAGTAACCTGTGCCTTTTCTCCTTTGAATGGCTGCCCCCATGGCTACACAGCAGCTTACTTATATAAACTATAGTAGTCTTTCTGAGGCAAACACACCAGTTGTAGCAATGCAGGGCAACAGTACATTATATTGTAATTACTTTTATACACTTTCATTTTCTGGTGTTACTGTTCCTTTAAAAGCAGTGCTGAGTACCACCATCCCATTGAACTGAATACAATCCATAATAAATGAGAGCTCTTTGTTTGTTACAATCTTTTTATGTCTTTCAATGGTAGTTAAAAATATGACGTTATTCTCTACACTTAGGTGAAATACAGGCAACACCTGCAAGATATTCATGACCCCTCAGTAGACATGCCCAACCTGCTCTACCTGCAGCATGCACTAAAGACTAGCAAAATGCAAAGCAATGTAAGTATACCCATAAAGCGATGCAGAGCCTTCTCTCCCTTTTAAGTCATTTATAGCTGGTGTGGGTGGCAATTAATATATAATGTTAACACAAACTACGTTTTCAAAAGTTAGTAGCACTGACCAGAAATTTTCCATTGGTCACATGAAATCTATAGACAATTAATATTGGGTTAGTGGCTACACTGACCACTCAGACACAATGAGTTAATCTTACATAGGTGACCAGTGTGATTGTTGATAGATCTAATTGTATCAGTTGCAACAGATTATTGGAATACTGTATGTCTTGCCAAGGAATAATACAAGGAGAAAAGGCACAGAATACAATGGGTTTAGAGACCTGTGTAACAACGAACCCATTGTATTCAACAGAGATTATCAGTAATCTGCTATTATACCTACATCATTTACTGTAGTCCTATTTCAGTTTGAATGGCTACCTCCATGGCTGCACCTTTTTACTGGCAACAGTGCATTATATTTTTTACTTGCACTGTTGCAAGTGAAAAATATAATGCACTGTTGCATTATATGCATTATATTTTAAAGGGATACATGTTTTTTTTAGCTCCAATGCAGAATCCTGCATTGAAATCCTTATTTTAAAAGAGCAAACAGATTGTTTTATATTTAATTTTGAAATTTGACATAGGACTAGCCATATTCTTCATTTCCCAGGTTCCCTCAGCCACAAGGCTAATAAACTTTAGTCACTCCTTTCTACAAGTTGGGTGATATTCTGCAAGTTGGAGTGATATCACCCAATTTACAGAGCAATGGGTAGGTAACAGGATAACAGCTACCTGGCACTTGTTTTGCTTAAAATGCTGCCATGCCCCACCTAGTGGTGTATATGAGAATAGTACTCAATAATATCCAGCCATGACTCCTCCATTTACATTGAGTAGGAGAAACAATAGCGTATCCAAAATCAGTTGCGTTGTGAAGTGCTCACTCTTTCTAAAGGCTCAGAATTAGGCACAATGAACAAGATGGCTGCCTACATATTACAGCTAAAACTATATATATATATATATTGGTTCAAGAATATATTTTTTTGGTTGAATGAATTATTTGCAATGTACACAGTGTAATTTAGTAATAAAACTACACTATAAAAATCATGATAGAATCCCTTTACATTACATTAAAAAAATGTTGATTTTTTTGAAATGTTACTGTTCCTTTAATAAAAGTGCAGGGTGGGTGGAAGGCTAGTTTGTTGGAACATTCAACGTTCAATAGGTAAAATTTAGTGACTTATGATATCAGCTAATTGGTTTGTCAAGTGTAAACTACAATTACAAACCTAGAGAACATAGAATAGGTCACCCATTTTAAAACTTGATTGATATAGTCAGTCTGTAGGTCTCCTCTGCTTGCAGAACATGATTTTATACTGCCGGGCACCAATTTAGATTGCGCAGTTACAGCCACTATTAGACCCTGTTAGATCTGGTACAGCAATTTACTGCAGCTGCCTGAGATTGTTTCCACCTTACTGAGTGTCTCCGACACAAAACATATCATCAGAAAGTGAAATGCTTTCACTGCATGGCCGCGAGCTAATTACCTCTATTTTTCTCCAGCCCGTTATATTTGTGATTATTTTTCTGCAGAAAACAGCAATTTAACAGATATAAGAGAAATCTTCAGTTATAGAAAAATTGCATTTAATATGGGGAAGAACAGCTTGACCCAATCTGCCTGTTTTTTATTTCTACACATTGCTTAGAGACCTGACCAAAAAAAAAAAAAAGATTGGAAATACTCTGAAATAAGTATTTTCTAAAATGTTGGGGGAACAGCAGCCACGAGATAAACATTTTAGCATTGTTAAACTATAGTCCTGATTTGGGTCACATTATGTATTAGGCTTAACTGTACACTGATCTGCTTTTTATGGCTAAATGTTCTTATTACTTTAGGGATAATAATGGTCATTAGCAGAATTTGCTGTCAGACCTGGCCAGCTAAGATTGTGATTGACTGCAGAACACTGCAAGGAGCCCCACACAACACAGAAACCCCTAATATACCTATCGCTGTAATCTGTTCCTTCAAAAAGTATGAACATATACCATTTTATATGCTGAAATCCAACTGCAAAACAGTTCTTCTCTTTATACATCATTTGAAATCCTGGCAGGGGAGGAGGGACTAAAACATTGATGTTACAAATTGTAATAACTTGACCACAACTTACAGACAGCATGCAAGAACTACATAACCCACAATGCATTGCACTTAGATGTTACTTTCCTTATTGACATCTTGTGTGCAGGGAATTGTGGGATTAGGAGGATGCAGGCTGAGGACAGTCAACTATTATTACATTTTTTTTTTGAGTCATAAAGTAGTCAGCAGGTCAGCAGGGAAACAGGTGGCCATTCTTTGGGAACTGTTCCAAACCATACGATTACATTAAAAATCATGAAGAGGTTGCATATTTTTAATTGATGTATATTGTAAAGGTGCTTGAAATTATGTTTACTTTTCAAAAAGCATAAGTTGGGTTTGGGTGGAGTTCCCCTTTAAGTGCCTAAATGTCTAAAGTCCTGAGTCTCATTGAATCATTTTTCTTGTGACTTTGAATTTGCTACTTATCCTTTAAGTGCCTTAGTCACCAGTCTTTCATTGTAAGCTTAATGGGACAGAGACTCATTACACTTGAAACATTCTATAGTAAGAACAATACAGAGAAACCTACATTTTACATACCCTGACTTTAGGTTTTCCCATGGTCCCATTAATATATAATGCATGGCACATTTTTTCTGGTCCCCTGAAAAATATAATATAATAATAATAATAATATAATGTCTGTGTCTTATAGAACATGTACAAGAAGAAATTTGAGGAACAGAAGGGAATCTATCATTTTGCGTTGGATACAGCAGAGCAGATTCATCACAAAGAGAATGCTGTGCTGCAAAGCCAGGTAAGAAATATAATGCAGAGCTATTTAGTGGGAATTCCTAATAGCTCAAGTCCAGTTTAAGACGACTGAGAAAAGAGCATGTACTTCACCCATAACTAACACCTAATGCATAGTTTTAGAAGAGGGCATCTACTTAGGCACATAGCCTTATAGAGGGCCCTATGGAAAGCAAATGTGCAGGTTAAAAGTACAAAATACACCTTACTGGCTCGCTGTAAAGAAAATAACACCATTAAATATTAAAACATAGCATTACTAAAGATTCAAAGGGAAAACATTATTAGCATTAGAAAAACAAACTATTTATACATATTGGCTGCTCTTCCGTGTCCTGGCTGCCGTTCAACATCGATCCCACTTTTGGTAAAACTCTTAAAAGGGAAGTGGAGATTAGGGACATGGGGCCTTCCAGCTGAAGAGGGCCTCTTAAACAAAAGCTCCATATGATATAGTGGATGGCAACAGTTCTGTCTCTAGTCTCAGTAGTCTCTAAAGGGCAAGGACACCCCAGACCAGATGGTCAAACCTTTCCCTTGTGTCTTTGTAAGACATATAATGCTGCACCTTGGGACCAAGATCTCTTTGGCTGCTTACATTCTTGGGCTCCCCAGCCAGGCTGACCCCAGCAGCTTTGGTCCTCTCATCAGGGTCACTTTCCTCAGTAGCTTCCATGTGCACATCTGGCTGATTAGACACATGAGGTACTTTGGCCTAAATTAGCTAAAAGGCTCATGGGGTCCACTTTTGGTCCCTCTCCACTACTTTTGTGAACTCCTCCGCTGTTCCTGGCCCATCCTTGGCCTCCAGCAGCTCCATTCCAGCAGAGAAGACCCTGATCTAGAACCTCCCTAGAGGAATGCCCTACCTAACATCTATGGCTGTAACTAAAAATAACAGTAATTTCAATAAAAACATTTTCCCACTCCTTACATCAGGGAAATCCAAACTCCAGCTCCCCAGAACTACTACTTACAGCAGTCTCCTGACTGTCAAGAACTATCTAGGGTTAATGCAAATGACAAGAGATTCTTTTGGCACTAGGTCTTTTTTTTCCTGTAGCTCTGGCTTTGTACAAATCAAATTCTTGTACTAAAATGTACTTTGATTGATTAATGACCATTTTGCAGGTTAAATACAAGGAGGAATATGAGAAGTCTAAGGGAAGGTCATTGCTTGAATTTGTTGATACTCCATCATATCAAGTTTCAAAGGAGGCTCAGAAGATACAGAGTGAGGTTAGTGAACTTGTGCAATTAATTCAAACTTTGTTTGTTGTTTTTTCTTGCACTATGCAGGGTAAGAATTGAACTGAACTGTAATAGTCATTCCTACTAACAAGCAGGCAGACATTTCATGTCCTGTCTGGAATAAACTCGTCAGCTTACTATCAATAATTTATAATGGAGAGTAAATCATAGACAATGAAAGCAATGTAATGTAATTTGCTGCCATGAGTTACTGCATAGGTGGAAATTTACCAAGTGTTTATAAATAAACAACAATATATTTCACAAAAAAAGGAAAATACAATACTGGTTTCAAAGGATTTAAAAAAACAAAAAACAAAACATTTTAAATGTTTTACAAGGATTTTAAGAATGGGGCTAGAGACTCAAAGAAAAAAAGAGATTGAGCAGTGTCCCATGGCCAATAATAATAATTAGTGATGTGCAAATATGTCCCTTTCCGCTTCACAAAAAAAATTTGCAAAACCGTCGAAAAATTAACGAAATGTTGAAAATCTTCAAAACACTTTGATATCAATGGGAATTTTTTTTTTCTGCTGCAACTGTCTTGCAGCAGGACTACTTTTCCTATGCACAATACATTATCGCAGCAACTATTTCCCCACAGCAACGTTTTACGTGCAAAATATATTGGACACCAAGATTTTCATGGCAATTTTTTTCAGTGGTTTCACCTATGGCATTCAGAATTTCGCTGCAAATCCATACATACCAAAAATTTAGATCATCGCCAATAAAAAATGATTCATATGTATTAAAAAATAAGGGTTTTTATTTCTGCATTTCTGGTCAGAAGATTGCCAGGCCACCATAAACACGTCAAGGTGGCTCTGTCTAATTAACGCTGGTCAGGTTGCATTTTATTAGCAAAAAGAGTCTTCCATACCAACATACAGTCTAAACAAAAGCGTGGTTTTCTGGTCTTTTCTAGAAAGAATATAGAAAAGATCTGGAAGAAGGGATAAAAGGAAAAGGTCTTACAGTCTTAGAAGACACCCCCGATTTAATAAGGGTGAAGAATGCTGCTCAGATATTGAATGAGGTATGAACAGTGAGTGTGCCCAATATGTGAGTGTTATCATTTATTTCCACATAATTTGTATTGTGTTTGTCTGTTGTAGAAAGAGTACCGCAAGGACCTTGAGAATGATATTAAAGGAAAAGGCATGGAATTTAGTGCCGACATCCCAGATATGATCAGGGCAAAAAGGGCATCAGAAATAGCCAGCCAGGTAATCTTAAAATAAACTAGATTTACCAGTCAAGACTACCTAGGCAATGTTTTTTAAATATTGATCTTTGATCTCTTAACACCTATCTTTTGTCCTCATAAAAGTTTCTGCGAGAAAGGATAGATCAACCAATAGTAAACTATTTATTATTACTTTTGCATATATTGGAAAAAAGGTATTTTCTGCTCTCTGTACAGAAAGAATACACAAAGGATTATGAAACCGAAATTAAGGGAAAAGGGATGATAATAGGGACTGATATACCCGAGATACAACGAGTCAAGAGGGTAACTGAAATGGTGAGCCAGGTTGGTACAGACCCTGGATTTGTTTGATGTATTAATATTGATTTCAAGTTGTTAAAAATATGTATTTAGATCAATAAATATTTTTACCCTTATAAAACATTGTATTATTTAGAACCTAAGGTTTACGATATAATTATTTATCCCTATATTTAGCATTATAGGGATTGTTTACCTTTAAATTCACTTTTAGTGTCAGTGTGACATCGCCATTGATATTCTGAGACAATCTGCAATTTATTATCATTTTTATTTGTTTGTGCTTTTTCAGTTATTTAGCTGTTTGTTCAGCAGCCCTCCAGTTTGGAATTTTATTAGCTATCTAGTTGCTAGGGTCTTGTTTACCTTAGCAACAAGACAGTGGTGTGAATAGGAGGGTGAACTGGAAGAAAAGGAATAAAATGTAACAATAATAATAATAATAATATTTTTAACTCATAGTTTTTGGGATGCCTGGGTCAGTGACCCCCATTTGAAGGCTGGAAAGAGGCAGAAGAGTAAAGGTGGCCATACACGCTAAGATACACTTGGCAACCTTGCCAAGCGAGCAGATCTTCCCCCAATACCCCCACCTATGGGTGGGCGATATTGGGCTAATTCGGTCGTTTGGCCTTGGGGTCCCCAATCCGACTAAAATTCAAACCTGCCCAATTGATATCTGGCCGATTTCAGGTCGGGGAGGCCTGTCGTTTGTGCCCCTACACAGGCCGATTTGGTCTAAGGGACCAATATCGTCAGCTAGAATCGGCCCGTGTATGGCCACCTTAAGGCAGATAATTTATAAACTATTTAAAAATAAATAGTGAGACCAACTGCAAAGTTGCTAGGGATAAGACTTTCTATCAGGGGCGGGCCAAGCCGACTGGGTGCCCTTGGCCACCTCTCCTCGCTTCCCCCCCCCACCCCCGCTGCGTGTGCTTTGGCACGCATGCGCAGTCGCGCAAGGGGGGGCAAGTTGGGGTGGTGTCGCGATGAATCATTGCACCCACCGAGTAATGACAAGTGGCGAGGGCAATGACTAAAGAAAACGTACTAGAGGTAGGCAGGAGAGGCTTCTGTCTGGCGCCCCCCAATTGTGCCCTAGACAGCTGCCTCTTCTGCCTACCCCTAGTTCCGGCGCTGCTTTCTATAACCTACTAAAAGTGAATTTAAATGTGAAACTGTAAATGCACTGTAAAATATTTAAAAAAAGCTTTCAGTGCAAGACTTAAACTTTCTTCTTGTGATTGCAAACAGAAAGGATACAAAAAAGACTTGGAATCAGAAATTAAGGGAAAGGGAATGCAAATAGGGGCTGACATGCCTGAAATACAGCGGGTCAAGAGGGTATCGGAAATCGTAAGCCAGGTTGGTACACACCTATGTCACAGAGTTCCTTGGCATAAACTAATGTGTAAATTGCATTTTTCTGTTTTTTTTTCATTTGTTTTATAAATACTAAAAAAATTTGGAAAACATTTAGAGGTCAGAATATTCCACCGATCCATGCAGATATGCAACCAAACTAAAATAATAATAATAATAGTAATATCCCCCTGGCTGAAGAATAAAAGATTAATGAGGTTTAGGAGAAATGAAAACAAAAACAGGTTGCAATGTGAAAAGACAACAGTAACAGTAAATTAAAGATCATGGCATAAAAACAGTGAGCTGGGGAGGTTGGGCAATGGCCAGGTAAGATATGAGAAAGTGGAACCATTGTAAAGAAGAGCTGGGGAGGTTGGGCAATGGCCAGGTGAGATATGAGAAAGTGGAACCATTGTAAAGAAAGCAATAAAAAGTGAATTGGGTGCATAGTATTAACAGGCGAAGAGAAGGAATATGAAAAAGTGAGAGGAATAGTTCATGTGGAAATCTAAAGAGGGACACAGAATGCACAAGAAAGAGAGGGAACATGGAAATATACTAAAGAAAGGACAATAGGAGAAAACATTTTAAAAACCAGAGATTCACTCTTAAAGTTATCAGGAGCAAATTTTTGCTGTCCCTGGTTACTTTGGGGGCACTGCTGTCTGAGGGTAGTTTCTCAGCTCGCCTCATGCTAGCAGTGCCCCTGCATACACTGGGGAAGTTCCGAATTACGGAAAGGCCTTCTCCCATAGACTCCATTGTAAGCAAATTATTTTAATTTTATAAAATGATTTCCTTTTTCTCTGTAATAATAAAACAGTACCTGTACTTGATCCAAACTGAGATATAAATAATCCTTATTGGGGGCAGAACAGCCCTATTGGATTTATTTAATGGTTAAATGATTCCCTTTTCTCTGTAATAATAAAACAGTACCTGTACTTGATCCAAACTGAGATATAAATAATCCTTATTGGGGGCAAAACAATCCTATTGGGTTTATTCAATATTTAAATGATAAATTACGGAAAGATCCCTTATCCGGAAAACCCCAGGTCCCAAGCATTCTGGATAACAGGTCCAATACCTGCATATTAAAATAATTATGTTTTTCAGGCACCTGCACTAAGAGAATAAAAGGGTTATGAAATGTAAAATACATGAAATAGTTGGCATACTTCCATTGGTAAAGTAAATTTACTTTTTGTGTTCTCAAACAGAAAGAATATACAAAAGATTTGGAAAGAGAAATTAGGGGGAAAGGGATGCAAGTAGGGACTGATATACCTGAGATACAGCGAGTCAAGAGGGTCTCTGAAATGGTGAGCCAGGTTGGTACAGACCATCAGGTTTATTACAGATGCATTTCCATTTTAAGTTAAAGCCGAATTCATTTATTCACTGCTTTAATAATTTTAGTTGTATTTAATTTCTCAGAAAAGTTTAAAGGGGACCTGTCTCCCAGACATAAAAGTATTTAAAAATCAGAGCTGTCATATATTGCCTGAGACACAGAGGCGGGGCAGTAAATTACCTTCACTTTCCACTCAGCATTGTAGATTGCACTCCTCACTTTCCCATCCCTTCTCACAGTCTATATTTGCGTAGTCTTTGCATGGCCATGGACATTAGGTCCCCCATTCTGGCACAAGATTTTAGGGTGAGACAAAACATGCCTTAATAACAATGCCCACAAAATGGCGCCTGTCTGTTTGCTGTGATTTCCAAGACTGAAGGAAACAAAATGTAAATACATTATACAGTATAAGTAATGTTTATTTTGCTCAACTAACATGATAGAAAAGAATATGTAATTATTTGTTAGGGTGACAGGTCCCCTTTAAATTATCCATTTACAAACTGATATTGAAAGCTAATCCTTATATTTTTTTACTTTGTCTCTTCTTTCACCTACCCCTAGTTCAGGGCCCTTTCCCCCACCGCATCACCCCCCTCCAGCAGCACCGGCAACCCCACCCCATGTGCGTGCATCTGTGCACATCTGTTTTGACATTAAACCTGACTGCACCCCAAAGTATGCTGCACTTCCTATATTAAATTACACCCTGTTGTATTTACTGATTTTCTCTTTGTTTTGCCTGCATTTTATCTGATTTTCAGATGATGATTTCTTCTATGTACTAGTAATTCCCATAAAATACTATGTTTCCCATGGAAGTGAATAGTAGTTGGAAATGGCAGGTTTGGGTGCTTTTTTCCAGCTGAAAAACGATGGTGGGGTTCCAATGTTCTGTAATATCAAAGAACAATTGCTTGTCCACTACTCATTTCTTGATTTATCTATTCAAACCCAATGCTTAAAAGCTATATAGTGGGATAAACTGTACAATTCTAGAACCTTATCTCATAACAAAATGTGTGCTTTCAGTAATGGGCTAAATAAAATGAGAGTTAGCACAACGAAGCACACCACTTTCCTGCCTGAATGCTGGAGAACTAGCGGAGGTGCCCAAGTGACTAGCTATATATTAATTCTCTAAAAAGAGGGCACAGAATCAAATTATTTCTGTATCCAGTACACCATTTACATTTTTTTGTGTTATTTTTTACAGAAGGAATATAAGAAAGACTTAGAAACTGAGATCAAAGGGAAAGGAATGCAGGTTGGTCCAGATATTCCAGACCTGCAGAGAGCTATGAAAGCCTCTGAGATTGCGAGTCAGGTCAGTATAAAGCTGGTGTTTGACTGCATAGATATCTGTTACAATGTTGACCTTTAATTTAACTATTAGTAGGTTATAGAATGTCCTATTCCTAGCAACTTCATTATTTGCCACCTTTTTCCAGCATTCACTGCCAAGATCACTGTATTGCTCTGAGCATACAATTTTATTGTAATTGTTACTTATTACTAAAATTTCTATTCAGTGCCCTTACTTTAGTTATTCTAGACTTTCACTCAAACCTCTGGGAAAATAAGACCCTAGCAACCAGATAGCTGCTGAAATACCAAACTGGAAAACTATTGAACAAATAGCTAAATAACGAAAAAAATAACATACAAATTTGCATTTTCTCAGAATGTCAGTCTACATCATCTTGAAAGTTATCCCAAAGGTAACGTCCCCTTTCAACAAATTTCTGACTGTCATAGACATAGCAAATGTAATAACATTATATATGTAATTGAAATCCTTTGGGTTTGATGGATCTAGTCTAGGTTTCCATTCAAACTAATTACAGGCTACTTGGCAGAATCTCTCTGCCAGCTGAAAATCAATGGTAAGGAAATATGTCCAGCGATCTGCAGGATATTCTGATTTAAATTTTGCTCATTGCCCTGTTCTTCAGAAAGTGTTCTATTTGTCACCTGCATCTTTTTTTTTCGCCCGTGTCTTTTTTTGCCGCAACCACGCCTATTTTGCCGTGAGAAAACTCAACTAACAATCTGACAGTAACCATAAGCAATACCTAATTTGGTTAATAAAAGCTGAGCACAATTCCCAGAACTATTAAACTAATCATGCTTTCAATCTGTTCTAGTGGGCTAGTCCCAATTTCTCCACTTCCATAGAGATAGCATTTATACTTACTGATTACATTACCATAGAGATTGCACTCATTTTCATACATCCAATACTGTATGATGCTACAGGGGATGCAGATATTATTGTCTAATATTTGTTTGTTTTCAGAAAAAATACAAAGATGAAGCTGAAAAACTGCTTTCAACATATTCTATCATAGCAGATACTCCAGAGATTGCGAGGGTGAAGGCCACTCAGAAAAACATAAGTTCTGTAAGTATTTCTTTTTGATTTTAGATGAAGCTTTTAGACTCTCTGAAGCCTAGACAGGACATTGCAGTGAGCCTCTCTGTGCCTAAAGTGCCTATAGCCAAGGACAATAGCGTACAGGGAATTAGATGATATAGCCTTCCGAGTCAAATAGGTTTCATTTTGTCACAGTCTGAGAACTTTTGAAAATAAGTTTGGGGATTGCAAAATTCGTTTTTCATTAAATTCAAGCATCATTTTAGATTTTACTTTAACTCACCAATGTCCATTTTACTTAGTATGAATACCCATTTTGAAATCTGATTCTTTATAACAACTGCCTGATGGGTAACTTTTGTCACCTTGTGTACAATATCTAACACTGGCAAAGAACGGTTAAACGAGTAGATTATCCAGAGTATATGCCATGCAAACAAATAACAATTGTCTATAAGATATTACAACCTTTATCTCAACAAGTGATTGACATTGACCATTTTGCAATGGTGGATATATGTCAGATATTTATTTTCCCCCCAGAAATAAGTTATTGTAAATATTAACATAAGAAAAACAATTATATCCCCAGTTCAAACCTCTTCTCATAAAAGTCCAACTATCAGCATGGGACTGGGGCATCAGGGGCCCACTGGGGCAGTGACTTTAAGGGCCCTCCTTGCAAACAAAAGGGCCCTGCTCCCAGCATCCACCCTCTTCCCCACGCGCTGTTTACTGTGTATCTTTTAACTCTTTCCTTCTTAAAGGAGAATTAAAGGTAAAAACTAAGTAAGCTTTATCAGAAGGGTCTATGTAAATACAGCCATAAGCACTCATAGAAACGCCGCAAGTCCTCTATCAAAAGAAACACAGGATTTTGTGTCTCCTTTTTTGTAAACATTTTCTTATGGTATCTGACTTCCTCTCTCAGAAAAAAACCTTCAGGGCATGGGCACAAGTCTGTTCAGTTTGCTTCTCTTTCCCTCCCTTTTCCTCCTCCCCCTCCCACCAGAATTTGCTCCCCTTCCCTTCTCTGTGTAATCTTAGCTAACAGCAGCTAGAGCTGCAGCATGGAAGCTACTGAGATCAAGCTAAAATGGCAGCTCATATCTTAAACAAACAAAGGGAGTTTCTAGGGATGTTTACTCAGGTATGGTAAAGCTTTCTGCAGAATAAATATAGTTTCCTAGCTTTCACTATAGTGACTAATTTATTGGCAGTATAATGCCAAAATGCCTTTCCTTCTGCTTTAACTTTGCTGCTGTCATGGGTTGTGGGGCCCATGAAGGCCGGGCCCACTGGGTTTATTCCACCAACCCAGCCCGACTCTGGTATCTTTTAAATTGCTGCTATCTATGGCACCCCAATGGAACTAGATACTGGTCCTTGCATTTGAGTGGCAGTGCATGTGGACTCTTAATGTGACTTTGTAGCTTGAGACCTTGGTAATGCTTTTGAAACTCTTTTACACCAACACTTCTTATTATCTAAACCCAAATAAAATATGTACTAGTTTTATATTACTCTTCAGCTAGAGCTAATGAGCAACTAATTGTGTGAATATGTGTAACAAAACTATCATAGTTTGAAACTACTCTGTGTGCCATTACTATTAGGGGGCTGTTACTGTAAAATGATGTAGGCCAGCAAAAAAGTGTAAAAAGTACATTAAAATGAATAAGGTGTTTATTTAATAGGGTATTTACTTTGCATCTTTATACCATTATTTTACACTAATTCAGACCTTGTGTAGACCATGAACGTCAATGGGAATAATCCAGATGGCAAGTAACGGAATTGCACCTCTCCTAAAAATGTATTTTCCTCTAACGTGATCGTTTATAGGTTTTGTATAAGAAAGGTGTGGGAGCTGGTACGGCAGTCAAAGATACACCAGAGACAGAACGAGTAAAGATATCGCAACAAAATATCAGTGCTGTAAGTGCAATTTACCTTTATTCAACTTAATTATAGTGCCGCAAAGGATTGTCCTTAATTATATTGCCCCAAAGGAAGGTTCCTGACTATTAGCTGGAAACTCTGTACTATTGGATCTGTGCTCAAGGTCTGACAGTGAAGGATTTCAGATGTTTTTATTTCAAGGCCCCTTTGGACTCCTACATTTGGATAGGTCCACCTATACCTCATAACAAAGTTACAAATATATCAAAACATTGTTGTATGAGCA
This sequence comes from Xenopus tropicalis, assembly GCF_000004195.4. Classification (NCBI taxonomy): domain Eukaryota; kingdom Metazoa; phylum Chordata; class Amphibia; order Anura; family Pipidae; genus Xenopus; species Xenopus tropicalis. The sequence goes on from NC_030682.2 coordinate 27,407,358, forward strand.
GTTAAGACATATATCCAAGAATATCCATGGCAACAGACAAATATAAAATTAGTTGCCCTTTCAGCAGGGCAACTAACCTTGCTTCTGCCTGGAAGGTATCTGTCTGTGCCCTATTTAAAGAGGCTTGGAGCCAAGAACAACTGCAGCAAATAGTCCTAAAAGAGGGCTCATTTACAAAAGAAAGTTAGATTACAAAATTGCGTTCATCTAAATGCTATACACAAAGCAACAATACACATGTGTCTATACATAAACATTTCACTAAAATGCGGGTTGCCTAAAATATAAACTTTAGGGTGCCCAAACAGAAAGGTGGAATTTGGGAAATTATGCAATTCTTACCCACACAAATGCAATAGTTATTGTTTGCAACAATGTATTATTATTATTATTTTTGTTAACATTTATTTATAAAGCACCAACATATTCCGCAGCGCTGTACAATAAGTGGGTTTCATACATTGCACATACATAGTAATATATAAAGCAATCAATATCCGATACAAGAGGTGAATAGAGCCCTGCCCAAAAGAGCTTACAATCTACAAACAATGCTGTAAATCTGAAAAATAATACTGTAAACAAGGTAGATTATGTGTGAAGTTTGCACTGTGCGCTCATATCCTTATTGAACCCTTGCATTTTTAATTCTTGCTTAAAGGGACAGTAACACCAAAAAAAATGAAAGCGTATAAAAGTAATTACTATATAATGTAATGCTGCCCTGTACTGGTACAACTGGTGTGTTTTCCTTAGAAAGACTACTATAGTTTATATAAATAAAGCCTCCGTGTAGCCACGGGGGCAGCCATTTACAGGAGAAAAGGCACAGGTTACTTAGCAGATAACAGATAAAACCCCATTATATTCTACAAAGCTTATCTGTTATCTGCTATGTGCCTGTGCCTTTTCTCCTTTTTCCCAGCTTCAATGGCTGCCCCCGTGTTGACATAGCAGCTCATTTATATAAACTATAGTAGCGTTTCTGTTGCAAACGTACCAGCTTTACGAGCACAGGGCAACTGTACATTATATTTTAATTACTTTAAAACACTTTAATTTTTTGGTGTTACTGTTCCTTTAAGAATTAATCAAATATGCATGTGGTAGGCATCCTCTACCCTATATAAGGCCTCACCAAACCTAAGGCTGCTTCAAAAGTGTCCACTCAAACAAATGGGTCATATATTAATAGAGTCTATTTTTCCCCAGACTTTGTTAGAGTTACCCAACTCTTACTGAAATGACATATTGTTCATGTCTGGATCTTATATAGGTAAAATATAAAGATGACATTGGACCTGCAACGACCATTTCCGATCTCCCAGAAGTAAAAAGAGTTAAGGAAATCCAGAAAAACATTAGCAACGTAAGAATTTATTTTTGTCTTTGGGTTCAGTGTTTTCTATACAATGGAGAGTATTGTGGTAAATAAATCATGTTAATTACCTCTGATTCCCAGGTACAATACAAAGAGCAGCAGCTCAAAGCCACCCCTGTGAGCGTCACTCCAGAAATGGAAAGAGTCAAAAAGAACCAGGAGCATTTCAGCACGGCAAGGACATGCAGTTACTAATGCAAAATTCATGTTAAAACAGTGGCCATTTTGTGACACCTGCGTGGTGTATATGAAACACCACTGTTAAAGGGGACTCCAAACAAAAATAGTCTTTTGGAGAATGAAGAAAATCTTCAGCAACTTTCCAATACTCATTTTATTAGCACAAGTTAGGGAGCCACAGAGGATGCAGGCCACATTGGGTCCCTGTTTTTACCACCTGCCCTATGGCAGGCTCTTAGGACAGGGTTGGCTTGTACCCCCTGATGCTATGGTCTGCACCTTGGGCTGTATTTTTTATCTGGTGTGGGGTGCAGACCATAACCAAACCTGAGTGAGATGTACTTGGTTGAACAGTAATAAAGGGCACACTCATTAGTGCTTTGCACTTCTTCTCCAAGTCAGTTGTATATGACACCTAACATATTTAATTGCTGCATTTTTGTCTCAGAGTTGTTTAAGGTTTCGGCACAGAAAAAAACCAATATATTTAATACTTTTATTTTAATTGGTTATATTTTTATTGCTCCCACAGGTTCACTACAAAAAGAAAGTTGGGAAAGCCACTGCTGTGAGCTACACTCCGGAAATGGAAAGAGTGAAAAAGAACCAGGAGAATATCAGTTCGGCAAGTGTCCTGTATCTTTAGAGTTGAACCTCCTGAGTCTCTAATCATGATGTGGCTTGTGTACTCGTAGGCAGAGCTGCACTGGGATTAGCACTAAGACAGGGGCTGTTATTACAAGCACAAGAATGGGGGGCCCATCCAGGAGCTCTTGACAGTTGAGTTGACTTGCTGCTGTGAGCCACCATGCATGTATTACTGCAATAAGGCTGGGAACTGAAAGAAATGTTGGGAGAGCAGAAGGATAATGAGGAGAGAATGAAGTGCAAAAGGGACGAAGTAAGAGAGGGGGAGAAAACATATCGGAGCCGGGGTTTGGGGAGCAGTAGAACGCAAGTGGGGAGATGTTGAAAGAAGGGGAAGAGTACATTTAAGGGATGAACTAAGGAAATAGCATAATAGCACTAGGAGGGAGACATTAACAACAAGTGAAAATTAGAGAACACAAAAGAGCATAATTGATGTGGGACGGAAGGGATAAGTGATTGGGAGATGGGCAAAGAAGTAAAGAGAAAGGGAGGGAGAGAGAGAATGGAAAAATAGAGTAAAAAAGTAGAGCGGAAAAATAAATGTTTGTTTGGGGATGGAGAATAGATAGATAGATAGATAGATAGATAGATATAGAAGTATGCTGTACCTGTGGGAACCAGACCCCTGATCTTGTACTGTAACTTTCAGTATGGGCACTAATTATTATCTTTGCCTTGAAGCAGAATTGCTTTGCTACATAAAATGTATCTTACTGAAGATATAATGCAGTAAGGGTGCTATTTTCATTTTCATCATAGTTTAATATGACTGGAAACAGTATACAATAATATATTCTTCTTTTAACATTACAATGAAAATGTTATATGTCTTACACTTTACATGTTAGGTGCAAAGTATACCTTTAAAAGAATGCGACTGTTTTATTTAATTTAAAGTACAGCAGTCAGATTGTATAATACCATTTATCTGTGAATCTGCATAGTTAGGCCTGCTATAAATAGAGCTAATGGGAGATCTGTTTGACTTGCCATGCCCTAATGAAATGAAAACACACCCTTTGGACTGCAAAGCTAAGGAATCTGGGAATGTAGTTGATAGATACACAGCAATTAAAAAGGATGAAATAAAATTAAAACAGGACATTTATTGGTTGGGCAAAAAGGATCTACAATTTCTGTGTTTCTACAAATTAGTCAGTCTAGGCAGGAGCTTAGTCCAAAATTAATTATTTCTGCAAGTTCAGTCTGTTTTACTATTCCAGACTAGAATTAAAAATAGACCCTGGCATTTCAAATACACAGAGGCCCAAACAGCCCCCCCAGCCCAATAAATAGTGACTGTCTATGGCATCTTACAGCAGCCTTAGGTCTCTAAACTCCAAAATGGTTTTACATAAAAATAGATGTGTACAGCAAATCAAAGGGGAACTCCACCCAAACACAATTTTTGAAAAATAAACGTAATTTCAAGCAAATTTGCAATAAACATTACTTAAAAAATATGCAGCCTTTTCATGATATTGAATGTAATAATATGGTTTGGAACAGTTCCCTAAGCCCGGCCCCCTGTTCCCCTGCTGATCTATGGCTACTTTGAGACTCAAATAAAATGTAACAGTAGTCGAGTGTCCTCAGCCTGCCTTCAGTCTGCATCCTCCCAATCCCACAATTCCCTGTACACTTAGGGGCACATTTACTAAGACACGAATCAGAACCGAATTGGAAAAATTCCGATTTCAAAACGAACATTTTGCGACTTTTTCGTATTTTTTGCGATTTTTTCGGCGTCTTTACGACTTTTCGGAAATTGTCGCGACTTTTTCGTTACCAATACGATTTGCGCGAAAAAACGCGAGTTTTTCGTAGCCATTCCGAAAGTTGCGCAAAATCTGGCAATTTTTTCGTAGCGTTAAAACTTGCGCGAAAAGTTGCACCTTTTTCGTAGCGTTAAAACTTAAAAGGTGCGACGTTTCGCGCAAGTTTTAACGCTACGAAAAAAATCGCAACTTTTTGCGTAAGTTTTAATGCTACGAAAAATCGCCAGATTTTGCACAACTTTCGGAATGGCTACGAAAAACTCACGTTTTTTCGCACAAATCGTATTAGTAACGAAAAAGTCGCGTCAATTTTCCGAAAAAAATCGCAAAATACCGATCATTACGAAAAAAATGCAATCAGACACATTCGGCCCATTCGTGGGTTAGTAAATGTGCCCCTTAATGTCAATAAGGAACATCACAGTGCAATGCATTGTGGGTTATGTAGTTCCTGCATGCTGCCTGTAAGCTGTGGAGAAGTTGTTACTAATTGTAACATCAATATTTTAGTCCTTCCAGTTTTGCCGCTGGGTTTCAGCATATAAAAATGTTATTTATTTATACTTTTTGAAGGAATAGATTATGTTCATATGAATGCAGTGTCCTGTCATTACATGCAGTGTGCTTCATTTAATAGGGGACAAAGAGCACAAATATTTGGCCAATAATCCAACAAAGAAGAAATCTGAAGGGTAGGCAATATGTTAAGGTGCAATAGTCTGCAAACTCTCGGGGCTTGACCCTAAAATATCCTTTTACTGAAACAGAAACTCCTCCGTGCCTAGTGGGAAAGTGCATCCTAAGATCAATGAGTTTAATCTGCAACAGGCGGAAAGAAGATAAATTCCAAAGCTCCGCTCTAGGCTTCAATCAGTCTGGGAGCAAGAGAGAAGCCGGCACCCTGGATTGTTTGAGTCTTATCTTGGATTTGTTTGCATTTATACATTGAAAAGCTGAGCTCATCCGTTTTTCTCTTCCAGGTTAAGTACAGCAATGACTTGAAACAACTGAAAGGTAGACCTAGCGTAATTTTAGACACTCCAGAAATGAGGCATGTGAAAGAAACACAAAACCACATATCAATGGTAGGATGCTTGGAGGGTTTCGGTCCATATATAAGAGGTTTAAGTGGGAAAATGCACCTTGACTTGCAGTGTGGATGTCACAGCTATGGCACAACCAGCGTATAGGAACTTAATGGATCCCACAGGTGTTCTTGGGCTTAAAAACAGCACATTAATACGGAGGCTGTTCGATCAAATACTAATAAAAATGTTTTTACTAATTTGATTTTGTGGCTTTTCTTTAACCTGCATGATAGTGAACCTGACACGGTCTGAGTGGTGCATGTTGCCTGATTGTGAGCATGTTAGCAGCCTTGTTATTAGTATCAAATGTATTGATGTATGTCTTTTGCTCAGTGGTATAAGTAGGCACAGGTACAATAAAATATACACTTTAGCAACTTGTATACTTACACTGAAGGAAATGTAAATGCATGGAACAGATATGGAACGGCTGCCGTTGAACACATTTTACCAGTGTGATCATTTTTTATATTCTAGGCCAGAGCTGTCCCATTGTAAACCCTTCAAAGGGACTTTTATAGCCCCCATATGCAAGAAGTCTCCATGGACTTCATTGTATGACATCATTTAAATTAAATCCGTGAAAATACTAAACCTTTTTTAGAATGTAAATTTTCCTAACTCTAAGGGGCACATTTACTAATCCCCGAATCCGAAAAAATCGGATTGGAAACGAAAATTTTGTGACTTTTTCGTCGCCTTTGTATTTTTTTTTGTATTTTGCTCAATTTTTTGTCTCCATCACGACTTTATCGTATTTTGCGTGACTTTTTCGTCGCCGACGCAATTTTTTCATATTGAGCAAGTGTAAACGGCGGAAAAAACCAATCCGATATTTTCACGACGGCGATGAAAAAGTTGCGGAAAATATACGATAAAGTCGTAATGGCGTCGAAAAAATCACGGGACATACGAAAAAGTCGCGACGGCGACATAAAAGTCGCAAAAATACCAATTATTACGAAAAAAAATAAGTCATATTTTTTGATAAATAAAGTAACATTTTTGTGTGTTTTTTTTTTTTTTTAAATTCTTGCTTATTTGAAGTAAAAAAAATGAGAAGCATGAGAATGAGAAAACTCTATATTAGAATATAACTCTATTAGAATATAATAGAATAAACAGTGGGTATCTTTGATATACATCTGTAGACAGTTTAATTATATGTATATATTTATGTTTTATAATTCATTTCAGATCAAGTATCATGAAGATTTTGAGAAGACAAAAGGTAAAGGGTTTACCCCAGTTGTGGATGATCCCATAACAGACCGTGTAAGAAGGAATACGCAGATTGTCAGTGACGCAGCCTATAGGAATGTACACCCACATGTAGTAGAGATGGACAGAAGACCTGGGATGGTTGTAGGTGAGTGCAAGCATATGTGTAATGACATTGGCAGGAACCACTAATGGTCACTGAGCTGCTAGTCACAAAGTCACACTACTAGGGTTTATATTTGGGTGGAAATTCACATATATATGTATGTGTACAGAAAACTTTGCAAAATATAGTCTGCATTGGTAGGATTTGCTTGTAGATGTCAGGGAATTACAGTATAAACATTCTGGAAGGCCTCATGGTTTAATCCATTAATGGCAGGCATCAAGGAACCAGTTTATTCACAGTGGTCGGGTCCAATATCTTGACAGGACTGACCACTTACACAGACCCTCAGTATGACAGTAGTATCGGTGGTTAGAGTACAAACCATACTGCAGCCTTTAGGTGTCAGGATTCTTGTCAAGTAGACTTTTATTTCACCTTCATCTTTGTCTCCTTCTCATAATGTTTTGTTCTCCATCTGAAGACTTAAAAGTTTGGCGCACAGATCCAGGCTCCATCTTTGACATTGATCCACTAGAAGACAATATCCAGTCTAGGAGCCTGCGTATGCTCACTGGTATTGATACACAATTAAAAAAACATCTTTTTTTATTAACCCAGAAACCTGTTATCCCAAAGTAAAATACTTTTAACAAGTAACATACAGTATATCCTCCCATATGTAATAAAAGACATTAAGTTCACCCAGGAGCTGTAACTCATAGCAACCAATAAGATGCTTGCTTTTAAACATGGGACCAGTAATTCTACCTGCTGATTGGTTGCTATGGGTTACTGGGCAAACTTAGTGTCTTTTTTTTTTTTTACATAATCCCTTAAATATATGCAAAAATTATTATTTCTTGCAGATATAAATCAACTTAACAAATATATTAAAATAATAAGTAAAATGTTTAATAGGGTGCCATTAAGGAAATGTAAACACTTGAAATAAATGAATGTAAAATTGCTCTTTTGAGCACTTTTGAAATTTACATTTTTTTTAAATAGTTTTCAGGATAAGAAATTTTTGTACACCACTAACCTATTGAGCAACAGCACCACCTCCTGCTCATTTCTTCTGACCAGACACAGTTGTCAGAAAATTAAGTTAGGGAGATAAGGAAACTCCTGCGCTCAGGAGTAATTAAGCCGAGACGAGTCATCTAACATTTTTCTAGTTTGTTCAAAACAGAGCAATATCACAAGATATCTTCTCTTTCCTCTATTCACTAACTAAAGGGGACATATTGTGTAAAAACCAAGAATGTGCCAGTGCATTATGTACAGAAGCATTGTGCTAAAAGTTGCATTTTCCCCTAAAACCCTACTAGTCCTGCCTATCTGTTTCACTTTCTGCTGTACTGCAGGATAGGAGCCAATCGGCACCTTACTTGAGCATCAAGTTGAGAAGCGGATAAGTATAGGGTTGGCCTGTACCCCCCGCAATTCGGATCTCCTACCATAAGTCTGCTAAAAAAAATTATTTAAACTGTAATTAAACCCAGTAGGATTGTTTTACCTCCAATAAGGAGTAATTATATCTTAGTTGGGATCAAGTACAGGTACTGTTTTATTACTACAGAGAATTAATTTTAAAAATGGGAATTATTTGCTTATAATGGAGTCTATGGGAGATGGCCTTTCCATAATTCGGAACTTTGTGGATAGTGGGTTTCCGGATAAGGAGTCCGATACCTGTACAAAATTTGCTCCAGGTCTAGTAACCCAGGTCTAGTAACCCAGAGCAGTCTATAGGCATGGTACATTTACTGTTCAGTTGTTTGATACAAATACTGTATGTACAATCGGTTGCTATGGATAATTACACCTGGAGTATTCTTTATACTTCTACTTGTTACATTTCCTTAATGACCCCCAAGTTTACACCCATGCACACATTCTGAACTGAGGACCAAAACTAATATTCATCAAAGTTTTATCCTTTCAATTAACAGTCCCCTCTTGTTTATTTCCATTATCTGTATGTTATCCATGGTAACAGCAATTCTTCATTTTTAGAGAGAGCGAGTCAATATAACAGGCACTACTGTCACTCTGCCGGTGCTGTTGGAATAAGTCAGGGTGATGACAGGTCAGAGGTATCCGAGATGAACCCTAGTTTCTCTTATTACAGTGAGGGAACAAGGGCATCTGATGAAGGAGGTAACAAATGTGCACAGTCCTTTGAGCAGCTTTCCTTTGTGTTACCTCTTTTTGCCTTCTGTGCATCTCAACCATTACCCTATGCTGTCTCCTGTCCCACTACAATTAGAAAATGAATTCCATACATATACATATGTATATATTTAATCTGTACAGAAGTCCAAAATTCAGACTTTAATGAAGCACAGCTCCCATATCTCAGTTGCTGATGAATTCAGGAAATCATTCAACAACTAAAGACTAATGGGTCAAATATATTTCATATAAAACATTGTTTTTTTATATTTCCCATATTCCCATAAAATGGGAAAATATGGGAGACAGCTGTAATGAAAGACAATAATAGAAGAACACATGCCCAAGTGAAAAGATGCAGTACCCTGCTGTATTATATAGATAATGAATCCACAAATGCATAGCAAAGGGTACAGAAGGAACAGCTGCTTTAACCACTAACAGTACAAATGTGTGGCGTGAACTACACTTGTGTGGAACATTAACATTGCTTATGATGTCTAAGTTCTACTTGGAGTGGAAAAAAACATATTGCTCTGATAGAACTCAACAGATGGCTGTCTAAAAGACGTATAATATTCACAACACTTACTATTAAATGTTTCCAACAATTAAAATATGAATAAAAAATAGTTGAAAACATAATGTATGTAATTGCTCACTTCAGGAAGGAAGTGTTACCCTTTGGACCTTCTTACCTGCCTGATGGCATGACTGGAGTACTTTATAATGATATTCCTATTGCAGGGCTTCCCGCTTGCTTTCTTGGCTCCTCTAGATCAGTGATCCCCAACCAGTGGTTCATGAGAAAAATGTTGCTCACCGTGCCCTTTGATGTTGCTCCCAGTGGCCTCAAAGTAGGTTCCCATCTTTAAATTTCTGTCTTGGAGACAAGTTTTGGAAGCACAGAGACACAGTTTTACTCCAAGCAGAGCACCCTGTGGGCTAACAGTCTACATGGGGGTACCAAATAGCCAATTGCAGCCCTTATTATTTGGCATCCCCAAAGAATGTATTTCATGCTTGTGTGGCTCACCAGCACTTTTAACATCTGAGTGTGGATCACACGTAAAAATGGATGGGGATTCCTGCTCTAGATGTTACCTTATTCTAGGTATGTGTTTTTATTTAGGTCAATTAACTTTATGCAACTTCTATTTGCCCTACCTTTTGACTAAGAGGGTGCCATGGTTGGTAGGGGATTGGAAGTCATTTATATATTTGGGATGCCTGACATCATTACAGGCCAGGGGGCTAATATGAACATGGAACATAAATAGTGAAATTGTGAAGACGTGCATAGAGAGGTTGCATGCTGACTGCAAAAGGCAGAAGGTACAGTGGCTGCCATGATATTTTTGGTGAAATAACAAGAGAAAAAAATGTTCTGGAGCCTCAAATATAGTCCCTGTCCCTTTACAAATGTGCATTAATGTGTATAAACACTGCTTGGCTAAATATCTACAGTAAGTTTCAGGTAAGAGGTACCTTGGGCTATTAGACAACAGCTTCTTTTATTTCCTTATTCTCATTTTAAAATGTTGCCTACACTATTATAAGACAGTTCACGTGTAACAGTAAGAGGGAGGGAATTATTAATGTGTAGTACCAGTTACCGCTCAATAAAACAATACCAATTATTTAAATGTTTTTAATCAGGCCAAAAATGTATCACCAAAGCCTCACCTTAAATGACCCTGTGTCATTGCCCTGCACCTCCATATGTAATTAAAGTTTGGCCAGTAGCAGTAACCCATAGCATCCAATAAGATGTTTGCTTTTAAACTAGTAAATTCTACCTGATGATGTTGCTCATGTTGTTATCACTATTATATAAAGCTTCAAAACATTACTGAAGAAGACGGAAGTAAAGCTGTGGTTGAGGATGTAAAACATCATTATGATAATGTTAATGTAATGAAAGTGAACGTATTTTAACTACAATATTGCAGTAAGGCACCTTCTTATCTCACTTTTCTAAGCAGAAGTTCTTTATCCTCTCATAGAAAATAATTGGATTCTGGCAGGCCCGAGCAAAAAAACAAAAGTTATTAATTGTTTTGGGAAAGGTAAATGTTCATTATAAATATGAAGAAGGGATTAAAACGATCAAAACCCTCAAAATCTTTCTGATGAACGGGATCCCTCAAAAAGATCAAATATGTGTGTCTGCATTAGAAATAAAGTGGATAAAAAAAGGTGCTATATTTTTGTTATGTTAGGTCTTTCATTTTGCATTGGGTTCTTTATTTCTAGGCCAAGGGATGCCCGGTGCATATCCGCAACATCACCCAGGCTATGGTTATATGCACCCAAGCAGTGCTGCTTCTTCAGTGAGGTCGGCACAGCCCCAACATGCTCCGCCGCTTTCACCAAGCATGGTAAGTAAAGCAAATACCGACACAGGGTTGGTTTGAACCTGACTCTGTATCTGTGTATATGTTATGCACACAAACCATGAATAACCTCTAAATTAGGTTCTTGATGCTGAGCAATGGCATCAGTTTTAAAAATAAACAGTAAATGCATAGCTCCTCTTTAACTTGTTAGCACAGCAAGGTTGTAGTGTCTCCTATCAGTCAGAGTTATCCCCACTGACAGATCAAACATGCAGGAGAAAATGGAAGATGTAGATGCTGGGAGAAAGTGTCAAGGTCGCAGGGAACAGAACATTTTTTGAAAATAAATAAATGGTTGCCGACAGGCTGACTTCTAGTTCGTGTTTCCAAGATCTATCCTAAAAGCTTAAAAACCATGGGGAAATATTTATTATAGTGTGTAAGCCAACATCACCGGTTATGTAGCCCATAGCAACCAATTCAGTAGTTGAATTTGAATGGTTACCTACAAGTTAGAAAAAAGAAGCAAAGACCTGCTTGGTTGCTATGGGCAACATCACAAGTGATCACAAGTGATGTTGGCCTACACACTATAATAAATATGCTCCATACTGTATGGAGGTGTACTGTTATAGGAAATTGGATATTGCCGAGTCTAGTAACCCATGGAAACACATGGTTTAAATTAACCAGTAGTGATGAGCAAATTTTTTCAGTAGGCATGGATTAACTGTGAAATTGCACATTTCACCATTGCCGAATTTTTGTGCAAAACTGGCACAAAATTTCGAAATGAAAAATTTGTGGTCGCATCAAAAAAGGAGCGGCTGCATCAAAAAAAGGCACGGTCTCATAAAAAAAGTTGTGGTCGTATCAAAAAAGGTGCAGTCACGTCACTAAAAAGGCAAGAATTTTTTAGCAGCTTCGGGAATTCTTTGGCAAAGCAAAATGGGACAGATTCGCTTTTATTGGTAATTAATGGTACTTACTGATTGCTGTGGGTTACAAGAAATCAACCAAACTTTTACTTTGTAATTATATTGTCACCTTAGGGTTAGACTTATAGCCTGTCTCTGTTTAGTTACTTGGGACCTCTGTTATATCACAGTGCTTCAAAGGAAGCTATACTTGCAATATGGAGATTATATAAGGAGAATGCAATTTTGACAACTACATACTGTTATTTTAGTCTCTGTACTGACCCACCCCAATATATTATTTACCTTAGGGGAGACATTTTCACATTTTTTTATATACCAAAAAATAAAAGCAACATCTAGTGAATATACATAGACTAGTCATTTGGATAAATTCACATCATTAACATTTACTGTTTGATTTACATTTACCATAATCCCTTCTCCTACTCAGCATTTTCCATTTAACCATTTATACACAGCCGAGGTTCCTAAATCATTTGCTCATGTCATTTTAGATTACCCAATGAAACAGAAACCAGAATACATTTGGTTTGAAAGCGCTTACATACTGTTCATTTCCTTTTTTTCTATAGAGAACATATAGAGCCATGTATGACTACTGCGCCCAAGACGAAGATGAAGTGTCCTTCAGAGAAGGCGACTATATTGTCAATGTCCAGCCAATAGATGAAGGCTGGATGTATGGCACAGTGCAAAGAAGTGGGAAAAATGGAATGCTTCCAGCAAATTACATTGAGCTGGTTAACTGATATTTAATTTTGGTTTAAATTTCTTTTGAGAGAATCGTACCGTTCATTCATTGTTTATTGACAAATATTTTGAAACTTACAACATTAATTTCAGATGACACGCTTACTTTTTGGAAGCACTAGCATCAAAGTTTTGTGACAACAGTCTGCTCTGTAAGAAAAACATAGAAAAACACTGTCCTGCTGACAAAATGTTCTAGAAAGTCTGTAAAGCATCATACTAAATGTTAGGCAATTTCAGCTATTGTACTATTTTATTTTTCTTAGATATTGCAAACCCATCTGTATACATAAAATCAGCAACTTACTAAAGGAGAATTGAATGTGCCTAGGGTTATATGATGGTGGCATCATCATTTATTATTACTACAGTTTATTATATTGTTCATTATACTGTTATGATCTCAGCTATGTATTGTTTAACACTGCACTTATCATCATCCTTAGCATGTATTTATATAATGCCAGCATAATAATGGGTAGGTTTGTATCCTTTTCTTCCTCACTGGTACCATATTCTACTTTTAAAATTAAACTTGTGTCCATAACTAGTGATGAGCGAATCTGTCCCGTTTCGCTTCGTCATAAAAGTCGTGAAATGGCAAGAAAATTCGAGAAACGGTGAAAAATTTACGAAGCGCATTTGTCGCGCAAATTTTTTTTGTGTCGCACACACATCTATATTTTGTCGCCCGCGTCTAATTTTTGTCACCCCCGCGCATTTTTGATGCAACCGCGCCCTATTTTGACGCGGCTGCACCCAATTTGACGTGACCACGCCCTTTTCCAATTCGAACACGCCCAATTTGACGCACAACAAATAAATTCCACGCAAGTAATTTTTCACTAAACAATTCGCCAAAGTCGAAATGCAGAAATTCAATGCAAAGCCATGCCTAGCGAAAAAATTCCCTCATCACTATCCATAGCCCAAGAGGTCAATAGAAATTATAAGCAGGCATACAGAATAGCTATAATTACTTACATTATCTATAAATTGTTCAGATGTAGTGATGGGGAAAATAATTCGGCAGGCATGGATTTGTGCCAAATTTCCACATTTTGCCATTGGGGGATTTTTTTTTTTTTTGCGAAATGGCCAGCAAAATTTGATGTGCATCAAAAAATTGTTATTGGGACCTCTTAAGATTAACAGTCTTTCCCCTAAAATAGTAGATTTTTTAAATTCACTAGAACAAATTTAAAATCACTAAGCATCACGCCTGAAATGTAACAAGCCTTTATAGTATATTTTTTCTATTCAAATTCTTCCAGTGAATCAAATTCACTGACAATATGGGATGGTCGGGTACAAAATTTTGTGTAAGGTATAGTGATGAGTGAATTTTTTAACCAGGCATAGATTCACAGCGAATTTCCGCATTTTGGCATTGGCGAATTGTTTTGCAAAACTTCCGCGAATATTTGCCACGGAGAAATTCTTCAACCATCAAAAAAAGTCATGTTCACGTCAAATTGGGCACGGTCGCGGCAAAATAGGCGAGGTTGTGGCAAAATAGGCGCGGTTGTGGCAAAAAAGTCATGTGCGTCTTTTTTTTTTTTGGTGATTTTTTGCTGTTTCCCGAGATTTCCTGTCATTCCACAAATTTTTTGCTGAAGCTAAACGGGACTAATTTTCTCATCACTATTAAGGTACAAAAAGTCAAAAAAACTTTAGTTATTTGGCAAAAGGGGATTGATTGTTATTGCCACATGAGGTGCAATCAAAAGAAAATGGGAGGCCTTTGTTAAATGCAATATAGGTATCGCCAGTTATGCCAATATATATATATATGCGTTCTGAAGAAACCAGTAAATAGTAAATCACTGGCATATTTCATAATAAAATATAATTTTGTATCCAAACTCTACAATCACAAGGGTAGCCTTAAGCTTTTGGGGCATGGCAGAGATTTGGATGACACTACAAAAATAATGGCAACCAAACAGCCAGAAATACAGCAGATCACTTCCTGCTGACTGTATTGGGAAACATCAGTTCTTGGTCTGAGATGAACCCCAGTATAAGTGCTAATCATTACCCATAGCCTCATAAACGTGAAATTGTGTAGGATTTGCTCTTTCGTGCTGATGTAATAATCAATTTAGATGTCTTTATCACTGTCAGTAAGATGAATAACTGAATGTATTGCAGACAATCATGGATAACTAAATGTTAATATATTTTTGGAAAATATTTTTAACGTTATTTAGTTTTATATATATATATATCAGTATATAACATATATTTATATTTATTTATCAGTTTGTGACATAGCTAGGTATATTACGTGACGCTGACCTTTTGTAATGAAATATCTATAGAATTATACTGATTGCCGATACCACCTAAAGGACATATATGCTTTGGTGGCAAATGTTAGCTGAGTTGTGATTAATGCTACAGTACATCCAGTTGAAGTAATACGTAATGAGTTGATAACTGTAATAAAAAGTGTTGTGAATTGTGATGATGTAAAGGACAGAGTGAAAAAAAGGACATAATGTGGGAGGTTCAGCAAAGGAACGTAGTAGTTATCAGATATGGACACGTTGATCTGTAAATGAGTATTTCTCATATTTTCTGCAGTTTGCAAGATATCACTGTAAACCATTCCATGCCAGATAGAGCTGTTATGGTGTAATAAGGGATATGCACAGTTTCATTTAATAATTGGCTTTATTAGGATTTTGTTTTTATCATACTTAATAGTAAAATAAACTTATCTAGTTCCTTCTGCATACACTGAAAAAAACAATGTACAGGTATAGGAAGTATTACCCAGAAAGCACGGAACCTGAGGTTTTCCAGATAAAGGATCTTTCTGTAATTTGGATTACCATATCTTAAGTCTACAAAATATTATTTTAACATTAAATAAACCCAATAGGATTGTTTTTGGGATCAAGTACAAGGTACTGATTTATTACAGAGAAAAAGGAAATCACCAATAAGGAAATCAATAAGGATTAATTATATCTTAGTTGGGATCGAGTACAAGGCACTGTTTTATTATTACAGAGAAAAGGGAATCATTTAACCATGAAATAAACCCAATAGGACTGTTCTGCCCCCAATAAGGGGTAATTATATCTTAGTTGGGATCAAGTACAGGTACTGTTTTATTATTACAGAGAAAAGGGAATCATTTAACCATTAAATAAACCCAATAGGGCTGTTCTGCCCCAATAAGGGGTAATTATATCTTAGTTGGGATCAAGTACAGGTACTGTTTTATTATTACAGAGAAAAGGGAATCATTTAACCATTAAATAAACCCAATAGGACTGTTCTGCCCCCAATAAGGGGTAATTATATCTTAGTTGGGATCAAGTACAGGTACTGTTTTATTATTACAGAGAAAAGGGAATCATTTTTAAAAAAAACTGAATAATGGGAGTCTATGAAAGATGGCCTTCCCCTAATTCAGAACTTTCTGGATAATGGGTTTCCAGATAATGAATCCAAACCTGTAGTAACATTTTTAGATTTACATTAGAGATTGGGCTGTAATCTAGTCTAGTCCAGGAATATAATATATATAAAGAGGGGGGAGTCATCCCTAATATGAGCTAAGGAACTGTATTTGCAGAACAAATAACTTACCAGCAGCTCATGTTTGAAACCATTGCCCCATTCTTAGCATTGTACATTGTACATTTTTTTTTACCTGTAACTAAAATTACTTTTTTCCACTTAAGGTTCTACCTTCAGCTTTTTTTCCCTTTTTGAAAGCAGGAGGCACAAAACCAAATGTATTTGTTGTATCGTACTCAAGTCCCAGAAGACATTTCTCCATGGGTTATCCCATTTATGCCACCCATACCATCCCTTCAGTAACCTCTGTATGTATACAATACAGATAGATAAACGTTGCCTACAAAATACAGTGTATTTTGCATATTTTATTGTACGGTTCTTATCTAGCTGGTGCCTTTTTGTTTGTACGAAAAGCATAAAACATGATGGTGCTGTAAACCATGCGCTGAATTAAAAGTGAGCATTTTGGAGTCTGCATAAGCATTCTGTACAGCTTTGTGGGAGGGGGAACATTTACTGATTAAATAGCAAAGTCATAAATCTAATGTAACTGACTTATGGGTGTTTGGTTTTTCTCTAAATGACTTACAGAATGGTGTTTATGGAAAAAGGTTCTTGATGATTATATTTGTAGCTTTCATATATATTAAATGTCATATGCTATTAAATTATATGAACAAATATTTGTAAATAAGTTTCAGGTAGTGTCATGAATAACAGATTTATCAATAAGCAAATGGGTAATAAATATTTTGAAATTCTCCTGCTAGCCATAACATAATGGTAATATAATTTAAGGACTCATTTTGCATGAATTAACCATCAATAATCAATGTGAATTCAAGTTGGAAACATAACATAATCGATTTCCAGGCAAGACAAACTGCTCTCAATTTACCATCGTTGTTGTTGCTTTTAAACAATTTTTTTCTAATTTTAAACTGGCTTTCCATTCATTTATAATATACGGTTTTATGATATTTACAGTGTCACTCTGTTTATTTATCTTGAATAGCTAGCCTGTTATATTATGTTCAGCAGGAAAAGCCTGAAGGGGAAGCTTTATGCAAAAGAAACACTCATCTCATCCATGGTTGTCTTCCTTTATCAAACAAGGGAAAGTTGTGCTAAATTTTAAACCTAGGGAAAGTTGTGCTCCTAACTAAATTTTAAACCAAGGGAACAGGGGCGGGCCAAGCCGACCGGGCACAGGAGGAGGTGCAGGGGGGGCGGTGCGATTAGATCGGTCATTGCCTCCGCCGCTAATGACAAGCGGTGGAGGCAATGACAAAGTAGTACAGACTAGGGGTAGGCAGGAGAGGCTCCTGCCTGGCGCCCCCCAATCGTTGCGCCCTAGGCAGCTGCCTCTTCTGCCTACCCCTAGTTCCGGCCCTGCAAGGGAAAGTTGTGCTCCCCACTACATTTTAAACCATTAAGACAATCTGTGCATTAAGCTACCAAGAAATGCTCTCCCTTTTGAGTGCACAGGAAATCTTGATGCTGTCTATATGAATTTTGTGGTCCCAGTCGCCTTGCAGTAGCAGTGGCCAGCTCCATGTTGTAGGTCCCACCCTGATCCCAGTGGAGCCAATAAAGGGGCAACCATTTGGGGATTTTAACCTTGAAAGCAAGTAAGTTGCAGGTAAAACTCAGTCCCTTTGTGAAATGTATATTGAAGCAGTAGAATTCTTAATGAATCAGATGAAAGTGAGTGTAGGACTGGCCAGACCGGGAATGACTTTGATATAGTTGGCCAGCGTGAATATATTACAATATATAGGCAAACAATCCCTGGTTTGCTTAAAGGGGAGGGCATTGCTTGTTAGAATAATGCACAGAATGTCTTAAGCACCTCTCATTGCTGTCTTCCTTTCTCTCCTTTGAATACCTAAAGAATTCCACTAGTCTGTTGTAACTTTGGAAATTCATGTTTGGTGTTTGTAGCCTTTAGCCTACCATTACAGTAGATTTACCTTGCCTACTGTGATCACAGTTCAGTGTTCCTCTGATGAAACTAGAGAACACCTCTGGAAACCATAGAGCAATGTTTCTAAAACTGTGGTGCTGGCAACCATAGGGGTGTTCAGAAGCTTAGTTGGTGGCCCAGTGTATAGGGCAGTTAGATTTTTAAGATACTTTTGGAAGCTCTCCTTAATGTCAATTAGAAGAATATTTGGGATAATCAGTCCTTCAGTGTCTAAGATATACTTGGAACTATGGCTGATTCAGCAAATTTTCACACATTGGAAACCTTAATATAAGTTAAGGGGTCCCTGACTAAAAATGGGCCATAAAGGGAAGCTTGAGCCAAATAAGTTAAACAGCCTCCACCATAGAATATTTACTACTCCTCTTCCTTCCTCCATGATTTCTACCTATTCTTTATCTCTCTTACAGTTTATTTTATCTTGTTGATCTTCATACAGTCACTCATTCTATTCTCTTCTAGTCTTCTTAATTCACTGTGCCCTCTCTCTACCAACTGTCCTGCCCTACTCCATGCCCCTGTGCCTCTCTGCCTTCATCTATTAAGTTAAAACTCTTATCAAGCTAAATAAAACTTTTTGTACTTGTGTAATGGTAATACTAATAATGGGATGTATTTTATTTGCTGTTTGGTTGTCAGCCTATCATTCTATACATGTATCACTATTGGCTTGTCCAAGTCATTGTTCCTTTCTTATTCCACAGACTTCTTCTCAAATCTGTCCTGCCAATTTTTACTGATGTATAACAAACCTCTTACAATAAACATATTGACCATATAGCTGATGTACTCAAAGTGGGAAAGGTCTTATGGAACTGGGCGGCATTTTAAAAAACCTATAGCCATTACAGAAAAATAAAATAAATGGATGTCTAGCTTTTATTTTCTATTCTATGAGGCATATACTGTATATTTATAGAACATCAACATATTCCACAGCGCTGTACATCACAATAGAATAATAAATGTAAATGTTTAAAATTCTCTTTGTGTTTTCCCCACCTACTTCCGGCCTAATATCCAGCTAGACCTATACTGCCAGTATTCAGCCTGAAAGCTGTTTTGGTAGGTTTAAAGCTGAGCATTGGTAGCAAAGATAACAATGACTTTATACAGACATTTATATGCTTTACATACTCTTATAAAGCCAAACTTTAATCTCCTAGAGATTCCGCTTGTACCTGTGTCAGAAGGAATGTAAAAGCTTTACCATTAGGGTCAAACACATGGACTTGTACATCAATACACAAAATCAACACAGTTAAAAAATGAAGACACTGATGATTGAAATGATGACTAAGAAGAGTATTCTGGGATCTGGTGGCTAGCTCATTCTGCTGTTTCTTATCTCAATTTTTAAGTAGAGTTCCTTGGTGGGTTTGTTCTTTGCAGGCTATTTTTTACTCTTTATGTACAGAAATATATTTATTTTCTATATGCAATGCCAGCTCTGTGCTGTCTGCTGTATTAAAACACTGGTTTGAAGTTTCAGTAAATAAAAATTGGTTGAGCCACCTATATAGGCAAGCTGGTGTGTTTCTTCACTTTCTTCATGTCCTCTGTTTGAAAACATGTATTGCTGTTTCAGGAGAATGGGAATAAAGGAAATAAATACCCTCTTTTATGACTTGAGCTCATTCAGATGGGGCTATTAAGAAAAGGTGCATAAACACAGATATATGTCCCATGGTTTGAAAGGAAACCATGATAGTCTGTATCTAATCATAGGTACATCCCCCTTAGGCTCACAGTGTACTACAACCCTTTTCTCACTTTGTTCCATGGTGAAGTGTTGGATTCTGGGACTTGAAGTCCCTCTGCTTTAAGAAAATCTGTGCAACACCCACTCTGGAAATCAAATAGACTTCCAAGTAGAAGTCCAAGAAAGTATATGTTTACAATGGAACAAGGTAAGTAGGTAGTTGCATTGCACTGTGAGCCTAATGGAGGTTGGGAAAATGTTTTTTAAAGGGGTTGTTCACCTGCAAGTAACTTATACAGTAGTATGTTATAGAATGGCCTATTCTTAGCAACTTTTAAATTGGTCTTCACTTTCTATTCAGACCCTCTGCTATTCATATTCCAGTCGCTCATTTAAACCACAGCCTGGTTGCTTGGTAAACTGGACCCTAGCAACCAGATAGCTCACTAAAGTGCTGCTGAACAAAAATCTAAATAATTCAAAATCCACAAAAACTAAAACCAATTGCAAATAGTCTTGTATTATGATTTTATACATCTTACTAAAAGATAAGTAAAAGTTCTTGAGAAAAATTCTTTAAGTATCATAGTTTGCTTTCAGTGGAATCAGGTATGTAACTTTGTTCCTCTAATCCGTGGAGGCTAAACAAACTATTGTCTTGTTATAATCTTAAGAAGATGATTTGGCTGATTTGGTTTACTGTTCTCTTTAGGGTAATGGCAGACAGACAGTTTGACCAACTATGGCCTAAGATCATGGCCTAGAACTAGTAGCTTCACCAGACTCTTACAATGGGTTCTAGATCATGTTTAACATTGTAGAAAGCTCACCCGAAACCCACATAATAATACTAATACAGCTTTTACTAAATAACACTAAGCAACTAAATAATAATAACAGCAGAATAAAGATTTTGTGATGAATAGAGCTTGACGGGCATGGGTAACTCATTTATTGGTTCTACACTGTATATCTCAGGTACGTGGTCTGCTCACCAAGGCGAGAGCTTGTTTATTGTCATTCAATGAACAGCATTTAAGTTAGTGAGACCGTAATGTTACTCTTAACAGCAAGGACCTCGTTTTATGGAGGCCAATTAAAAACACTGAGCAGATTTAATGAATTTCTGTGACTGTGACTCACGTACCTCAGTGGGGTTCCTTTGGCAAATAGGGATTTCTGTCTTTAGCTGATGTTACCAAAGTAGGTTAACGGGGGTCACATATAATACTCTTTCAAGTACAAATTGCCTTCGTATATACTAAAATTGGTTAGTCCCATAGCATTTCTTCATCACAGACCGACAATAAATTCTTTAATAATATTAATAGAAGTAATTATTTTTGTCAATTATTGCTTCTAATAT
Source organism: Xenopus tropicalis (assembly GCF_000004195.4). Taxonomy (NCBI): domain Eukaryota; kingdom Metazoa; phylum Chordata; class Amphibia; order Anura; family Pipidae; genus Xenopus; species Xenopus tropicalis. The sequence goes on from NC_030682.2 coordinate 27,428,569, forward strand.
ATTGTTAGTCTACACATTCTCGTTTATAAAGAAGGCTTGATATTTGTGTTTAATTTGGTTCTTTATTCTGTGGTCTGATGTTAAGCAGCGTATCCAAACCTTGGGAGGCTTGAGCTGTTGCTTGTGTGTATATAGAAAAATTTCAAAAATTATCCCTTTGGCTCAAGTTAAACTCAAGTTAAACTATACGTTATTTACTGTTTAGAGTTCCGTTGGTTGAGGTTGAATAAGAAGAATTTTTATTAGGCAACAGATACCAGTAACTTGCAGAGTTAGACTAATGTTACTTGTGATAATCGTGGAAAAATTTGCAAAATGCTGAAAATTCTCTGAAACTTCTAGTTTCGTCAACGGCCCTTTTTTCTTGCACCAAATGCGTTGGAGTCAATGGGCGGTTTTTCTCCTGTTTTTTCTTGCATCAAATGCTTTGGGGTCAGTGGGTGTTTTTTTCTTATGCCAAATGCATTCAAATAGATGGGCGTTTGCTAAAATTTCAGCGAATGTGTGTGTCAATGGCAGGGTCGGACTGGGGGGTGCAGGGCTGGCGGGGGCCCTGCACCCCCTAAAGGAAGGTGCCCCCGCCGGCTGCGTCCCCCACAGGGGCCCCCGTCGCTCCCCCCTAACCACCTGCAGGGGCCCCCGCCACCAGCCCGACGTCCTCCCCTGAGCGCGTGTGAGACGCGTCAGGGGGGGGACATTGGCAAGCAGGGAAAGCAGCAACAAGGATCAGGACTGGGCCGCGGGGCCCAATGGGTTTTTTCCCGGTGTCCCGGCGGCCCAGTCCGACCCTGGTCAATGGTGTCAAAGTGTTTTTTCTTGAGGTTTTTCCCTAGACAAGTGCAATGAAGTTAATGAGTGCTTTTTTTCCTCACAGTTTTTTCTTATGTGAAATTCTAGCCCAGGTTAGTGGACATTTTTGCCACTCGTGATAACACAAATTTTCCTGCCAATCCCTACCAGGTGAAATCATTTCCTCATCCGGAAATATTACGTGATGCATTTTCTCTGACTGAGAAAACCTGGATATCACTTTTTATAGGGCTGATTATCAACATTCAAATTATATTTTTTCCATGATTCTAATTTTTTGCCCAAAAATTCCCAATTTCGAACGATGGATTCCAAACTTCACAAGTTCAAGATTTATTAAGTGCAGAAAAACCTTAGTTCATGTAGAAGTCAATGGGAAATATGAATTCATGGCTTTCGGATATTTTGAACGTATTTGTAGACTTATTAAAAACAATATAAATTTGGTGAATTCAGTTTTTTTTTAAAATTGATCAAGATTTTTGTATGATTTTTTTAATAAATGAAATTATTGTATTCATTAATTTTTCAATAATAATTTTTAATACAAACATTTGGCTATAATTGAATAAAAAAACTTTAAGAGGGGCATTTATTAATGTTTGTATTCTTTTTTTCCCCACAATTTGTGTTTTTTGTGCTAAAAATGCAAAATTATCATGTGAAAAACACTAATACAAAACTTTGCCGCCTAAAAGCTGTCAAGGTCCTGTAGAAGTCAATGGAAGCTGTCTTAGTAACAATCTTTATTTAATTAGTGGTTTTTGAGGTTTTCAAGGCAGGGGGTGGGTTTCATACGCTGACCCGGACCCCATCCGCATTTGCTCCTCCCCCATCAGTCCCCCTCTGCCCTCCCCTGATTGCAACAAAAGTAGCTATAAGTTGCATGTGTGGGGAGGGGGGGAAGGGGTTGGAGGTGGCTGAGCAGGCAGGTAGCGGGGCCCCCAGAGGGGTGTGGGGCCCCTGGGGTAGCAGCCTCAGGCATTAGACACACCAGCCGACCCTGCCCAGAGTTTAATTTGGCTCTGCACCTAGTGCTGGACTGATGGTAACTAAGTTGCACAAATCCATATTATTGGTAACTATTTAAATATTTTCAAGTAACCTAAGAAAAAAAAAATACTCTAAAAAAATTCTATATTTGCATTCATAGTTATTAAAGTATTGGATTTCTTTTCAGGCATGAAATATACCCCTTAAATAGAAACCTGCCATAAAAGAAATATTATCCTTGGTTTGGGCTTTTTAGTTTGTAACATAAATACACCGCCGGCCGCTTTGCTCAAGTTCAGTCATTGTAGTCCTCTAGCGCCACCTACAGCTGCATTTATTTTCCTGCCAGATGCATTTGGATAGACTTGTAACTTCTACTATAAAACACTTCACACTTCAGGTTCATTTTGCCTCACTTTCCATGTGTTAATATAACCATGGAGATTATCTGTCCGTGGGTTTGTAGCGAGCAGTCGTTTCATTAGGGGCTCCCAGAGTGCTCGCCACTGCAGTTACTAAATCATTAAAGGCCCAATAAAATTGTTTGGCACGGCGAAATGTGTCTCTCATTTTCCAGTAAATATATGTCTACTCGAATAACTGCTCAGTTGTGACTTTCTTAGTAATCGCTCGCAATGCTAACAAAAAGTAATTGTTTGAATGTCTTTGAGACCTTAGTTCTTCCCGTCTCTCTTTGTGTTTATATTGCTTTTTATTGTATTGGGCCCTTAACCCTTGGCTGACACCCCACATGCACTCGACTGAGGAGACTTGTTACAATCACACTCAAGTTACTGACTTAGAGTTTTTATTATTAACTCTGATTTTCATGTATCCATAAGACAAATAACCTTTAGGACAAAGCTAGAAACATGGTTTGACTGGGAGGAAAAAAAAATTGTGCTTTCACTCAGGGATTCTATGATATAACGATGATTTAATGAAAAAACTTTAGCAGTCATTAACAAAAGCAAGTGTAGTTGGGTTTGTGCAGCCACATTAAAAATAAAATTGAAAAACCTGCAGTGTAGTTGCCTCTGATTTGCATAGGAATTCTGTTAATTGTAAAGTGTCAGCTGCAATGGCGTCTGGTCCAACTCCTCCTGGCGACCACAACAATGCCAGGAAATAATAGTGCCCTGTGGGTTATAAACATTATGATTGCTGAGGTAAATGACCTGTGGTTGCATCAAGGTTCCACTGGTGCTCAGAAAAGGCGCAGTTGTATCTAAAGAATCAGAGCACTCTGAACAACTGAATTTGAAACATTGGGGCTCATTTATAAACACTGTGCAAATTTGCACCTGGGCAGTAACCCATGGCAACTAATCAGATTTTCATTGTTTAACTTGGCTGGCTGGAAAAAGCTAATCACTGGTTGGTTGCAAGGGATTCTGCCCAGGTGCAAATTTGCTCAGTGTTTATAAATGAGCCCCAATAGAGTGCAACTGCATTCATTTCAAAAGAGAAGGAAAGGCTAAGTCACTTGGGGGTGCCAAAATGTTAGACATCCCCAAGTGACTTTAATCGCTTAGGAGAAAACAGCACCAGCCCGGGGTAAAAGGTAAGTGCCGGATCTGGGCCGCCAGGGCCCACCAGGATTTTTCTCAGTGTCCCGGTGGCCCAGTCCGACCCTGCTTAGGGGCATATGTATTGTGCTGTGTAAAATGGAAGTCACAGAAAAAATAGTGTAAAAAGCTGTTTAAAATAAATGGAGAAGTTCGCCGTCCGAACACCAGATTTTTACTTATTTTACATAAGTTCTTGTGGAAGAAAAAACACGTAAAACATTAGGCTGATTTTTACACAGCATAATAAATCTGCCCTTAGTGATGCCAGGAAACACTGGCCTTACCATTACCCTGGGCATGGGGTTAGGTCCTAGGTTATTATAGTGGGTTACACCCATAGCCATAACAGAGTTGTGTGCTATTGCCATTATTAACACCGCACACACTGGTGGGCCGGAAGTAACCCCCCCCCCTCACACTGATAATGCTAACTGCTCATGGTTCACAACAACACATATGCAATAGCGAGGGTTTTGATATATCATGGTAGATACATTAAACTAAATATACTTATACTTCTCTCAGGGGACCCATTCTCTATCTATATAAAAAAGTGATTTAATTTAAGAATTTCATGCATTTTAGCTATACCTGCCCTTAAATGATACTGACACTAACAATTGCTCTTTGAAATACAAAAGGAGAAGGAAAGGCTAAATGACTGGAAGGTGCCAAATGTTAGGCTCCCCCAGTGGTTGTAATCGCTTACCTGATACCCCAGGCCGGTGTTCCTGTTAGGAGAAAACAATAATGGTGAAGGACTTTGGGGGAACTTGGGGATAATAAACCTCAGAAAGCAATGCCAGGCAGCAGTAGGAAGGGCAAACTAGCTGTACCAAAAGGGACATAGATTCACAGGAGGTTATTCTTTCACTTTACAAAGCGCTGGTATGGCCCTAGATTAGATTATGCCACGCAGTTCTGATGCCCAAACCTAATAAAGGATTTTAATGGATAACAGAAAAAAAAACTGCTAAATTGATAAAGGGTATGAGAGGACTTAGTTATAAGGAAAGACTGGGCAAGTTGGGTTTGTTTACAATGGAGAAGAGGAGCTTAAGAGGTGACATGATAACTATGTATAAATATATAAAGGGATCATATAATAACCTTTCTAATGTTTTATTTACCAGTAGGTCCTTCCAACGGACACGAGGGCACCCACTCCGTTTAGAAGAAACGAGTTTCCGTTAAAATATTCAGAAAGGATTTTTTACTGTGAGAGCCATGGAATTCCCTCCCTGAACCAGTCGTAATGGCGGATACATTAGATAGATTCAAGAAGGGGTTGGACTGCTTTTTAGCAAGTGAGAAAATACTGAAATTAATTATTGGCATAAAGTTGATCCAGAGACTGGTGCAATTGCCCTTTTGGAAAGAATTTCTTCCCCTATGATAATAACTAAATCTAACTTTGGTGAGGAAAAAAGAGCAATGTCTGCAAAGTCTGTTAGCATTGTTTTAAAGTATATTGTTAAGACACATCTGGAAACACTTAGCGTGACAAATAACCGCCATATAAAACTGCCTATGAGGGTCCCGCGGATAGATAAGTTAAACTCTGATGGCTGTTGTCAGCTGCTTTTAAATCATTCCCCCCCAGAAAGGAAGGGAGATTCATCCTGAAACCCTGATACCAAATGGGCTTAAGCGCAGTGCAATAAATCAGGCCCAGTAACCCTCTTTAATAAAACCAAATGCTGAGAAACATCCCAAACTCAGCATCCTATATTATATTGGATTAGGGACAAAATGATAAATAGCAGACAATCTATAATCTGTCACAAGTATTATATTTTCACAGTTTAGAACTGCAATAAAAATTTCTGCCAAACACTGATATGAACATTTTGCTATTAAAATAACTGGACTTCTGTATCCAGCCTATAGATATAGCCATGTGGGGCCCAAGCGCCATGTATGCTCATGTTTCTACATCCCAGCCAGACTATGGAACCGGCCTTATTGATGCAGATAGAGCAGAGTGTAGGGCAATAAAACCAACAGACCACCAAATGGCGTGTTTGCCACAAATGCATTAGAAACACAATTAAATTAACTGACTTTTTATCAGCTAATGAATCGTTTATATGGCCATTTATACCTGTTCTGCTGGACAAAAATAACTGCTTGGGCCAAGGGTTTGTTCTGCTCTCTATACTCATTTAAAAGCAGGATTAGCATTCCTTTCTACTGCCTTTCAGAGGACGATAAGAATATAGGGAATGGCTTATCGTTTGCAGAAAAGTTTTGATTCTATGCACCATTAAAGAAAACAAAAGTAAATGCAGAGAGAGATATATCTCTTATTGCATTGATTTGATGTGTAATAAGACATAATAGACAATATTAGTTAGTGACCCTCAGCAACCAATCAGCAGGTAGGTTTTAACACAAACATATCAGATTGCCCTAGTGTTTTTCAATCAGTGTGGCTGGCACCAATAGGGAACCTGGAGAAGTGGCTGATGGGGCTCACACTAAGGGGCCTATTTATTAAAATACGAACGGGCCAAATACAACAAAATCGTATTTTTTTCTCAGTTTTCGTACCTTGCGTATTTTTGCAGATTTTTTCGTTATTTTGCACAACTTTTTCGTACTGTGCGGCAAAAATTATGCGACGAAATCGTATTGCCGCAATGAGTACGAAAGTTTCGGATTCAATCAAGCTTCGGTATTGTGACTTTCCTTGGGCCAGGTTGGAGCTGCAGAGTTGCCATTGAGCCCTATGGGAGACTTTCCTTGGGCCGGGTTGGAGCTGCAGAGTGCCATTGAGCCCTATGGGAGACTTTCCTTGGGCCGGGTTGGAGCTGCAGAGTGCCATTGAGCCCTATGGGAGACTTTCCTTGGGCCGGGTTGGAGCTGCAGAGTGCCATTGAGCCCTATGGGAGACTTTCCTTGGGCCGGGTTGGAGCTGCAGAGTGCCATTGAGCCCTATGGGAGACTTTCCTTGGGCCGGGTTGGAGCTGCAGAGTGCCATTGAGCCCTATGGGAGACTTTCCTTGGGCCGGGTTGGAGCTGCAGAGTGCCATTGAGCCCTATGGGAGACTTTCCTTGGGCCGGGTTGGAGCTGCAGAGTGCCATTGAGCCCTATGGGAGACTTTCCTTGGGCCGGGTTGGAGCTGCAGAGTGCCATTGAGCCCTATGGGAGACTTTCCTTGGGCCGGGTTGGAGCTGCAGAGTGCCATTGAGCCCTATGGGAGACTTTCCTTGGGCCGGGTTGGAGCTGCAGAGTGCCATTGAGCCCTATGAGAGACTTTCCTTGGGCCGGGTTGGAGCTGCAGAGTGCCATTGAGCCCTATGGGAGACTTTCCTTGGGCCAGGTTGGAGCTGCAGAGTGCCATTGAGCCCTATGGGAGACTTCCAAAATCATGCACAGAAGGATCAATGTCAGAAAGGTTTTCCTGTTGTTTATGATCGTTCGGTACGAAAATTTTGGATCGCCAATACGATATTATCGTAAGCATTTTCGTGATATTTGTGATCTTAAGAAATTATCGTATCCAATCCGAATTTATCCCATTCGGGATTCAAACTCGTGATTTCATGAATCTGGCCCTAAAGGTCAGACAGGTTGTAAATGGCAGCTTGCACTTCTGGAAGCCCACTTGATGGTCAGTTATATGAGATCTGCTGCCCTAGATAATATTGGACCTATTTCTGAATGGCAGAAGAGTATATTAACATTTTCATTAGCTATGATGGACCCCAAACAAATGTTTGGACTTAAAAGGGGCTGAAACCAAAAAGTCTGAAATTCCAATGCATTACCCCATATTAGGGTTTCCAGTGATCAGTCAGCCTTACAACTTGATATATTGATGTCCCTCACTGTTCACTTGTCCTGCTCAGCAAATGAAGTTGGTGAGCAGAGAAGAGTTATATAATGTTTCCCTGGTTAGTTCAGAGCAACATCACATGACTTTCTTTAGGGGCGTAACTACAGAGGAAGCAGACCCTGCGGTTGCAGGGGGCACAGGAGTGTAAAGGGCAGGGATTTGTGGCAAGGCCGAGGGCAGTACAAATTTAGGGGCGGAATGCTGCCCAAGCCGCACTAAAGCTTTGCTCATGTACGGAGCAATTTCAATATATTTTAGCAGAATAGATCAACTTACGAATGTTTTGGGGCCCTGTGTTGAATTAGCTGTGGGGCCAGTAACATCTAGTTACACCACTGACTTTCTCATTAATGCAATATTCCAAGACTTAAGGACAGATATATCAATGATTGGTCATTTTTTCCCCAAGAGGTAAACTGATGGCTGATCAGCCCTGCAGCATGTATGTTTCTATAGGAGCCCAGCTCTCTGTGTAATGATGCAGTTACTTCTAGTGACAAACAAAACTGGCGCTTTTTTGCTTCACCAAAAATTTCTATGAAATGGCAAAATTTTGCCAGATGCATTGCAGGTTTTTTTTTGCTGCATTTTTCTTGCACCAAATGCATTGGAGTCAATGGGCATTATCTCTCCTTGTATTTTCTTGGGCCAAATGCACTGGAGGCCCATTTATCAACATTCTCATTTTTTTGGTTTTAGAAATCTTTGAAAAAGAAAAAAAACCCCACAAATGGCAAGTGATTTATTAAAAGTCTTTTAAAAAATGAATGAATGAACTAAAAAATGCAGAAAAAAAATGCAAAAAACACAATTTTTTGTGTTTTTCAAGGAATGGAGAATCCCAAAAATCCAAAAACCTCTAATACTAAGAAGCAAAGATCTTTGAGTTGGAATCAGGGGGAGCTGCCTCTGACTTCTACGTAACCTCACCGACAGCTTTATAGACGGCATATTTTTACTTTTGGATTTGTTGTTGCATAATAAATGGTAAAAAAAAATCATGTGTTTGTGCAAAAACACAAATAGTAAAAAAAAAAAAACCTTTTAATGAATGCCCCCTTGGAGATTTTATTCCTGTGCAAAGAAATGTATTTTTTCTCACAAAAGATATGGAGAAATTACGAGGATCGGCTTTTTGCAAGTTTTATTACATTCTCCCCATAGTAATTAACATGCTCCTTTATACAGTTATTTTGCTTATATAATAAAATATAAGAATTATTCAGAGTTGTTTTCCTGTTTTAAAAATATCAGATTCTGCAGCTGCAAAGAGCAATGAGCTACTAAATGCAGCAGGGGGCAGTGTGTCCCAGGGATCGGGAAATGCTCCTTTCACTTTTCCACTTGGTTTTTTTTTTGCAGTTTTATTTTTTGTGACTACTCTGAAAGTAAAGAGGCCGATACATGAAAATATAAATATGTTCTTCTATAAAAGAAATCAACTCTCCATTGTGCCCCTGACCTATAAACATTAAAACTGAAGTCCCAGTTGAAAATAGCCTTTAAATATGTGAGTGAAAAGCCCTGTGCTATGAATACAAGTGTTCATGTAAGTTTCTATAGGAGCCACAGGTCGCCAGAGGCAAATTAAGTGCAAATTTATAAAAGCGTGAACTCTAGCAAATCAGTCCCATTTTGCTTGCTAAATAAATTGCCGCAGAGTTTTTAGTTTTTTGGTGATCTCAAAACACTACATTTCTTCACAAATCCATGTCTGATCAGCATGTATGTCTTTAAACATTCAGAGTTGGCTAGTTATTAAGATATTATTATTATTAATGATATTTTCTCTATTTGCACATTAAAGGACAAAGGAAGTGTAAATCATTGGGGTGGGGGGTCATCAGGTATTATTTGCCTCCCGGAGCCACCCTAAGGCAGGTATTGCCTTGCTGCCCCATAGCGCCCACCTTTCCTGTGCCGGAGGGGATCCATGGGGGGGGGGCGCATTATTAGCAATGGTGCTCTCTGCACTAGCCAAAGCCAAAGTTCAATTTCTAAACTGGAAGTTTGGCTCTTAAAGTTACCAGGATCATTTTTTTGCTGCCATCAAGTCCCCACATGGCAGTAGCACCCCTGTTTGTCAGACACCTCTCCAGTGATTACAATTGATGGCTAGCAGTGTCAGACTGGGGTGCAAAGGGCCCACCAGAAAACCTTAGACCTTAGGCCCACTCTCCCCTTCTCTGTTCACTCACTTTCTTTAGTCTCTTAATTACTTCTTTTTACTTATGATTATCCATCCTTTCCTCCATCTCTTCTGTTTCTTATAGAATTGAGTAATGGCCATGTAATAGGCATACAAGGCAAATGGTTGGGTGAGCAGGAGGGCCCAGTGACACCTGGGCCCCCCGGGAGTTTTCCAGGTATCCCCGTGGACCAGTCCGACACTGATGACTAGTGATGAGCAAATCTGCCCTGGTTTTTGAAACGGCATAAAATGCGCAAAACGGTGAAAAATTTGTGGAACACAGAAAAAAAAATTGCCGAATGCGTTAAAAAAAAAATGACACGTGAGACATGTTTTTGATATGCATCATTTTTTTTCCCCGTTTCGTGCAACAATCCGCCAATGCCGAAATGTGGAAATCCACGTCTGGTGAAGAGTTTTGCTGATCACTATTGATGACCTTGTTCCCTGGGCTGGTGCTGCTATTCTGCTCAGTCGCTTCATTTTCTAAGCAAAGCAATAGAGCAAGATGTCCCCCTTCTCAGCAACTTCATTAGGAAATAAAATTAGTGAGCAGGGAAAACTCATCTGATGTTTTTCAGTTCTAAGCAGAGTTTGTATCTGAAAAACAAGAGAAAACATAATAATGTAAATTCCAATCTGTTTATTTCTTAAAGGGGATCTAAACCCAAATGAACTAAACTTACTCAGTGTTGTCCTCTGAGCACATTTGCAATTTACAGTTATTTTCTGTTTTTCGTGGTTTCTAGCATATTACCAGGCGTTCGCAGTTTTAGACTGTAATTCCAAGCTTTCAGCTCCCTTTGAAGGTCAGAGCGTCAGCAACCCAAGGAGGCTTAATTATCAAAATTTGGTGAATTTATGAATTTGTGAGGTTTTTTTTCAATTTAAATAAACACAAACTTTTACCAGACTCAAATGACTCGTTGATTAAAAAATTAAATCTAAAAACTTTGATTGAACTAAACTGTTAAAAAAACTCAAAAGCATTGAATTTGTGTTCAACCTAACACCTTCAAGGGGTCCAACTCTTAAACATGTTCTAAAAACTTGAATAGAAAAAATTGCTAAGATTGTGCCTAGGACAGCTCCCATTGACTTCTACGAGAACTTTTAGATGCTGAAGTGTAAGTTTTTTAAATTTTTTTGCTCTTAATAAATATTGAACATTTAAGTTTTAGTTAAAAAAATGTGAAATGTGGCAAAGAAATGGAATTTGAATGTTTATAAATCAGTCGTTTGTTGACTATGCACATCCTGTATTCAGTTAACTTGCTGACAGTTGGGCCAAAAGCCTGCTATCAGCAGTCTAAAACTGCTAATATCTCAGAAACTACTAAAAATAGACAATTAATGTAAATTGTGAAAAGTACTCAGGGAAACATTCCGAGCAGGTATACATACAGTATATATAATCCTAACTCAAGCTGATCCTGAAAAAAATATCTATCTGAAAGAATAAATTTCAATCTCCTAAGGTTAATATCCCTACAGTAGCTACTGAGATGAGACCTTCCTAAGTGGGTATAGTGGATACTGAGATGAGACCTTCCTAAGTGGGTATAGTGGATACTGAGATGACACCTTCCTAAGTGGGTATAGTGGATTCTGGGATGAGACCTTCCTAAGTGGGTATAGTGGATACTGGGATGAGACCTTCCTAAGTGGGTATAGTGGATACTGGGATGAGACCCTCCTAAGTGGGTATAATGGATACTGGGATGAGACCTTCCTAAGTGGGTATAGTGGATACTGGGATGAGACCCTCCTAAGTGGGTATAGTGGATACTGGGATGAGACCCTCCTAAGTGGGTATAGTGGATACTGGGATGAGACCTTCCTAAGTGGGTATAGTGGATACTGGGATGAGACCTTCCTAAGTGGGTATAATGGATACTGGGATGAGACCCTCCTAAGTGGGTATAGTGGATACTAAGATGAGACCTTCCTAAGTGGGTATAGTGGATACTGGGATGAGACCTTCCTAAGTGGGTATAGTGGATACTGGGATGAGACCTTCCTAAATGGGTATAGTGGATACTGGGATGAGACCTTCCTAAGTGGGTATAGTGGATACTGGGATGAGACCTTCCTAAGTGGGTATAGTGGATACTGGGATGAGACCTTCCTAAATGGGTATAGTGGATACTGGGATGAGACCTTCCTAAGTGGGTATAGTGGATACTGGGATGAGACCTTCCTAAATGGGTATAGTGGATACTGGGATGAGACCTTCCTAAATGGGTATAGTGGATACTGGGATGAGACCTTCCTAAATGGGTATAGTGGATACTGGGATGAGACCTTCCTAAGTGGGTATAATGGATACTGGGATGAGACCTTCCTAAGTGGGTATAATGGATACTGGGATGAGACCTTCCTAAGTGGGTATAATGGATACTGGGATGATACCTTCCTAAGTGGGTATAATGGATACTGGGATGAGACCTTCCTAAGTGGGTATAATGGATACTGGGATGAGACCTTCCTAAGTGGGTATAATGGATACTGGGATGAGACCTTCCTAAGTGGGTATAGTGGATACTGAGATGAGACCTTTCTATGTGGCTATAGTGGATACTGGGATGAGACCTTCCTAAGTGGGTAAAGTGGATACTGAGATGAGACCTTCCTAAGTAGGTATAATGGATACTGGGATGAGACCTTACTAAGTGGGTATGGTGGATACTGGGATAAGACCCCCATACTGGACCCCACTCTGCGTATGGAGACCTATCCACTGTTTCTAATGCACGGAATAAGCAAAGAAACATACTAATCCCATAAAGAAACAGACGTGCACATGCATTTCAGGGGGGTTTCTAGCCTTTAGAGCATTTCACCATAATTTCTTCAACATATTTTGGCAACGCCAGTTTACAAGGATAACAACAAACAAAGCAAGAGTCGCCTGACCCAGGAATTCTTTTCTGCGCACCAAGCAACATAATGTGTGAAATTTGACTGTGCGCCTGATAGAACATTAATGAAAGATACACCCACCAGCCTGTTGGAAATGTTGTACGAGCATTGGATAGAAACACAATAATACAAGTCATGAGCAGATTGAAGTAGGAGTTCCAATTTAATGGCTGCCCATATTTTCTCTTTTTCAATTATGTGCATGGCAGCATCTGTCTCCGATAACAGATGAAAGGAACAAGTTGTGTAGGGAACGCAATAACAATGCTTTTGTTTACCGTGCATGTAGTACAAAATGTCTCTTTCCTCTTCCTGGGCCACTTTGGTCTTCCTTTATTATTCATTTCTCAAGATGGATATCTTCCACTCAGTGAATGAATTGGCTAAAGACGTTAATAAAGTGATCTGTAGGAAATCTGGCAAGATCATAGGGACCCCAGAGGGGGGCATACAAGTTTAAAGTCATTATTAATGGGAAAGTCTCTCACTTGCAGTAAGTCAGTCTTAAGGGTTTTTAATGACAAAGCAAGAGTAATGCACAGTGCTGGAGTCACCTGATTTATGTGCCTCTGACACTATTGCATTAGCCATGTTAAAGGTCCTGCTTCACAGTAATAGGAGTGGGAGCTCATATATCAGGCATACTTTGCCTTTATAATATATGAGGTTAGAAATTACAATTTTTTATTCTCTTCTGTGTCCTGCTGCTTTGCTGTTGGAACAGTTGTTCCTTGAACTTGTCTCAGAGGATGTTTTTTCTTTTTTTCCCCCAGAAATAAATTGCAATGGAGAAGGTTCCCTAGCGCTCGTGGTCATTGCCTAGCATTCACATTAAATAGATGATACTTAAAACAGAATCATTACGAGAGCAGATTTCAAGACGCCAAACGTATATTATTTTACTAAATGATAAAGGTTCCAATAAGAATTAATCCTGATGGTTGAGACATTTATCTCCTCTCTAATCAATACAGAAGTCTAATGTGGGTAAACTACTACTGCATTTATTAAAGGGGAACTAAAGCGTAACTAAAGAAGTAGGGCAGAAATGTTGCACCTTATGTTTAGGGCTTCTGTACCAGCCCAAGGCCCCCATATCCCTTTAACAGGGAAGATCTGTGCCCCCAAAGATGCCCCAGTAGCTCCCCATCTTCTTTTCTGCTGATTCCCTGCACATACTCTGTGCTGCTGGCACTTACCTGAGCTTAGGGACCCACTAACAATATACTGTATATATAGAATATAAATGTCATGATATATGTCTAATTAGTAATTTGGATTCTCATTGGATGGCAGCTCAGAAACCAGCGTAATTAGCATCAACATGTAATAATCAGCCCTGTAACATTAGCTTATATGACAGGCAAACCTCAGTTTCTGCTTGATAATTTGTGATGATTCCTAAGCTTAGCTTCTCAGCAGCTGCTCTGAGCCCACTGAGAATGTGCAGTGTCACAGACACTTTCTATGATGGGGAGCTCTTGTGACAACTGTAAAGACCTGGATCATTGATGCTATTGAGATGTTGAAATGTTAGTCTGGTGCAATAACATCTTGAGATGGTGCTCTGCTCCAGGTGCAGGCGAGGAAGAAAGCTAATGTCAGTGTTGGGGCTTGTTATTGGACTGTACTTTGCCATAGGCCAAGATCAATCCCCCATGGTGACATCAGCCATACTTTTCTCAAGAGATTAGATCTTTAGATCCGTTATAGGTACAGTTTAAAAAACTGATATTGTCTTCAAAACTAGAATAATAATGTCAATGGCAAAAATGCTTAGAAGAGCATTCTGGGCGATATTACATTTATTTGTTTTGAGGTTTATATTTTCATTAAAGATGAGAGGTGCGCAGAGGACTAGGGTAAAATATTTTATGTCAACGTATTTTACAAAAGATTTACAAAGGTGATAAGTATCATTACTGAGTCAGATAAACAGCAAATTGAGTGTCGGAACTCGGGTATTTTGCTAGAGATGTTATAGCATCTAACAGCTGCCTCTGATAACGTTTGGAATGTTGGTGTTTAGACACAGAGCAAGTTTCAGAATCTTACAGATTTGTCCATCTTGGAACTGCCAGTTTGTTTTGTAAACATGAAGGAAATTTCATTTAAAAGCAAAGGGTGTAAACAGAAGTGATGATTTCAAACAAAGTAGACAAGACAACACTGCTAGCCTGACCTTACAACTGGCCTGGAAACAGCATCACTGTGGGACTGGCTGCACTATGGCTGACATTTATAGTTGCTCAATCATTTGCTTAGAACTTTTCTCTGTGATCATTTTGGAAAAAAAACATTTCAACCCTTATATAATGCAACATTGGTTATTGGGCCAAAGCTAGGGTCAGGTAGAAAAGCATGTGACTAAGTGCAACCATTAGAGATGCAGAGCCACAACAGCAGCCCACAATATGTGCAGATCATTCCTAGAATTGCTCCTTGTCTCTCTCTTCTCACCCTTTCTATGTCATCTGCCATTAACTCTTTCAGACAAGGGTAAAGGTGGGGCTGAGGTGGGTGGGCAGACTGTCACCATAAGGTGACATAAGGTGGCCATACACTAAAGGAAAACTTTCCAAAATATGCCAACCTTGAGTTAGGCGATATCAAGTTAATCCAATTGTGTGGCCCTCAGGCTAAATAATCAGATCATTATTGCTGCTATGTAGGCCATTGGAATCAAGTTGCAGGTCTAGTTCTCAATCTAATGGAAAAATCAAACCTAACTGATCAACATCTGCCTGATTTTTGCCCAGATATCGGTCAGGTAGGTCAGTCGGAGTGCCCCATACACAGCTGCCAACTTGGTTCATCTGCAGCTTTTATCGGCCCTTGTTTGGCCACCTTTAGAGAGCACCTTGACCAGAGAGCCAGAGACACACCTTCCCCTTAAAAAGTAATAACTGTAACATATTAGGTAAAAAACAGAACTATTTCTATATTAAAATTATTTGGCAAGATCTAAAAACATGGCATAATTAAAACTTAATTGCATCCTTTGAAATCACACTGATATATAACTGCAGGCAACAAAAAATCCATCCAAACACTAAACTGTAGGGTTACAAATATGAACTATCCAGTGAAGTCAATGTAGGAGAAATTGGTCATTTAGAAACAATATCAATTTAAATGCAAGAGTACATTCCCATTTGCATAGAGATTTAATTGTTCCCTTTCTGTTAGACTGCATTATGTTATAATATGAAATACTTCTGTGCGTAGCTGTGTCTGACTCTAATAACAGATGGGAGAAGGCTGCACGGCAGGTACACAAAGCGTGGGAATAGGAAAGCTCAAAGAAATAGCTAGAGATGTTGTCAGACATGCCAGGTCAATATAAAATGAAAAGCAATGTAATAAAATATACAACAAAGGATTGCTGGTCGCACACATAGGACAGCGGAAGTGTAAAACTGCAACGGTCTGTTTGTCATGGCAGCAACTTGAAACCAAGGGGAACACGCAGGAGTGGGGTCTAAAGTGGGAGTTAGTGATACAAGGAGCAAAATCATGGGAGACACCATAGTGCCTTTACCTGTACAGGTATGGGATCCCTTATCCGGAAACCCGTTATCCAGAAAGCTCCGAATTACGGAAAGCCTGTCTCCCATAGACTCCATTATAATCAAATAACTGAGAATTTTAAAACTGATTTCCTTTTTCTCTGTAATAATAAAACAGTACCTGTACTTGATCCCAACTAAGATATAATTACCCCTTATTGGGGGCAGAACAGTTCTATTGGGTTTATTTAATGGCTAAATGATTCCCTTTTCTCTGTAATAATAAAACAGTACCTGTACTTGATCCCAACTAAAATATAATTACCCCTTATTGGGGGCAGAACAGCCCTATTGGGTTTATTTAATGGTTAAATGATTCCCTTTTCTCTGTAATAATAAAACAGTACCTGTACTTGATCCCAACTAAGATATAATTACCCCTTATTGGGGGCAGAACAGCCCTATTGGGTTTATTTAATGGTTAAATGATTCCCTTTTCTCTGTAATAATAAAACAGTACCTGTACTTGATCCCAACTAAGATATAATTACCCCTTATTGGGGGCAGAACAGCCCTATTGGGTTTATTTAATGGTTAAATGATTCCCTTTTCTCTATAATAATAAAACAGTACCTGTACTTGATCCCAACTAAGATATAATTACCCCTTATTGGGGGCAGAACAGCCCTATTGGGTTTATTTAATGGTTAAATGATTCCCTTTTCTCTGTAATAATAAAACAGTACCTGTACTTGATCCCAACTAAGATATAAATAATCCTCATTGGATGCAAAATAATCCTATTGGGTTTAAATAATGTTTTATTCATTTTTTAGTAGACTTAAGGTATGGAGATCCAAATTACGGAAAGACCCCTTATCTGGAATACCCTTGGTCCCGAGCATTCTGGATAATGGGTCCTATACCTGTACTACAGAAGGCAAAGCAATCCATTATTTATTTCCATTTATTTGGCCTATTTGTGTCTGTAAGTTACCCTCCCATATAGATTGTAAGCTCTATGGGGCAGGGACATCCATCCTCTTGTGCCTTTGACTCTTAACTTATTGCAACTGGATCTTGTATTTATTTGTATTTATTGTTATACTTTGTATTTATCTATTATTATCTTAATAACCCCCTGTTTGTATTAATCTATTCTACTGTACAGCGCTTTATAAATAAAGATATACATACATACATACATTTAAAGGAGAACTATACCAACACAATAACTACTTAACCAACAAATAATGTATATAATATTAAGTGGCCTATTAAAGTATTTTACCAAAACTGGAATATATATCAGTAAATATTGCACTTCTATATCTTTTATCTTGAACCACCATTTAGTG
The DNA here is from genome assembly GCF_000004195.4 of Xenopus tropicalis. NCBI lineage: Eukaryota > Metazoa > Chordata > Amphibia > Anura > Pipidae > Xenopus > Xenopus tropicalis. The sequence continues at coordinate 27,445,765 of NC_030682.2, forward strand.
ATGGGCTGTGTGCTCCCTCAGAGATCAGCTGACAGGAAATAATGCAGCTCTAACTGTAACAGGAAGTAGTGTGGGAGCAAAAGGCAGAACTCTGCCCATTCATTGGCTGATGGGGCCTAGCATGTATGTGTGCCTTGGCTTGTTTGTGTGTGATGTGAATTATTTCCCAGGGGGCGGCCCTTAGTACTGAAAATAATTTTTATTTAGGATTATCCTATAACGCATACACCAAAAAAAAGTATATTTTTATTAAAAAGGGTTTATTTAGATGAAGCAGGGTTTTACATACAATCTGTTTTATGTTACATACATTGTGCAGGGGTACAGTTTTGGTCTAGTGAAAGATGTCTAATCCTATGTGACCAGGCTTAATCATATTAGGGCAGGCACTGTGGCAATGTAATCCCTGATGTCCCCTTGCTGCTTAAGCATTTACAATAACTTCATTATGCTGTATAAATTGTAATAGATACGGGGGCTGCTAAGCACTTAACTTTTCTACTTTCATAAATAGTACTTTATTTACTAAGAGTTTGATTCCCGAACCAATGTTCAATGTCATCATAGTCAGGCCTGGATTTGTGGCGAAGCCACAAAGGCCTGGGCCTAGGGTGGCAAAAATTTAGCAATAAAATGTGTAAGTTTGGCTCCCTTACGGAGCAATGGGGACCTCTCCGCACTGCTCCATATCGGACTTTAAATGCTTGTGCATGCGCGCTCGCGGCCAGGGGTGGTTCAGAGTTCGCGCATGCGCACACGTGGGGCGGGGGCTTAGGGGAGACCAACGGGGGTGGCCTAGGGGCGCCGGAAGTACAAATCCGGCGCTGATCATAGTATTTATAATCATATTACATAGGGATAAATTTATCAGCAACCCCCATCTCCTGTAACCATAATCTGAGTTAGAGCAAAGGATATAAATTAGCCTATTCCTGTTTTTGTCTATACAGTTATGGGACCTGTTAACCAGAATGTTTGGGACCTGGGGTTTTCTGGATAAGGGGTCTTTCCATAATTTGGCCCACCGTACTTTAGGTCTACTTTTTTTTTTTTTTAATATTAAATAAACCCAAAAGGATTGTTTTGCCACCAATATGGATTCATGCAGCTTAGTTACCATCAAGTACAAGGTACTGTTTTATTATTACAGATAAAAAGCAAATCATTTAAAAATAATTAGAATTTGTTGATTTATCTAAGGAAGAATGCATTCCTGTAATTTGGAGCTTTCTGGATAAGGGGCTTCTGGATAACAGATCCCATACCCATACTTAGATTCTTGGCCATTTTTCTTCAATGTAATAGTTCTGGATAACAGATCCCATACCCATACTTAGATCCTTGGCCATTTTTCTTCAATGTAATAGTTCTGGATAACAGATCCCATACCCATACTTAGATCCTTGGCCATTTTTCTTCAATATAATAGTTCTGGATACCAGATCCCATACCCATACTTAGATCCTTGGCCATTTTTCTTCAATGTAATAGTTCTGGATAACAGATGCCATACCCATACTTAGATCCTTGGCCATTTTTCTTCAATGTAATAGTTCTGGATAACAGATCCCATACCGATACTTAGATCCTTGGCCATTTTTCTTCAATGTAATAGTTCTTGATAACAGATCCCATACCCATACTTAGATCCTTGGCCATTTTTCTTCAATGTAATAGTTCTGGATAACAGATCCCATACCCATACTTAGATCCTTGGCCATTTTTCTGCAATGTAATAGTTCCAGGCACTTAATGTAGAAATATGCGATCCCTCTCTGCCCATGTCATGGAATCAGTTTTCATACTAGAAATCCTGAGGTGAAACCGTAGTAACAAAGCAACAGAATGTGATGGGACGAACGACGCAAAGCATCCAAACTGCAATAAATTTGCTGATTAGATCAGAGCTGAAGACCACAACAAATAATGTAAACAGTCATTTATTTATCTGTATTGCTAATGCCCAAATTAGTATCTGACCAAAAATCTAAGTGGAAATGAAGCCGCTAAACACATCTGTGGTCTAATGAGCAGAAAGATGTCTAATCTGCCGCACACAGCACTAATTCATGGTTTCATTCGGATTTATATTCAGCAATTACCTACATTTTCTGTTCACCGATTCTGTTATTTGCAGATAATGGCAGAGGATGCTAAAAAAAGATGAAAATGAAATTAGGAAAAAATGGAATGATATATTTGTATGCACAAGTTTGTATTTTTCTGCTTCAAATGCAGCTGCTGGTTATTCAGAGTTTTGGACTTAATCCCTTTAGCAGCAGAAATAGGTCCAGTGCCACCCTAGACACCGGAACTGAGTACACCCTTTGGGGGGGGCACTGGACCCCTCACCCCCCCCCGCTCTGATGCGGCTCTGGACCCCTCACTCTTCCCCCCCCCGCTCTGATGCTAGATTTCCACTGGTAGGTCTGTCAGGGCTGGGTAGGGTTTCATTTTTTCATTTTCTAAACTTTATTGATTATATAGGCAGAGCAGAGGCCCTTGGGTGTCTATATATAAATACGGCCCTGTATGGCAGGCCAACATTCTATCATTTTGATGGTACTGACTGGTAAGGGAGCACAATGTAGTAAAATGTAGTTAGTGCCATTTAAACTAATATTTCCACTTTTTCATCAATCTATTACACAGATTGTAGTGATTGGCAGATGCATGTTGTTCCCCCTCTATATTGCATTCCTAAACAATGGCAAGAGGAATGTTATATAATATGTTTATATAGTAACAGGTATGGGATCAAGAAACCTGTTATCCAGAAAGTTCCAAATTATGGAAAGGCTATTGCCCACTTCATTATAGGCAAATAATTAGAATAATTTTTGAAAAATGGTTTTCTTTTTCTCTGTAATAATAAAACAATACCTTGTACTTGATCCCAACTAAGATATAATTACCCCTTATTGGGGGCAGAACAGCCCTATTGGGTTTATTTAATGGTTAAATGATTCCCTTTTCTCTGTAATAATAAAACAATACCTTGTACTTGATCCCAACTAAGATATAATTAATCCTTATTGGGGGCAGAACAGCCCTATTGGGTTTATTTAATGGTTAAATGATTCCCTTTTCTCTGTAATAATAAAACAGTACCTGTACTTGATCCCAACTAAGATATAATTACCCCTTATTGGGGGCAGAACAGCCCTATTGGGTTTATTTAATGGTTAAATGATTCCTTTTTCTCTGTAATAATAAAACAGTACCTGTGCTTGATCCCAACTAAGATATAATTACCCCTTATTGGGGGCAGAACAGTCCTATTGGGTTTATTTAATGGTTAAATGATTCCTTTTTCTCTGTAATAATAAAACAGTACCTTTGCTTGATCCCAACTAAGATATAATTAATCCTTATTGGGGGCAGAACAGCCCTATTGGGTTTATTTCATGGTTAAATGATTCCCTTTTCTCTGTAATAATAAAACAGTACCTGTACTTGATCCCAACTAAGATATAATTACCCCTTATTGGGGCAGAACAGCCCTATTGGGTTTATTTAATGGTTAAATGATTCCCTTTTCTCTGTAATAATAAAACAGTACCTGTACTTGATCCCAACTAAGATATAATTACCCCTTATTGGGGGCAGAACAGCCCTATTGGGTTTATTTAATGGTTAAATGATTCCCTTTTCTCTGTAATAATAAAACAGTACCTGTACTTGATCCCAACTAAGATATAATTACCCCTTATTGGGGGCAGAACAGCCCTATTGGGTTTATTTAATGGTTAAATGATTCCCTTTTCTCTGTAATAATAAAACAGTACCTGTACTTGATCCCAACTAAGATATAATTACCCCTTATTGGGGCAGAACAGCCCTATTGGGTTTATTTAATGGTTAAATGATTCCCTTTTCTCTGTAATAATAAAACAGTACCTGTACTTGATCCCAACTAAGATATAATTACCCCTTATTGGGGCAGAACAGCCCTATTGGGTTTATTTAATGGTTAAATGATTCCCTTTTCTCTGTAATAATAAAACAGTACCTTGTACTTGATCCCAACTAAGATATAATTACCCCTTATTGGGGGCAGAACAGCCCTATTGGGTTTATTTAATGGTTAAATGATTCCCTTTTCTCTGTAATAATAAAACAGTACCTTGTACTTGATCCCAACTAAGATATAATTACCCCTTATTGGGGGCAGAACAGCCCTATTGGGTTTATTTAATGGTTAAATGATTCCCTTTTCTCTGTAATAATAAAACAGTACCTTGTACTTGATCCCAGCTAGCATATAATTAATCCTTATTAGAGGCAAAACAATCAAAACAACTGGAAAACCCGGGTCCCAAGCAGTTCCCATACCTGTATAATATTTGCTATATCCTATATCATGGTAATACTAGGGCTGCCACCTGTCTGTTTTTTTACGGGTCAAAAACGTATGTCTGGTTTTCAGCATTCTGAAAAATGGGCAGGAACCCTTGTGATTGTGTCTGATGGACATTCCTGAATCTAGTGTATACGCCTAAGAGCGCTATGTCACCATCAATATAATGATTTCATAAGGCAACTGTTCTGTTATTAGTATAATCTTACCATTTAAAAACTGTGCTGCAAACTGGGAAATGAGGTTCAGTGTTGATAAGTGCACTTGGCGGAAATAATATAAATGCAAGTTATACACTAAATAGTAGTGTGTTGGCGGGATCCTTAATGGAGAAGGATCTGGGGGTTATTGTAGATAGCAAGTTGTCTAATTCCAGGCAGTGTCATTCTGTGGCTACTAAAGCAAATAAAGTGCTGTCTTGTATAAAAAAGGGCATTGACTCAAGGGATGAGAACATAATTTTGCCCCTTTGGTAAGGCCTCACCTTGAGTATGCAGTGCAGTTTTGGGCTCCAGTCCTTAAGAAGGATATTAATGAGCTGGAGAGAGTGCAGAGATGTGTAACTAAACTGGTAAAGGGGATGGAAGATTTAAGCTATGAAGTTAGACTGTCAGGGTTGGGGTTGTTTTCTCTGGAAAAGAGGCGCTTGCGAGGGGACATGATTACTCTGTACAAGTACATTAGAGGGGATTATAGGCAGATAGGGGGAGATCAGTTTTCACATAAAAATAATCAATGCACCAGAGGGCAGTGAGGTTGGGGAATGCCCTTCCTAGTGATGATAATGGCAGATTCTGTTAATGCCTATAAGAGGGGCCTGGATGAATTCTTGAACAAACATAGGCTATTGTAATAATAAAATCCACAATTGTATAGATATTAGGATATATAGGTTATATATGTGAGTGTATTGCTAGGTCGGTATGAGTTTGTGTATGTATGTGTACTGGGGTAATTTTGAGGGTTGAACTTGAACTTTCAACTAATTTATGTAACTATATATGTAACCAGTCACATACACTGTACACCCATCACCACACACAACTCAATCAGTATTAACCATATCTTGTTAATAAGAATTGTTTATACACCATTTATTTTCCACTAACATTTCAATCTACATACAATACCAATGCTAAATCTGAGCTCAGTTTTAGCAGTAAAAAAACACAACTTTTCTAAATATGGTTTTACTTTTATGTCTTGGTTATTTTTTTTTTCTCATCGTAATCATAAAAAGAACACTAGATAGAAGAATCAAATGAATCAATAGATGATAAATGATTCCTGGGACAAGGAATGCTTTAATCTGTACCTAAGAATAAACAACTGTCACTTTTATGTCCATGTTATTCTCTTTTTTTGTACAGCATTGGAAAATGCAGTCTCGGTATCACCCAGGGCACAGCCTTATATTTACATGGGGGTTATTGATCCTTGTTAATGTCCAAAGACTGACACCACAAGCGAACAGTATCAGCTCAGCTAATGATGATTAGCATTTGATGTATGCCATTGGAAAAGCACTGGTGCCTAAGTTTCTCATTTACTAGTAAGTAGAAGAATCCTTTATCCAACAAAATAACACTGAAAATAAAATTATTTAGTAAGAAAAATGGGACCAGATTTTGACACAGAATACAAAAAAATTTGGTATAAAATCAAGAAAGTGTAACCAATGAAATGCATAACAGGTAGAAATGGCAGAAATAAGGCTTAAAATGCAGAAAAACATGAAAGGGCTAATTTACAATGCCCCATGCAGTGTGTAAAGTGCAAAAAAGCAAATATTATGCATAATCCAAAGTTTCCATACATTTTTTTATCGTGTGGAGCTATACTGATGGACTTGTGACCATGGAAAATAAATCGCCATACTAATAAAGATATCGCAGGGCACTCTTTCCTGTTGACAAATCTATTCGGAAAAAATTAAAATCACAATTTATTTGATCTGTTTGAATTATGTTTGTGCCAGCATGGTTTTATGCGTAACAGATCTTGCCAGACTAATTTAGTCGCCTTTTATGAGGAGGTGAGTAGGAACCTCGATGCTGGAATGGCAGTTGATGTCATCTACTTGGACTTTGCTAAAGCGTTTGATACAGTACCTCACAGAAAGTTAATGATCAAATTGGGGAATATTGGCCTAGAACATAATATCTGTAATTGGATAGAAAACTGGCTGAAGGATAGATTACAAAGAGTGGTGGTAAATGGAACATTTTCTAATTGGACCAGTGGGGTTAGGGGAGTACCGCAGGGGTCAGTCCTTGGTCCTTTGCTTTTTTTTTTTTTTTAAATGTTTTTATTTTCCTTTTTTACAAACAAATAAAACAGATATAAGAAAGGGGGAGAGAAAAGGGGGGAAAAAGAGAGGAGAAGAAGGGTTGGTAGGGAGTTTGCACATTTTGCTCGCATTGGGGTTAGTGAGACTTAAGGGGTTAATCTGGTAAGTTCGGGGTGTCTGCTGTTGTAGGCAGGGGGTCCCCTTCCACATCCAGCCATGGTTGCCATACTTTATCAAACTTTGCTGGGCATCCTCTGGCAAGGTATGTCAATTTAATGGAGGGTAGGGCTCCGTTAATGAGCTTGATCCATTGCTTTTTTCGGGGGGGTTTGGGTCCCATCCAGCACAGAATAATACATTTCCGAGCATAGTAGAGCAGGGATCGGGCAAATTGTCTAGAGGCAATGCTTCCTACTTGGTCCTCCAGGATGCCGAGTAAGCAGGCGTATGGTGAGAGGAGGGGAGGATAGGCCAGGTGGCTTGACATATGTGTGGTGATGTCTATCCAGAAATCCTGGATCCTAGGGCAGTTCCAGATCATATGTAGAAAGTTTGCTTGGTCTGTTTGACATCTATGGCACTTGTCAGTTTCTCTGCGGCCAATTTCCTTTAGCCTGACCGGAGTAAAGTAGATCTGCATCAAAAATTTGTATTGAATTAGCCTATCCCTTGAGGATATCAAAAAGTGGTATAGATTCTCTGTTACCTCCTCCCATTGTTCCTCTGTTAAGTCGCCCAGCATTGACCTCCATTTGAGATAGGTTCTGTGGAAGGGGGCCTGCGAAGCTGAGTTCAATAGGGAGTAGAGCCTAGACACCAGCTTGGGGGGGCATTCCTGGGTCAACAAGTTTTCTATGGGGTAATTCTCATAGACTAGGGATGTTTCCCGGAATTGGTCTACGAATGCCTCCCTCAGCTGTAAGTATTGGTACAGTTTAGCATCAGTCAGCAAGGGCCTGCTTCTAAGGTCAGTGTATGTGGGGAACAAGTTCTCCTCAAGTATATCCTTGAGCCTTTTTATACCTGTTATAGGCCAGATTTGGAATTGGGGTAGTTGCATAAGGTGGATTAGGTTGCTATTGTTCCAGAGGGGGAGCCTGGGTGAAAGCAGTGGTGGGTCTATACCTGGTTTGCGCAGTGCCATGAGCCACAGTCTGTGCGTGAGCTTTATGATAGGGGTAGTATGCTGTATGTCTCCTTGTGTTCGGTATGGGGCGTTTTCCATGGCTTCAACTGAGCCCAGTATTGTGGCTTGTAGTGCCATATTTGGGTTTTCAGCATCTGGGGCCAGCCACCAGTGGATGTAGGCCGCTTGGGAGGCAATATAATATGTTTGGAGGTTGGGTAGTCCCAGCCCTCCTCTTTCTTGAGGGGCGCATAGAGTCTCCTTGGCTATACGTGGAGTTTTGTTGTTCCAAATAAAGGAGGTGGTAATCTTATCTATTCTTAGAAAGAGTTTTTTGGGTAGGTATATGGGGGTGTTACGAAGTACATATAAGAACTTGGGAAGGAAAATCATTTTGAACAAAGTTACCCTTCCCCAGAGTGTAAGTGGGAGTCGCTGCCACACCTCTGCTGTTCTGGCATAGTGTTGGATTATGGGTTCTAGGTTTAATGCTATATATTGAGATAAGTCCTTATGTATATTGATGCCCAAATATTTGAAAGAGTCCGCTAGTTGTAGATCAGGGTGTGGAGGTCTGATAGGGGCTGTTGGTTGGCCAATTGGGAAGATAACAGATTTCCTCCAGTTCACCTTGAGCCCTGAGTGTGTGCCATAGGTTTGTATCAGTTCCATCGCTATTTGCAGAGAGGGTCCTGCATCCTGTAGGTACAAGAGCACATCGTCTGCATATAACGAAATTTTTTCCCCCACTTCCCGGAGTTTGAGCCCTTTATAGTTTGCTGCTTTCCTTACAGCAATTGCCAGTGGTTCAACCGCTAGGGCAAAGAGGAGGGGGGACAGGGGGCATCCCTGTCTTGTTCCTCTGTGCATGGTAATAGTCGAGGATAGGATTCCATTGACTCTCACCCTAGCCGTGGGTTCTTTGTATAGGCGCTTAAGCCAGCCTATGAACTCCCTACCTATGTTGTAGTGTGGCAGCAACTCCCATAGGTAGGTCCATTCGACCGAGTCGAAGGCCTTTTCCCAATCTATAGAAAGTATTGCTCTGCTCCCAGAGTTCTCATATGTGACTTGTAAGTTGGTGTATAGCCGCCTGATGTTAATGTCAGGGGCTTTTTGTGGCATAAATCCTGCCTGATCCGGCTCTATTAGTGTGGTTATTACTTTGGAAAGGCGTGTAGCTAGTACTTTAGCTAGGACTTTAACATCCACATTGAGGAGGGAGATTGGTCTGTATGCCCCACATTGTGAGGGATCTCCACCTGCTTTGGGTATTACCACTATAATTGCCTCCCTCATTGATTGGGGAAGTTTGTCCCTGTCTTTGGCCTCATTTAAGGTGTCTAGTAGGTGTGGGATTATGTGTTCCGCGTGTGCCCTGTACCACTCCGCAGGGTACCCGTCTGGGCCTGGTGTCTTTTGCGGGGGTAGGGCTTGCAGGGCTTGTAATAGTTCACTTTTAGTTATGGGTGTGTTAAGGTAATCGGATTGGTGGTTATCTAGTGTGGGGAAGGGGATTGTAGAGAGATATCTTCGGATTTGGCCAGTTGTGGCTCCCCCTCTGGAAGTATATAGATTGGCATAGTATACAGCAAATTCGTCGGCTATAGCCTTTGGGTTGGTAATATTCCTACCATCAGTTGTTGCTATCCTTGCTACTGTTACTGTTTCTGTTGGGAGTTTCGCTAGCCTAGCTAGGAGCTTACTGTTTTTTTTTGTTGGGTATAAAGGAGTTGTTTTTTGGTAAGTTCCACCTGTTTCAGTGTTAGAGCCTGTTCTGCAGATTGAATTGCTTGGTATGTATTATCTGTGGGTAGGGCTGTGTAGTCACTCTGCGCTTGCATTAAGTTAGCCTCTAGGAGGTCAACTTCCTCCTGGCGTTGTTTGCGGTGGCGTTTAATAGCTTGTATCAGTTTGCCCCGTATAACTGCCTTAGAGGCATCCCAGAGGATATCTGGGGTGGTAGAGTTGGCGTTCTCCTCCCAATATTGTATTGTGGCTTCATTACTAGCTTCAAGTATATTGGGTATTTTAAGCCAGATTGGACTGAGGCGCCAAATTCTAGATTGTGTAGGGGCTTGAGTGTCCAAGGTGAGTTGGAGGGGGAGTGATCTGAGAGCACTCTGGGTAGGTATGCGGCCCCTACTACTAGTGGGGTAAAGTCTTGGGATACCAGGGCTAGGTCTATGCGGGTAAGCGTTTTGTGAGTCACTGAGTGGCATGAATGAGCTTTGTCCCTAGGGTGTTTGAGTCTCCATATATCTTTTAGCATCATGGCTTCTGACCATCTAGAGAGAGTGGAATGTGTAGCTTGCCCTATAGGTATTTTGTCTAGCTGCGGGTTCATAACCATATTAAAGTCTCCTATTATACACAGGGGTGCAACTGGCAATTCAAGCAGTTTGTTCATAATAGCATTTAGTGTACCCAGAGTGAGAGGGGGAGGAACATACAAGGAGCATAACGTTAGGGTAACTTCGTATATTTTGCAATGTATAGCAAAGAATCTCCCTTGCGGGTCGCTTTTGACAGCTATGCACACAAATGGGAGGCCCTTCCGAATTAATATAGAGACCCCTCTCGCGTAGGAGGAGTAGGTGGAGTGAAAGGAGTGTGCTACCCAGTATTTTATGAGTGCTAGTATCCTCTGCCCCTCCAGGTGGGTTTCCTGGAGGCATATTATTGCGGGTGGGTCTTTTTTGGTTAGATAATTAAATATAGCCGCTCTCTTGTATTTCGAGTTCATCCCCCTGACATTCCACGATATTAGCTTAATTAGGTTTGAAGACATTGTCTTGTATTGACAGCATAATTAGCGGGCTTTCAATGAGCAATGCGAGCAAGGGAGGGTAGAAAGAGTAGAAAGAAAGGTATTTAGGTAAGAAATTAGAGTAAAACATGTCCCCAAAAACAGTCCCCCCACCCCTGCCCATCCCTCCAAACATGGGTGGGCTTTGTCCCAAAACCAAAGGTCCTTTGCTTTTTAACTTGTTTATTAATGAGGTGGGCCTAGAAAAGTACTGTTTCCATTTTTGCTGATGACACTAAATTGTGCAAAACTGCCGCTTTGCAGAGCGATTTGATTAAATTGGAAAACTGGGCAGCAAAATGGAAATGAGGTTCAATATTGAAAAGTGCAAAGTTATGTACTTTGGTAGAAATAATATAATTGCAAGTTATACATGAAATGGTAGTGTGTTGGGGGTATCCTTAATGGAGAAGGATCTAGGGGTTTTTGTTGATAACAAGTTGTCTAATGCCAGGCAGTGTCATTCTGTGGCTACTAAAGCAAATAAAGTGCTGTCTTGTATAAAAAAGGGCATTGACTTGAAGAGTCTAAAAACATGGAAGAATCTATTGCGTACAGACACGGAAATATACTGAAACATTTTCAAAATTGGAGATTATGGACTGAATACATAGAAAACAGTTAAAGAACGTATGTTATTCCAATCTATGAGTTGCAACTCCAAAGAAAATCAAAATATAGTAGAGATATACAGTGTTATATAAGAAAAGTCTGAGTAATATACTATTTACTATGAAAAATTGTCTCTAAATCCAATTGCAATAACAGTAATATCATGAGAATGCAAAATCACTGTGTTATGTCATGTTATCTATATGTCTTTAAACTGTAATACTTACCTTTACCCTAACCCTCCTTTTCTTTCTGTACCCCCAAAAACCTGAAAATTAATAAAAAGTTATTTGAAAAAAAAAAAAAGGGCATTGACTCAAGGAATGAGAACATAATTTTGCTTCTTTATAGGTTTCTGGTAAGGCCTCACCTTGAGTATGCAGTGCAGTACATTAAAGGGGATTATCGAAATTATTATAAAAAGGATCCCCAACCTTTTTTACTCGTGAGCCACACACATAACACAAGCATGAAAGAAAGTCCTTTGGGGATGTCATATAAGGACTGTGAATGGTAGCCCCATGTGGACTGATGACCTACAGGAGGCACCTACTTTTAGGCAACCGTTATCCAGAATACTTGGGACCCAGGGTATTCCGGATAAGGGGTCTTTCCATAATTCTGATCTCCTACCTTAAGTCTACTTAAAATGTACTTAAACAATAGGACTGTTCTGCCCCCAATAAGGATTAATTATATCTTAGTTGGGATCAAGTACAAGGTACTGTTTTATTATTACAGAGAAAAGGGAATCATTTAACAATTAAATAAACCCAATAGGGCTGTTCTGCCCCCAATAAGGGGTAATTATATCTTAGTTGGGATCAAGTACAGGTACTGTTTTATTATTACAGAGAAAAGGGAATCATTTAACCATTAAATAAACCCAATAGGGCTGTTCTGCCCCCAATAAGGGGTAATTATATCTTAGTTGGGATCAAGTACAGGTACTGTTTTATTATTACAGAGAAAAGGGAATCATTTAACAATTAAATAAACCCAATAGGGCAGTTCTGCCCCCAATAAGGGGTAATTATATCTTAGTTGGGATCAAGTACAGGTACTGTTTTATTATTACAGAGAAAAGGGAATCATTTAACCATTAAATAAACCCAATAGGGCTGTTCTGCCCCCAATAAGGGGTAATTATATCTTAGTTGGGATCAAGTACAGGTACTGTTTTATTATTATAGAGAAAAGGGAATCATTTAACCATTAAATAAACCCAATAGGGCTGTTCTGCCCCCAATAAGGGGTAATTATATCTTAGTTGGGATCAAGTACAAGGTACTGTTTTATTATTACAGAGAAAAAGGGAATAATTTTTAAAAATTAGAATTATTTGCTTATAATGGAGTCTATGGGAGATGGCCTTCCCATAATTTGGATCTTTCTGCATAATGAGTCTCTAGATAACATATCCTATACTTGTAAATACTATTGTAACTAATATCTCAGTTCCAGTACTATAGCAGTTCTTGTTTTGAGTCATGTTTAGTATGTCATTTATGTATATAGTATATATTCTCACTTACTGGCCTTCAGGCAGAATCCTTAATTAAAATATTTTCATAATAAAGTGCTCTCTCTGGCAGAGTTTTTGGACTGAGATAGCTAGAATTACCCACGTGGCATCCCTTCCCCCGGCAGCCCTGCTGTATAATGCACTATGTTTTACAGCCTGAGAGAGAGACCTCTGGGAGCCAAGCCATTGAAGTGAATGTACTGTAAGAGGAAGGCATGTATTGCCAATGTTGTTATATGTTCCAAAGCTTAGTGCCTTGTATTACATTTTTGCAGCAATTTCTGCAACAACACAGCCCGAGGAACAAAGCAAACGTTTACAAATACCGAGATTCATAGTATTTTGTAATTTTTGTACTGAGCAGGGTTTTTTTTTTTAGACAAAAAAAGTGTCCAGTTCCACCCTATGAATCCTCCTTCTAATCTTAGGCTGATTTGTCCTGTACATTTAATTCTTCCTTGCAATTTAATTAATTATTTAGTTTTACTAAGCCAAGAAAGGAAACATGGAATTTGTATTGCTTATTATTTATGAACAATTCAAATTGCTACTGCTATGATCCTAATATCATAAATATATTAATAAATAATCTATGTGCTGTATGTGCAGTGATATCACTTAATTTGCTGCAGAGCTAAGGTTAGTCAGACTTCAAGCTAAAAACACCAATGAATAATATAGGGGAGAACCCCAAGCAATGGCTTTAACTCATATATAGATTACAAAGTAGTCAGCGTTGTCCCTGATATGGAAATTATTTCTGGAACATGTCAAACCCTTGCACATATACACCACATTAATTATTTCAAAGGAGAAGGAAAGTCATTTTGGCATTTTACTGCCAATAGATTCGCCACATTAGTGCCACCTAGAACACTATATTTATTCTGAAGAAAGCTTTACCCTACCTGAGTAAACAGCTTTAGAAGCTTTCTCTGATTGCAGCTGTCATTTTAGCTTGGTGTTCATAGCTTCCTGCTGCAGCTCTAGTCATTATAGCTCAGATTACACATTCCTAAGGTTGGAGGGAATGTGAGTTTTATGAATTTTTAAGGGAGGGGGGAGCAGGAGAGGGGAAAGAGGAGAGAACTACATAGACGCTGGCCCCAGGAATGAAGGATTTTTCTGAGAGAGGAAGTCTGATACCCTAAGAACATGTTTACAAAAAAGGAGCCAAGAAATCCTGTGTTTCTTTTGATGGAGGACTCAGTACAGTGTTTCTGTGAGTACTTATGGCTGTATTTACATAGACCTTTCTGATAAAGCCTACTTAGTTTTTACCTTTCCTTCTCCTTTAGGGAAAATACAATTAGGTTATAAGTTCAGTGACCTACTCTATGGGGCCTATTTATTAAGCTGTGTAAAATGAAATTCGCCAAAAAACAGTGTGAAAAGCTGTGTAAAATAAATGGAGAAGTTCCCCATCCAAACGCCAGATTTTACGCCATTATATTACATAAGTTACGGTGGAAGAAAAAACGCATAAAAAAATTACGCAGATTGATACACTAAAATCTAGGATTCACAGTGTAGTACTATCTGCGTGGTTATTTAGGGTTTTCTTATTGATCAAAAATGACAATGGTCTATCTTGCCAATGAGATTAGTTAATTTCTAGATGTGTACAGCAGCAGTGCTTCCAGATGGGGAGCAGGAAAAAAAATGGGAATTTATAAATTGAACATTTATAGGAAAAGCATTTTGGGAATTTGCCCCAGTATTGCCTTAAATATTGTAATTATAAAATGTAAGGATTTGTATCATGATTTTAGACTGTAGAACATTGGACTCTACTGTAGTTTAAAGAGACAGTATAACCCCTTGTGCAATGAATAGGACTTGTGCTGAACATAGTTTTTGCCTATTGTTTAAATCACAAACAATCTGTATTTCTTTGTTATTTCTGCAGCTAAACAGGGCACATAGGGAAGCTAAATCTACTCCACTGTATACAACTCCCTCCAATTACCCTGTTTTGTAAGCAGAAAGTAGGGGAGATGCACTGTTTTTAAAGTAGATTTTTCAACATTTTCTGCCCAAGTATAATATAAATATAATATAAAGGATGATATGTTACCATAGAAAGATTGGAATACAAATTGAGAACAGTTCATCCTCTCTGGAAAAAAATCACAAAGCAACTTTAATCCTTAAGATTAGAGGAAAAATATCCATGACTAGTGATGAGCGAATTTTTTTGCCAGGCATGGATTCGCAGCGAATTTCCGCATTTCGTCATTGGCGAATTGTTTTGCGAAACTTCCGTGAAAATTCGCAGAGGATAAATAATTTGTCATGCGTCAAAATTGAGCGCGCTCGCGTCAAATTGGGCGTGGTCACATGAAAAAAGGGAGCGGGCGACCAAAAAAAAAAGACGCGTCAACAAAAAAAAATTTGCGCAACAAACGCGTTTTCACCGTTTTTCTTGCCGTATCGCCAATTTTATGGCAAAGAGAAACGGGACAGATTCCCTCATCACTATCCATGACCTTAAAAATAGAAAGTGGTAGAAAAGGTGGTGTGACCTATACACATTTTTTTTGCATGGCGTTCTTCTCTCCTCTCTCTGGGCCCCTGGATTAAATTAAAAATAATAGATTAAATTGAAATAATAGTACACCCCTCTTACATACGGGCACCCCTATTGGCATTTTGGACAACAGCCCTGAGCATTAGCAGACTATATAGTAAGGAGATAAGCACAAGAAAGTCAGTAGTTATAATAAGATAGAAAAGAAAGTTGAAACAACCGTCAGGATCAGCTTATTCCCATCTACTGGACAAGTGAACAGGTAATTATAATATATTTACAAGACGTTCGGAGAATGAGCTTTAAATCATTAATTATGCTAATAATTTATCTGAGAGTTACTTTGTTCATTACAGTCTCTGGCTCAGCACGTAAGAAAAGAAAACGGCAAGAGAAGGGAAAAAGAAAACTCATTTTATAGAATTATTTTATTCTTCTTGACAGCCCTCAGAGACCTAATTACATTGGCTATCATAAAGTAATGACAGATTCTGAAAGCAATGTGTTTTTTATCTGTTTGGGCTGCCATCAAATACAGGTATAGGACCTGTTATCCAGAATGCTCGGGACCAAGGGTATTCCAGATAAGGGGTCTTTCCGTAATTTGGATCTTCATACCTTAAGTCTACTAAAAAATCAATAAAACATTAATTAAATCCAATAGGATTGTTTTGCATCCAATAAGGATTAATTATATCTTAGTTGGGATCAAATACAAGGTACAGTTTTATTATTACAGAGAAAAAGGAAATCAATTTTAAAAATCCTAATTATTTGATTATAATGGAGTCTATGGGAGACAGGCTTTCCGTAATTCGGAGCTTTCTGGATAATGGGTTTCCGGATAAGGGGTCCGATACCTGTACAGTGCTAAAGTCATTTTTTAATGCTCTATTCAGTAATTAATGCACATACTCGGCAAGCAACTGCACAGGCCGATTACAAGAGCTCTTGAGATATATAAATAGATGCGCGTGTTTAGCGAAGTTGCGAATTGTTTATATCAAATAAAATCTGATGTCTTTCAGGTTCCGTAATTTACTTATATTTTAGTTTATTGAATAAAAAATACATTGAAGTTAATAAAAAATTCTTTCTTCTGAGTAGGCTACATTATATAATTGTATTTGGGAAGCTGGCAGCTCTTCCCTTGCATTTGCCAGGCTTTTCTAGGATTTGCATCTACCAAAGAAATACATCAAAATGAAAAGTTACATGTATGGAAATGTTAGATTTTTCTGGACCTGATCCCCATTCTTTAACCAAAGCCAATATTCCCTGGCCCTGCTCTATTATTCCCCCCCAATAGAGGTTCTACCCAACCCATGAACCACACCCTGACAACAAGTGGTACATGGTGGTTTTTAGGTAACTACTAGTGATGAACTAATCTCTAGTGATGAGCAAATTTTTTCGCCAGGCATGGATTTGCAGCGAATTTCCGCATTCCGCCATTGGCGAATTGTTTCGCAAAACTTTCATGAAAGTTCGCTGCGGTAAAGTTTGTTGCGCAGAATTTTTTTGTTGCGCGTCAAATTGGGAGTGGTTGTGTCAAAAAGGGTGCGGTCGCGTAAGAAAGGGCGTGGTTGCATAAAAAAACGGGCACGGTCGCATCAGAAAAAGGTACGGTCACTGCAAAATTGGGCGCGGTCATGTCAAAAAGCGTGGCCGACAAAAAAATGGACAAGAGCGACAAAAATAGATGAAGATAAAATGTGTTTATATGAAGATAAAATGTGTTTTGCAAATTTTTCGCTGTTTCGCTCATCACTACTAATCTCTCCTGTTTTACATCATGTAAAATTGTGCAAATATCACAACAAATCTGTGAAACGGTAAAAATGCTGCACAGCAAAAAAAAATTGTCACATTTTTGACTCGCTCAGCAATTTTTTGACGCACACATATAAAAAGACGTCTGCGTCAAAAAAAATGCCGAACACAACAATTTTTTTGACGCACATGACAATTTTTTTTTACGCGGGTGACAATTTTTTGACGTGTGGTGAATTTTTCCATGGCGAATACATACGGGCACCCCTACAGACAACTTTGGACAACTGTCTACCCATGCACGGCCCCCTTTTGCCAGCCCTGAGCATTAGCAGACTATATAGTAAGGAGATAAGCACAAGAAAGTCAGTAGTTATAATAACATAGAAAAGAAAGTTGAAACAACCGTCAGGACAAAATTGTGCAAATATTGCAAAAGATTTGTGAAATGGCGAAAATGTTGCGCAGCAAAAGAAATTATCATATTTTGGACATGTGCAACAATTTTTTGACGTGTCACATTACTGAAAAATATGCACATATTGCAAAAGACTTGTGAAACGACGAAAACTTGTGCGTCACGAAAAAATTGTCACATTTTTGACTCGCTCAGCAATTTTTTGACGGGCACATAAAAAAAGACGTGCGCCTGATCAAAATGACTATTGCAACAATTTTTTTTTTTGATGCGGGCGACAATTTTTTGATGTGTGCTGAATTTTTTCCTGGCGAATTTTGACGCCTGTTTTGCGAAACAATGTGCCAATGGTGAAATGCGTAAATTCGCCACAAATCCATGTCTGCAGAATTATTTTGCCCATCACCAGTAACTACTATAAGGCCAGCCAATAATATGGAGCAATATGGACCTACCCCTTGGGTCCACAGACTAAAGACTAGAATCACTAGTCATTTCATTAAACATATACAGGTAGCTCTTCTTTCACAGTTGGATTTAGGCAGCAGATTTCATGCGCTTTTAAAAACAGTTGAAGTAAAAATCAAGTTAAAGCTCTTGTAAATGAGGTCTCACAGGTCAAAGAGAAGGATTAAACAAATGCGTGATTGTATGCAGGGCCCGTCTTTAGAAATCTTTAAACATATTTGTATTAGCAAATGAATAGCATTCACTTTCACCAAAAGGTTGTGTTGAAAGGTTGTACCGTCTCAACAAATAACTGGATGAAAATGGCCTTCTGCGTTGTTCCTCTGTTTAGAAAATCAATATTGGAAATGAATGCAAGAAAGAGTTTCTCATTTTAATGGTTCTCAGACAAAACCTGAACCTAATAAAAAAAATATAATGTTTAGTACCTTGTTTATAGTAAAGCTGAACTTATATGTACGGCAACTAGTCAGGAAATAGGTTTGCTTAGTCCACAAGAAGTTAGAAAATCGAAGCTATGATCTAATTGGTTGCTATGGGTAACAGCAATGGCCTTCTTCACACATCCATTTATGCAACTCTAACAAGTAACACCTGTTTGAAGAGTTGCATGATACTTTGGTAATCCTTTCAAAGTAACTCCACAGCATTCACACCTCTGTGAGTTTCAGATGTCCCCTTTCTGAAGAGTTACAAAGTGCCATTGTGATTGGATTAGTGGAAGAGTATATATGCTGAGGACTTCCCATACCAGTCAGTTGAACTGAAGAAGCTGCTCGGATGAGTAGTGAAACATCTTCAATGATTACTAAACAAGTCCAGTTGCTTTAGATTTATTTATACTAGATATACCATGACCTGGATGAATGAAAATCTTCATAGACAATGGCCCACTTAAGCACCTAATGTTAGTAAATTAGCTCCAGTGTTTTATTCAGATCAGATCAACTGATTCATGATGTCTATCACTGCAAGATGTCAGTCAACAGCAATAACCAGTTGCCTGCTATTTGGAAAAATGGTTACATAGAAAAAACACACTAATTAACATTAAATAACTCAAAAACTGCTAAAGACTTAAGTACACTTAGGGGCAGATTTATTAAAATGTGAGATTACCACAGAAAAACTCACCCACTTTCTATTCATTCCTATGCAATTTTTAGAAGTGTATTTATCAATGTTTAAACTCTTTCACTCATTGATAAATGTCACCATGGGTAGAGATCCTTAAACATGAATAAGTTGGGTACTGGGGCCAATAGCGCCAAAAGTGGTTGCCAAGTGCAAAGATTTGTGCAGTCATATTATATATTATATACAGAGCTAAACATTCAAAAGCACTTGACACTGGGCCAAATTGGTTAAAAGACAAATTCAAGTACGGTAACTTTTAAGTAGGTTTAAGGGTCTGAAGCAGTAGTTAACTGTGTGGCTCTTCCCTCAAAGTCTTAAATGCAGATTTATTAACATTCAGATTTTCGTGGTTTTTAAAAACCGCAACTAAACTCTTTTCCGTGAAAACCATTAATGTCTAGGCATTTATTAAAAAAATCCAAATTAAAAGAGCATGACGAATTGAAATCTGGAACAAAAGGAAAAGAACAAGAAAACCACATATTTTTTCTACATGACCTCGACAGCCAATAGATGGTGAAGTTTTGTATTAGTGTTTTTCGTGGTTTTAATGCTCAATAAATTGTGACAAATTTGTGATTTTTTTTAACATGGAAAATTTGAGTTTTACCTCGCCCCCCTCCCCCCACAAAAAAAAACGAACAATATTATATGCCACCCCCCCCCCTTAGGGTGGGTATTTGATGCTAAATACTTATTACCTTTCTTAGATATTTCTGGTATTACATATATTTTTACAATATTTTTAACTAAGGGTATCCAACCAAATGTTGGTCGACAAGGGGGGCCTGATTCCATAAAACCTGAAGACCTCTGGTGTAAGACTTTGGTCCATTCCATAAATACTGTAAAATATTTAGAGCATATGACTATTTCCACATAGGTTTAAAGAAGAAGTAAACATTCTTTTTATATTTTAAAAACTACTCTAAACAACCTACAGAATAATATACCTTAGTCCCTACATTTTCTGATCTGGTTTCTGACTTATAAATAAGAAATCTCTAGCTCCTTTCCTCTACTTCCTGGTACAGTGTGAAGCCCCACCCCCTCTTCCTGTTCAGCTCTCCTCATCTCTTTGACTACAGGGTAGTTGAAGAGGAAAGCCTTCTATGAATGCCTGACAGAGAAGAAGCTTTCTGGGAATGCACAGTGAGTCAGGCAGTTATGTATGGGTACATTAAAAGAATCTGCTGCTGCTGCACACTGGCTCCTGCTTCTGGCCTGTAGTCGAAGAAAAAAAGAGGACAGAAAGAGGGGCGGGGCTTCATGCTGTACCAGGAAGAAGAGGAAAGGAGCTGGAGATTTCAACTTATAAATCAGAATCCAGATCAGACTAAATGCAGAGATTAAGGTATGTTATTCTGGGGGCTGTTTAGAAGAAATAGAAAAAAAAAATGGAAAAAAAAATAGAAAAAAAAGGTTTACTTCTTCTTTAAGTGTAGAGGATTAATGGCCACATATGTGAATATAGAATGATTACCACCAAAGCTTTAATTTCCTCAGTAGCTGGCCTAAAAGGTTTTAATGGAAAAGAGAGACAATATATGATATAAAATGTTGCATGACTAACACTTTAAGAAATATATAATTAATAAAGGATAGCCATCACAGTGTAATTCTGCAAAATGGAATTTGAAATGTCTCTTCGGTGCTTCCTGGCAAACACATAGATATTTATATGTTGGTTAGAATAAGTCACACTGAGGTTAATATCTCAAATACATATTTTTCTTATATTTCACAGGCAGAAAAAAA
The DNA here is from genome assembly GCF_000004195.4 of Xenopus tropicalis. Taxonomy (NCBI): domain Eukaryota; kingdom Metazoa; phylum Chordata; class Amphibia; order Anura; family Pipidae; genus Xenopus; species Xenopus tropicalis. Next base: position 27,466,571 of record NC_030682.2, read on the forward strand.
GCAATCAGATGCTTGGGCTGACCCTGTTTCTAAAAACGGCAACATTTCAGTGTTTTACCTCATTTATCCCAGCTATGATATAGATAGTGTAAAGCTATGAATACATAAAAGCAGTATTTATTGTGGAAAAATACATGAAAGTAAGAAAAGGCAAATGATGAAGGCAGTCGTCTCATTCCTAAATCACTTCCTTTCAACCTGAGGCTTTAGGCCTGCTGATGAAGCAGTACGAGTCCTTCATTTCTTCATGACTGGGAATGGGAGAGGGTAATTGAGAAGCTTATCTTTTCTTCAGGTTCCATGGAGATTTAAATTCATAGTGCTAAGCAACTATGAGCAAGAGGTGGAGGATCAGAAAGAGAGAAAGATAAATTAAAAGGAAATAATGTTAGTGGAACGATGGAGAGTTGTTTATTGATGGCAAGTTGCGGCCAGTAGCTGTTTAGTACAGTATTATACCTTTTACACACTATAATCAGATGCATACAGAAGTGGAATTAATGTAGATGAGTCATTTAATAATGAATTTATCTACAGTAAGTGCTGCAAATAGCAGGGTGTAATGCCTGTGTACAAGGTTTTAGAGTAAATACAATATTTTAGCATTAATTATAAATGTGTCATGACCGGGTTTATAAAAGATACGTAGAGAAATTCTCACGATAATGTCTCCATGCTCATATCACCGCTGGTGTCAGCCTGTCTTCTGGGTCCCTGAAGCCAAAATGTAAAGGTGCTGTAGAGCCTTCATAAAGCAAAACTTGGCAGCCATATAAGGAACGTAGATATGTCAAATAGCATAGAGTGAGAAGATAACCAAACAGCATTGTACAGGTATGGGACCTGTAATCTGGAATGCTCAGCACCTGGGACTTTCCAGATATCAGATCTTTCTGTAATTTGGATCTCCATATTTTGTGTCTACTAAAAATTCATATAAACATCAATCCAATAGGATTGTTTTGTCTCCAATAAGGATTCATTAACCCTTAGTTGGGATCAAGTACAAGGTTGTATTATTACAGAAAAAAGTGAACACACTTTTAAACTTTACTTTACTTAGTTTTTACCTTTCCTTCTCCTTTAAAGGACTGTTCTAAATAGCATTATTTAGGGTTGACTGGCTGAAGCAAGAAAAGACTTGTAAACAGCGCCGTTTTAAACATATACACATGTAGGGATCTCCAAGATTGGGCCCCTAGGATGGGTTCTCCTTTGACAGGCACTAGAGGGTGGCCTTAGGGAATTGGACACCTAAGGGTGGTCCTAGTTGTTTTTGTGTTAAGAAAGGGAGTATCCCTGCAGTTCAGGGTTATGGCCACAGGGTGGTGCACACAGTATATAAGGCTGTGCAGCCTTGTGCAGCCAGGTCTTCCTGCCTGGGACCCTCTGGCAAGAGGCCAGCTACAGGCCAGGAGTAGTTAGTGAGCTAAAGGTTATAGGCCGCTCTAGGAGTGGTAGATAGGCTATTTAGCTGGGCAGCTTGGCCCCTACAGGAGATTTAATGAGATTAAGATCTCCCAGCACTGATTGCTGGAGTCAGGGAACCAAGTGGTAGTAATAGGTGATTTGCCTAATCCGGGGATAGCCGGGTGATATTCCGGGGTGAGGTCTCAAGGGGGTGTCCGCTTGGCGGGAGTACCGGGAAGTGCCCTAGAGAGGGGCTTCTGGCGTGAAGTACCGGAGGGAATCCCAAAAGAGGGTCATCTGGCTGGAGTATTGACGGTATCCCAGGAGAGAGGGTCCCCTAAGGAAAAGAGTGTTCCCTGACGTGTTCTGTAACTCCTGCAAAGCCTATCTGTCATTCATTCTGCAAATAAAGAAATCACTTGGTTCGGCATAATACCAGAGTGCATTGTCTTACTATCTGGAGGATCCACACTGCCGGGTAAGCAACTACCCCAGGGAGGGGGCAAGGTGCCAGGAGTGCTGGGAGTCCCCAAAGCAGAAGTATAATATCAAGTTCTCGGGAGGGGAGTTATAGTTCAAGCTATTCCTATCCTGGGTGGAGGCACGCCAAATAGTACAGCAACATCTGTTCCCCATAGTAAGCGGGGCTCAGGATCCCTGTAAGCGCCACAAGATCTCAGCAGGTAGCAGCACATTCTCTAAAGTGGGCTACATTTGGAGGCACTGCTGAGATCTGAAACAGTAAAGAAGGAAGGGCCAATAACTGAGGTGAGGCCTAGTGTGAGTGTGGAAGCCTGCCCTCCGTCTGGGTTAAATTTTGGGCCCCCCTGATCCGTGTCCACAAGGGATATTTGGCGCCAAATAGAGCAGGAGAGGCTCTGGGCCAACTGGATTGCAGGGTGGTGGCGCCAAAACAGAGCCAGGAAGAGGCGCTAGATCACGCGCCTGGAGGAGAGAGGTGTGCCATACTAAGTGTCATTGCCGCCCATTTGAGCGTGGGACCAACCAAGCAGCAAAGAAAGTGCGCCAAGTGTGAGGGCGTGACTACAGCCGGTGAGGTCACCGCGGCCATTTTGAGAGAACGCACTTTGTCTCAGGAGTATAGGAGATACTGCGGGCTGAGAAGCGAGAGCATGTCTGATCCCAGCAAGCCAGCGCCACCTGGTGAGACAGCCCCTACAAGGGATGAGGAGCCTCCGGAACATGACCGCCTGCTGGGGGATGCCGGGAGACGTTATGCCTGGTCTGGCAGCTTTGCTGAGAAGATAGTGATTGACTGAGTTTAAAGGGGAAGTAGCACCTACCGTTTTGGTGTACCCCTCAGGAGGGACTTGTGCTTTCCCAAGAAGGGATTGTGGGGCGGGTGAGGGTTACCTGCACCACAGCCAACCGGCTGGTTGGGAGGCAAGGACTGCTCCTGTTTAAATTCCCAGAGGGGAATTCTTTTGTGTTGGCCATGGAGGATGCCAGGCCCAAAGTTGACCCAGGAGGGTCCGTCAGTCAAGCTGAGGACTGATTCAAGTGCCCAACCTGTTGGTTGGAGGTATCCCAGGGCACTGATTGCCTTGGGACATGGACTCCCTCAAGGAGAGGTGGAGACTTTGATCTTTTCAGTTATTTGAGTATGTGTAAAGTTTCTTACAGGGACAAAGACTCTGTGGGACTTATACCAAGACTTTGGGGTTGATGGGAAATGTAAAATTGTGTTTAACATTTCCTTCCAGGTAATACAGGTTTCTGAGCAGACACCGTGAGGAACTGTTGGAGAAGTAACCATGGTATAAGTATAATGTTGGTATATGGTATGTCAGCCAGGAGGTGACATTTTTCGTCAAGGGGGAGAATGTAGGGATCTCCAAGATTGGGCCCCTAGGATGGGTTCTCCTTTGACAGGCACTAGAGGGTGGCCTTAGGGAATTGGACACCTAAGGGTGGTCCTAGTTGTTTTTGTGTTAAGAAAGGGAGTATCCCTGCAGTTCAGGGTTATGGCCACAGGGTGGTGCACACAGTATATAAGGCTGTGCAGCCTTGTGCAGCCAGGTCTTCCTGCCTGGGACCCCTCTGGCAAGAGGCCAGCTACAGGCCAGGAGTAGTTAGTAAGCTAAAGGTTATAGGCCGCTCTAGGAGTGGTAGATAGGCTATTTAGCTGGGCAGCTTGGCCCCTACAGGAGATTTAATGAGATTAAGATCTCCCAGCACTGATTGCTGGAGTCAGGGAACCAAGTGGTAGTAATAGGTGATTTGCCTAATCCGGGGGATAGCCGGGTGATATTCCGGGGTGAGGTCTCAAGGGGGTGTCCGCTTGGCGGGAGTACCGGGAAGTGCCCTAGAGAGGGGCTTCTGGCGTGAAGTACCGGAGGGAATCCCAAAAGAGGGTCATCTGGCTGGAGTATTGACGGTATCCCAGGAGAGAGGGTCCCCTAAGGAAAAGAGTGTTCCCTGACGTGTTCTGTAACTCCTGCAAAGCCTATCTGTCATTCATTCTGCAAATAAAGAAATCACTTGGTTCGGCATAATACCAGAGTGCATTGTCTTACTATCTGGAGGATCCACACTGCCGGGTAAGCAACTACCCCAGGGAGGGGGCAAGGTGCCAGGAGTGCTGGGAGTCCCCAAAGCAGAAGTATAATATCAAGTTCTCGGGAGGGGAGTTATAGTTCAAGCTATTCCTATCCTGGGTGGAGGCACGCCAAATAGTACAGCAACATCTGTTCCCCATAGTAAGCGGGGCTCAGGATCCCTGTAAGCGCCACAAGATCTCAGCAGGTAGCAGCACATTCTCTAAAGTGGGCTACACACATACAAGTATTTATTAGTTGAACGTTAGTAAAATTTATCAGTCCCCAGGTTAACTCATTAAACAAACTACAGTGACCACCGTAAACTCCAACATATTATAGGAAATGCCAGGATTCTAGTCTGAGCCAGTAAGTTGTAGATGGCTTCCATTACTGTTCCCAACAACAGTTCAAAACTGAGTGACCAATTGACTCCCAGAAGGGGCGCATATGATGGAATTCAGCACGGCACACAGCAGGATTGCTTTATAATGACTTATTTGAACTTTTTCACTACTCACCTTAGACAGAGCATAGTTATGATCTTGAGCTTCAAGGGGATTAATTTAATATAAGGCAGAGTTGCTGCTGGTTACAAAAACCCACAGTTGCAAGAATACTTGCTGAAAGAATGATTTAACCTTGAAAACTGCCATTTTGATAAGCTAGGCTCCTAAAAAATCTGCTTCAAAGGGAATACGATATAATGCTTTGCATGATTTCTGTTCTTACAAAACTCTTAATATGATAACAGATACAGTACATGGCAGCAGAGTTCACAAAAGGTAAGAATGAAGAATGATTCCGCCCTGCGCAATCTAAATGTAGAAGTTCCTATAACCAAACCATAGGGATCATTTACGTACATTTACATTCCCCGTAGTGAGTTGGCACCATTTTAATTAAAGGTACTTGCATCAAAATGAGCTCCTTGCATGTTACATTCAGACACTGGGGAGAAGCAATCAGATGGGAGTCTGTATACTGGTAACCCGGGGTATACCCCTAAATGGCAGAACCGAGCTGTAAAGCCATGATTATGTGAATGAGTCTCACATGAGTTATTTTGAGCCACCAAACAAAGCCCATTTCCCAGATTGGGTTGATCTTACTTAGAAGAGTCCATGGCTGATTTGTGTGGTCAAGAAACAGGGGCTAAAGTTTACTGTCAGGACCAGGGGTCAGTGAAGAGATGATATCATGACAAATATGTTCTAGTGCAGGGGTGGGCAAACTTTTTGGCTCAGGGGCCACATTCACTTACAGCCGGGCCGGGTTACGCCCAGGGCTGCCATCAGAAATCACGGGGCCTCTCAGCTTTCCCCAGCATCCTCCAGCTCCACTCCCCAGCATCCTGCAGCTTCCCACCCCAGCATCCTCCAGCTCCACTCCCAAGCATCCTGCAGCTTCCCACCCCAGCATCCTCCAGCTCCACTCCCAAGCATCCTGCAGCTTCCCACCCCAGCATCCTCCAGCTCCACTCCCCAGCATCCTGCAGCTTCCCACCCCAGCATCCTCCAGCTCCACTCCCAAGCATCCTGCAGCTTTCCCCCCCAGCATCCTCCAGCTCCACTCCCAAGCATCCTGCAGCTTCCCACCCCAGCATCCTCCAGCTCCACTCCCAAGCATCCTGCAGCTTCCCACCCCAGCATCCTCCAGCTCCACTCCCCAGCATCCTGCAGCTTCCCACCCCAGCATCCTCCAGCTCCACTCCCAAGCATCCTGCAGCTTCCCACCCCAGCATCCTCCAGCTCCACTCCCCAGCATCCTGCATCTCCCCACCCCAGCATCCTCCCCAACATCCTCCAGCTCCACTCCCCAGCTTCCTGCAGCTCCCCCCACGCATCTTCAAGCTCCACTCCCCAGCATCCTCAAGCTCCATTCCCCAGCATTCTCCCCCCAGCATCCTCCATCACCCCCTCAGGGACCTGCGGCTGCTTCTGTCCCTGCGGCCGTCACGCACACCCATGGGGCGCAACCAATCGAATTTTTCGTTACCAATACAATTTTTGTGTAAAAACGCGAGTTTTTCGTAGCCTTTACGAAAGTTGCGTAAAATCTTGCGATATTTCCATAGCGTTAAAACTTACGCGAAAAGTTGCGCCTTTTTCGTAGCGTTAAAACTTAAAAGGTGCGAAGTTTCGCGTAAGTTTTAACGCTACGAAAAAAGCGCAAAAAAATTCGTAAAGACGCCGGAAAAATCGCAAAAAATACGAAAAAATCGCAAAATACCGATCTTTACGAAAAAAACGCAATTGGACTCATTTCGACCCGTTCGTGGGTTAGTAAATCAGCCCCCTGGTGTGATAGGTATCGCACTGAATATTGGGAGACATGTCCAGATAAACAGGTAACTTGTTGCATATAATAGAGGCAACAGGTCACACATGCAAAAAAGAAACAGTAGGTTAACAGTTTAAAGGAAAAGGAAAGTCATTTTGGCATTTTACTGCCAATAGATTCGCCACATTAGTGCCACCTAGGATACTATATTTATTCTGCAGAAACCATTACCCTACCTGAGTAAACAGCTTTAGAAGCTTTCTCTGTTTGCTTAATATAGCAGCTGCCATTTTAAGCAGTGCCTTCCTGCAGACTAGAACTTATAGCTCAGATCACACATTCCTAAGGGAGGGGGAAGGGTGTTCTTAGCATTCTAGTGGGAGGGGGAGCAGGAAAGGGGAGAGATAAGATAACTGGGCAGACTCTGGCCATGGGAATTAAGGATGTTTCTTCATTCATTCATCCAGGTCATGATATACAGTATCTAGTAGAATTAAGTCTAAAACAAATTGACTTTTTTTTTTGGAAGATGTTTTCACCATTCATCCAAGTGGCTTCTTCAGTTCTGTAGAAGCCGCTTGGATGAGCGGTGAAATATTTTCCAAAAACCTCAGAAAAGTCCAGTTGTTTTAGACTTAATTCTACTAGATACTGTATATCATGCCCTGGATGAATGAGAATCTTCATAGACAACACAAGTCTTGACAAGGGTCATGGGGAAAAAGAAAATAGCTAGAAACAGACATAGGTCAATTGCCAGCAGAAAAAAAAACAAGCCAAGCGTCAAAAATGAGTAATTAGAACCACAAGACCAACAGACAAAAAAATATGAGAAATAGGGACAGGGCAAGGAACAGGACTAGACCTGTTGGGCTAGATGAAAATCAGGAACCAATAGAAGGTATCCATGGATAAGTGGCACCCCCTGGGACTCACAAAGTGAAACCTACACCATGGAAGGGAGGAACAAGCATTGAAGTTTCCATAGAAGATGTTAAACAATTAGATGCGGCTGTGAGTGATAAAAAATGCTTTTATGGTTTTATTCTCACCAGCAACTAGAACACCATAATCTTATATAATTAGGGTGTAAATGTCCAGAAAGTTGTTTTCCATGTAATAGTGTATTGTTTATGAAGCATTTTGTACCTCTATACCCTGAACAAACTACAGAAATACAAACATGAAAATGTCCAACGTGCTCCTCCTGCTTAAATGATAGGAAGCCTCGCTCATCAGCCCCAGTATAGCTTTAACAGCAAACAGCTTGTAATTGCACATAAACCTCTGACCTCCATATAAAATCTTTCTAATTTAAGTTGTTGTTTAAAAGGTGTTTAGAGGATTGTCTGCCAGTCTTTGAAATCAATGTTTAATCAAATATATGGGACTAATCAGAAAATCCATACAGTTAACTGGAAACTTCCAGTGCTTGGAATGTTTCTGAGTGCTATTTGCTTTGTTATAGTCTTTCTGAAATGAGAAAAAACAGAAAGCCTTATACAGTAACAAGGGTTTTATTTCTGGAGATCGATGGACAGCAAAACATACTGTTCCACAATGGATTCAACAGAAGCTAATCTGTCTCACAAAAGGACAAGTATGCTTATTTAGTGAGATCAGCTTGTACTGAATCCATTGCACAACAGTGTGAGAGGGTAGACATATTGGATAGAATCGTTAGCAGTATACATAACTATTTAGATGAATATCTTTATATATTGTTTCTTTTAAAATATACCTACAATATTAGTTGTAATAAATTATTGAAGAAACAGAGTAAACCATGCAAATACCTCTGCCTCTAGTGCACCTTCCTGCTAACACATACTTTCTCCCATAGACTCCATTGTAATCAAATAATTTGAATTTTTAAAAATAATTTAATTTTCCTCTGTAATAATAAACCTGTACCTTGTAGTTGAGCTTAACTAAGGATTAGAACAAAATGCATTGCCAAGCATGGATTCAGGCTGAATTTTTTGCAAAACTGAGGAAAATGAAAAGAGAATACTGTGACTAAACTATCCGTTGACTTAAATACACAAAAAATGCTGCAAAAATGCCCATTGACTTGAATGTTTTTTGTGTACATTGACTTTTTTGAATTTTTGGCAACTGAAAAGGGACAGATTCGCTCATCACTAGCGATGACTGAATCTGTCCCATTTTTCGTCGCCATAAAATTTGCAAAATGGCAAAAAATCCGACAAATGCACTTGTTGCACAAATTTTTTTGTCGCCCACGTTTTTTTTGATGTGACCGTGCCCAGTTTGACACAACTGTATTTTTTTCCGCAGCGAATTTTCATGGAAGCCAATTTTTGACCCCCTTTTTTGACTTGACTGCGCCCAATTTCACACGACTGCATTTTTTCCGCAGCAAATTTTCACAGAAGCTTCACAAAACAATGGCAAAATGCGGAAATTGGCCGTGAATCCATGCCTGCCGAAAAAATTCACTCATCACTATGTAGGATATTAAGCCCTGAAGCAGTTGCTAAGGTGGATGGTTAAGCCACTCGTTATCTATGATTATATTATCCAATACTTTGGATAATTTGGAGAGCTTTAGACATATTTATATCCTTTTGGTTGGAGTTTTTGCATCACTAGAAGATATGATATGTCTAAAGATGTGATAAATTATTCAATTTGGTTGAAGAGCCCCTTTTCCAAACCAAAGGGTTCTGTCTTCAAGCTTCTATATGGCGCATTTACTTACCCTGACACACTGAGTAGAGTGCACTTTCGGACACAAACGGAATGTTTTTTCCCACAAAGTACTTTTTTTCCCCCTCACAATTCACGCGTCATTGTGTGCACATGCAGGCATTGACTCAAACATAATTAGGCGGCAGTGAGAGGCCAGTTGCTAGGGGCAAGTTTAAGAGCTGAATTTGTGTTTTTAAAAAGAAGATTCAGCTCTGCTAGTGCAGAAAGCAATAGTGCTCTCTGCACTAGCGATGTGGCCCCCTCTGGACCAGCTCCAACACTAAAGTTCAAACAAGGAGCGGGGAATTATTTTCAGCACAGAAATGAGCATAAGCTGCAAAACCCAACAAAACGTATGGTCAAAACCAAGGTCATTTTCTTCAGTGTTAATTCCACACATACAGTCAAAAAATAGCTAAAAAGATTTGGGATAAGGATTTGATTACAAGTATCCATATGGTCGAATTCAGGAGAACAAAACCCTAAAAACAAATATGTTTAGAAATGCCATATTTTATATACTGAGCTTAATGCAGTAGCTTAAAGTGTCAGCATCTCTATAGTAGCAAAGATCCAGGTCTTTACAGTAGTAACGGGAGCTCCCCATTTTGGATTTTGTTAGGGGTGTCAGTGGCACTGTACATGCTCAGTGTGCTTAACTGAGTTAAGCTTAGGGTTCATTATATAAACTGATGCTACAGGGCAGATTATTAAATTCTGATGTAAATTGCACTGGTTTCTAAGCTGTTACATAATGAAAATCTAAACTAAATTGTAATCAGCCTTATATTGTGACATTTAGGGATGATTTATAAATAGTCGAGTTTCTATAGAAGTCAAGTTTTCTTAGGCAAAGTCGAATTCTCAAATTTTTCGAGTTTTTTAAGCTCGTAAACTCAGTACCTGTTTCCTGCCGAGTAAAAGGAGAATACAAGCAGTGCCAACGTCTGCACATAGAATGATCATTTTAGACATCATTACAATGAATATTCAGTTATCTATGACCTCACATCGTTGTTATTATTAAGATTTAAACTTACTACAACAATTTCAGGAATCAGGGAAATATTATGTTATAATATTTAATATTTTTATTGTGTCAAGACTACAAGAGTAGGAATTAAAGTGTGATGAAAATTTACACCCAAACACTATACAAGTAATATTACATTAGGGGTTGTTTAATATACTACTTATTATACATAACTTATTTAGGAGCAATTATATCTAAATATATTTATAGCTCTAATTACTTTTTATTATATGCTGCTTTGTAGGTCATATTGTACTTCAGCTCAGATTCCCCATAATCTTATTTATACCCTTTTAATAAAACAAAAACGTTTTATGAAATGTGAATAAAGACAGTTATCTAATTACACATTAAGCTGTACATTTTCAGTAATGCAGTGGGAGATATAGAGACTGATTAGCCCTTCTTTTATTTAATTACAAGAGGATTGTAGGTATTTCTCGCTATAAAAAGAAGCTTACAGCAGATTTAGTTTTCATAAGGAATACATTCACTGTAGGACACGTTGGATGAAGATTTCAAAAATTTATAGGAGAAAAACCAAGAATGTTTTGGCAGTGAGAGCTGTAAGATTTTATATATTTGGGATGAAACTGGTGAGTAAAGAAAGATGCAGTTTGTCAGCAAGAAAACGTTACTGCACCAGTGCTAAAGAAAATGCTTTATAATATACAGTTTGGTCATTTCCCTATGGGACCAAACTGTAAATTATATCCTTATAAACACTGCTTAGCGATGTCATTAGTTATAATCGCAGCTTAGTGATGTGATATCTGTCACGTGACTTACTAAAACTTGAATATTATAATAAAGTACCCCCTGTTGTAAAATATGAGGATATTAGAAGTCACCTCTGTGACGGGTTTGTGATAAACAATGGAGGAATCAATTTGATTTCTCTGATACCCAAAGGCTCCAACAAGTCTGTCCCAGCCTGATTGGAAACAATAGAACCAGCTGGGGCAGATAATCCAGTTACCCTGGCACCTATACATCTCCCTACCCATGCATAATAACAATAAGGACTTGCTGGAAGGATGGACCAACAGGGACATAAAAAGAACCCCAAAGAGAACTTGGGAGCCAGTCTTCTGAGAGAGGGAAGAACTGCACATTGGATCTACCACTTCACTACCATTTGGCCATTATTCACTTGGAGTTTTATTTGGACTGTGTATACACTTTTGTGGGACTTCAGAACTGTGTTTTGTTATCTATAGATAAACTGCCATGACTTGAAAAACACACTGGACCTTAGGCCTTGTGCTTTTAAATGGTCATGGATCTCCTTGGTGACTTATAATCCCTATATCCCTATATTTTAAAAGAAGGGGTACTTTATTCACTGTATAAATAATCACGTCAGAATTAAGGCTTTCAAACAAGCAGATATGGCATGATGTACAACACATTGTTCTATATATATATATATATATAAATAGAAACAACAACAAGAGATCCTCTGCACTCACCCATTATCAATATATAGAACATTAAGACATTCGGTGCTTTTAAGCTACTAAGAAATGCCCTTCCCTTTAAGCAAAACAGGGATTGTTTGTCCATATATTGCAATATACTTCAAGCTGGCCAACTGCGTCAAAGTCATCCCTTTTGACCAGTTCCTACACTGACTTATGCGATTCATTAAGAATTCTACTGCTTCAATATACATTTAGCCAAGGGACTAAGTTTTACCTGCAACTTACTTGCTTTCAAGGTTAAAACCCCCATATGGTTTCCCTTTTATTGGCTCCACTGGGATCACCTGACTGCAGCTGGGAGGGGTGGGAGCTACAACAAGGAGCTGGCCACTGCTCCTGTATAAGCTATAGCAAAAAAAGGGAAAGTTGTGCTCAACCACTAAATTTTAAACCATTAGGCGGGGGTGCAATGAGGTTGTGACCACGAAATACATAGAAACAACAACAAGAGATCCTCTGCACTCACCCATTATCAATATATAGAACATTAAGACATTCGGTGCTTTTAAGCTACTAAGAAATGCCCTTCCCTTTAAGCAAAACAGGGATTGTTTGTCCATATATTGCAATATACTTCAAGCTGGCCAACTGCGTCAAAGTCATCCCTTTTGACCAGTTCCTACACTGACTTATGCGATTCATTAAGAATTCTACTGCTTCAATATACATTTAGCTCCCACCCCTCCCAGCTGCAGTCAGGTGATCCCAGTGGAGCCAATAAAAGGGCAACCATATGGGGGTTTTAACCTTGAAAGCAAGTAAGTTGCAGGTAAAACTTAGTCCCTTGGCTAAATGTATATTGAAGCAGTAGAATTCTTAATGAATCGCATAAGTCAGTGTAGGAACTGGTCAAAAGGGATGACTTTGACGCAGTTGGCCAGCTTGAAGTATATTGCAATATATGGACAAACAATCCCTGTTTTGCTTAAAGGGAAGGGCATTTCTTAGTAGCTTAAAAGCACCGAATGTCTTAATGTTCTATATATTGATAATGGGTGAGTGCAGAGGATCTCTTGTTGTTGTTTCTATGTATTTCGTGGTCACAACCTCATTGCACCCCCGCCTAATGGTTTAAAATTTAGTGGTTGAGCACAACTTTCCCTTTTTTTGCTATATATATAAATATATACATGATGTATAAAGTAAGATGTTAAGGTAAGTTTAAGATGTGTGTGAGTGAAAATGTTTTTACTATTTTTCTAAATCAGAAAAACACCTCAAATGTGTTATTATTAATGAAATAACTTGAAACTCAAAACGTAACTGAAAATTGTAAGAAAAACAACTGTAAAGCAGTGAATTCACATTCTACCCTGCATTTTTAATGGATGTCAAAGAAGTTAAGCGGTAACCACAGTTTCACAAATTTTTCGCCAAAGCGAAATGGGACAGATTTGTTCATCAGTATAATAATGGCAATTATGTATACAAATAACTCAGAAACCATTACAAATGTTGCTGATTCCCTGCACATACTCTGTGCTGCTGTCAGTTACTGAGTTTAGGGACCGACGCACAATATATTCTGTATATTCTATATATATAGTATATTGAGTTTAGGGACTGACATACAATATACTGTATATATGTAGATTAGAAATGTCATAATGTTAGGCTGATTAGTAATATAGATTATTAATACATGGTAACTCTAGGTTGTGTGTGCTGGGTTCACTTGGAAGGGTTGAACCCTATGTAACTATTTAATTCTAAAACCAATGCAATTAGCATAAGAATCTAATAATCGGCCCTTTAGAAACAGCTTCTATGACAGGTCAGCCTTATATTCTGCTTGATAATTTGCGATAACCCCTAAATTTAGCTTCTCAACAGCTGCTCAGAGCCCACTGAGCACGTGCAGTGTCACTGACACTCCTAAAGATGGGGAGCTCCATTGACTGATTTGAATCATTACTACTATAGAGATTCTGAACCTTTAGGCTGGTACAATATGTTTTGTATATAAAATATAGAATTTTTAGCCATATTCATGTTTAGCATTTAGTTCTCCTTCAAAGGCTTTAACAAATGTCATTGTCAGCTTGATCACATAATCCAGAAGCTATACCATTGTATTTATACAATATATTAGGGACTCATTATACAGGTTCTGGCAACATACTCCAAAGTGTTATGACATAGTAAGCTACAAGAAGGAGGTTGAAAAAAAATTGAAAGAAGGGAGAACCTTATGGGGTAACATTTTTATAGAAATAATGGCAAGCAATCATTTATACAATAACGCAGATGTATAGCATTGCTGAAAGTACAGATGGTCTCATTTTAGTTCAAACAACCTGTTTATTTTTACTTTCATTATATACAAAAAAATTACTATTAAAATGGTGCTGAGCTAATGTGCACGACGCATAAGTGCCAGTTGTCTGCCTGCTGTCAGTAGGAAATTACAGTGATTCATTACCTGGGCTTTTATAAAAAAATTCAGATCGCAATGAATCTGCTTTATGTGTGTTGCCTTGTTAAAGCACTTCATTTGCGGAATGCTGTAAGTACCCATTAAAGGCAACATCACTTCTTGCCAAACGCTGGAACATTAATGGCTTGAGGAATATTACAGAAGAAAAAAAAAAAAAAGTCAGAAATAAATCCTAAACTACGTATTTCTGTGACCTGCAGTATGAAAACCGATAGATTCTTTTATTGCACATTGGTATATATTGATGAAAGGTTTCTATGCAATCATTTCTCTTCTACAATCGCAGTCCCAAAAGCGCTGACGTTGCAACAAATGCAGCGAGGCGAATGGCACAGTTTCAGGAATTTTACCTGTCACAACACCCACATTTGTATGAAATGCGGCCGATGTGAACTGCATGAAAATGTCAGCAAATGCAATGTTACATTATGGTATTGTGGCGTGAAGACGGGATTCAGTGTGTTTGTTTGGAGAAAATCATATGTACGGATGCTTTTTATAAACACCTTTCAAATAGGCAACAATGGGAGTGGAGTTGCCACCCTGTCAGTATTTGAGCGGCCTACTCAGCAAATCAGTAGCTAGGCCCAGTGCTGGTATTACAGATTACAGATTTACTGGCGAGTAAGTTCTTAGGGAATTTGAAGGGTAATATGTGGTTACCAAAGGCTAATAAAGCTGCGCTAATACAGCCTCTGGCGATATGTGTCTGTGACCCTTTCTTGGCACACACCTGTGGAACAGGATCACACTCTCTTTTCTTGACTGTTATCTGTATCTGGAATCCAGTAGGCCTTGCATGAAAGGTACTGGGAACTGGGATTTACATGACTAGTGATAAGCAAATGTTCCATTTCACTGCACCAAAAAATATAGCCATAAGCAATCACAGAGTTCCTTATCAAAAGAAACACATGATTTCTTGTCTCCTTTTTTGTAAACATGTTCTTGGGTATCTGACAGAAAATACTTTATTCCTGGGGCCAGAGTCTGCGTGGTTCTCTTCTCTCTCCCCTCTCCTGCTCCCCCCTCCCATACCAATTCAAAAAACTCCCCCCTCCCTTAGGACTGTATAATCTGAGCTACAAATGGCTAGAGCTGTAGCAGGAAGCTACTTAAAATGGCAGCTGCTGTGTTAAACAAACAGAGAAAGCTTCTAGGGCTGTTACTCAGGTATGGTAATGCTTTCTACAGAATAAATATAGCGTTCTAGGTGGCACTAATGTGGCGAATCTATTGGCAGTAAAATGCCCAAATGACTTTCCTTCTCCTTCAATGCACAATTTTTTTTCTCTCACTCCTAATGCAATAAAATGAATGGGCATTCCCTAACACACATTTTTTTGACACACCCAACTGGTGAACTTTTGCCACAGTGATGCCAAAATGTATAATTTTGCTGTGAATATGTGCCTGGATAAAAAATTCACTCATCACTACTCATCCCTAGTCCCTTTATGTTATTGTACAAGTGCTTTCTTTTGTTGTAACATATCTAGGTATTTGTGCCCGAGCCTCCCCCATGATCTAGCGGCCTGTATTAAACAATAGTTTTTACATATTTCTATTCATTCCGGTGCGTTGAGTAGAAAAGTTATTTAGTAAAATCCAACAAAGCAATTCACATAAACACAATTATATAGACAGATGTGCATAGTTCCTGTGAGTGGAAAGAATGCAAATTAAAGATAAGTTTGAAATGAGGAATTATGTAAAAAATATAATACTTGGGATACAAGTCTGAATGTAAAAACTGCTTTAGAACTACTGAATGTTATTAAAACATCTGTTCACATATAATAAGGAATTTCCTCGGTGGAGCATGGAACTAACAGAGAAGAAATCTTTTTGTTTATGAAAACAATGAGTGATTAAAACCTTCTTTGAACACAACACAAATCATTTGTAAAGTAGCAGGTTTTCTCCTTCAGATCATTTGCTTTAAGAATATGGGCAAAAAGTTATAGAAATACATATATGTGTTCACTTACAAACACGTGTGTCTAGGTGCATACAAAGCGCAGCTGGCAAGTGAAAAACGAATGGAGCAAAATGACTTTAAAAAGGGTTTTCATCTTGTCTCAGAGAGTACAAAAAGGATGAGAGAGAAGCACCAGATGTGCAACATCCTTTTGTAAGTGCAAAAAGGGATAAGATGGAGGAAATTGAAGCCTGACCCTTGCTTCTCTATATTCTATTGCACAAAGCAATTATATTCACTTTATAAATACGGGTTAATGTAACGCGCTCTATGCAAGAAGGCGCCTGATTTACTAGAGGTTGTAGATTGAAGAGCCACACACACAAACAAGGATTAATCAGTATTCCAACTCTAAATCATATGAATAAACAAAAAGATGCAGGTAAATACTATTTCCTGAGCAGGAAAACATATGGCAATGGGTCTGAATGAGAGTGTATAGAAATGAACATAAGACATTCAAAAGCTTCAGGCTTCATACAGACAGGTTCAACCCCCGACTTGTTTGCATAGCCTTTACAGAGATATTAGATTAGATTATACAAGTACGGGACCTGTTATCCAGAATGCTCAGGATCTGGGGTTTTCCAGATAAGGGGTCTCTATGTAATTTGGATCTCCATACTTCAAGTCAATAGGGCTGTTTTGCCACTGATAAGGATTAATTATATCTTAGTTGGCATCAAGTACAAGGTACTGTTTTATTATTACAGAAAAAAAATTATTTGATTAAAATGGAGCCTATGGGAGATGGTCAACCTCTAATTTGGAGCTTTCTGGAAAATGGGTTTTCAGGTAATGGATTCTATACCCGTAATGTAAATCTAAGCCAATATAGGTTTGTGTGCTAAGTACTGTACAATTCAGGTGGACATTGGTAAGGTATTGTGGTAAAGAAATGGACTATATATTATCCAAAACCCCTTGGCATTTCCAATGGGACCCTATTTAGAAAGTTATTATATCAAAACTAGTTTCTGTATAATAACAAGCACCTTGTAGGATAACTTTATATATTTCAAGACTTCCTTGAAACTGAAATACCTCCATGTTTCTTTGAAGGCTTTTTTATGAAACAGACATCGGAGAGACATTAAATATAGGGATCTTCTGCAGTAGAGTTTTATTATAAAAATGTTTTTTTTACTAATTACGTTTTTGTTAGGGTAAAAGTCAACTGTCAACCTCTACTGCTCACCATTGTGAAGAACAAAAAGTGGACAAATCTGCGTGTCTGTATAGTACAATAATATACAATAATTATTCTGTGATATCTAACAAGAAATTAAATTGATGAAAAATATTACATGTTTATGAACTTGAGCGATTTTAGCAGCTATTTAGCCTCTATATGGCACATTTACAAACATTTGTATTTTTTCCCCATGATTCATGTTTTTTGCGCTAAAACTAGATTTTTTTCATATAAAATTCACAATTTTTTCACCATTTATCATGCGTCAAAACCGTGCTGTTGAGGTCATGTAGTCAATAGGAGCTGTTCTAGGAAAACTGTAATAATCAACCAATAATAAGGAAGAAACCACATTTAGCCTGAAAAAATAATTTCTGATTGCCAGTGGGATTTCATCCTGGAATTATTTATAACATATTTTATACATACATTTTGGATGTTTGTGTTATATTTAAGTTTTTTTCTGAATTCCTGACACTAAACACTAATGCTACCATGATTCCTTTTTTGTTATATATATCTAAGAACTATGTAGCTCTTGCCATAAATGTATGAACTATTGGCAACAAAGTTTATATATGAGGAACTGCATTACATTTATTTTGATTCTATGTTTTAAACTGATTTTCTATACACTATTAAATAAGGGTTCCAATATTTAAGGTGTTAATATCAGAAAATGTTAATACAGTAAACATGATCCAAATCTCTTTTCCTTAATTGTACAAGTATGGGATCCCTTATCCGGAAACCCGTTATCCAGAAAGTTCCGAATTATGGAAAGTCCATCTCCCATAGACTCCATAATACGCAAACAATTCAAATTTTTAAAAATGATTTTCTTTTTGTATATAATAATGAAACAGTACCTGTACTTGATCCCAACTAAGATATAATGAATCCTTTTTTGGGGCAGAACAGCCCTATTGGGTTTATTTAATGGTTAAATGATTCCCTTTTCTCTGTAATAATAAAACAGTACCTGTACTTGATCCCAACTAAGATATAATTACCCCTTATTGGGGGCAGAACAGTCCTATTGGGTTTATTTAATGGTTAAATGATTCCCTTTTCTCTGTAATAATAAAACAGTACCTGTACTTGATCCCAACTAAGATATAATTACCCCTTATTGGGGCAGAACAGCCCTATTGGGTTTATTTAATGGTTAAATGATTCCCTTTTCTCTGTAATAATAAAACAGTACCTGTACTTGATCCCAACTAAGATATAATTAATCCTTATTGGAGGCAAAACTTAGATTGTAAGCTCTATGTGGCAGGGACTTCCTTCCTACTGTGTCTCATACCACATGGCACTTATTCCTGTGTATTTATACTTATTTATTGTACTTATTATAACACTTCTCCTCCATGTGTGTAATTTTGTATTTTGTAAGATTGTACAGTGCTGTGTACCCTTGTAGCGCTTTAGAAATTAAGTCATACATACATACATATATACATACAAAACAATCCTATTAGGTTTTTTCAATATTTAAATGAATTTTAGCAGACAAGGGAGATCCAAATTATGGAAAGATCCATTATCCAGTAAACCCCAGGTCCCGAGCATTCTGGATAACAGGTCCCATACCTGTATTTAGAAACATCTAAATGTATCTTCCTTGTATTTGGAATGTAATACCCAGTGACCTTTATGCGGAATCTGAATGCCAACAAAGGTTATGGAGTGTGTGAAGCGAAGCCAGAAACATGCTAATTGCTCCTGAGAGACGGAAACTTTTATTTTGTGTTAAACAGGCCCAAAGCCCAATAGTTTCAGTAGGTGTTCAAAGTATTTTTATTTAGTAAATCATTTAGCCGTGAGGAAATTAGGCTCTGAACAGGTTTCTTTGAAACCAAATTGGCGTAGAACATAATGTTACGAGTCAGATAACTCTTATTAAGAAGATAAGAGGGGAAACTGTGAGAAAAATCACTAAAGGTTCTGCCACTACAAGAATCTACAGATGAAAGCGTTTTGTGCTTTTCTTTCACTACTTATCAAATTATTATTCCATTATTTTAATAACTTCAACACAAAAGGAGGTTATTTTGTTTTATGCATGTAACAACTACCTATAAAGGTGTTCTTCTACAAATGAAATAAATTCATGAAAAATCAGTCAGGCTGATTTATTAACCCCTGATCTCAGGTAGCAGAGGAATGCATCACCGGAACAATTTGTAGAGGGAAGACCTCTCCTACACCTCCCACTGAGGAAAACAGTCGCTGGAAGTGGAACAGGACTGGACCAAGTGGAGGAATGGCAGGAGTGTCAAACCAGGTGTCTATAGCACAATCGTGAGGCGAAGGGATGGTTAGACAGGCAGGTGGTTGGTTCAGGCAGTAAGGTTCAGAGTCGAGGGTCAGGCCGGGTCAGAAGGTTGAGATATCAAATAGTAGATAATGCTTAGTATCTTCACAAGAGAAACAATCACGTTGCTGTGACTCTAAGCCTTTGGCGTCCTTTCCTTATGTCAGGAACGCCATGAGGAGTGCACCCAGTACCTTACAACACTGCAGGTGATTTTCAGACATTCCAACTTTCCTGGATTTTTGGGAATTGTTCCAGCTGGCTGATTTATTTGGTAGACCAGGTCAATCCAGCCAAACAACAACAACTGGCCTGAGATGTCTGGCTATGGGTAACAAACATGGCTACTGCCCCCGTAGGTGGATTTACCTGTTTCTATCAAAATATTACAACAGTACAGGCTTATATTAATACTAAAAGCTATTATTACTAAAGCCATGTCTTACAGCTCCCTCTGGTCATTTTGGACATATTAATGCATAGAATGTTTAGAAGACATTCTAAAAACACATTACTTTAAAGGAACAGTAACACCAAAAAATGAAAGAGCTTTAAAGTAATAAAAATATAATGCACTGTTGCCCTGCACTGGTAAAACTGGGGTGTTTGCTACAGTAACACTACTATAATTTATATAATAAGCTGCTGTGTAGCCCCGGGGGCAGCCATTCAAGCTGAAAAATAGGAGAAAAGGCACAGGTTACATAGCAGATAACAGATAAGTTCTGTAGAATACAATAGTGTTTTATCTGTTATCTGCTATGTGCCTGTGCCTTTTCTCCTTTGAATGGCTGCCTCCATGGCTACATAGCAGCTTATTTATATAAACTATAGTAAACTTTCTTAAGTAAACACACAACTTTTACCAGTGCAGGGCAGCAGCACATTATATTTTAGTTACTTTTATACACTTTCATTTTTTGGTGTTACTGTTCCTTTAATAAACAAAAAGGCAGTAACTACTGTATATCCATCCAACAGACATACTGTAGATCAACCACTACAAAAAATAAATTTCTATATAATGTAGCTGAGCAGACATAAGCTTGCAATTATTAACTTCCTCTGAAAAAGGAAATGAAAAACATTACAAACCAATACAATATTCATAGGGCCGCTGAAACAGTTTGGAGCTACAGTAACATAATTAAGCTGCTATGATAGCAGAGACTTCTCTGATTCTTAAGGTGGCCATACACGAGCAGATCCGCTCTCTTGGCGATGTCGCCAAGCGAGCGGATCTTCCCCCGATATCCCCACCTACGGGTGGGCGATATCGGGGAGCATTTAGGTTAAAAAAAAAAATAATCCGATCGTTTGGCCCTGGGGCCAAACGATCGGATTATGTGGACGGCAATGGGGCAGTCGGATCGGGGACCGCATCAACGAGCCGATGCGGTCCCCGATCCGACCAGATTTTCTAACCTGGCCGATCGACCAATTTCAGTGCAGATCTCGGTCGGCCAGGCCGCTCTGCTCTCCCCATACACGGGCCGATTAGCTGCCGAATCGGTCCAACGGACCGATATCGGCAGCTATAGTCGGCCCGTGTATGGCCACCTTTACCCAATATTTTTATCAACAAAAATAAAGAAAGGCATTTATCTTTTGTTCTGCCTTATCACAAACTGGCTTTATGGTCTCCTGATAATAAATGACAGAAAAGTCAGTAGTACTTGGGATTTTTGATGGGACAAATATTGAGGTCGTGACAACCCAGAAAAGGTCAATTTGTAAATATTATGATTTATTTGTTTTTTTATTCCCATTATTTCTGATAAAGAAAAATTTGGTATCCTAAATTTAACTGCTGGTTGCAAGGCCTATGGAAGATTATATACAGAGGGATTATTCCCCCAGCTACAGCTTGGCCCTAGAAGTGAAATCTACCTGTTTTGCCTTATTCTTATCGCCTTATACTATAATGTGCAAGACCAGGGCATGTCGTTTATAAGGATTCAATCAGAGGATTTCATTTAGCTATCATACACAAACAAAATAGGAATTGGAGCTAATAAAGCTTATCTTGGTGAAATCTAAACCTAGTTTTGCTGCCGCTTTTCTCTCTCAAAACCTCTTTCAACTGATCTATTGAGTAAAATCTCTGCCACTTCATCATAATTTACATCATTTGGAGTCATTTTTCTTGCTTTCAAAAAAACAGTCTTGGGGATAGAATTAATTATGCTTGGAATATGGAAACTCCATAGAGCAAGGTCTTTATATTAATAGGCTTCTTCACAGATTGAAACATTTTGCAGTACATAATGGAATTGAATTTTCTGATGTTTACTGAGCATATGGTTGCATTCATTGGCTTGTTGCATTGGTCAGAATTCTTTTACAACACAGTGGATCTGAACCAGATATAAAAGTGCAAAAAAACCATAGTACAAACCATAGTAGATGGGCCATCTTTGATGGGGGCCTGGAAAAAATGTTCAGTTTTGTAAGTATCATTATCTTATCCTTATTAGTTTAAAGGCAAAGTGCAGCTCAGCAACTTTCATATTTTAGAAGTGCTTGTGATTTTTCAAATGATCTCTTAATGGTGTTGGGAAAAATGCAGAAAACAACATCAACGCCTTTCCATTAACTCCAATGCATTTGCAATTGTTTTGGTTTCCGAAATTTCAAGGTAAGGAAATCTGACATTGCATTTTTTGCCATAATCTCAAATTTTAATAAATAGACCCCCCTAATTTTTTTTCTCCCCACAACAAATATGTCAGGGAATGTCCAGTACTGTCTTTGTGGTTGGTTCTGTAGCTTTCCTTTATACCTCACTAATAATTTAATTTTTAATAGAACCTATATTGCTTTTGTTTGTGTTTTGAATAAATAGAAAAGCCTGTCAACAAGGTACTGTAGGCTTTTTATATGGTGCTTTCTATAGGTGCACACCCTTCTAAAACCCAACAGGCAGGTATATTGAACAAGTATCCATAATTAAAGGGATATGCTGGCAATAATGTGTGAATACACAATATTATGCACCTAAATTATTACTAATTAAATCAGGAACAGGTGTGGGATCCCTTATCCACAAACCCTATATCCACAAAGCTTTGAATTACAGAAAGGCCATTTTCCATTGACTCCTACAATCATACTCCTACAATCCTATTGGGTTTATTTAATGTTTAAATAAGTTTTAGCAGACTTAGGGTATAGGGATCCAAATGACAGAAAGCATTCTGGATAACAGATCCTATTTCTGTACGATTGGTTTTACAAAATAATTAGGTATATTTGCATTTTGTATAGATGATAAACTATTTTTTATGGAAAGAATGAGGCTAATATTTATGCAGCCCCTTTCCATAAAAAGGGATGCACACATGTCCTTGGCTCTTTTGGTATATCCACTTGCTAGAGGGAGCTGTGTGGTGCTGGGTGGCCTGGAATGGCGGGCCTGGAAGGTTCAAGTAGAAGGAAAGTGCTAGGAAAGACTTGTAATAGCTCACTGTAGGAGTGAGAGGCAGGACCAGGGTAGTTAGTAGAGCATCCAGAGGCTCCAACGAGGAGGCTATTAGGGGTTAGTATCCTTCGGTATCAATGCTGCCAGTATAGGTATAATCTGCCCATAAAAGAGTTTTATTTGTTTTCAAGAAACACTGGTACCCAATTTATTTAAAGGATCTGTTTTATGGTGGCATAGTAGTTAAGCCTTCCTACAACAGTACAGTAAGGGACCACCTGAGAGAGTCATATGTAACACATGCCCTACTGGGAGTTGCTGGGAGTTAAACCCAACCTGACTGGGATTAATGTTTACCAATTGGGGTAATAATAATCTTAGATATCTTCATGTCCAAAAACCTGTTACATACACAGTAGATAAAAGTCAACATTTGGTTTAGATGCTGAACCATTTCCCATCATGTCACTCCACGTAAAACGATCATTATGCCATATTTTTACTGAGATTAATATAGTGACTTGTTGTGCCTCGGTGTGCCAGTGTGTTGTGTGAGCATCATGATGCCAAATTTGTATAAGATGCAATATGTCTGCAGGCAGAGTGGTCCTGACTATGCGCCACATCTATTTATTATTATTATTAACATTTATTTATAAAGCGCCAACATATTCCGCAGCGCTGTACAATAAGTGGGTTACATACATTGGACATACAGAATAACATATAAAGCAATCAATAACCGATACAAGAGGTGAAGAGAGCCCTGCCCAAAAGAGCTTACAATCTAACAGAATCATTTCATTTGCAGATGCTCAGAAGCTCATAGAAGTTATTTAATTTAAAAAAAAAACAAAAAAGAAACATAGAGAAATATGTTATTTAATATGTTATTTAAGTAGCTGCAGTGTCATAAAGGAGCTTCCATTACTGAGCTTCTCCAACGCTGCTGAGATAATGTGGAGCCATTTATATTTTAGGAAGGAACAAACATATATTCCAGCTGAACCCACCAAAACTCTACACAATGTGGTGCTTTACATAATTACTTAAGATAGATAGACTGTTGTGCTATTCACGCCTCACATGTTGATAGCGATTTACAGAACATCCCAAGGAAATAGATTTGATAGTACTCAACAAGCCTGAGGCTTAATCTTATTTAAAAATAAAATGAGTAGTAATGTAGCAAGGGCACAGACAGATGATGCCTCATCCTAATGCTCTGACATTATCCCCAGGCCTTGAATAGGATTTAAAAAATGAATTCTAGGGGGCACATTTACTAAGCCACGAACTGGCCGAATGCGTCCGATTGCGTTTTTTTCGTAATGATCGGTATTTTGCGATTTTTTCGGAAAATTATCGCGACTTTTTCATTACCAATACGATTTGCGCGTAAAAACGCGAGTTTTTCGTAGCCATTCCGAAAGTTGCGCAAAATCTACCGATTTTTTCGTAGCGTTAATACTTGCGCGAAAAGTCGAGTACGAAAGATTCGGATTCATTCAAGCTTCAGTATGGTGACTTTTCTTGGGCCAGGTTGGAGCTGCAGAGTGCCATTGAGTCCTATGGGAGACTTTCCTTGGGCTGGGTTGGAGCTGCAGAGTGCCATTGAGCCCTATGGGAGACTTTCCTTGGGCCGGGTTGGAGCTGCAGAGTGCCATTGAGCCCTATGGGAGACTTTCCTTGGGCCGGGTTGGAGCTGCAGAGTGCCATTGAGCCCTATGGGAGGCTTTCCTTGGGCCAGGTTGGAGCTGCAGGGTGCCATTGAGTCCTATGGGAGACTTTCCTTGGGCCGGGTTGGAGCTGCAGAGTGCCATTGAGCCCTATGGGAGACTTTCCTTGGGCCGGGTTGGAGCTGCAGAGTGCCGTTGAGCCCTATGGGAGACTTTCCTTGGGCCGGGTTGGAGCTGCAGAGTGCCATTGAGCCCTATGGGAGACTTTCCTTGGGCCAGGTTGGAGCTGCAGAGTGCCATTGAGCCCTATGGGAGACTTTCCTTGGGCCAGGTTGGAGCTGCAGAGTGCCATTGAGCCCTATGGGAGACTTTCCTTGGGCCGGGTTGGAGCTGCAGAGTGCCGTTGAGCCCTATGGGAGACTTTCTTTGGGCCGGGTTGGAGCTGCAGAGTGCCATTGAGCCCTATGGGAGACTTTCCTTGGGCCAGGTTGGAGCTGCAGAGTGCCATTGAGCCCTATGGGAGACTTTCCTTGGGCCAGGTTGGAGCTGCAGAGTGCCGTTGAGCCCTATGGGAGACTTTCCTTGGGCCGGGTTGGAGCTACAGAGTGCCATTGAGCCCTATGGGAGACTTTCCTTGGGCCGGGTTGGAGCTGCAGAGTGCCATTGAGCCCTATGGGAGACTTTCCTTGGGCCGGGTTGGAGCTGCAGAGTGCCATTGAGCCCTATGGGAGGCTTTCCTTGGGCCGGGTTGGAGCTGCAGAGTGCCATTGAGCCCTATGGGAGACTTTCCTTGGGCCGGGTTGGAGCTGCAGAGTGCCATTGAGCCCTATGGGAGACTTTCCTTGGGCCGGGTTGGAGCTGCAGAGTGCCATTGAGCCCTATGGGAGGCTTTCCTTGGGCCGGGTTGGAGCTGCAGAGTGCCATTGAGCCCTATGGGAGACTTTCCTTGGCCAGGTTGGAGCTGCAGAGTGCCATTGAGCCCTATGGGAGACTTTCCTTGGGCCGGGTTGGAGCTGCAGAGTGCCATTGAGCCCTATGGGAGACTTTCCTTGGGCCGGGTTGGAGCTGCAGAGTGCCATTGAGCCCTATGGGAGACTTTCCTTGGGCCAGGTTGGAGCTGCAGAGTGCCATTGAGCCCTATGGGAGACTTTCCTTGGGCCGGGTTGGAGCTGCAGGGTGCCATTGAGTCCTATGGGAGACTTTCCTTGGGCCGGGTTGGAGCTGCAGGGTGCCATTGAGTCCTATGGGAGGCTTCCAAAATCATGCTAAGGGCCTGATTCACTAAAGTGCGATAAAAATTAAAAAACGCAAAATAATTTGCGCGCGATTCACCATAGTATTATCGCGTGCGAAAAATCGCAATTTTCGCATGGGTTATTTCTCGCGCAAGATTTAGCGCATGCGTTAATTTCCGCACTGAAAAGAATACGATCGCATGATTCACTCTAACTTTTGCGCGCTAAATATCGCATTCGGCTATGCGAAAATTAACTCCTACTACAGGCAGGCGAAAAATTATAGAAAAGTACAGTAAATGAGTTTTTGGCAATAAAATATGGACTTACAGTGTTATTTATTCAAGTATGTGTCTTTTTACTCAATTTTACTAAAGTCTTGGCATGTATGGAATTTCACTACTAATATACAGTACTATAGCGGTGAATATGTTGTCGCCAAAATATACAGTACTGTAGCGGCGAATATTTTTTTCGCGCAAAATACATTACTATGTATATTTTGGCGATTTTTTTTTCCGCGATTTTGTAATCTCGCGAATTGCGGACATTTTGTGGCGATTTTGTAATCTCGTGACATGTGCGACTTGGGGCCATTTTGTGTCATTCAGCCTGGAGGCAGCAAACTGAGAGGATGCCTGGGGTTTCAGACTTGCTACCAGGGGAGAGGCGCTATATTATCAGCGTGCTCCTGCGTGCAGGATATGACCAGCCACCGCCGGGGGACATAGGGGTCCACGAGAGGAAGAGGGCAATCCTGGCCGAGCTAAGAGAGGGTTTGCTCGCCAGGTTTGCCCTTGATGTGGGCCCCCACCAGCTCCGGCGGCTGTGGTCCGACCTTAAGCACAGGAGCCCAGAACTGGTCGCTGAAATTAGAGAAGGTAATTATTGTACTTTATTATGCTGTTACAGTATACGTTCAGTAAAAGATTTAGCAAGTAATTTGAACTAAAGGTACAAATGTAAGAAATGTCAGGGATGATGAAAGTAACATAGTAACATAGTAAGTTGGGTTGAAAAAAGACATACGTCCATCACGTTCAACCATAATGCCAGTGAGGAACTGAAACGTTGGTCACAATAAACCTCTGAATATTATTTCACATATTTGTGACTCCTTGTCAAAATCCTGTGTGTGCCGTCACCCCATGCCTGTCTAGATTTTGTTTTGCCACAGGCACCCAGGTACTATTGTTCCTTATGGTGTGCAGCTTCCCAGCACTTCCTATTGTATATATATATATACACATCTATTTTCAAATACATATGCATAAATAAGTTTAAAGCAGGGGGGAAGCAGCAGGGAGCGGCCCATAGTGTGAGTCATTTGGGGGAAGGGCCACGAATGTTTTAGGGGGCCCTGGCTAACAATGTCTGTGTGTCCTTTGTATTGATGTGAGGGAGGGGCCATTGGGGGCGTGGGAGGAGGGGGGCCCAAAAAATGTTGTTGTGAGGGGCCCCGTTATTTATGATGGTGTATGAATGTATATATATATAATATATTACACAAAATAACATCTTGCAATACTATTTCACAGAACTTCAGCTGGCGCCTCCTCCCCAGGCCCAACCCCAGGCCCTCCAGCCTCTACCGGCCCCAGCGGCCCAACCTGCGGCCCCCGAGGCCCATCCACTGGCCCCCGAGGCCCAACTATTGGCCCCAGAGGCCCGACCTTAGGCCCCAGGACCCAGCCAGGCCCCAGAGGCCCCAGGACCCAGCCAGGCCCCAGAGGCCCCAGGACCCAGCCAGGCCCCAGGACCCAGCCAGGACCCAGAGGCCCCAGGACCCAGCCAGGCCCCAGAGGCCCCAGGACCCAGCCAGGACCCAGAGGCCCCAGGACCCAGCCAGGCCCCAGAGGCCCCAGGACCCAGCCAGGCCCCAGACTCAGATGAGGCGGAGGAGGCCGCCGAGGCCGAGGAGGCCATGGAGGCCCCGGAAACCCCCCCCTTTACTCCTCCCCCAGTTTGTCCCCAGTTTCCCCGGCCCTTGAGTTCCCCTCCCAGCCCCCAGGATGCCAGCCACCAGGTTCTCCTGCTGACGAGGGAAGATCACGTCGGTCCATGCAGGAGGACCTGGACAATATGAGGGCTGAGCTGGCCCAGCTCCGGGGGGAAGTTGCTGAACTGAGGAGGGAAGTCACCGAACTCAAGGGCAGCAAGCCCTAAGTTTTTTCCCGCCCCCCTTTTTTTATTTTATAAGTAAAAGTTTTTAGTTTTATACTTTTGAACTGAGTAATGTCTCATTATTTATCCTTCATTGATATGGTATTCTATACTTTCATGTAGTTTCTCCTACACTCTTACATTTATCAGTAACACATCAATATGCTATATGGGATAAATGTTTGCAAATATTCTGGCAACAATTTTGTCTGTAGCCCATTTTGCTGAATAGTAAAACTTGCGTTAATAAGTAGCGTATTTTCTGGCGAGTGTGATAACTGCCAATCCAATGTTTTGTTGCCAGAATAATTGCAATATTATATTTGTCCCCGTTTAATAAAGTGCCCATAACATATTTGCCATTTATTCTGTGTCTAAAATCTCTAACTTAATTTAGCAAACGGACCCCTAAGTATTTGGCTAAATATTCTTAAATGCCCCCCCCCCCCTGCCCATTTTATTATCTCTAGCACTTCTTTTTTTTTCTTACTTAGATTTTTATAATTTTTGGGTTTTTTTTTTGCAAATAAACTTTTATACAGCACCTCTTTAGCACTCTGTGCTCTCCCAGGGCAAAATGTCGCCATTTTTATGCTGCCGATTGTCGCGTTTTTCATGTAATAGGTTTGTTGCGACAATTATTGTTTATTATTTAGCGCACAATAAGAATAGCGCACGTTTTATCGCACTTTAGTGAATCAGGCCCTGGGCCTGATTCACTAAAGTGCGATAAAACGTGCACTATTCTTATTGTGCACTAAAATTTTTACCGCCTTTTAATTTTGCCGATTTTTCGCACGATTCACTATAAGCATGCTCGCGCTTTTTTACGCGCGATATTGCATGCGTTATTTAACTCGCGAAGACTATTTCAATGCGGTATTTGCTGGTACATGTGCTAAATTACGCACACGAATAGTCGCCGCATATGAATGGTAGCTTAGAAATAGTGTATAAAGATTGCCGCTGCATATAAATGGTGTATATAAATATTAGCCACATATAAATGGTAGCATATAAATAGTAGATGCTTATAAATAGTAGCCACTAGTGATGAGCAAATGTGTTCTGGTTATCTTTGGTGAAAAATTAGCAAATCTTTCTTTAGATCCACGAAACGGCAAAAAAAAAAATTGTTGCCCGTGACTATTATTTTTTGACGTGCAGTGAATTTTTGCATTGCGAATTTTTTCATGCGTTTTGCCATTGGCGGATTGTTTTGCAAAACTCATGAAAAAATCCGCCGCAAAAAAATTCAACGCACATGCAAAAATTCGCTGCGAATCCATGCCTGGTGAAACATTTCATCACTTGTAGCCAAATATAAATAGTCGCGCAAATGAACGCACGCCATGTTAGCCATACACGCCAATACTTGCGGAAAATTACTGTATTAAAAATGACCATTTCCCTGCAAACTGGCGGCTGCGTTACTCTGGGGGAAACACATACTTGAATAAATAACACTGTAAGTCCATATTTTATTGCAAAAAACTCATTTACTGTACTTTTCTATAATTTTTCGCCTGCCTGTAGTAGGTTCTTTCGCATAGCCGAATGCGATATTTAGTGCGCAAAAGTTATAGTGAATCATGCGATCATATTCTTTTCAGCGCGGAAATTAACGCATAACGGTAAAACTAGCGCGAGAAATAACCCATGCAAAAATGGCGATTTTTCGCACGCGATAATACTATGGTGAATCGCGCGCAAATTTACCGCGCAAAAGCGTGCGATAATTTTTAACGCACTTTAGTGAATCAGGCGCCAGGTTGGAGCTGCAGAGTGCCATTGAGCCCTATGGGAGACTTTCCTTGGGCCGGGTTGGAGATGCAGAGTGCCATTGAGCCCTATGGGAGACTTTCCTTGGGCCGGGTTGGAGCTGCAGAGTGCCATTGAGCCCTATGGGAGACTTTCCTTGGGCCAGGTTGGAGCTGCAGGGTGCCATTGAGCCCTATGGGAGACTTTCCTTGGGCCAGGTTGGAGCTGCAGAGTGCCATTGAGCCCTATGGGAGACTTTCCTTGAGCCAGGTTGGAGCTGCAGAGTGCCATTGAGCCCTATGGGAGACTTTCCTTGGGCCAGGTTGGAGCTGCAGAGTGCCATTGAGTCCTATGGGAGGCTTACAAAATCATGCTAAGTCTGAAAGTTTCGCCCGCCGCTTACGAGCGCTCAATACGAAAAAGGCGCGACAAGATACGAGTGCATCGTAACGGCTATGAAAAACTCGCGTTTTTTCGCGCAAATCGTATTGGTAACGAAAAAGTCGCGACAATTTCCGAAAAGTCGTAAAGGCGCCGAAAAAATCACAAAAAATACGAAAAAGTCGGAAAATGTTCGTTTTCCAATCGGATTTTTCCAATTCGGATTCGAAATCGTGTCTTAGTAAATCAGCCCCTAGGTGTTGGAGGGTTTAACATGTGTAACTTGTAGACAGAAATGATCAGGGAATAGCAAAGACTCAGGCTAATGTTACACCTCATGTCTTGAGGCTCTGTACCAGCCCAAATGCAACACTAAACTTTAGCAGGGAAGATATGTGCCCCAAAGATGCCCCAGTAGCCCCCCATCTTCTTTTCTGCTGTTTCACTAGACATGCTCTGTGCTGCTGTCACTTACTGAGCTTAGGGACCCAATGAAAATGAAACACATGACCTTTGCTAATATATACCTGGGTTTCATACCACACTCCAAAACATACAAGCAGGTTAACTGACTCCAGATAAAACTGACCCTAGTGTGTGTGAATGTGATAGAGACCTTAGTTTGTAAGTTCCACTGGGGCAGGAACTGATGGGAATGATAAACAATCACTGTACAGCGCTGATTACGTGAAATTTATATAATTAATACATACATGAATACATAATGCTTCATGGCAAAGCACAGTGAGCACGTGCGGTGCCACTGACACTCAAAGGATCAGAAGATGGGGAGCTACTGTGTACAACTTTAAAGGCCTGAAACCTCTGCTGAAATTTTGTGCTGTTTAAATTAAATTCATAATATAAAATACAGCATTTTGAGCCAGGATCTCTGTTAGGCTTCGGTTATACTCTAAATCCCAAATATTATATCGTTAAAAGTCTATTTTATGATAATAATGATTAAGGGGCAATACACACTAAACACTACTTCGTGGTGCTGGTTGATTTTTGGGGAAAGCTCTTTTAAAGACAAAATGCAAACTAAAATGGATCAGTCGGATAAATATGGACTAATAATTCTGAGTCTGAACTAATAGTTTTTTTTAACTGGAAATAATAGGCCACTCATATAAAAACATAAATGCCCGTTTCTTGCATTTAGATCTGTACAGTTTATATATCTTGGGTGACCTATGCCTAATACCAAATTAAATATAAATCCTAATTTACATATGCAAATGAAGGCACAGAAGGCGTAAAGAGAGCTGTATTTAACTTCCATGTTTATATAACAAAGGATTCAGATTCGCTGGATTTGCCCAAAATCAGAATTCTGCTGAAAAATGACGAATCTTGGCCGAATACCAAACCGAATCCTGGATTTGATCCATCCCTACAATCAGTATCTGAACATTCATCATACAACTAAAATCTGAATGTGTGTGGCCAGGTTATTGTATTTATATCTGTACATCCTTGGATTCATTCATTCCAGAAGCTTGATACCGACTATTAGGTTTTGTCTTATGTATCTAAAATCAGAACTAAAATCAGAAGGTTTGAGACTAGCGACACAAGAACTACATTTTATTTAAGGCAAAGTATATAATTCATACTTTATTATGGTTTTCCTAGGTTACTATAATGCTCGAGTATGTGCTAAAAAAGGAACCCTCGGCTTATACTCGAGGCAAGAACCGCACGCGATGGCCCGTTGGATAGGTACGCATCGGATCAAACATATACCGGCAACGCTGCTACAATGGACGTCACACTGCGCGCAACCCCCCCCATGACGCGCCGGATACCCCGTTGGAAAGGTATCGGCTCAAACATATACCTGCAACTCTTCCAAAAACTGAACTGCATCTCTGCATCTCTGGCCTGTGTCATGTTCCTAGAGATGCAGTTCCGTAGTAGCAGACTTGCTAGGAACACGACTAGCAGGTATTGAGATTGACACTGCTAATAGGGGTAGTAACGTTTCTTTAAATAAATTAATCATTGAGCTTTCGATTAGATTAGTCCCCCTGATCTGTAGTTCATTTTAAATATATTTAGGATCCCAGGTATAAACTGTGATGCCCCCCCCCCCCCCCAAGGAAATATGTAGAGACACTCACATGACTTCAAGTAAATATCTAGATGTTTCAGAATCTGAACTTGAGCTTTGATGTCCATGCAGTCTTATCCCTAAGTACAGCCTTATAGACTGGCATGCTCTTACAGCAGAATGATGTTCATGCAGCCAAAATTAAAGTGACATTTGGTGGCAAATGCAGCTCTGTGTGTATTTAAGCCTGATGTTATTGATGCCCCCTTATCTTCAATTCATTTATTTGTTCAGGTTTCACACTGAGGTATACAATGAAGAAATGGATGCCTAGGCTTATACTCAAGTCAATAAGTTTTTCCAGTTTTCTTAGGTAAAATTAGGTACCTCGGCTTATATTCGGATCGGCTTATACTCGAGTATATACGGTAATCTATAAGGTCTTATCAGAAGCTCCATGTGGTCAAGAATCTGATTTCTAAATCAGGAAATGAGGCTTCTAGTAACTCTGACAGGGTTTCTGTACATAATAAGAATGAGACTTCACACACACACAGAGGAATGCTTTTGCATTTGTGGCTGAAGAAGAAGAATAAGACAATTCAAGATAGGCAACATCAAGCTTCTGGCACATACTATTAAGACCTAGCAGGACCTGAAGGATACACAAATAGAAATACCTTCTAGAAACTCATTGGAATAGATTTTGATCAATCATTTCCAAGGCATTCATGCTATGCCATCAATCTTTTCTCCCCTGCTGTATCATTTGCTGGGAGATTTGTGTGTTATTTAATGCATGGGCCCCAGGAGTTTCTTTTTCGTGTAATCTTAGCAGAAGTGACTATTTGATCCTGATTGCAATGGACCGTTATAGCAAGAAATATCGGCCTTTGACGGCAAAACACTGAAAAAATGTCAAGTCTTTAAATGATATTAAGGCTAAATCCTGTTTGGAGCTCACACAGAAATAATGAATATGTGTTGGAAAGAGTACAGAGTTTATATTTCTCTTGGGTGTGTCTCAGAGGTATTTCCTTGAGGGATACGTAATGAACCAATGTTATTTACCGACTGTGGGTATGTAACTCTCTCACTGAAGTATCACGGAAAGGAAAACATTACAGGTAAGAAGTAGGCACAAGCACATTTTTATTATGGATTTGTAGCAGAATTTTGGCATTTTATAAAGCACTCTCTGGGGGTTATGGGCAGTTTCCCTCATCACTATGGATAATGTATTCACCTATTTTTCCGTTTTATCATTTACTGCAGCCAGAACATACACACGAATGCAGGCAGTATTACCGCAATCACCATTGTTAAGTATACCTCCCAACTGTCCGATTGACCGATTTTCTTGGGACAGTCCCTCTTTTAACAGTTCAACCCCCAGTTCTGGATTGTTTCTGAAAACTCCCTCATTTCACTTTGATCTCCTGCACTGAACGCTAAAAAAGATACAATGTTTCTCAAACTTAATTAAATAGGTAGCTTTTAGCAGAGAGCCCAGAAATCTTTACAAGCTACACCTGCACTGAGATACAATTGTAACTAATAAGCTAAACAGGTTTCTTGGTGGAACTGAGACTTGCAGCTTAAAGGGCAATTTCACCGTTTTTTTTAATTTTTTTTAGCAAAACTGTATTAACACAACAGCACAGCTGGGAATGGTCCAAAAAAATGTTGGTGTGCAATGCACTGAATTTTTTTTGTCCCCCTCTAACAGCATGTTAGTGCAATGGTATTAGGCTCAGTAAGGGCAGTGTCTGCATGGAGTTGGATAGTCTTCCAAAACTATCCAAATGACATTTATACTGGTAAGCTTTAAATAAAATGATATATAGATATGTTTACTTTTTGTATATCTATTATTCTTTCAATTCTGAATATAACTATATATAATACAAGTAATAATGCACCATGTCAAATTTTCATGGATAGGAAACCAATCAGATTTTCTTCCTTTGTATGTTTAATTAGCCTCACAATTAAATCTGGCAATTAAGTCTCAATTAAGCAACATGAATCATCAACATGAGTCACCACTAAATGCAGTTGAGTTATACAGGCAGTAAGTAATAGCTGGAAGAATGTTGCTAATACTTATCTACTACTAATTTAGCAAACCCTTAACTAGATTTTTTTAATATTAAAAGTAATTTCTTATCCATGAACTGTTTTACCTTGTACTCAAGTGGTTTTGGTTGTAACTGGAAGCTTGTAAATACAGGTATGGGACCTGTTATCCAGAATGCTCAGGACCTGGAGTTTTCTGGATAAGTGGTCTTTATGTAATCTGGGTCTCCATACCTTAGCTCTACTAAAACTTATTTAAAGAGTCATTAAACCCAATAGAACAGGTTTACGTCCAATAAGGATTAATTACATCTTAGTTGGGATCAAGTACAAGGTACTGTTTTATTATTACAGAGAAAAGGGAATCATTTAACCATTAAATAAACCCAATAGGGCTGTTCTGCCCCCAATAAGGGGTAATTATATCTTAGTTGGGATCAAGTACAGGTACTGTTTTATTATTACAGAGGAAAGGTAATCATTTAACCATTAAATAAACCCAATAGGGCTGTTCTGCCCCCAATAAGGGGTAATTATATCTTAGTTGGGATCAAGTACAGGTACTGTTTTATTATTACAGAGAAAAGGGAATCATTTAACCATTAAATAAACCCAATAGGGCTGTTCTGCCCCCAATAAGGGGTAATTATATCTTAGTTGGGATCAAGTACAGGTACTGTTTTATTATTACAGAGAAAAGGGAATCATTTAACCATTAAATAAACCCAATAGGGCTGTTCTGCCCCCAATAAGGGGTAATTATATCTTAGTTGGGATCAAGTACAGGTACTGTTTTATTATTACAGAGAAAAGGGAATCATTTAACCATTAAATAAACCCAATAGGGCTGTTCTGCCCCCAATAAGGGGTAATTATATCTTAGTTGGGATCAAGTACAAGGTACTGTTTTATTATTACAGAGAAAAAGGAAATCATTTTTAAAAATTTGAATAATTTGATGGAAATGGAGTCTATGGGAGATGGCCTTTCCGTAATTCTGAGCTTTCTGAATAACAGGTTTCTGGATAATGGATCCTATACCTGTATTGCTAAGCAGGAAGTTAAGGATGATGACACTGATGATTTAGTATATACAGTACAGCCCATGTTTGCAAAATGGCAAGAAAATGCGCAAAAGGCAAAATTGCGCAAATTTTTTTTGTGCACATTTTTTGTGTCACCCGCGTCTTTTTTTGTCGCCCACTTTTTTTTACGCGACCGTGGCCTTTTTTTACTTGGCTGCGCTCAAAGTTTCATGAAACAATTTCGCCAATGGCGAAATGCAGAAATTCGCTGCAAATCCATGCCTGCTGAAAAAATTCGCTCATCACTACATTCTAATATTTTTATGTGGCCCCTCAAGTGATGAGCTTGAAACTGTAAAGGCTGAGAGAGTATTTGACTTCCACCTGAACAATATTTCAATAAGGTCAGCTGAAAATATATATGTTATAAACACAACTTATAGAGAAGGACAAGTCATCTTTGGAATCCTTTCAAACTTTACATTAATTCCAAGTTTTATAATTAGCTAAATGGTAGGTTTTTGTTTATAACCTACTATTCCCTTGGTTCCCATTATCCTCTTTTATCTTAATTAAATAGAAGACTGGAAAATAATACATTAGAAAAGCCAAGAGCACAATCATTTGAAAGCCTCGCAGAAACCTTTATGGGTATTTGGTGGGTTTAATAAATCTTCTCTTTAAATAATGAGTAAATAAACTCTGGTTTTCCCCTGACTGTTCTGTGTTTGATAATGCATTAAGATAAAAAAAAGTGAAAAAATAAATTCATTGTTTGACATTCATTTATTATTAATGTGGAATGTGGGATGATTATGGCAGCTAGCCAAAATCTGCACAGATTTATTCTTAGCATTATTCATGGCTGGGCCTCCTTACATGAATAGTAGGGACGAGCAAACTTTTTTGCGGCAAAAATTGTGGTTTCGTCAGCATTGAAAGTTTCTAGGAATCGAGCATTCAGTCTATTGTGCCAGAATAATATGTGGTTTGTTGGCTGGAAAAAACCCCACGGACATTATTATTATCCATCCCAATCAGTGGGATAGGAGCTCTACCCAGCCCTTACCCTCCAACCAATGGAATGGGCACTCTACCCAGCCTCCCCCTGTCTATCAAATGAGTTGTTGCATAGTGGAAAAGAGCTTCCCTAAGTAGGATAGTGTATGGCCTATTGCAGCAAAAAAAAACCTTAACCACAATGTAGGCTCACCTTCCTATCAACATCAACCCATTCTGAATAAATTTTGCAACTTCACATTTTCTGTAAAGCAAAATGGTTTATTGTTTGGAAAAGTTGAATATACATGGCAAGGCCTAATTTTGGACGTTGTATTTGATAATAAAGCTGTGGCCGAACTCCACCCACACAACGGTGTCATTGTGTCTTTTGTCAGCTAGGTGCAACGGGGCAAGAGTGATAATGGCATTCGAGTGTGATTGTTAAGGCACAAGTGCGCTGCAAGTATTAATGCAGCCTGCTGCGGGCTGTATCAGTAGCCATATATGATTACAAACAGGTTGTCCTAGTGCCAAGCAAAAGGAGCAAAAAGTGTCTTAGTGTCTTAATTGTCTTAGTGTCTCTGTTGCAAGGATCAAATAAATGGTGTCAACTTTTGCAGACTATATACACTAATAAGCTAGTGTGTCTGAGACATTGACACTGAGTGCACCCATGTATGTAGGGTTGCCATATAGCGAGTATTGTACCAGCTTGGCCAGTACAAATGATACTTGATGCAAATGTTATTAACAGAGTAGAAAAATAAAAATATAGGAAAGTCTAGGAGAGGTAACAACCCGACATGGCTGGGCCTTGGGCACCAGTACACAGGGCTCCACCTTTAGGCAGCAAATCATGCCGTATTATAAGTCACCGGAATCTAAGTTTCCTCTCTCTACAACTGTTCCGTAACAATTCATGTGGCTGAAACTATTTCCTTTTGAAACGTGTGGGATTAGATGCGCAATATTTATTTCATAATAAACTGTCTCGGATTTGGAAAACTTAATAAACGGTTGTGACAGCGGCATAGAAAAGTGTCATAAGGAAATATACGTTATTGAAAGTAATATGAAATAGAGAAAATAGATGCATTTTAATCAGCCTATAAACATAAACCAACATAGATTGCAAGAGGATAACTGTTATGTAGATGAATTCATGTCTGGGAAGTGCTAGTCAAACAATAACGTTAACTGAAAGGGGCCTGTTTCAATTCCATAGCGCATAACTGAAATCTTTGAATTTACATATTCCACTTCTATTTCTGGGGATTTATTATGCTTTGATAATATTAGAAACTATGTTTGTCCATCAGTAAAATCTATAGTTTGTTCCCTAGGGTGTTTTCCACACAGAAAGGGCATTGTGCAACTGCACTGGGACACAATATGGCTCCATGAGTATCATTGTATTAATGGATTAACCCTTTCAATGCATCCCTTGATGTCACTGTCTTTCCTTGGTGCTCTCATCTATGTCAAAAGATCATTTGCGACAAAAGCAGCAAACAGAATAATGGCAAATTATGCAAAGGATTGAGAGTATTGATTGATAGATCTGAGACTGTATCATTGTATTGTGCTTTGCAATATCCTGGCAGTATCCTTGGATAACTATATAGTTATCCAAGTATACTGCCAGGATATTGCAAAGCACAATACAGTGATACAGTCTCAGATCTATCAATCAATACTCTCAATCCTTTGCATAATTTGCCATTATTCTGCTTTTGTCACAAATGATCTATTGAGAAAGGTGAGAACACCAAGGAAAGACAGTGACATCAAGGGATGCATTGAAAGGGTTAATCCATTCTGTTTTTATATCAAGCACAGAAACAAAGGAACTGGTAGCAATAAATTTGTGTCTTATATTCTATAAAACATGTATTTTCCCCTACTTACCTTATATTGTTTGCTGAAATTACTTTATATGATGAATTCAATTCCTACAGTAATTTCTATTCTAGAAAAGAATTATAAAGGCTTGTTTTTTAAACTGCAATACCTATAAAAATAGTAATTCACTTCTAAAATAGCTGTGATTTAGCTGTGTCTTGTCCAATTTGAATTGCCGCAGCTATCTTGTTGCTAGGGTCCAATTTACCCTAGCAACCAGGCAGTGGTGTAAATAAGAGAGAGTGGAAGATGAATACAAGTCAGTAAACCCCTTAGATTATATAGATATAATAAATCTATATATCTTTATATAGATTGTAAGCTTTACGGGGCAGGGACCTCCATCCTCTTGTGTCTTTGACTCTTAACTTATTGCAACTGTATCTTGTATCTATCTGTATTTATTGTTGTACTTTGTGTTTATCTACAACCCGGATTCCAAAAAAGTTGGGACACTAAACAAATTGTGAATAAAAACTGAATGCAATGATGTGGAGGTGCCAACTTCTAATATTTTATTCAGAATAGAACATAAATCACGGAACAAAAGTTTAAACAGAGAAAATGTACCATTTTAAGGGAAAAATATGTTGATTCAGAATTTCATGGTGTCAACAAATCCCAAAAAAGTTGGGACAAGGCCATTTTCACCACTGTGTGGCATCTCCCCTTCTTCTTACAACACTCAACAGACGTCTGGGGACCGAGGAGACCAGTTTCTCAAGTTTAGGAATAGGAATGCTCTCCCATTCTTGTCTAATACAGGCCGCTAACTGTTCAATCGTCTAAAATGCAGGGTCTTCCCTGAAAGAGATGATGTCTGGATGGGAGCATATGTTGTTCTAGAACCTGAATATATTTTTCTGCATTGATGCTGCCTTTCCAGACATGCAAGCTGCCCATGCCACACGCACTCATGCAACCCCATACCATCAGAGATGCAGGCTTCTGAACTGAGCGTTGATAACAACTTGGGTTGTCCCTGTCCTCTTTGGTCCGGATGACATGGTGTCCCAGATTTCCAAAAAGAACTTTGAATCGTGACTCGTCTGACCACAGAACAGTCTTCCATTTTGCCACACTCCATTTTAAATGATCCCTGACCCAGTGAAAACGACTGAGCTTGTGGATCTTGCTTAGAAATGGCTTCTTCTTTGCACTGTAGAGTTTCAGCTGGCAACGGCGGATGGCACGGTGGATTGTGTTCACTGACAATGGTTTCTGGAAGTATTCCTGAGCCCATTCTGTGATTTCCTTTACAGTAGCATTCCTGTTTGTGGTGCAGTGTTGTTTAAGGGCCCGGAGATCACGGGCATCCAGTATGGTTTTACGGCCTTGACCCTTACGCACAGAGATTGTTCCAGATTCTCTGAATCTTCGGATGATGTTATGCACAGTTGATGATGATAGATGCAAAATCTTTGCAATTTTTCGCTGGGTAACACCTTTCTGATATTGCTCATCTATCTTTTTGCACAACATTGTTGGAATTGGTGATCCTCTACCCATCTTGGCTTCTGAGAGACACTGCCACTCTGAGAAGCTCTTTTTATACCCAATCATGTTGCCAATTGACCTAATTAGTGTTATTTGGTCTTCCAGCTCTTCGTTATGCTCAAATTTACTTTTTCCAGCCTCTTATTGCTACTTGTCCCAACTTTTTTGGGATTTGTTGACACCATGAAATTCTGAATCAACATATTTTTCCCTTAAAATTGTACATTTTCTCAGTTTAAACTTTTGTTCTGTGATTTATGTTCTATTCTGAATAAAATATTAGAAGTTGGCACCTCCACATCATTGCGTTCAGTTTTTATTCACAATTTGTTTAGTGTCCCAACTTTTTTGGAATCCGGTTTGTATTATTATCTTTATAATCCTGTTTGTATTAATGTATTCTACTGTACAGCGCTGCGTACATAAGTAGCACTTTATAAATAAAGATATACATACATATACATACCCCATGAATATATTTACACAGGAAGGTTTCAATATTTACCTTTTTGACAACATAAAAGGTAAAAAATGGTAATTCCCCTTTAAAATACTTAATGTTTTAGCTTTGTCTTCTCCAGTTTGGATTTCAGCAGCTATCTTGTTGCTAGGGCCTAATATACTGTAACAACCAAGCAGTGGTGTAAATGAGAGACTGGAAGATGAATATAACAGGGGCTGAATATAAAGATAAGCAACAATAAAGTTAGATTTCATAGAGCAATAGCTTTTTGGTTGCCAGGGTCAGTGACCCCCATGTCTCATCCAAATTGAATATATTTACAGAGAGGTTTCCATATTTACTTTTCTAGACAATATAAAAGGTACAGATCTACATGTTAGTAGTGACACAGAATCTGAAACTTAACATAAACAGAAGATTTCAATGTAAAACAAAAGCTGGAACTCTCTAATATCTCTCTCTCTCACCTAAAGAGAAACAGATTCAGTTTCAGTACATTTGAGTCTAGAATACTCAACGGAGAAAATCCTTCCATGTCCCGAATCCTTTCTCTACAGGGGCAAATTGTCATTAACTCAGAAGATATATGAAGAAGTACTGGAGTGTGTTATTTTTCTAACATTTGGCATTTTGTAGATATTGCATTTTCCACGGAGCAGTGAAATTATAAAGTGCTGTATGAAATATTTAGTCCAAGTAGGTCTTATTGATCTGTTTTGCAGGTATAGTACATCACATTATGACTTTAACTCAGCAA
This sequence comes from Xenopus tropicalis, assembly GCF_000004195.4. NCBI lineage: Eukaryota > Metazoa > Chordata > Amphibia > Anura > Pipidae > Xenopus > Xenopus tropicalis. The sequence continues at coordinate 27,507,408 of NC_030682.2, forward strand.
GGAAGGATAATATGATGGTTTTATATCAAGAGTGTAATCAAAATATGGAAATATAAGAGAGGAATGGAGGAACTGCCATCGTTCCCTTAGCAAATCTTGCTGGCATTATTGTGATGGAGGCTTATGTTTTCAGCCCAGATTTTATTTAATACAATGATAGAAGATATGCCTGATAAATCCCCTCAGATATGTGGTAATATGTAATCATTGCACGGTTATGGCAAACTAATGGATCTGAAGAATTTCAGTGGAAAACATGCAGTCCCATTACAGTTAGGGAGGACTGGGATTGTTATAACTGTTATTACTCACTGTTTATTCTCATGTGTATATAGCACAACAAGGTCCTTCCTATACTACATGGTAACCCTATTTGGTTATGTCTTATGTTTAATTCATAAGAATAAAGCTTTTAGCATCAGTTATAAACAAAGACTGGCCAAGATGTGATTGTTTAGGTTGGAGAACAGGCACTTAGCCCCTTAAGGGTGAAGACAGATGGGGTGATAGTTGCTGCGATTTGACGTGATTTTTAAAAAAATCCAGTCATGCTGATTAATTGGCCACCATGAGAGTTGTGTCAACAAGTCCCATGCAATACATTTCACACTTGGATATTAGTCGCTGTGATTAGTCGCTCTACTGTGTTTTACATCGCTGCAGCTGGGGTTTTAAAAAATTGTAGCGACTAATCACTCCATCTGTCTTCCCCCCAAGATATAATCAATATATAAGGGCACCATACAATAAGCTCTCTGATGCTTTATTTTCCAGTAGGTCCTTCCAGCAGACACAAGGGCATCTATTGAGATTAGAAGCTGTGAAATTGTCTCCCTCTAGTAGTCGTACTGGCAGCTATATCAGACGGGTTTTTTTCTCGCAGTTTGCAGGTTTCATTTGGATAGAAACTCAATGGACGTTTGTCTTTTTTCAACATAACTATGTTACTGTTGTGGTGAAGTAGGGATTTAACCTATTGCTATGGTAGTTCCTACACAGAGGGCTCTCAATATAGAATTGGTAGGTAAATATTGGCCCATTCAGGCATTTCCTGTGGGTGGGGTAGAGGTTCTCTACTGGTCAGGTGACATGTTAGGTCTTTACGTTTTTTCTTGGACTCCCCTCCAAGAATCAGGAAAAACTCATTAAAGCGCCCTGGGGTAAAATAGATATCAGCATAACTCCAGGAAGAGAACATCTATAAATAAGGACTGCATAATGGTAGGCTATATGCTATGTGAAATCACTATTAAAGAAAGGGTTATTTAGCTGAGCAGCCTATCCACCAAGAGATGCAGGGTTAGTGCCCTCAATGGCTCCTTTACAAATGAAGAGCAATGTGCAAAATGTTTTCAAGGTATTTTTACCTACAATGCAGCTTTTTTCCCCCCATAGTTCTATCACCACTATAGATTTAAATTCATTTTCATTTTGGTAAATTGTTCGCAAGTTGCAGCTGGTTTTCTCTCCCCCATGTTTGGGTTGCAATGGCTTGATAAAGGCTCTTGGCACCCTCAAATGTTGCTATTGCTGGAGTCTGAGCTCATTGCCTTTTTCAAGATATAAGGTTTTTTGCTGCTGTACCTTTGCAATTCTGCTATTGAATGGTTGTTACAGACGGTGCACCTGTCCTTATGAATCTTTTTGATTAGGCCCGGGCAGATTTGAATTGCACCTAGCATAAACTTGCTACAATGGGTTATTCCAAGGTTCCTTTGCATCGCTGTATACACCTGTGCATAATTCATCACAGCATATGGCCACATTAGTGCCACCTAGAATATATATACAGAATATATTTATTCTGCAAAAAGCATTACCATACCTGAGTAAAGAGCGCTAGAAGCTTTCTCTGTTTGTTTAAGAGTGCAGCTGCCATTTTAGCTTGGTCTTTCTAGCTTCCTGCTGCAGCTCTAGAGGCTGGTAGCTCAGATTACACATTCCTAAGGACGGGGGTTGAGTTTTATGAATTCTTAAGGGAGAGGGTAGCAGGAAAGGAGAGAGAAGAGAGAACTGGGCAGACTCTGGCACCAGGAATGAAGGAAGTCAGATACCCAACAACATGTTTACAAAAAAAGGGACACATAATTTTGTGCAGCGTTGTGTGCTTATGGTTGTAATTACATAGTCCTTTCTGATAAAGCTTACTTAGTTTTTACCTTCTCTTCTCCTATAATTTGCTCCATTTCTGATATGTTACCCTAATGAAGAAAAAAATTAAAAATAACAAAGAGAGTCCTTTCTATTAAGGGAGAGGTGTAAAAACCAGAATAGAATACCCCATTCCCTGTGAGTTTGCAAATTAAAAGAAAGTCTTTCCAAATGGATTTTAAATAATAACTGTCCAATTAGCAGAAATAAAGGACAGGCGATTTAATATCTCTCCTCTGTTTTAGCACATGCTCTCGCTAGGAAACTCTGTCTAATGAAAATGATGAAGAATTTCTCGAGAGAAGAAGTCATTATGATTTTCCACTGTGGCGCCTCGGAGACTCGGGCAAGGAAGAAACCATCTGCGGCATCAGCTTTTACCTCTCTGCACAAATACATTTCATGGCATTTACAATCAGCAGAGATTTGGATTCATTGGGATAACACACTGCACAGGGCATGGGGGGATAAAAGTAGAAAAAAATCCCCCCTCCTTCATTATTTACAAATGAAATCATAATGACTGGAAAAAAATATTCTAATTTGCATAGTTCCAGCAAGTCTGACTTTAATTCCAATATGTGAGCGACAGATGGCTGTGCTTTGTCACCTTCGGAGAACTCACAAATTATTCTGGTCAAGTTCGGGCTGTGCTTACAAAACACCTTACGGCATTGTGCATTTTGTCGAAGAAAATAATCCCATGTCAGGAATTTCATCACATTACTATCACTTGAGCAGCAGATGGAGGAAGGACTTTATGCTTCCCGTGGGGGTGGGTTTTTGAGAGCTCCAGAAGTTAAAAGGCAAACAAAATCTGGGATATGTTTTTTTTTTAAAATAAAACCTTGTTTCTTACTAAGAATATAGTCATATATATTATGTCATGGTGTATTAGTCTCAGCTCATCCGACACTTCTATTCCATGAATAAACACTTTTTGTTACTTTCCTTGCTCTGTATCTTCTCAGTTTTTTTGGGGCAACAGTGTTGTGAATACTGCATGTTTTCCTTACTGGCAGGATGGAATATTCCATACATATCACATGTTGGTAAAATATTGAAATAAACCTAAAAAAAAGAGACTTCTCAACAGAAAAGCAGAGTGCATCTTAGGATTGTTTAAAGATAATCTAAACAAAAATTCATGGATAAAAAGCTAAATAAATAAAATAAAAAATCAAAACTAATAAAATGAAAGAAGGTGTAACATTCTAGTCAGGCAGGAGCCAATGAATGATACCGCTGGTGAAAATCTGACTCCTTCTGTAAGCAAGGAGACGCCCAGGTAGTTCCGGTTTTCACTGACGCCCTTTTTGGGCCCCGGAACTTTCTGCTGCAGTCCTAGCTGGGGCTCTACGAACTCAAGAGAACAGATACTCAATTCAAGGTACAGACAAGGATCAGGCAGGTCACAGCCAAAAGGTCGAGTCGGACAGCAATAAGCATAATCAGTAGTGATGAGCGAATCTTTTTCGCTTCGCTTCGCAGAAAAATTCGCAAAACTTTCAAAAGATCCGCGAAACGGAGAAAAATTCACGAAACGACGAAAATGTTGTGCGGCAAAAAAAATTGTTGCAACTATTCTTTTGTCACCCGCAGCAATTATTTTGTCGCCTGCGACTATTCTTTTTTTACGCTGGCGACAATTTTTGGATGTGCGGCGAATTTTTCCGTGGCAAATTTTTTTATCCGTTTCACGAAACAATCCGCCAATGGCGAAACGCGGAAATTCGCCACGAATCCATGCCTGGCGAAACATTTCACCCATCCCTAGTAATCAGGAGACAGGCCGAAGTCGAAAACCAGGAAACAATCAAAGAACAGGCTTGAGCAGGAACTGATAACACCAGAAGCCAGCTTGGGCAAAGAAGGACTGAGGGAAAGGGTTTAAATAGGCAGTTTTGGCACTAAACAATAAAGGAAGTGAGGGCAAAGAAGTAACAAAACCCTTACCAAAAATGGTGCCCTAAAACTTCAATGCGCGCAACTGTGCATGTCATGGCGTCAATGCGCATGCGTGTCTCCCCAGATGCACTCGTACCCAGAAGCGTGGGCTAGTATTTGAGCGCGTCTGCCAGCCGGCGCGACCTAAGGTAAGCGAATGCGCTGGACCAGCAGAGCGCCTTACAGAAGGTCAGAGAAAAAAAATTCTATACAGAGCTTGAAACACCTTAAAACTTTTTCCTGTACTTAAAAATTATGTGAATTGTTTAAGCAAAATTATTGTTGAATTCCAACTGACTCAACAAATCTTTTTTCGGAAGATCAAATAAATCGAAATATTTAGACCATAAGGAATAAGAATACCGTTAGACTTCAATAAAAGTTTCATGTAGACGCATTTGCCTTTTTCACTCCAGTAAAGGGAAATGAGAACTCGTAGAACTGTAGTACATTCAAGGGGCACATTTACTAAAACTTGTTTTTTTCTGGCCTTGAAAGTCATATAAATTAGCCATGGCATAAAATCGAATTAAACTCGATCATTGCTGTATTTAAAAAATGTCACAATAATTTCAAATTTTTGAGTTGAAAGTATTGTTAAAACTCAAAAAGTCTGAGTTTAAACAGATGTTCGTTTCCATGAATCCTCTTTATTTTTCCCAAAACAGGAAATGCTCCAGCGGCCATTTTAGGAGCTCTGGCGCTCGTTCTTGGAAAACAACAATGTGTTTAAGTTTCACTTGGGTGAAACGGAAAACAATGAGGAGATTAACTTCCCATTAAAACTGTGTGAAATAGACAACAATGAGGAGATTAACTTCCCATTAAAATTGTGTGAAATAGACAACAATGAGGGGATTAACTTCCCCTTTAAAATGGGTGAAGCAGAAAGCAATAAGGGGATTAACTTCTCCTTGAAACTGGGTGAAATAGACAACAATGAGGGGATTAACATTTCCTTGAAAATGTGGCAAGGACAGGCTGTAACTGACTATTCTATTCCTTTACTATTCTAAGCCTCCATAGGACTCAATGGTACTCAACAGATCAAACCTGCTGAATTTGTTTTTGACAAAAAAATTGCTAAATATTAATAATTAACACTTTATGGGAGTTATTTTCGAAAAACTCAAATTTTTCAGGGAACAATAATGAAAAAATCAAGTTCTGGCATATACCCATTTCCTGTAAATCTTCTTTATCTCAAAATTGCTTAGTAAATGTGCCCCTAAGTGTTATATTTTTCTCTAGTAAATCTAGTGAGCATAGGATCAAGCTTAATCCTAGATTAAAAGAAAGAACTTCAAAATGTTTCATTGTCCAGAAATAAGTGGGCGGGACCAAAACACATGGAATATATTGATATTTCCTGCATTACAATTTGGACAGAATGATATAAAATCTTGGACTCTATAACCCATATGGATCAATCTAAAATACTGTAAGCGCCAGTTTTTAGCCTAAAGTCACTATTATACTGACGTTATTTAAGGACCTGATAGGTTGTGATGGGGCGGTGTTTCTATTGAAATGTTTGGATCATCTGTTAGAATTTATGGGTGGGTGAATCTAAAAGTTTGCTGGAAATACAATTAATTCTGTTACAGTTGGGAAGTTCAATTATTTCGACAATTTAGCTCGTTCCTGCTTATTAAGCAAAAGTGACTTTGTTTTATTGTGTATTTTTAAAAAAGCTCTGAAAATATTTTCTCCTCATTTATAACTTTAATTTAAGTTCAGGCCAAGAAAGGAGATTACCACGTACAGGATCAAGAATGTCCGCTATCAAGGTCTGATTACCCTTTCCCAAAGGAATTAAAGAAGAAGAGGAAGAATGCAGAATTATCTGAATTTTAAAGAGCAATAAAAAGGGTGATCAAGAATATGTTTAGTATAGAGGTATTCCCAAATATATATGGAATCTCAATATAAGGGGTGTGTTTTAAAATATCTACTATAGGAACATCACTCCATTTATTATGGAGAACTGATAATAAATGACCATAGGCAGTGTGCCACAATTCTGTATCTATCTCCACTGTGAACCCACTCAATCCCATTTCTTAGTATCAAAGCTAAACTACATTTCCTGAAACCTGGTAAATTTAAACAACCCTTTCCTTAGTTCTGTGATGTTATGGGACGTGGGAGTGCTGAGAGTCCAGATGTTGAACGGGGCTGCACTCTCTGGATTAGGCTAGGATATCAAGATCCCATGAATGAGGGATAGTGATTGATAGTTAGACCCTATCATAGTATACCCCACGGGTGTAAGATAAGACAGGATTAGTTAGCATGGGCACTATCGAATCCAGACTCAGGAGTATCATTAGAGTTAGCATTCCCCATGAGATCCCAAAATCTCAGCAAACCCATTCTGTATTGGCCTTACTTTGTGCATGGAAACATTATCATGCCGAAACAAGAAACCAAGCCAAACCCAAACTGTTGCCACAAAGCAGGAAGCATAGGATTTTTTGTTGTACTTGGTATTTATCTATTATTATCTTAATAATCCCGTTTGTATTAATGTATTCTACTGTACAGCGCTGCGTACATAAGTATCGCTTTATAAATAAGGATATACATACATTATACATACATAGGATTGTCAATATTGTGCACACCCTATAGTTGTAAGGTTTGCTTTCACTAAAATCAGGGGGTCAGTAGACAAAAGTACAAAAGTACTAACTCCATTCCCCTAACAAAAAGTCTTCTTTTGTTGTTGCTTCCAGTAATAATTTGGAACTCGGGAGTGAGTTTTCAGCTGAAGACGTGTCACTTCAAAAGGAGTGTCTGGACATGTTTGGCCATATAGAGTATCACTCTAGAACCCAGGTTAGCCCCAATTCCCTAGTGGTTGTGATAAGAGACACGTGCCTAGGGACGCCCAGGCAGAACAAGATAGGATCATAAAGGTGTGTGTTTTTTTTAGTTGTATTAAGTATTATCCTTATTATATATTATATATATTATATAATGATTTTTACTGTTTAAAGTGTAATGCCATGTCTCCTTCCACCAGATTTCATAAAAACTTGGTCTCTGGCCACACTTAGGGGTCCATTCATTAAACCACGATTTTTGGGTGTTTAAAATCACGATTGGAAAAAATTAAGGGGCTATTTATTATGCTGTGTAAAATTAATTCGCTGAAAAAACGGAGTAAAAACCTGTGTAAAATAAATGGAATAGATCGCCGTCTGAGTGCCGGATATTACGCTGTTATTTTCCATAAGTTCGGGTGGAAGAAAAAATGTGTAAAAAAATTATGCTGCTGTTTTTACACGGCGAAGCCTGGCGATGTGTGGTTAATTTTCTCGCCGTTTTTTACACAGCATAATAAATATGCCTCCCTTGGAAATGTCACGAAAATTATTTTCTCACACAAAAATTTTCAGATCCAAACGATCGTAAACGGCACAGAAACCTTTCTGGCTTTGAAACCTTCAGTGCATAATTTTGGAAGCCTCCCATAGGACTCAATGGCACTCAGATCCTGACACAGATCCTACCTGGCCAAAAGATAATCACGATACCAAAGCTTGAATGAAATCCAAAATGTTCGTAGTCGTTGTGAAAAATACAACTTTTTAGTTGAAGTTAACGAAAACCACGAAAAAGTCATGGAATTTTAACAAAAATATTGTGGACATAACGAAAAGTTCTATAATTTAGAAAAAATACAATTTCTTCTAAAAAAAAAAGGAAAATTGTGGTTTCATGAATGGGCCCCTTAGAGTAACATAAGGGTGATATGTTTATGGCTACTCCGCTACTCCAACAATGGCAACTCCCACTTACACACAATGCATAAAATATGTAGATAAATAACATTTGTAGAAACATAAGATAATTGTAACTGTGTATAGAAGTCTGTTTATTTAAGTCAGCACTAGCTAAACTGCTTTAGTTAAACTTTTCAGTGACATTCTAATCTTCTGAAAACGACACCACAGACAGAAAAAAGCTGTCTCTGCATTTCAGTGGTATTCATTTTGCTTATAAATGTGTACATGAGGCTTAGCAGAGTTTTCCGAACCTTGAAAGTCACTGATTGCCATATACTGCACTGATTTGCTTTTATCTGGCAGTTTGACTTAAAAATGTTGCTTCCCTTTCAGAAAACTGTATTTTTATTTGCTTTAACTGCCTGCTGTGCCAAGTAGCTAAATGCAATGCAGAAAGAATAAGACCCATTAACCACCAAGTGCAGGCACGCTAAAACGGGCGCAAGGTTGTGTGCATATTGATACTATTCATTAAAGGTATTTGTGCCCAAACACTCCGTATTGCACATTTGTGTGGAGTACCAATGTGTCCATCCTGCCACTTTTGCTGAATTGTGGGGATCGCATCTACTGATGCACCTAGAGCTTCCACCACCCAGGGAGTGTAATTCCAGGGTTCCCACAGTGCATTCTGTCAATGGCTGCAACAGACTTACATCCAGAAGGATCACATCCCAAAGCCATATTAACAATACACGCTGGTAGATAAATATTCCCAACTGTGAAAAGGCACGTCACAACTTGCATCCCATTCCCAAAAATATGCATTCGCAATTCCATTTGTTTTGACACATTAGGCACAATTACAGCAAATACAACTTGATGCTCAGCCAAAATGTCTGTGAAAATAAAAAAACTTGCACAAACTCATTGAAAAAGTTCAGGACTAGTGTATGCACCGAGCCTGACCTGCCATAGAGGATTGATGGGAACAATGAGGAAGATGGTGGACACTTGCCTTAACATAGACTACTGGCCCTGGGTTGAACGCCGGCCCTGGGTATGGGGGGAAACAGTTAATGACAATGGGAGTGACTAACAAATTGGCACCTCCAGTAAATATCTATTTCTTAATGATGTATTCATTTGCAAGAAAATGCAAACAAAACTACTGAGAAGTACTAACAGAAAATTCTTCTTCCTAAGTCATATCAACACCAGAGATGTAACTAGGGTACACCGGGCCCCCCACAAAAAAATCTTTGAAGGGGCCCAATGCACAACTATCCCTACTCAAACCCCTGCCTGCCCCGCTCCCTGCCGGCGCTTACATTGTTGCACCCCCATTCCAGTGGCTGTGGAGGGGCATTTCTTCACTGCTACAGAGCAAGCAGACTCCACGGCCCAGTCCAAAAACCCACTGAGAAACTTAAGCATAAGGTATATACTGTCATATACATATAACAAATTTCTAAATCTACTATTATGAACATAATAATACATTGCATGGAAATATGTCCCAATTACAATGCTTCCTTTCAATATAATGTGCTTTGCTTGCTAGCAGGGAGTTCAGGAGCAGAGGTTCAGTAACAGATGGAGCACAGGCAGTAGCCCTGATATTTGCGTCTTAGATCATAAAGCTTTTGGTTTGTTTGAAAATTCAGTTTTGCTGTTGTCCTGCATTTGTACAACACATACGTCCATTATACTGGCAGTTTGTTTCTTGGGAAGAATTGGGAATTTGCTAATCTAGGCTACAGTAAAGTAGGATGTAAAACATTTTAAGAACAAACGTTTGGACACTCTCAGCAGGGAAGGGAATCAAAGCAGCACAGGCTTGTTTAAAGCTACCTCCACTTCAAACACTGGCACATCAGACTTAATTAGAGCAGTACAATGTGAGTCTTACAGGCAGCGGAACTGAGCAACACCGTGAATATGAATCAATCAGTAGAACCAGTAGAACAGTGAACCAAATTGGCACAAGTTGCTTTATTCGTATTCAATCAATAGCTTTAGAGTGAATTGTCACTTCAGTAATACTCATGCAGTAAAATAGCCTTCATATGTCTCTTTACAGTGAAACTGACATGTAGAGAGGGGGAAAAGTAATAAACGGTAATAAAATAATTTTATATAGATTGAGTATGCAATGGGGAATGGGCAAGATAAAACATCTGGGTGCTTTTATATGGGGAATGATAGTAAGTGTGGCAGAACCTCCACACTGTGGGCTTTTCAAGGTCAGCAGCACCCATGTGTACCTTTAACTTAACTTTACGTATGTTACAGAATATCCCGTTCTTGGCAACTTTTCAATAGGTCTTAATTTTTCATGGTTTTTAAATTATTTGCCATCTTTTTTTTGGTTCTTTCCAGCTGTCAAGTGAGGGTCAATGACCTTTTGAAAAAGTTTGAATGCCTGTAATGTGAAATGTGGAAAAGGCCATGTTGATTTGCTGAGGTCCCTGGGTTTATGACAGTTTTCTCTAAGGTACCCTTATTAATTGGTTCCTAATGAAACTGACTGTATAGTTTGGGTGATAGAGTTTAGAAACATTTTTGGAGCTCAAATATAACCATAAGGCCTCTTAGCTTTTGTAGCACCTTAAGTAAGGAGCTGAAAGGTTTAGACTCCACCCTGGATGGTGGACACAAAGAACTCCACCCCAAGTGACCAACAGTCATTCTGAACTTCACTGAGGTTGTTCTCATTCTCCTTCAGTCTTTTTAAAACTAAACTTAAAGACCTTTTGGAGCACTCGCCCAGCACCGGATCTGGGAACTGGCACTTATATTGTAATGTCACCCGCTGTGACCTACAGCACTTATATTTGCCTATTTGTGTCTGTAAGTTACCCTCCCATATAGATTGTAAGCTCTACGGGGCAGGGACCTCCATCCTCTTGTGTCTTTGACTCTTAATTTATTGCAACTGTAACTGTATCTTGTATTTATTTGTATTTATTGTTATACTTGTTATACTTTGTATATTTATCTATTATCTTATTAACCCCGTTTGTATTAATGTATTCCACTGTACAGCGCTGTGTACATAAGCACTTTATAAATAAAGATATACATACCTGTACATAAATTTCCTTAATTATAGTTTTTGCCATCTGCCCCTTTTCCTTGGTCCCAGTTTCTTCTTTGGGATGTTCTTTATTTATTAAAGATGGTACCCCTAGGGGCTGATTTACTAAGACACGATTTCGAATCCGAATTGGAAAAATTCCGATTGGAAATGAACATTTTGCGACTTTTTCGTATTTTTTTCGATTTTTTCGGCGTCTTTACGATTTTTGCGTAAAAACGCGAGTTTTTTGGCGTCTTTACGATTTTTGCGTAAAAACTCGAGTTTTTCGGCGTCATTACGAAAGTTGCGCAAAGTCGCGATTTTTTTCGTAGCGTTAACACTTGCGCGCAAAGTCGCGCCTTTTTCGTAGCGTTAAAACTTAAAAGGCGCGACGTTTCGCGCAAGTTTTAACGCTACGAAAAAATCGCGACTTTGCGCAACTTTCGTAACGACGCCGAAAAACTCGCGTTTTTACGCAAAAATCGTAAAGACGCCGAAAAACTCGCGTTTTTACGCAAAAATCGTAAAGACGCCGAAAAAAATCGCAAAATTACCGATCATTACGAAAAAAACGCAATCGGACGCATTCGGCCCGTTCGTGGGTTAGTAAATGTGCCCCCTAGTGTGGGCCATCCTGTAGGCCCTGGGCCCAATTAAGTCAAATAATAAGGACAACCCGGGCTCAACTTGGGCAAGGAATGATGAACAATCTGTGTAATGTGTAGGTACCATAAGTATAGGAATATATGATATTTGCAAGGGCCAGATCGGCTCTTAACAGGTTTGTAGTCAGGACCAAAGAGGAAGCTTGAGTTCAGGTAAATAAATTGTCCAAAACGCCATAAAGAGTCCTATTCCAGGCACAGATTAGTTCAGGCAACAAAACAGTAGGGTCAGAAATGAGCCAAAGGGTCAATAACCAGGAAAACAGTCAGAATAGGAATTTAGAGCACATCCATGAGTTTGCAAGAAAATGCTATATTCAGGCACTGAATCTGGGTCCTCAGTGTCTAATTATATTGAATTTTATGATGTCACACGGTGAAGCATGCCAATGCAGTGACATTGCAGCCATGGGCGCCGCCATCTTTAATACAAAGCAGGGACAAATGCTGGTGCAGTGCCAAATGATCCCTGCACAGGTTGTGCTCGGAAGCTCATTCTTTCCAGAAAGGTGCAAATACTTGGAAAAACCTTTGCAGAAACAAACGGTTTGTAGACTAAAAAACATGGCTCTTTGCCTCTCTTTAGTAAATGAGCCACAGAGCCCCAAGTGCTTTAACTAGAATGTTTACAGTGTCTGGAAAGGTACACACTGATTTACATAATTAAGCATCCAAAAATGCTGATGTGGGGAAGAAATAAAGGTTGGAATAAACATGTCTAGAAAAATCCCGCAGCTCATTTAGGTTTCAGTGCAAGAGTGACTTGTCCCATCCACAGCTTTAGCGGGATGAATCCATCTTCCAAAAAACATGGGCTGCAGAAAGCTGATACCGTCAGTCCCACAGCATTTATCATGTAAACACATTAGTGTCATTCAGAAGCCGGCGTGCAAGCCTTCTATCATTTACACTGAGCCCTTTCAAATTCCGCTTTTTCACATATTGGAAATGCAAATGCAACATTTCCAAAAATGAAGGCTTTATTCTTGTTTTCAGTACATTTTCTATCGAGGTAAATTAAAAACAGATTAAATTACCAAATAGCAAAACATTGTTTAATTAGACTGCAAATTCAATTTGCTGTGCATTATACTAAGTGAGCAGAAATGGTCTCTTCTAATTTATATTCACAGCAAAAAGAGTTTATATATATCCACGGAACATTCTCCGACACACTGCTGTTTGGGAGAAACTCTGATCTATGCATGGCGGAACAGCTTGGCAGTTTCTATGCTATTGCTTCAAATACCTTCCAGAAAAAGAATTCATATAAATAGGTTAGTAGCACCAATAAAACATAGAAGCACTCCCTGTATAGCTAAATATAATGTACTGTTAACCTGCACATGTGCTTCAGAAACTATAATAAAAGTTCTATAGCTCTATAGCAGTAAAATCAAATAATCTTAATTCAGCTGCCATTGGTCCTGTATGTTTGCCCTTAATTCTTGCTAACTATGTTGTCTCTTTAGCTGGCAGACTTTGGAGGCTTAGATGCTCTTATATTACATACTTTGAAGAGAGGAGGCAGAAACATATAGGAGAAATGTAGTTATGGGCAGGGTCAGGATGGGGCAGTGGGAAAAATCCCAGTCGGCTCCGGCACTCAAGGGCCCCGCAGCTCCCGCCATCCCAGTCCACTCCCCCTACTAATTGTGCACATGTCCCCCCCCTCATCGTGGCCTGCAAGGAAGAAGTGCAGTATGCAGTGGGGTGGGGGTTTGATGCCACGACTGGAGTGAGGGGCCCCCAGGCAGCATCCCCTGTGGGCACTGGACATCCCAGTTTGACCCTGGTTATGGGCTCCTTCTTCTTAGCAAGTGTATTATAGGGTTAGTAGTACTATAGGGTTGTACCAGAGATAGTATATACCCTTGTGTGTAGTACATGGGGTCAGCTGAAAAACTGTGTATCCTCTAGTTAAAGGGGATGTTCCCTTTTGGACAAACATCTGACAGTGAACAACCCATGCCATTATAAATCTCTGATTCCCCCTGAGCTGCTGAGCTGGGGGGGGGGGGGGGGGGGGGGTGTCACCCTTTAGTTTACGACAGTTCCGGTTCATCCACACTTGCAGATCTGTTAAGCACTGATTGTTTGTGGATACTGGATCTCTATTGTACTGTTTAAAGTCTTTCTATATGATAGATAGATAGATAGATAGATAGATAGATAGATAGATAGATAGATTACATAGTTACATAGTTACTTAGGGTTGAAAAAAGACCAGAGTCCATCAAGTTCAACCCTTCCAAGTAAACCCAGCGCACACAACCTATACTTACCAATCTATACACTCACATACATAAACTATATATACAACCACTAGTACTAACTGTAGATATTAGTATCACAATAGCCTTGGATATTCTAATTGTTCAAGAACTCATCCAGGCCCCTCGTAAAGACCTTAACAGAATCTGCCATTATCACATCACTAGGAAGGGCATTCCACAGCCTCACTGCCCTCACCGTGAAAAACCACCTACGCTGCTTCAAATGGAAGCTCCGTTCCTCTAATCTAAAGGGGTGACCTCTGGTGCGTTGATTGTTTTTATGGGAAAAAAGAACACCCCCCATCTGCCTATAATCCCCTCTAATGTACTTGTACAGAGTAATCATGTCCCCTCGCAAGCGCCTCTTTTCCAGAGAAAACAACCCCAACCTCGACAGTCTCACCTCATAGCTTAAATCTTCCATCCCCTTAACCAGTTTAGTTGCAGTCTCTGCACTCTCTCCAGCTCATTAATATCCTTCTTAAGGACTGGAGCCCAAAACTGCACTGCATACTCAAGGTGAGGCCTTACCAGGGACCTATAAAGGGGCAAAATTATGTTTTCATCCCTTGAGTTAATGCCCTTTTTTATACAAGACAGCACTTTATTTGCTTTAGTAGCCACAGAATGACACTGCCTGGAATTAGACAACTTGTTATCTACAAAAACCCCTAGATCCTTCTCCATTAAGGATACCCCCAACACACTACCATTCATAACCAAAATGCATAACTTTGCACTTATCAACATTGAACCTCATTTTCCAGTTTGCTGCCCAGTTTTCCAATTTTGTCAAATCGCTCTGCAAAGCGGCAGCATCCTGCATGGAACTTATAGTTTTGCAAAAATAGAAACAGTACTGTCTATGCCCACCTCCAGGTCATTAATAAACAAGTTAAAAAGCAAAGGACCAAGGACTGACCCCTGCGGTACTCCACTAACCACACTGGTCCAATTAGAAAATGTTCCATTTACCACCACTCTTTGTAATCTATCCTTCAGCCAATTCTCTATCCAATTACAGATATTATGTTCTAGGCCAATATTCCTCAGTTTGATTATTAAACTTCTGTGAGGTACTGTATCAAACGCTTTAGCAAAAGCCAAGTAGATGACATCCACTGCCATTCCCGCATCGAGGTTCCTACTCACCTCCTCATAAAAGGCGACTAAATTAGTCTGGCAAGATCTGTTACGCATAAAACCATGCTGGCACAAACTTATAGTATTGTGAACTGCAATGTATTCAAGTACCCTATCCCTTATTACCCCTTCCAAAAGCTTTCCTACTACTGAAAGAGAGAAATAGATAGATGATAGATAGATAGATGATAGATAGATGATAGATAGATAGATGATAGATAGATAGAGGCTTCATTGTAGCAAAGACAAGGATGGCCATTGAGGATTCTGTAGAGCTTTAGGGCCCAATTGTTTTAGTACTTAAGTGCTGATAAACATTGGCCAAATGCACTTCTTTCTGCAGATAAAAAACATACAAAACAGCACCGTTGCAGCCAAGAAATATTTTTTCAGAACATATTTTATTCCTCTCCCATCTGTTAAAATTGATTTCTCTCCTTAGAAACAAGGTGCCAGCCAAAATGAAATGTGTCAACTCTTTGCAGAGACAGTTCTTACCTCGAGGGCATGACATGCCCAAGTGAATAACCCTGATATCTCTGTAACTCAATTCCGTCTCCTGCAACTGTCAGTTTTTCCCCACCATCCGCTGGTTTATCATTTGTGTTGGGCTTTTACGCAGCAAATAACAAAAAAAAATGAAATGTAGGAAATATTTGCATGTAAAACAAATACATCAATTTTGTACTTAGAGTGTCAGGGGAACGTTACCAGAACACGAGGGTATTCCAGTCCTACTGCATAAAAGCTTGTTGGCATAAAAGAAGTAGTGTATGGAGAGTGGAAAGTGTGAGGTTCACTGGCTAAAACAGCTACATCAATCACTTTGATGCCAACAGAGGGAGGAACAGAAGAAATCCATCTGTGTCTCAGCATGCCATGCTTACTAACCAAAGGATTCTATGGGTAAATTATAAACCAAGGGCTGCCATATTATAGACTACACAGTAAATATGAAGTATTTTAAAGGACATGTAAAACCCCCACAAAAAAATGAAATCAGTGAACAGCCTCTTTATCACTCCGGTTGTTAAAAGGTTAATAGTAAGGCTGCAGCATCCCCTTAATCATCTGGAATTCCTTCTCCCCCTCCCTTAGAAATTCACTTTGGCTCTTGCCTAACTAAGCATTCTCAGCTCTTCTCAACTCAGGTTACTAAACACACCCTCCAATCTAGCAGCCATTGCTTTTCCAATAGAAACTCTGCTATAGCTGTCCACTCTGCTGGAGAAACATATTTTTTCTTCTAACCTCTTCCCCTGAGCTCAGCTTAGCCATCATAGTTCTCAATCCAAGCAGAATTTGTATCAAGGTACGTTCTGCCTGTGTAAGCCTGCATTCTTTATTACACAAACTTTACAGTACACACGTGCTGTCTGCAGATGTAAACCTCACTGTTGATATGTATGAGGGAAAATGGCTGCTAGGTGAAAGCTGCTATTGTTTTAGGAAAATGTAATGGTGCTGGTGAACATAGAAGATATATGTAGTACAAATGATGTGGTGTGGGTGGGGGAGATTTGTCTAACATATATGTGGTAGGAATATGTAGGATTTACATGTCCTTTACAGGGTTATATACTAACATTATATTAATATTTATGATCCAATATCCTGATAGAGGTACCTAATAGCCAATCTTAGCCCTTATTTGGCTCCTCCATGAACTTTTATGGTGCTTGTGTTGCTCTCCAAGTCTTTTTACAGTTGACTGTGGCTCACGAGTGAGAAAGGTTGGGGACCCCTGCATTAACCAATGAATTGACTGAACTCTGTCTTTTGCTCCCACACTACTTCCTGTTACAGTTATCACTGCATTATTTCCTGTCAGCTGATCTCTGAGGGAGCACACAGCCCATCACTAAATGGTGGCTCAAGGGAAATTTTTACCAAATATAAATATTCTGATTTGGTAAGATTCATTAATGGGTCACTTTTTAGTATATCAATATCTGTTGGATAGTTTTCATTCTGGGGGTAAAGTTTGCCTTAAATCAAAGAAAAATCTCAAAAACTTGAATGAAAAAATCAGCAGCTTAAACCTGTTGAGTTTCTATAGTCAATGGGGGGGGGGGGGGGGGGGTACAGTATAGTTTCAACATTCAAGCTATTTTTTTTCTATTTTTTATGAAACTTTCAGATTTGTAAAAATGAATGAAACAATACAATTCTCTGATTTTTACCACAAATGAATGCATTCAAGTTCTTCCGTAAATATGCTAGTGATAAAGAAAAATATCTTCCAGTTTCAAGTTTATTTTCAATATTTTGCTTAATAATTCCATGTGTTAGAATGCAGAAGAAGTGGAGAGTAGTGATGAGCGAATTTTTTCGCCAGGCATGGATTCGCAGCGAATTTCTGCATGTCGCCGCGAATTGTTTCGCAAAACTTTTGTGAAAATTCGCTGTATATAAATTTTTTTTGTCGCACGTCAAATTGGGCGCGGTCACAAAAAAGGGGCGTGGTTGGGTCAACCTGGGCGTGCTCGTGTCAAAATTTGTGCACGGTTGCGTCAAACAAAAAAAAAACACGAGCAACAAAAAGACGCGGGCTACAAATAAATAGTTCACCATTTTGCTAATTTTCTTGCCGTTTCGCGACTTTTATGGCAAAGTGAAATGGGACAGATTCGTTCATCACTACCAAACATATTTTTGTAACACGGGGAGGCTAATTCATCCATTTTTTGAATTTGTGAGTTTTTTCTGTAATTCAAATAAACTTGAAAATGTACCAATTGTGAATAGTGGCTTATTTATTAAATATAAAAAGCTGATTGAATTTAAGCATGAAAATATGCACAGAATTCTTAGTATCTAAGTATCATTCTCAATGGGTCTACAAACTCTCTTAAAATGTGAAAAAGTCTAATTAAAAAACAACATACATTTAACGTAGGACAATTCCCATTGGCTGCTACATGAACAAGCTTTTATTTAGTTTTACAAGTGATTCTTTTATGCATTGGAACCAGAATTTGAATTTGGGAGTTTTTGCTCAAAAAAATTCAAATTGCGGCAACAATTTGAATTTGAATGTTGAAAGTATTCAAAAGTTTATTTGTTTTTATGAAAACTATATATATATTATTTCTTGAAAAATAATTTGAAAAAAAAATAGGTAGACTGTAGAAAAAAATAAATATAACTTATTAGCGCAAAGTAGACAACAGTAGCCAAAATTATTGAAACAATTACGGCAGTTTATTGCATGAATGTTCCCATGCCATATTGCACTGCATAAAAAAATGGTGATTTATCAGAAAGAAGGAATTCATGCAGTTGCATCAACACATGCCATTTGTATCCCATTATCTTGTAGGTTTCATTCTGCTGATAGCAACAATAATGCTGGCTACATTTATGCTTATCTGTGATTTCAGCTTTCCAGGATATGTAATATTCAAAGAGACACTTCTGTCAAAATAAATACATTTGTGACTTGAAATAACATGGCGTGCTGGCTAAAGTACAGATCCTGATTTTTTCTTTAAGTTTGCAAATAAAATAGCCATTTTTCCCCATTGTTTTTGTTTGCACAAAAATATCCAAATAATCCTCCTTCTTGTACAAAAGAAAATAAAAAATATGTTCTGTCATGCTTTATAACTGGTAATTTCATGACTTAGTTTTTCCAAGCAATGGTAATAGTTCCATCAGTCATAAAGCTACACTAGAAAACAATATAAGGACAAGGGCACATGTGACCATTGGCAACTTCTTGCTGCCTGCCAATTTTTAACTCGTTTGGGTGGCAAAACTCTTACACTGTTAGAATTGCCACCTGTCCGGTTTTTTGGAAGGGCTGTCTGGGTCAAAACCTCCTGCTCAGTTTCCCAAATTAGGAAAACTGGGCAGGGTTTACTGTCATTGATGGCATAGCCCCCCCGTGATGTCACAGCCTCGCCTCTTTTCGCCACCCCTGCCTGGCAGAGGTGGAAACCCTACACACCGTTATCCATTGACCTGAATAGTAATCATTTAGCCTTGCCACTGCAATCGTAGGTAAAAATAATTGTTGCCTGGAAATGCAGCAGTGAGAGTTTCCAATGATAGTTGTTTGGTTATTTATTATAATTGAATTGAAGATGTTAATTTCTCGGGGCATCTGTCAGGTTAAACACTTTTGATTTGGATATATTTTTTATCCATGCCGCAAGTACAGGTATGGGATCCCTTATCCAGAAAGTTCCAAATTACAGAAAGGCCATCTCCCATAGACTCTGTTATAAGCAAATAATTCTAATTTTTAAAAATGATTCCCTTTTCTCTGTAATAATAAAACAGTACCTTGTACTTGATCCCAACTAAGATATAATTACCCCTTATTGGGGGCGAGAACAGCCCTATTGGGTTTATTTAATGGTTAAATGATTCCCTTTTCTCTGTAATAATAAAACAGTACCTTGTACTTGATCCCAACTAAGATATAATTACCCCTTATTGGGGCAGAACAGCCCTATTGGGTTTATTTAATGGTTAAATGATTCCCTTTTCTCTGTAATAATAAAACAGTACCAGTACTTTATCCCAACTAAGGTATAATTACCCCTTATTGGGGGCAGAACAGCCCTATTGGGTTTATTTAATGGTTAAATGATTCCCTTTTCTCTGTAATAATAAAACAGTACCTGTACTTGATCCCAACTAAGGTATAATTACCCCTTATTGGGGGCAGAACAGCCCTATTGGGTTTATTTAATGGTTAAATGATTCCCTTTTCTCTGTAATAATAAAACAGTACCTGTACTTGATCCCAACTAAGATATAATTACCCCTTATTGGGGGCAGAACAGTTCTATTGGGTTTATTTAATGGTTAAATGATTCCCTTTTCTCTGTAATAATACTGTACTTGATCCCAAATAAGATATCATGAATCCTTATTGGGGGCAGAACAGTCCAATTGGGTTTATTTAATAGTTAAATGATTTTTAGCAGACTTAAGTTATGGAGATCCAAATTACGGGAAGATCCCTTATCCGGAAAACCCCAGGTCCCGAGCACTCTGGATAACAGGTTCCATACCTATACAACAAAAACTGTAAGCAGTGAAATGTACATAAGTCACCAACCTTTCCAAAAACACAGGCAAAACATAGCAAAATGAAAAAATGATTAATTTTAATTAAAAGTAAGCACCTTTATTGTCGAAGAACACAGTAAAATAAGTATATTTTCCTTTATGCTATCCTGTTAATATAGTATCATTCCCAGCTCTATTTCTTTATCTCCTGTACAGCTTTGAAGATTTCATGGTGAATTATAAACCTATTGTTCTTCTCTTACCCCCACTACGATTTATTGCAGGATTGCATACAATATCATGTGAGCAATTCACCTTGAATGAAACAGTGTTGCCCATAATAGACAGGGGACATATGGAATAAAAGGCAAATGGACAAAGGTAGAGAACTGTTACCAAACAGGGTCACTGTACAGGGAACTCTCCAGCTCTTATGGAATCAAAACATTTATCAAGAGATACTGTATCGTCATTTCTGCTCTCATGAAAAGATTTTGAGCAAAATATACCCAGATTTCTCTTTTTTCTGTGTCATAATAAATGTAAGGTCTTGATGACCAAGATTCTGCATCAGTGATAAATACTGTATGTTCTAAAGCTAGATATCATTCAGCGCTATAGCTGTAGGCCTCATTCAATTTGTTACGTTCTTTGAAATTCTAGCACCTACAAATACATAATGTACACAAATACCCATGTGGGGTGCAACCATTCTATTGTGTGCTGCAAGAAGGTAATACATTTCTGTGATTATTTTTTTTAAACACTTTAATATATTGTTTTGTTGACCCGTCTGACACAAGACATTGCTAGAAATGATTCCTGAGAATAGATAATCTGCAATCATATTTATACAGATGCATTAAGAATGGTTAAAGACTAACCATGTTGCCATTACACTCTACCAACTACAGTGCCATGTAAAATAATTTATTACATATTCCTCAAGATCTTGTAGTCATAACTGGTTTATATTAGGAGTAATTGTGGATTACACAAACTATTTCACAATTCTTGACATTCATTTTAATAAAAAATTTTTGTAGTAGATAATTAAGGAGCCATGTTGATGGTATCATTCAATTATATAAAGCAGTGTTCCCCAACCAGAGGCTCGGGGGCAACATGTTGCTCACTAACCCCTTGGATGTTGCTCTCAGTGCCCCCAAACCAGGTAGTTATTTTTGAATTCCTGACTTGGGGGCAAGTTTTGGTTGAATAAAAACAAGATTTCCTACCAAATAAAGCCCCTGTAAGCTGATAGTGTGCATAGAGGCCCCTAATAGCCAATCACAGCCCTTATTTGGCACCTCCATGAACATTTATGATGCTTGTGTTGCTCCCCAAGTTTTTTTACATTTGGCTGTGGCTTATGAGTAAGAAAGGTTGGGGATCACTGATTTAAATTAAAAGAATCAGTATATATATGTATAAATCAGTGCTATTCAATTTTTTCTAGTTCTAGGGCAATATTGAGGTCTTGGGGGGAAGGCCAAATCTGGGGGACTTCAAACCTTTTTGTACTGTAAACAAACTAATTGTAGATCACGAATTCCTTTCAGAAGGCCACGAAATTACCTGAATGAACAAAGTGTTCCATCACAGTCATTTACAAAAAAAAAAATACATTCCTGTAAGGGTTCTTGAACAGGTAGTGAATTGAATAAAACTAATGGGCAGATTTATAAAATGTTGAGATGTTCGCCCTTAGTTTGATCATGTAAAAACAAAATGTCTTCTGTATATGGAAATGTTTCTGTGAGATTTCAAATTTTTTTGAAAGAAAAATTTCACTGGTGTTTTTTTTTCTTAAACACGGTAGAGATCAAAATCGATGGTCAAATTTCTTTCATGAAATATTTTATCAAGGGACTCGCCTTAATTCTTTGTTATGTTTGTCATTTTATTTAATAAATAATGATGGGAACCTCAAGTAACCCTAAATGATTTAATGCATGAGGGTGAAAAAACCCAAGAAATGGTATGTGATCTTTCTCACTTGCAAGATAAATCTAAGTCCTGGATGTTAATAAATCTGCTCCTATGTGTCTAAATGCTTCCTGTGTATACAGTGGTGCATAAAAAGTTGGTAAACCCTTTAACATTTTCTAAAACATCATCTGATTTCCAAACAAATCAACTTCATCTAAAAGTAGATAAAGAAACCAAGTTAAATAACAAAAACAAACATTATTATATTTGGTCATAAAAAATATAGATAATTTTAAAGGGTTTGCAAACATTCAAAACCACTGTATATATATATATATAATATCTTGAGAATGTTCTGAGTCCATAGAAATCTAATTCATAAAAATAATCATTGTAATAGGGACAATGCATTTTGCCTTTAAGGGAGAAGGAAAGGTAAAAACTAAGTAAGCTTTATCAGAAAGGTCTATGTAAATACAGCCATAAGCACTCACAGAAACGCTGCACTGAGTCCTCTATCAAAAGAAACACAGGATTTCTTGTCTCCTTTTTTGTGAACATGTTCTTACGGTATGTGACTTTCCTCTGTCAGAAAAATCCTTTGTTCCCGAGGCCAGAGTCTGTGCAGCTCCCTCCTCTCTCCTGCTCCCCCTCCCATAAGAATTTACAAAACTCCCTCCCCCCTCCCTTGGGAATGTATAATCTGAGCTATAACGGCTAAGCTGCAAGCTATGAAGACCAAGCTAAAATGGCAGCTGCTATCTTAAACAAACGGAGGGAGCTTTTAGGGTTCTTTACTCCGGTATGGTAATGCTTTCTGCAGAATAAATATAGTGTTCTAGGGGCACTAATGTGGCGAATCTATTGGCAGTAAAATGCCAAAATGACTTTCCTTCTCCTTTAAATCCTACCCAAATCAGGCCTGTCTATATAAAAGAATGTTTTTTTTTATACCACCACAAGAAAAGTATGAAAAATATATATAGTTTAATGCCATGATGCCACAATATCATGGTTGATTTAAAAGCTTGAATGCACGGCAAAAGCAGTAAATGAACTTTAAATGGATAATGTAAACAAATGGGCAAAGTTTTTGTGATTAAACCAAGATTTTTGCCGTAAAAGCAGTTCTACCTGTCATCCACTCATAAGTGTTCCCATACCAACGTACAGGGATGGAATCCTTAGATTATGGACCTGTTTCTACAATATATGTGAATCTCCTTAAAACCAAAGCACAGTTATTGTCAAAATATGTGTAAAATATAAAAGAAATGGTAAAATAACGAAATCCAGTTGAGTATCATCTGAGTGCGGAAATGTTCTTAGTTACAATGTACAATAGAAAAATATGTGATGAAACATGAAATTTGCCAACCAGATTTAGTTGCCTTGTTTTGCACAAGTAGAACTTTCTCCACCAGCCCAAAGAGTTTTGAAAAGTGCCTGTACATTTTTAATGCAATATATATGGCAACTAAAGGAAAAAGCTTTTAACACCTTTCAGCTAGGTATTACGGGCAATATTGCAATTCTCAAACAATTGCCACTGATAAAGGTGCAGCACAAACATGGCCAATAGTAACTCATCATAATTGGATTAAAAGCATAAAACACATTCAAAAAAGTGTTTTTGTAAGTGGTTAAGCCTTGAGGGAAGCACTTGTACCTTATTAACAGGGATTATCACCCATAGGCTTGGTCCACACCTCCAAATGGGTCATCTATAGTGATATGCACTTTTTGTAACTTGCAATGCTTCTTTCTGATGCTCAGCCGGCTCACCGCTGCTGGTTGTTGCTTGTTGGGCATGCTCAAGTGCTGCTGAGACCGCTCTTTCATGTCCTATGATGTTACCACTGGGGTGTTAAATAAAGACTATTCAAAAATATGAAACTTGCGAGTCAACTTGTTGGAATTAATCATCACTTTTGGAAAAATCGTGTACTCCTAGGCTGGCACAGAAGTCCATATATTAGGTACATCATTTCAAATATAACACTTTGTTGGGCTTGCACATTAATAGTGCATGTTCTAATTTATCTGTAAATATAAGCATGTTATTTAAACACCAAAGTTGGCAGTGACAGCGACACTATGTTCTTTGTTGCAGTTGATGCCATATTACACCGTTTTATATTTAAGTTTCTCCTACTTGTTACACTATATAAGATTCCATATTTTCCTTCACCTCTATGTTTGATATATTGGTTTGTTTTTCGCACATGTATTGTCTATGTGTCATCCCATAAAAGACCACAAAAACAGTATAGAGATGCCCTGTATAGTAAAGACACTCAAAGTCATTTTTGTCAGTTCTCTCCTGAATCCAGTAGAAGAGTCCCTGTATATTTTTTCTACTCTTGTCCAATGGTGGTTCCTGGCATTTCTGTAAGATTCCACAAAGGAAGACCACTGTGATAGGTATTTGAATATGAGAGAGAAAATGCTCTTTCATCTTTATAAGCTCTTGCCGGAATTCATTTTCTGCTTCAGCATTGGTAGCTCACAGCTTTCCTTGGAAAAGATATCAAAAATATAAATGTCACACCAGAAACCAGTACTGGCGTTTTGTTCAAAAATTTTAACATTGCTCAGAGACAATGAAACCTTCTTTTTCTCCAGTAGGCTCCACTTCAGCATAGGCAGGATGTCCTGATCCTCTTCTAAACTTCATGGCTGGCCACCTGCTTGGACGGCGCTACGGTGACAAAGAGGAAAAAATATTTTTTAAATTCAAGTAATGGATAATTAGTTAGAATGGAGTCAGCAATGGATTTTGTAGCCTGGTATTTATATTCTAGTTGAAGGCAAACTAACCTACTGGCTTATTTGTTCATGTACATGGCACAATTTTATACATTTTAGGTACTTGTTTAAGTTCTCTTTTCAAGTTTCTTTGTACAGGTATGGGACCTATTATCCAGAATGCTCGGGGCCTGTGGTTTTCCGGATAAGGGATCTTTCTGTAATTTGGATCTCCATACCTTAAGTCTGCTAAAATCATTTCATTATTGAATAAACCCAATAGGATTGTTTTGCCCCAATAAGGATTAACTATATCTTAGCTGGGATCAAGTACAGGTACTGTTTTATTATTACAGAGAAAAGGGAATCATTTAACCATTAAATAAACCCAATAGGGCTGTTCTGCCCCAATAAGGGGTAATTATATCTTAGTTGGGATCAAGTACAGGTACTGTTTTATTATTACAGAGAAAAGGGAATCATTTAACCATTAAATAAACCCAATAGGGCTGTTCTGCCCCCAATAAGGGGTAATTATATCTTAGTTGGGATCAAGTACAAGGTACTGTTTTATTATTACAGAGAAAAGGGAATCATTTAACCATTAAATAAACCCAATAGGGCTGTTCTGCCCCAATAAGGGGTAATTATATCTTAGTTGGGATCAAGTACAGGTACTGTTTTATTATTACAGAGAAAAGGGAATCATTTAACCATTAAATAAACCCAATAGGGCTGTTCTGCCCCCAATAAGGGGTAATTATATCTTAGTTGGGATCAAGTACAAGGTACTGTTTTATTATTACAGAGAAAAGGGAATCATTTAACCATTAAATAAACCCAATAGGGCTGTTCTGCCCCCAATAAGGGGTAATTATATCTTAGTTGGGATCAAGTACAGGTACTGTTTTATTATTACAGAGAAAAGGGAAATCATTTTCAAACATTAGAATTATTTGCTTATACTCGAGTCTATGGGAGATGGCCTTTCCTTAATTCGGACCTTTCTGGATAACAGGATTCCAGATAACGGATCCCATACCTGTACATGTTATTGAGTAGTGAAACATTTTCAAAATTCTTAGAACAACCAGTTGCTTTGGACTGCTATATACTGTATAAATGCGTTCTGTGTAGTTTATTGGTTTAGAGATGCATAGCACTGGTGCAGTACTGGTCCGAAACATGTAGTGCTATGCATCTCTAAACCAATAAACTACACAGAACGCATCTGGCTCTCCAGTGGATTTTTTTATTTTTACATGGTACTTATTGAAGTGGACCTGGCGAAACTTACACCACTGTCTGATTGAGCCCCTTCACTGTGGTTTACACTTTGTGGCACACAGGATATATTTTCTTTTGTCACTATATACTGTATATCATGGCCTAGATAAATGCTAACCTTCATAGACATTTTTCTAATGGGAATTGTTTGCCTACATATATGTTTTTGCCTATTATGACCTCCACTCTATATAAAGTGATTACAAGGTTAGTGCTAGAATGTATAACCTTGGGTGGCATTATGTGAAATAACACCACAAAATATGATGGATTTTATTCCATGTCCGCTTTTAACATTACTCATGTTCAGTGATTCTAAGCAGGGAAGATGTATTATTAGTGAATTCATGTATAATTACCATAAAATGCAAATAACTGGCAAGTAGACAGGCGCCTAAGTGTGGAATATTTCTTTCCTCTTCTTTAGTGAATGCAATTGACAATCATTGTGTAGAGTTATACATTTCCTACTGCCTCAATGCTCAACCAATTTTATTACCAACAGGGTGTGCAGCAATGCAATCTAAACGTTCCCAACAAACTTACTGTGTATCCCTGAAGTCATTTCATGGAACAGTTGTTCCTCCTAGGTTATTTCTTGAAAATGCAAAGAATACCTTCTAAATCAGAATGACCAAGATAACTATTTACTACCAAGTGTAGTATGAGTACGATTCCTTTAACAATACGACAAAAAGGTCCAAGTTTTGTAATACATTTATGGGATCCCTTATCCGGAAACCCGTTAACCAGAAAGTTCCGAATTACGGAAAGGTCATCTCCCATAGACTCCATTGTAAACAAATAACTAATTTTTTTTAAACGATTCCCTTTTCTCTGTAATAATAAAACAGTACCTTGTACTTGATCCCAACTAAGATATAATTACCCCTTATTGGGGCAGAACAATCCTATTGGGTTTATTCAATGGTTAAATGATTCCCTTTTCTCTGTAATAATAAAACAGTACCTGTACTTGATCCCAACTAAGATATAATTACCCCTTATTGGGGGCAGAACAGCCCTATTGGGTTTATTTAATGGTTAAATGATTCCCTTTTCTCTGTAATAATAAAACAGTACCTGTACTTGATCCCAACTAAGATATAATTACCCCTTATTGGGGGCAGAACAGCCCTATTGGGTTTATTTAATGGTTAAATGATTCCCTTTTCTCTGTAATAATAAAACAGTACCTGTACTTGATCCCAACTAAGATATAATTACCCCTTATTGGGGGCAGAACAGCCCTATTGGGTTTATTCAATATTTAAATGATATTTAGCAGACTTAAGTTATGGAGATCCGAATTACGGAAAGATCCCTTATCCCGAAAACCCTAGGTCCCGAATATTCTGGATAAAAGGTCCCATACCTGTACTATGAATTTAAAAAAAAAAATAGAATATATCATTTTTAATTTTATGAAGACTTTTCTTTTCAAAAAAGGTGTGTGCAGTCTTCATGTTTGAGTGCACTGAGGGCTATGAATTGATTGGAATTCTTCACTGGGTAAAGATTTGTGCTGAAAATTTACTGATATTCCATGGTCTATATTAAACTCAGTTAAAATATACTTTGGAGAAGAACAAAGAGCAGATTTGAAGTTCATGAATGAAACATGAAATAACACTGAATGTCAATGCAACACTATCCAAGGAATAAAGAAAATGTTGTCTACAATATTATAATACTTTTTTTCAAGAAGATACAGAAGTTCTGTTTGAATTTTTTTTTTACCACTTGACATAGTTGCAGTGAAAACAAAATTTTATTCGCTTACAACAAAAAGGCTATTGTGATACTAATATCTACAGTTAGTATTGATATTGGTATATATGGTTTATGTATGTGAGTGTATAGATAGGTCAGTATGGGTCTGTATGTGAGTGTATAGATAGGTCAGTATGGGTCTGTATGTGAGTGGATAGATAGGTCAGTGTGGGTCTGTATGTGAGTGGATAGATAGGTCAGTATGGGTCTGTATGTGAGTGTATAGATAGGTCAGTATGGGTCTGTATGTGAGTGGATAGATAGGTCAGTATGGGTCTGTATGTGAGTGTATAGATAGATCAGTATGGGTCTGTATGTGAGTGGATAGATAGGTCAGTATGGGTCTGTATGTGAGTGGATAGATAGATCAGTA
Source organism: Xenopus tropicalis (assembly GCF_000004195.4). Classification (NCBI taxonomy): domain Eukaryota; kingdom Metazoa; phylum Chordata; class Amphibia; order Anura; family Pipidae; genus Xenopus; species Xenopus tropicalis. Next base: position 27,535,544 of record NC_030682.2, read on the forward strand.
TGGGTCTGTATGTGAGTGTATAGATAGGTCAGTATGGGTCTGTATGTGAGTGGATAGATAGGTCAGTATGGGTCTGTATGTGAGTGTATAGATAGATCAGTATGGGTCTGTATGTGAGTGGATAGATAGGTCAGTATGGGTCTGTATGTGAGTGGATAGATAGATCAGTATGGGTCTGTATGTGAGTGTATAGATAGGTCAGTATGGGTCTGTATGTGAGTGGATAGATAGGTCAGTATGGGTCTGTATGTGAGTGGATAGATAGATCAGTATGGGTCTGTATGTGAGTGGATAGATAGGTCAGTATGGGTCTGTATGTGAGTGGATAGATAGGTCAGTATGGGTCTGTATGTGAGTATATAGATAGGTCAGTATGGGTCTGTATGTGAGTGTATAGATAGGTCAGTGTGGGTCTGTATGTGAGTGTATAGATAGGTCAGTATGGGTCTGTATGTGAGTGTATAGATAGGTCAGTGTGGGTCTGTATGTGAGTGGATAGATAGGTCAGTATGGGTC